>NC_086330.1:45705691-46964441 GCF_032445375.1 Bacillus rossius redtenbacheri | reverse complement strand
CCAGCCAGCTCCGAACCTGGCGCGCGTCGCGGTCTTGTCTGCGTTCGTAACAATAGACACACACACACACTCAACACACACACACTGCTTAAGAGAGCACAAAATTGTAAGCATGGAATTTTTCCCGAAATAATTTTTGCAAACTGGTAAGTAAACTATTTACAGCATTCATTTTCACTCTGTAATCAAAATAAATATTATTTTCAAAACATTACTTAGATAATGAATCTTAAGACACGCTAAGTTTCACACGGAAGCAGTCTGACAATTTCCAAGACCAGGGATATTTCCATTGTAAAAACCAACGCTTACTTGATCACGAAATAGTAAAAACTTGACAACACAGGATAAAATTCAATTAATTCACGACTGTTGACAGCTTTCGTTTCAAATGTGTGTGTGTGAGAGAGATAGTGTGAGTGAGAGTGTGAGTGAGAGTGTGAGCGAGTGTGTGAGAGAGTGAGTGCGTGAGAGAGAGAGTGCGTGAGAGAGAGAGTGCGTGAGAGAGAGTGTGCGTGAGAGAGAGTGTGCGTGAGAGAGAGTGTGCGTGAGAGAGAGTGTGCGTGAGAGAGAGTGTGCGTGAGAGAGAGTGTGCGTGAGAGAGAGTGCGTGAGAGAGAGAGTGCGTGAGAGAGAGTGCGTGAGAGAGAGTGCGTTAGAGAGAGAGTGCGTTAGAGAGAGAGTGCGTTAGAGAGAGAGTGCGTGAGAGAGAGTGCGTGCGCGTGAGAGCGTGCGCGTGAGATAGAGAGTGCGCGTGAGATAGAGAGTGCGCGTGAGATAGAGAGTGCGCGTGAGATAGAGAGTGCGCGTGAGATAGAGAGTGCGCGTGAGATAGAGAGTGCGCGTGAGATAGAGTGCGCGTGAGATAGAGTGCGCATGAGATAGAGAGAGTGCGCGTGAGATAGAGAGTGCGCGTGAGATAGAGAGTGCGCGTGAGATAGAGAGTGCACGTGAGATAGAGAGTGCGCGTGAGATAGAGAGTGCGCGTGAGAGAGAGAGTGCGCGTGAGATAGAGAGTGCTCGAGATAGAGCGTGTGAGAGAGAGCGTGTGAGTGTGAGAGAGTGTGAGCGAGAGTGCGTGTATAGTACATGACATTTTAGTGTTTGGTGTTTGGGAGGGAATATACGCCAAGTGCAGTTGGGTTTGTGTGGAGTCAATTGATTTGAACGTCATGGGTATAACCGGCATATAACAGCATGTAACGCTAAACGCTAAACAAACATTCGTTCGTAGTTATGAATTTCATTGATGATGTTTCATTGCAATTATGAAGATTGTTACGTGTAGCTAAATCTACTTTAATTCAACCATACACAAAATTTAAAACGATATTTCTAGGAAATAAGCCGAAAAATAGATTTGTATACAAAGCCGGTCAATGAATGGTAAATTTATAGAAATTAGTCTTAAAAATAAATTTCAACCCAAGTCAAATAGGCATGTACATTTTTCATGCAGTAAAGGCACAAAGTCATTAAAACAAACAGGCTCTTTGTTACTATTCTTAACCGGATATCTGGCTTCGTTATAATCAGCGATGTCAACAAGAAATTTCTTACAAAAAGAGCACTACAGTTCCTATTATTGAGCTCACTAGCCGATAGCAAAGCGGGCCTGATAAAACTCACATTGCCAAACAACCGACTTGTTTACTTCACAGTACGTTAACCATAAGAATGCTTCCGTATACTTCACTGCCGGGTTTCGCCTATCACGGAAAGAAGCACAGCGGTAAGACAATGGCATGCCAGAGGGGTCTGGTATTCCAGTCCGGCCATCCTAATTTGGTTTTTCAATTGTTTCTAGAAAATCACTCCAAGCAAATTCTGGCCAAGTTTCTTTCTACCTACCGTCCGCAGCAGGGGCGGATCCAGGGCCGGGCGACCCGGGAAATCGCCCAGGGCCCCGCGCCTAGTGGGGCCCCGCGTCTGCCCTCACTCTATAGCCCGTCCCACTCTTAGATTGCAGTACACGGCTTATGGCGCGCGCTGTTGCCAAATCTCTAACACATTACGAATTTCAGGAGATGCGTGTATTTGTAATTTGGATCGAACAAGAAGCATTTTAAGAAATCATATCGTAATTTATAATATTTTATACTATTACACATATAAAATTATAATAATACCACTTTTATGTAAATTTCAAATAAAAACTACCTATTGTAGACGAAAATTTCTTATAGTTTGCTTTTCTGTTCTAAAAATCCCATATATATATATATATACATATATATATATCACATTTTCGTGGGCCCGATAAATGCCGTATTTTTGGACAAGTCATGTCCAAAATGATAAATAAAATACAGTAATGGAAATTCTCGGTCGAGTAAGTTATGGGAAAAATCCGAACAATTGGTTCGAAATGGGGAAGATTTTTTGAAAAACAGGAAAATCGCAACAACTCCCATAATATGAATAATATCGAATCCGTTTTAACGTATGATAACTCGGATTACCTAATGCCGAAAAATGTTTTCTAAATACATTTTTGATACGACCAGCCATAACTGCATGGGTTCGAAAAAAATTTTCACCGGACAAAAAAACGTAACTGCCTTAGTAGACACCTTATCAAATCTGTTTAAATTGTTTGTAATAATATCATAGTTATTTTCCAAAACTTTGTCTAAAACAATGTTTGATAAGGTGCTTGGTGTTGAGAAGGATAGAAAAGTAATTCAAAATTTTGTACCATGATCGCTATTGAATTCCTTCGTATTTATTTCATACATTTTACATATTATGTTCAAGAATCGATTATAATATTTTTTGTTGACTAAGGAAGCCATGTATTTGAAATTGCTTGTAGGACAGAACCCCACTTATCTAAACACACGACCCTGTTTCCTCTTACGACGGCAGCGCGCGCTCTTGTACTGATAAGACACATCTTTAACAGCTATTTCCACGGAAACTGTAGAAGCAATTGAGATGGAGCTGCTTTTAAAAACTAATTCAATTCATTGTGAACATTTTTCTCGCTTTCGTCCCCCATCTATCTTTAATAGAAAAAATTTTTTCCGCGGGTAAACTTTTTGATGTTTCGGTTTGTGAGAAAATGCACTTCAATATATTAAAAAAATTATTTAAATGAAACCTGTACAGTTTTTGTCTTAACATTTGTTCGGTGGCGTTCTAAGGCATTAATTTACTAATAAAAAAAATCTGAATGAAATACACATGTAGGTTTTCTTTTTTTGATGTGAAACATATCGGAATATTTCAAAACAGTTCGCAGCGAATAAGTTATGTTTTTTAATTTTTTCGGACACTTAAAATATTGTTAAGTATTCAAAATAAGCATTGCCTGATGCGTATTTTGATTCTATACAATATGAAAAAAAGCTTGGTCCAAAAATTAAAATTTTAAATTTCGTTTGATATTTGGCAACAATGCACGAAGAAACAAGGACAGTGCTAACGGCAATCGGCGTGTGTTAGAGAGAGAGAGAATGCGCCCATTTACTTCCACACTGCAATCTAAGAGTGGGATGCTCTATAGCACTTGTCATGTAAGGTGTACACCCCTAATGATTATTAGAACCTCTTTTATATGTATTACCCGCAACATGCAGGGGACGAGTGTCAGATAATCGGGTTGGCAATATGTGGATCACATTACCTGACA
Organism: Bacillus rossius redtenbacheri; assembly: GCF_032445375.1. Lineage (NCBI taxonomy): Eukaryota > Metazoa > Arthropoda > Insecta > Phasmatodea > Bacillidae > Bacillus > Bacillus rossius. The sequence goes on along the minus strand of NC_086330.1, from coordinate 46,960,808 downwards.
CTTGCCAGCCGGCGATGCTGATTAGTGTTTGCTTCAGGTTACAGTTATCACAGATACCATTGAATATATATAATGTATAGAAGTCGCGAGCCCAGGTTAAATTTTCTGTCCGGTTTCTTAGAAGAATTGTTGTAGTTCCAAGCTCCGCCGCTGCGATCGCTTTCATCGCTGGGTATCGGCCGTATACGCCCCTGGCGGTATTTGGCAGAACTAGGTTAACCAGCCCAGTCGTGACATCATCCTTCACCCCCCCCCCCCCCCCCCCCCCCGAAAATCCCAGACCAGCGATTCAAATTACCCGGCAGGTCTTATCAGCATCGTTAGGCGACCTTGAAGAGGAGCTTCCCTTACCGTCGTTTGAGAATGATGAAATCCCAAAAGAAGCTAGCCACGGAAATCACTGAATGATGGGATTCTGTACCCGAGTGAAGTGAAAATTAGCTATTAAAACTTTGTATTGGGCCAATAGTCAGCTCAGTGTTACGTTCAAAATATGGTTTTATTTTAAAAGTAAAATACTTATTTAAACTATATTTCGCGTTTGTACAAATTTACTTTTAGATATTGGCAAGGAAAATCAACATACCTTAAACAACCTTCTCTTATTCAACGTTATCTATTAAGTAGTAAAAGGGGTAAATATTATTTTTAAAAATAAAAAAAATGTAACCCACTAAATCAGTATTGGCAAGATATATATAAATTCAATATTAAAATACGCACATTAAAATTTTTTGTAATTAACTTTTTTCGGTAATAAAAATTCAGGATGATTTTGGTTTAATTGGTTTACGTATATTGCTATATTTTCTAAATCACATAGAAAAGGGAAAACAGTGCATCAGTGAAAATTCAAAAATTTATAAGTAATACTAGCCATACCAAAAGTTCAATATGCGAGATAAGAAATTTGGTAACTGCTCTACATTTCAAATAAAAATGCATTTGTTTCATGAATACTGAAATGTATGCGTAATAAGGCATATTATGTTATTATACTAAGCATGACTATAACTAAAAAAATTACAGTAATTTAAAACGATGGCAGTCTTAACATACAATAAGTGCGCGAGTCTTAGTTTATTTTTTAATTGGCTTCTTCGCCAGATGGAAAAGAGTTAAGATTTCATCAAGGAAAAATATATTCTCAAAGTCACTAAACCGGGAGATAGAAAATAAGGTAGGTACTTAATTTTAAATAAAAGTTAAAATAGACTTACGCTAAACCAATTAAAAATAAGTCGTAAAAATATTTTTATTTATTAAATATGTTCTATACTTGACAGTTCTTTGTGTATAATTCTTCAAAAATCTTTGAAATTTAATACATATTTTCTTAAAATGGTAGAATATCAGCAATACCCGCAAATTACGTGAGCAAAGCCACGGGTTATTAGATACACTTTTATTATAAAATAAAAACAATTATGCATTTGTAGTTCACGAATGTGATATTTTGTTTATTGCTTCACAACATTCATTTGCCAGTCTCAAATTTCATCGTACCACTTGTCAGAAATGTCACCAAAAATGAGAGAGTTTTTTTTTACGAATTTCAATTACGAGGAAACCTTTCGCAAGACTTTTTTCTTCGCAGTAGTCACTGGGACACCATTAATTTAAATCCACTAAGATAATAAAATTGTATGTATAATGATTTGTTTTTGTATATTTATATAACTTCCCAACCAATTTTTAATGATTTTCATGTGAATAAAAACTTGTAAAGCAATTTAATTAACTGTGTCATAATACTTCTGATTAGATGGAAATACAAACTTTTCATCAGTAATATACGATGATAAAAATATTTATTATTGCAAAATAATATTTCCTGTTCAAATGCAAATTTAAATAGATTATTCATACATGTTTACTGCTAATTAATAGTTTAAAATAATAATTTTTTAGTATAAAATAATTTTTCTCTTGTGTTAAAATGGGTTGCTAAAATGAGGAATTATAAATATGTCACTTACTAAGTCCGTGCACAGATTTACACAAAACAGCAATGTAAATAATCTTTTTTGGTAGTTTCTAACTTTGTGCCCTGGATAACATGAATTTGGTTTAATTCATACCAAAGTGAATTTTTTGAACAACTTAAATTGATGTCATAAATAAATATTTATTTTATATTAAAAATCCACAAACAGTTTTTAAAATATAATATTTATCACGCCAGATGGAATAAACAAACAAAAAATAGCTCTTATATGTTGTCTGTGTTTAAAGAATTGTATTATATTTCATGGAAATAATATTTACCTTTCGGTTATTAAAAGAAAATATATTTGTATTCAAAATACTTGCGCATCGTTTTTACGAGCATAACTTGTGTATCTAACCTCAAAGCAAGGAATATAAAGAGTGGGAACTCAATGCTATAACAGACACTCTTATTTTCTTTGGAGAAATCCGGGAAATGTGCGTTATTTATAAGCAACTTAACATAGTAAATCGTTAACTTTTCAGATCTATGTTGGCAAAATTGATTTTTTTTTGTGGTCATTCGCTACTGGGAATATTCACCATATAACGTTTAAGATTATTTATTTTGAATTACGTAACAACCAAAACATTATGTAAAAATGCTTCATCTTATGTTAAAAAAATTATAAACTGCATAGCCACAAAGTATGACATACCATTAGTTTCAGTTACTAATAACAACACGTGCACGCGTTTGAACAGTCATCGCAGCCATAGTTGTTTCATAGCTACCAAAATCATTCAACGTTCTCAAGAATTATTCCAAATTATGTTTTGCCATTTTACTCAATGCGCCACTCCGTTAACACAACATTTTATAAATTCTGAACTACGAATGTCAGTGAAAATGTACACTATACTGTACATTCCAATCTGATACGCTTTAAGAAATTTCTGTAGTTTTCTTATTATTATAACTTAATTTTTTATGTTGGCATCTTTTAACCGCACTGTTTTTTTTTTTGTTTTTTTTTTCGGTGGCCGTACTCCTCCAATTCAGTTGCGCCCGCCGGTATCTAAGCGCTCGGATTTCAACAAAAGGCACCGCCTCTCGATAGAGTGAAACAGAGAATTACGCGCACGACCTTGAAAAAAGCGACGCTACAGCGCTCTAGCGTGGAAGCTGGTAACTACGAGTACCCTCTTGTGGAAAGAAGAGCTGTCTAGCGGCGGAGCTAACAACTACCTCAGTTTTGGATCCGAAAATTGGAATAATAAATCCTATCCCCTCGCGACTTCTATAAGTTATATATATTCAATGCAGATACTCATAACTTGGCTTTCAGAGGGCATGAAGAGAGGTTGTCCAATTCGAATAACAGTGGAAATTTTTTGGATTTGGTTAATTTGATTGCACGATTTGACCCAACATTGCGAGAGCACTTGCACCAAACTATAAACATGACAGTTGCCAGGAACCACTACCTGAGTAATATTATTCAGAATGAATTTATCGACATAATGGCCAATCATGTTAGAGCTAAAATAATAGATAATATATTAAAGAATAAGTACTTTGCAATCATTTTGGTCTATACTCGAGATATAACTCGGATTGAACAATTGTCAATAATTCTAAGAATAACAAACCAACACACTGCAGAAATTGAGGAATTTTGTAGAATTTGTAGCTGTAGAAAAAACTACTGGTGAAAAGCGGGCCGATTACATAATAAAAAATGGGAGGAGTTAGGCTTGTCCATTGTCAACTGTAGGGGTCAAGGCTATGACAATGGTGCTAACATGCGTGGGCAAAAGAGCGGTGTACAAAGAAGGCTACTCAACATTAATCCTCTTGCATTCTTTGTACCGTGTGGAAGCCACAGCTGGAACTTAGTATTGGGAGACGCTGCTTCATCTTGTGCTCAAGCGCAGACATTTTTTGGTCTTTTGCAAAGACTGTACACAGTTTTCTCTTGCTCAAGTGAACGATGGGGTTTTCTGAAGTCGCATATCAACATTTCTCTCAAACCTCTTACCGAAACCAGATGGGAGTGCAGAATTGAATCTGTAAAAGCTGTGAGGTATCAGCTAAGCATTGTTTATGATGCTTTGTCAAGTCTTCGTAAGAGTAACACAGACTGTGGTTTAATAAGTGAGTGTCAGTCGTTAGAAAACGAAATTACTGCATACGAGTTTGTTGCATCTCTTGTGGTGTGGTACGATATTCTTGTCAAAATAAACATCATCAGTAAGGTATGGCAAAACGTAAATTTGCATTTAGGTGTGGCAGTTAAGCACTTAGAAACCTTTGCCAAGTGGTTAGATGAATATCGTCTGAGTGGCTTCAATACGGCATTGGTAACAGCAAGAGAAGTAGCAGAATAAGTTGGCATCAATAGTGTGTTTAGAAGCTCCCGAGCTTCCACCTGAAGATAATTTCAAAATAAACTAATTTCTGGTGGTGTAGATGCAATACGAATGAGCTGTCAGCCAAGATTTGCAGCTTTGAAGACCTATAAAAGCAAGTTTGGCTTTATGTATCAAATCAAGGGCCTACAGAACATGAGTGATGATGATCTGATGAATAATTGTCAAGAGCTACAAATGTCTTTGAGTGCCGGAGATAAAAGTGATATTGACGCTGTGGAACTCTATGAGGAATTAAAAATGTTCGCCCTTGTCTACGGTGGAGAACGAGACGATGTATTTTCAGTTCTTAAGTACATTGTACAAAATAGCTTAATAGATGTATACCCAAACATTTTTGTAACATTGAGAATAATAGGTACAATTCATGTGACAGTAGCATCTGCAGAAAGGAGTTTCTCCAAGTTAAAGCTTATTAAGACTTATATAAGAATCTCCATGACACAAGATCGAATATCATCTTTAGCCCTCCTCTCCATAGAAAACGAGTTAGCAAACAGTCCAGATTACACTGATATCATAGAAGACTTCAGCAGGAAAAAATGTCGCATGGTTACAATTTAATGAAGTGCAGTAAAAGCAAAAAGTCACAAGAGCTTGTATTGTCAGATGAGTTGGTGTTGTAATATTTTGCCTTGAAATGTTGTAGTTGGGTTTTTTCACCTAAAACCATTTATTTTCATAAGTGAGGGGAAAAAATTCACCCATGTGATTATTGTACGAAATTAATTTTACGACTAATTTACATAATTATATAGCCCAAACAGCTATATAAATTAACCCTCATTTACATGTGGCATATATTTCAGTATTCGTACAAAAACAATTAAAATTTATTTTAGTATTGTTATTTTTTATCTTCTTTGTATAATTTTATTTTATGTGAAAAAATGTCGTATGTATGTAAATGAAAAAAGGGTAATATTATTGTTTTTTGTTTTTGCTTTTGATTTTTTATATTTTTTTATGATTTCGCTTTTAAAATTTTCATAGCTTTTATAGACTTATAAAATGATCAGATTTCACCAGAATTAAATTGTATGCAATAATAAAACAAACCCAATTACAATTTACCAAGAAAGAAATTTTCTTTACCATCGTCGAAATTTAGGTTCCATGTAGGTTCAAAAGTTTAATTTTCTAATTTTCGGGAGAGTGACCACAAATCCCCCTTTCCTCAGTGGTATTCCATACTCCAGTCTGATAAGACCCCCCCCCCCCCCCTTCCGCGGAGATACAAGGGCCCCGCTGAAATGAATTGTCCAGGGCCCCGCAGAGTCTAGGTCCGCCACTGGTCCACAGGGATGAAAACCACAACCACAACCCGAACAGTTCCAAAGCTTACCGTAGTAAAAGTTTAGGTTAGGTTCAGTCAGGGTAATATATAAATTATTTTTCGGGAATGTAGGTTAGGATATCGAAACTAAAATGGTTAGGTTAGGTTAGTGTTATTTAAAATACTTTATGGCCGTAAAATAATTTAGTGTTTTTTCATGAGCGATCGGCTAACTTCGGAGAACGTCGTTAACTGTTCGGGTGTGGCTCTCATCCAAGGAAGTAGCTCTCATCGCTGTGAACTGCAGGCTTCTCTTCTATGGGCCACATGTTTCTTTCCTCACTATCCCTGATCTGTATCATTATGTATTACCTTCTTTAAAGACCTCGCTTATAATGAAACTTTAAAAAAAAAATCAGTTTTTATTTGTTTGTAATCCAAGTGCCTGCCAACAGTTTAAGACTTAAAAGGGGCAGGCACTAAACAAATACTATAGATACACACAAAAACATTACACTTAAACACAGTATCACACGACAGAGACAAAAACATGACAAGACAAGGACACCAAAAAATACAATATGAAAAAATAATAATACTGGTATAATCGACATATTTCATTACATATATTAAAAACATTGTAAATTTTTTAATCTTCACTACAAAAAATAATTTATTATGCCTTTCATTGAGAATTTTCGTTTAGTAAAACGGTTCAGACCTTTTAAAGAATTGTTTGAATACTAGTATAACATTTTGTTAGTGCACGATTTCTGAAATTGTTTGAGACACTGGTGTCTATGTAGAAAAAATGGTATTCTCAGCCCAATTTTTTCTCTCGAAAATTTCGAAGCAGTGGTACACATTTAGAAAGAATTTATCACAAAAATGTTATCTAACACTTTTCTTCTTAACTGCTGTGTATGCGTGGAAGGCTTCGAGGGTTTTGTCATAGCCGAATTATTCAGAAAGGTTATTAATTAGATGTTAATTGAGAATGGAACTTTTTTTTATAGTTTCAAGTCCATAAGGCTCAGTAGTGGTTATAGAATTCCAGATGACTTGAGTATTATTCTAATTTATACCTTACTAATGTGACAAAGAATATGACCGAGTTGGAAGTAAAAAGATGCAAATGCTTGCAAGATTCCACGAAAAAAAATCTTTTGACAAGTGTTATCTTGATGATTGCTCAAGATTTCATACATAAATGCACAATGTATATAGAGAAAAAATACAATAATAATGCTTTGATTAAAATCCATAAGAATTTACAATATGATCAAAACAGTGTAGCGGATTTATTTATCAGGATTGTATAGTCCTGCTAATCGGACAACGCTCGTTGGAAATCCAGTTAACTGAATGGAATTAAAAAAAAAAAGTAGGATTTACTAATTTTTGACGTGCTCAGTAGTATTAAAAAAAATTACGCTGTATAACTAGTTGTATTTATAAGAAAAACATCAGATTTTTATAGTTTTCCCATCTAAAACTTTTATTACATACATTTACGGGAAATTCAGTTTAATCCAGACTAACAGTGATCCGGATAAAGCCTGGTCCCGTGCTCCCGTCGAGTCCCGATTAGCAGGGCTGTTTTTGTTAGGACTCGTATACATCTGCTTCTTTGCCACTAGTATGATAATCATCTAGCATTTAAAAATAAATAAATTCATCAATAAGGCACGTTAAGTGAACCTTGTCCTCGAAAATTAATTATAATTCAAAATCCACATTGTCAACTGGTATACAATATTCTATGGAGTAACAATAGTAACGTATATGTCAATTTTTAAGTAGTAGAATAATTAGTGAAAATTAAATTATTGACTAACAAGGAAACTAGAGGACGCAATGCAAGATCTCATGGTTCTACGTGCCGATAGCGTTGTAGGTCCCCGCTAAAATGGCGTTAGTGATTACATCACTAACAGTCAATAATCAATGAGCTGTGATAATATTTATTTCTGCAAAAGGAAAGAAAGCTGGAGAGATCCATTCGGAGATGGCGGAAGTTTACGGAAGAGATTTGACAGTACCAATTCGTCAAAAATTGCAGGGATTCGTTTGGGAAGTTTTGGAGAACTAACCCTACAGCCTAGCATCCTCTGATTTCCTTCTGTTTTGACCCACGACGAATCTCCTCAGCGGTAAGAATATATACTTTAATTACCTTGGGTAAGAAGTTTCACTCTGACGACAAACTCAAACGGGCCATGCGGTTATGGCTGTTTTCCCAGCCTACAAGAGTGCTACGAGACCGGGATTTTCAAACATCAATTTCGGGACAAATGCCTCAACACGCATGGAAGTTATGTGGAAAAGTGATAAATGGGTAATACTTTCATTTCTGTTTCATATTGCCACTAATTGTTTTCTTTCTTATTTACACTGTGTGCGTTAAGTATTGATACGCCCTCGTACAAGGCCTAGAAAACTGACATCTAACAACTGAAAGTGCTCTTGGTAGCCAAAAAGCTATGAACGAATCGGTTGACATCACTGACGTATACGCTTGAAACAAGAGAGAGAGAGAGAAAAAAAGTCGCTGACTCGCGAGCCGCTGACGCACGGACATTGTTTATTCCAGCCCAGCGCATGCGTGGGCCGACGTGCGTTTGTGTTAACGTCACGCGTGAAATACCAAGCTACGCTCTACCGACCAACCTTCTTGGCAGGAGAGCGAGAACAGGCATCAACGTGGACTCACGACTGAAATAATAATAATAATAATACAAATAATAATAATATAGAACATTGTCCGGGGCACAAGATTTAACCACTGTGATTTTCGAACCAACTAATTCACAACTATGCATATGGCGGTCGTGTGAATGGGAGAGAAAGGGATATATTTTATATTTGTCAGGGACACGCGGTGCAACAGCCAATAAGAGCGTAATAGGGTAGCATTTTGGCGAAGTTGGAAAACTGTTTATATGGTGGCAATAAATTGGCCGCCGTGACGTCACAATCCAAGATGGCGGAAATCACTCAATCCACACCCTACATCCCGCCGTCGGACTGGCCGATGCATACTATCGTTAAACAAGGTACATATTTTACATACTAAATTATAAATAAACAATTTTATTACAAAATGGTTGAAACTAAATGGTGTAAAAGTTATGTTTTCTTAGAAGAATGTATTGTATATTATCAGATTATGCTGTTGATGAAATATAACAAGAAAAAGTAATTCTAAAATTATTCGAAGCAAAATAAAAATTCTTAAGTATGTATATTTAAAAAATTTCATCACAAAGTTTTGTCTAAAAATTTTGTGCTCTTTGGTTATATCTGGCAACAGAACACCCCGAAACAAGCACAGTGCCAATAACAGATAAAGTAAATGTCCATTTAAATGCAAACGGCAATCTAAGGATGAGATAGATAAACCTCTTTCCAGCTAGTAGGGAAAGACGAGGCGATGACAGAGCGTAACGAAAAGAGCAACGCTCAGGAGTTGGCACTCTATGTTGGGGAAGGGGAGGTGAAATAACGAATAAAACAGAGAATCAAAGACGTTTGTTTCTCGTCAACTTTACAATATGATCCCTTAATTGTGTACTTTGTTTAATTTTATAGTTCAAAGTGCATTGTTGAATAATTTGTTTAATCTTTTAAGTATATATTACCATTGAAAATATACATTATATATGTATATGTACATACATATATACGTATATATACACATATATATTCAATGATATTACTTACAGAAGTGTGAAGTTTTACTTTTAAAGCACCAATTTTTTCCAAACAAAATTTCTTAAAAAAATATAAGGTTTATTTTATAGATGATCAGAATATCCGACATATTCAAATTGTAGCTAAACAGAAATGTGATTTACTTCACCCTCGGCTTAAAGTGTATTCAAGGGCGCAGTTACACGGAACGCAGAACTACTACAGGTGAACAGGTTTAAATAAACATGTTTACAAACGCGAAAGTGTACAGTTACACGGCAGGTGGTATAAAGTGTTATCAACTCCAAAAACTATTGTCTACTGTCAGTTAATGAATTTGTTGTGGATCCTACTTATTTGAGCAAGTGCATTTCTGTTAGAGAATTACCGTCAACGTCAATTTTAAAACAATTAAGTAATAACCTGATATTTTCTGTTGCAGTCGGTAAAGTATTACACGAACTTGTGCCAGGAACGTTCTTCAGCTTGCGTTTTTCGCAAATGACTTTATATTTTCATCACTCAATAGCCAATCAAGGGTTTGTGTAGAATAGATGTCGTTCTGCACGATTTCACCAACCTGTTTAGGTTAAATGAGAAATGACACCAAACAAAACCATGTCCAGCATGGGTGTAACCGCACGCAAAAGTTGAACATGTTTACCCAAGCAGTTAAGAGTACCGTGGAACCGCGCCTTAATTTACCCACATCGCAAACATCTTTTACCGATGTACGTCAGAGTAACAATTCTCAGAAATTTGAAACTTTGCTTACGTCATCACTCTACGCGTCGCATGTGAATTATTCAACGCTGAATATGTGACATGTATTAGGTATCAATATTTTAATGCTATTTCAATAACGTATTTTCAACCTTGGGATTACTTTTTAATATGACTATTTCAGTCTACCAAATATATCTCAGGGTAGTCTCACTATCAAAGTTTCATTTAGCACACCAATAAGTTTCTTATGTACACTAATGTTTAAGAAAGTGACTATATACGTTTATGTTTCTACACATGGTTTCTGTGAATTTACTTCTGCTCCATTGTCTCGAAATTACTCCTATTACTCATACCACATCCCAAGAGCTAAGATGTTTACAAATCAAAAATTGTATCTTTCATATCAATGAAATTTAACCGATTGGTTTCCGACTCAACGCCTGTCTGAATGTATCTTGCAGTACATGTAAAACCGAACAGTCTCGCCTTATCTTTAACTAAGTGTAGGTGATGTCTCCAGAGAACCCAATTAAAGCTGCAGCCTGCACTGTACGCAAGAGAGGGGTGATATTTTCATTGCCACCAACAACAGGAAAGAATCTGAAAGCAAACATCAAGCAAAGAGATTCTAACAGCCCCTCCCTCCTTCCTAATTAAATTCTGCGTACGCTCCTACTGGCATATACACTTAAGGGTGTATCACACGGTGGAATTTCCTTAAAAGGTTTTCCATGGTAGCTTGTGTGGATAGTTCTATGGATGAATTAGAAGAGTGCTGGCCGTTTTCATGGAAGTTTATGTAATCTGTCGTGTTCGAATTTCTGTAGAAGGTTTCGTAGAAGGGGGAAATTTTATCCAATCAGAATGAAGTGGCAGTGTGTCCCTAGTGTTATTTTGGAAGGGTTTGAGTTTTTATTATTGATTTGAAACGCGGTGAACATCTAGCCTGTTGAAGCAGTTACTGCATTATGCAACAATCCATGTTTAGGCACTACAACAAGTATTAAGTATCATAACAAAACCATTCGCACAAGCTAGGCCTACACAATGGAGTTAGGAATAGTCAGGAGATGGCACACTGTGACGTAGTTGAAGTCACTTTTTGAATCTCGCCATCGCCATATTGTTCCGCCCAAAACATTGTGGAAATGGTGCTTCGTATCATCTGATGGTGGTCAGTAAGTACGAATTGAAATCTCCGCCATTAAAAACAAGTCAATTTATATATATATATATAAAAGTTATTTAAAACTGTTTCCACAACGAACACAATAAGCTTCAGCCAATGCTTTGAGCGTCTACTAACCAGTATGGCGCAACAATTAGTTGGAAGGAACAAAAAAAGGCTTCAAACCGTTACCATGTCCAGGGCCGCAACTAGAGTATCTGGCACCCGGGGCATGAATGGATTCATGCCCCCCCCCCCCCCCTTCTCTTTTTTTGCACATACCACACCAATAAAGCGGGGGGTCCGGGGGCCCTCCCACGGAAAAATGGTGCTATTTAAGCATTTTCCATACCTACATGTAACAGTTTCTGTGCTACTGTAACTTCCATGCATGAACCCACTATATCCATAAAGTAGTCCGTATAATCACTAGACTTGTTCATTAAATATGTTGAGACGTTATATTGTAAATCAGATTAGACACTCCTGGCATGCAAGTTAAAAAAAAACATTTACCAGTTACCAGTTGTAGTAGGAATTACAATGCAAGCGATTTCGGCGCCCCCACAGCTTTGCGCCCGGGGCGTATGCCCCGCTTGCCCCCCCCCCCCCCCCTAGTTTCGGCCCTGACCATGTCATCATGCGGACGTGGCCGGCCACCACCTACCTACACGAGTCACAATTCTACGTGTGATAGCTCCTATCATACCTGCCGCCATGGAATCCTGGCTAGCAGTTTTTCTGGAAGCTGCTAGCGGATGCCTGTATAAAAACTTCCATCGTGTGATACAGGTTTTTAGTTGTTATGAGCGCAGGCATGACTCACATGCTCAACTTCGCAGCCCGCTTCCCCCGTAGTCAATTCACTTCGCGACGTGTTGTAACCTCGGGAGTAACCTACGTAGGTGTGCGGGCTTGCCCAAACAGTGTGTACAAGGTGAACCGGAGGACAAAAAAAAGTACTAGGAAAACGCGACATACATCACTATACTCAGCCGGGGAAAAGGGGGGGGGGGGGGGAGGGATTTTGCACGTTGCGCTATCGCTCCGAGGTTAAACTGCCCCAAAGCTTATCTCCTATCGCTCGCGCCAGCTCCTTCGGAAGGTAGACACCCGTCGTGCTACTATTTATCTCCACAAAATAAAGTCGGACTGATAACCTAAAATAATATGTTTTAAATAATGGTAATGGCACACTGTCAAAAGTTTATTTTTGGACTGAGCTATCTGAAACTTTCCGATTTTAATCTCGTTTTGAAATTAGAAAATAACGCATCAAGGATAGAAATGTTGAACTTGTATCTGTCTGCATTTACTAACTTTCAAAACCTCTACAAATTTAACTCTCATTAACACTCGCTGCGGAATAAAAATAATCTTATATTTTTAACAGTAATAGAAACATAATTTAATTTTAACATAAAATATTTTACATGCAACATCCATATCAGCCTTATTTTAGTTACTTCTTTTAAAACTCTAATTGCTCATGTAATCTCAGACATTTTAAAGATTGGTTGTGACGGAAACGGGCACTATTTCCGTTTTCGCCAGGCACGATTATGATTGGCTGATTCCGTCAAACCAACAAAATATTTCATAGACACTCAAGTCATCCATCATTTCAAACACGGCTCCGCTAATTAAGTTTTCTGTGACATAATAATAATCATCCAAAATTTGACCAGGCATATTGTAACGTGTTGGAATAGAAATATTGAAAGTGTTGCAGGGAGTTTATCAATGCGTTCAACATCTAACAGAGTACGTTGAAAGGGAATATTGTAATTTTTTTCATTTAATTGGTTGGATTGTATAGCGATTTTTTTAAAAATTAACTACTCATCTGCCACAATGACAGATAATTACGGGATTTATCATCGAGACTTTTTTCTAGTCACTTTAACTAAAGTTATAAATTTATTTTGGTAAAAAAAATCGAAAGTATACAATTTAGGGATGAGTACGATATAGCCGGTAACGTTTAGACTTTAGTTTTTTTTTTTTTTTTTTTTTTTTTAGTAAGATTTGAAAAGTTGTACATTTAATAATGGGGAGGGGTCCCGGCAAAATATTTACCTGGAATTGCCCTCGATGTAACTACTCACAACGATCCTAACCCAAAGTCGGAATCTCACTCGTGTTATTTAACATTTACCAGCATTCGTTATTAATTTATTGGATTTACCATATATTACTCGCGACAGCTTTGGTTTGAGCCCCAAGCACAGGCCGAACACCTGATTGCCACCTGCTTTTTAATAAAGTAAACACAATTAAGCTAATATTCAAATCAGCCACAACTTTATTTATATTGATCAAATCACTAAGGAAGGGCTGAACGAATGGGGATGGGGGACTGTCGCTCGTTGCCCAGGAGCTATACGCAATACTTTCGGACCCCGATACCCGCTACAGCAGTCAGTGAAAATATGGTTTTGGAGCACATCCTGAAGCAACACTGAACTTCCAGTCTGACCCACTCGACGTGATCTGCATTCTTGTGACGCGAGCAGACAGCATTCTGTGACGTCACACGGGCCTAGCGTATACTTTGATGTAGAGGGGAAATAGGGGCAGGGGACTGGCAGTCCTTCCCAACTATATATATATATATATATATATATATATATATATATATATATATATATATATATATAAATTAACACGAAGGTGGATTACGAGACACACTGTGTCATCTGTGAGAACTCATGAATTGGGGGATTGAACTCCGAAAAATGCCCCTCCCCTCTCCTTTTCCATTCTGAGCTAGACAAGCCCTCGAGACAAGCTATATTCCCTATAATGGAAAGGTAATGCAGTCAAAGTTGTAAAAGTCACTAAGCGAACTTACAGGGCATTTCGCCCTAGAAAGAGTGTACAAAGTGGTTGAGGATTGTTGGGCCAAAACTTTCATGTGTTATTTGGCACACGTAAACAATTATTCCTTTTCCCCTTCCCCTTTTCCAAACCGCCAGGGAACTTTTATTTTAAACTCTTACGTCTCGTCGAAAGTGATGTCATTCGAGAGAGACGGTATAAAAGTGTCGACACAGACTGTTTGGAAAGGTGCCCATCGGCAATGACCTAGATGACCTTCTCATAAAGCCTGTTTTACAATGACATGGAAACGACGTCGGATCACCCGGATCATTTCACTATTGCGTATGCCTCTTCCACAATTCACGGAAAATTTATTATAAAAAAAAAGGGGGGGGGGGGGAGGGTGGTTGTCTGTAAAGTCGGTTTACGGACGATAATTTTACGTGATAACGTCATAAGAAAACATTAATGAAAAATTGCATACTTTTAAATTTTTAATTATTATTTACAGTTTTTGTAAATTTAATTTAAATATTTTGCTTTAAATATAAACACGAACAATTAGTTATAGAAATAAACTGAAATCAATCAATGTCAATAAATTGTTAATTTGAAATGACGAAATTGGACAAATAAATCACATCTTTAAATTGCTGCTTTTAAAAAGCCCGCCATAGAAGATTTTCTCGCACGGTGGTTGGCCGGTTCTTGCGCGCTCGGCTCAGGCGGAACGTGACAATAAGTCATGCTTTTTAGTGCGTGCAGCCGGCGTTCATCGATTTATAAGACGTTATCACGTCAAAAAACTACAACAAGATTTACTATATACAAAATTAATCACAAATAAATAATAGAGCACGAGATATGTTTGTACTTGAAACAATTTTTAAACTTATTGAAGTGAAAACTTCTTTAGCCACGTTGATTTTTGGTAGGGGTAAAACTTACGGGTTCGCGTCACCGACATGCTAGTGATATATAATACCAAAATCATTTTATTACGTACATTTAACGTAGAATGATATCATATTACACATTAAAAAACAAAGTTTTTAGTTTTCACTTCTGTCGACAGTCCCCATGATTGCCTTTTCGTTTTTTACGTAATAACGTCTTATAAATCGATGAACGCCGGCTGCACGCGCGAAAAATTGTCACGTTCCGCCTGAGCCGAGCGTGCAAGAACCGGCCAACCACCGTGCGAGAAAATCATCTATAATATCAAACAGGTTAAGGCGGGCTTTTAAACTAATTGTTCGTGATTATATTTAAACTAGTTATTTAAATTAAATGTGCAAAAACTGTAAATAATATTTGAAAAATTAAAAGGATGCAATTTTTCATCAATGTTTTCTTATGACGTTATCAGACTGTAAACAAGTTACCATCCCAGAAAAATAACCGGCTTCTATTGGTCACACGGAGTAACCCAAATGGAAAATAGCGAGATCCATCTCCATTTACATGATCCGTCTCAGTTCGCGTCTCATTTTACAACGGACTTAAAACCACTCAATCATGTGTTGTAGTACATGTACTTATATAGTAGCCAATTATATTCGTAAGGATTCTACATCAACAGAATGTTTCTTATATATATATATATATATATATATATATATATATATATATATATATATATATATATATATATATATATATATATATATATATATATATATATATATAAAAATAAAGAATTAACTATCTAGTAATGTTCAAAATTCGTAACAAACAATAACAGTACACTATTTTTAATTCTATCGCAAATCTGCGGCCCTATCCGTAGCAAAGGAGCAACCACGAAGGGCACGCCTTCGCACCTGCACAATATCCTTTGGGAATATATAGGTATAAAATGAATACACTGCTAAAGCTAGTCAAAAACAAAAGAGTTCATAATAAATAATAATGTAGTACATTTGTAATAATTTTTGAAACTTATATTTAACCTCACTATCAGTGGCAGGGACCATGGGCGTAGATTCCCGGAGACCCGCCCTCCTCTCTCCACCAGGATAAAAGAGCCTCTCTCTGTGGTAGGAGGGCGGGGGGCACTTGCAAAATCGCTATTGTAAAATGAGTGATAAACGGTAAACAGTCCCCCCCCCCCCCCCCGAATGGTCGTAGTGGACCTAGCACCAAATTTAGGGGAGGGAATATGACCGAAGTGTTTCAAATGATATGAAATGTCTTCCGTTAGATAAAAAGTCCGAAATAAATAAAATACAAGTAAAAAACAGTACTATAATCCACTATTTAACCGTATTTCTGACGTCTACGAAATTATAACAGTTTTTTTTTACTCATTTTTAAGGCTAAGGCGTAAAAACAATTACAGACCTGCATGACTAAAAAAAAATAATATATGTTTTCCACACAAAAAAATTGAACCTACTTTATAAAGGTCAGGCGTAGACAGAAGTATTTTTTTTTTTTTTTTTCCCCAGCTCTTGATTGAAGAGGGAGGCGATTGTCCCCCAACCACAGGACTAACCCTGCCCACTGTAACCACTGAACTTTTCTAGAACACATAGTTCACATTAATTTTATAACTATTTTTTTTAATAACACTGTTTTATTAGACATAAATACATTTATATCTTAATATTTATGTACCTTAAACACGCTGTCCCACTTGACTGCCAGACGCCGGTCTCCGAAAAAATAAAAATAAAAAATAAAAAATCTAAACACAAGTCAAATTAAGTATTTACAAAACTAGATGTGTAATTATAAATACAACAGTTTTAAATAAGAATACGAAATAATAACATCAGCGTACAAACATGAATAATTTGCCATGCCATAGTTAAAAGGAAACCCGGGTTAAAAAAAAAAACTGCAACAGCAATTTCAGACTATTGATAAGCTCTTTGCCTTATCTCACACTTCACGCTAGCGGACAACACACTCCGTAATCATTCATAAAACACCGCAACACCATAGAGTAAATAAACGCAACACTACGTGAAGTAGCGACCGGGTCCACACCATAGAACGATTGCTAGGTAGAGTGCGCACAAAAATTACGCACTTATCAATTTATCTTTCTAGACTTGCCAATAAAACGGACTAAAATAAGAGTTGTAATTTACGTTTTTTAACAAATGGTACTACAACAGATATGCCATTTGTTCAAATTATTAAACTTTGTATAATTTAATGGACTTTTTTCAATGTAACACAAAAAAAAAAATTCTCTCTCACTCTCTAAAACAAATAATTTCAACAATGTGCCAGTTGAAACTTGCTTTCGCCAGCATTAACGAAATGGCATCATGATAAGAATAAATGTATAACATGCAGTTGATGGGTGGTGTTGGCATAAATTGAATATATTTCATAAATCTCACAAACCGAACTTGTATGTACTGACGAGTGAGTGTATTCCTGAAATGTTGTAGTACGTTTTGTTTTTACAATGCTATTTAGAAATGTAATTAAGAAGAAAAACTAGAATTATATTTTTCTATTATTTGTTCTCGAATTAGTCAATACTTAATTCAGTTGTATTTTAAATAAAATAATATTGTTAAGGAAATAATCAGATCGTTCAGTTAATGTTTTTCGACGCTAGATATTTATTGTAATACAAATGCATTGAAATTCGTACAAAAAAATTATATATTTTAATCTCAAAACGTATCAGCTGTTGCCGCATTATCATGTTGAATGTTGAAAATAAAATGCCTAACAGCACAATATGCACCTAGGTTTATGCCTTAATCATAGTTTACATCATCATTCTATGGTTCTTAAATTGTAAACAAATGGGATGTGTGGTTTGTTGTGATGGTGTTTTTAGCAAATTAAAATATAAATATTTTGTTATGCCCGAATTATTACGACTCATACGTGAACCTTCCACGAGCATATGACAGCGAATTATTTTTAAAATCTATAGAACTGAGTGCCTTTTTTTAAAGCACGTAATAATTTTTTAGGCGGTGAAATTTAAATGATTTTATGTTTGAGGTTTTTTAAATGAGAAATGAATGAATTGGGCGTTTATTGCACTACCGTTTCGTCCGACTCTGTAAGAGGAATAGCAGAAAGTATTGGCATAAGTGATTTGAGTACTGAAGCAGCCAAAGAATTAGCAGATGATGTATCTTATAGGTTAAAATTAATCATTCAGGTAAACAACTTGCGAATTTTGCATAGAACTTATAAAAGTATAATCGCCTGGATCGCTATAAATATTTATGTGGCTTTTATAAATGTTGGTGTGAATGGTGATTCTTTAAATGAGAAGCATAATGTTATTATCTTTGAAAGATTTGTGCAATGGGAGTGCATGACTTGATGTAAGTTTTTGGACATACGCCATTGCTAAGAAATGGCGTATGTCCAAAAACTTACATCAAGTCAAGCATTATGTTAACAAGTCATCAATGCCAATCTCATTCATACAGGATAGCTAAAGAGAGCAACATTATAAAAAACTGGTATGAGCCAGGGAATCCAAGAGAATTGTTCCATATCATGGATCCAAATTCATCCCATGATCCTATATATTGATCCGGTGGTACATGATGCTCGCTATCTTAATTTAGTATGTCGAAAGATCCTGGACATAACAACTCAAATATCAAAATAAAACAAATTATATCAAGTCTTCTAGAAATTTTGTACAATCAGTTATTGCTGTATCACAAGTTTTATTATGCCCACAATCGTTCAGTGTACTAAATTAAAACCAATTATTATGTATATAAGATCAATGTATATAGGGTCATGCCAACAGGATCAAAGCATAAATTGGGATACGTGATACAGAACTTTTAGCCAATCCAAAATGTATTGAGGAAACCTAGAATCCTGAGAGAATTACGTAATGGGAATTTTTGGATTTTAATGTTGAATGAGAAACGGTAATTGTCTACTGTAAGGGGCTGCCAAAACATCTGAAAATGGATTTATTCAGTTCCTTATTTTATTTATAATTATAATATCGTGGCACATCCAGGTATTTTCAAGAACTTTACTTGTAATTAACAATCTCATGTTTACCTGTGCGGTATTGCAGCCGCCGCCAGGTTGAGTCCCGGTACTGCTATTTCAGCCACGTGCAAAAAATGGTATTTTTGGATTAGCAGATGGTTTAAAATTAATCTAAATAGCCTATTACCCCTAATGTAAATATAGTGATTTTAATTGGTTTTGTACTTCAGTACTACCTATAGCAGAAACTGATTTTAATTAGAGATATTCCTGGTTTTGTTGTCGCTGCCCTACTGTTCACATAATACTTGCTGCAACATGATAATTCCTGGTGAAGTTCTTGAACATCTTGAACTAGAGTACTTCAATTTCTCATTTATATGACAAACATTACAAAGTAATTTTGTCTAAGCGTAGGGTATCATGAATTGAGTTTTGAACTATTGAACTATGGCTCTTAGGCAATTGCCATCCCGTAAAAGTTGTCATGCTGCAGAATGGAAAAGTGACAGAATGTGTTGCTATGGGCAGTGTGATAACACACAGATTTTTTTTTTAAAAGTATATTGAGCTAAGAAGTGTCCAATGAAACCACTATCACATTTTATATTTATTTTGTCGTGAAATGTTTATATTTGGGAACACTGTTGAATTCATGCTTCTTTCTTGTGTATGTTTTGGTTACAAATCAAAACTAACATGAGGGTCCTGTAAAATATGTGAAATTTTATATAAATGCATAGACGTACTTATTAAAACATTCTTGTGTTTCAAATTAGTATCGGACATATGCCAATTTAATTTGCTTCTAATTTAAGCATTGATGTTTTAATGTTTAGGTATAAATCTGGAATAACATTTCTTAACTCAATGTTATTCCAATGATTGTGGCATAACTATCCCTAATGTGCCAGATTTATGCAAACACTTATTTAACAAGAGAAGTTGTACTTTTAGTACTACACAGAGATAAATTCTCACTTTTTATTATTTTCATTTTTAAACCCATTTTAAAACAACCTAGAGAGTAATTTTTTTATTTGTAGAAGGTTCTTCTTGGAATACTGGAATAATGTCTCAAAATTACTTTATTTTATCCTTATGGGTTTTAAGTGTAACAAATATTTTAATATCTTGTAATAGTTTTCTCTAAATGCTTCCAAAATGATAATACATTAAATTCATTAAATGAATTCAGAAAAAGTAGTTCAAAAGTCCTCTTTAATAATGTTACTTACGGTTAAATCGTGCCATTATCTTGTTTGTATTAAATGCCATATGGTGAACAGTATTTATCAAAAGGTTAATTAATTATTTTCATTTAGGATGCTGCAAAATTCATGCATCATGGTAAACGTCAAAAACTGACTGTCGCAGATGTTGATCAGGCTTTGAAAGTCAAGAACATTGAGGTAAGAGCATAACTAATTTTCCTTGAAAATAATTGTATTGTTTGTGTCTAAAGGATCTGTATAGCCAAGATAAGGTTGTCTTTATATGCCGTATAAATGCACACTTGACCTTACAATTGGACTACACAGCCATCTAGGCAGTGAGCTTTTCTTTGCAATTTTAAAGTCAGTTACCTGTTGATTTTTATTAATTAAAAGAATTTTTTTGTTTAGTATTTGTCTTTCGTATTTATTCCCCTGCACCTTGAAATAAAAAGTTTTTCATGACTAGACTTCATAGACACATTAAGTAACAAAATTATTTATGAATTCACTTTTTGACTATTAATTAACTATTAATAAGCTATATTCCTTCATATTCCTGGTCTAAATTTCTTGAAACTTTTGTGTTGGACTTTGTAGCCACAGTATGGGTTCGCGACGAGAGAGTTCATCCCGTTCAGATTTTCTTCCGGTGGAGGAAGAGAACTGAATTTTCTAGACGAGAAGGAACAAGACATAACGGAACTTCTGAGTAGTGCTATGCCGAAGCTACCACCTGAAGTTCATTTGCGAGGTTAATATTTCAACATAATATATATTATATGCAGCTATATGTTTTTTGGTGTTATTATTATTGATGAACTAACATTTAAACATAAGGTACTATATAATTGTCACCAATATTAGTATAGTTTTTGTCAATATAGCCATTTTTTCTGATGCTAATTATTTTTCATGCTTATCAGTCACAGTGTTTTATTATTGCACAGTAGGTACACTGTTTGCATGTTTCCAGTACCAAAATGGTTTGTAGTGCTGATGTGGCATTCCACCACTTAATGGGCCTGCCTTGTCATGGGTGTATTTGTGTTAGTGAGGCGGAATGGTAAGAGTGCTGATAGCATGGTTCGCCTCTAAGCGCAAAGCTCTGACTTGTGCGTTGTCTTCTTGTTCATAGAGCAACCATGAAATTTGAGTGGTAACTATAGTATTATATTGTAAAGAAATGAAGATAAAGGTGTAATGCAAGTCCATCGAGTGCTTTTGAGAATCTTAACCGGATGTTTCATGTTTAAATATTTTTCTGAAAACCTGTTTTTTAGCTCTTTTCACTCTCCTAATATCTAATAAAGTTTGAAAATGAATACAGAAACATAACTACTCATTCGCCCTCAGTGTCTTCTTAAATGCTTTTCGTAAAAGACCTTACACTGATATCTGTAGCAGTTTTCAAATTGTGTGATTTCTTCTAAAGCTCTGCATACTGACTGTATGTATGTATGCCCAGTAGGCAGAGCTCTTAACAGCAACCAGTGTACCCCACTGTGCATGGTAATGGTGATAAATAGAATTATTTATAGACATATGCTCATTGACATTTTGGAATCCTTTACAAGGGGTCATGTTGGTTGAGTGCTTTGATCACTTACTTCTTACCAATGTGTTCCGGCTTTCATTTCTGATGGGTTTTAATGAGATATTGGCGGATGTTACCATGAGCCAGTGGGTTTTCATGGGCTACTCTCATTTCCCCAACCCGTGCATTCTGACACCTCACCACGCCTCATCAACTCTGTTGACCCTAATGTTGATGAGATGTTAAGCCCTAATTCATCCATTCATTATTCAATGTGGTTGTAAATACACCTGTATGACTTTCCACGGCAGCAGATGTACGTGCCAGGTACACCTCCCAAGCTCTGTACAGCACCCGAGCTCTCTGTTTAATGTCCGAGCTCTCTGTACACTGCCCGAGCTCTCTGTACACCAATCTGAGCTCTCAGTACACTGCCAGATCTCTCTGTACACTACCTGAGCTATCTTTGTAAAATATAATATAAACTTAGGCATGTCCAAAAAAAAAATCATAATAAATATTGATATGGAATAGGATCTCCAGCCATTGAGGGATCAAATAATGATGTATTTCATGAGTGATCAGACACGCATGTGTTTGTTCTCGACAGCTCACTGGCTGTGCATCGAGGGAGTGCAGCCGACGATCCCGGAGAACCCGCCGCCCATTTCGAAGGAAGCCCAGAAGCTGGAGAGCATCGACCCCGTGAGCAAGTTCAGCAAGCTGGCCAAGGAGAGGGAGTCTGCTGGCAAGCCAACCACTGGGTGGGTGATCCCGAGAATTGGTTGTTGGAGCAATCTGGGATTTTTTAGTTTTAATTTCTCATTGAAAAAATCATTTTTACCAGCAAGGAAAGTGTTGTTGAAATTTAACAAAAGAATATAGTGAATTCATATTTCCCATTTATTTTTAACATGGTTTAAAGTCATTTAATAAAAAAAATTACTTGTAAATATCTGCAAGAAAATTTATCATTAAACAGTTTTTTTTATCCTTTAATGTGGTTTTCACCTATGCCTGTTCTATTTTTCAATGCATATATTGTGGTTCTTTTTTTTTTAATTGTTTTCAATTTTGTTGTGTTCCTCTTTGTTCGAGCTGTGGAATATGGTCATGAACAAACATCAGGGTTCTCATCAGGTTACACTCATGTGGTTAGTGAGGGTCATCCTTGGGTTCTTTGTTCTTCCCCAACACCTCACCATGACTCAGATTCACTAGCATTGAGCTGGTACCCAAGTGGTTCGGAGCCTACTGTAGTCTTGGAGGTCCCGTTAACTTTAACTTCTTTGCATTACAGTACAACGTAAAACACAATAAAACAAATAAATGAAAAACATAAGCACAAAAATAACAAATATTATTTTATTTTCATTGGTTTGATAGCTGTACTAATGATTATCTCACACAAGGTACAATATTTCACCACACCTGAAATAACTTTGTGAAAGATTTCATTCCTGCCTTTGAGACTGGGTTGCTCCTTCACCTCCCTGTAGCAGAAGGCATTGGTGGTTCATCGCAGTATCATCTTGCCCAGTACAACTCTGGTCACTCCATGGCGATGGCTGGGGATTCCACTCAGCCTCCAGGTCAATTTACCTATCATCATCCATTCATCCATTATCAATCATCCCTCATCCATCAGTCATCAAACATCCATCATTCATCCATTGATCATCATCTTCATCTTCATCTTCATCCACAATGTTGTCAGGAAGAAATAAATACTATATGGTTGTAATAAATAAACCAAATAAATTATACTAAACTACACAATTCATGTACAAATCAATTGTGAACATATTCCTAGAATAAATTGAAAAAGGTAGACAGTCATAAATCACATTTACACGGATCTCAACATTTGCCTAGCCTTAACTGAGTGTTTTTGGAATGCGAGGCTGCGGTTAATGCCGGGTGGTGTCTGCGGCCGCAGGAAGGTCCACAGGCTCCAGAAGGTGGGGACGGTGCACGTGAAGCAGCTGGCCACTCATGAGCTCTCCGTCGAGCAGCAGCTCTACTACAAGGAGATCACAGAGGCCTGCGTGGGCTCGGACGAGATCAGGCGAGCCGTGAGTATCTCGTCCCTCGGCCCCCCTCGCGCCTGCCAGGTGCGACGTAGGTGTCGGAGACTGTGGGCACAAGATGCCTGCAGGTCTGTTTCCTTGTCAGTGACGTACCTGTGCGAGTAGATATGGAGATTATCACACACTCTACTCCCCCCCCCCCCCTTCTCCTTCTCCATAACACCATTAGATTTAAGAGAAACCTGGAATAAAAATCCACCCTAGGCTTCATGTGACCTTTCGAAGTTGGTCCAGTTTTTAAAATATATTATTTATCATGGTTAAGTGCTTCTGTACTGTGCGTAAATTTTTTTTAAAACTTAATACTTAAAACAATCACAGTTTTGGGTAATGACTTCAAGATGTAAAAATACTTTAAAGTACAGTAGCCTTTTAAGGAGCTATTCATTATTTTGGACTCCCAATTTAATTTGTAGGCATTACTCCACAAAACCTTCTGGTCATTCACCTACCCTCCCCTTAAAATTTTAAGATGGTTCTGTGTGTGTGTATCGTTTTGTAAATACAAAACAGTGGCAAATAATTGTAACACACAACAGTCATAAGACATAAATTAGATGACTATCTATTTTTTACACTGAAAACTGTGAATACAAACATATTTTTCATTACTATTCCACGGTCGGTGATTTGAGAAGTGTTGTGATGAGTCTTGAGTGAGCGCTGCCCTGTGGAGATGCAGCGGGACCTGGCTTGTGCCTGCGGCAGGAAGCGCTGCAGAGCCTGGCGTCGGACCCGGGCCTGCACGAGATGCTGCCGCGCATGTGCACGTTCATCGCGGAGGGGGTGAAGGTGAACGTGGTCCAGAGCAACCTCGCGCTGCTCATCTACCTCATGAGGATGGTGAAGGCGTTGCTCGACAACCAGTCCCTGTGCCTGGAGAAATATGTGAGTCCTGTGTCCAGGGGTGTGCCGATGTTGGAATGTACCAGTTGCTAGGTCGTGGGCAGGGGCGCAGCCAGGGGGGGGGGGGGGTTAGGGGTTCAAACCCCCCCCGTAGCACCAAATCTTTAATTAATTTCTTATTCATCACTCAAACAAATTTCATATTAAAATTAATAAAATTTTTACCATTACAATATTTAAATTTAAGTACCGAAAACTGCTAAAATATCACTATTTTACACCTTAAAATCCAAATTTTCCTGGGGGAGGACCCCCCCCCCCCCCACCCCACCCCCCGCTTCAATACGGGGAGCCATGCTTCTTAACATCCCCCATACACAAATCCTGGCTACGCCACTGGTCGTGGGTCAGAGCAACTTCACACGGGCGTGTCTACCTTATGAGGTGTTGCTTGATAATCAGTCCCTGTGCTTGGAGAAATATGTGAGTAGCACCCATACCTGTGTCCAGGGGTGTACCGATGTTGGAATGTACCAGTTACTAGGCCTTGGGCCAGAGCAACTTCACACGTGCGTGTCTACCTTATGAGAATGGTTAAAGCGTTGCTCTATAACTATAGTAGAACCCCGATTTTGCGAACACGGATTTAACGAAAACAGCGATTTAACGTAAAGGTTTTCAGGAACCATCAAAAAACACCAATTTATGAAAATAATAATATATATTTCCAAAAAATTAAAGTGAATTGTAACGGAAACTTATTAAAAAATACACTCTGTGGTGTCAGTAATAGAATGGAGGTACTATATATGTATATATATATATATATATATATATATATATATATATATATATATATATATACATATATGTACATATATGTACATGTTTTACATTTAGTAACAGTGAAGTATAAAGTTCTTTCATTAACTACATAAAATGTTGGTTTTTCAGGTATATTGTAATGAGAATTCACTGTAGCAGATTGTCCTGCCACCTGAACATTAGCTGTTCTGCTGTTTTTTTTAGCTATGCACATGTTGGAATAAAATATTTTTTATTATATTAGTTCTATCCATTAGTATATTTTATCGGGGTACATACATATTTATATTATACAGTGACTCAACCATAATGTGATAGTAGTTATGCCAGCTGATATGCAACAACTTTACAACATTGAAGACAATTGAATATTCCTTATTTCGAAGTTTAATAGAAATAAAACAGATTATGAAAAATAAATAATTCATTTTGATTCTTAAAAGCATGAATATTTGCACAGGACTACTTGTTACTCAATGCTACTGAATACATATTTTCTAGTATGTACGGCCTATCAAGTAAAAAAATAAAATTAAAGTAAAACTGACTTAACAATTGATTACTATTATTTAAATTTTTTACAATGATTTTATGTATAATAAGCTTCAAAACCATTGCTTATGCATACATTTACCGAGGTCTGTAAACAAATCCCACATCTATTGTTTTCCTGCATGCATTGTTTTTTTCTGCTGGTCCTTTGAAAAATGATGGATAGAGGTTTCACTGTATTTCCAATGCAGTCAATTAGTATTCATACAATTCATCAAAGCAATTAAATAACAAATTACAATTCTATATTTTTCCACATAAGATACTTTTGGTTACTGTAATTAATAAGGCTTCATGTCATCATCTTTAGTGACTCAGATTTCCTTGAGATGTCAGGTCCTAATACATTTATTAATTTGTCGGTGATCGTTCCTGTAAAAGAGTCGGAGAACGGTCGGATGCTACTGCTGGTGCCATCTGTAATTTCAATTGCTTGCAGCTCCACGAACCGTTCCTGTAAAAGAGTCGGAAGACGGTCGGATGCTACTGCCGGTGCCATCTGTAATTTCAAATGCTTGCAGCTCCACGAACTGTTTCTGTAAAAGAGTCGGAGGACGGGTGGATGCTACTGTCGGTGCCATCTGTAATTTCAAATGCTCGCAGCTCCACGAATCGTTCCTGTAAAAGAGTCTGAGGACGGTCGGATGCCACTGCTGGTGCCATCTGTAATTTCGAACGCTCGTAGCTCCACGAACTGCTGCCGGCCGTGGCGACGTGCGTGGTGAGCAAGCAGCTGTGCGCGCGGCCCGAGGCGGACAACCACTGGGCGCTGCGCGACTTCGCGTCGCGCCTGATGCTGCAGGTGTGCAGGAACTTCAACACCTCCACCAACAACGTCCAGACCCGGGTCACCCGCATGTTCTGCCGCACCCTGCACGACGAGCGGGTGCCCCTCGCGTCGCTCTACGGCTCCTTGCAAGGTACGCTGCTTCCCTCTGCGTGACACCTCTCTCCCCGCGGTGTCTCCCACGAAGGCAGGGGCACAACAACTAAATTTCCAAAGGGGGGGGGGGGGGGGGGCAATATACCTTTTTATAAAGAATCATCGATCCCCCCTATTGAAGCAGGGGGTCTGGGGGTCCTCCCTCGGGAAAATTTGTATTTCAAGGTGGAAAATGGTGCTATTAAGCAGTTTTATTATCTAAAAATTGATTAACACAGCACTTTCTTTGCCCCCGTTTGCCCCCACTTCAAGGTTTCAGAGGGGGCGGGGGGGGGGGGGGGGGCAAATACCCTTGCCCCCCCCCTTCCCCCCTGTTGTTGCACCCCTGCACGAAGGCAATCTGTCTTACACTTCCAGTTGTGTCAAACATGGATTTTTCTCATCCCATCAATGCTCCACACACTATCTCATAACCCCACATCATTTCTATTGGCTCCCAATTTCGATGAGAATTTAAGCATTCATTAATTCATTAATTTGTTCACTCTCATTTCCATACTGTGCAGTTTCAAGGTACATACACTCACTTTTTTTTCATGCAGTGCATTTCCAGCCATCAGTGCAATCTCTCCGCCAGTAGAAGGCTCAGGGCTTGGGCTGGGTCTATAAACTACACAAGGAATACAAAAAAGAAGCATGAATCTAATGCAAGAATTTCATATTATGTATTTATAAAGCACACAAGTCGCAAACCTATAAATTAATATTTAAAAAAAAAAACAATAAAAATCAAATTTATACCCAGGATGTCTTTTGATAATTCATATTTATAATCAAAACAAAACGTCAACAATATGATTTTAAATTGTTATTGTCTCTCACTGTGTGAAAGTTTAGCATGTGCAAATGTGATTGTATTCAATAAAAATAATATTGAGGCTTACTATGCACATAATGTCTGTGTTTTTACAAGTTTTTCAAACACTTCTCTTCAAATGTGGCTGTCGTAAATGCAAGCCAAGACCCAAGTAGATGAGAAACTTGGATTGCATTTTTGCATCATTCATAGTTCATAAATGGGTATTTGAAAACATCATTATTCAAATTTTTGCATCTTGCATTCCTGGATTCTTGCATAGTTTATAAACACGACCTTTTAAGTCTGTTAGTTTACCTGCCAGTGGTTGGGTGGAGTCGTATTTAATACTCTCGTTCAGTGCTTAAAAAGTTTTCGGTTTCATTTCCCCGAATCGCACATAAAGCATATCTGTATCAACATGCGAGAAAGTAAGTTGGGGTGCAGCTTGAAACATTTCTCTCTGGGGTGTGTTCTCAGTGTTGATGATGATCACTAATGTGGTGAGGATCATGACTCATGATTTTGATCCCAACACTCCAGTATGACTCAAATTTATTAGCACGCAGTTTGTAGCCAAGTGATTGGAGGTCGTGTTGCTTTAAACGTCTGTGCATAACCGTGCAATGTAAAAACCATATCAATTCTATATGTTCTTTGTGCAAAGGTTTTGTGCAAGAAGTCAAGAAATTCTTCTTTTTGAATTTTTTTAGGTGTGTCATGTTTATTTTCCTAACGTCTCAAGTACCTTTATTACGTTATTTATTTATCTCTTCTTAAAAATCCTCAGTAGTGTTGTGTAATAATCCAGCCATAGGTACTGATTTTATGTGCCTATTTTTTGCAGGCTTGTGTGAGCTTGGCACTGAAGTAGTGAAAGTGTTCATCTTACCAAGTTTGAAGTACATCTCAAAACGCATCGAAGAGACCTCCGACGGGCTTGTGCACAGCAATGTTGACAGGATCGCAGCTGGTCACATCAGAATTCTTATGACGGTTAGTATTCATTACATAAGTAATAAAATCATGTAGGTGGAAAATTATTTTATCTCTTTGCACAAGTACTATACAGTAGAACCCTGTTATAATGTTTTTCAAGGGAGCACAAAAAAAAACCATTATAAGCAGGAAAACGTTATAAGCAGGAAATCTCAATTTAGCACTTAACAATGTTCGAGCTTTGTACCAATGGACTCACCAAGCTATGTAAACAACTTTAATGTTAAAACCAAAGATAGTATACTTGATACATGAATTTTCTGAAACAAGCCAACAATTTTTCAACTTCGTCTTGTTCCCTGGTTAAATTTAGTTTGTCTTTAAAGATACACTGCCACATTTTTTGTAAAATTGTCTCACAATTCATGATGACAACATTAAGAGTGAGAACGTCTACTCCTTTGCCACCTGAAAATGTTTAATTTTGGGATTCCTATGTATGAATGAAAAAAAAAAATATTTGTAAGCAATAGAAAACACTTTTAGTTGTGCCCTCGCTCAATGGTTGGCAACTTAAATATCGTAGGACTATGTACGTGCATCTGAATACCCACTGGAATGGCAAGGAAGAGAAGAGTTGACTAAGGGTGCCAACTTACACGTAACTATGAACATTGTGTACCTTCAGTATATTGCATAAAATTGTATTTTAACAAACTTCATGTATTGTATGGCAGTGATTGTAAACATAAACATACATAAAGGAAACTTTTTATCGTAAGTGTTGGAATAATTTGGTTTTAATACATTTTTTCCCCATTTATTGAATGTTAGAAAGCAAACATTATAAGCAGGAAATTACACTATTTATGAACGTTATATGCAGGAAATAAATACATTGTCCTTATGGGGGAAATATTGGGACTTTAAAAATATGACATTATAAGCAGAAAAACATTATATGCAGGAACATTATAACAGGGTTCTACTGTATCAGTAAATTTCTGAGGAATTTAAGGAATGTCATCTGTGTACTTACATAAGAGTTTTTTTTTTTTTAACACCTTGCATATTACAATTTTTTTTTAGTCTCATTTGTGTTCTCGGGGTGTCTACTGGAATTTTTCTGGAGGACGCTAGCCAAATTTGTATTTTACTGCCATTAAAAAGGCAGAGGTAATGTCACACGTAGTAAAAGAACACTCCCTCGTGTGTACAGTGAGGCCCCGTGGGTGTAAGCAGGGTGGTAAAGAGAACGTAGGGGTCCGATGACAAATAATTTTTTTGGCTCTCTTTGTACTATTTTATATACAGCTTTTTAAATTACACAATTTAAAAAAAATTTAAATACTTGTAAACATTACCATAGCCGTAACTATAAGTGTGATCTACTTTTATTACAAAACTTGTAAGGTTTCCCATATATAGTAGAACCCGTTTATAGTGAACCCGCCTATAATGAATTCCCGTTTATTGTGAATTTCCATCTCAGTCCCGGCAAAATGATGTGAGGTTATGTATTAATTTATTGGATATAGCGCACAACTTTTGTCAATGTTGATACGTTTTCCCGTGTACCTCGAACAAATTTTGCAGACATAATGCACATTTATCTAAAATATTTTAATATAATTACAAGTTTTTTCACAAAACGTCTATTCTAGATCACATTGAAGTTTTTCTCCACAATACGCTACTCGATTGTCCACTGTTCATATTATAAACAAGTTGTATTCGAGTGGTCTCGGTAGGCTATATGTAGCCAGAAATGGTGATCAGTTTGGTGAAAATAAAAAAGTTTTCCCTGCATAGTTAAATGGGCGAACGCGTATACATTTAAGATGTTATCAAAATTAAACATAAATTACCGCCACACAAATACGTATATACATTATAGCAGAAAATTCAATATTTTTACGTCTCATTTTTATCGTTCACGTTTCGGAGATTTTGATTGAGTAAGGTTCGTAAGACTACCACTAGATAGAACTCTGTGGACTAAATTTTTCCATAAAAAGTTAGAAAATTTCGTTCCAGCTTTAGCAACTGCGATACTACATGATACATAGTGATCTTTGATGCGCCAGACTCGTAATTTTCGTTTATTTACTTTTGACGGTAAAAAGAATTTTGTGTTGTTAAGCTGCAATTGTGCTTCAATAAGAAATACGTACATGAAAAAGGGTGAAAAACGCGGTAAAAAACGTAAGGCATTATTTGTGCGAGATAAACTGGACGTTATTGAAAAGGTAGACTCCAACCCCACTGTACCGCACGTGTTAATAGCAAAGGAACTGGGAATTGCAACATCCACATTAAGTACAATATTAAACAAGCTGAACAATCTTCTTTCTCAAGCTGCGAATACGTCACAGAGTATTAAACGGCTAAAAAAGGAAAATACGCCGATGTCGAAGAACCATTAATAGAAATTTTGTACATTGTGTAGTGCATTAAAAATATCTTCATTTGCTCATAAAACTGTTGCTTTGAGTATTTTCATTCGTTCTTTTCTTGGCTTAGGCCTATGTGTAGTTAAGATCTTGCTTTTGAGTATGGATTGCCAATATAAAAGTTTTCCCAGATATTAAGTTTCCCCTCTATAGTGAACATATAAACTACTCCCTTCAGATTCATTATAACAGGGTTCTACTGTATTCTGTTTACAATCTTGAAACTCAGCTGTGTCCTCTTGCAGTCCGGGCTCTGGCCATATTACCCCCCGTCCGCCTTCCTGATGGCCCTGGGTTTAAGATGAGCTTGAAAAATGGTGACACACAGCTTCACCTCAGCCACTTTTCTGGAATTAGATGTTCTTCACAGCTGAGCCCAAACCAAAGAAGAGGATCACAAGTTCCATGTCTTCTCCAGTAATGATAACACAGTCAGATAGGGCACTTTTGGATAGTGCTGTGTCAGTTAAGTCCTGATCAGCATCTTTTTAACTACTTTCACTGCAATGCCCCTCAAATGCATCCCAAATAATTGTAATTAGGCACCTCTTGTTATCATTGACCAATAGATTTCCTGAAGTGGATTCCTCAAAAAAGTATCTTGCTGCAGGAGTGAGCAGTAGAGCATTGCATTCTTTCAGCACTTTTGGTCATTTTTGTTGATTCGTTTGCCACCTCAGGGTAGCTGTTGTAAACATCATAGACATTGCTACCAAAGTGGGTTTTACAAAGCTGATAATAACCTTAGACAATGGCTTATAAGGAATTGTCATGGGTCCAGACAACTTTGTGTAAAAAGTATCCACCATCCACTTTTATAAACATAAATGTGACTTTTGAGATATTGATGGAGAGTAGAGCGAAAGCATAGTAGAAGTTGGACTTGGTTCCTTTTTGCATCCCCTGTTCATTGAGCAGTGACACACAGAATGGTGCCAATTCATACTTGAAGTGCACTTGTAATGCCTCATACAATTGTTTTGTAATGTTTAAAGGTTACTTTCCCACATGTGTTACCAATGATTTTCATCACTTCTTCAGTTTCCAGTTCTTAGGCCATGTGGCAATTCATGTCTTGGCCTACTACAGTTCCACAACTGATGGAAAGTACCTTATAAGTAATTGGAAATCAGGGTGGAAAATGGTCAATTTTTCAGTTTTTCTAAATCAGCTCTGTCTCGAATGATCTTGAAGGCCTTATACCAATATATCAACATGTTGTTCACCAGTAGAACGGATTTTTTTAGAACGTTCCACTTCTCATGTGCTAAGCATGTACACCATTCGTACGGTCCACTGTGCCAGCACATTGCTGGAGGTTCCATGCCCGAGTCAATCTGCCACAGCTTTTCATCGACCTCATCAGGATCTGCTCAGTTGTCAAGCCTGACCACAAGCTGGACAAAAATTGACTAGATTAGCGAATCATAAAATCTCCTTTTGTGAACATGAATCCAGCCGCTGTTTTAGATCCATCATATATTGTTGGTGTGCACTCTTGCATAGAAGAAGTGGCCTACTGAATGATGGAATGGTAAAATTTTACCAGGTAAAGCTTTTAATCACCCCTGCACTCTGTCCGGATGAACTGATTCACTAGAGTTATCATGTGATAATACATAATATTGCCCCCAGATTTTTGCTGTGGGTCCATTACTTTCCAGTTTATTCAATGCTGATTTGGATTTGGCTCTTAGGATTTAAATTCTAGTTTTGTAGTTTTCCATTACAAATATGAAATATGACAATATACTGCTTATTTTCACTTATCATATTATAAGTTTCAGCTCTTTCCTAGTCAGTTTGAGTGAAGTCTACGTTAGTATATAATTTGTATTTTGTGCTCATAACTTATGTAACATCAGTTATCCCAAAGTCAGTTTTTTCCTCAAATTTTTGAATTATTCATTTTTGGAGGGAGCTATTGGACCAACCTTTTGAACTCAAATAAAAAAAATACTACAAATTTAATATCCAAAATTTTTCTCTCGTGATTGTATATTACCAAAAGGAATGTTTTTACTTTTTAGGAAAAAAATTGCCAGTTTTCAAAGTGCTGTGTTACACATTCTTATGGACATTTGGTTCTGTCTTAAAATGTAGAAAATAACAAAAAAAAATTTATATTTCTTTCTTTAGGATGGATACATATAAATATTTAGAAAAACTAAAAAAAAAAAAAAAATTGCAACTATTTGCTGTTTTTTTGGACATTGCGCAGCTTACTGAGTTCTTTTGAAGCTGCAAACTTAGTCCCTTACAATTGGCATAGGTCCTAACAACATATTAACTAAAATAAATATGATCTATATATGAATTTTTGCATGTGTTTTTTCCAGTTGTGTACAACTTGATTAGCATCTTAACACCTATTTAATGTCTGAGGTATTGTGTAAACACTTCAGAACGAGAATGCCACCCCACTGTGCTCGGTTGTTCCGCCCAGAAAGCACTGTCCCCGCTACTGAGGACCCTGCGGCAGCCGCCGGACCACCTGGAGGACTATGTGTTGGAGTACGGCTCGCTGGGGTCCCACCTGCACGCGGCCGTGGCGAGGTCGCGCTGCCAGCCCCCGCCCGCCTCCCCCGCCGGCCCCCCTCGCCCCGTGGGCCACTCCGGCGTCCTGAAGCCCTTGTCCGCCTGCCACCCGCTGGACCTCGAGCACCAGGCCTCAGGTGCGCACCAGTTTCCCAGCGTCTAGCGGCGGGACTTTCTGAACCCCCACCCCTTCTCTCTGCCGCAATGAATCACGGGTCCCAGGGGCGTAGGAACCGCGGGGGACAGTGGAGACGTGTCCCCCTGAACTTTTTGGGTGGAGGGGACTGTCCCCCCCCCAACTTTCTAGACTGTGATATTTTTATTTTATAATATTATTCTGCCCAACTTTATTTGTATAGTTTCTTGACTCATCAAATTTTATCTTAAGGAAACAATAATAATTTTAACATCGATGTATCCATTGGTTAGATACAAAAACTGCTTAAAAAGTGCTATTTTGCACTTTTGAAATCAAAATTTTCCGGTGGAGGACCGTCTTAGTAAGAGGGGAATGGGTTTACATGACATCAAAATCATTATTTGTCCCCCCCAACTTTATGAACACAGCTACGCCAATGACGGGTCCTGTCTTTTCCCCACCAATCCGAAACAAAGCAAACAAAAAGCAAAGCAAAGAAGAAAAAAAAACTGCGAAACCCCTCGCAATAGCAACGGAGGTCGTTGTAATTTATTTTACTTCCCATTGCAGATTTGATAACAGCCTACGCATGCTTGAAATTTATACTCTGGGACTAACGAACATGAAACAAAATTACATTTTTTGGCGTTTATTTGAACATTTTCCTATATTTGTTACAGCATACAATTTGAAGCATACATGCACACTGTTAATTTTTTTTTTTTACTTTAAATACACTACCTACTTTGGTACTTCAGCATTGCAGACAAAATTTTATAGTTTTATTTTTAAACCAATATTGTTCTTAAAACAGGAGATTTCTGTGTTATTGTTTTTATTTGTTAGTTATGAATTCTGTTTGTTCATAAAGATAGCATATTTTTGAACAAAATTTAGAACACTACTACTCTTAAATTCTTTGAAAGACAGTTTATGACTCACTGTCTCACTCAACAGTGGTATACCTACTTATAAGTGCCTTAAAAAAAATCAGCATCACTAACAAGTTGTAAACTTGCTACTCGTGGGCCTCGCTCAGATAAATTAACACTGATTTACCCTCTAGTCTGGGTATTGTTTTAATGTTATTGAAAAAATAATTTCTGGTTAAAGGAAGTGGTTGAGTAGGGTTAGCATCGGATGGGGACGGAGCTGCCTGAGACTCTATGGATGCTTCCCACGAACCCCTAATTTGGCAAATCAATTCGGAGCGTAACTCATGTACGGTATCGGCTTCTTCGTACGGAACTTGTTCTCCGTAAGGTGCTCCGTCAACTTAGTGTGCCGTAACGTGTAGACATGTTTAATGATACTTATTTTACAAACACAGTTTTATTTTGAGTGATGTATGATGCACTCAGAAAAATAAAAATAAATTGTGGGTACATATTTGTTTGAAATGTGTACCAATGCCTTAGTGTAAAAAATTATGTAGTTACTAATAAAGTTTTGAGATCAAAAAAGATTAAAATTAATTTTTCTAATTTGCTTAGTACATTTTTGTAAAAAACTTCATGTTGAATACATTATATTCATTAAATTTAATATATTTAAAATCAAGTTTTTATGATTTGAGATAAGTTTTGATTCAAATTGCTGATAAATTTCATGATAGTAATCACATTTCCTTGCTCTATGGTTTATTAACTTACATTTCGGTGTCATTTTGGTTTTATTGCAATTCTCCATATAGTCTTGTCCCTATTTAATATGTCAGTATTACATAAAAGCTCTTTAATCCATGTTTGAAACCACTGCGTTGCCGGTTTATTGAACATGTCAAATAGGTTTAATTGAGAAAGTACTAAAGAAAAATTTATATGATGCAATGATATTTCAAACAAGTTGTAATAAGTTGCCCAATGGCTAAAGAATTTTAACACAAGTGAATTACAGAAAGTGCCGTTTCGAAGAATGCCGGATGAAAGAGTGCCGAAAGTACATTAAATTGACAGCATTTATTTATTAATAAATTTATAAAATAGTTACATGCCTGCTAACAGTATAAATACTACAACATGTAGCTGCTACACACAGTGTGGGCACCACCAACATGCAGGCACCATCCCTCAGACAGATTAATGTGAACCTTTGATACCTAGATTGTACTGAAAGAATCAAAACATATTGCAATCGCCTGTGCCCGGTGCAAGGAAGTCCTGACCATCCACCAGCTATTGTTGGGGCTTCAAGATTATTCAATGCTACTTTACTTGTTGATAAAAAATACATCTCATATGAGTTCAGGTGCTTTTTTTTATCCTCTACAAAAATTTGTAAATTTTAATATTTTTATTGAGGCTTATTTTCCAAGTACTCATTTCAAAATATATTTTAAAGCTCCAAAAATTCTAGTAGATGACTGTTCAGTCTAGGAAAAACATAAACTACTAGTGAAACGTTACTATGACCTTGTATAATATTAGTAGTTGGGATGCTACATCATTTCAGTTCGGTAGAAAACATGATTAGTTGATTCATAGTTAATTAAATAGGCCTTCTTTACAAATTAATTAACATCAAGAGTGTGATGCTATGTTTTGTTGTTTCATCATAATAATTAATAAAGATTGTAAATTAAAAAAATTTAAAGTTGTTAGCAGTTTTGGCTAATTTTCTATCATCTTGTACTGTAATTTTCAGCTTTTCTTCTCAACATATCAACTAAAAACCCTTTGTTAAAGTACAATAACTCTGAATGTGTATTATTGTACTAGGGATAGACAGTATATTATTAGGGCAAAGGCAAACTTGAATATTTAAAATAGCAATAAACTTATACAATGTTGATGTCAAAAATAGTTTTTATTTAAATTAACTTCCTGAAATTCATCTGCACAAATATATTTTAGTTACCTTGTGCTCCATGTTACAGTTGAAAGAACAAATTTTATTTTTATTTATAATATTGCCGTACAATTTTTTTTTTTAGTAAGGAAAGAAGAAACATATTAATGAAAAATTACAGTAATTAATAAAAAATTTTAAAAACATTTTTGGTTAGTTATTGTATGCATTTTTGCATTTGGTACTATGTTAGTAATTCAAAAGCCATTGTGTAACATTTATAGTATTTAGAATTTTATATGTGTATGATAATATCTGAGGGAACAGTTGGCTCTTTAAGAAAAATTTGTAGACTACTGATTTAGTTTGTTGCATGGGTGTGATTTAACTATCAAGGCCTTTATTTTGAACAAATATCAAAGAAGATAACCTTAATTGGTTTTTTTTCTTGTCTCCTCTCCAGTTTGTGTAGTGAAGTGGTTCTTCTTAAAGAGTGGGCTCAATAAATCCTGGTGTGCCCTGTGGTATTCCAAAGAAATGTGTGTCCAGATATAAAAATAATAATGGGTAACTTTATTTTACTTTATTGTAGCTTATATCACTCATTTTGTTTGTATATCATTATTGTGTGTTATTTGAAGGACAACAGTAGGTTTGTGCAAATATTTAAATTTTTTAATACAAATAGTTTATTATTTAATATTTTTATTTGGTTTGACCTTGAATATTAACACTGAAATAACGTATATTTATATTTGTTTGCTTATGAATATTTGGCATAGCATACTTCATGAGTTTGTCGTGTACCAATGTTCACTGTTAGGTTTAAGTAATTTGTGATAAATATCTTAATTGATTTTTAATGGAAGTTCATAATAAAAAGCATGAACATGCTACAAGTATTCAATGAAATTCACTATTGTCTTGCTAAATAGTAATGCCATGGTTTCACTGGCGTATAAATTGATAGTCATAATCTGTCGTAACACCTTGCAACACAGTAGCAGCTTACTTGCTGTATGACAAAACAGACATTGCAATTCAAAAACAAACAAAAAATGAAAAGGAAAATAATGTTTTTGGAAAATGAAATTGCTAAAACTTGTGTTTATAATATTTAACTAAATTACAGTTTACCTTATTGCCGTTAACAACGAAAACATGTGAATAACCAGTGTTTAAAAAGTAAATATGAGCTCATTTAATCACTTATTTGGGAATACATATTTTCAAAAAAAATTTGAGCAAGTTTTTCAATACTCGCTATTGATGTGTTAACATCTAACCTTCGTAATGAGGAAATTTATGTGTTCTCATGTTGCAAATACACTTATAATGTGAAACTTGGACACAAAATTTAACGTAGAATTCTTTAAAACAGTGCAGTGTGTGATAAATATATGCAAATAAACCAATAGAGGTTACTGTGTCTATTAATAATCTCAAATCTTCTCTGTACAATGCCTGTTCTGGTGTACCTTAGGCATGTACACTTTCACCTCTCCTCTTTACTATATTTGCTAATAATATTACCAAGGTACTCAGCCACATATAGCATAGGTATACTTTTTACCGATAATCTAAAAACATAAAATGTTATTTTTTTCATCAAATTATTGTCTTTTAATACACGAATACATTATTGAAGTCAATAATTGATGTTTAAAAAATCTGGCCACACTTAATAAAGATAAAAATAAGGTCATATCCTTTACTAGGTAATATCATCCAATGGAATATAAATACAAATTGGAAATTACCTACATCTTTAATCTCCAAATCTCCATTCATAAAAGATCTTGGTGTCATTCTTCTGCTCTAAGAACTTTAGCCCTTATAAAATTTATATTTGGCACTTAAAATATCAAAGTTAGAATATTGTTCTGTTATCTGACATGGCATCAAGGTAACCAATTTAAAAAAAAAATAGAAAATATTCAAAATTGTGTTATCCAACTAATTCTTCTGAAGAATCTCCCTCGACCTTACTTAAATCCCCTTGTTGGCCGTAGGGCCTATCTTGATGCACTCTTCATTCACAATTGTTATACTTCTAAAATCATTAGGTAGCTTATATTTTCTTGAAAACACCGGCTTCCGAATTCCCCAATTTAATTCTCGCCGACATTCAACTTTTTGTACTCTTTATACTACGTAATAATGATATTATTTACAGGCTTATATTAAATTATAACAACATTTTATCACTGAATGACCAAATTAACATTTTTAACATTTTTCTTGTATAAATTACAATATTAATATAAAATAATTAAATAATGAAACTAATAATACAATATATATCAATAGTTTACATTTTAATCTACATACTTTTATTTGTTCTATATTTAACATTAAGTACTTCATATATTATGCTATTTTTGTTATTAATTGTAAATGTGTTTAAGTTTTTTTTTGTCTTGTGTGTGTCCTCTGTAGTGAATGCATGTTTGTGGTGCCTGCCTGTATGTGCTGCCCACCTGCGGGTTGTGCTTGCTTACAGTTGGTTCTTCCCTGAATGGAGTAGCTACTTTGACTATTGGATCATTTGATTCCCAGACCAAATATTAAACTATATAATGAAATAGCTCTGATAAAAAAATAGACCTAAAAAAATACTAAATAATGGCATTGGACCTGATTTTTTTACATGGAATTTCATTAATTTATAGCCCATCTTGTTGAAATTCATTAAACAGCCAATACTATAATATTTCCCTTTGAGAACTTAAGTGTGCGGATGCAAATCTCATGTAGTTTCCGCATCCGTTGCTAGAATTCGCAGCCAGATTAGCTATGTTGACTATTGAATCTTACGATTTGCAGTGAAATTTTAAGCTATATAATGAAATGGCTCTGATAAAAGCGAAAAAAGACTAAACTCTGGCTTTGGACCTGATTTTTAACGGAATTTGATTAAAATATTACCTATCTTGTTAAAATTCATTAAACAGTTAGTATAAAGTTTTTCTTTGTCTTTGTAAACTTTGTTTCGTGTCATCTGCCATAGATGGTAGCTGGTAGGACTGTGGTGGTTGCACATTTCCGTTTCTTGTCTTCCAGCGCATTCACAAAATGACTCCCACCAAATGCAGTATATTGAGAACAAGATGTTACACATCAAAAATTCATGCTTTTTGTGAAATGGATTGGATTACTAACCTTTCACTATAGTATTATTTATCTAATCTCCCAGAAGCCACTAAACTACACATTTACTATTGGTTTTACATATGTATTTGTCATGTAATTAAAAAAAAAATTTAGTGGGATTCTATTTTTCATTCTTAAGATTCGAACTAAAAAAAAAATTATATTTGCACAGGACTATTATACAGGTTTTGCTCGAACAGTGATTTAGTTCATTACAGAATTGTAGTCACTTTTCGCTTTTTGTTAACAAGCCTTGAGTGGACTATCAGTATGTACCTGTAATATTGTACTTTTTATGATTATAAAATAGTTCTCAGAAATT
This sequence comes from Bacillus rossius redtenbacheri, assembly GCF_032445375.1. Taxonomy (NCBI): domain Eukaryota; kingdom Metazoa; phylum Arthropoda; class Insecta; order Phasmatodea; family Bacillidae; genus Bacillus; species Bacillus rossius. The sequence goes on along the minus strand of NC_086330.1, from coordinate 46,920,676 downwards.
TGTGTATCGTGCATCATAACTATTTTTAGGATTTTAAATCCACGACGACTTCAAAACATTTTATAACGACTGGTCATAATTTGTTTTCAGATGTGTCTTTCATATCGAATGGAGGCCCCAGTCAGGTTCGAACCATCATGATGGGGAGTTCGATGACCAGTCGCACTGTGGTGACTCCTAGCAACCCTTCAAAGTATGTCATAGTGTCCTCACGACCACCAACTCCCAATCAGGTAACTGCCTGTAGTCTTGACTTGTTATGAATTATTACTATGAAAATAAATATTATATGACTACGGACTAGATTATATGCCATAAAAAAAGCATGTAATTGCACCGGATTACACCAAAATGCCTCAACTATTATAAAATTAATCAGCATTTTTGATCTAAACTTAAATCACGAAAACACGATCTTTTAATATATTAAATTCAAATAGTGTAATTTATTCAGCATGGAGTAGATAAAAAAAAATTAATTTTATTTATTTGTTCTTAGTAGGTAACTCTTCTTTACATTACGTACGACATTGGTACTTTTTGAACCAAAGAAATACTTCGCAGATTTCATTTTTTATTTTTATATTTCCGAGTAGTTTTTTTTGGACATACTTATAACAAATTATTATGTCTTAAAAGTGCATAATATATCAATCAGTCCAAAAGACATTTTGTTAAAATAAGGTATCATGAAACATTGAGGTGCCATATTAGTTAATAAACATAAATTCAGAAAATGTAACATCTACGCATGAATATGACTATCCAGGAATAGAAGCTGTCTGGATAAATATAAAAACACATGATAAACCTTTAATCATTGGGAATATCTATATTCCCCCTCAAACAACTCCTTCAGCTTACACTTCATACTTTGAAGCCCTTGAAGATAAGTTTGTGAATTCTGATGTCTCTTTATTAATAATTGGTGATTTTAATGTTCCAGGCATTGACTGGCCTCAATTACATACCCAAAATATAGTTCATTCAAATATTAAGTCGAAAGCCAGATCATTAATCAACTTTGTATCAGCAAGAGGTTTAATTCAGCTTAATCAAACTCAACCTTCGGCCCAACTCTTGGACCTATGTCTCACTAATATTGAATCATGTCTGGTTAGCAAAGCTCTGGAACCACTAGTTAAAGAAGATAGCTTTCATCCTGCATTAGAGATAAACTTCCAATTTGATATGTCAATAAACGATAATACATCGACTTCATATAAAAACTATAAGATTGGTGACTATCTCGGCCTTTTTATTGCTCTTAGCGACCATGACTGGTCAATTTTATACAATTCTAAAAATATAAATACCATGGTTGACTACTTAACGTGTACAATGAATGATCTTATAGATTTATTTGTACCTACCACTATTAAAAAGGCTAAAAAAATATCCCCTATGGTATTCCAACCAACTAATAAAATCTCTTAAGAAGAAATCGCACTATCATAAATTATATAAACGAAATCTGAATCCTTTTTACTATTTATTATTCTCAGATTACCGTAAGGAAACTAAATCACTTATGTGTAGGGATAAAACAAACTGGCTTTGTAATATTAACAATAAAATTAAGCAAAACCCTAAAAAATTTTGGAATTATGTTAAAATAATGAGAAAGGGTTATAGTCAGCATCCCTCAATTAAAATTAATAACTCAATTACGGATAATAATTATTTAATTGCAAATTCCTTTGCTGAATATTTTTCAAGTGTCTATGTTACTACAAATAACACAAATAACCAAAACATATCTTCTTGTTGTTCATACAATATTCTAATGTCTAATATCTCGATTAGTTTAGTCATATGGAGTATAAAAACCTTAAAATCTACATTGTCCACAGGACCTGATAACATACCAAATTTTATCATCAAAGGTTGCTCCTTAATCCTTGCTCCTCTCTTACAGCATATATATAATTTCAGTATTCTAAATAGCATCTACCCTGATAAATGGAAAATTGCAAAGGTTATTCCTGTACACAAAAAGGGCAAAACTTCTATTGTTTCAAATTATAGGCCTATATCCCTGTTAAATGGATTTGCCAAAATTTTTGACAAAATAATATTTAAACACTTAGCGTTTAACGTAAAAAATAGATTGTCTGATTCACAGCATGGGTTCAGAACAGGTAAAACAACCATGACAAACTTAGTCTCCTTTCTTAATCCTATTTATTCAGAAGTCATCACACGTGGTCAAGTAGATGTTTGTTACTTTGATTTAGCTAAAGCTTTCGAGACTGTTAATCATCAAATACTACTAAGCAAATGTTCCAAAATTGGGCTAAGTGATAAATATTTATCATGGTTAACAAGCTATTTAAATAACAGAAACTTTTATGTTTCAGTACAGAATATAAGTTCAGATCTCCACCCAACTCCTTCTGGCGTCCCGCAAGGTGGCACACTATCTCCTTTACTTTTCAATATCTACATTGATGATATAATATCTGGATTAAAGAACTCAGTTGGCACTCTTTTTGCCGATGACTTAAAGATATATAGAAAAATCTCTTCATATCATGACAGCTATCTACTTCAATGTGATATTACAGAAATTGCAAATTGGTGCACAAATAATTTGGTCAATCTAAACATGGAAAAAACTACTATCATTACCTTCACTAGAAAAACCTACCCATTGCAATATGAATACAAACTTGATAACTCACCTATTAAAAAATCTCAACATGTCAAAGACCTAGGAATTTTACTGGATCAAAAACTATTTTTTCATCTTCACATTGAAAACATTATCTCGGTATCTAACAAAATACTTGGTCTAATTAAATTTATCACCTTTAACACCTCCAATATTGACTCTATTCTCTCCCTCTATACAGCTCTAATAAGATCAAAACTTGAATATGGTTCTATTATATGGAATAGCATCAATAACACTGATATTGAAAAGCTTGACAGGATTCAATCTAAAGTATCTGACTATATTAACAAAAAATTAAATACCATCAATAACATAGATTTAAATTCCCTCCTTGGTTCATTATCAACTAGAAGAAAGATCTTAGATGCCATTTTTGTCTTCCATTGTTATTATGGTAATCTTATATGTCCTCATATATTTGATGTTACTGGCATTAAAATTCCTTCTTTTAATAGCCGTAACCCACCTTTTTTGTGCACACTTTTAAATACAAATGATATTATATATAGACTTGTTAACAATTTTAATATGTATGTTAATCACTTACAACCTACCAGAGAGAAAAAACTTGTTAAAAAAATTATTCTTTCGGCATCCAAAGATTAATTATCTTTATGCTCTAATGTTATTACCTAAATTATTTAATACCAGATGTATTAATCTAAGGATACCAACTGTATGTTATGTTGTCTTGTCTTTGTTTTTGTCCTACTATTTGTTGTTCTTATAATTTATTGTTTTGTTCTTATTTTTGTTCTGTTACTGTATTTGGTTTTTTTTACATGTCTTACATGTTGTGCCCACCGTTGGAGCCTTGTGCTGTTGGTGTGGCATGTAACAAATTAAATAAATAAATAAATAAATAAATAATAATATGCTATCTTTATGAATAAACAGAATTCATAAAAATCAAATAAAACCAATAACACCAAAATCTCTAGGTTTAAAATGAAATTGGCATAAAAATAAAACCATAATATCTTGTCTCCAGTTATAGATTGTGCTGGCACTGTGGTGAGACACTGAACTCACATTCCATGTGACTCAGGTTTGAATCCCATTCTGGCCATCCTTATTTTGGTTTTCCACATCTCTCCGAAATTACTCCAGGCAAATGCTAGAATGGTTGGTTTACTTAGGTCTTTACAAGTTTCCTGGAAATGTGTGGTCAATATTAGCCACGTCTAATGACACAGCTGTCAACAAAGTAAGTCAAAGTTTAAAAAAAATTATCAAATAAAATATATAAGTATACCAGCCCTTCGAAGTATCGCCATAATTCTTTTCAGGAAAATAGACTGCTATTTAAAACAGCACTAATCATATAAACTTTTTTCCATAAGACTGTATGTTAATACACAATAAATCATTTTCCAATCAGGTAAGTGTGCTTGCTGACAAAAAATTTTAATCAAGACACTACTCTCTTTAAAATTAATTTGCAGTACTAATGTATGTCTAAATACATTTAAAGTTCGTTTAAATTAATGTTGAGTAACATTTTGAGACTAAACAACCAAAAATTAAATTCAAATATCCATGGACCATATTTTTACATAATATTCCTAAGAGGCTCTTAACCAAACCAGCGACAAGCCTATTCTTAAAAAATATATTAACCTCAATAATCACTTACAAAAAATATTATTTCAATTACGTCCAAAAATTTAATGTAAGTACTTGTATTTTTTTATCCTTTGCTCATTAAATCCTTGATTTTATTAATTATGATTAACATGCTATTTGTTTATATCTGTTTTCGTAGTATGTCTTTTTTTTATCATCCATATTTGTATTTTTTTTGTTGTAATTTATGTCTTTTTGTAAACCGTCTGGTTTTGCTTATAATTACTGTATTGTTTCCATTTGTATTGTTGTTATCACTAGAGGTGTAAGGTGCTCAAGTCCCCATACGTTGGTCACATGCAGTTGTCTAGCCTGCTATGATGCTGCCAAAGGAAGGGAGGTGGGATATTTTTACTTTCAGTGATGATTTTGTATTTGTCCTTATGTGTCTTGTGTGTTGTTCCCACCATTAAAGCCCCATGCATGACTTTTGGTGGTCAAGTAACAAATATCAATAAATAAAAAAAAATAAAAAAAATATTTGTTATAACCCTTGACACCTAGGTTAAGACTTGAGGGGTAAATTTTAGGTACACTCTGGGATTCGAATTCTAGATGATTGGGATTCGACCCATCGCTTCAGAAAATCCTTGTCTTGCATGTGCGAAGTTATGGTACTGTGTTGACCTGGTTAAAAATGTACCTTTTGAGAGAGTTTTTTTTTTTTTGGACCGTGCTATAGCCAGTGTTTCCCCCTGTGTGGTTGTTTGCAGGGCAGCAACCTGGGCATGAAGCCGGTGTTTGTGGCCCAGCCACAGCCACTCAAGATGGAGCACGAGGAGGTGATCCTGGACGACTGAGCAGTGCGTCGCAGCTGCACGCGAACAACACAGCAGAGCACGGCTTTCTAGCGCCCGCGTCGGCAACGGCCGGCACGTGCTAGCTGCGCAGTGAAGATATTTTCGTGCCAGACATTGAGTGGCTTACTTGCCAATAAAATGTCAAATGCGTGTGATGTGGCGGAATTAGCAGTCATGTTGTTGAGTAAACTTCTGCAAATACTGTTGTTTTTTTTTTTATTTGAATCAATTTTTGAACTAAATATCTGATATAGAATGATATATTTTTAGTATAATTTAAACATTCAGTTATATTTTTTTCTTTACACTTCACAGGAGTTCCAAGAAAAATGGATGCAAAATACACTAAAGGATTTTTACTATTACGGGAAACTTTGGTTGCTTGTGTTGTAGTACTTCTTATCGGAGATGGCTGAGGGCTGACAGACATTAGTGATCTAAACATCAAATATTTTTGATTGATGTTATGTGACTTTAAAGTATAGAGAGTTTGAAGATGTGCTACTGTGTAGTTGTGTACTTACATGGTTTTGTTTTTCATGAACAGTAATGTGAACAACTGCAACAAAACTTTTGCGCTGTTGTTATAGTGTCTATCGGAGCGCGTGTAACTCAGTGCACGTGATAGAAGTGAAACTTTTTTGGCAATTCAAACCTCGACTCATAAGTATAGCATAAAGGGTATATGCATATATTTGGCCAAGTACATATTCTCTGTCCTTTTTGTGTCAGAAAAGTTTTACAATCTTTCATGAAAACATTGCATTAAAATTTTGTTTTGAAATTTTACTCCCATCGCACCTAAAGAAGTTTCACTTCAAAAATTATTTTATTTGAAAGTTTCAAATCGAATTAGAAATTTAGAATACGCGCAGACACCTATTGTTAGGTTATGAAAGTTCATGCCACGTCGTATGTCCGAGTTTCAACCAAGAGGGTGAGTGTTTAGTATTTAATTGCTGCTTAATTTAATATGTTCTACATCAAGCTTATACGTTAAATTTAATAATTTCTACAAAACTTTGTGTCTGGCGGAGTACCATTTCTAAAACAGACGCTCACGACTTCAATTACATTACCGATTTTGACAGTTTTGTGTACAAATTGTACACCAATGTCAGTTTAGTGCCCACACGTGATGTATTGAGTCTGTATCCATCTTTAGTCTTCGTCAGTGATGACCAACTTCACTCTTCAAGGGCCAGACATGATTATTATTAAATTTCTTATGACAAATTTTAATGTTGTTTTATTCTTTGTGATAACCAATAAATACTATGCAGCATGTACTTAGCTGAAGAAACTAAAAATAATGTTAATAACAACTACACACACACACATGAAAAAATGCCATGAAACAGTACATAGATTAGAAAAATATGAATAATATTTTTCAACATTTTGTTGATAATAACATAGCTTCATAAGTGTCTGCTGATAATATATTCTACATATGCAAACACGACAGTTATCTAATAAGCTATTTCTGTATTGAAAGATTCTTCAGGAAGGCTGTAGGAAATTATATCGCAGGCCGCAAGTTGGCTATCACTGGGCTATGTCAACAGTGGCTGTGATAGTTGTTAGTATCACAGTTGCTGTTTTCCTCTTATGAAAAATAGAACAATAATGTTTTCTTTTTTTCCAATCTTTGATTACAAAAGTATGAATTAAGGCTTTGTACCTTACAGTGTATTAGTGTTCCACTGAAAAAAAATAAATTAAATATTTAAAAAAAAAAAAACTTCAAATTTAAACATTGCATTGTACACTCCCAGTCACTTTTCAAGCTCATTATTAAGAAACATAATTACATTTCTTATATCTCCCCTTTGTTAACATTTGATTGATTCTTGCTGAAAACTGTTTTTAAAAATATTCTGGAGTTGGAGAAAAATTAAAGTTTTTATATAGCCATGAAGCTTATAATTTCTTTTGTCAATGCAAAGTTTCAAGTAATCACATCCAGTTTAATTAGTTATGGATTCTGTAAAAGCCAAAACTGTGTACATTTTTTGAAAACAAAAGTGAAACAGAATCATGACTTTCATCAATTAATAGAAAATCAAATACAGTATTGATATCAACTGTGCATATTTTTATAGAATATTTTATAATCATGATGTTACACCTGGTAGGACCTAGGTGAACTTGAAGGATAAACATAAGTGTTGTTCCTAGCTAGATAAGAAACATTGTTATGTAAATTCTAAACATAAAATAAAATTTACAGTTTTTAAATTAATCACCATTTGGATATTTTTATATCATAGAAATTTTTTATTGATTTGTCTTCCTTACACCGTATTCACCTGAATATAATGCTATGATTTTTACCAAAACTGTGAGGGTCTAATTATAATCAGAAACTTTTATCTTGCCATTGGGATTAATTAAGTTAAAAAAAAAACTACTTGCTCTGTCTCTTAAATATGTCACTTTTGCCATTTTAGAATGGCGTTAATTACCACCTTCTGAACCTTCACTTACAGTTGAAAAACTACATGCTGTGCCTTTAAACTGTCTCACTTATGCCACTTTACTTCAGGGCTTCCTGCACCTCTGCACAAGCTCGACACATGAGAAATGGAGGATGAAGGAGAGGATGAAACTGGAGTTTGTCACGGGATTCTTTCTGCTTCTCTTCACTGTGGCTGCTGGCGACATCAGACGACCACGACCACCCACCGTACATCACCATATTCTATCGCTTTTGAACTACAATCATAAATCACAATGTTTGTTTTCTAACTGCAGCTTGGTGTTTTAAAAGAAATGCCATGACCACTGACAAAAGTGGCACCAAAAAGGGTCTAGTAAATATGGAATAAATTTAATAATTTAAATAATTTTCAACTGCTATTTTCTTGAATTCCGATTCCCAATAAATAATGTATTTTAATGAATTCATGATAAAAATGTTTGGTGTTTGGGCATTACATTCAGAGTCGCGTTATTTTTGGTTGAATGCGGTACATGTGTACATTATGTACAGTAGGTAATCTTAGCTATGAGCCCTGATACTGGTGCAAAAAAATTGCTAAAACCATGAATAATCATTTGTGTCATAGGACAATAATATTAAAAATAAGTTCACCAAAAATAGTTTATTTGATTTGTGTTACATTTGGTAACTTGGTAAGAATTATTCATGTAAATGAAAATGGAATAGTAATTGTATTCACATTTTATTCATACAGTAACACAATCCAAGACAAATTGGTCAAGTAAAAATAAAACAGTTCTGTTTTTGGGTTGGTTCATAGTACTTTAGTTGCGTATTTGCTAATTAGCTTGTAATTGTAATACCAGAGTCAGTTATGCACACAAGATGACTTGGGTTTGTCTGATGGTGCAATCATCCACGATAGCCTGTGGAGGCCAAGAGGAATGCAGGAAAACTTAAGCATGGTTTTTATTTTCTAAAAATAAAGTTTGACAAAATGTTTTGTCACCTTCAAGTGGTAGAAATGGTGGTAGATTCATTCTCTGGATGGTGTAAGTATCTTGCAGTAGTATCTGCCATTCCCAGTGAAGTGCTGTAGGAATGCCGATAAAAGTCAAAAAGAGACACATTGCAAGAGAATATCAGGAGAGAAGTGGAAGAACTGTGTTTGCGTAAAGCAAAGTACTTTGTTAGGTGATGCCGTGCGTAGTTCTGCAGTAGTGCGTGCACTATTGATACATTTTCACTATAAATTATTTTGTATTTCTTTAAACATCAGTTCAGGGTAGCAACAATAAGACTAGCAAAAATAATTTTATTTACCATAGTGTTCTGATTGTTAACTTTTTTGTTGTGAATTTATGCATAATCAAAACTTAAGTGTCTGCTTACAACTACACTATAAAAAAAAAGCAATGAAAAAAAAATAACATGAATCAAATCACCATTGCAGTGCTACAAAGATTGTAGTACTTAACATGCTTGTTTCTATATGCAGTTTTGTAGTAGTATTACATAATTGTACAAAAATGTGAGTACAAAATGTTTTAGTAAGTACACATAATTTAAAATTGTACTTATAAACTGTAACATACTTAAAAATTCTTCTTATCTGAAGTATTAGGGAAATTTCAAAGAAATAATACCTATTTATTCATATAATACTTATATAATTAGAAGTATATAAATATATGTAGCCTAGTTTTGAAATTATGAATGGATAAGTATGTCATTGGAGTGAGCTTAGTTTCAGACCAATAAAGTTTTGTTTTCTCATCAGAATTTCTTTCATGTCGGCCACAAGATTTCAGGATTCATTAATGGTTTGGTAATAATTGATTTTTTATTCTTTTGGTTCCTGAAGTACCTAACACTTTTTAAATTTGTAGTTTATTGCTCTCATTAGGATTTGGTATTTTAAAATCAAGGATTTGCTATTTTAGCAATATTTTTTTAATCATTAGCTATTTATATATTTCTATCAACTTGCTTGCATTTTAGCTTACTGACTTAGCTCTCACAAATAACATTTTTTTTCATGAGTAGAATTTAGTTTCTTATGTAGCAAATGTAATTACGGGCTGCTACTTGTAGGATTTTGTGTGTATGTGTGTGTTCTTTTTTTTTTTTTTTTGGTTGGGGGGGGGGGGGGGGAAGTGGGCAGGCACTATGTATCACAAATGCACAGATATGTCATTTCACTAGTGTTTTCACAGAGGTAAGAGATAGGGTGGGGCGACACTGTGGTGTGCCACTCTGAACTCTGCCTCTTTGTCTCTGGGTCGTACTCAAAATCCATGATTCATCACCAGTGATTATGGAGTTTAAAAAATTAGGATCATTTTCGCATATTTCAAAGAGTTCTTGCCACCGGAGCACTCGCATGTCCTTTTGTTCGTTAGTCAATATTTCAAATTTTTGGTGTCAATGCTATAAACTGTTGTTTTCATTTGTGCTATCAATTGAAGGCTCAACCGTGGTCAGAATTCAAACAAACACATGCACGCATGCACACACACGTACGCACACGCACCCACGTCAAATTTTCGTCGATTCGGGAGGTTGATTGACGTCCACTGCAGGGTTCTTCTGCGATCTCCTCTCAGCCCTCAATCACGCTGTTTTACAACAACTCAAAACGGGGTTCACGGGAATGCACGTTCTGACTCTCCAGCAGCTTGGAGGTGACTGAGGCCGGGAAAATTTTTTGAAGCTAAACCCCCCCTCCACTTAGCCCAGCAGGTTAGAACATGCTGCAGTGAATCGTCACGTCAGAAAAAAATTGATCGCATTACTTATGGAACACACCCTGTACATACTATTTGTTTTGTTAACCAATTGCAATTGCTGACCAGAGTGACATCAGCTTTAGTACATATACCCACTCCGTAGACTTATACCACCTTGGGAGTGACCAGCTTCCTCTAGCCTTAAGCAGGCAAGCCAGCTGACCATCCAGGGCCCCATGCCTGCCCTTTTAATTTTTTGCTTTCATTGTCGGTATAGTTTTCTGTAAAAAAATTAGAACGTTAAAGGGAAAAGGAAGAATTAAGTTTGTTATTAGTGTGTACTTTAAAGCACTGGCCAAAATCCTTTTCGATTTCAATTGGGTTTTCATGATTTTCTATAGAAACCTTTCAAAGAGTTTACTGCCTCATATGATGATTCGATTTCACCAGAATTTTATCATTGCGATCTATAAAACTAGCCCTAGTAAAATTTATCGGGAAGGAATACTAAAATTATGAGAATAAATTAGTAAAACTATCATCGGGATTCAAAGAAAAGTTTGGCTTAAAAAAAAGTGTTTTAAAGAAATAATTATTTAAATTTACTGGTGGAGGAACCCCAAAACCCTCAGGTTCCTCAAAAAGGCATATTTCCCAAATATTAGGACTCCGCTTAAGTAAATTTGTCTCAGGACCACACAAAGTCTAGAGCCGCCACTGGCCTTAAGAGGCAATGGAAACTGTGTGTTGGAGGCCGACAGGTCATGACTTGCAAATGAAGACAGAGAGAAGACCAGGGAGTGGAGGAAAATATGAAACATGACCTTTGAACAGGCAGTTTGGTGGAAATGACATGCAACAGTGCAAGTGAAAGAAATTAATCATACATTTATAAAGAAAATGGGAGCAGATAAACTAACTTGCTGCATATGTTTACAATTTTATTAATTATTAATGTAAATTGAATGTTAATATGAAGTTCTGTCCATGTGTTTATTATTTTGTTGTTGTTTTACAACTTGATGTTGGAACTATCTAAAATATATAAACATAACATTAAAAAAGGTGTTTTTACTGCCTTCTTGCTGAAACTAATAAATTAAAATGATATTCAGTGTCAAAATATAACTCCAGTTGTGGAAGACTATAAAATTACTATACACCACTTTTTGTTTAAATTATTATTATTATTAAATAAGGGATAATGAACCACATTCTCATTTTGAAAACTGTTAATTAATTGAAGTGGTTTTTAATAGACATTGTGAAACTAAGCACTAAAGCTGTTTTGATTGGAAGCAAGCTTTAGAGGTTATAAAGCAACAAATAACAAAAAAACTAGATTTGTGGTAAATATTGTTAGACACATCATGAACAATAAGTAGTATTACCTTTGTGGCGGTCATAGGGAGCTATGTATAATTGAATTTTGTTTTATATTGAAATGATAACTCGCTACAATAAAGGCTGATTAAAATATTTTAAAATTTATTTTTTCTGCATTGGTGAATTCTCACTCGTGTGTACAAAATACAACTATGTGATAGATTCAAGATAATGAGTCCCCTAAATATGGCAGTGTTAAAAACAGTCTTCAAAATGGCACTCAATGAATAAAAAGTTCATATAAATGGAAATATTTAGATAATATAAAACTTTTGATTAGGAGTATATTAAAGTAAAAGATATTTTTTTAAGTGTAAAAAAAATTATTTATGCATGATTTCTCTTGATCACAGGCAGATCGAAGAAAGTCCATCAAAGTTGGTTCTTCCTGAAACAGATATGTATATGTTAGTAGGAAGTATACATAGTTTTTTTAATTTAAAATTTGGAATTAACATCTAGTTAAAAGCAGTGATGGGTTAAATTCGAATCCTGAGTCCGAATCTAGGTGTCAAAAATAAAATCATGTACAGTAAATAAAAAAATGATAAACTATTGTGTTGAAACATTTTACCCTTTAAATGATTGGTTCACAAACTAAGTTTCCAGTACCAATAAATATTGTAATTTTTTATTCAAACACATGTTTAAATTACAATATCTCTGGGAATGTTAACAAGCTAGGTGTGAAGAAAACTATTTACCTTTTAAACTTCAGACGTTATCAGTGTTGAATTTTTTAATTTACTTTATTTTCTCTAATCTTTTTCTTTGAATATTGAATCCTTTAAACACAAATGATATTTGAGTTTTCGTTTGGCCCATTGATACCCTTAAGTAAGAAACCAGCCCAGAATTTTCCTGGTGTGATTTCAAGAAACTGTGGAAAACTGAAATCAAGATGGCAGGACAGTGAATTGATCTCGTTTACTCTGGAACGTGAGTCCATTGTCTTACGCTCTCTGCCAACCGCACTCCACACACAGTTACACAGTCTACATGGCCAGAACACCAGACCCAGTATTGAATAATTTTACTATGTGGCACAGAGGTAAGAATCTGGACTCGCAATTCGTGATTTCAGTTTTCCATGTGTTCACAAAATCACTCCAGGCAAATGCTATACCATGTCTTATCTTTAGATTACAGTATGCATTTTAATGGGCATTGACTCTCTCTTTCCAATGCACGATCTCTGTCATTAGCACTGGCTTGTTTCTGTGTGTTCTGTTGCTGGATATACGCATGCAGGGTGGCGACCAACCGGGAAAACCGGGAAAAGTCAGGGAATTTTGCCAGCAGGGAAAAGTCATGGAAAAGTCAGGAAATTTTTCAAATGGTCAGGGAAAAAATTAAATCTTAAGTTCCTGCTGTAGCATTTTACAGCTTAATATTATTCATAGTCTTTGTTAATTGTATGTAGCGAATTATTAACTGAAATTCTGAATACTATAATTTATAAGAAGTTTGACATTTTAATGAAGCCATTTTTGATGTCGCGGGTCCATGAAAAACTCTTTGCTGTGTTTGCGTTGCTGATAACAACTGGCTGGCGCGCGCGCGCGCAAGCATTTTATTGCCACCATAGTCATGGTACATTTACCAAATTATTCTATGCTTACTACGTAGTTTTATAGCTCTTAGTACACCGAGATGACCGAGATAGTTTTATTTTTGTTTCTCGTATTATTGACAACTGTGGTACAAGTACACGAACGTTTTGGGTTGAAAACGTGTGTGCTTTTTTTTTCGTTCCCAGTCATGTAGTGCTTCTCTACGTTTTACTTTTCAGATGTACTATTTATTTTATTTTGCTGTCCTCTTTGTGTAAACGTTTTGAATAGTGGCGTGTACAGGTTTTCAGTATTATTAGTAAGCTTGTCCGGCTTTGTTCTTAAGATAAAAAGGAGAGAATAGAAGTAATAGACAAAGATGGAAAAAAAAAAATGTGCGCGGGATCAGATATGAACATGTGGGCTTGGGAAGAATATTGCCGTTGCTGAAAGCTAAGAGTAAAGGCTCATTTACACTAGGCCAGTAGCTGGCGACAGTAGCTGGATCCAGAACACAGGCCAGTGAGCTGTCCCAGCTAGTGATTCCAGTGCACGTCTACACGTTTCCAGTTGTAGTAGCAGAACAATATGGCGCCATGTCGTGTTAAAAGTGCTCTTCGCTGCGGTGTAAGTTGTATTGCGAATATACTGATTGAAGAATTAGAGGTAATAATACATAACCAGAAAAATAAGAGGCGCAGATTGTGGGTTAAAGAGTGGATTCGTAGGCGCAACAGTTTAGGGGCATCGGAGGCACTTCTACGTGAACTTGCTGACGAGGACCCCAACATGTAAACGAACCATTTGAGGATGACTGAAAACAATTTCGAATGGCTACTGGGGCAAGTCAAACATGCTATTCAAAAAGAAGACACTTTGATGAGACCAGCGCTTCCTGCAAGAACGAAACTGCAAATTACATTACGATATTTAGCAACTGGAGACAGTTTGGCATCGTTGCAGTATTTGTACAGAGTGCCCAAATGTTCTATATATCTGTTTCTTCCAGAAGTTCTGGACGCTGTTTTCACAGCACTGAAAGACTACATACAGGTAAGAAACATCATGTAATTAGTTTTACACACAATGAACACATCAATTGGCAACATTTTATTAGTTACAAACCGTAGTAACTCATAAACGTACATTATAGCATAAAGTTAAAAAGTTAAAAAGAAATACCCATGAATAACTTGTATACAAAGATGAAACAATAATAACATACAATAAACTAATAATTACACTGAAGGTGCAATATGCTACAGATTTGTATATGTTTTTTCTGTTGTAAAAGACATGTCGGATTCATCTGAAATGCTTGCTACAGCTTGCTGCAAAATGTCAGTATAATCGCTACTTGAATGGGGAGAACTTGCTGTTGGACGAGAGATGATGTGTTAGGCATAGTAGTTTGCCTCTCAGTTGCAGCAAGCATGCGGTGTTTCATTAGAACATGTTGCAGTTCCAGCTGGCAGTTCAGAGCTGACTGTAATGGCAATTTTTTTAGATTACAGGCAACTAACTTGCCAAAACAATCAAATTCGTCCTCTTCTTTGTTTATGTCATCGGTTATTTTTCGTAAATCTTGGAGAGCTGTTGACACGGCTGTCACACTTGACGGCGTCTTTCGTTTTTGTCCCCTCCCTTGTGGTCGTGACGGCCCACCGGATCTGTTGGAATTTGTGATAGATGTTGCAACATCGCTTATATTGTGTTGTCTTCCCAGGCCTTCTTCATCCGAGTCTTGTGTCATCTCATCTGCTGTTTGAGTATTTGTAGCCTGAAACAATGTTTTGATTTTAGGAGGAATCATCTCAGCATGTTAAGCAAAGCAAAAACAGCTCTGTCTGGATGTAGGCTAGACATATTGGTATTATATAGAATATAGATAACTGTATAAATATTGCTAACTAATTTGTATTTCCAACAAAAAATAACGCTCGTTTAAGTAATAGTAAAGTTATATGTAGATATAATAATAATTTATAATATTTGAAACACATCCACTCTCCCAGGCAGGTCTATTAATACATTGCTCAGCAAAATATTACTTATATTTCATATACATAATATTTTTTTTTTTGTGAAAAATAACACGTAAATTCGAATTCGGGAATTTTCTGTTTACTGTATTGCGGAGCCAAACACTATTAAATATACTCGCTGTAATAAATCCTTATATAATTGTATGAATGGTAAAAGCATGACACCTTTGCCATGTATTTTATTCTTTCTTGCAGGTTCCCGATAGAGAAGAAGCTTGGAAAACAATTCAGTAGGGATTTGAAGAAAAGTGGAATTTTCCTGGATGTATTGGAGCTGTAGACTGTAAGCACGTAGTAGTTCGAAATCCGCCGCACAGTGGTTCCGACTTCTCCAATTATAAATCAACATTCAGTATCATATTGTTTGCAGTTGTTGACAGTAACTATAGCTTCAGTTACATAAATGTTGGAGCAAATGGTCGGATGAATGATGCAAACATTTTTCGACATAGTGATTTGTACACTGCTTTGGAGAAAAACGATTTAAATATCCCGCCAGGCGGAGTCTTTGTAGCGGATGATGCGTTTCCACTTAGAGTTGACATAATGAAGCCATATGCAAGAAGTGGCACTCTAACTGTGACACAGCGTATTTTTAATTACAGACTTTCCCGTGCCCGGCGCATTGTAGAGAATGCGTTCGGAATTCTAGTTTCCAAATTTAGAATATTTGAAAGACCTATAAATGTTCAGCTCAGTACAGCCGACCGCATTGTAAAAGCCACATGTGCTCTGCACAACTGGCTTCGCATAAACAGTTTAAACTACATAACACATGATACAGTTGACACTGAAGACCATGAACGAGGCTCTATTGTACCTGGTACATGGCGTCTGGTTCCTCGTGCAACAGGACTAATAAACTACAGTGAACGCCAAGCAGGAAATCGGTTCAAAAATGAAGCAAAACTAATACGTGACAGATATGCACAGTACTTCTGTAACGAGGGGGCTGTTCCTTGGCAGCTGAAAATGATTTAATTATGTAAATATGAAAGACCTTGTGTTTACACTATTTGTAATGTTCTTAAAATAACTAAGTAGTCTACACCTGAACTGAGTCTCAAATAAAGTGATTTTTATTGCAGCTCAATGGGATACTAAACATTATTTTTAGGATCCTTTATGTTTACATTTTTGCTTATCTGATAATTATTACATATTTTACACAATCATCTTAAAAATAATATTTCCTATTACTTTTCTTCTTGCATTGAACGTACAAAAAACACAATTACTTACCATACTTGAAGAGGTTGTCCGCAATGTCACAACTTGACGAAGAAACGAATCTGCCTTGGAAAACCACACAAGTTGCGGCTTATAAACATCCTCCAAACCAGCTACAGATTTCTTTGACGCTCGAATTTTCCCCACTTCTTGGCTGTATGTGGATCGAAGAGCCTTTATCTTGTTTTTTATATCCTGCTCTGTTGCTGCGACTGGCGTATTTTCTACCATGTATTTGATGGCTTTTTCCCTTGCCCCACGATTTTTGTAGCTTTCACTTTGCGTATTCCACAAACATTCCTGCGATTCATACAATTCTAACAATGTAATAATATCTTTACCGCTCCACTTTGCCATTTTACTAGCTTGACAGTACACTGGGCAGTGCTCCAGGGCGTGTTTACACGAAGCCAGTTGTTGCGATTCCGGGAATTTTGCGTTCCAGTGGGTCATCCGCATGCCAGTAGCTGACTCGTCGAGTCAGCTACTGGAACACATTTTTACTGGCGCCAGTACTGGCGCCAGTTACTGGTGGTAGCCGTCTACACGTTTCCAGTCTCTTTCCAGTCCACTGGATCCAGCTACTGTTGCCAGCTACTGACCTCGTGTAAATGAGCCTTAAAGGTGAGTAATAGAGCTGTAGCAAACCGTATGTATTCGTTACTGAGTAACGGGTGCACCATTTAGTAACGAGTAACGAAACGTTACACACGACTGCATTTTGTTACTCGCATTTTTCGTATGTTTTACGCATGCGCGCGCATATTCGACGAATTTACGTTACAAAGAACGATATTTGTTTATTAAGTAAAGTATAATTTGGAAATTCGTCGTCCAAGTTTTTTACTGTTTATTAAAGGTATTGTGTGTGTAGACAAAGTTTGAGATTGGAACAGAAACAACGTAAGAAAGTATTTTTTACAAATTAGAAACATGTGTGTTTTTGTTTTTTATTATCGCGTATTTCACGTTTTTTATTGTTCTTATCTTAAAAGAGATAATATAATAAAGCCACTCTAATGAGATTTAATTGTTTCTTGGTTAACAAAAACTGTTAATTATCAAATATTGTTTTTTGTTTATATTCTATTATTATTTACGCGACGTCATACTGTACGCGTACGCAATACGACTCGATTCGTTGCTGCAACATAACATAGCATGTTATGCGGTATCAGAAGTAACGAGTAACGTAACGATACAATAGTAACGAGTACTATTGTTATAGTAACGAATACATACGGGTACACTTTTTTTCGTTACTTTTACACCTCTAGTGAGTAATGAGTTAAAGTGTTAATTCGGTTATATTCAAATTTTTAGCCCATTACTTTTATGGAGTAAAACATTTTTTAAATGAATTCCAATACAGGATAAGAAAAGTGAAAAGGTAAATATTAAGAGTAGCTAATCATTAGACTTGCGCATAATAGTTCGCGACCGGGAGCGCTCCTTGGCGAACTAGGTCGCTCTTTTAGTTCGTCCGCTTCCATCTCGAATTCAAAGAAGACAGGTCACAGATAGTTCGTTCGCTTTGCTACCGCTACTGCAGGCGATCTTCTTTGTATGTTACATATAGTAGTTATTTTTTATAATGATCAGTGTTGTGAACGCCTAGATTATTATCCTTTCTTGGTTTATTATACATCAAATGAGTAAATAAAACAATAATTTACATAATTGGGTAAAATGGCATATATAACAGTTCTGTTTTTAATCTTCACTTAACATAAACTATAATCGAAAAATTTTAATTTATAAAAGGATTTATTTTATAGCTAGTTAAAGGAATATTATTTATGAAATATGTTTATTTTAGTGAATAAAATACGGTTTTATAAATATACAAATTTTAATTTTTTTTTAAGTTTTAGAAATAATCAACAAAAAATGCGTTATTACTTACAGGCAACAAAATTACGTACATTATTAGGAAACAAAGACCCATTACTCTTCTAATTTGTTACCGTACAATTAGACATAGAAAAACTAATAAAAACTCTTAAGTAAGATTGATTGCTAATATTGCTTAAGAATGTGTATGTTCATGAGGACCTATATATAATTCACTAAGTATTAGCAAGTTCATCATAACTTAACATACACTATAATCAAAAAATTTTAATTTCTAAAAGCTATTATTGTTTGTCTGATTTTGGTTTGACATATATTTGTGTATGTTATCTGATAAGTTAGTTTATATGCAAAAATAAGAAGGTTTTACGCTTAAAAAAATTGATATTGTTAGGCATGGTCAGGGAATAAAAATTATTGTCCTGGAAAAGTCAGGGAATTTATTCTTTACAGTTTGGTAGCCACCCTGGCATGCCATAGAGCACAAAAGTTTTAGACACATGTTTTTAATGTAATAAATTCTTTTTAATGTAAGTATCTGATAATTTTATTTTGTTAAAAACATTTGTAATGCAAATATCAGAAATAAATTTTCTTGTCTTTCATTATGATTATCATCCGGTAATTTTAAATTTCTACTTTTGGAGATGTAACTGAAAAACTCTATTTTGTTTTCATCTGTTTTTGACAGCAAAATTTAGTTTTAAAAATGTTGGGACTGTTTGAGCATAGCATGTAATTAAATAAAATGTCATGTTTATAACAGCTACTACTACAGATAGTTTCTCCTGTCAAATAATTTTGGTGTTTGGCATTGAATTTTTTTTTTCTTTCAGAATGACTACAACTGTAATAATAATACTATCAATAGACACAATTTATGATCTTCGAGACATCAACAAATAGTAAAATTATATTAAAACTTATAATAATTAACAATGGTATAAAAAATAAGGGTTTTGAAGGTAACGAACCAGGTGGTATCAATCTGGTATCATTGGGTGAAATTTACTTACTCTCTCCTGCATTCTAAGAGTTAGGCACACTATGGAATAGTTATTTTTCACAGGCTATGGCTGCTTCCTTCCCCAGTTTTATTCAACTTTTTTCGAGTTTATCTGTCTCAAATAACCTCTCTGTCAATGAGACGCTAAGCCCTACAAAAACATCAAAGAGTTTCTCAATTGGTAACCTTGAATACATTCTAACTGTACCAAATATTGAAAATGTCACAAATAATAGGAAATATAATTCACAAGCTCTTTGTGTAAAGTTGTCAATGTTTCTCCCCTTCAACATTTTACAATATCAAAATAAATTAGTGTTTTAGCTAATTATTATGATAGTTTTTCTTAATATTTATACATAAGCATTAAAAGGGTATATTTAAACATTAAATATTAATGCCCACTAGTGAACAAATTTTTGTTTTAATTGTGGAAGTGTTTTTACTTGAATTTCCTATTGATCATGACGATTCTTTGCATAATACATGCACTTTTTTAGTTGTACAAGTGCAAGTATTGTGCTAGTAAATATGACGCAAGTATAACTAATAAGCATGTAACAAAGGTAATTTTGACATGTGGTAAAGGATTAACAGAAAAAAATTATCACTGCTTGAAAACGGTCATATTTATTTGTTTGTAAGTAAAGTCAGAGTAAGTTAAACATAATTTTTATATTATATATTTTAAGAAACAATATGAAATAACAGGTCTCCATGGTAATGAAAAAAAAATTACCCTGCATTTACTAATTGAAAATATTAATTAATTGTAATCCATGGCATAGAAAAAAAATATATATATACAGAGCTTACTTTTTCTAAATTGATGCCAATAGTATTTTTAGTAATTAAACTCTGCTGCGTGCCTACAGGGGGGGGGGGGGGGGGCAGGTGGGCCATGGCCCCCCCTAATGTAATCAATCAGATCGGCATTTTCTCTAATGCGTTCGTTAATATTTGTATTTTCCTGCCACTGTGACGCTCAAACTGTTTTTCAGTGTTGCAGCGTGCTAATTAACAATATTTTTCAACATTTTATCGTTCTGGAAATACAGCTGCCTTAGTTTATTTAAAACACGAGGTCCCTTAAAATGTAAAATGGCCAAGCAAAAAAAAAATTTAAGAGGTTTGTTAAAGTTCTGTTGTCTGAATTGCTGTGTTTGCATTCACTAAAAAGAAGTTCATTTCAAGGTAGATCTCAACCAAGCTATTAAAAAATTCGAGGGGGGGAAATGTGTAAGTACCCTTTAAACATTGTCTATGAAAAAAAAACATATTTTCAAGATTTTTAAAATTATACTGATATAAATATTAACTAGTAAACATATCTTGTTGATACTGCACAAAAATATAAACACGGCAATGAGTGAATGTATTTAGGCTATTTAACATTATAAATTCGGCTTCTGATTTAAAATTTTAGCAGGGCCCTTCCTAATGGAAATGTCTGGGCATGCCTATGCTGTAGAACAAACTTAAATGCAATAAATAGCTTGTTAAACAATGAGATTATGTATTAATGTATGAACACATTAAATGTGTAGCTAGTACAAAGATGTAGCTGCCAAAAGATTGTTTGTATTCACAACACTCTTAAGCTCTCTTAAGGCACAACAAAAAATTGTTATTAGTGGTTTCCATTAATCAGTTATTTCACCAAAAAATGTGGAAATTTGGTGGTATTTGGTTGCTTGTTTATGTGATGATGTTGGGAATGTGGAATTCTGCTTGGCATGGTGATGGTTTTAGATGTGTAAACATTGTAGTTCTCGGTATACGTCATTTGGTAGCAGTAATTTTGTGAAAATGGAACAGAAGCTGAAAACTGAAATGTGACACAAAGGTGATAAACCCACGTATAGCAATATAAACTCGTATATACAGTCACTTTCATAAACATTAGGGTACATACGTAATATTTTTTGTGCTAAATGAAACTTTATGTTAGTGAAACTACTCTAGAATATATTTAGTAAACTAAAATAGTCAAAGTAAAAAGTAATCCAAGTTCTAAAATACCTAAGAAAACTGGCATTACAATGATAATAAAACATATTCTTCCAAATTCCCAATTGGCTTAATAGCACAGCGGCAGAAAATGCGCTTCTTAACCTCAAGGGATGTGGTTTGAATCTCGCCACCGGAGGAAAATTTTTTTTTAATAACATAATATAATAATATTACATAATAATGTTGAATCAGCTCAATAAGGTTAAAGTTTGTCGGTGGAAGTATTTACAGACTGATTTCAGTTGTTTAAGCAAAGACAAATATGCAAACATATAGGCCTACTTAGTATTATAATATGTGTTTTAAATTGTTTCATGTTAATATTTTAGAGATGCCCTTGTATATGATTCGTATCCAGCATTTTTAGTATTTGAAAAGCGAATAGTTTATTAATATCAATTTATTTATCACACTCAGCATTATTTTAAAGAATTCTATGTTAAATATTTTGACCGAGTTTCATACTGTAGGTTTATTTGCAACATGAACAACATGAGAGCACCCGAATTTGCTTGTTGATGAGATGTTCAAACATCACTGGTGAGTACTGAAAGACTCGCTCACATTTTTTTTTATTAATGTATTATGGCTTATAAACTTGTCAAATTTGAATTCGTTATAGAAGAATGAGTGGTATGATAGTGAGATGGAGCAGCTACGGAATGCATTGGTGGCCGCGGAAAAGGAAGTCCCAGAGAAAACCCAAATAGCTATTAGGAGCAGGTACTTTTCGTAAAAAAAAAAATGATTGCTCATAAGATTGTGATAAGGTATTTCTGTAGCAGCGGTTTTATCCTTGTGATAGGCTGCCATCCACAGAGAAGCCATTGTCTTATTTGACTGGTCTAGACGGGACAATTTTGCTTCTGCACAAAATTGCCGTGATTTGCGTGTCTGAAAGTGGACGTATAAGTGTAAAAAAAATCCAACAAATGTGAAAATGCAGACAGTGCTGCAGATTTTTAACACATAACTACTCTCAAAATCTTGTCACAAAAATTCTGGCCCCTATCAATAAGTTGGTGGCAGTGTCTGCCAGGTTCCCCGTCTACTAAACAATTAGGGTTTTCGAACTCTCCGGGAATGGAAACTTGGATAGCCTCGAGTGGGAGATGGCCGCCGGCAATGGTACGGTTTTACACGACGTGACTAAAAAAATTTTTTATGGGCATGCATCAGATGACGGACAAGATGACGGGAACAGATGTCCGTTCCTGAAACTTTGCAACTGTCTCTTAGGAAGCCTACTGTGTTCATCTGTATCTTTCTTGTCCATTCTTGTCGTTTATGTCAGTAGCGTAGCCAGGATTTGTGTATGGGGGGTGTTAAGAAGCATGCCCCCCCCTCCCGTATTAAAGCAGGGGGTCTGGGGGGGTCCTCCCCCGGGAAAATTTTGATTTTAAGGTGTAAAATAGTGCTATTTTAGCAGTTTTTGATACTTAAATTTAAATTTTGTAATGTTAACATTTTTATTAATTTTAATATGAAATTTGTTTGAGTGATGAATAAGAAATTAATTAAAAATTTGGATTTTAAGGTGTAAAATATAGCTATTTTAGCAGTTTTCGGTACTTAAATTTAAATATTGTAATGTTAAAAATTTTATTAATTTTAATATGAAATTTGTTTGAGTGATGAATAAGAAATTAATTAAAGATTTGGTGCTAAGGGGGTGGGGGGTTGAACCCCTAACCCCCCCCCCTTCCCCACGGTTACGCCTATGGTTTATGTACGACATGTGGTGGAAACTAGCAATGGCTGAAGGCCAATGTTGAGTCGTGGATACGGACCTAGAGGACGTGGTTGGACTGGCGCTGGTACAGCTGGCGCAGCTTGGCGTTGTTGGTGTGGGCGCGGGCGTTGTGCGCGCGCGTGGAGCGCCAGTCGTGCTTGGCCGCCCACACGGCCTGCAGCGGCGCCGGCCGGGAGGAGAGCGGCGCGTTGCTGCACTGCACCGCCAGCCCTGGCGACACGCACCCCGGGGGAGTAGGGGGTCCTCCCGTCTGCATCTGTCTCCCGTGCACCTGGTGGTGCCGTCGCTCGCGAACACGGCGTTCGCTTCCGGAGACATTCGCCGGCTGATTCCAAACAGCATTGGCTGTGACGCAGGGGCGCAACAAGAGGGGGGGGGGGGGGGGGCGAAGGGTATCTTGCCCCCCCCCTCCCCCTCTGAAACCTTGAAGTGTGGGGGGCAAACGGGGGCAAATAAAGTGCCGTGTAATCAATTTTTAGATAATAAAACTGCTTAAATATTAGCATTTTCCACTTTGAAATACGAATTTTCCTGGGGGGAGGCCCCCCGGACCCCCTCCCCCCTTCAATAGGGGGGATCTATGATTCTTTATAAAAAGGTATATTGCCCCCCCCCCTCCCTTTGGAAATTTAGTTGTTGCGCCCATGGCTGTGAAAATCTTAAGGGAAAACTAAACGACAGTATAATCACGGCGTTTACGTTAAAGTGAATAATTACTAAAAGAGAGTTAAGCAAAAAAAATAATAATTTAGAAAATTATTTCTTTTATTTGATATTGGAAACTAATCGCAGCTACTGATATGTCCTGCTTTTTGAGAAATAAGTAGTCTGGACATTTCCGTTAAGTTTTAGACTCACCAAGCATTATTGAGTACAGTTAAAGGTCTTCAATCTGACACAGTTGGGATCACAGCTATGCCGGATTATCGAACGTCAATATAGTTTTTACGGAATTTCCCAAAGAAAATTAACTTTTGTCCAATGGTATTTAAAATAAGTTGTTATAAGCTTCTCTAAAGAAAGGAAAATAAAAATGAGAGTTACTCTTTAAAAAGTCTGTGATATCATGTTGCATCTTTGATTCAGTTCTCTTCTTCAAAAATCATCATGGAACCATACCCGTGAAATATGAAACGTATCCTCCTAGAGAACAACACGTATTGTTCTGAAAGTCTTGCTTTAATGGTCTGCTTACCATTAAAAAAGTATGTCCTTAAAAGAATTTCCCAGTTATACATATTAATAGTATCAACTGTAAGCGTTATAGAGTTTTGGTTCAAGCTCACAATTAAAGAGTAACTCAAACAGTTTTATATAAGTGCATGCATGAGTACTGCTTTGTTGTTTTCTCGCTTGCAGAGCGAACTAATGCAAAATGACAACTCCTACAACTCCTAAGCATAAAGCATTTAGTTTTCTACAATTTGCTAAGAGCAAATCTAAAATTTCAAGAGGGAGCCCCTCCCCATTGGAATCTCTTTGTACGTCAGTGATTGATCATCAGAGTCCTGGACCATTGGATTGGTCGTAATGGTCAAGATGACAGAGCTCTTTTTTTTTTTTTTTGCTGGCCTCCACGTTTACCTAACATGATGCCATGCAATTTATTTTTCCTTTGAGGCTTTATAAAATATTATGTCTACGTTTCACCGCTACCTAATGATTTGCTGTGTTGAGTCACAGGATTGAAGAGGCTATTTCTTCCATTACTCCGAGCTTGTTAACCAAAGTGTGGGAAGAATTGGACTTTGGGTTATATGTGTGCCGTATAACACAGGTGCACATATTGAACATTTTTAACAAAAACTAGGAAAGTTTACGTTCAATTTGATGTATGATTTGTTGAAAACTGTCTAGATTAAATTATTATAATGTATCATTGAAACTGGGACATTCTTTTATGGACATTCTGTATATTATGTGTTTAACTAGCTCCTCTGCTTACCTTTCTGGCTCTGAAGGACTGAACACTGTTGGGATGCATCCTCCGACACACTGGTCTCCGGTCCTGCACACATCCACAGGTGTGCAATTAGCTTATCAACTAGCCACTGTGGCCCATTCCTTGGCCACAAAGTATTGTTGTAATTTATTTATACTTTTTTACAAGGTGTCGAATGGTGTCATTTAGGTCTTCGAATGGTAGGTAGGTAAATGTAACTAATTTTTTTGTACATCGTAGTTTTATTTCAATTTATACTTAATTGGTATTCTTTTAGGTTTACGTAATTTGTAATTAATAAATAGGTAAAGTGAGCAAAGATAAAATTGCATAATTTCAACTTTATAATGCGCTGATAGTTGCAGGGGCAGGCCCAAAATTGACTTCTGGGTGGGGCACCGGTAGTCCGGATCTAGTATAATACCTGTTTATTACTTCAGAAGTCGTATTATCCAGTGCATATTATTACCTTCTGGGGGGCATGTGCCCTCGTGCCCCCCTGTAAATCCGCCACTGGATAGTTGGGTGCTAGTGTATGAACTGTGAGATTAAGTGGTCTGATAATGACCCACTAGATGGCAGTAGTGCGGGCGAAGTGCAGAAACAATTGAAGGTAATGTGTCTTGGCAAGTGCGCTCGTGCATTGTGAGAGAGTTGAATTTAGTGTGGCAACAGAATAACATGGTGTGAGCAGCGATCCACGCGTGAACAATTTTTGCGTTCGATTGGTAACGGTCGCTATGGTGACGGGTGACGTTTTGCAACCTTTGACCATGCTTACGAAGAATATGGTCGTTTGTGAATTACCTACTGCCAGTTTCCTATGCATACCGAAGACTTTTGGGGCGTATGGATTTATACGGCGAGATGAGGACTAACTGTAATTTGAAATTTGAATTTAATATTGCTCCAGGAAGTTGTTTCCAAGGAACCAAAGGACAATGGTACTACAGGTGGGACTTTCTTCTAAGGCCAAATTAATGTTGTGGCCTGAAATTATGATGTTACCATGGGCGTAGATCCCTGGGGGCCAGCCCCCCCACCCCCCACACCCCCTGGAATTTAGAAGCCCTACACCGATGGGCCCCACTTACACTTGCAAAAGCATGACTGAAACACATTTTATGTCTAAACAATGTTTTATTAAAAACCTTTCTGTATATTTTAAAGTTTTATGCTTATTGCACGAATGTAGGGAAAAATATGTGCAGTATACAACATATAAGTACTTGGTATATCCAGAGATGACTCGGGTTGGTTAACCCTGCATGCAAAACTCTCTGGCAGTGCGGGCCCACCTTTTGAATCCTACAGATTTGTGCTCCTGTCACACACAATTTAATATTGCGTTGGAATTTTGATTCGTAAATTGGAAAGCGTTCAACAGCCGTAGACGCATTTAGGTGTGCCATTTGACTGTACTATAATCTGCCAATTTGGCTTCTATTTTATATTTAAATTTTACAAGCAAGTTCCCCAACTCATAGAATAATATGCTATACGTCGATATAACATGTACATTTTAGGTATAATTAAAGTATCTGTGATAAACATTTTGGAAATAAACTTTTTTTTTTTTTTTTTGGAATTGCAAGCTAGTTATATTTTTGAACTCGATTAAAATGATTTATTTTAACGCAATAAAAATAAAATGGTACCCACAGTATTTTTCTTTAGATTCATCCCATATTATATTATATTAGGTATTGAGCTGCCATTTTTACTTTACTGTGCTTTGAAGGAAAACATTGTAATTTGCACAAATGCTTTTAACTTCAGTATCTAATGGTATATCCGGTAAGTTTTAATGTCACTGGTGAGCAGATACAGTCATTTTTAGTAAATATGCATTTTGTGATATTGCATATTTATTGACAAATTTACAGTTTACAACTTTTCCAGTATACAAGCAGCTTTCCATTTGAGAATTTTTCTCTGCTACTTTGTTTTGTCTATAAATAATTTCTTCCTATTTGATTCCGTCATCCTGGGCAGTTGTGTTATCTGAAGCGGTTTTAGAGTGAGGATCCAGCCTGTTTGAAATTTGCGCGCAAATCCAGACAGACTCCAGCGACGAGGTTGTGAGCCACTGGTGGTTTAATGGAGTTTGACCAGCAGGGTAGAAGTGACTCTCTTGCAATGGTCTGAATGCATGAAGAACTGTCTACCAAGCACACAACCAAGGTGCCTCCAGGGCACAATAAAAAGTAAGGAATATGGAGGACTGATCACGAAAGTCATGGAAAAAAGTCCCAATACAAACAGTTAGGGTGCTGGAAGTTATAAAACCTTAATTTCCAGAAGCGTTTTTCTAGCTTGCATTTTGTTTCATTATGGCTCACTTCAGATTATAGTTGCACATTCAAATAAATACTTCCAGACTTTCAAATGTGATCATTAGGAAATTATCTCTGAAAAAAGGTTTTAGCCCTATAACTAAAAAAAATATATATATGTAATCACTACATTCCTGCAAATAGATTTTTTTACGTATTAAATTTGCTCATGTTTGATTTTACTGTTTATATATATTTAATGTAAAATACCTTACGATATGAAAAATTAAAAAGAAAATTTAATTTATATTAATGAATAGGACCCAAAATTGGTTCACCGGGTATTGTAGTCAAACTGAACATAATAAAGTGCACAATTGACTTGTTTGAGTGTTATGATGTTGCATTGTTGACAGCTTATTCACGTTTTGATCATAATTTAGTCACTCTGTAGTCATCTTTGCCATCATATTGATACACTATTATTGGCTCAATAAATGCCAATTTCAAGTTTTGTAAAAATAGTTATAACAAGATAGCATCTTTGGTTTATATTTCTTCCCATTTAAGTTAGTGCTAAGAATTTGACTCCAGAACATGCAGAAGAATTAATTAATATATCTGCATTTTCAAAATATATATCTTAAAATAATTTTGTAATGACAATTCTTATACACCTAGCAATATTTCACTTTTTGTATATTAATGTATATATTTAAAGTGATTTATTTGCTTATAAAATGATAATCTCATTTATAGTGTATTTACAAGCAAAGCTTTTAAAAAGTACTCGATGCTACAGTAAAAATGACTGGTAATAATTCTTGAGTATGAACATTTTTATAATATTGATTTAACAAATTACATACGTAGTACATAATCATTATAACAATAAAAAATAATTATAAATTATTAACCTTTTTTATTTAAAATATGCTGTAAGTATTATATATTAATTACCTAATGCCTGACATGTGTTTTTCAATTTTATTTTGTAATTTATTTGAAGTAGGTACACATGTATAAAGTATCTCTCTCTATCATATTGTTACGAACGTGACATTGGCCGGCACACGTGCAGGTGCAGAGCTGGCTGGCGACTGCCGCAATATGATATGCGCCGCGCGCGCCTGGAAGATAACAAGGATTGTCGCTTTCCCCCCTCCTTCCCAACACTCCCCGCGCGGCGCCATGCCTTTGACACGTAACTGACACCGGACAGCTGGGAGTTGCGCGAGCCGCCGACACGTGTTTCGAGAGATTTCTGCCGTCGGGACGAATCGGAGAGACGCGACTGGCCCCGGCCGCTCTCGTGAGTTCTGGAATTGCGGCGGGGCCTATATATATGCCCGAGGACGTCAGGGCAGGGAGTCTGAGTTCAGAGAGAGAGAGAGAGAGTTCAGGTGGGAGCCTTCCCGCGGCGGAGCTTCCGGGGCGATAGTGCCGCGGGTGCGGCAGAGTGGTGAAGTCCTTGGACGAAGGTTCCAGGGCAGGGAGTGGAGTTCAGAGTGATGTCGGGAGTTTTCCCACGGCGGAGTTTCCGGGCGATAGAGTGGCGAAGTCCCTGGATGAAGGTTCCAGGGCGAAGATTTCAGTTCCGGGCGATAGTGTTGCGGGTGCGGCGGAGTTCCGAGCGAAGTTCCGAGCGAGGTGTCGAGTGGGATCTCGGCGAAGGGGAAGTGCGACGGCGGCGGCGGAGTGCGGAGACGGAGTCCTGAGACGGAGGACAACGAGGGGTGCTGTGGTGAGAGTTGCGCCAGAAGTGCGGTCCAGTGAGGCGTGTGAATTGTGAGAAACGAGTGACTGGAGAAAGCAACATTTTTTTAAAGTACAATTTATTAATTTGAATTTTAGATTATTAGCTAGTAATGTAAATAGTGGCAGTAAATAAAACTGTGTGTTATAAAAATCTTTAATTGGGCTATTCTTTACGAACCCGCAGTAAATCGTAACAATATATGTCCCTCTATAAATCTCACAATATTTCTCTATGTATATACATTCCTCTATCTCTCTTTATAGCTCTCTCTCTCTCTCTCTCTCTCTCTCTCTATATATATATATATATATATATATATATATATATATATCCGTACACATATTACTCTATACCTATCTCTCTATATTTCTATCTATATATCAGTCTATCTCCCTATTAATATATATATATATATTAATATATACCTGTTTCTCCATATCTATATATAACTCTATATCTCCCTCTCTCTATCTTGCTATACCTCTGTATCACTATGTATCTTCCTATTTTTACCTTTACCAAACAGAAGACAAACATATAATTAATTTATATATTTTAATATTTTAATCAATTTTTTACATGTCACAGGTGTGACATAGGTATATAAAAACATGCTCATATACAATTGCAATTTTGTATCAAAATTTAAAAGCAGGGAAGAACTTTCAGAGATTTAATATTTTGAAAATTTACATTTTTATTTATATATTATATTTATATATAGCTGATACACCTGTGCTTAGCTACGGAAAACTACAGGCCAGACACCCTCACACTGCTCATTATACCCTTGAGGATACGCTACTGCCATTTCTCAAATGAAAATATGTTTTTCCAATGTAAGTGATACTGTTATGTTTATTCCCTACTCCTTTACATACTGTACTTCTTACCTCAACGACTACCAACCTTACATCATCTAGTTTCCCTTACAGATACCATCTATGATACAAGTTTTAACATTAATGTTTAACATTAACAACTTAAAATTGTGCATTTAGCTTATCTCCTGTCTCTCACAGGAATTAAATTTTGATATTGTCCTTTTTTTTTTTTTGGTAGCAGTGCAGTTGATGATACCTACTTTTATAGTTGAAACTTTGTAAATAACATAATGTATGTGATTCTGTGCAGAACAAGGCTATTGTAAAACAATTGTCTTAAATTTATGTACATGAAGTACTTAAACCTTAAAAAAATTAAGGAAAAAATATTTAAAATTTCAAAGCTTTTATTATAATAGAAATGTCGGTATTGAAAATTCGACTCTAATTCCACCCTCCCCTAGTTTAACAACAGACCATGTATATTGAAGTTACTTGAGTTTGAGCAGAACTTCATAAAACCAAAAAATTTTTAAACATTACAAGTATTAAAAATAAATACTTATTACAAACACATTGCAAAACAGTTTATGAGAGCCTATTGTATGTTTAGAATTTCGGAATAAGTGTTGTGAAAGTGTATTTGTTCTGTAAGAGCATGAATCAACTGTGAAGTTCTCTTACTGCCTGTCTCCCTGTTCTTAGGTTTTTACCATCTTTACAAAAGCCAAGCATTAAAGTTAAAAGAGTTTATGTTATTATAAAACATTTTCATTTGGTTGCGAATATGGAATTCAGCCAAGTCATTTTCGAACTACCCACCCTTCAACGTCGGGTAAATGACCAGAGCCGCAGCCTCTTCATTCTTCCTGTCCAGCGGAGCATGTGGCATCTGCAAACGGGAAAAGTTTCAGGGTTGGCATAGGTTCATGTTTGTTTGCAACACAAGTGTGACACACAAACAGGAAAATTTGACTCACAGAATGTTGTCATAGGTGAATAAGATAAGAAACATAAAAACTTAGTCTTTTCAGACTGCATAACAGTGAAAAATCATTTAAAAAGTTGTAAAGAAGAAATCTAATTTGACTCCTGAACATGCAGAAGAATTAATATCTCTGCATTTTCAAAATATACATCGTAAAATAATTTTGTAACAACTATTCTTTTACACCTAGCAATATTTCACTTTTTGTGTATTAATGTATATTGTTACGAACGTGAGCAAGGCCGGGACACGTACAGGTGCAGAGCTGGCTGGTGGTTGCCGCAACATGATATGCGCCGCACGCGCCTGGAAGATAACAAGGATTGTCGCTTTCCCCCCTCCTTCCCCCCACTCCCCGCGCGGCGCCTTGCCTTTGACACGTAACTGAAACCTGACAGCTGCGGAGTTACGCGAGCCGCCGACACGTGTTTCGAGAGATTTCTGCCGTCGTGTTGGCGCGGAATGACGCGACTGGCCCCGGCCGCGCTCGTGAGTTCCAGAAATGGCGGCTGATATATAAAAAGAGGACGTCGGCCTCAGCAGAGAGAGTTCAGAGAGAGTGGAGAGTCAGAGTTCAGGCGGGAGCTTGCCCGCAGCGGAGTTTTCGGGGCGATAGTGCCGCGGGTGCGGCAGAGTGGCGAAGTCTTTGGACAAAGGTTCCAGGGCAGGGAGTGAGTGAGTGGAGTCGTGAGTTTCCCGCGGCAGATTTTCCGGGCGATAGAGCGGTGAAGTGCCTGGACAAAGGTTCCAGGGCAGAGAGTTCAGTTCCGGGCGATAGTGTCGCGGGCGCGGCGGAGTGCCGAGCGAAGTCCCGAGCGAAGTTCCGAGCGAGGCGTCGGGCGGATCCTCGGCGAAGGCAAGTGCGTCGGTGGCGGCGGAGTGTGGATACAGAGTCCCGCGGCGGAGATACACGAGGGGTGCTGCGGCGAGAGTTGCGCCAGAGGTGCGGCCCAGCGAGGTGTGTGGATTGTAAAAACGAGTGACTAGGGAAGCAACATTATTTTTAAGTGCAATTGATTATTTGCCATTTTGGAGGATTATTTGTAAGTGACATAAGTAGTGGCTATCAATAAAACTGTGTGTAAAAAAAAATTTAATTGGGCTATCCTTTACGAACCCGCGGTAAATCGTAACAATATATTTTCAGTGATTTATTTGCTCATAACATGATAAGTATTAGTGTTAAGTCCATTTTTAGTGTATTTTACAAGCGAAACTTGTAAAAAAATTACTAAGTGCTGCAGTAAAAATACCTGGTAAGAATTATTGTATATGAATATTTTTATAATACTTATTTAAAAAAGTACATACATAATCATTCTAACAATATAAAATAACTAAAAGATATTCACTAATAGATTTTAAAAAAATGCTATACATATATTATAGACTAGCTGATGCACTTGCACTTAGCTATGGCAGCCTACAGGCAGGATACACTCAAAATTCTTATTGTACCCTTGAGGATACTACACTGCAGTGCGTCAAATGTAAAGAAAAATAAGTTTTTGGCAGATTGGAAGAGACAGCTCATCCTCTATCATTTATTTCCTTAATTGCCATATCCAAAAAGGAAACAACTCATGTGGTACCGGTTCTTAAATGTTTACACGTAACAAAGGTTAACATAAGAGAATGAATAAATATTGATAACCAATAAAAAATAAATTTGTATATGTGGCATAGCGTGTTCATCAAAAGTCTATGCAATGATTATGAAATTTCCATCTTGTAAACATAAAACCACAAACATTACTGGGCGTAAAGAGAACAATGCTGTCTTAGGATGAAACACTCCCTTAGCCGCTCAATGCTTGCAAGTTTACAATGAACACAGTTTTTGAAGAAAATGTTAATACGGATCTCACCAATGTACACATTTTGTTTGCATTGTACATGAAGTAAGAACTGAATTTAAGCATTTTGAGCATGTTCATTTACAATATTTCATTACCCAAGATGCTATAATAAGCTGTGATTGAATAGTATTAAGAAACTATAAACGTATGACATATTTATGGAATTTCGCATTGAGTTAAGGAGCGAATTTCTAACAGATCAATGGTTTATTATAAGAATCTACAACACTGGGTAATGCTCATTAGTTAATAATTTAACCCGGCAACTTAAATTAGCTTTTTCTGATATTCGCTCATGCTTATCATTATCATCTGGTAGGTTAATGTGTACCAGATAATTATAAATTCTAGGGCCTAAACCTAGTTGCTATAAGGTTTTATTTAACTGATTTACTTTATTATTTTAATGTAATTTGAATATTGTCATGACCCATGCTATTAGTTAAACATTGTTTTAATTGCGTAGCTGATTATAATTCTCAACAATTTAATGACTGTCATAATTGTATCATTTGTAATCAGTATATGTATGTGCCTTAGAACAATTGGGGAGCTGTACTTGAATTGTAGACCTATATTAATTAACCAATTATTTTACATTGTTTTTATTTTTTGTGATTCTTTTAACACCTTTTTTGAATCCAACCATATTTTTCATACCTGTTGGTCTCCTTCCTTATTATTTTTTTTTTTTGAAAAACCAAGTCTTAATTATTTTTAAATTAGAATTTGTATCATATTTTATTTTAATTTTAAACCTTTTTCATAAATCAGCTCCATTTTGGGCCTTCTCTTCAGTAACTGTTTTTCATCATTGTCATTACTAATTTAGTCACCAACAACTACTGCTAAAA
The DNA here is from genome assembly GCF_032445375.1 of Bacillus rossius redtenbacheri. Taxonomy (NCBI): domain Eukaryota; kingdom Metazoa; phylum Arthropoda; class Insecta; order Phasmatodea; family Bacillidae; genus Bacillus; species Bacillus rossius. Next base: position 46,887,056 of record NC_086330.1, on the reverse strand, counting down.
TTCTTGTATCTAACATTCATTAATTTAATTATATCCCATTTTTCCCCTGCTGTTGCTACGTATTCTTCATGGATGCTGAATAACATTGCCTTGGATTCAAGCAACACATGATTCCTCGGTATTAATTATATTGCCAATGTTGTAAAAAACTATAGTATTATACTTCTCCATTTTTTTGTTTTGTTGATTTACTTTTTTGTCCCAGGTGGTAGGTTTTACAAAGAAACTTTCTCTTTTGAATTTCTCTCCATCCATGTAGTAATGCTATTAATACAACTGAGTCTGCTTGTGGAAGCTAGTATGGGATTTAATCAACTTAAATTTCTTCAGATTAAATAATCTAGTTGTTATCCAGTAGTGTAAGGGTAAGGGGAGTGGGTAGATGGTATTAAAAAAATGTAAGCTAGTCTTTCAGTATCTACTCGCCAGAAATGTGCAACATCTAAGCTCAGTAACAAGCAAATTCATCTGTTCTCATATTGAAAATATGCTAATAATACGAAACTCTGAGACAATTTAACGTCGAAATCTTTAAAATGAGATATTAACCTGAATCATTTTAAAACACATACTATAATAACATTATGTATATGTTTGTATATTTGTTTTTGCCTAAACGACAGAAATCAGTCTGTAAATACTACCTACCTACAATCAAACCATAACCTTATTGAGCTAATTCGACATTTACGATTTGACAATAAACATTTCATTACAATATATTTTTTTTAATTTTTAATGGCGTCGAATATATGAAGGCTAAAAATTTGTTGTCTCCACAGCATGATGAATGCTGCACTATCTCTAAATTTAAATGTTAACTGAGGGTTGTAAAGCAAGGATTCTAATGTATTTTTTAATGCCTACGCGTGGTGTAAATTCTGCGATGTTCACGAAAGCAATACATATGGATGAATCACACGGTTCCGCCATCTTTTTGAGATTCCAGAGACTTCCACAAATGGCAACGCCGAGTTTACACATTTACGTTCATTCAACTTCCTTTCCATTCACGAAATCACTCCTGCCAAATGCCGTATACAGAGAGCTAAGATGTTTACACATAAAAAAAGAGGGAAAGGGAGTATATTATTTGTTACTCACAAATGTAGGTGCTTGCTGCAAGGCAGGTAACTTGACAGGGACCACGTGGTGGTTCGAGTGGCGAAACAACACTGCATGTTCTCGTTTGAACTTCTCACTCCGATGGAGAACCTCCTTCACCTGTTTCATGTCAAGAGCGGGTAAACATTTTTGACTATTAAAAATATGTTAATTTTTTCAATTGATTTAGAAATATTGATATGTAAGATACAAAATAAGTGTTTGTAAATGTTTTGTAATTATCATGTTCATGTATGATTCCTTGTAATATAAATTGTTTATTAATTATCACTGGAGATATGTATAATTTACCAAAACTGAATGAACATAAAAAAAAATATATAAAGTCTGAAGATTTCAGTTTTTTTTACATCTTCACAGATTTTGAAAAACAGGATCCAATTAAAAGACGCAAAAATACACTAACAAAATACAGTAGAGTCCCACTAATCCTGACTAGATGACACCAGTGCGTGTCCGGATCACCAAAAGTTCATATCAAACAGAACTTGTCTTAAAATGCACTTAATACATGTTTTAGATAGGTAAAAATATAAAACTCAACTTTTTTTTAAAACAAAATTGATTTTAGTTTTAATACTACAGCACACATACGAACCGGTGTGGGATTAACGCAACAAAACATATTTGTGATTAAAATTTACACTTCTTTAAATAATACGGTCTGGATTAACTGATTGTCCGGATTAGTGGACTCTACAGCACAGAAGTCTGGGACAAAATTGAATCTCTTTATGTCTTTGGTTAGTAGTTAAAAATAACTGCCTTTCAAGTTTGGTAAACTAAACTGTAGAACTCTTTAGTTGGTTGTTTCTTCAAGAAAAAAAAAAGTAGGCATTTGGGCACGAAAGGCACCAGTGTCAGCAGGGACGTCGGAACGTTTTCATGAATGAAGAGGGGGGGGGGGGGTGCGAAAAGATGTATCACACTTACCTCAGTCCTCGAACCGGGGGGTGAGGGGGGGGGGGGGGTCGGGTCCGGGGGCCGTCCTCCGGAAAAAATTTGGAATTTTAGATGCAAAATTGTGCTATTTAATGAGTTTCCGAACCAAAATATTAAATATACCATTCCAAGAATTTTATGACGTAGTATGTATTAAATATTATGGATTAAAATATCGTGTGTAGTGGGTTGACGAATAACCTAACCCATGTGAGATCTACCTACCCCTAAGCTTCGGTCATGGAATTTAATGTCAATAGATATATGATTTTCTAATCAGTTGTGATCACCAATGCAAAAAATTTGTAACTACTGGGTTGAGAAAAAAAATACTACTGGGACCAAACATTTATTCTGGGAGAAGGAAGGGGGCGAAATGCTACTCTCGCCCCCTGCTGCCCCCCCTGAGTGTCGGTGTCCATGCTGGACGAGAGAGGCGCACCACGCTCACGATGCCCTGGCTGTGCACCAGCATCTCGCGGTGGTGCAGCGCCGTCAGCCGGCTCTGCTCCTCCTCCTCCCGTATGGGCTCCGGGCTGAACGAGCAGGCAGCGGGGTCGCCCTCCGTCCGCGCGCCCTCCTTCCTCGCCTGCCGGACAAAACACACGCCGCGCGCCCCTCAGGCAGTCCGGCGGTCGGCACCAGGGGCGCAACAACAGGGGGGGGGCCATGGGTATTTGCCACCCCCCCCCCCCCCTCTGAAACCTTGAAGTGGGGGCAAACTGTGGCAAAGAAAGTGCTGTGTAATCAATTTTTAGATAATAAAACTGCTTAAATAGCACCATTTTCCACCTTTGAAATACAAATTTTTCCGGGGGAGGACCCCCGGACCCCCCGCTACAATAGGGGGGGGGGGGGGCGATCGATGATTCTTTATAAAAAGGTATATTGCCCCCTCCTTTGGAAATTTATTTGTTGCACCCCTGGTTGGCACGGGGAGAGGAACTCCAATTGCCGAGACCTGAGAGACCCGGTTTTTTTTTGACGTGGATAACGGTCTTATAAATCGGATGAACGCCGGCTGCACGCACGCACGAAAAATTGTCACGTTCCGCCTGAGCCCAGAGTGTGCGAGAACCGGCCAAACCATTGTGCGAGAAAATCTTCTATAATATCAAACAGGTTAAGGCGGGCTTTTTAATTAGGTAATTGTTCGTGATTATATTTAAACAAATTATTTAAACTAAATTTGAAAACAAAAAACTGTAAATAATATTTGAAAATCAAAAAGTATGCATTTTTTCATCATTGTTTTCTTATGACGTCACGTAAAATTATCGTCCGTAAACCGACTTTACAGACAACCCCTTTTTTTTTGAAGTAGTTTTGGGCCCTCCTGCTAGACAGTAGCTTTCATAATATATTGCTAACACAGCTACATTGATGGTGAGGAGAAGGTAATACATGAGCTATTATCAGGCAAACAAACCAGTGAAGATTAATTCACTCTATTTTGGTAGCCACATATTTTACGGTGTGGCATACCATAAATTTTTGCATCTCCTACTCATTTATATATAACACGGCTTTTTTATTATCAAAATAGCGGTAGTTGTTTTTCGCATGGTTGAAATCACTTTTACTAAATAATTAATCGTCACATAGATAAAAAACATTTTTTAACCTTAAAACTTTGTATTAAAACTTCTATCTTGAGTTTTCATTTTGCTAGTAGTTATGGGCCCGCCCAACAGATGTCGTCACATGTCGCGCGAAACATGGTTTCAGTTTCCACTGAAAGAGTTGCATTTCTATATCTCCTTCTTTGTTCTGTGGTGATTGGATCGCTCACCACCGCTACTGACGGGTTGTCTGCTGTGGACAGATGGTCAGGAAAGAGAAGGTCTTGGAGATACCCTTCACCTCTCAGTGGCAGTCCTACGGGTCCCCCTTATAACCCCTCCTGGCTTAAAACTAGAGATAACGACACATAATCTAGTCCATACCTGTGGCAATGTCAGAAATGCAATAAAATAGCTTCTTAACTCTTTAACCGCATCGTTCGACTTATCTCGAATGCATGAAATATTGTTTACTTACGGCATGCAACTTTTGTCAAGTGCTGCGATGCATGTCTGTGTTTGAACAAAGTTTTATTTGGTGCTGGCATTTTTAAAATCGATACCTTGAACAGGTGGCATGTTTTTTTATTCCCTATAGGAACACATATTTACATATTGTGTGTTATTTATTTGTTGTTTTTTTGCCAGAAACCTCTTACTGCTGGGTGCTGGACTGCTACACTTTCTGGGTAAATATTGCATTTTCTTTTTCCACAACAAAATATTAAAAATCTATTTATTTCTCAAAATTTTCGCGTTTAACTCCAAGTAAGAGCAAACACAGAATTTCAATTTGGGTGGTCGATAAAACCTCTTTGCCCGTTGTTTTCTTTCAAATCCCATCATTTGGTTGTCGGGAATAACAGATTTTTTAGGATTTTTGGAGGCTATGTGCCCCATCCTTCATCTCCTTTCCCTCCCCCCCTTGTATATGCCCCTGACTGTTAGGTATTTTATACTACTCAAAAGCCCCACAAAATTCAAATCTGGGTCTACCTCTTCACCAGCAGACACTGGCTATCTTTATTGGTGTCTATGGGAAAATATTGTATTTGCTCAAATCTGAGACACCTTCAATTCTAAGCACATCCTTTTTTTCAATTTTATCTGAAAGAAAATGTTTACCTGAAAGTGTAAGATGCAGTTCAATTAGGTATAAAACTTACTTGTGACAGGTTAATGCTAACTATGGTTTTCCTAAGTAGCTTGCTAACGTCTCAGCAAACTTTCTGCACAGGCTGATGTCGACCTTTTATTTATTTGGCGGCTTTGACCTATGTAAGGAGAGGTTGTTCGTGGATATATGCTCAATGTCTTTTTGGAATAAACTCAAGCCTTGCTTACTTGTTGGACCCTTGATCATCAATATTACACCTTGTCAGCTGACTATCTGCCACTGTTTCTTGTGACACATCCTGAATTACCATCGGGCTAAATAATAAATAACTGCTCTATTTATACTTATTACTAGGGACAAGATTATATGGTGAATTGAGATAAAACTGATGTAACGTGGGATACAGTTAGCCAAACAAGGGAGGAAGAGATGCGCGCGCAGGTCTGTCTACGCTTTCGGCTGTTGTACAAACATCAGCAATGACAAGTTAAATTGCGGCTATGGAATGTAAAGTACCAAATGCTTTTACGTCCGTGCGAATACCGCCGTGTCGTACCGTTGTCGTCTGGCTACAAACCGGGCCGTGAAATCGGTATCTCCCGTTACGTGGTGTCGTATTTGTCATACAAAGTGCGATGGGAGGCATGTAAAGATAAATGGTGTGACATATTTATAGTTGAGTGTTATTCAACGCATTTATGTTACGTAAAGTATATTTTCCTATACAATTTTGGAACACATTAAATAAATTAGCCTTGCTATTAATGGAAACTAATGCTTCAGAATACGCGATTTCGGATAACACGAGCATTTTTAGGAACGAATTAGTCGCGCTAAGTGAGGTATAGGTGTAGTTAATTTTTCTTGAACAGACATAGGTCTATAACAGTGAAATATTACATAATGTATGTATTAAACTACTAATTTGAATTTTTGAAGGGACCCTAAACTTGTAACTTGATTTAAAGGTCTCTGTGAACGACAGTCAGCCCTTAAAAACCATTGTTTGCATATTAATTTGTAGTAATTATAAAATAATGTAGATCCTTGATTAACCGTGATAGTGGGGGAAGGTCAGCTCGGATGCGCAAAAATCCCGGATAATCAAATTCAAATGTATTTAGGTTATACAATACAGAAATTTATACACTAGCAATTCTAGTCCATTTCTTTGTCCATTCGTTTCTACTTTTAATACGTAGTTTTTAGTTTTACTCCCTTCTTGTCCCTTCCCTAATGAATTACACTTCGCGGGCTTGGGTTTTATTCCCCCCCCCCCCCCCAAAAAAAAATATGTTACATTTTTAATCGAGAACCCGATTAGCAGAATGCATGGTCAATCAGGTCACGTATACGAGGTTTTAAGTACTAGTGATATGGGTTCGAGACCATTAGTTTGGTACCACCTGTATGAATAGGTATTTCGATGCATCGGGAAAATCTTGGGTTTTAAGGCTCAAATCAAACAGATTCAAGTAGAGGAACCAATATATGTGAACAGCCTTTTAAAGTGAAGTTTGGAATTCCATCAGGTCCCGCAGACGTGGAGGTTTTTTAGTGATTTGATTCCCCACAAACCACAGTGCAAGGGGATACACGGGGCTCTGTGCCCGATGCCTCGCACGCCGTGCGACTCACCGCCTGCCTCCTGACGACTGTGTGCAGCACCCTCGTGCGACAGGGCCCTGGCTCCTGGCACCCGGGCGACTCCGAGCGCGTCTTCTCCGCGTCGCGCGGCTTCGAGCCGACTCGCCTGGTGGCCTCGAGGCGCGCTTTCGTCTGCCGGCAGCCACCACGCACTTCACCACTCTTTAACAGCTGCGTGGCTGACAGATGTCTCAGTCTGCTTGTTGGAACACATTCATCTCCATGTCAAACCCATACAAAAATGTATCTCATGGAGGATTGTGGTGCTTAATTCTTTAATTAATAATCATTGTGAAAGCTTAAAGGGCTTAAAGGCGAGGAGGAAGGGCAATAGCATGGCTGGGACTGCGGTAAGGTGTTTGGGAGCAGGTTTAATTACTGAAAATACATTAAGATTAACATTTGTTTTTAATACTGACGTGTTAAAGAGAAAAAGCATGACAGACTTCATTAATGGCATAAATAGTTATAAAATTTTAATAGTGACATTAATAATTGACAAAGAAAACACACGATGAATATTGAGGTGGGCAAGCCATCTCTCAAGGCCAAGAAAAATGCAAGCGACACCTGCTTAACAGTGCGTGGTCCCTATCGGACCATCAAAAGGGACGTTATGTCCACACAAGATAAACGCCTCAAATACGGAAAAGTTACATCGAATGAGTTAAATCGGCGCGTCACAGCGCGCAAGCGCCTACCCCAGGCGAGGAGAAATCAAAAACACACTAGGAAGGGGAAGGAGAAGGGGGGAGGTGCGCCGACGCCCGCGATGACGCGCGAAATTGGTGGTAGCGGACCCGACCGCTACAACTGTTTGTTATCAACAAAATAAATGATAAACAGGCACAAGGTACAATTGGTGAATTTCGAGGTACAAGATTACATTTCATGTACAAAAATCGTTTTGAATCAGTTTTTCGTATGTTGTATCGCACTTTTATAGGTACTAAAAATGATTTTTTTTTACTACCTTACTTTGAACTTGCAAATGTAACTAGTGATCAGATAACTCTGGACAATAGAGACTTATCTGTAAGAATTGAACTAACCAACGAAAGAATTTTTTTTTCATTAACTATTTAACATTTGTTATTTTCTTGAGATAAATTTTGCTATGTTACAAATAGTTTCTGTCTCTTGATAGTGATGATGGGGGTGAAGTAAAGGGGTCCTTAAAAACTCCTTAATTTTTGATTGCGCAAGGGGATACGAACCATGATCTAACGCTACCAGAACCAGCAATAGGTAGGCATGTAACAAATGGGTGCACATGGAGGACAACCTAGATGATTTCAGTTGTTTTCTTGGCTTACGAGTTGTGATCGCTTCAGAGTTGAAGAAGAAAATCTGTGCATTTTTTGTCTCAAATTTCAGCAGTTTCCATTGCCACCCTGAAGACGGCGACACAGGCCTCGTAATAGAACCTATGACCTCACGGAAGATACAAAAAGTGTGGATATTTAAAACTGCTTTCACTAGCACTTTATTAACATGAGTGTATTTTAGGAACAGCCTTACCCATTGTCACGTAGATCTTCTTCTGCTCACAGCTCAGACAACTTAAGTACTGCTTCGGGAGAGCATAGCAGTTCGCGACAGGGCTGGGACTTCAAATGCGCGCGTGAATCAGTGTTCAGAGTTGCACGCGAACCGATGATTAACTGATCTTTGTATAGGCGCGTTGAGGGTTGAAATTTTTAGCATGCCGAGATGAAACAGAAAGATTTGTGCGAGCACCAAGGACGGAGGTTCAACATGATGAAGTCTTATAATGCGTGCATGCTCACACAAGTCGAAGTCATCCAGGTAGCCGACCGCATGTGTAGGCATTTATTTACCTGTGTATATTTGCTTTCGTGAACAACGGGGGACGTACCAAGCCAAATATAAATCTTGGTGACAGAAAAGCTACTCTGTGAACGTGGTGGTGTTGGCAAGCGGAGTAGCTACCTCCAGCTCCTCCCGCAGCAGCCTCGTGCACTCGTCGCGCGCCCGGGACGCCGCCGTCTCCTGGTACACGGAGCTGGCGTTCTGCTGGAAGAACCTGAGGTACTTGTCGGGCCCCCCGCCGTCGCCGGGCGGGTACACGCGCCGGAAGTTGCCCGCGTTCTGCAGCTCCCACTGCGCCTGCGCGTCGCCCTGCTCCCGCGGCGCGCTCGCGTCCCCCACGCTGCCCCTGCTGCTGCGACAAACACGCGTCACCCTCTGGCACCACAGAAGGCCCGTTGCACACACAGCGGATTTTACCGAGCGGATGTTTCACCGTCGCCGCCGTTCCACTAGTAGCCCACTGTAGTACATTGGAGCTTGCACATTCGACGGAAAAAAATACGATCAGTAAAGGAGCCGACGGAAGTTTTACCGTCGCTTCGAAGTAGTGGCCTACGTGATCAAATGCACGTTTGCACACACAGCTGATTTTACCGCTCTTGTTTTGGGCAGTATGATGTGAACTCTCCTGCATGAACTTTCTTCGTCTTCTCATTCGACGACGGAATAACAACAATGTTAGGAGCTGCTCTTGGTTGATTTCAGACTACACAACTGAACTGAAATTCGTTCCAGAACTACAACTGCTGGTACCGACGTAAAATTTTCCGTCCATTGCCGGCGGTGAAATATCCGACCATCAGCGGCGGTGAAATATCCGACCAATAGCGACGGTAAAATATCCGACCATAAGCGACTGTGCGGTGTCCGCTCGGATAAATCCGCTGTGTGTGCAACGGGCCACAGTGCGGGACCCGAGCGACAGGAACAGCACTTGACTTACCCTGACACCACAGGACAAGATCACAACCATATTGTTCATAGAACCCATGAAACCTTACAAGTTGTACGTGCAGACAGGTTTTTATGGTTTTACGGTTCTTATTTTTAGTCCAAATTCATTTTCAAAACATGATTTTGATGGTACTGTTTTTTTTTTTAATTTTATAAATACTGTTTTTTTTTAATACTAGCTACACTGAAATAGTGTATTTGTATGCTGTACGGTCTAATGATTGGTACGTACATTCAGAACAATAAAAAAAATGGGGGCATTTGTGGTTTTGAAGTGATTCAATAAGAGGTGCACAATAAAATAAAATAAAAATTAATTTTTCAAATCTGTGCACTTCGGTACAATTTTTTGTCCAAAAATAATGACATTCATTGAATTTCAAACGTTTAAAATTTACTTACTTTTTAAAATTTAAATTATGTTTTTGGTTACATGATGCTTTAATTCTATGATACACGTAACTTACATTTCGATGCTATGTAGTGTATTAACTGGCATTTCGTTGTTATGAGGAGTATTGACAGGCTGTTCTGTGTTATTTTGGTTTTATCACAATACACCATGTAATCTTGTCCCAAGTTATCCAGTACGCACAGATCATGTTTACAGTTATGGCCACAGTAACGTCTATTAAAATTTTCCCAAATTAATAGTTATTGTGCTGGAAGTCACGGAACTTCAATTTTCAGCATTTGTTTTTGTCTTTACTAAGCTGAAATTTTTTTGTTGCCTAAATTCAGTTTATTGTTTCACAAATAAAATATAAATATTTGGTGACTGTTCACTTGAAACTTGTGGAAATGGGAATTATTACTGCAAAGATTTTAGTTCTGTAACATTTGATGTATTCCTGTAAATAGAAGATCTGTTTGACATCATGTTCAAAGTTGCTTATTAAGCATAAAAATGAACCGGTGATATTAAAAAGTCATAATAAAATTTATTCGTAAGGTCCTGAAAAAGTTCTGAAGTTGGTTCACCAGGTAATTATTAGTATTAAGTTCCTCGAAGAATTGTTTGTGTATATTAATTGTCATGCACACAATCTGCTATTCAAAATATTGTAATATTTGTTTTTCAACTAAACAATGTACACATTAAAGGCATTTTTTAAAAAATATAAACATTAAAAATAAGTTAGTTTGAAATTTAGTTCAGGGCCAGAACCACACAAATCTGTGTATGATAAAAACATTTTGAGCCAAGATACTTCTCAATACCGTCACTTCTTAATAATTTTCTAGTTGGTCAAATAATGATTAGCGTGAATCATAGCCATTTTAAATTACAGTAACTGCATTCCTACTGGCTCAGTCAATCTGAACTGTACAAAAAAAAATTTTTTCTTTAATAAAATGACATTCTGAATTATATAGGCACAATATTATATGGTGAATTGTGAGAAAACAAAAATACCACAAAGTGTTAATGCACCATATTACATTAAAATACCATTTAATACACCATTTAGCACCGAAATGTAACTAAAAATATTTTTAAAATTAGTAATTAGACCTAACTCAATTTAAACTACAAAGATTTAATATTTTACTATTGTAAATTCATTGGATGTGTCATATATTATTTAGCTATTTCTTGTACCAAAATGTATGAACTAAACTGTTCGGAAAGAAATTGACATTACGTTGTTTGATCTTGCATCTCATTTATTAATAACATGTTTTCTCATTAATAATGTTGGCACATTTTTCAAAGATACAAAAATTGCTGATATATTTTTCTGAGAAGTTCTATTATAGACATGCTTATTGTAATTACTAATGATTTTGTTGTATAATGGTACTAAGAAATATTTAGTTTAATTTTTGTTAAATAGTGCATTATTTTTATGAATAAAGACATTTTTAGAAATAAAAACAATAACACCAAAATATTCTGTTTTAAAAATGAAATTGTTCTTCAAATAACACCATAAAATCTTGGCCCAATGAATTAATGACAAAATTAATGCCTGTTGCTGAATATTGCTTATGTGAATAAGCAACTCTAATAGCTGGTACAATAATTTCACACTTTATAATTGTATACAGGTTTTTCTCAGGTTAGTTTGATGTGAAATTGAAATCAAATTGAGTTTTTAGGTAACAATAAGTGTTTATGTACATTTTAAGCCCAAATCTGCAACCTTCGAATAGACTAGTGTCTGTAATTTACAAATATTTCTTAAGGTTTTTTTAAAATAAAAACGAAAAAAATATGTATTTACGTATGTCTGCAATTATCAACCTTGAAAAAAAAAAACTAAACCCCGACTTGGAACCTGAATTTGACGAGGAATGACTATTAAAATACTGCCCATCTTGTTCGAAATTCGTTAAACAGTTATTACTATAAAGTTTCTCATTGCCTCTGTGAACTTTCGTTCGCGCCATCCGCCACAGATGGCAGCACCGTAGTTACACATTTCCGTTCCCTTCACGAAATTACTCCTACTAAATGCAGCATACTGAGAGCCAAGATGTTATGTGTCAAAATATATATTTATTAAGGAGGGTTATGCAAAACTGATTGTAGATATTTAATAAGCTCTAAGATGGAACCAGTTTACGTGTGACTACAAATGTAAAAAAAAAAAACTGGCTAGTTTTCAATCGTGAATCCCGGCGACCAGTTTACGTGTGACTACAAATGTAAAAAAAAAAAAAAAAACCCTGGCTAGTTTTCGATCGTCCAGCCCGGCAACCAGTTTACGTGTGACTACAAATGTAATAAAAAAAAAAAACCCTGGCTAGTTTTAAATCGTGCAGCCCGGCAACCAGTTTACGTGTGACTACAATTGTAAAAAAAAAAAATGACCCTGGCTAGTTTTAAATCGTGCATCCCGGCAACCAGTTTACGTGTGACTAAAAATGTAAAAAAAAAAAAAACTCTGGCTAGTTTTGAATCGTGCAGCCCGGCAACCAGTTTACGTGTGACTAAAAATGTAAAAAAAAAAAAAAAAAACCCTGGCTAGTTTTGAATCGTGCAGCCCGGCAGATGCGAGCACGGAAGCACGCGAGGCCAAGCTGACGGCAGTCACCTCTCCTTGTGGGAGCTGCCCTGCAGCAGCCGCTCCTGGGTCCTGCGCCGCTCCTCCTCCAGGACCTTGTGCTTGTTGGTCTTCTGCAGGTTGAGCATGCGCAGCGTGTCCGTGATGAGGCCCTCCTTCACGTCCAGGTCGATGGGCGTCTCCGTGTGGTAGCTGGGCGAGTGGTTCACCTGCCGGCAGGGCGCAGGTGTTCGTGGAGACAAGATCTTATGGTTTTATTGGTTATTTGCAGACCAATTTCGTTTTTAAAACGAGTGATTTCGGTGTTATTGTTAATTTTTGACGTGACGACGTCTAATAAATCGATGAACGCCGGCTCCACGCACGAAAAATGTGTCCCGTTACGCACATTGTCCCGTTACGCTCATTGTACGCTTGCGCCGCATCTATCTCTCTTCCACTCGATTGGAACAACCATCGATTGGACTTTTTCGAGGCGCATCAAACTTGAAACACTCCCATTCGTTTCCTACTTTTCCTATCGTCGTCCTATATCCTTAACAGAATAACACAGATTGGAAGAAGTTAAATAGCAAACATGTATAAAAGTTATAGTTAAAATAATCTCTTCGTTAAAGTAATAAACATATTTGAAATAATGAGTGCAAATAAAAGTAAATTTATCAATTAAATTGTAGATTTCATTACACTCCTTCTTTGTATCCATACAAAATAGTGATAATTCATTAAAAATGATTCAATTTTATTCATAAAAGTATGCAATCATTTCATCAATGTTTTGTTATGACGTTGTCACGTTAAACTATCGTCCGACTTTACAGACAACATATTTATTTTTATTTTTGAAGTGAAACGTCTTTGCTGAGAGGGCTACAATTTTCGAGCGTTAAGAAAATTCCGATCGCATGAGGGGAATAGTTAGGTACGTGGTGGGGGAACCGGTAGAAGATGAGATGCTAGGGGAGAGGTAGAAATGATGCAACCTACTTGCACACTTGCATACTTACATCTAGTATTCAAGATAGATCCTGGCAGTCAAATAACTAATAAAATTGGCAGAGGCAATCAGAAAAGCCATAAAAATGTGTTACGTTTACAAATTTTTTGGAATGGGACTGTATCCCTATCAAGATAATTGCAACGGAACGAATAGTGTTTGTGAGAGGAAAAAAACTTTGGTTGAACATATAAAAACTGAAAAAAAAAACTAAGCAGCTTAAATAAGTAATACTATCCAAACACACAATGCAAATAAACAACAAAATAGGATGTCAGAAAATACTTTTTTGAGGCCTGCAAATCTGTTTTCATCTTTAGGTGAGGCATTGGCTGCAAGAAACAAAGTTTAACCAAAATATAGGGTTTTTACATCGCACTGTCACATGTAGATGCTTAAGATAACGGACTATGGAGATTACATTGAGCAACAAACCACTTTGATAACAAATCACCAAGTAGGTTGTATTAAATTAGATCATTCTGGAGGCTGGGATTAAAATAGGAACATTTTCAAATGACCTTCGTTGATCACAGCCACTTAGGACCTTACGCAGGTGTAAAATCTCTGAAACACTTCATGTGGTATTGCAAGCAAATGTCCACCACGTTAAATGATTTAATATTGCTTCTGAGTGTATCATTACGTTCTAAAAAGATAAAAATCAATGTTTTTTTCCCTTCCATATGGAGGTCTTGATACCAGAGATGACAATGTCAAAAATAAACTTCTGAGCGACATCTCAAGATTTGGAGTAGACAATATGGCTATGTTGTTGAGAGCGAGTGAATTTGGTCAAAAACATTTCTCTTTCTTGGGAGAAGGGGAGAGATTTGTTCGAAAGTGGATGACCCTGAAGGATTAAGGCCATAGTTACGAAGACAGCTATCCCAAGTATTACATTAAAATAATGTATCATCTTCTTGTTTTCGGGAGGTCAACAAGAGTGGTGGAAATTAAAAATACTTCCATCCAAAAATAGGACTGTGGCGAACCTGCCGCGCAAAAATGAACAGCAGACTTGCCTTTGTTCCGCCGTTCTGACACATTACTCTTGATGAGAGGGTGAGAGAGAGTATGTGAATGTCAAAAATAATATGAATAGTAGTAAGAAGAAGAGGAAGCTTTAACAGTGGGTAACCTTCCTTTTTGTCACTTTACACTTCGAGTGTGTACTACATTCTAGGCCAGTGTGAAGCTTTGACTGAGTGCATCAAATCGAAGCACTTTTTAGTAATCAATTTGATTGGCAAGTAAATTCGCTATTCATTTTATTTTGAAACATCGAATGTGATGCAAAGCTTCGAAACTGATGTGTCATCAGTAGAGACCTGTAAAATTCGCGGATTCATTTCGCGATAGGATAGAGTCCAAATACTTTTGACATTATTTTGCTTCAGTGATTGGGCCACAGTTTATTTGAAGGACTCCGGGCCAATGAAAAAAACCTTAACAGAAGAATTAGCGAATCACGATCATTCCAGTCAGCAGGTGTTACGAGTCGGTTACCAATCAGCAGATGTAATTTGCACGAGTGTGTAGAGGATCATGGAGTCTATCCTTTAGGGATTTGAAATCGCGAATTTTACAGGTCTCTAGTCATCAGGTATGGTTTTATGAATGAAGAAAATTAATATTATTATTTCTATAGAAAAGTTAAACATAGGGCCTAATTGGTTTTGTCATTAATACAGACATTAAATTCAATTATTTTTACTTCATTCCATTATTTTATAAAAACAAGTGTAAACAACCTTGCAGAGAAAAATATTCGCAATAAGATTTGGCTTTACAAATATTTTAAACATTCTATTTGATGTTCACTTCGCATCAAGAAACTGCTATTCGCACATGCCTACTACAATTCATGCTCCAGCCAACCAATTATGGACTGAGCTAAGATATATACTTATTGCGTGCTCCGTTTGTCACTCTGTTGCTAAATTGGTTGTCTGTAAAGTCGGTTTACGGACAATAGTTTAACGTGACAACGTCATAACAAAACATTGATGAAATGATTGCATACTTTTATGAATAAAATTGAATCATTTTTATTGAATTATCACTATTTTGTATGGATACAAAGAAGGAGTGAAATGAAATCTACAATTTAATTGATAAATTTACTTTTATTTGCACTCATTATTTCAAAATATGTTTATTACTTTAACGAAGAGATTATTTTAACTATAACTTTTATACATGTTTGCT
The DNA here is from genome assembly GCF_032445375.1 of Bacillus rossius redtenbacheri. NCBI lineage: Eukaryota > Metazoa > Arthropoda > Insecta > Phasmatodea > Bacillidae > Bacillus > Bacillus rossius. The sequence continues at coordinate 46,871,657 of NC_086330.1, read as the reverse complement.
ATTTAACTTCTTCCAAATATGTGTTACTCTGTTAAGGATAGGACGATGATAGGAAAAGTAGGAAACGAATGGGAGTGTTTCAAGTTTGATGTGCCTCGAAAGAGTCAAATCGATGGTTGTTCCAATCGAGTGGAAGAGAGATAGAAGCGGCGCAAGCGTACAATGAGCGTAACGGGACAATGTGCGCAAGCGTACAATGAGCGTAACGGGACAATGTGCGTAACGGGACAATGTGCGTAACGGGACAATGTGCGTAACGGGACAATGTGCGTAACAGGAAAATGTGCGTAACGGGACAATGTGCGTAACGGGACAATGTGCATAACGGGACAATGTTCGCAACGGGACAATGTGCGCAACGGGACAACGTGCGCAACGGGACACTTTTTCTTGCGTGCAGCCGGCGTTCATCGATTTATTAGACGTTGTCACGCCAAAAATGTTTGTAATTGTGTTTTTAGTGCACTCCCACCCCACCTCCCGGGCGAGGTACCTCCAGTATGTAGGGCTTGAGCTTGTGGTCGAGCATGATGTCGAAGCCGAGCAGCTCGAAGCAGGAGATGGCGTCGTCGTGCGTGGAGAAGCTTGTGTTGTAGCTGTGCTTGAGCATGGGCTGCGCGGCGATCACCGTCTTCACGATCACCTCGTCGATGCGCGACCACAGCTCCGGGACGTCGTAGCCCCTGCTCTCCAGCCACTTGTTGATGGACGAGATCTTCCTGCAACACACACCCGTTGCACCTGTCCACCCAGGGCCGGCGCGTCCATATAGGCGAACTAGGCAACCGCCTAGGGCGCCAAGTAGCCGGGGGCGGCGCAGCAAGACACATAACAGCTCATATAATATGTTTAACGATTATTGAAACTAGATGAAAACGGATTGTTGTAACAGTTTGGAATGTTTATGTTGATATAAGTAATTATTTAAAGTCCACGGTGACCTGTTTATGATTTGTATTAAGTAAAAAAAGTAAAGAAAAACACAAGCCTGCTTACATTTGATTGTTGACAAAATCTTAGGCTTACGTGATGTATTTTGAGGCAAGGAAATTATTTTTGGGGTGTCCGGCCCGAGGGGGGGGGGGGCATAAGGTTTTTCGCCTAGGGCGCCAATTTACCTTGCACCGGCCCTGTGTCCACCTTTACCGCCGTAGATATCATTCTCTGAACCTCACTACCTCTGACTATGGTGTGAAAATAACACTAAAAACAAAAATACGTTAATTTCGTACGGCTTTTGATACCTGGTTTTATTATTTTATTTATTTTGTACTTCCTGATTTGCAATTCAGGTTTAAATACACATGTATAAAGATGTAATTCTCTGGCGGTATGATTAAAGGTATCACATTGTTGTGCCTAACACGCCAGCCTCTTGATTTACTGAAATCTGTAAACCATGTAGTAAGTTTGACTAGGTACTGAAATCTGTAGTCTACACTTGCCTGAAGAGATCCAAGAAGATTTCAGTAGTCAAACTTACCACATGGTTTACAGATTTCAGTAAATCAAGAGGCTGGTGTGTTAGCCACAACAATGTGATACCTTTATACATGTCTAGTCAGGGTTCCCTCAGACAGAGAAAATCTAAAAAAAAAAAAAACAGGGAAAAACTCAGAAAATTCAAAAGGTGTCCCCAAAAACCTGGAAAAACACAGGGAAATTGATCAAATATTGGTTGTCTAACGGGATTATTAATTTTTATGAATCTTTAATTTATTAATTTTGTGATCCTTTGATTTCTTAAAACCAGTCTGTATTTTAACCACATTCATGTGTAATTTAGAAATCTGTTTCGTAGTAGAACAACCAATGAATCAACTGTGTATTAATTTAATGATTTTAAGCAAGAAAAATTGATTGTCATCCACCTGATCACAATCAGTAATGTATTGTTTCAAAAAATTATCATATTTAGTGTTTTATATTACACATTGGCTGCATTGTTTGCATAGTATTACTGGAAATGAATTTAATAGAAATATTATCATGCAACATGAGTAAAAATGCCAGTACAAAAATTATGGAAACATGAAATTCAATTCCAGACATATTCAGTTGTATAAACACTATTTTCATTTACGTATGCTTTTGAGTCATTATTTTCATAAATAAATAACTTTAAAAACTAGCATCGAAACTGTTTGTCAGGTGACTCCAGTTAAGTTTGCATTCTGCTAAATGTAACAAAGTACGAACCTAATATAAGATATTTAGCATCTAATTTGCAACAGCAGAATCACACTAACCTTTTATTTAATTTAAATAAACATACAATAGTAACAATTTGATTGCTGTACAAATTTTCGAGTTGCAAATAGAGTTTTTAAGTTAATAGCATCTAGTTTTATTTTTATCCATTATTATTATTATTATTATGACTAAGTCAAGATTCTTTGATGGTAAGTCAGAGACACATTATTATTAGTTTCATAATAAAATGGCTCGTTCACCAATAAAGGTTCGCCATCCCTGGTCTAGAGTAACATATTTATATACTGGAAATTCTATTAATACAACTGTGGAATGCATGGTGTCTTTTGGTGTCTCTAAATAATTCAAGTAGTTTTTAGATGTAAAGCGAATATAAAATTGAATGTTTGAATTACCTAATCACGAAATCAAATATAATTGTGAATATTGTTCTCGGCAAAGCACTTATTTTGTAAAATACATGATTGATGTGAAAAAAAAGAAAATTACTTAACGTTCGTAATGTTTTAACTAATCAAGTGATGAACCGTTTGTGACCTATACATAATATAATTCAATAAAATTATAAAATATACATCCATAATAATAATGTTGAGCATTCATAAAAGCAAATGGAGTGCTGTCTTTAGATTTTTTTTTTATGTAACCAACTTTGTTCAAGCAACACATAAAACAAAAAAAAAAAAAATTAAAATTATTTTCATGAGCCAATCTTAGGCTTCCAATGTTTTAAAGCTTTGCAACAAACATGAAGCTTTACACCAGACTTGAACTTTCAAATTAAAGAAATAGCAAATTTCATGACGGAGTCAAATCGGATATTAAAAATATATTAGATTAATTTGCTTCGTTGAAGCTTCACACAGGCTTAGTAAGTAGGTAGATGTTGCTCGAAATTTCTACAATGGATTGAGCGGTGAGATCACTTGCCTCCCACCAAGGAGATCTTATTTAGATTCCAAAGTGATGTCAAGCGCTGCTACAGAGACACTCTACCTCTTGCTGCCAGCCTCGTCGTCCACCACGTACGTGCGGCTGTGCTTGTTGACGGAGTAGTTGGTGAGGTGCATGTACACGTTGGAGATGTTGACCAGCGTGGGCTCCTGGTATCGGCTCGTCGCAAACCTGGAGCCATTCAGACAGATTCCTTTGTCACTCCCCGCGCGCACGCACACAGTCGCTACCCACATCGCGACAGTTTGACCAGCTCACCTGGCGAGGCCTTCGTTGTAGATGTAAACACGAAGTGGGTCGCAAGACGTGATCAGGGTGTAAATTCTCAGGTCGAACTTGAAACCATCAATCAGAAAAGGCTGGAAAAGAACAGATATGCGCTAGTCTCATAATTGTTACAACATTCATCTACATAGACTGTTAGTTTTTTTTTTTAAACTAAGAACGGAACCCAGTTTGGCAGAATCATTAACCGTAAATTTAAAACAATGTAAGTATTTGGTTAAATTGTAACAAGCTCTTAATTCTTCTTTATTTGTTTTTTTTTTTTTAATTTAAAAAAATTTAAAATGTAGAGAGGTGGTGTGATTTTCTCAGTAGTTGTGTGGTAAATCATTGTTGCATTGTCTGTGTTTCGTGATTGAGTTTTACTCAGGTACATGTCTACTTTCAGCATATTAATCATAGCCATCCAGTGCGGAAGCAATCACATCCTGAATGGCCTGGTCAAATAGGGCAATAGCTTCTCTTGCAGACTGCCACCAATCACAAGGAAGACATTGCTGACACGGGCATACTTTATTGAAATCTATTAAGCATTGAGAATTTTTCGCAAAAAATTTATGCCCGCCCTTAATATACTATAGTATCCGGTTGAATACTGGTTCAGTCACCCTAGATTTGGATTTTCAACGTTTCTCAAAATCACTCCAGAAAAGTGTTGTGATGGTTTCTTACCATAGGGCATGGACAATTCCCTGAACTGTGTTGTCGAGTGTTTCAGTCTCTAATGACCTACATGTCAACGAGACATAAGGATCAAAAAAAATCTAAGTAAAAACTATTTATTCTGAATTTTATGCTCATATAAGCTAAATGAGCAGAAAGGAAATCACGATATGTTGATTCAAGGTAATTTTCTGTGATGTCAGTTAAATCTTTCTTGTGAAATCATATTTTTTTTGTGCTTTTTAATTGTGGATTTGAAATACTGAATTGAATATCAAATTATTCATGAATATCAGATATTTTTGATTACTCTCAGACTCATACTTCCTGAGATACAAACAAAAATTTGGAGAGGAAATTGAAAACAGTGGATGAAAAGAAAAATTATACAGTTCGTAAACATTGAGAAAATGGTTAACAATGTGTTGTTACTTATTTATTTTATATAGGTATATAAAACACTTTCTTGATTGTATATTTAATAACTATGTCAAATAATGGTAATTATACATGTATTCAGTTTTGGTGAGAGAAATAATTACTCCTTCATTCATGGTAAATATTATGAAATTAAAAATCTTTAAAAGGTTACATAACACCTTCATCCACTCACGTCTTAAATCATAAAAACACATGTACTAAGCGCACTGAGTGAACACTCACCCGGCTGATGTACAGCTGGCAGATCATGTGCTCGCCCAGCTTCACATCCTTCACGGACTTGGCGAGGCAGATGCCGCGGCCTTGGCAGCCCGTGTCCGGCTTGCAGATGAAGGTGCAGTTCTTGTGCGCGCGCGCGTAGGCCAGCAGGTCGTGGCAGCTGCGGCCACAATTCCCCCCGGGTCACTTCCCTGGGCCCGTGCGCGAGATCTACTGTCGGCGCCCTGCTGCAGCGCGAAGCTTCCGCCCCTTGCTTTAAGGGGTTGCCTCCCACTTCAGATCATGATTTTATTTTTATATTAATCACGGATAAACCTTTAGACTTTTTCGATTGTTTAACTTTTCCGAAATGAAAAATATATACAGCGCATACTTTTTGCATAAATAGCTGCCAAAGTTACATTTTTAACGTTTTTGGGTTGTACAAATAAGGAGAATTTAATTTATTGCAGAACTGAATTTTTTTAGGTTTAACTGCAATGCCACTGGCTACTTCATGATATGGTTTGAATTTATATCACAAAAACATATTTCGTGTATCTTGGCTGTCAAAATCATTACAAATTTGAGAATTTTGAAATGCCAGGTAAAATTAATTAATATTTTCTGAAAGAATGGGACGCACCACCTTAACTAAGTTGGTTTAGGATATAAACCAACGAAACCTTTACTATCAAAGAGCTTAGATGTCTTTGCATCTGCTATTTTTATATTAATAATTTATAAAGTAAAAGTTCTTTTTTCAGGCGTTAATTTTGACTGACTTGATTGTAACCACAATGCGTAGTTTTTTTTTTTTTTTTTTAAATAAATCTATTGTAAAAAAATTCTTGCAAAAGTAAATAAACTACTATTATATTTGAGGGGAGAAAAAACGGTCACTGTATTTCATTCAGCAGAAACGCCGCACGCTGTGGAAACTTGCAATTCTGCGGCAGCGCTTTGCCCGCCGAATGTGCCCGTTTGCCTCGAGCCTAGCGACTTAAAGCAGGAAGCCCACCTTCCGGGAAGTTGGGGAAATTGGAATTGATCAGGGAAAGACTGGGAATATTCTTGAAATACTGGAGAAGTCGTGAAAATTCCCAAGTGGTGGTAATTTGAAGGGGCGATTCCATGCTCCAATCTGCCATTTTTTAAACTGTGAATGTTTGAATTTTAATTTTTGTTACATATTTCTAGCCCAGCCATGGGAATGTTGGAGGATGTAAATTCATTACTTCTTTCAGAAATCGTAAAATAGAACAATCATTTCGAACAATTGTCAAGGAAATCTGAAATTTTTGTCATGATAGGCCAGGGAAACTTTTTGGAGACTTGGGTGGACAACCTGTGTAGGCACATGTAGATACAAAAATTTAACCATGTTGCTATCACACTAAACATTATTTGTTTTGCAAGTACATAAACTAAACAAATTTTAGCAGCCACGAATTTCAAATGTTGCCGGTCCTTATATTTTCTGCCACTGGACCAACAAATTAATTGCATTTTTTATTTGTGACTTTACATATATTTTGGTTTATCTAAACTAACAAAACCAAAAATTGTATTAAAATAATTTTTGTAATTTTTTTTTAATTGTCTCTAGCTTAAAATTACATGGTATATATTTTCCATTTTAAATAATTTAAATGGTCTATGTCTTCTGAAAAAAAAAAATTCAAAAATTCTCTTCCTTACAAAAACGTTTGTACGTATATCTATAGACATGTCGAAAACTTATTAGTTCAAGCAGTGCCTTTTGAGCTCAAATAAAAACTACATATATGTATTTTTCATCCTTAAATGTCTTTGCTAACTTATTATTTTAATTTACAAGCAAATGATGCCCAGAAGAGCTGGCAACTGAAAATATTTGCGACTAATTATTTACTGTACCTGAAACTTAGTTAAGTAAATTTTAATACCGTGCCTATCTGAAAATGTATTTGTATGAGTAAATCGTGAGTTATATTTGAATTCCTATGCCTGAATTTGGGTACTTGACAGCAAAAATAATTGAATTCTCAAGTGCCACTTCGATTGACTTACTCAGCTGGAAGACACCATGTTTTCGGGAAGAAATTGTAATCTTTCGGGGACATCTTGAGCATGCGGTTGAGGTTGCGAGCCAGCAGATCCTTGCGGGAGATCTCCCCCATGCCAGGGAAGTGGTTGATCTTCTGAAGTCATGAAACACAGAACCTTCAGGCTGAAAGTGGACTTGTGCTACTGAAGCGTATATCTGGGAAAAGAGGCGAGGGAGAGAGATAGTTCTCATTATAAATTCAAAGTTATTAAAAGTATTTATTTGTGCTGTGCTCGTGCAAAAGAATGTAGAATTGATCCAAAACTTTTGTGTTTTATACCTCTGCTCTTATACATACATAATTTAAAAAAAGGAGTTGTCTGTAAAGTCGGTTTATGGACGATAATTTTACGTGATAACGTCATAAGAAAACATTGATGAAAAATTGCGTACTTTTTAATTTTCAAATATTATTTACGGTTTTTGCAAATTTAATTTAAATAATTTGTTTAAATATAATCACGAACAATTAGTTAAAAAGCTCGCCTTAACCTGTTTGATATTATAGAAGATTTTCTCGCACGGTGGTTGGCCAGGCGGAACGTGACAATTTTTCGTGCGTGCAGCCAGCGTTCATAGATTTATAAGACGCTATCACGTCAAAAAAAATATTTATTTGTGGCTAATGTGAGATGAAAATATTGAACGTTGCAGTCTGAAGGTACATGTTGTCATAGCGACTTTGGCCACATATTTTACTTAAGAATGAGGCACTAAAACGGAGCAGTAATTGAATGCAAAAGAAAGGAGGAGTGTGGAATGGAAATACTTTGAGAAGAACCATGATTAAAACCGATGTCCACCGCATTTTCCCATTTGGATTCGCCAAATATATAAACCAGGTTGAACTTGCCATATTATGTTTCAGCTTCATCACCCTTTTACTGACAAAGGATCATTTTCAGTTATTGAGAGTTGAGGCAAAGAATAATTGCAACAACATCGTCAAGACTCCTTCGAAAATCCCGGGCACACTTTTTTTTCTTCTTCTGATTTGGAGCCTTCCCCTGTGTTGCTTCTGCGCATGCGCATGGTGCGCTGTCGCAGGGCATTAAACGTGTCGGAGCCTCTGATCTGGCCTTTATTTGGGTTGGATTTTTGAAACTGTTAAGAAGCAAATAGTGTTCTGCGACGTGCACATCCATCATACCATGGCTTTGGTAAGTTCCACTCGTTTGCTAGGTATAGGGTGGCTATAACACTTTACGTAATTTGAATATTTTTTAGAGTCACTAGTTCTTTTCTTATTAATTCATTTTTGGCCTGCCTTCATCTTAATCTTACTTTGGGTGTAATGTAATGAGATTAAAGGCCTTTTAGTTTTCTACGAGCTTTGAGGATAGCCATGTACGTGTCCTGTGCTCGCGAGACTTAAATGTTTAGTGCGTCCTGGTTTTGCGCCCGTTCTGCAGCGCAGATTAGTATTGCCTATCTAAGATGTCTTCTTTCCTTTTTGTTAGGTTTGCACCCTTGGATTCCCCCTTAATTTTTGTTAACCCACGTTTTGGCTGGCTTGTACTGTGGGGATGCTGACTTCCCACTTTAGTTTATACTTGTGAGTTTCTGCGGTGTCATTTAGTCGGTCTTGCCGGGTTTAGTTATGGGCAACGTGGATTTCCACTTTAAGATCATTTTCCCATAGTCATAATATTTATAAATTATTGTAATATTACACTGTACCACGGTATGATTTTTTATGGGCAGGAAAGCACTTTGTATCATGTTATATTGTTAGCTTGGTAACATTTACTTCGTTTTTGGTAATGGGTGAAATCTTTACAGTTCTTGAAACAACCGTTTGCGGGTCAATTTTAATTTTTCAAAATGTCTGGATATGTGGTTAACCCACCTATGCGCAATATTTATGGTGCTTTGAGTATTTAGCGTACCTATTTGATTAACGTTATTTCTGTCCCCCTTTAGCGCCTTATATTGTGTGGTTTGTCTTGTGACACTCCTGGTAGACTGTTTGATTAATGTCTTGAAACTTAGAGATATATCTTTTGGTAATGTTATAAAGCTTCTATTATATATTTCTTGCTTATCGGTGATAACATTAAACCTATTGTGATGGATTGGGATAATTTGGAGACGTTACATTAAGCATCTTAAGTTTGAGAGTTTTGTGCCTATCATTAGATATCGGTTTTCGATACTTTGTATATTCATGGCCTGCGTGTGTTGTTATCTTTGTTGTTGTGAATTAAAAGAGTAATATTTTTGATCACTTCAAATAAATATGCCCGAATTCAATGGTTTTTAATGTTATAAATTTGATTTACAATTATTCTTTTCAGGCACTCCCTCCCCCTTCCTATCTGTCTCTGTATTAGAACAGAGTGTTTTGACTTGTTGACATTTCCTGCACAGATTGGAAGCTGTTCCAAATGTGTTTTATTCCTAGGAGGTTTCACACTTATTCTTAAGTCTTAGTAAAAATCAGCAATATGTAATGGCTCTTGTAAGTGATCTGAGCTGTGTATTTTATCAACCCCACTCAAAATTGTGCACATTTGTAGTGAAACTGAATTTATAAACTGGAATGTATAACGTAGGGCATGTTCACAGCAGTGGTTTTAAGATACAGGAACGGGTGGAGATGAATTTCAAAGTACGAGTTAGACTGAATAAACTATGACTTGGATGCATTACCTAGGTATCAAAACTGAAGCAAGCCCCAACTGAATTTTTGTTTGCACAGTTTGTCTATTCTTTTTATTGTATGTATATGCGAATTTATGTGCATTGTTGTGGTTGACAAAGCTAGATATTTCATTTAGAAGTGAAGTAGAAGTAAATACCTACTACCAAAAAGTAAATGTTTGAATTTGAATCATATTTGAAAATAAAATTATTTTTATATAATTGATTTAAGAAGTGAGTTAGAAATAAACATTATGATGAGCTAAGGTGAGATAAAAAATCACTTGTTTTAAGTGTCGTACAAGAAAATCGCAAACAATATTTTTCACCTTTTTTTTGTCACACGATACACAATCATTATTCCTACTTTTTTTAATATTTATTTTTTCCCACGCAATATTTATTATATACAACACATAAGTTTTTTGTACCTTAACAATCTAAAATAAAAATTCAAAATGTTTAAAGATCTAAACAGTGGCAGGTTTAGAGATGAGGGATGGGAGAATGACCTACCGACAACAAATTGCAATTGATTAAATAATGCTCTGTAAAAAAAAAAACTGGCGAAACAAGTTTCTGAACACAAGTATTCCCTCCCCGTTCAGAAAAGATCTCCTGGATATGCCACTGACCCTAATCAAATATTTATTTAGAAGCAGAAGTCTAATTCTACAGGCTGAGCCATAAGTCTCCATACAAATGGTGAATGCAGAGATTAATTTTTTATTTTTCATTTTCAGGGCCATTGAAAAAAATATGCTACTAACGAAGGAAAAACGGATTGAAACTGTTTTATTCTCTGGGAGTGGTACCACCCGTCAAGTAGCGGGTACTTTCGATCCAACGCACGGAACGCAGATGCCCCATGGCAAAACTCATCAAGAACATCAAAAGAGCAGTTTCCGTGGCCGATACGAGCAGATCGGGAAAACCTTGACACGTGTTCGCCAAAATTTATTAGAGCGACCGCCGCTGTATGTCAACATGGAAGAGAGACATGTGGAACATATATCCTGTAACTGTAGCACTGCATGATAACATTTATACCAATAAAATAAACATTTATCACATCAGCTTTCACCATTTGTATGGGGACTTGTGACTTGTAATCACGAGGTTTCTGCACACGTCGTCTGGAGTAGTCCCGTGCGCACGGTAAGTACCTGGAAACTCTTCATCTCCTTGGCCCGCTCCATCGGCACCGTGTTGTCGGTCCAGAAGAGGTCCCACGGCTCGTCCTCCGACACCTCACTCATGCCGAACTTGAGCGCCATGCGCCGCACCACGGCGTAGCGGCAGTGCGTGGTGCAGATCGTGATTCTGCAGACGGAGAGACACGTCGGCGGCAGATCAACAATTTCCCCCGCCGGTTTTTTTTATTGATAGGGACACGATTGTGTGGTGGATTGCGATAGAACAAAAAAAAAAAAAGACTGAAAAGCTTGTCGAAACACCACATAGCACCGTAATGCAAGTTATATCATGGAATCAAGTAGCATTTAACCAAAACTTAATTGAAATAAAGAAATATTTTAATGTTTCAAATACAATGAATGTCGCTATTTCCGGACAAAAAAAAATTGTACCAAAGTGCATGGATAAAAAAAATTAATTAAATTTGTTTTATTGTGCATCTCTAATTGTCTCTATGAGGTATTAAACATGCTTCACATGACAACAATCAAAATACCGTGAAAGGTTTTTAATCCGGCGTTCTGTGCGGTTCAGCGCATTTTGTATTCTGGTACGAATCCAGCTGCTCTCGTTCAGATTTTTTTTTTGTGTGTGTGTTCCGGATGTTATCTTCGCCGCCAGGTCCCATCACTACGCGGCCAGCATTTTTGGTTCACTCAGAGTTTATCGTTATTTACAGTTTTCATTCCGATGCATTGTTTCCTGTTGTCTCGCGGGGTTGCATTTAAGATTTCATCGTTACATTTCCATCATAATTTTTTTTGAAGCAGATATCTGAATCACTGACGCAGCATGTTATCAGAAACCTTTTTAACGCTTATCTGTATTTTTACCCCCTTACAATACACCAGCTTATTGCAACTTGTTTTAAATACCATTGATTTGTAAATTAATTTTTCTTTGGTATTCACAGATACATCACGTCCCCTCCCCCAGAATCCTAAAAAAATCTATAAATACTATCATTTATTTATTATTATTTATTTAAATTTGTTCCTTGCACACCAATTGTAAAAAGATTCATAGGGCGTGCATGACATAAAATCACAAACACATGAATAAAACAAACACATTTGATAAAGGACAAGTGAACAAGTTAACTTATAATCACAACAACCCTTCTGAAATTATTAATTGAAAATAACATTATAATTTAAGAACAGATTGTTTGTTGACAGGACTAACATTAGGCCTATATATTACAAGTGTGAACAAATAAAATTTAAATGTATGGCAAGTGGTTTATTTATTGCAAATAGTTTACATGTTTGATACAGAAATATGGTATCTCGAATGTTTTTAAAATTTTAATTAGTAGTGATTAACTAATAGTAACTGGATTAGTAAAAAAAAAATTATTCAAATATTTTTAAGTTTATTATCTTTATTAAAATATAAATTTTATTCATTCCCACCAACAAAAGGAAACAATTTCAAAGCATACAATGGGCAAAATGGTTCTACCCCCCTCTTCCCTGGACAAAGTCGTTCTATCCCTCCCCTCCCAATCCCCCGGAATTAAATTCCGCGTACGCTCTTGAGTGCTACAAATCTACAATAATTTGTACCATGTGCCACTTAGGATATTATCATTCTTTGTAAAAACTTTGAACTGTGGCCTTGAGTTTTAATGGCACGCCCTGTGAACCACTTATTCTTTACTTTTGAACACTAAACAGATAATAGTTGCACTTTATATGATAAAATAAATTATCAATAACAGGTTTATTCTATAAAAAAAAAAAGAAAAATAAGATGATGCTTACCGTCTTCTGTTTTTCCTTTTCTTTCTCTTCTTAGGCACTTTGTTTTTGTTGCTGTCTAAGTCAGTCTGTGGAAATTGCTCCGGGGAGGAAAATGTGGCCTTTGAACCGAACGCTGGAACAGGAACGATTTCATGTCAGCAGCTTGACAGGACCTCTGCAGCTGTGAGTGGTAAGGCTTAGTGCTCATATGGCGGAACTATTGGGCTGTGTTTCTGGCTGAGCGCCATCAGAGCAAGCGCGACTCCAGAGAGGGCCCCTCCCGAGCCCGAATTTTATTTCAGGGTATTTTTTAAGTTTACTTAAATACTTAATCTCATGGTTTAAACTTTGTTCTTTTTTCATCAAGAGAGCTGTATGAAACATTCAACGTCCAGTATCGAGACTATAAATTTGTAAATATTAAAAGGCCAATCTCTGACTTATTTTGCACCTGCGTCCTTCCTTTGTACGATAGCTCTTCCCGAAAAGTCTTTCTGGAGTCGCCCCTTGCAACAGTGTTACAGCAGCCCAGGTGGCTGACAGCTTCTGTCGCCAGACTGCAATCGGCATGCCATTGCAAGCAGCCTTCAAAGGAAAACATTGTGAAAAACATTTAATGCATTAAGGCAGCCATGAGATCATGCTCATAATTTCTGTGCAGTCTCTCAACAGGAACAACATTAAATTAAACCCGATTTTTGTATGTATTTTTAAAAACATCATTACAACTAGTTTGTATAACCCGTTTTAGATCTGAAATTCATTGTCTAGAATATTCAAAATGGTATAGGATGGTGCAATATATCATATTTGTGATTGAGTTACAGGATGAAAGGAACTCGGTTCAGAATTCATGCAAAGCACACCAATGAAATTGCCAAATGGCCATCCACTACTTCAAGCCACGCAGTTGCTTGTGCAAGCAGTAAGATATATTTGAAAACCGATCTTGATGCACGCTTCGGGGTTGCCCTTTGCAGATGCCGTGCTAGGTACCTTCAGACCCTGAGCACTTAAAGGCTAATTCTTGTGTAAGCCAGGCCTGGAATTACGCGAGCCCTAAGAGAGAGATAAACTTGCTGGGCCATCTAGTATGGTTTTTTTAAGATACAGAACTATGGAAGAAGCATCTTTTTTGGTGATGTTGGAGCTTGAATGGCTAATAATGATCCGATTTGAGTTTAAAATTTTATCGATATCTGGGTCGCTATTAGAGCTGAGTAGGGTTTTTTATGTGATGGAAATGGAACATTGACGGAATTTATTTACCACTGAAGATTAACATCTCATTAACAGCTACAGATGTGTGTGTACACAGAATTTAATTTTGGTAAATGAGGGGGGTGGGGGGGTGTAAATAACCTCTGGTCTTTTTTTGCTTTCAAATTGTTTTATACTTGTTGGTGGGAATTATAGTTTTTTTTTAAGTATTTTGAAAGGGAAGGATAGTTACCCCTCCCCATTAACCCCCCTCCCCCTGCTTCGTACACCCCTGAACAGCGAGATGATTAAATACGGTCATGCATAACAACACTAATCTGAGATATTGGGAAATAAATCAGCCGACATCTATAGTAAGGAACCACCCCAAAATTTTCAGACATCAGGATGGTTGAAAGGGGAATCGCGCTCGAATATTCTGGAATGCGAGCCCAGTGTAGTACCACTGCGCCACCTTGACCCATTTCTGATTAAACGAATGAGTGAGGGGACGGGAGCACCTAGAGAAAACACACTGGTTCACGGAATTTTTGTGCAGAGGATATTTTCTTTTAAATAGTTGAACCAAGAAAGTTTCTGTGAGTTTAATAAAATAATATTTTAGCTGTAACAATTACCTAGTAATGAGTGAATAATTTTCTTATTTTTGGCCAATTAAACTCAAGGATTATACTAATCAGTTTTTGGGGCGAATCCTCTGTTAGACATTGATAGGTTTTTTTTGTAGGGCCCTGGTTGTTAGAACTAAAGGGTGGCCATGACTGGTTATTGTGTGAAGCCATTTTTTCCCCTTCAATTAAATGTTGGGCAATATTCGTAAGACGTCCAAAACATTAGCTGAAGTGTAGTGTTTGCATTGTGGAATTAATTTTGATTTACTTTTTTTTATGACAATGACGTTTTATTTTAACATTAGAGATTTATATTCATTCTTATCATCAGCTGTTATCAAGCACCATTTTCAAAATGTTTTGGGCGGAACAATATGGCGATGACAAGGTTAAAAAGTGAACACTGACGGATCCATAGGGGTCATAGTGGCATAGCCTCTCCTGAACCCTAAATAATTTTTATTTTTCTCCTATTTCTTTATTATAGTTTACCAAACTTCCTTGAGTATTTTTTAACAGCAGTGTTATAGATAACAGGACATTTTTGAACCACGAACAAACTGTAATAAATATTTAAATTCTAAATGTACAAAAATTGGATTGGAAAATTTAATTTGGTCCTCCCCGACCATCATTCTGGATTTGTTCTTGCTTCAACTACATCACAGCCTGACTACATGTTAGAACCAGTGGTAACCCTGCAAGACCCAGATAGGTGTTTATTAGTAGTTGTGGCAGCGCTGTGAGACATAGAGATCAGGAAAGGGGGACAAATTGAGCTTTAGCCGTAAGACGTGAAGCCATTTTTGCCCCCATTTATTTCTGGTTTTCACATAGCCAATATGGCGCGGACGTTGGTTTATATAATTGCATTAGCTGTCCTAGCCTTCTTTTATTAACGGCTGTAGTTAAGCTGTTCGTAAGAGATCAAAATATTTCTGGTTGACATGTTTATAGGCTATAGGTATATATTGAAAGTCCAAAACGAAGATTCATCATACGAATGTAATGACATGAGTTGACAATTTTTCTCCAATTTTTTAACCTCCAATGCAGGTACAGCTGATACATTTGTGAACAAACGGCCGCAATATTGGTGTGTGAAGTCCCCCCTCCCCTAACCCAGCATCGGATTTAATAATGTTCGCATGCTTTCAAGGCCATTGTCTGAAGTAGCTTGGCTTTCTGGGTTGTAGCCGCGTCCTTATGCGAACAATTCACCGACGTTTCGGTCAACATTGCAGTCGCCATCACCAGGGAGCAGTTACTACAGTGAGCAGTTACCTACTACAGTATTATAGAAGTAGCTTGGCTTCTGGGTTGTAGCAGCGTCCATTGGCGAATAATTCACCGAAGTTTCGGTCGATATTGCGGTCGCCATCATCAGGGAACAGTTACCACAGTGAGCAGTTGCCTACTACAGTACGTACAACCCAGAAAAGCCAAGCTACTTCTATGATCGGATTTCAAGCTCCCATCATCTGTGGCGACAGTGGCGTAGCCAGGGGGGGGGGAAGGGGTGGTTAGGGGTTCAAACCACCCACCCCCCTCCCTTTAGCACAAAATTTTTTTAATTAATTTCTTATTCATCACTCAAAAAAATTTCATATTAAAAATTAATAAAATTTTTACCATTTACAATATTTGAATTTAAGTACCGAAAACTGCTAAAATAGCACTATTGTACACCTTAAAATCCAAAATTTTCCCGGGGGAGGACACCCGGACCCCCCCGCTTTAATACCGGGGGGGAAGGGGCCATGCTTCTTAACACCATCCCCCCCCCCCATACACAGATCCTGGCTACGCCACTGCGTGTGGCGAGGCCCCGCCAGTCAAGGGCTGCGCGCACCTCCGGCGACCCCAGCGGCGGACGGCTCGTCGCGGTCCTCGGCGGGCGAGCTGCGGCTGCAGCTGGCGCTGGACTCCCCGGCTAGGGCCAGGCCCGCGGCCACGGCAGGCAGCGCGCAGAACAGCTCCGCCTGGCTCTCCGTGCACGAGCTGCCGTCAGTGCCGTCAGACCCGCGCGCCCCCATCGCCGCCGCGCATGGCGTCGGCAGCCACCTGCAACCCAGCACCCAGGGCCGCAACTAGGAGGGGGGGGGGGGGGGGGGCGGCAAGCGGGGCATACGCCCCGGGCGCAAAGCTGTGGGGGCGCCGAAATCGCTTGCATTGTAATTCCTTCCTACTACAACTGGTAACTGGTAAAAAGGTTTTTAACTTGCATGCCACGAATGTCTAATATGATTTACAATATAACGTCTCAACATATTTAATGAACAAGTGTAGTGATTATACGGACTACTTTATGGACATAGTGGGTTCATGCATGGAAGTTACAGTAGCACAGAAACTGTTACATGTAGGTATGGAAAATGCTTAAATAGCACCATTTTTCCATGGGAGGGCCCCCGGACCCCCCGCTTTATTGGTGTGGTATGTGCAAAAAAAGAGAGGGGGGGCATGAATCTATTCATGCCCCGGGTGCCAGAGACTCTAGTTGCGGCCCTGCCAGCACCCCCCCCCCCCCCCTTCACCTTTAAGGCACAAGTTCACAAGTGTCGACTCCCACGAGTAGCCCAAAAAGTTACGTCATATCGTTAGAGACCCGGAAAAAATTCGCGGGTTCAATGACCTCCAGAATGGACTCCAAATATCCTCTGCGCACTCGGCGAAATGCAAACTGTTCATTGGTCTGCTGACTCGCGAGTCGTCTCGACTGGGTGGCCCGTGATTCGACACTTCTACGGGCGAGGGTCTCCAATTGGCCTATCAGTCCTCCAGATTAACAAGTGAACCGATGACAGAAGCAGCACTAAGGTGTAATTATTTGAATTTCAGCGTAACACGAAATGAACCCGCGAATTTTCCGGGTCTCTCTAGTCATATGCCACGTCGAATAATAAAAAAGACATAGAAAGGGGGATAAATATATTTTTTCGATGGCAAGATGGCGAGGCCTTAATACCCCTTAACGAAGAAAAATTCTCATTCGTTCTTATTGACTATCGTCGGGCGTGCGGTCAGGCTATGTTTTTTTTGGTGTGTTGCGACGTGAGGTAGGAAGCGACTTCAACCTGTTCAAATGCAAAATGCTCGTTGTTTACATAGCTGCACCGTCGATGAATACAAGCAGACGTGTACGTGTGTGAAAGGCGGGTGATAGGTCACTCTCAACCCCCGGGGGCTTAATCAATTTTGGGGGGATAAGGGGACATTTAACCCCCCCCCCCCCTCTGCGCCCAAAAAACCTAACAAATCTATAGTTCTCTCCAACAGACGGAGGGAATTTGAAAGCATTCAACGGTAAAAGTAAGTAGTTATATACACCCCAACCCTCCCCCCTAAAAATGTAATTCTGACTATGCTCCTGCTTTCCCCCCCCCCCCCCCCGGGCACCCGCGAAGCCCGAGGATGAATCGGAAATTTTGGTTAGCAGAGGCTGGAGTGTCCGACAAAATCAAGCCACTTCACGCACGGCAACCTATCCCCTTTGTTTAGAAATACCGATGAATTGAGGAATCGTATTCTCGCTCGTCTTGGTTGTAAAAAAAAATGGCCCGAGGGGAGGGGAGAGGGTTTGGGTTGGGCAGAGTGATCAAAACATTCGCCTTGCTGCCCAGGGAACCATGCTTGCTTTCCCGATATTTTTTTTTCGCAAGAGGGAAACGTGTCGGACGTTGCCACGAGCTGGTGGAGTTTCATCGGGGTACTCGTTTTTCGACCCCACCATTCTTACCGGCAATGCTCAATTCTAGTCTCATCGCCCCTCGTTGCGTAATGACATACCCCACGTATGATGTATATGAGACAACCTCTAATTCATTCGTTTATCCACTCACAGTGGTGAAAAAAGGCGAATTACCGTAATAACTGTACCATCGCGGTACTCAGCTTGTTTTGATCCTCTATACATGAATCCAATAATTGATTCGAGATTCCTTAGAAAATATTAAAATTTTAATTTTAATTGATTTCGATTCTATATTATTAAAAGTTGTTCCGGATAATGGGTGGTTGTTAATATGTAATTGTACAAAAAATATTTAGTAAACGCCGCAAACTTAACAAATCTATAATTCTCTCGAACAGACGGAGAGAAGTTGAAAGCAAGGAGCGGGAAACGTAGTTCTATCCACTTAATGAGTTCACTAAATAGACTCATCATGGAAAAAGTAGGTAGAAAAGTTTAAATGACGGTTCTTACTAAATATATAAGCAAAAATAAATGTGGGTCTTCACCTTGTAAAGTAAATATGGACTCTCAATGATCCGTCACGTCCGTCCGTATCCGAGGGTCCGCCTACAATTATTGCAATGTCCCAATTTGTGTCCGACGGACACTGATCGCTGATTGGTCCAAGTGACCCTCTGACGTCATGGGTGGTGTGGGGATGGTCCGAACCCCCCTTTCCCGAATACACTGGTCAATTTTAAATTTTTGTCCCAATATGTCCTTTGGTAGCATAAAAGAACAACAACACTCGTGATATTTGCAGTTTCCGGTTCCATTTTCCAAAAAGGTAAACAGAAAGTAACGTACAGTTTGATAGAAAGCCAAGAGGACCAAGACAAAATATTGATCAGCGCTGTCCGTTTGCAACCGGCGCTTTTGAAAGGCCGAACACACGGATTCAACTTTTTTTTTGCAATGTGCTTTGAATTAATTTATTAGCATTTTCTTTTTGCTTATAAAATAAATATTACTGAACTACCACAATTTTCACAAGTTTAATGGATATTCTAAACTTAGCTGCGTACTCATTTAAAATGCACGAAAACAATCAAAAATAAAATAAAATAAAAAAGGGGGTTATCTGTAAAGTAGGTTTACGGACGATAATTTTACGTGACAACGTAATATCAATTTTTTTTAATTGCTGTTTTTAAAAAGCCCGCCTTAACCTGTTTGATATTATAGAAGATTTTCTCGCACGGTGGTTGGCCGGTTCTGGCACGCTCGGCTCAGGCGGAACGTCATGCATTTTCGTGCGTGCAGCCGGTGTTCATCGATTTATAAGACGTTATCACGTCAAAAATTATTTTTGCGCTCTACATTTACTACTCTCTGGTGGCTACTATAGACATCTGTAGATTCGGACATCGCAATTGTAGACAGGTCAGTTTTCCGTGCGACAATGTGACGTCATTCAAATTATGATAAGGACACGGACCCCCACGGGTTCGGACTGTTGTAGACGGGCCTTCCATCCTTTCTACTAGGATGCTGTCTTATAATAAATGTATCTTGTAAAGATAAAGTAGTTTAAGGATCATATAAGCTGAAAAATTATAAATAATATAAATAAATTGTTTTCGCTCTCTTCGAGTTAGGAACTGTATGTTTTTAAATTAAACTTCTTTGCCTCGGTCGTTTTTAGTTTCAAATATCAAACTTAAAACGTGTTCAAACGCTATTATAAAAACACGCTGTGGAAGCAGCTTAACGAATAAATCGACTTTTAAACCTTCTTAAGATAAAGGCTTGCAAATAAATATTTTTGAAGTTACAATTTCATCCGTTCGCTCGTCGAAAGTTTAAACTTGGGAAGCTTATGACGGACGGACGGATTAAATTTCCCTGGCCTTCTTATGTCGGGCCTTCCGCGGCGAAAATTGAAACTGCTTTCACCAGGAACGTAGGATTAAAATAAATACATAAACAAGCGAAGTCAGAATAAGAAAATAATAGCAAATTAGCTACAAACTTATAGAATATTTTAAGGATGATTGCCTTTCATACAAACTTGACACGTGTGTTGCATGTACATATGTATGACTCGTTTGAAAGAAATCATCAAATAATTGACTTAATAACAACGTATTAAAAATAATTAAAGAAAAACAAAAATATGAAATGTTCAGTTTCTTCAAGCAAAATCACTATGTACTTAATTTGTACATGTAAAGGTTGAAGTTCTGGAAGTTTGCTATTCCCTGAGTTTTATTTAAGTGGGACATTAAATTGTCTTTAAAAATCCAGTTAAGAGAAAATTACAATAAATAAATATAAATATACATAATGGTTGTACTCAACCTCCTCCTTCACAAAATCCTGGCTACGGCCTTGCTTCCACGTATAACAATACGCCTGCATTTTGGAGGGTGGATGCGAAAATATAGGTTAGGAAATCCCATTTTTCCACTATCTTGTACACAGTCTTGAATAAATGTCGAATTTCTATAACCACTGAGTTTAAAACATTTTTTGTATTAACATTTATACCCTATTAACCCAGATAATGTATAAATTTAATAAATTGATGTTATCTTAACCAAAAAAAAAACTACAGGTTAGAAATATTGATGGTTTAGTGGAACTGTAAATATGATAATGTTAAATTAAATAACTCACCTGGAATGATTAGTAAGTATCATTTTTTTTACAATCCAAGCTTTTCGTATAAATATATACCGTATTTTATTTTGATGGTATTCAAATGTAAATAAATAATTGCATTTATTGCTGTTGTTATTGACGTTGAATTTTTCTGTGATAAAATAGTAACATTGTTGGTAAACAACGAGCATTGCGTACTAAAACATTTTTTTTTTGAACAGCTTTACTTGAATGCCGATCACGTGATTTATAACGTTTAAGCTAATGTATATTTACAGGTTCCCAAATTTACTCTCCTTAATAAAGAAAAATTGCCCTCTTAATGGTATTTGTAAGAGCCGTTGCGTGAGGTGATTTCCATATACGCACACGCAACCACCCGTCAGTCAATATCTCATCATTGAATTAGAGCATTCTACAAATGCACACAGCAGCAGACTTTCATTACGTGAGTTTAAAGTTTTGGACTAAAAGCTGCTTATTTTTTAGATTTTTTTTAAACTTATTTTAACAGTGGAAGTTATTTTGGGGAAACTTATTGCGTAAAACAAATAAAAAAATTATACGCATTCTGAAATTAAAAAAAACACAATAATATGTTTAATAAACGGAGAGTGGTTGTTGAAGAAAAAAATTGTAATGCTAATTCCAGAAATTGTTTTTGTTTTTCTGTCACGCAAGAAATGAAAGCCAAGCCCAGGTGTTTTTAGCAAAGTTAGAGCTATATTTACAATTCTGTTGTTACCACAACGAAGTGGTAAAAAAAGAAGCAAGAAAAAACTGTTCTGTTGCCTAATAAAAAAATAAAAAAAATATGAATACTACTATTATTTTAAGCATGTGCATCATTGAACAAATTCTTAAATATTGCCAAACCACGTGTATCAGAGAAGGTACCTCAATTCCACGTCGTGAAGAACAGCCGACAGCAGTCAAGGCACACGTTTCAAGTCTGCGTTCCCGAGGAGAGCGAACGCGCGTTATCTGCGAACGGGAGCACGAGCCAGCAGAAAAAGTCTGCGCGATGAACGATCTGACGTGAACATGGGTCGCGTCGTAGTAACTGGAGGAACTACAAAGCTCAGCCGCATGTTTGATCAATAACAACGCGGGGACAGTCCCCCGTGCGGAGGGGCAGGGCACATCCGTCATCGTCGCCGAGTCCCTGGCGCGCGACTTGTTCCGATCGCGACAGTTATCAGCATAACATGCGTATCCTTCTGCCACTGTCGTTCCGTCCACAGTGTTTCTACTTCGTGTGATTGAGTCGGTGTTCGTGAGCAAACATCCTGTGTCGCTTTGCGCGTGACATTTGGATGAAGCGGCTACCTCTGGTAGCCTACTATTTGTGAGGAATGTAAAATTGGAGACAAGTTACACAGACTAGATCATAAACTGAAGTTGTCTCCAAATACATTGAATATAAAAAAATCGAATAAAGAAATTAAATAAAAATAAAAACCCCTTGTACAGTACAAACTTGGCGATTTAACTGGAATTGTTGGTGTTAGCATTTCAAACAAGAATGACTTATAAGAACCACTGCTGGTGGAATTTAACACATTTATCATCATATCTGATAGTTCGGTAAACAATACGAACTTAACTAGAAATTATCTTACGTCAATAATTTGTTAGCCCTCTTTATTTTACTTAAAATTTTCGTGCATTTTATTTAGTACGCTTTCAGTTAACAATCTATATCTAGAGCAGCAAAGGATTTTTTTTAACTGCGCAAATTACATCAGACGTTATAAATGCAGCAAGCTCTCAAGAACCACAAATTCAGCATCAATATTAGCTAACACGTATTGCGATAAACTTTCTGCGGAGCTCCCCAACTGTGTTATAATTTTAAGTGTCAGAAACCTTTTTAGTTGACATTATCAAATTCGTTATCAAATTGGCTCAAGCTTTGTTTGTTTGAAAAATAATTATCTAATTTTAAAAAAATCTCAAATCCACCCCCCCCCCCCCCAACAAACAAATCTTGCATCCGCCACTGATCAGGATTATGACGAGCTATTCGTTCTCTTCTGCAACTGCATTCCCAACGGTTGCTGCCTCGGCGGGATCGAACACCTCTCGTATGAACAAGTGCGCCTCGGGGTCGCGTTCCGATAATGCTGACGGCCGTCGTCATCACTGCTGGTTCGCCGGAGCTTGTCAGCACGAACACAACATGGAAAGGCCTTTGGCTGCTCTTCCCTTGCCCAACACCTCACACCCAGTGATTAATGGTTTCGGTTCGCCTGGCTATGAATGCAAGAAGTTAAGGTTATTGGTGCGTGCATTCTTTCAGTAAAATAAAACCAACAAACCCTTTCCCCCTACAAATGTTTTCTCGAAATTAAGAAGTTTAAAGCCCCTGCCTAACCACGTACACCTCTTGTGTGCAGATGAAAACGACTATTTAAAAAAAAAATTGGTTATCTCTAAAGTCGGTTTACGGACGATAGTTTAACGTGACAACGTCATAACAAAACATTGGTGAAATAATTGCATACTTTTATGAATAAAATTGAATAATTTTTATTGAATTATCACTATTTTGTATGGATACAATGAAGGAGTGAAATGAAATCTACAATTTAATTGATAAATTTACTTTTATTGGCACTCATTAATTCAAATATGTTTAGTACTTTAACGAACAGATTATTTTAACTATAACTTTTAAACATGTTTGCTATTTAACTTCTTCCAATCTGTGTTATTCTGTTAAGGATAAGACGATGATTGGAAAAGTAGGAAACGAATCGGAGTGTATCAAGTTTAATGTGCATCGAAAAAGTCAAATAGATGGATGTTCCAATCGCGTGGAAGAAAGATAGATGCGGCGCAAGCATACAATGTGCGTAACGGGACACAGCATAACGGGACAATGTGCGTAACAGGACACTTTTTCGTGCGTGCAGCCAGCGTTCATCGATTTATTAGACGTTGCCACGTCAATAATACTTGAAATTATACTAGTAATCAGATTTTTTAAATGCAAGAATAATTAACCTTTATTGCCGGAATTGTTGTTGTAATAAGCAATGAAAACCACAGATTAAAATTCGTCGAGAATATTGTACAATTTTATGTCTACCAGTGCTAAAAATGATATGCAATTGTGGCCCTGTGCACGAAATTTTATTTATAAGTAGATGACGTAATTAATTTTAAAAACTGGCGTTTAGCTATAAAGTTTGAATATAATTATGAACAAGTTTTCATATAAATAAACTATAATCAAATATCTATCACCAATTATATGAATCACCATAATTTTTGAGTCAATTGTAACATAACCTATTATTACTGCACTCGCCGACAGATGGTACATTTTTTTAATAATAAAAGAATAAATACTTGAAATTATATTAGTAATCAGATTTTTATAATGCAAGAATAATAAACCTTTATTGCCGAAATTGTTGTTGTAATAAGCAATGAAAACCACATTACATTTCACTTCACTTTATAAACAGTCGAATGAACAGTTCACGTGTAGATGACTTGTAATTAATTTTAAAAACTGGTGCTTAGCTATAAAGTTTAAAAATAATTATGAACAAGTTTTCATATAAATAAACTGTAATCAAACATCTATAATCAATTATTAGAATCACCATAATTTTTTAGTCAATTGTAACATAAGCTATTAATACTGCACTCGCCGACCTATGCTAATTTTTTAAATAATAAAATAATACATACTTGAAATTATACTAGTAATCAGATTTTTAAAATGCAAGAATAATTACCTTTATTGCCGAAATTGTTGTTGTAATCAGCAATGAAAACCACAGATTAAAATTCGTCGAGAAAGTTTTACGTTTTTATGTCTTCCATTGCTCAAAATGATATGCAATTGTGGCCCCGGGCACGAAATTGTATTTATAATTAATTAATAATAACGCTCCTCGCGATAAACAAAGGCAAATATCTATTAACGAGTGCCTGGTTGCTGCGGAAGTTGATAGATAGAGCGATTCGTTCGGTTCGCGTCTGTCACCGTAGATGACAGCACAGTAGGGGAATAATATTATTTCGTTTTTATAATACGACTAGCTGCAGTACCCGGCGTTGCCCGGGCTGAACACAGGGTAAAGGGGACCTTTTTCGAAATCAGATGTAGTTCGTAATTATCTTCTTAATTTGAATGTCAAGTGTACAAAATTATTTATATCACTTTCAGATCCCGACAGACGTTCTGCCAGTGTATAGTTATTTACCTGTATATATCTAAAAATTGGTGGTCTGTATGTAGTCTAGACTCTATAAAGCACTATAGAAAAAAGCTTAAAAATAAGAAATACTAATATTGAATAGATTCCATTATCTAGCTAATGATCGGCATGCATTGCATTGCCTCATTTAGTTTTGTTTTGTAATATGTTTTAAGTAGTTACACATATACAAATCATCTATATATATGTATCTCTCTATCTCTATTTATCATTTTATATCTACATATATAGGTACATATATAACTCCTACTATCTCTCTCTTCTATATATAAATCTCTATATAGCTCTATACATCTATAATCTCTTTATCTAACCCATTTCATTCTTTATACCTCGCTCTATCTCTACTGTTCTCTCTGTCTCTCTCTATCTCACTCTATGCATATATCACTCTATCTCTGTCTTTCTGTTATATTTACATAAATTGTGTCATGCGTGCGCACTTATACAACAAAAACAGACGAAGTGCCGCTATATAATATGAAATAAACACATTTTTTGAAACGATTTGTGCTCCAACTATTGAAAAAATAGTTATAACGTCTCAGAAACCTTCATGGGCATGCGCATAACAAATCACCAAAATTTCATCGCAATCAGATGAATGGTATAGGAACGCATACGGCACAAACAAACGAAAATTAAAGACATGACAAACGCATCAAACGATGGTGCGTTTAAAATTCAAGGCAACTAACTTTATCTATTGACGAAGTTAAGAACAAAACTGTTATGAGCACCTTTATTTTGCTAGCCGCTGCGAGCTCCACTAAACGGGCTGGTCTCACCAAGGAGAAAAATATGAATTTTTCCGACCTTACTATGTGTATGATCGTGTGGCAGACATAGATAAATGACACTCACTCACTATTTGTATGTCTATGACCTATGATTTTTTCTGTTATAAAATGAAATTATCACTTTTTCACTCCCTTAGGGATGGAATTTCATATTAATATGTGGTCTATGTGTTAATCCAGGCAATGAGCGAGCTGTAGGCGGGGAAGGTTGATCAAGTGTTAATTGATCAGATTTCGACCGGGGTTGAAAAATATAAAATTCTATTAAACATTATGGGTTGGTGATAGAAGGGTGAAAATTTAGGATTGTATGTATTTTTAATGCCGCATTATAAAAAAAATTTAAAAAAAATTATGTCCAAAAAATTAAAAAAAAATGTTAGGGGTGGACAACCCTTATCACTTAGGGGTATGAAAAATATATAGTAGCCGACAAAATTTTATAAAATTCGATCAAGCCGTTTCGGAGGAGTATGGTAACTAACACTGTGACACGAGAATTTTATATATAAGATATATATATATATATATATATATATATATATATATATATATATAACAAATTTGTGGATAAAATAACTGTCGCAAAATTTCACCAATCACTTCCAAACTGATACATAAAATATAGTATTTAAAATTTTTGGACGATTTCGTTAATTGGCAATACCGACCAAACAGGTAGAAATGGGAAAGTTTTTGAAAAAAACAGAAAAATCGCTGTAACTCCTATAATATGGAAAAATATCACATCTGCTAACGTAGTCTAACAGGTAGGAGTAATACCAAAATATTTTGTCTAAAATAGTTTTTGATACGACCAACCATATCTGCAAGGAAAGTGTTGGAATAAAAAAAAGAATCATAACTCTTTTCGTAAGCACAACATCGAATGTATACAAATTATGTATTATTCTTATAATTTTATCCAAAACTTTTGTCTGAAACAATTTTTAATTAGACAAACCATTGCTGCAAAGTGTTGAAAAAATATCTGGTACAATTAAAAAATAAATATTCATAACTCACTTAGTAGGTACACTAACAATTCCGTTCAAATTTTTTGTATAGCTTATAATTTATATCCAGGTATATCTTTTGTCTGAAACAATTTTTATAATACAAAACATTTCTGCAATTGGTTGAAAAAACCTAGACTTTAAATAGTAAAGATATCCTTCCCTACCATGTACACTATCGAATTGAGATTTATCATCTTAAACTTTTAAAATAATGTGGTAAACTATTATCTAAAGTAAATTTTAAGAAACAAATCATTATTTCAAGGGGTGGAAATACAAGAGTACAAAGAAAAAAAGTTCCTTTTTTAAATAGATATACTATCAAATCCACTATAATTTATTGTAAAAAATTTAAATTTATCTGAATCTTATGGCTCAAAATAATTTTGATGAAACTTTATAATACCATAAAAACAATAGATGAAATTTAAAAAATAATATAAAATTCTTAGTATCAAATTCGTTAGAATTAATTAATAACCATCTAAATTATTTTACCTAAAAATATTATAGTTTTTGAATGACAAAAATAATTGCATAACTACCTTAGTAGGCAAAAAATGAAATTCGTTAAAATATTAAATGCTGGATGGATTAACTTAAAAAAAAATCAATATATTTTTGCTATATTAAATATGAGACAATGTTAAATCGATCTTTTTTTAAAATATTGGCGAACATATGGGTTCTTATGAATTATAAGATCTTAAAATGTTCCAGGAGTTTTTAGAAGTTTAGAAAACATTTCCGGAAGAAAATCCTGCCTGCCTTGCCTACCCCGGCCTGCCTTGCCTGCCCCGGCCTGCCCCGGCCTGCCTTGCCTGCCCCGGCCTGCCCCAGCCACCCCCGGCCTGCCCCGGCCTGCCCCGGCCTGCCTTGCCTGCCCCGGCCTGCCCCGGCCTGCCCCGCCCGGCTCGCCCTGGCCTGCCCGCTCTGCCTGCCTGCCTTGCCTGCCCCGGCCTGCCCTGGCCTGCCTTGCCTGCCCCGGCCTGCCTTGCCTGCCCCGGCCTGCCCCGGCCTGCCCCGGCCTGCCCCGGCCTGCCCCGGCCTGCCTTGCCTGCCCCGGCCTGCCCCGGCCTGCCCCGGCCTGCCTTGCCTGCCCCGGCCTGCCTTGCCTGCCCCGGCCTGCCCCAGCCTGCCCCAGCCTGCCCCGGCCTGCCCGGCCTGCCCCGGCCTGCCCCGGCCTGCCTTGCCTGCCCTGGCCTGCCCCGGCCAGCCCCGGCCTGCCTGGCCTGCCCCGGCCTGCCCCGGCCTGCCCCGGCCTGCCTTGCCTGCCCCGGCCTGCCTTGCCTGCCCCGGCCTGCCCCAGCCTGCCCCAGCCTGCCCCGGCCTGCCCGGCCTGCCCCGGCCTGCCTTGCCTGCCCCGGCCTGCCTTGCCTGCCCCGACCTGCCCCGGCCTGCCCCGGCCTGCCCCGGCCTGCCCCGGCCTGCCCCGGCCTGCCCCGGCCTGCCCCGGCCTGCCCCGGCCTGCCCCGGCCTGCCTTGGCTGCCCCGGCCTGCCTTGCCTGCCCCGGCCTGCCCCGGCCTGCCTTGCCTGCCCCGGCCTAACTTGCCTGCCCCGGCCTGCCCCAGCCTGCCCCGGCCTGCCCCGGCCTGCCCCGGCCTGCCCCGGCCTGCCTTGCCTGCCCCGGCCTGCCTTGCCTGCCCCGGCCTGCCCCGGCCTGCCCCGGCCTGCCCCGGCCTGCCCCGGCCTGCCCCGGCCTGCCCCGGCCTGCCCCGGCCTGCCCCGGCCTGCCCCGGCCTGCCCCAGCCTGCCCCGGCCTGCCCCGGCCTGCCACAGCCTGCCCCGGCCTGCCCCGGCCTGCCCCGGCCTGCCCCGGCCTGCCTTGCTTGCCCCGGCCTGCCTTGCCTGCCCCGGCCTACCCCAGCCTGCCCCGGCCTGCCCCGGCCTGCCCCGGCTTGCCCCGGCCTGCCCCGGCCTGCCCCAGCCTGCCTTGCCTGCCCCGGCCTGCCCCAGCCTGCCCCGGCCTGCCTTGCCTGCCCCGGCCTGCCCCGGCCTGCCCCGGCCTGCCCGGCCTGCCCCGGCCTGCCCCGGCCTGCCCCGGCCTGCCTTGCCTGCCCCGGCCTGCCCCAGCCTGCCCCGGCCTGCCTTGCCTGCCCCGGCCTGCCCCGGCCTGCCTTGCCTGCCCCGGCCTGCCCCAGCCTGCCCCGGCCTGCCTTGCCTGCCCCGGCCTGCCCCAGCCTGCCTTGCCTGCCCCGGCCTGCCCCGGCCTGCCCCGGCCTGCCCCGGCCTGCCCCGGCCTGCCTTGCCTGCGCCGGTCTGCCCCAGCCTGCCCCGGCCTGCCTTGCCTGCCCCGGCCTGCCCCAGCCTGCCCCGGCCTGCCTTGCCTGCCCCGGCATGCCCCGGCCTGCCTAACCTGCCCCGGCCTGCCCCGGCCTGCCCCGGCCTGCCTTGCCTGCCCCGGCCTGCCCCGGCCTGCCCCGGCCTGCCCCGGCCTGCCTTGCCTGCCCCGGCCTGCCCCAGCCTGCCCCGGCCTGCCCCGACCTGCCCCGGCCTGCCCCGGCCTGCCCCGGCCAGCCTTGCCTGCCCCGGCCTGCCTTGCCTGCCTCGGCCTGCCCCGGCCTGCCCCGGCCTGCACTGCCTGCCCCGGCCTGCCCCGGCCTGCCCCGGCCTGCCTTGCCTGCCCCGGCCTGCCCCGGCCTGCCTTGCCTGCCCCGGCCTGCCTTGCCTGCCCCGGCCTGCCACAGCCTGCCCCGGCCTGCCCCGGCCTGTTCCGGCCTGCCCCGGCCTGCCCCGGCCTGCCTTGCCTGCCCCGGCCTGCCCCAGCCTGCCCCGGCCTGCCTTGCCTGCCCCGGCCTGCCCCGGCCTGCCTTGCCTGCCCCGGCCTGCCTTGCCTGCCCCGGCCTGCCCCGGCCTGCCTTGCCTGCCCCAGCCTGCCCCGGCCTGCCTTGCCTGCCCTGGCCTGCCCCAGCCTGCCCCGGCCTGCCTTGCCTGCCCCTGCCTGCCCCAGCCTGCCTCGGCCTGCCTTGCCTGCCCCGGCCTGCCCTATCCTGCCCTGGCCTGCCTTGCCTGCCCCGGCCTGCCTTGCCTGCCCAGGCCTGCCTTGCCTGCCCCGGCCTGCCCCAGCCTGCCCCGGCCTGCCTTGCCAGCCCCGGCCTGCCCCGGCCTGCCCCGGCCTGCCCCGGCCTGCCCCGGCCTGCCCCGCCCGGCTCGCCCTGGCCTGCCCGCTCTGCCTGCCTGCCTGTATTGTGTCCACACAAAATATTCATTGCTTTTATCATTATGTGCATAATTCAAATATTTAAAATTAAGTACATTATTTTAATTCCTCGATATTGTGTTCAGAAAAAAAAATATTTACACATTTTAATTTTAATATTATCATATACATAAATTTAGTTATCACACATGTTATTGTGTACATAATTGTAATTTGAGAATTAAAATTATTGAAAATATTATAAAAAAATAAACGTAATATTGTTTTGAACGAGTTGACCGATCACAAACGGTGCGCTCCAGATTCGTGTTTCGTATTCTGTTCGTTTCGTGTATAAATTATAACGGTTGTTATTGTTACAATTGTTAATATTATTTATTTTTTTGCAGAATTGTGTAGTGACAGGTTGGACGCTTCGGAGCAGAAAAATTCGTTTCAACGTTATATATCTCGGGTAGCATAATTATTCTTGTGCTGTGTGAGTTTTGTATGCTGCATCTACAAACTTTGAACGTTTTTTTTTTCTTTCAAAAATATAGTATATCGAGGTAAGTTCAATATTCACATATATTATTTTCATTTGAAATTATATTTGTAATCGAAAGAACTCGGACATATTAGACTCGCTTATAATTTCTATAAATTTTCGATTTATTGTTCGTAACCAACCTGCTGACGGTGTGCGCGGGCCCCAACTGCCCCCCATCCCTCCCCCAACCCCCGCGGCCCGTCGAGCGGAGCACGGGAGGCGGCAGTCGCCGGGGAGAGGCCGCGGCAGCCAGCAGCGACACGCGACCCCTCGAGGTAACTGTGGACATCAGGGTGTCCACAACAGTGGGTGTGCCAGTTAACCAGCGTCTGATTATTTAAATGTAGTTTATTAGGTATAGGCATTTTATTTTTTCAAAACCTTTACGGTACGCACCCTGCACCAAATTATTACCTACTGTGGCTGCAAATTTTTTTGCTACGCAATCACGGATAACCCTGCTGTTGATGACAATTCCAAATAAAATCAAACATGCAATATTTTTGCATTTTGACTTAGGCGGCAAAAATATTTAATCGTGTAACACTGACTATTCATGCTGTAAAAATAATTTGCTATTATAACTTAGAAAGTTATTTAAAAATCAATGGCAATTTTAATTTCACAGAATGAATAGTCAAAGTGAAATAATATTTTTTCAAAAGTAGGCTATAGCATATTTTATTTTATTTCATATTGTTACTAACAGTAGGTTTATTTATGACTGTGTGACAAAACTTTGTAGTCACACTATATAGTAAATTTGGTGCAGAGAAGGAATTATAAAACTTTTGAAAAAGTTCCTGCAAATCTAAATTACGACACTTTTTTTAATTTTTTATTTTGGTATTTTGATTCAGAACCGCGATTAATTGGACTGTCAACTGTCCTCGGTTTGAAGTGCAGTTCTGGAATCATGTATAGTAATGCGCGACAAAGTTGCAGCTAAGGGCGCATTCGGTTAAAACCAGAAAAATAGTACCAAAAAAAAGGGGGGGAGGTTATGGAGCATTTTTCACGTACATTTGTCATGTAGGAGGAGTTTCCATGGTGCCATACAATAATAAAAACATTAACAGAAGGAAGAACATAATTTATTAAAAGAAAAGGTAGTTTTGTGACAATAGTTTCTTTCGAAGTATTGAAACGCCAAACAACCAATCTGTTAACTTGTCAGAATTTTTTCAACTTCGGAAATATGCTACCTACAATGCTATTTACAAAATTACTCCCCCCCCTCCCTCACACACACACACCAAATTCCTTTTACCGCCGCCCTCTGGATATTCCCTTGGATGCCACCCCAGATGCCTTGGTACTGCCACTTGGTTAAAATAAGTAGTTATGAGTGTATTTCAGATACGTTAACTACAGTAATAACAATGTTTTTACAACATTGAGATTAAAATTAAAACTACCATTCGATTGTAAAAAAAATATTTCTTTTTGCTTAAGATACACGGTAAACTTTCTCAGGTTTTTAAAAAAAGAGGGGTGGGATAAGTATGATTTGGGAAAGGGAGTTAAAGTGTTGCGTAATCTGATCCCCTCCCTCCCCTCCTGGGCACGCCTACGACCGTGGATCACATTTTACGTTATTTGAATGATTCTTCTGTGGGAAGTATTGGTTTTAAATAATTTCATGGATGACCGCCATTTCTGGCTCAAAAACGGACAGTGAACACGAATTAATGAACACACGAAGAACATGCCCATATAAGCAATTAAAATGTTTTATTCGCCGGTGTTTGGTTTTTTCACGCATGAAGATACAGTGGGCGATATACAATACATAATAGGCCTATATCTCAACCCACTCTTGGTTGGGCGAAAAATTAGCAGTCACTTAAGGATTACCGGTTTATTTTAATGCAATTATTGCAGTAGATATGAAGTTCGAACTTAATCAGACAGTTAGCTGCGCTGCCCGCCAGTAAAATAACACTGAATTATGGAGCGGGCCAGACGTCTCGCGAGCTGGGCTCCATGGTTCGATGGGAAAGCGCTACCTCGGAACAGACCGGCGGATCCGCACGGAGACATACAGCAACAACTCGGCACGGCCCGGCTGCACTTCAGCTGTTCTAAAAACATCAGTCGTCGAAATGACGTGGTCAATATATACTTCGAACGGGTATAGCACTCGAAGAAAAAGATCGCGCCCAAGGAGATTTTTAAACCTCCTTGGAAGCACCCCGCTGATACGTGTTCCATTTCCCTACTTCCCCTTGCGACCCTCTTTATCCTCACGATCCACATCCCAGCGCTTAGGTCCGTTCTACAATGGTGCGGAAACGGAGACGTATTCACGGAACAGAGTTTCTACAACAGCACGCAGACGGAGACGGGCCCGTACGGATCAGCTCGACAATGCTGAGCTCTTCCGTTTGCGTTGCTCCGCGTGACCGATAGAAGCCGAGTACTTGGTTGCGGTGGTAGATATGTTTGTTCCTGTCCTATGTTCAAGTACAAGAATATCTTGTGTTCTCTTATTACTTTGTCGGTTTGTTATTATATACGTAAATTCTGCCCGTGCTATGATCTCGAAGAATAATATATTTTTAATTAAATTAATATTTCGTAACAATGAAAAGCAATATCATTGGTTGCCGTTAGTTACGTGTCCGTGCATTGTGGAAGCAGCGCACGCGATAGTGACATATTCCGGGAGATACGTCACCGTTTCCTTTCCATTGTAGCCCGCAAGACGTTTGGCCGCGTTCTAACTCCGGGAA
Source organism: Bacillus rossius redtenbacheri (assembly GCF_032445375.1). Taxonomy (NCBI): domain Eukaryota; kingdom Metazoa; phylum Arthropoda; class Insecta; order Phasmatodea; family Bacillidae; genus Bacillus; species Bacillus rossius. The sequence goes on along the minus strand of NC_086330.1, from coordinate 46,838,574 downwards.
GTATTCGAGGGACCAGAACAGTGTTTGGGAAGTCTCGACAGTCTCAAAGTCCCTGCACACGAGACAACCCACGATAAAAGTCCCGGGACCTCTCGGGACTTCGAGAATTCTCAGAATGAAATTACAATTGAGTTTATTTTAGGCGAAATATATCAACAAAAAATTCAATTTTAGTAAAAACCAACATTTATTGAACATAGGATTTTATTTTGTGGTCAACATTTATAACATTAATTAGGTATAGTCTAAAAAATTCGTATGTTTAATTCTTATAATCACAGATTCAGTTTTCAGGCAATTAAACCTTCTAAATATAAAACAGACTTACAATTAAGAATCATTCTCAAACTAATCATTAATAATCATTACTTAGTCTCTATACATCAGTCGTATAAATAAAATAATAAACTAGCAATTAAAATTTATTGCTGATTTAATGAAAAACGTTTTTAAAAAGTCAGAGCATTAACAGCTTTGTCCGACAATAGGTTCCTAATTTTTGTAATAATGGCACCTGACAAGGGGGGAAAACTCTCGTTTACAACCGATGGTTTTATTGGGTTTAAAGCTTTGTAAATTAGATACAAACTTCCAGTGCATTTTCCGGTGGCTTCAAACAAATGCAACTTCTTTTTTAAAGTTGCTCTTAATTTTTTTTTTCAAGAATTTCGGGTATGTTATTTAGATTTTTTTGACTGCTTTTTCCATTTGACTTTGAAACGACTCGTGGGGTTCGTTGTGTTCTGTAGAGCTACTGGTACGAGGCTCAGCGTCCATTATTTACAATTATGGCGTTTGGATACAATGGATATTTACTCAAATTCGAAGTGAAAATACCCGTAATTTTGGACTGTGAGTTGTGGTGACCAGTGTACAAATATTTTAACAAACATATAACTCGCTGTGGACATCTTTCTTCTTCGCGAACTTTCAAAGTTCCAAAGAACCGTTTTGCCAGATTATCATTTGTCGTTGTCAATTGGATGGTTTTCAGTAACACGTCAATTATTGCTTCGGCTGTGAGTAATGAAGAGTTTTGTCTGCCTAAGGTTTAGACAGCTATCTTGACTGGCTGCAATAAATCAACGATTGACTGTTAAAGAAGAAGATTGTCTTCATTCTTTTTGTCTAACATGTTTAAATCAATCAACGCCTTCTTTACGCAATTTTTGAGCTTCAGAAACCGTTCGGTCATTACAATGATAGATTAACCCTCGTCTTGGCATCTAGTAATAAACTGAGATCTTTCCCAAATTCAGATTTCACATATTTCTGTAATTTTCTGTTTTACCTCGTATGTACACTAATCCCAAATTTAAAACTTCTCCGTTCACAACATGCAGGCACAAATTAAGTACCTCCGGTTTCTGACGCTGGTCCATTCGTCAACGTGTACCAGAAGAAACAAAATCTTTAAAAATCTGAATAATTTCTTTTTTTTATCTTCATAATAATTCAATATAATTCTCATGATATCAGTTTCGTTCTTACGCATTTTATTCTCACGAATGAATTTACTCCTTGTGATTGCCCTTATCGTATGTCCATCCTCTGCTTGGCAGGATTTTATTTGAGACAAAGACTTTCTTGCATCATATTCTGATATTTCAGACTACTTTTCCGTTTTAATTTTTTTTTATTCCAGTCCGCAAGATGTCCCAGACTGTATAACTGATTTTAATTATTCAGGTTGATTTACAAAAATCATTTTGGACTCTTTGGGGGTCCCTATTAAGGCCTGAGAATTGGACCATTTGCATGCAATTTGTTTTCGGCATATAACGAGCACTGTGGGGTTGATTCGTTTATTTGATTTATAATGTCGCCACACTTTTACTGTACGTTCCATTCCATTATATATTTAAATTGGTTGACCCTCTGTAACAATAACAACTTATAATAATATCCAAAATTAATGTTATTTCTTTGTTCAATGAGTATCACAAATCTCATCCAATGTAAATGTCTAACCTAAGTACCTGACGTAAACAAAATCTAGTGTTTGTTTAAAATTACATGAGATAGGCGACGTCTTTTCCAAAAGAGCGTCCTCAGAAAGTGAATTTGACGACTGACTAACTGATCTGTCACAAATGTTACAAATCACGATCTCATAAACAAATGTGACAAAACAACAATATGGTGACAAACACATCTACGAGTATTGTTTTTTTTTTTTTTTTTTTTTTTGGGTAGCTATCAAGAAATTATTTGATAAGGTAATAGATGGCGCTTTCAATGAGAGTATGAGGGAAGCTAATAAAGTTTATTATGTGTGCTAATAGATGGCGCTTTCAATGAGAGATTGCGGGAAGTTAATAAAGTTTATTATGTATGACCATTGTAGTCTGTTAAAATATATATACGTGAAAAAAAGGGGCAATTTTTGATATTTAAAATACTCGCCAAAATTTCAACGGTGATGAGGACTGCACTAACAATGAAGTAGTCGTTGCCATAGAGACGAATGAAGCATCAACAAAGCAACAGGCGTTGCCATGGTGATTTCCTACCAAAAACTGGAAATTTTGATATATTACGCCCCCGAAACTCCCCTTGGGATCGGATTTCCGCAGAATCCGTTCTTAGTGAGTGTCTACATCACAAAATGAGTAACTATGCTAAATTTCAAGTCAATCGGGTGTATAGTTTTAGAGATCTGTGATGAGTGAGTCAGTGAGTGGTATTTTATCCCCTTGGGGGTAGAATTAATCAAAATCCTTTGTTAGCGGATGCCTACGTCATAACATCTACCTGCATGCCAAATTTCATCCCGATCCGTCCAGTGGTTTGGGCTGTGCGTTGATAGATCACTATGTCAGTCAGTCAGTCAGTCACCTTTGAGTTATATATATTTAGATTGTGTCTACATTCTGCCACTACATAGTTGAGACCGAAAGGACTTGTTAACCAAAGTGTGGTAATAATTGTACTTTAGGTTGGATTTTTTCATATAACAAAATGTTCTTTTACCTTCAATTTTATGTATGATTTGTTTTTGTTATTGTTGTTTTTGTTGTTGTTGTAATATAGAATTGAAACTGGGACTTTCTTTTATAGACACACTGAATTTAGCCTAGTACTTGACAAAAGCAAAATCAAATAATAATTATTACAGCCAACTGCTTTATCATAAAACTAGATGCCCGACCAGGCTTCGCACGGCTATAGCCTACTAATGGAAAAAAATTAAGCCACATCTCCCATTTACAGTAATGGTAAATAAAAAAAAAATTCAGTGAAAATTTATTACAATGATGTAACATGTACCGGAGAGAAAATGAATAGCACCGATGGTTTCCCGACTCGTGCACGTAACGTACAACTGATGTACCCGTACTTCGCTACGGCAGTCTACAGGCAGATCACTCTTGCGCCGCTCATTATACATGCCCCTCCTTGTGGGTACGCCACTGCCGCGCGATTCCTGTTGCCATGGAGACGCAGAAGGCATGAACAATGCAAAATCCTATTCTCATGCAGACAAAGTACCCACTGTTGCCTGGTTTTAACCACCCATGGGATCTAATTTTCGGAAAATGTCATCCTGCGTAACATAAGGAACATTACTGTGAAGTTTCAAGTCTGTAAAATATATATACTTGAAAAAAAAAGGGCAATAAAAAAACAAATTAAACACAGAGAGAGGAAAAAAAAAACAATAGTTTAGGTTTGCGATTTAAAGTGATAAAAAGTATTTAAATACTAATTGAACTCTTATGAGGGTACTGATTGCTTCGTTGTTAATATCACACGGGTGTTTTTTACTTGTATGGGAAAATTAAGAATGATAAGACATCTAGTGCGTGGCAACAATGTTAATAGGCAATAGGAAATAAAATTATATGCGCCTGCGGCATTGTCAACACACACTTCGTACGTGTACTGCATGTTGTATCTAACCCCCTCCAACGCATTTGATTCTAAATTGGACTTTTAGTAAGGATCCCTAATGTTATTGATAATATAATATAGCCTATAGCCTTCCTCGATAAATGTACTATCCAACACTGAAAGAATTTTTCAAATCGGACAAGTGGTTCCTGAGATTAGCGCGTTCAAACAAACAAACAAGCAAACAAACTCTTCATCTTTATAATATTAGTATAGATTACGAGATTTGTAAAAATCGCAATAAATTTTTTTGATCTTTTTCATATTGTACCATGAACATCATAGCTATATCGTATTTTGGCAAATAGTTAATTTTAATTTATAGTTTTTTTGTTCAATTGAGTTACGTACATAAGTGTTTTCACTAGCGAAAATTTGTGCACATAATTGTTACCCCTTCAATTTATTTTGTACATTTTCTTTCTGATATAACTCGTACGAGATTGTTTTCACAGAAAGGTTTTAAAAACGTGTGCTTGATCTATCTCTTAAAAGGTGAGTCAGCTACCTTAACCACCGATTTCTTCGTATTCTCGGTATGCAAACTCAGACGTCACTTATTTCATATCGGAATCTTGTCTGGTTAGGCACTTATTATTTTAATAGCCTTACTGCTTGCTTACGAGTATAATGCAAATTAAGCTGGACAGTATTCCAAAGTGTTAATAATTTGTATGAACATACACATTTTTTTGTAATACAATTAAGAAATTTAAATTATAAAACCTACTTCTGTAGAATATGTAGAATTCATGTTGCAATTCTACAAATTAAATAGTATACTATAGTTTTTCAAAATCTTGAATATTAAAATGTACGATATATACACATACACTTTACTGTGAGGTTTTGAGTGTTCTCGCAGTTTGAAATTCTTGATCATTCTGAAATATTTAAATTAATGTTTATTATACTGTTTACCATAAAAATTATATTGGTATAGAAAAATATTTAAATGTGTATTTGTTTTCTTTTTGGGTTACAATGCCAAGTATACGTTATACTTTTAAACTTTTGTACGAGACATGACACTTTTGTTAAATATGACAATTTAATTGATTAAAATGCATCAATATACACTGTTACAAGCAATATTAGGTTTCTCTATCTTACTTTATCGAAATCACATTTGCAGATAATCAGTTTTCTGCACCAGCTCTAAATATATGGTATGTTAAAATTATACTTGGACTACGTTAATAATAAGACCTGTTTCTTCTACATATTTTTCTTGCAGTCATGCTTTTATTACGAAGTATTTTTCTAATGCTTCTCGAAACACAAATTTACAAACAATTTCATAATAATAAATCTTTTCTTAAATGTATCAAATCCAAGGCAGTTAAGATTGGTCTCTAATATCATTAGTATATCTACTGTATACAGATTTGAAATGAATGTTGTGCAGGGCAACTCAATTTACAAAGTTCGCCAGTCCAACAAGTAAGTTTACTTCCATCACAGTTAACTCACGAATTCGAGGAAAATTTTCACAAAATCTCGTTCAGATAGTACACTCACCTGTGCGCTTGTACATGTGTTTTCGTATTTAAATACTCTACATATTTACTACTAGCTGCAATACCCGGCGTTGCCTAGGCTGAACACAGGGTGAAGGGGACCTTTTTCGAAATCAGATGTAGTTAGTAATTGTCTTCTTAATTTGAATGTCTAGTGTGAAAATTAATTTATATCACTTTCAGATCCCGACAGACGTTGTTCTGCCAGTTTATAGTTATTTACCTGGTCTGTATGTAATTTAGACTTTATAAAGTAATATAGAAAAAAGCTGAAAAATAAGAGATTACTAATATTGAAAAGATTCCATTATCTTGCTAATGCTCGGCCTGCATTGCAATGCCTCATTCAGTTTTGTTTTGTAATTTGTTTGAAGTAGTTCCACATATACAAATCATCTATCCATCTATCTATATATATATTTATCTCTATCTACATCTATATACATCTATGTACTGTCTCTCTATCTATATTTATCTCTTTATATCTACATATATAAGTAGTATATAATAGGGGCAGCTGGGACAGGATTCAGGTTGTGGTGTGTGGTGGGGTCAATGACCGACCGACCTCTAACGTCACGGCGGCCATCTTTGACTCAAAATTCCTCAAAATTCCTCAAAATTGACTCAAAATGACTCAAAAATTCCCGTTTTCGAGGGAAAAATTCCCGTTTCGAGGGAAAATTTCCCGTTTTATTCCGTAAAAATCCCAGCAGCTAGAAATGTCCATATGTAGGCTTAAGCATCCATGTCTACAGCCTCAGATAAGCCTCATCATGGATGATGTCACCGTTGCAATTTCCGTTACGCCCGCCATCTTTATCCGGCGCCTGGCGCCGGCGCGTAGAGCCGAGAGCCGAGCCACATCTCTGACATCACGTCTATCTGTGACGTCACGGCGACCATCTTGGATGATCGTAACAGGACACAGCGTAACGGGACGAGTAGATCACGGCAGCCATCTTGGATCCGCCATCTTGGATCCGCCATTTTGGATGATGTCATTTTGTTTTCCAGAAAATTCCGGCATTGTGTTGTCCGCCATATTGGATGATGACGTCACCGTTGCAATTTCCGTTACGGCCGCCATCTTTAACTTTTTAATTTATTATCCGATTTTAATGAAATTTTTTTAAAAAAATTTAAAAAAATTTAAATAATATAAATTTAATAAAATATTTATAAAAAACATACTTTTTAGACACGGAGTTCGGAGTCCTCGGTTCGAACTCGACGAGGTCAAAAAAAAATTAAAAATGGCTACCGATCCTTCCCTCACAGTGGACGCAGGCAGACTGACCCCCACCACTTATGTCAAAGTATACATATCTTCACCTAGTATGACGTCATGTCCGCCATCTTGAAATTTGGACGCCATCTTGAAAATCTTTATTTATTATCCGATTTTAATGAAAAAAATTCCAAAATTCATCAAAAAATTAATGTATTTGAATTCTGTTTGATTATATCGATGTACGTCCTTGGTTCGATTCCCGGCGAGAGTAAACGGTCGATCCTTCCTCCATGAAAGCTACCTAGACTGATCTACCACCACCAGTACCAAGGTATATATCATCAACTGGTATGACATCATGTCCGCCATCTTGTCTTCATCCGCTGGAGACCACCATCTTGTTTTCGTCTGCTAGAGTGTGCCGATAACATGTAGTATAATTATCTGGTCACCATACTTTTGTCCTCATCTGTTGACATTGATCATTGACCTTGGCCTTTGAAATATGACCTTGACATTTGACCTTGACCTTGAAATTTGACCCTGACCTTGAAATTTGACCTTGACCTTGAAATTTGACCTTGACCTTGAAATTTGACTTTGTCCTTGTCGACCATCATGGATCCGACATTTTATGTTCAGTACATGCTACCAGGAGCGACCACCTGCCGGAGTACACCATCTTGTGTGTGTACTTGTATGATGGAGTACATTTCCATCTGGTTAATTTTATTCTAACCCGCTACAGTGCAGTAATCATTTATTACTGTGACACACGCCATCTTGAAATTTGGACGTCATCTTGAAAATCCGTAATTTTAATGCTAGAGATTCGGGAAAAAGTTCAAAAGTCTCCGATGAAATCAATTATTAATTTACAAATTAAATCGATGGATTCCTGTCCACGGTTCGATTCTTGACCAGTGACAGTTGTAACAAATTATTAAATAAATTTTATATTCTGTTTTCCATTACCTTTCGTGGTGTTTATTAATCATTCACTCTACGAAAAACAACTCAAGTCAATATACCTGACCAACGCATTAATACAGTGCCGATTATCATATTATGAAAGTCTAATTTTTCAATGATCTGAATAACCTATAAGCCGTTCATGTAAAAAGCCACACATATAGATCAATTGCCTTCAGTCCATGAGACCGATTCATGTCATTATCAGACGTATAGGCTAGTCATTTCAGGACCGCATGACCTTCGACGTTAGCTAATTATATTCAATTAATCCATCGTGACATTTTTATACATTCTAAAGGATCAAGTAACCTTGAAAAATATTTTAGTAACACCAAGAGGTTTTAAACCTGTAAATATTCAATCACTACATTTTGTACTACGCGCAATCAACAAAAATGAAGCACCATCAACGAAAAGGCAGCACATTTGGAAGCACCGACAACGAAAAGGCAGCACCGCCAACGAAAAGACAGCACCGCCAACGAAAAGGCAGCACCTTTGGAAGCACCGACAACGAAAAGGCAGCACCGCCAACGAAAAGGAAGCACATTTGGAAGCACCGACAACGAAAAGGCAGCACCGCCAACGAAAAGGCAGCACATTTGGAAGCACCGACAACGAAAAGGCAGCACCGCCAACGAAAATGAAGCACATTTGGAGGCACCGACAACGAAAAGGCAGCACCGCCAACGAAAAGGCAGCACATTTGGAAGCACCGACAACGAAAAGGCAGCACCGCCAACGAAAAGGAAGCACATTTGGAAGCACCGATATCGAAAAGGCAGCACCGGCATCGAAAAGGAAGCATATTTGGAAGCACCGACAACGAAAAGGCAGCACCGCCAACGAAAAGGAAGCACATTTGGAAGCACTGACAACGAAAAGGCAGCACCGGCATCGAAAAAGGTACCACATTTGGAAGCACCGACAACGAAAAGGCAGCACATTTGGAAGCACCGACAAAGAAAAGGCAGCACCGCCAACGAAAAGGCAGCGCATTTGAAAGCAACGTCAACGAAAAGGCAGCACCGTCATCGTAAAGGCACGGACCGCTAGACCGGGTCATGACAATATCAGACATATAGACCATGAACTCAGTACACACAGGAAAAAGTAATGTACACGCAGGAAAACGGAACGTACACGCAGGAAAACGGAATTTACACTCAGGAAAACGGAATGTACACGCAGGAAAACGGAATACACACAGGAAACGGAACGTACACACAGTACACACAGGAAACGGAACGTACACACAGTACATACAGGAAACGGAACGTACACACAGGACACACAGGAAACGGAACGTACACACAGTACACACAGGAAACTGAAAGTACACACAGTACACACAGGAAACGGAACGTACACACAGTACACACAGGAAACGGAACGTACACACAGTACACACAGGAAACGGAACGTACACACAGTACACACAGAAAACGGAATTTACACACAGTACACACAGGAAACGGAACGAACACACAGTACACACAGGAAACGGAACGTACACACAGTACACACAGAAAACGGAACGTACACACAGTACACACAGGAAACGGAACGTACACACAGTACACACAGGAAACGGAACGTACACACAGTACACACAGAAAACGGAACGTACACACAGTACACACAGGAAACGGAACGTACACACAGTACACACAGGAAACGGAACGTACACACAATACACACAGGAAACGTAATGATCACACATACAGTAGCGGAAACACACACAGGCTTAGTTGGAAATCAGAATACAAGAAATAAAAAACATTAAATGTTTACTTTCAATATTTTATTACTTCTCAACATTACACAAATACAAGTAAAAGAAGCCATTATTGTATGTAGACAGCTTTCCTCAGTTCTTTGAGTATGAAGGATATTTCTTTGATGCACGGATAGTTTCCTGCACAAAGCGAGCCATGTAGAAGTCTTAGCCGGTCAACCAATAAGTTTGGATCTTTCCATGATGTGTAATCAATCTCTTCTACCACCATCTTACTTGCTTGTTTATTATAAATACTTTTAATATCACAATCGTCCCAGTGATCATAATAAGCATTATCAGATTTATTTATTATAACACGACGTTTCCATCGTTTCGGTCTCAGGACATCGCCACATTCTTCGATCTTGTCAGCTCTAGGTGCTTCATCACAGTCTATGCCTTTGTCAACAGCCTCAGAGTCACTGTAACAATCACTGTAGAAGACATCCTCTTTACCCAGATTACCGTATGAATTCGCTATCGATGATGTCGAAGTGTCTTCATCGTCTTCGTGCTTCCTTTTTAGGAGTCCATCATTTTTACAAAGAATGGAGGATCTACTGAATATAGGCTTGAATGTATTCTCACTTTTCACGGTGTTGATACTTCCATTAGTTTCAGTCTTCCCGAAGCCATTAGCATCCTTCAATTTATGTTCTTCCTCACGACCGGGTGAGCTAATACCATCACGCTCAGGACAAGGAAAATTATTGTCATAATGCAGATCACTCTTCTTTAGCCTAGTGGATCCATCGGTGTCCTCTATGCCGTAAGTAGTCTTGACTTTACATGTTTTACCATGTCTTTTTAAGCTGTCAATTCGTGTTAACAACCTGCTACAACGATTACAGATTAACATGTTGCGTAGTGGGTTTCTAGCACAATCATTCTTCTCATGACGTCTAGCATTCCTTCTCATGACAAAATCCTTGCCACAGTATCTACAGCGGCTTCCTTCCGATTCAGCTATAGATATCAAACCACGATCCATGGTAGCTTCTGTGACTAATGTTAGATACAAACTGTCAGTTTTCTCCAATTGGAACCATTTCTTAAATAGAGTTTTTGAAATATTTCATCAGCGAGAGTTAAGTTATCAAATGCAAAGCAAGTTGATGCAAGTAGTTCCGGCTGTCGTCAACAGATGGCGCCACGTGTTGCTTGCAGGTAAATAATATATATTTCATTAATGTGGGATGCGGAACGCTCACTATCGATCGCAAAGGGAGGTTGGCTTCGATAGTATCCAAGGAGAAAAAAGTTCGTCCGTGCTTCTCAGATTTCTCACGGTACACCATCTTGGATTACGACGTCACGACGGCCATCTTGGATGGGTGTGACCTTGACCTTTGATCGAAACCGCAGGAATGGTCGCAAGCACACGGATTAACCATCAAAATATTGATAAGAATAATCAGGAGCACACGGAGAAAACCATCATAATATTGGCAAGAATAATCAGGAGCACACGGAGAAAACCGCCACAAGCTTTCTTTGATATCATAAAAATACAAAAAAAATAAATAAATAAAAAATTAAAAATAAAAACAAAAAAAAATTCAAACATTCTGGCTTGTACTAGAACTCTATCTTTGCTCAACAATGAGAAGTTCACAAGCTAGCAGAATGTTTGAATTTTTTGTTTTGTTTTTATTTATAATTTTTTTTTGTGTGTACTGTGTGTACGTTCCGTTTCCTGTGTGTACTGTGTGTACGTTCCGTTTCCTGTGTGTACGTTCCGTTTTCTGTGTGTACTGTGTGTACGTTCCGTTTCCTGTGTGTACTGTGTGTACGTTCCGTTTCCTGTGTGTACTGTGTGTACGTTCCGTTTTCTGTGTGTACTGTGTGTACGTTCCGTTTCCTGTGTGTACTGTGTGTACGTTCCGTTTCCTGTGTGTACTGTGTGTACGTTCCGTTTTCTGTGTGTACTGTGTGTACGTTCCGTTTCCTGTGTGTACTGTGTGTACGTTCAGTTTCCTGTGTGTACTGTGTGTAAATTCCGTTTTCTGTGTGTACTGTGTGTACGTTCCGTTTCCTGTGTGTACTGTGTGTACGTTCCGTTTCCTGTGTGTACTGTGTGTACGTTCCGTTTCCTGTGTGTACTGTGTGTACTTTCAGTTTCCTGTGTGTACTGTGTGTACGTTCCGTTTCCTGTGTGTACTGTGTGTACGTTCCGTTTCCTGTATGTACTGTGTGTACGTTCCGTTTCCTGTGTGTACTGTGTGTACGTTCCGTTTCCTGTGTGTATTCCGTTTTCCTGCGTGTACATTCCGTTTTCCTGAGTGTAAATTCCGTTTTCCTGCGTGTACGTTCCGTTTTCCTGCGTGTACATTCCTTTTTCCTGTGTGTACTGAGTTCATGGTCTATATGTCTGATATTGTCATGACCCGGTCTAGCGGTCCGTGCCTTTACGATGACGGTGCTGCCTTTTCGTTGACGTTGCTTTCAAATGCGCTGCCTTTTCGTTGGCGGTGCTGCCTTTTCTTTGTCGGTGCTTCCAAATGCGCTGCCTTTTCGTTGTCGGTGCTTCCAAATGTGGTACCTTTTTCGATGCCGGTGCTGCCTTTTCGTTGTCAGTGCTTCCAAATGTGCTTCCTTTTCGTTGGCGGTGCTGCCTTTTCGTTGTCGGTGCTTCCAAATGTGCTTCCTTTTCGTTGGCGGTGCTGCCTTTTCGTTGTCGGTGCTTCCAAATGTGCTGCCTTTTCGTTGGCGGTGCTGCCTTTTCGTTGTCGGTGCCTCCAAATGTGCTTCATTTTCGTTGGCGGTGCTGCCTTTTCGTTGTCGGTGCTTCCAAATGTGCTGCCTTTTCGTTGGCGGTGCTGCCTTTTCGTTGTCGGTGCTTCCAAATGTGCTTCCTTTTCGTTGGCGGTGCTGCCTTTTCGTTGTCGGTGCTTCCAAATGTGCTGCCTTTTCGTTGGCGGTGCTGTCTTTTCGTTGGCGGTGCTGCCTTTTCGTTGTCGGTGCTTCCAAATGTGCTGCCTTTTCGTTGATGGTGCTTCATTTTTGTTGATTGCGCGTAGTACAAAATGTAGTGATTGAATATTTACAGGTTTAAAACCTCTTGGTGTTACTAAAATATTTTTCAAGGTTACTTGATCCTTTAGAATGTATAAAAATGTCACGATGGATTAATTGAATATAATTAGCTAACGTCGAAGGTCATGCGGTCCTGAAATGACTAGCCTATACGTCTGATAATGACATGAATCGGTCTCATGGACTGAAGGCAATTGATCTATATGTGTGGCTTTTTACATGAACGGCTTATAGGTTATTCAGATCATTGAAAAATTAGACTTTCATAATATGATAATCGGCACTGTATTAATTCGTTGGTCAGGTATATTGACTTGAGTTGTTTTTCGTAGAGTGAATGATTAATAAACACTACGAAAGGTAATGGAAAACAGAATATAAAATTTATTTAATAATTTGTTACAACTGTCACTGGTCAAGAATCGAACCGTGGACAAGAATCCATCGATTTAATTTGTAAATTAATAATTGATTTCATCGGAGACTTTTGAACTTTTTCCCGAATCTCTAGCATTAAAATTACGGATTTTCAAGATGACGTCCAAATTTCAAGATGGCGTGTGTCACAGTAATAAATGATTACTGCACTGTAGCGGGTTAGAATAAAATTAACCAGATGGAAATGTACTCCATAATACAAGTACACACACAAGATGGTGTACTCCGGCAGGTGGTCGCTCCTGGTAGCATGTACTGAACATAAAATGTCGGATCCATGATGGTCGACAAGGACAAAGTCAAATTTCAAGGTCAAGGTCAAATTTCAAGGTCAAGGTCAAATTACAAGGTCAAGGTCAAATTTCAAGGTCAAGGTAAAATTTCAAGGTCAAGGTCAAATTTAAAGGTCAAGGTCAAATGTCAAGGTCATATTTCAAGGTCAAGGTCAAAGGCCAAGGTCAATGATCAATGTCAACATATGAGGACAAAAGTATGGTGACCAGATAATTATACTACATGTTATCGGCACACTCTAGCAGACGAAAACAAGATGGTGGTCTCCAGCGGATGAAGACAAGATGGCGGACATGATGTCATACCAGTTGATGATATATACCTTGGTACTGGTGGTGGTAGATCAGTCTAGGTAGCTTTCATGGAGGAAGGATCGACCGTTTACTCTCGCCGGGAATCGAACCAAGGACGTACATCGATATAATCAAACAGAATTCAAATACATTAATTTTTTGATGAATTTTGGAATTTTTTTCATTAAAATCGGATAATAAATAAAGATTTTCAAGATGGCGTCCAAATTTCAAGATGGCGGACATGACGTCATACTAGGTGAAGATATGTATACTTTGACATAAGTGGTGGGGGTCAGTCTGCCTGCATCCACTGTGAGGGAAGGATCGGTAGCCATTTTTAATTTTTTTTGACCTCGTCGGGTTCGAACCGAGGACTCCGAACTCCGTGTCTAAAAAGTATGTTTTTTATAAATATTTTATTAAATTTATATTATTTAAATTTTTTTAAATTTTTTAAAAAAAATTCATTAAAATCGGATAATAAATAAAAAAGTTAAAGATGGCGGCCGTAACGGAAATTGCAACGGTGACGTCATCATCAAATATGGCGGACAACACAATGCCGGAATTTTCTGGAAAACAAAATGACATCATCCAAAATGGCGGATCCAAGATGGCGGATCCAAGATGGCTGCCGTGATCTACTTGTCCCGTTACGCTGTGTCCCGTTACGCTCATCCAAGATGGTCGCCGTGACGTCACAGATAGACGTGATGTCAGAGATGTGGCTCGGCTCTCGGCTCCACGCGCCGGATAAAGATGGCGGGCGTAACGGAAATTGCAACGGTGACATCATCCATGATGAGGCTTATCTGAGGCTGTAGACATGGATGCTTAAGCTTACATATGGACATTTCTAGCTGCTGGGATTTTTACGGAATAAAACGGGAAATTTTCCCTCGAAACGGGAATGTTTCCCTCGAAAACGGGAATTTTTTTCTTAAAACGGGAATTTTTGAGTCTTTTTGATTCAATTTTGAGGAATTTTGAGGAATTTTGAGGAATTTTGAGTCAAAGATGGCCGCCGTGACGTCAGAGGTCGGTCGGTCATTGACCCCACCACACACCACAACCTGAATCCTGTCCCAGCTGCCCCTATTATATACTACCGTAAAACGGGGTTACTTTGACTTTAAGGGTAACTTTGACAGTTTTTGGGGCTACTTTAACAGAGTGCCAAAATATGGTGTAAACGTGTGCGGAGCGAACTCGCGTGACCTTGTGAGGCAGAAGGGGATTGCTGTGAGTGCGGGGAGTGGGTTAGTGCATAGTATGGGGGGAGTGGGGTGAGGGGGGCGCGTGGGTTTGCTTTGCGATCACCTGACTCGCCGACTTTGTGAACGAATTTGCAGCTCGAAACTACCTCACGCAAAGACTGGCCACAAACATCAAAACTTTAAGGGCATCAGTGGGTCCTAACGAGATAAAATAGTTTTTTTGAGAATCTGAGACCAGGATACAGGATACACGTCCTGCTCTAATTTATTATTTTGATGAGACAAATATTACAGATGACCCGGGGGCGATAAATGTCCTAGTACGCCGAGGGCACAAACGCGTCAAAAGAGTCCAGGAACATTCGAAATCATCATAATATTGATTTCAAGACTGGTTATGTGCCTATAATTGTACCCTTAGTGTTTGATATTATTGTGTTAAATATGCCTTTAATAAAAATGATATATTGCTTAGCAAAACTCGTTTTTAATTTAATTTTGTATATAATGAATAAAATATTAATATTTGTTTATCAAAATAATGTCAAAGTAACCATTACGCTTTAGATATTTGACATCAGTTGCATTTAAATGCCTTGTCAAAGTAACCCCACACTCGGAGTAACTTTGACACTTTTTAAAAAAAATATATAAAATTTTGGGCAGCTAGTGGGGCGTGTTATTGATATGAATTTGATAGCCAATGGACACATTGTTATGATGGAGCAAATATATAATTAATTTAGGATGTTAAAAAAAAGTAACCACCAAAAAACTTCCACAATATGTCAAAGTAGCCCCATTTTACGGTACTTATATACTTCCCACTATCTCTATATATTCTATATATAAATCTCTATATAGCTCTATACATCTATATATATCTTTATCTAACCCATTTCATTCTCTATACCTCGCTCTATCTCAACTTATCTCTCTGTATCTCTATCTGACTCTATATAGCTCTATCTCTGTCTCTCTTTTTTATTTAAATAAATTGTGTCATGCGTGCGCATTTATACAACAAAAATAGACGAAGTGACGCTATATAATATGAAATAAACACCTTTTTTGAAACGATTCGTGCTCCAACTATCGCAAAATAGTTATACCGTCTCAGAAACCTTCACGGGCATGCGCATAACAATTCTCCAAAATTTCATCGCAATCGGATGAATGGTATAGGAACGCATACGGCACAAACAAACGAAAATTAAAGACATGTCAAACGCATCAAACGATAGTGAGTTTAAAATTGAAGGCAACTCTATCTATTGACGAAGTTAAGAACAAAACTGTTATTAGCGCCTTTATTTTGCTAGTCGCTGCGAGCTCCACTAAGCGGAATGGTCTCACCAAGGAGAAAAATATGAATTTGCCAGACCTTACTATGTGTATGATCGTGTGTCAGACATAGAGAAATGATACTCACTCACTATTTGTATGTCTATGACCTATGATTTTTTCTGTTATAAAATGAAATTATCACTTTTTCACTCCCTTAGGGATGGAATTTCATATTAATATGGGGTATATGTGTTAATCCAGGTTATAATCTAGCTGTAGGCCAAATTTCATTCAAATCCATTCAGTAGTTTTTACGTGAAAGAGTAACAAACATCCATCCATCCATACTTACAAACTTTCGCGTTTATAATATTAGTATGATCCCTTTATATACCTGAATTTTGTCTTCTATTCCGCATGGCAGCCAAGTAACTGTTATTTTTATTTACTTATTTTTACTTTAGATTTGTCTTTTGTAATATTTTGGCGACAGCCCTCCTGTTGTAAAATAGCCTTGGATTTGATACATTTGAAAACTAAACTCTTTAAAACACGTTATTGAAACCAATCTGGAACTGAGATTCGATTATAGTTTTGCTCATTTATCTTAAGAAATTTATATACCACTGTGCTGTTACTATTTTCATAATGCACAGAAAGTAATGATTTATTTTAATGATACTATTATTTATAAAATCTTATTATTTTGATTGTTATTATTATTATGAAATTTTATTATTAAATTTGTATATTGTTCACCCGCAAAAGTTATTAAATATATTTTTTATTAATTATGTATATCTACGAGAGCTATGCTCTATGACCTGAAATGGACTTATATGGACAGTCAATTGAGTATACCCCTCTAAGGACTAATGAACTTAACGAATTAACGATGATTTTATTCGGGGTATTACTTTAAGAAATTTTCATTGTTGGAAATTTCGTTTTAAATTTACCGCATTTCTGTGTTTTCAATTGTATTAATAAGTGTTATTTACGGTATTTATATTGTAAATTACGTTAACCGATTTTGGTTTCGGCCAATGAGAGGCCGTGTTTTAGATGTGAGGCGTCTAGAACGTCTTAATTAATAAGAGAAATGGTTGTATGAAGGCGTCTGATGCCGACGCAAAGGCGCGAGGCCTATTTTAAATTTGTCATCCGACACTCAGGATGAGCTTAAACGACGTATAAATAAATAATGTGTAAGATTATAAGGGCATATTCTGACGGATATGTTATTAGGAGTGAAAATTTGTAAGTAAAGATCTTGCAGTTTGTATCGCCCATAGACATACCCAGCTGTATGTAATTTCTTCGTGAATCATTTCGATTTGACTAAAAACTGTTTAGTTTTCACGTAAAAGGTGTCAATTATCCTGAACTACGTCATGAATTGTTATTTCCAAGATTTAAATTATTATTTTATTTTGTGATACCCAGAGGTGAAATGGGAGTACAAGTTTCGTGTCTCTACCATATAAACTGAGTTAAGCCAAGGCAAATACGAACCCAAATATAAACATAAATAGTAATCATACTAATTAATTGTGCTATGATTTCAAACATTTTTCTGTTATGTAAGAATACGTCCGTAAAAACATCATTTGATTGATTTTCTGAACTTACACTAACGAACTTTTGTGAACGATTCATGTGTGCTACGTATTTTCCTGATGTTTAATTTACATAAGCGCATATCCACGAGTCATGTTCAGTATCGTTAGGATTGTTTTTCTGTGATTTTTATCTAATTATATTAATATTGATTTTTATCTCTACACATATGTTAGTTGTCCCTGATTAATAGACATTTTATTCTTAATAATAAAAACCTGAATTCTATCCCTATGTGTTGATATATGTTACCTAGCTACCTGTGTCCAAGAGTGTGTGTTTTATGATAAATAACGGTTTATGCATGTTTCTAAGTGTCAGAGTACAAGAGCATAACAGTACCATAGATATATATATATATATGTCTATATATATTTTGAAAAATAGTGACAGCCAGTGTATATCGTCCCGACAGCACACACACAACAAAAGGGTCTATTTATAAATCAACTAGTACTATTAATGGTACTGGCGCCAGCAGTAAGAACACACCGAAGAAATTAAGCAGTACACCACAGGTGTGTTAGTAGTGAAAGGGCTGTCATGGTACCCTGGGCGATTGCCCTGATTTAAATTTTGGAAATCACAGATAGACACTTCGTTATTACGTTTTTGTTTTGATGTGTATTGATACTGATAGAAACACGGGAAAATTCACAAAATTTCGGGATAAGCTAAAATTCAATTACCCGTACATTTGTGCTGCATTTGCTATTGGGTCACAGTTAATCCTAAGAACTATATCCGGGTGGCAGTGAAAAATCTTTAACCAAAGAAGTATCGAATCACAAGTTATCCAGTCCAGACGTCCCTCAAGACAGCAGTCAATGAACAAATGCTAAAGGGTGTCCATAAAATACTATAACACTTACAACAACTCATATATTAAATTGAAGGTAAACTAACTTAGGTTTTCTTACAGATGTTCAATATGTGCACCTTTAGTTATATGGCACACATCCAACCAAAAGTCAAATTTTTCCCACACTTTGGTTATCACGTCTGTAGTCCGTAGTTCTGTGTCTCAACTCTGGTAAATCATTAGGCAGCGGCGGAACGCAGTCAGGTGAACGTGGAGGCCAGCGAGAAAGAGCTCTGTCGTCTCAAATTGCCTATTCAATCGGCGGATTTTTTTTTGCCACATATGTGATCACAATTAAACTTTAAACGAAACGCACGTTTTGCATAGGTGGCGCTTCGTGCGAGAAAACAACAAAGCAGTACTCGCACATGCGCTTATCTAAAACTGTTTTGAGTAACTCTTTAATTGTGTCCTTGAACCAACACACTACACCGCTCAGAGGTTGATACTAATAAAATGTATAACTGGGACATTCCTTTATGGACCTGCTGTATTCTAGAGGTCATTGATACCCGTGAATGCTCGACTCGGCAGATGCTGGAGGCAGTCGCGCTGCTGACTGCGGCTGTGGTCGCCGCGGGCGGGCAGCCGTGGGCGCTCCCGGCGCTGGACGACGACGTGTACGACTTCGTGGTGGTCGGCGCCGGGTCGGCGGGCAGCGTGGTGGGCAGCCGGCTGTCGGAGAACCCTCGCTGGAAGGTGGCGGTGCTGGAGGCCGGGGGAGAGGAGCCCCGCTGGACGGACGTCCCTGGCTTCCAGGACCTCGGCGTGGGCAGCGACGCCGACTGGCGCTACAGGAGCCGGCCGCAGCGGCGGTCCTGCCCGCGAGGATGCCCGGTGCCCGCGGGGAAGTGCCTCGGGGGCTCCAGCACCATGGGGGACATGCTCTACTCCCGGGGGACTCCCTGGGACTTCGACCGCTGGCGGGCCTCTGGGAACTACGGCTGGGGGTACAGCGACGTGCGCTGCTACTTCGATAGGTCCCTACGAAGCTTTCCCAAAGTCGATGTGGAAATGTCCGAAACTTTAGAAAATCTTCCGTACGTGGACGAGAATGTCACGATTCTTTTCAAGGCTTTCTTGGAGTTGGGCTTCGTAAACATCAGCTCTGTCGAGCCCGAAGAAGGTGTGGGCATTGCCAAGACAATGTACAGAAACGGCAACCGCGTAAGTTCGCATAAAGCTTTCTTGAAGCCGGTGCTAGAGTGCCGGTCGAATCTACGGTTGATTGCCTACGCTACGGTGACGCGGGTTCTTGTGGACTCAAGTCGAATGTTGGTGTACGGTGTTGAGTATGCTACACGGACGGGAAATATACGCAAACTGTTTGCTAACAGAGAAGTTATTTTGTGCGCCGGTGCTATCGGTTCCCCGAAGATACTTATGCTGTCAGGTATCGGTCCTCGGGAAGTTTTAGAACCCCTTAACATCCCTGTCATCCAAGAACTGATGGTCGGCACCAACTTGCAAGACCACGTAACTTTTAATGGTTTTCTGATATTCCTTAATGGAACTGCCCAAATGCCAAGTCCTGAAGAGAGGTACCGTTACTTGATCGAGTATTTATGGACCAGAAATGGCCCGTTTGTTGGAACGGGCCCACTTCAACTGGTTGCATACATAAACTCTAGACTTGTCAGCGCCCATCCGTTTGTTAACATTCCAGACATTTTCTTCCGCTTCGTTCCAGATAATCGCAAGGGAGACCCATGCTGTTTCTACAAAAGAATTTACGTTCGACCTACTGTACTACGACCCCGTAGCAAGGGTAGGGTGTTGATCAACAGCACAGACCCTTTCCAGCCTCCAGTGATTGTACTGAACTACTTGGAACACGAGCTCGATGAACTCCTCCTCCTGGAAGGCACGTACTTCATTCAGGAGTTTTTGATGAAATCTGGTACCCTGAGACGTGCTGGGTATGTGCCACAGTGGGAGATAATCGAGGAATGCCAGCACCTGAAGCCGCACACACGCACGTACTGGCGGTGCATGATCAGGGCAACCACTGCCAGTGGGTACAACGTCGTGGGCACTTGTTCCATGGGACCACCTTCCGATTCGTTTTCCGTGGTGGATCCCCAGCTGCAAGTCTACGGCCTGTTGAACCTGAGGGTGGCCGATGCATCTGTCATGCCGCACGCTGTGACAGGGGGGACCGGCGCTTCGTGTCTCATGATTGGAGAAAAAGCTTCAGACCTTATCAAATACAAGTGGCTTTCAGGCAACTTTTATGGCGTGTTTTCACAGTGACAATCCACGAAGGAAAAATAATGCTCAATTTCAAGAATAGTGCACTTTTCGAGCAATCAAGAAAATTTGTGAATCAAATCAATAACAAAATTTCAATGTAGTGTATATTTAAAATGAAAAATCAAATAATAAAAATATATTAAGGACTTAAATACGCCTGTATGAACTATTTGCAATGAATGCACGCAAGTATCATCATATTTATTGTGTGTGTGTGTTTATCAACTGTCAGTGGCGGTAATCGCTGAAGCACTGATGCTAATAACGTGAGGATCATTGGTTCGATTCCAATCTCTGATATGACTCAGCTTATAAGCCCGAAGTTGGAGTCCAAGTTGTTTCGAGCACACTATTATATACTTAGCTCTCTGTGCATAACCATGCGATGGAAAACTCTCACATTGTCCTTGTTATATTTTGTTAGATGTCCAGCACGATATAATTTTGGTTTCCAATTTTAGTTAGATGTTGAAAGCTCTTTACTGTATACTGTAATTATTATTGTCCCATCATAAAAAATAGCGATCAATTTTTGAACAAAAAAGCATTTAAAATAAATGTAAAAGATATGTTTTTCCTACATATGATTTTTGTGAAATATAAGTAAAAATTGTTACCACTAAAAATATTAAGAATATTACAAACTGAAGGAAAACATGTAATATTGTATAAAATGCATTCACACTGCTTATATAGCTACAGGGAAACTAATATTACAAAATTTTGTTAACACACCTGATTTTATAACCTCAGGTAAGTTAGGAGGTAGCTGGCTTACGAACCAAACAAAACATTTATTAACACACAGCCATACATACACCAAACCCGTGATGACACATTTAGTAAAAGGCTACACCATAGAGCAACTAAGAGACATGTGTCTTGCATTGTTACTGTATCTCTAGATACGTAATGTGATGGCAGCTAGTTTTATTCGAGTCAGAAAACAAGTTAGTGACAAGACAAGTTTACATCGTGGGTGAAGGTCCAAGTTAGTGGTGCCAAGAGGTGCGTATAGTTTATAAAACTATTATTTTTTTTTGTAAAACTGTTAAAATTTGCTTTTGGATTTGTTTTATAAAATCACCTGCATGTTTGTTTGTTAACACAATAGCTGTTTCTGAATACTTTTATAAGAAACCTTAAGTGTAAAGAATTCTTGAAAGTTCACCTTAAAGTCTACAAGAATACCAGCCATTTTTGTTTACTTTTCTAAAAGTTGCAATGATCCTTGAAGATTCGCCGAAGTAGCTTTTCGTGTGAGGACAAATCGCATCCTCGTGACCTTTGAAACATTTTTAACGCTCTCTTTAGTAAGTACAAATGAGATTATAGTCGGTAGTGCAAAAAACTAACTGCTGTCCAAATTAAGGTAGGGGTACCATATTCCGTCCTCGTGCTCAATTTCGTCCCCTCGTGCAGTTCGCCTGTTAGTTGCTGCAACCTGGCGACAGCGTGTGGTGCTTCTTAGTATTCCGCTAGAGTGCATATAGTTTTGTAATGGCAGTTTGGTAGTTGACAACGTTTTTGTGTTTTCTGATGCGGTAAGTTCTTTAGTACATCTGCTTTTGTAACATTTTACTTCCAAAGTATGTATAAATATTATTTGAAATCTATGTAAATCACTGAGTTTTAAGCTTTGACTGATAAATATTGCTTAGGCACCAGCAGTTTTTTTATGCATCTGAAACGGCTTCCAGTGTCAAGGAGAGACTGCTCCTAATTTCGTCCCTTTTGAGTTCCCCTGGACGAAATTGGGAACTTATGTTTATTAATAAAGGTCATGGCTTAACTTATGATATAATTTATTTTCTGTTTTTTAGAATATGGCGAAACGCAAGATGTGGGACAAAGATGCTGTGCCGAGAGCCATATGTGCAGTTAAATCCAAAGAAATGGCTTACAAATTTGCGAGCAAGACTTTCAACGTTCTTTGCGCAACATTGAAAGACTATGTTAAAAGAGGGAGTGACCTTTCACCACAAGAATTAGTGTGTACAAAAATAGGCAGAAAACCAATTTTGCCTGAAACATTGGAGAAAGAATTAGTGGATTACTGCACGACCATGGAAAGCCATTACTATGGCCTAACTGTAAAAGACATTCGTCGCATGGCGTTTCAACTTGCGATACGCAACAATATTCAACATCCTTTTTCAGTTGAAAAAATATGTGCTGGTCGCAAATGGTTCCGTCTGTTCCTGAAACAACATCCCCAGTTATCGCTAAGGAAACCGCAGCCATTATCTCTTGCCAGAATAAATGGGTTCAGTCAAGAAAATGTAAGCAAGTTTTTCTCAGAACTAGTGCCAGAACTTTCAAAAGTAAAGCACAACCCTCTAAATATATACAATGTTAACGAAACAGGGATTTCTATTGTTCAGCACAAGAGTCAAAAAGTCGTCGCAATAAAAGGGAAAAGAGAAGTTCATAAAATGTCTTCTGCTGAAAGGGGGTCATTGGTGACTGTGGTGGTGTGTATGTTGGCAGCAGGCCAATACATCCCTCCAATGATGATTTTTCCAAGAAAAATTATGAAAGCAGAACTTTTAGATGGGCCCCCGGGAACTATTGGGGCTGTTCACGAAACTGGGTGGATCACGGGCGATCTTTTTTTCAAATGGTTCCAGCATTTTGTATCTACAGTTAAACCGTCGCTTGAAGATCCTGTTTTAATATAAGACGAACACTACTCCCACACGCGGAACATAAATGTGATTGATTGTGCTCGTGAAAATGGGGTTTCCATTGTCAGCTTACCACCGCATTCTACAGCCAAACTCCAGCCTCTCAATGTTGCTTTTATGTTTCCCTTTAAAACATTTTATTCTCAGGCAATTGAGAATTGGCTAAGTAGCAACCCTGGTCATGTTGTCACTAATCTGCAGCTTACTAGGCTGTTTTCTCAAGCATACGTAAGAGCAGCAACAATGGAAACTTCACTCAATGGTTTTCGCAAAACTGGCATCGTACCTTATAATGCTAACATGTTCAGTGAATTGGATTTTTTGGCTCACGCTCAACAAATCAATGTAGTTGAAGTTGCTAAAAGCTCCCAGCCATCTCCTGTAGTCAGCCCTCAAAACATCAAAACTATTCCCGTGATCCAGCCATCGACATCTACAAGACGTGGTTCTGCACAAACGAAGTGTTGAAGTTGCTGTAGCAAAACGAAACAAGGTGTGCAGAAAACGACACGCGGCTCCATAAAAATCAACTACCATAATAAAAAAACGAAAATCTGTCAAAGCTGTTTCCAGTGACAGTGACAGTAGTGTAGATATTGAGTATGTGTCAACTGATGATGAAGATAGTGATAGTGGTGATGCTGAATGTCCTATTTGTAGAAAAAAAAATTATTTGGATAAACATGGTGAGAAATGGTTTCGCTGTACGAAGTGTGTTATCTGGTACCATGAACTATGCTGTGGGTCCCAGAACAAAAAAAAAACTTTATTGTGCTACGTGTCCAAATTTTTGCAAAAAAAAATCGTGGAGGCCAGCGGAAAAAAAGAGCTCTTATCGTGTCGACATTTACGACCAATCCAAATGGCCTATACCATCGGCGTTTTTTTTTTTTTTGCAACATGTGGGATCACTTTAAACGAAACGCAAGTTTAACTTAAATTAGAGATTCACTCTTAGCTTCATTGCAGAACACAAAACGCTTACACTCAGAAGTCGCCATTTTGAGTGGGTGGCGCATGCGCTTACCTGAAACTGTTTGTTAATCTTTAATTGCGACCTTGAACCAACAAAATATAACGCTTACAGTAGATACTATGAAAATTTATAACTGAAACATTCTTTTATGGACAGTCTGTATAGTTGGTGATAAACGATGCTCGAATGTTTCTTGCAACGAGGAATATTAATTTATTTCATTTGAATTTTTTTGAAAACTCCTATAAATTCCTGGAACATTTTAAGAACTTACTGTACATAACATCCTGTATGATCGCTATTATATATAAAATGATTTATCATATTCCATGCAGCGAAAATATTGTGTACGTTTTTAACTCGATGCATCCAGCACTGAATATCTTAACGTATTTCACATTATGCAATTAATTTTGTCATTTGAAAAATATTTTTCATCTCTTGCAATAATATGTGGTCCTATAAAAAATTTGTACAACGGTTTAAGGTAATTCGATACTACGGAAATTATAAGGAATTTATTTTTAACCATATATATATAAAATTTTGATTTGATGATGGTTTTGGGGTATATGGATATATTTTCCGGAAGTCGCTCCAATACTCCAATAGGTAGTACTTCTTTGAAATACTAACATGTGTGTGTGTAAAAGGAAAGTTAAAAAAAAAATTCTTCGTATAATTTCGTGTAAATTGTTCACAATCATTTTGCACAAAATTTATCTTATTTGTTAAAGCGTATGTCCTTTATCTGCTTTCAAAATGGTTGAATCACACGGAGTTTAACATTCAGGAAACTTGCGTAAACACCCTACTCAAATCAAACTGGCATCCCAAATTATAATAAGTATTCACGTTAAAAAAAACCATTGGTTGAATAACTGATAACAAGAATTTTAAAATCTTTGGAAAAAAACAATTAAGGGTTTAGTAACTAAAGATGACAACACAGACGAACGTAATAGGATGAAAAAACTACGAGACAGTTGCGGCGATAATATTAAATACACTGTAAATTTTTTTTGTGAGTTCGAAATTATTTGTAAACCGTTCAATTTAAACAAGAAGATAATTTTTTTTTTTTTTTGCAAAACTCCGTTCCCCCGGAGAAACCCCCGGAATGGCCACCGCATGGGGAGCCCAAGAAAAGTAACGGGCACCTCATTTGGAAGCCACCTGGAAGGTTTTTTTCTGTTCCACCCACCGTTTCTTTGGTAGCCTGACTTGTTACAAGGGATTGTATTCCTACCAGAGAAAATGCCACCATTTTATTTGGGCAGTCCACCTTGGAGGAGCCGGGTCGTGAACCCGGGTCCTACAAGTCACAAGGCAGGCGCTCTACCCCAGAATCAGAGTGGTAGAGCGGATACTTGCAGTCTTATTAACACTGACATTATGTTAACACACGTTCACTGCAGTCCATTTACACATGCTTGCTTTTGGCGGGTGATTTGGGAAGCATATAGGACATTTGCAAACCAATACTGACAAACACTATATGCAAATATATACCTTACAGAACAAAAAAATAATAATTACGGAGTGCAGAGGAATAAATAAAAAACACTAAAATAAAATGAACGAAACAACAAAACATGGCAAAAAAATATTACGTTCTGAAACAAGGCTAAAAAACAGTTTTTAAACTTTCTGAAATTAATGTTTCAAAATAGTTATTTTTGCACAAGATAAAATGTCAGCTGATTTACACCTAAATAATACTACTTTCAAGTAGTTTAAAAATAATGAGCGGTAGACTTTCGCTTAGCTAAAATTATATAAAATTAATCCACAAAAAGAGAAAAAAATTGGTTGTCTGTAAAGTAAAGATAGTTTAACGTGAAAACGTTATAACAAAACATTGATGAAATGATTGCATACTTTTATAAATAAAATTGAATAATTTTTATTTTAATAATAAAAGAATAAATACTTGAAATTATACTAGTAATAAGATTTTTAAAATGCAAGAATAATTAACCTTTATTGCCGAAATTATTGTTGTAATAAGCAATGAAAACCACATTAACTTTTCACTTCACTTTATAACCAGTTGACGAAACATTTCACGTGTAGTTGTAAGTTGTGTGCTGCCGCTGTATTTCTTCTCCTCGGACGCATAGGCCATCGAGTGGAAGAAAGATAGATGCGGCGCAAGCGTACAATGAGCGTAACGGGACACAGCGTAACGGAACAATAGGCGTAACGGGACACTTTTTCGTGCGTGCAGCCGGCGTTCATCGATTTATTAGACGTCACGTCAAAAATTATTTTTTAAGAAAAAATAAATATTTTTAAGTTTTTTTTAGGAACAATACGTGTAGATTGCGTTATTTATTTTATTTATTTTTTAAATAAAATGGACGAAATAAAGAACACTTTTTCACAAATTAAATTTTTTTCGACTGCAACATTTTATTTTTTTTCAACGTGAATATACTTTTGTTTTCTTTCTGTGAAATATATTATTATGTATGAATAGTTGTGAAGTAAACATCCAAACTTTAGAACAAGAACATACTCCGGAGAGCTCGTAGGGGTCAAAATACGACTGGGGTACGAAATATGGGTCACCTACCTTATCTCTGGGGATTTATTATTGTGATTTGATCAACATGAAAACGCACAAATTAAAAATTGCTTTGAAATAGATAACTAAATGACCACCAATAAAAAATAATTTAATTTTTGACACATCAGATTGTTTTAGCGTCGTTGGAATTTGGACATCTTTAAATAATGGGTATCTTACTAAATGAAGTCTTCGTATTAAATAATCCTTTGATAAAGGCTGCTTCAGTGAAGGGCGCATCATTAGGTATTGTTAATAGGAAACAGACCTTGCTTACAGCTCTCACTCCCAATCTGAGTTTTAAGTAGGCTCTGCATTTGTTATTCCTAAAATTATGATTTAACAAGTAATATTTATTTAGAGAATTGTTTTATACTCTTAATTTCTGGCAATTAAATACAATAATGAAGTTCATTAAACCAAATAAGTAAAAGTCTTGATAGCCTAACAGTAGTAACTAATTCGTCACATGTTACAGGTGTGCTTAGACTATAAAGGTGGGTCTACACTGTATAACAAAACAAGTTATAAAATGTTATATTACAAAGTTATACAACATGTTACAAAATTAAAAGAATGAAAATTATATTACAAGTTATACAACAAAGTTATATAACTTGTTATGAAAACATGAAGAAAAATGTTATATAACACCATGTTTTATAACAAAATAAGTGTTATAAAACAAGTTATATGTTTCCCATGCAGTGTCGGTAAAGATCAAAGGAAGTTAAATAACTTGTTGTATAACATGTTGGCCGTTTGTCCACACTGGTATACATGTTTAAAACAGGGACTGGAAGTAACGCGCTACTAGTAACGACGTTATTTGTAACAGTTACTTTTTATGGTAACGATCGTGGTAACTCAATATATTAAGTTTTCAGTAACTGTAACTGTAACTGAATTACATTTTTCTGCCTTAAAGTAACGATAATTGTCGTTACTTCTTGCGTTACATTTTTAAAATGTATTTCTTATTGAACGAACAACGATTTGTTGATTTTTTCAATCCCAGAACGAAAATCCCGACGAGCATATTATTTGCGATGGTATTGCTTGTACTTGTAAAACTGCTGTTGGCTAGCCTGTACTCGTATTTTTATTGTCATTTATTTAATATTTGCGGTATGCGGGTTTACTGCTGTGCTGTTTAATTAATTAACCTACCTGTGCACATGCGCGAAAGGAATTACAGAATCTAATGAAGCGAGAAGCCGAGAAAGCAGTCCAGAATTTTCGTTACCATGGCCTTCATACCCTAATTTTTACGTATCACATTTTTAGTTTTTCACAAAGTAACTGTTAAAGTAACTTACAGTTACTTTTCTCAGAACTGTAACTGTAACTGGTTTATTTTCAGTGGTGTAACTAAAGGTTGTAACAGGGTTACATTTCCAATGGAGTATCTGTAACTGTAACTGAGTTACTTTTTAAAAGTAACTTTCCGGTCCCTGGTTTAAAAACATCGCCTCTGGCTACTTACGAGTCTCATTTGAACAAGGCAACCATATTTATTGTGCGCGCAATTATAAAGGTTGAACTTGGAAACTTTATAGAACAAGATGGAGGAACAAAATTAATGTGTTATATTTTATAGTGTCACCTCAGTGTACGTGTCTTTCTTTCTCTATGAACCATAAGTTAATAATTTTGCAGGTATATCTTTCAGTATCTATAAAACTTCTTTGCTCAAGTAATTAGATATTTTGTTAAGCCAATCAGAAATGTATTTTCAAGTTTCATGCGTAATACTATATACCTAACTAAATTTTGTAAAACACTCTGGTATTGGACGAAGACAGTCGAACAAAAACTATTTCTCGCAAATAAAAGTTTTGTTTGGAATTTTGACGGAGAAAAGAAAACGGGAATTAATATTTGAACCATCTTAGAAGTACGACGTATAGAAAATCTACGGAATAATCATCAGTTCGAGTCCATCCAGAACCACCGAGAGGCATTCCCAGTCGCGGAACTACTGCGCTGGTGTTCCCAGGATGAAGATGCAGATCATTCGATGCTCATTTCCAGTATTAAGAAGTCAGAAACCGTACTAGATAGTTCTATTACCCTGAAATATTACTACAGATCGGTCGTATCTTTCTTAAGGAATCTCATATAACTTACGAACTTTTCAGAACAAAAACCCCGGAATATTTAAAATCATTAAAGTCATTTTACACACCAGTTTTCTTCTAATACCAGAATGTTGACGTCCCTTAAATAACTTAAACTCGTATAAGAATCTCCACTTGCTAAAAACCTTAATGTTACTACTAGTCTCTCTCTTACAGGTATTGCATCCCGAAATGATGTGTCTTTCCTTCCTATTGTATGACCAATTTGGTTGATGAGGTATTCAAAATCTGCACTGGTCATTCTTGCGAAATTTTTGAAACTACCATCACATCGATTTTCCCCCCTCATAAATGCATCATCCCTTTTAAGATCTGCTAGCAGGTTAGTACCACTATATCAATTCCTAGCTTGTAATGATGGCCGCACCCAGAACTTCCGTTTCTTATTTCGATGTTTAGTCAAAATAACACAAGCAGCTGCTGTAATCAGTGCTTCACATGATGGCATTGTTGTTGTTGTTGTTGGCCGTTTGTCCACACTGGTATACATATTTAAAAACATGTAACATGTTATGAAACAAGTTGTATTACTTGTTATACAACTTATTATTTAACTTGTTATGTAACATGTTATGAAACAAGTTGTGTAACTTGTTGTATAACATGTTACAAATATAACATGTTTTTGTTATATAGTGTAGACCCACCTTAAGGCTGGTTCGTCTTAAATTTCGGTGTGTTGCATCGGCGCGGGAGGACTGAGGTGCGTGCTGCAACAGCGGCAGTTCCTACCACCACTCGGAGGCGACTACACCTTCTGCTGTGTGTGCTGGACGCCCCGACCGCCTGTTCGAGTCAGCGTGTGGAGTACGCCCTGCCAGAGCCACGGACTTTCAAGTATGATCCGCCCTAACGCACATTCTGCATCACGCGCAAGTCTGTGTATGGAGCCGATTTTCTCCCTGCCTTAGGAATTTTGCCACGGACCGTGACTTACCCGTGCGGTAGTTCTAACTTTGCGAACTTGTCAGCACGTCTCGACGATAAAGCCTACTTGCTACAAGAATTGTAAAATTGTAGGGTATTTTGAGTGTGAACAGCCTTGATAATTTGGCGAAACTTTCAGTTGGTTTTACGTAATAAATGACGCTACTGCAGTAGTGCCGCGCAAGGTAACCGCGCCCTTCACAGACACCTCGCACTGCGCACTCCGTTCGCGCGAGCATTTGACCCGGGGGGGGGGGGGGGAGAGCTAGGATAAGCGGGACTTGTAACAAACACCTGCAGGTTCCTTGGAGCGTGCCGGCTGTGTCCGAGACGAGAGACTAACACACTGAACTCGCATGATTCAGTATTTCACGAACCCAATTCTGCATGTCCCCGGAACTGCTGGTTTTTTTTCCCTCATAAATTTTTGTTTTGGGTGACGAACGAGAACGTTTGTCTGGACATGTAGAAATTACGCTTAAGTTTTGTAACTAAGTTGCTTCGTAGGTGCTCACAGAACTGCTGCACCTGTTGATGGGACCAAAGTTGCGCATACTTAGTTTTGGTCACCAGAGACTTTGCGTCGCGACTAACATTATTCTAATATTTGCCCCGAGACCGCGAAAGGGAATTTAGTTTTGACACTATTGCGACATGGTACTCCCCGAAGGAATAAAAATTCTCGTGAGAACGGTTATAACTGGATGTTTAATGAATTCTTTTAGAGTTAGTATTTAAAAAAAAAAAAACTTTTTGGTGTTATTTCATAGGCGCTTTGCGAACTGCGCTTTGTCATTATTTTGTAATTTATTTTATAAAAAAAAGGGGGTTGTCTGTAAAGTCGGTTTACGGACGATAATTTTACGTGATAACGTCATAAGAAAACATTGATGAAAAATTGCATACGTCTATGAATTGAATTGAATTATTATCACTGAATTATCATTATTTTGTATAATACAAAGAAGGAGTTAATTGAAAATTACAATTTTTTTTCATTGAATACTAAATTAAAGCAGTTGACATTTATAAGATCATTTATATGAGATAAGTAATAATTTTTTAGTCAAAATTGTAACATAACCTATTATTACTGCACTCGCTGACCGATGCTACTTTTTTTTAATAACCAAAGAACAAATATATGAGATTATATCGCTAATCAAATTCTTAAAATGCAAGAATTAATTACCTTTTTTGCCGCAATTGTTGTAATAAACAATGGAAACTACATTAACTTTTCACTTCACTTTATAAACAGTTGACAAAACAGTTCACGTGTAGGTTGTGTGCTGCCGCTGTCTCTCATCTACTCAGACGCATCGGCCGATGGAGTGGAAGAGAGATAGTTGCGTCACAAGCCGATCGTGCCTCTCTATCGCTTGTTCCGCGCTCTCGCTTGCACGCTCGGCTCAGGCGGAACGTGAAAATGAGTCAAGCTTTTTCGTGCGTGCAGACAGCGTTCATCGATTTATAAGACGTTATCACTTCAAAAATTGGGTAAAGATTTATTAGAGATACAGTAAGAAGCCCTGTGACTTATTAATGAAGTTCCTAAGTAGTGTTGTTACCTGTGATATTTTTACGATAGCCCAAGCAGAAGTTTGGAGTAATTTCAGGATGTTCTTAATTTTTTCACATTTTAGCATTTCCGTTTTGTTCATCCTACTATCAATGGAGGTCAATACAGCTACGCTACTCTGATTTACAGAGGCGCATTCCTTAGGCCCTTCAGGCAAAATAACACCCCACTCTAACATGGCTTCGTTTTTCAGCTACAACTTAAATGAGGAGCAGCTGGGACAAAATTTAACTGCTTATCAATAGATAACGAGGAGACAGAAAATATTGAAATTTTTGAGAAAGAAAAGCTTGTAATGCATATAAGTGGCACTAAGGGGAATTTAAATTGACGACCCAGGTCAGGCCAGTTGTGGTGAATAGGTCTCCCATGGTACACCAGAGTCATGACAAAGTAAATTTTATGAGGACGACTTTATTTTGAACAATAAGTTGCAAAATAAAATTATGTTTTGTTTATAGTATTATATTAACACGTTTTTCTAATCCTATATATATATATATATATATATATATATATATATTTATATATATATATATATATATATTTGTCCCTTTTTTTTACAGGCGTGAAGCAGAGTGAATTGCATTAAATAAAATGTGTGTAACTGCTAGAGCTTCTGACTCCAATTGTAATGGTGTCAGTTAAAACTGTGCCATTTGTAATGGCTTAACTTCAGTGTTTCCTCTGGAAGGGAGGGGTTCGAGATTGGAATGGGTTGTGAGTTTATGATCTCGCATATTTCAGTTATGCCGTTTATTCTACAGGATGTCCATAAAATAATGTCCCAGTTTCAATGGTTGTTATAACAAGCTAATCTAGAATATTTACAACCAATCATACTTAAAATTTAAGGTAAAAAACTTAGTTTTGCTTACACATGTTCAGTATGTGCACCTGTGCAACATGTGCACACATCCACCATAAAGTCTAATATTTCCCACACTTTGGTTAACAAGTAATGGAAGTAATAGCCTCTTCAATAATTGTGTGTCTGAACTCTGGCAAATTATTAGGTAGCGACGGAACGTAGACAGGATCTTTTATAAAGCCCCAAAAGGAAAAATACTCATGGATTTGTGTCAGGTGAACGCGGAGGGCAACAAAAAGAGCTCTGTCATCTCGAATTGCCTATGCCATCGGTGTATTTTTTTTTAGCTACATGGGGGATCACAATTAAACTTTAAACGAAACGCAAGATGAACTATAATTACAGATATACTCTTAGCAAATTGCAGAACACAAAACGCTTTTTCAATCAGGAGGAGTCGCCATTTTGTGTAGGTGGTTGCTGCAAGCGAGAAAACAACAAAGCAGTACTCACGCATTTGCTTACATAAAACTTTTCGAGTTACTCTTTAATTGGGACCTTGAACCAACACTCAACAACGCTTACAGTTGATACTATTTAAATTTATAATTGGACATTCCTTTATGGACATACTGCATCATCACAAGAACGTTCACGGGTCGCTGGGAGCTACTACTATAGCAGGGACTCGAACCCAGGACCTCGATAGAGAGTACCCGCCGCATGACTAGGTAAGGATCGTGTCCTGCTGGACTCTACACCCGCGGGTCTCTTAGCGACCAAACATTATCTATGCGTAGCTACTAATTTCTGGCCTATAATCGGCTCGTTACACACCTCCACGGAGCTGGCTAAAGACATGCTCTGAACTCTACTGAACTCGCTGCACAAAAACTACGTCAGCGCGACGCTCCAAGGCGGCGCAAGAGATAATGCATTGTAACTTTTTTCCTAACCTAACTAAAACTAAGCGAATTTGTTTGGGAGGTATCTGGGTAAGGAAAGACTCTTAAGTGCATCTCGGCCGAAACCTATAAGCCTATTCATTACGAAAGGGTAGTTGCACCGTGTGCTTTTTTTGTTTGGGGGTTGGCCAATCATGGAAGCAATTGATGCAATGACTAACTCTCCTATCCTAGTTATAGTCTGTTGCAATGCGGCATTCTCTGCGACTGTAGAAGGGGGAGGTGGTAAGGACAACTTCCTGGGTGCTGCGTCAATAATTTGCACAACTCCCGACACCTTCACAGACAAAATGCGAAATTAACTAAATCCTCGAAACTAAAATTTTCTTAAATATATTTGAATGTTGTTTACATGCCAATAATATTAATTCTGCGTCAAAGATAAGAATAGCAGACGCATGCACGGGTGCGTTTTTGTTTTCAATAAACATTCATAATACATATTATTTTTAACACTCATACTTTGAGGCCATGCAGTTTTTAATTTTAGAAATAAAAGGTAAAGCATTCTTACATAGTATTTTAGCAGTTCCTTATTGCCAAAAAAAAATATTTTAAACATAATATGGCAATAGCCCAAGAAAGGAACACAAAAAAAAAGGTTGCCAACGTTTAATTAATTAAAAAAAAAAAAAAAAGACTTTTAGGTTGCTATGTTGCCTCTAATTCCCGCACAGTTCCAGGATTTCCAAAGAAAATAAGATCCTCCTTTCTTTGTGGGCGTGTCGTGTTTCGCTTGAGGAGGGGAGGGGGGGTGTTCAGAGTTCGTGGACCCACAAGAGACAAGGCGACATCCCTGGATACACGAAAGGGGGGTGGGTGACTGTCGGAGCCGAACCGGAACTGCGCTCCCTTGGTCGTCTCCCCCTCCCTCCCTCCCTCCCTCTCCACACCCGCTAGGGCCGGAGCTGCCAGTGGAGCGGCGGGTTGACGGTGTCTGTCGCTGCGAGGCTGTCGAGGAGCCAGCACCGCCACCTGGACAGCGGCGCGAGAAGTGTCTGCGCTCCGCCAGACGTCAGTGCTCCAGAGGCCACAGCAGGTGAGGCCGTAGAGCGAGGAGGGTAGACAGAGATGTCCCCTGCCACACGATCAGGCCAGCTCCCAGTTAGGACTGCTCACTGTTGCAAAACAAATCATTTTAAACATAATATGGCAATAGTCCAAGAAAGGAACACAAAAAAAAAATAGGTTACCAACGTTTACTTGAAAAAAAAAAAAATTAACGACTTTTAGGTAGCTAGATTGCCTCTGATTCCCGCACAGTTCCAGGATTTCCAAAGAAAATAAGAGCCACTCTTGAACATTTTTGGTTTGGCAGTTTTGACTCAACTGAAGTCTCCCCACACGCGATCAGCTTGGTTTTGCCATGACTGTTGAATGTATCGTTTCTTCCTAGAATATGGAAGAAACTTTGCATGCTGCAGTTGCATTTTTTAGTTATATTGAAGGGGAAAAAACACAAAGAGAATAAACATATTTTGTCTGCCAATACACTCGGCTATGGACTGATTGTTTGGACTGGTGAGACGCTGTTCCCACACACGGCAGTTCGGACTGAGGGCTCTCGAGCCCAACAGCCCGGTGTTTGGATGGGAAGCCATCAGCTCCGACTGATCAGTCCACTGTACTTGCTCACACACAGCAGTAGCGACTATTCAGTGCGTACTGATCGTGTGTTGGAGCCTTAACACTGGAAACTGAAACCATGATTTGCGCGATATGTGACGCTACTTTGGGTGTACCCATAACTACTACAAAAATAAATCTCGGGCGAGAGGTTCAAATCCAAAATGTTAGCTTTATAATGATAATTTAACTACTTGATGACTACTTGCTTAGTATAGACGATTACTTTGAATAAAACACGCAAAACTGGTTTTTAATAAAATAAAAGCAGAATCTGTAGAAATGATTATGGAATGTAGCAGGTCTGGTATGCCGCACCGCAAAATGTGTGGCTACCAAAATAAAATGAACTAATTTTTTACTTTTTTTTGCCTGATAATAGCTGATGCATTAACTTTTCAATCAATGTAGCTATGTTAGTAATATATTATGAAAACTACTATCTAGTAGGTGAGTCCAAAACTAATTAAAAAAACAAGGTTTGAGTCTTGGAAATTAGTGTCTTGACTACGGGTGAGGTTTTGCGGCGTCCTAGAGTCTGATCGCCGGTCCCCGATTTTCATGAAGAAACGTCTCAAAAATGGGACTTTTAAGAGTTTTGACTGTGTCCATGACTAAGTTACATTAAACCCCGGAAGAACTATCTTAGTGAGTGTCCGTGTCAAAACAAGTAAAAATTAAAATTGGCTATATTTGTATATAATTCAACGATTTCCAGAAGTGCAACCTCCGAAGTCAAAAATTATAAGACACTTCTATTTCTGGCACTACAATCATCTCCCTCAAATAAATCTATTTTAATTTATTTAGGTCTCAAAATAAAATTAAGTTGCAAAGAATTTTACACTGAGAAAATTCCAAAATGACAGAGAAAAAATGAAGTGGGAAATATTGATAATTTATTAAGATATATTTTTACTTCGACTTGAAGGTTGTAGGATTGAAAGCTCGCGAAATTAAAAAAAAAAAAAAACGTTTTGAACATTGTTAATGGTTTTCCACGCTATTCGGTGAAAACTGCTCTACCCAATCTAATAACTTGTCATTGGCAAGCATAACCATAAAGTCGGACTAAGTTAATTGTGGGACAGTCGTCTGAAAATAATATATATTTACAGTAGAGTCTCGACTGAGTTAATTTGAACAATATCGAATAAAAAGATCTCAAACAACAAGGAGAGAATATGAAAATGGTCTTGGTTTTCAGATGATCAGAGGTATCATTTTTCGGGGTGAATTTTTACCATGTCTTTTTCAGTGTATATTATTTCACGTCACTCCATGATGTTAGTCTCCTTTAGGCTTTCTACGACGGTTAGATATTCATTTTTTAAATTTCAAAGGCAAATATTTCAAAAGTCTGCCACAAATGGCGCTTCAGTTTGGTTCTGATAATACGGAAACTAGTTTTAATCGAAGCTCGGTTAATCTTTATTTATAGCGTGTCTTATCCTTAGTTTGGAGTGAGCATTTTATATTCTCTCTCTTTCTAACACACGATATCTGATATTGACGCGGTCCTTGTTTCTGTGTGCTCTGTTACCATACATACCCAAAGAGCAGAAACTTTTAGATGCGACTTTAAACTTAAAAAGTATTTTTCAGTAAAGGAAAATTTGGATTGAGCATTTTGGAAATGCATTTCCTTGCTGTAATTCATCAAGATCATCATCTGATAATATTTTATTTTTATTTCTAAGGAAATGTAACTAAAGGACGCCATATTGGTTTCAAACATTTTGTCATCAATTTTTTAATATATTTTAATATTAATTATTTTAACTCTTGACGATATCACATAATTAAAACAATCTATTGTTATACCGATTGATACATACTGTATTATTCCCCATGCGAAATAATAATTGGTATTCACAATTGGTATTTTTTATTTCAGAATATATACAACACTAGCTAATGCCTGGCATGCGTTGCAATGCCTTAATAAATATTTTTGTAATTTATTTGAAGTAGGTACATATGCACAAAGCATCTCTCTATCTCTTTCTAATTCTCTATCTATCTATCTACATATATATCTACCTTTCTCTCTCTTTCTCTCTCTCTCTCTATATATATATATATATATATATATACCTCTGTTTATCTCTATCTCTCCTATATATATATATATATATATATATATATATATATATATATATCACTCCGTAACAATGAAAATATTAAAAATCGATGTTTTACCTATTTATATTTTTATCTGTGGTTTTACCTATCACATGTGTAACGCACTAAGTATATAAAAGCACGTGCGTATTAGAATAAAACCTTGTTTCAAAATTTCAAACAATATGCGAAGAACTCTCGAAGATTTAAGATTGGAACGAACGAACATTTTTCAATTCTTATTTACATTTATAACTGTTAAAATAAACTCTCTTAAAATAAACAAATAATAAATTTTAAAAAATTAAATTATAATAATTATTATCGATTGTTCGCGAAATAATAATTGTAACATTAACACGGCGGTTAGTATCAATCTGGCAACGATGCGCGCCGGGGGTCTCTGCTCTGCCTTCCAAGCGTGAGACAGGCTATAAGATGAGGCGATGTTAACGCGGACCCGACATGATGACTCGGCGGTCAGAGCGCCTGCCCTATGACTGAAAGATCCCCGGCTCGATGCCCGGCCGGGTCACTTGTGCTGTCCCTTCATCCGCGGAAGGCAACGACGAGCCCACTGCGGGATCACCTCGCCTGGTACGCCGCCTCAGTCGAGCCGCGGCCAGATACCAGCGGGTCGGTGTCGACGAGTCCTGGGGCTGAACGGCCCACCATCGTGGACATAAAACAGCTGGAAGTTTCGACTGCTTGCGTGCTGATGGCGGCCGTGTGTCGGCCGAGGTGCAGTTTACTAAAGCGAAAAAAGAAATTATGCTAGCTACTTAACCGTATATTAAAAATAACTCATAAATAACCTCGTCAAAAAATCAATAGGTGGTTTCCCGCCTTAGGCAGGGTCAGCATGGATGGAGCGGGGCAGACACTCACAGGAGCCGGCTGCCCTACCCGAGGGACAGACCTGTCGTTCCAGCCGGCCTGGAGAATGCGTGAGGTGAAATGAGATGGGCATGGAGCAGCGACGGGAATGAATTTGTGGAGGGGGGGGGGGGAGGCGGGCCACGGCAGCGTCCGCCACATTTCCCACTTGCGGAAATCCGGGTTCGACCCCACCGGGAAGTCTAACCCCTGTCGCCTTGGTGGGAGGCGAGTGTTCCAAACCACTCAACCACCGCGCCTCTTCATCAAGCCACGCAGTAGTGTGAAATAAAGTTACCAACTATTGCATAACATTTTATTCGTACGAAATGCATTAAAACAAAATTGTTTCCTGGTTAGAAATATTTTTTTTTTTTTTTGCTTTGGGTTGGCACAGAGCTGATCTCGATTCCCCGTCTGCCCATCCTGCGTGAATTTATACATGAGAGCTGAGTCGGAGCCCATTGTATTCTTAAAGTTCCTTCGCGTTTAGCTTCTCCGTACAACCGTGCGAGGTGAAATCCTGAATTTCACATTACTCCGTCGATGTGAAACGAGTGTGGGAGTTATAACCGGTCTGTGGTGCAACCATTTCAGACATTTAGTATCAACAAAGGATCATAATTTTCTTGGATACACTTGTTTTTTGTGTATTTGAAACGAATTTATTGAACCAGCAAAAAGGTGTCTTGACACAAATTCACGTTTGAAAAATGTTAAAAATAATCTCTACACATAAAAAAATACTTACAACGAAAACTACATAATCAACTAACGATGTTTCCTGAGGCCAGACGCCGCAGGCTTCGCCGGACAGAACTGCGCAGTTACTTCAGTGTGACGTCAAAAGTGGAAAAACACAAACTGAACTTGAAAATGGGCCGTTTAAGATTCCCGTCTGGATTCAGGAATTTTCCAATTTGGAAACCATTCGTTACTCATCTAAGGAGTGGGTGCTGTGGGGCCATTATGTCACATCCGTGCCGCGGAAGGCAATGAATGGTGAACCGCCCCCAAAACCCTTTTGTCGAGTGATAACTCGCATTTTGGTCGTCTTTACTACGACGTTACCTGGGGCACGAACACTATTGCAAGCTATTTTGCAGGTGCTTTATTCAGTCGCACATCTCTTTTAACGATACTACTTTGAAGATATTTCAAATATATTTAAAACAAAACGTAATACAGCGATTACAATCTTACACTAATCTAAGAAATGAACACAACCTTAACATTCAGACTATATGAAAAATATAACATGTGTATGAACTTCGGCGATTAAGAATTGCACGGAACAACATGTTATGTAAAGCCACTACCCAATCATCTTAATTTAAAAAGTCCTAACACTTTTTTGGTGTTAATTTTTGAGAAAAATAAAATAAATTTAATTTTAAGAATTTCCCTGGCGTGTGGTATACAGTAGCACTCAGGTTATTTAATATGCTACGTTTGACAACAAGATCATCATCACTGAGTCATGAGCTTTAACGAGATCAGTTGTAAATAGAAAGCTTTAAAAAATACCTACCAAAAAAAAAAGAATTCCCAGAGTCAAAGAGAAAAATTAGTGAACCATGTAAATGCCTTTCTCCGCCTTCTGCACCTTTCTACTTTTTTTCTCTCTCTCTGTGGAAGTTCAATGTCATGGCGACACTAATTCCCGTCTTCGTTTCGTCTCGCTTCTTCGTGCTTCTTCGCGGTCGCTGCCTTTCGGTTCCACAGTTCTTGCCGCGCCGACGAGGTCGCCCTCAGCTTCGTCACGCCGCGCCGTCTCTCCGCCCCGGAACGACAAGATGGCGGTGGTTCGCTTGGACGGGAAACAAAAACAGAGTTTGTTTACGACGAACCTTTTTCCCTTCTACCCGAAATAAGTCGGCGAATTCGTTCCGACTCGATGAACTTAACTGCTGCGAGAATCGCCAAAGAAAGTCAACACCTGAGAGAGAAAAAACAAATTAATGAAATACGTCTTTGCATCTCGTCGATATCGGGCCCGTAAGAGACGACGAAGAGTTACAAGATGAGAACAAAGCTGCTTCGACGGAATTATTTAACGAGGGAAACGGGTGTGCTTCGAGAAACCACCCCACATAAGAAAAAAAATTTCAGTACTTTTACAAAAGATTCCTTTGGAAACCAGTTGCCAAGAAATAGTTTGTAATACTACAAGAAAGATATTTTAACTTTGTACAACACGTGGCTATGGTGATTTTTGCATGTATGGAAGAATTTTTTCAAGTTAATACTTAATATTTCTTACAAAAATTGGCGCATAATGATATATTTTATTTGATTTTTCATTCAAAATTAAATTTTTTAAACCACGGAAAAGATTATCGAATAATCAATAATTTGACGTTATTTTGTTTCAATATGCTTATTAATGTACGCGTTTAATACTGTATAGCTATTCAGGGAACGGTTTACAAATAACTTTAACTATTTTAAGTTTCACATTAAGTCTATTAATGGGTCTAGGTCTACCTACCTGGGCACGCATACGGTGTGTGGAGCTTCAGAAGAAACCATGCGATTTGAAAACTGCCCGAGATATCCGATCAATATCTGTTTACGAAAAACACGTAATAATGCGCTGAGCACCGATGAGTAACAGTTCTTTTCCGCATTTCGTTTTTGAACTGTATATTTTGGAGAGTGAAAAGGGCTAAAAATGTGTGTATTCAGAATAATTTTTACACTTGAAGCGCCCATTAGAGATTCTTGAAATCACTCAAAGGATATGTATCACACCTTCATCTTCAGTTCTCCACCGTCTCATGTAACGTTTACCGCTCAAATTTCATTGTCGTCCTATGCACGACGAGAAGACTGCACGCCAGTTTAAGAGCCTTGCTCGTAGAGTCGATAACACGCTAGAAGCACCGGCGAGCTTCGCACTTGTCATCCCGCCTCGCTATAACTTATACACCCCTGATTAAATACGAGCCCCTTGACAATAGAAATGTCATTTTCGTCAAATCAGGGTAAACACAAGCATACAAACAAATCTCAAAATGCAACGGCGGGCCCCAGGCATGCTCTGGTGTCCATGTGGCCATGCAGCGTGTGCAATAAAAAAGGTTATGCTAAGACTTTTGGGTTCGGGACATAAAGTCAGGAATTGTCAGGTGACGTCGTGATGCGACGTAACTGAAGTGTTAATCAGATTAACTCGCCATCGCAATATTGTAACGCAAAAAAACATTGAGAAAACGGTGCTTGATAACGTCTTAAAAAAAATTGTGGAGTAGAATCTCCGTCGTTTAACACAGTCACTTTCATAAATATAATAAATAACATTTAAACTGTTTCCACAATAGAAAAAAGTACACTTCTGCCAAAGTTTTGGGTATCTTAACCATTGTGGCGGAACAATTATTTGAAGGAATAAAAACGGCTTCACCCTGTTTCTACGTATTCTTGCAGACTTGGACACCCACTTAAGGCCCGTCACACTGTCAGATATTTGTCTCCAACTATATTTGCCAGTACATACGTGTATATTGTCAAATACTTAAAAACTGGTAATTTTCGTGAACTATCCAATTTTCGATGTATTAAAAATGAAATGACTGCAGACAAATATAGTTATTTACCATTTAAGTTGAATAAAAAATACTTGGAACAATGGAATTAATATGTGGTGGCGATATAAGGTGTTACAGGGAAAGTTATTTTTTTTTTGTTAGGGGTGGGGGAAGAGCCAAGATGAGTTCTTTCTCCGGGTGGATTCTATTCTAGCTCCGAACCTGGTGTCAAGGCCTTAAGGTTCGGGATAACTTACCAACTTTTTTTCCTATTCGAACTAAAACTAAATGTATTTGTTTGGGTGGGGTCTGGGGTTAGGGAAGACTCTAGGTGCGTCTCAGGCCGGATCCTTTACGACTAATCATGCTGG
Source organism: Bacillus rossius redtenbacheri (assembly GCF_032445375.1). Classification (NCBI taxonomy): domain Eukaryota; kingdom Metazoa; phylum Arthropoda; class Insecta; order Phasmatodea; family Bacillidae; genus Bacillus; species Bacillus rossius. Next base: position 46,796,680 of record NC_086330.1, on the reverse strand, counting down.
GTTTCAACAATCCAGAAAGTGTAAGATGCAATGACTCAACTCACCCATCTTAGATCTAGACTATAACTAGTTAAGTTGGGCCCAGGAAAAACCAGGGCAAACCATGGAGGTTATGCAAGCATTAGGCAGGCAGTATCAGTACAGGTCAAGGAGGATGGTCCAGGAAGAAGAGTTCTTCAGGGGCAGAGAGTTCCAACCATTCTGGGGTCGGGAGCTCGGACGTCGCGGTCAGGTATCGGTGCTTGCGCGCGTCTGTGATGTTCGGGGCGGCCGCGCCGGGCGCGGGCGAAGAGCCGGCCTGTGTTTTGTTTTCCCTCGGAGGTCGTTGCCGTCCCGGCCGCCTGCTCAATGCAGGAATGCGTCACGCCTGGCGGCCCCTTCGGCCTGCGGTACCGCGTCACGCTGGAGTCGCCGCCGGTCTCCGGAGAAGACTCGGCCATCCGGTCAGCGCCGTCACAGAACAACACAAGAGTCTTTCAGTACTCGCCATTGATGTGCAGCATTTAACCAGGGCTTCGTGTGTTATCATCCGTTCATGATACTATACTCGGACACGAAAACTTAACGTAGGAAATCTTCAAAATAAAGCCGGGTGTGATAAATATACGCAAATTGTGTTTTCGACTAAATTTCTGGACGCGAATCGCACGTAGTTTCTGCACCCGCCACTAGAATTCGTTGCCGGAGCAGTAGACTACGTAGACTGTTGAATCATTATAAGTATTTTCATACTGAAATTTCAAACTATATAATGAAACGGCCCCGGCTTTGGACCTGATTTTCGACAAGAAATTTTATTAAAATAGGTACTGTTCATTTTGTTAATACTCATTAAACAATTATTACTTTGGTTCGCACCATCCGCCATAGATAGCAGCACCGTGGTTATATATCTCCGTTCCATGAGACTTCCAATCCATTTACGAACTCACTCTTAACCAAATGCCGTATACCGGGATCTAAGATTTTAAACATAAAAAACTGTAGACACGAATAAAGGTAATATTTTACATTCCTCACGTTAACTTTGATTTCTGTTCAATGTTTTAGCTTATAAATGTATTATTTGCTTTTTTTTAGTGCTTCTGTTGGTACAGTGTTTATATTTTTTTTACTCGGTACTCCGAAAAATCATATAAAACATAGTTTTAAAAATTATTTTCTAAGACGTCAGAAATGTATTGAAATAAACGTCTAAGGAACTATTATTATTATTTTGAAATTTCGGATCACCAATTTTAACTTCTATTTTAAATTAGAAAATGTATTTAATTAAAATCCTATTAGTTCATTTAAAATTTTGACTCTTGAGATAATTTTAATGATAATATATGTAAGGAAATATCTCAAATATTTAAAGTTATTTGTCTTATTATGATATAAGGATATTTACTGATTTTTCACCTATAATAGTCTGCATATGTCCTATATAAATATTAATATAACGCAACCACTAGTGTGTAGCTTTTTTGTGTTAATACCAGCGAGTACAATTTCCGCGATATATTTTTTTTCTAGGTTTACTTATAAGTTCCTAGCCGACAAAATTGTCAGAGCGAACTGGTGTCGAGAATAAGGGATGCATGGCTCAGTCCCGGTACCTAGTACTGGGCGAAGTGAGGACTGGTTGTCCTGTGGAGCCTTGGTCCCTTGGTCCAGGCTCGTGTTGGCATAGGGCATGTTTTCCAAGCCTGTTGGTCCAGTGAGTTGCGTTCTGTATGCAACAGATATTCAAGCTGATTCCCTGAACTACCCTGTAAGGGCACACAATAATTGGGAGGGAAGGAGGATGGTAAGCCGGCCTTCGGATCGGAAAAAAAAAAAACGTCGTGTGTAAGCAGTCTTTTGTTTTGCATACTTGTAGAATAAAGTGTTTAGAAACGTTTAGAAGCCACAGTATTCTCACAGATACACTCAAAAAATATAATTTCTGTACCTTGGAGGCATAAGATGCTATATGTCCACTTCTGGTCAAAATTCACTTTTAAAAATACTTACAAATTACAATTATAAGACGTTATCAAGCACCATTTTCTCAATGTTTTGGGTGTTACAATATTACGATGGTGAGTTTTAAACTTTGCTTCAATTACTTCGCAACACACCGTCTCCTGACAATTCCTAACTTTATGTCCGGAACCTGAAAGTCTGAAAATAGCCTTCTTTATTGCACACAAGCGGTGGCCACGCTGCATGGCCACATGGACACAAGAGCATGCCCGGGGCCCGCCGTTGCATTTGGAGATTCATTTTTATGATTGTGTTAACCCTGATATGACGACAATAACATGTCGTCAAGGCACCCTTCTAATCATCTGTATTAGTTTACTTCATTAAAAAATTAATTTTATACACATGTTTTATTCATATTGAGTACATAGTATTTACTTTTTTTAAAAATTGATTTAATTTATGATTAACCAACCGTATTTATAATAACACTCCAGATTTGATTATTTTATTTCTCATAATTATGTATTTGCATTTTATTACGCCAAGTAAATATAATGTCTAGTGCGCAACCCTTTTTTTTATACTGTGTGGTATTTCAGTCAAAATACTTTACTAAATAAACTTCGTTCTAAAAATAATGCTACCGCAACCGCGTCTAAGCAGAGGCGCTTAGAAATACTCGTAACAACCACTGGTTCTTCCACGCATTCAAGGCCTCTCTGCCGTCCACCCTCGTTGAAACACGGTCTTTCAAACCAACACTCGCTGCTTTATTGAAGTTACCCGCCAAGCGAACAGTGACCTTCTTGCTCATGTCGCGGAACATAAAGGATTGCGTGTCGAGAGAGATTTGTAGGGAAATGTGTGTGCATGTGTCACGCTGTTTGAAAATCCACGCCCTAACCAGGGGACCTGTCACATTGTAGAAGTCTTGTCTCCATCCATAATCGACAAGAGAGTTTGAAATGTAAGTTCGAAATAAATACGCCATCCAATTTTTCTCGGTCGAAAAAAATTGGACATAACTTCGAACATGTTTAAAATCTGGTCACACTCTCAAAGTTTATTACTGGAAAAAAGCTAGCACGAACTTTTCATTTTAATCTTTGTTTAAAATTTAATTTATCTGTACTTGATGGAAAATTTGTACTTGTTATATTTGGTAAGCATTACTTAAATTTTAAAACGGTTATAAATTTTGATCACGTTAATCTTGTTTGCACAATGAATTGAGTGAATGCTTTGGTATATTTAAAAGTTATACAAGATAGACACATCATCAGCTTTTCCGAGATAAATTAATTTACATACAACATTCATTGTTAACATTATTTTAGTTTTTTTTACCTTTATAACCTCTTGATTCTTCCATGTGTTTTCTTTTTATCATTTGCAAGCCATTTTTGTTTCCACGCACGATTCTGATTGGCTTTTTCCATCAAACATACAACATATTTTCTAACCAGCCCTAATACATTAAAATATTTTATGGGAAAACGAGTCATCCAACTTCAAAAGAAGAAAAAAAAACATGACTGTGTTAGTGACGTGTTTGGTCTCATCACGACCTTCCTACATTATTTGACCAAACTTTATTGTAATGTGTTGGAAGCGAAAGTTTTACAGTGTGACAGGGCATTAACACACACACATGTAAAAACAATCTTCGGGTTGATATCACATAGTGATGTATGTATCCCAAGTGGAAGTGCCAAGAAGAACTCGTGACCATGGCCGTCGATAGGGAAGGGGAATTGGGGGAGGAAGGCATACAGTGAGGCCAACTTGAGTTTCCAGATTATTTTTAATGCTTGAAGTAACCCTGATAGGACGAAAATTACAAGTAGACTATATTGTTCATAGAATTTATAGGAAACTTGACACGTTATGTGATAACGCGCAGATCAAGTTTAGTCATTAATTTTTTAATTGTTGAAGTTTAGAAGTTGAACATTTAAAAAAAAAAATGTGAGCGAGTCTTTCAGTCCTCACCAGTGATGTGTAGCTAACATTTAACCTCGGTAACTAACAAATTCGCGTGTTCTCTTCGACACGAAATTCAACATAGTGATATATATGTAGATATATGTAGATATATGTGTATATATATATATATACACACACACACTCAAATAGAGGTTTCAACTATATATTTCTGGACACGAAACAAACTTAGTTTCCGCACCCGCCGCTAGAATTCGCTGCCGGAGCAATTACGTCGACTATCGAATCATTCGATTTGCAAAGCGAAATTTTAAACTATATAATGACACGTATCCTATAAAAGCTAAATAGCCTTGAAAAAATTCTGTACCTCGGCTTTGGACCACATTAGACAAGGAAATTTTTTATTAAAATACTGCCCATCTTGTAGAAATTCATTCAACAGTTAATACCCTAAAGTTTCCCTTTGTCTTTGTGAACTTCGGTTCGCGCCCATCCACCACAGGTGGCAGCACCGTGGTTACAGGTTATTTCCCCCCCACCGAATGCCGTGTGCCGAGAGCACCGATAATTAGAGACATGCAAAATTCGCGGATTCATTTCGCGATAGACTAACATGAAAAATACTATACCTTCGTACCGCTTCTGCGATTGGCCCACATTTTATCCGGGGAACTGTGAGCCAATGGGAAACACTAAACCAAGAAAGTGCCGGATTACGGACAGCCTCTAGTTGAGACGTCTCACGCGTCAGTAGCCAATGAACAGGTGTCATTTCCGCGAGTATTTAAAGGACTGTGGAGTCTATCCTAGAGGTCAATGAATCCGCGAATTTTGCAGGTCTCTACCGATAATGCGGGAGGGGGGGGGGGGTCCCCATTCGCCCCCGGGCCCTCGGCTTCTCGCGACGGTCCCCTGCTCGTGGCGAGTGCGACTGTCTGCGGGTCGCGAACTGCCGGGCTGCCTGCTCGCGGTCCGTGAACAGGACGCTCTCCCGACAGGAAGTATCCCCCACCCCCCCCCCCCCCCCCCCTCACCTTCCCGAGGCGCGGTATTCCAGAGCGTGACGTCGTCATATGCGCTGTCTCACGCTACGCATCTAATCGCTTCTTCTTGTAGTCTTTCTTTTTACATGCTTTATATTAGCTTCACCTGTATGTTTGTCTGTCCGTCTGTAACTCTGTCCGTCTGTAACTCTGTCGACTAAGAGTGAGTGGCTCATCACTGTAAAATGTCCCACAAATTTCATTACGTTCGTTAGCCGAGTGGTCTAAGGCGCGCGACTTCTGTGACGTCAGCTTTCGGATTCAGCGATCGTGAGCTCTACTCCCGGCCACGCCGAAAAAAAAAAGTTTTTTTTTTCCCGGTAAATTCTAAGATTATATACATACATCTAACTGTAAATGATTCGGAGAGACTTTACCATTTCTTTGTGACGTTGCAACTCCAAATAGTTATCTCAGATGGTAATAGGTAGTGTCGGTAACTCATTTCCCTATGATAATTATACATAAATATAGTTTAAAAAACTAAAAAAAACATGCTTTTAAAGAATATCAAACAAAAAAGTTAAAAATAAATATAGTTTAAAAAACTAAAAAAACATGCTTTTAAAGAATATCAAACTAAAAAGTTAAAAATAAATATAGTTTAAAAAACTAAAGAAACATGCTTTTAAAGATTATTAAACTAAAAAGTAAAAAATAATTTTAAAATTTAATTTATGACAATAGTATATAAGCAATACTAGTATAAATGAGAACAAAGCATGGGGCGCTTAATATACAAAAAATATGGCACAAAGCGCCTCAAGCTTTTTTCTCATTTATACTAGTATTGCTTATATACTATTGTCATAAATTAAATTTTAAAATTATTTTTTACTTTTTAGTTTAATAATTTATTTTTACTTCTTGCCATTGCAGCGTGGGCACCAAGCGCATTCTTGGTAGTTTTAACACACCCTCCCACTTGTTAAAGTTATCCACCTTTAATATTGAAAGTTCTTGGAAGTCACAATTCCATTCCCCGTCACAAGGCATTCGAAATAAACCACAAGTTTTTTTGAAATTTGAATAATTCACTTGTAATAAAATTTAATTTAAATAAAAATTATTCTTAAGTTATATTATTGGAGTTTAATCATCGTTTATTATTATATCATATTATTTTAATAACTGTTTTTTAGCTAATAAACTGAAGTCAAAAAGCCATTAGTGACTCTGTTCACGAACATCCACACTAAAGATTATTTTAATGGAACATACATTCCTATTGTGTGCAGAGCTTCAGAAGGAACCACGCGGTTTGGAAACTGCTCAAGATATCCGAGTGGTGTCTGTCTACTAAAAGTATTTAAAAATATCTGAGGACGGATGAATAACTCTTTTTTCGTATTTCGTTCTTGAACTGTATTTTTGGAAGTGTGACAATTTCTGAAAAAAAAAAAAAAAAAAAAAAAAAAAAAAAAAAAAAAAAAGTTTTAGAATAATGCTTAGGCGCGAAACATCCGGTACAGATTCTTGTAAGCACTCAAGGGCTTTGCATTACACCTTCATTATCAATCCTCCTCCATCTAATGTTACGATCATCGCTCATATTTCTTAGTTGCCCTGTGCACGACGAGAAGACCGCGCGTGCAGTCCGCAGCCGTGCGCCTAGAGGCGATACCGCGCTAGAAGCACCAGCGAGCGTCGCACTTTAATCATCCCGCCTTACTAACACGGATACACCCCTGTCTAGGCCCCTGACTAATTACCAATTAATTCCCTACGCATGACATTTTTATTCACGACATGAATAGGATAGGTTGGGGGAGAAATCATTATGGCCGGACAGGTATTATATACGTGTGATTTTGTCTTACGCGCCGAAATATGTCACGACCCAAAAACATCGCTATCAGTTTCTCGGAAGGGAGGGGGGAAGGGGGGAAAAGCTTATTATAATTTCATTGAAAGGCAGTCATTAATAAAAAGTTAACAGAATACAAATGCTATTTTTTTTTTGTATTCTAATGAAAGGGACGTTAGTGTTGCCGCAGCCATTGTGCAGCCTGTCACGCGAAGCTACGCAGTGGCCCGAACCTCGCTCCGCTTCCAGCATTCCCGTTCGTGTCAGAGACAGCAATGTCCGTGTGGGACAATAAACCAGCTGTCACCTGCTACCGGGTGACAAAAATTATATATTAACGTATACCAGGAAACTCCCCGGGCTGGCAGGAAACTACCTGACGTCCCGTTTCATTCGCAGTTCAACGACCGCCAACAATTCACAGGTTCGTCCAGGTCGAGTAGATATTAAAAGTATAATAACGGGAAATGTGTTCACTTTGAAAAATAAAAGCATTTTAGGAAAACATGTGAGTGAGTCCTTCAGTACTCGTCAGAGATGTGTAACATCTAATGTCGGTAACGAGAAAAATTCGTGAGTTCTCAATGTTGCAAATACACTTATAATACCAAACTCGGACACGAAATTTAACATAGATTTCTTTAAAATAATGCCGAGCGTGATAAATTTACGCACGTAGTGTTTTCAACTACATTTCTTGACGTGAATCACATGTAGTTTCCGCAACTACGTCAACTATTAAAATCATTCTAATTGCAGAGCAAAATTTTTAAACAATATAAAGATACGGCTTCTGTAAAAACAAACAAAAAAAAAAAGCTTGGAAAAATACTGAACCCCAGCATTTGACCTTAATTTCGACAGAGAAATTTTATTGAAATACTGGCCATCTTGTCAAAAATTCACTAAACAGTTGATACTTTAACGTTTCCCTCTGTCCCTATGAACTTTGACTTGCGTCATCCGCCACAGATGGCAGCAATGTTGTTACACTTTTAAGTTCCATACGACGTCCGTTCCATTCACGATATTACTCCAACCAAATGTCAGCTAACATAACGCATCCGTGCCCACTCCTGTGCTCACGAAGCAATACGTAGAGGTCACATCTCATGGTTCCGCTTTCGTTCGGCCGGGCCATCTTCCACACTTCGCCCATCGTGAACCTCGCCGCTTCTGACCTGTCTTCATGCCTAACGCAGTGTGGTATTTAGGCTTCACACGCGCCTTGACTACACAAACACGATTTTATGTAACTATTTATTGCTCACTGCCACCATTTCGAGTTAAAACGAGTTCCTGTCGCTCAGTGTGAGTCCGCTGACTTCTCCTCGACCACTCTTCCCCGATACTCTCGATCCCTTGCTTCGACCTCTCTTCCCCGACACTCTCGATCCCATGCTTCGACGTCTCTGCCCCGATACTCTCGATCCCTTGCTTCGACCTCTCTTCCCCGACACTCACGATCCCTTGCTTCGACCTCTCTTCCCCGACACTCTCGATCCCTTGCTTCGACCTCTCTACCCCGATACTCTCGATCCCTTGCTTCGACCTCTCTTCCCCGACACTCACGATCCCTTGCTTCGACCTCTCTACCCCGATACTCTCGATCCCTTGCTTCGACCTCTCTACCCCGATACTCACGATCCCTTGCTTCGACCTCTCTTCCCCGACACTCACGATCCCTTGCTTCGACCTCTCTTCCCCGACACTCACGATCCCTTGCTTCGACCTCTCTACCCCGATACTCTCGATCCCTTGCTTCGACCTCTCTACCCCGATACTCTCGATCCCTTGCTTCGACCTCTCTTCCCCGACACTCACGATCCCTTGCTTCGACCTCTCTACCCCGATACTCTCGATCCCTTGCTTCGACCTCTCTACCCCGATACTCTCGAGCCCTTGCTTCGACCTCTCTTCCCCGACACTCACGATCCCTTGCTTCGACCTCTCTACCCCGATACTCTCGACCCCTTGCTTCGACCTCTCTACCCCGATACTCTCGATCCCTTGCTTCGACCTCTCTTCCCCGACACTCACGATACCTTGCTTCGACCTCTCTACCCCGATACTCTCGATCCCTTGCTTCGACCTCTCTACCCCGATACTCTCGATCCCTTGCTTCGACCTCTCTTCCCCGACACTCACGATCCCTTGCTTCGACCTCTCTACCCCGATACTCTCGATCCCTTGCTTCGACCTCTCTACCCCGATACTCTCGATCCCTTGCTTCGACCTCTCTTCCCCGACACTCACGATCCCTTGCTTCGACCTCTCTACCCCGATACTCTCGATCCCTTGCTTCGACCTATCTACCCCGATACTCTCGATCCCTTGCTTCGACCTCTCTTCCCCGACACTCACGATCCTTTGCTTCGACCTCTCTACCCCGATACTCTCGATCCCTTGCTTCGACCTCTCTACCCCGATACTCTCGATCCCTTGCTTCGACCTCTCTACCCCGATACTCTCGATCCCTTGCTTTGACCTCTCTTCCCCGATACTCTCGATCCCTTGCTTCGACCTCTCTACCCCGACACTCACGATCCCTTGCTTCGACCTCTCTACCCCGATACTCTCGATCCCTTGCTTCGACCTCTCTACCCCGATACTCACGATCCCTTGCTTCGACCTCTCTACCCCGATACTCTCGATCCCTTGCTTCGACCTCTCTACCCCGATACTCTCGATCCCTTGCTTCGACCTCTCTTCCCCGACACTCACGATCCTTTGCTTCGACCTCTCTACCCCGATACTCTCGATCCCTTGCTTCGACCTCTCTACCCCGATACTCTCGACCCCTTGCTTCGACCTCTCTACCCCGATACTCTCGATCCCTTGCTTCGACCTCTCTTCCCCGACACTCACGATCCCTTGCTTCGACCTCTCTACCCCGACACTCACGATCCCTTGCTTTGACCTCTCTACCCCGATACTCTCGATCCCTTGCTTCGACCTCTCTTCCCCGACACTCACGATCCCTTGCTTCGACCTCTCTTCCCCGAACTCTCGATCCCTTGCTTCAACCTCTCGAAGCCAAGCTTCCACTCCGAGCTGACCTCACGGCAGATGAGCGCCGAAGAAGGCCCACGTCAAACACTTCTAGACAATTCATCTGTCGCTGACTTAGAAGACTCGAAATATATAAAAAAAAAATTTAAAAGTAAGAGACATGCCGTGAGACGGTACTCCATTTGCGGGTACTCCAGTTCCGTCACGTCTCTACACCTAAGGGCGAATATAAGTAGTATTCGCATGGGGAAGGGAGTAGGGCCTGTATCCTAATGTTTTTATTTCTCGCAATGGCAGCGCCGTTTCGAGAGATTGGCAATTGCCCCGGGGGGGGGGGGGGAGGTGGAGTACCCGGGGTTCCGAGTACCAAGGGAGCATTCGCCATTTTCCATTGTTTGCTGAGATCACTTAAAGAAATCATCACTGGGATGGCGCCTTACCACAATTGTAGGCCTGTTCCTTCCAAACAATATCTCTGTTGTGTAAGCTGTGTGCGTCAGGCTGGGCGCGCGCAGAATCAGACGCGACGCGACAATACACGATGCCGCGCGCAGGTTAACACCGTATTTCTGTTACATTATTTCTTCCCTCATTCTTAAAATCAGATTGTTGTCGCGATACTCCTTTAAATATGGATTATATAAAATAGGTACTCCTGTACTAAACATACTGATCGCTCCGCATCCAACTCCATAATGAGGAAAAATAAATAAATTAAAATGCTTTACAAGTGAATATCTACTCAAATTAAAAGTATAGACGGAAAACCGTACTTAACTAGTCAGCTAGAAACACGTGCCTTTGTAGACAAAAAAAATATTATATTCGCGCATGCGCAGAAGACTGCAGCCACCAGACAGCCTGCTCGCGTCCAAGTTGGAGCAGTGTCGTTCGAGGCTGTTGTCGCCTCGTGTCTGATCGCGACAGTTTTTGCGGCGTCGCGTCGTGCCGCGTCTGATCGCTTGGTAATGTGTGAACACCGCATCAGACAAAAAAAAAAAAAGATTGTCGCATCGTGTCGTTTTCGAGCCTCATTCTCAGAGTTCCCGGCCTCAGACGAAAAATAAATAAATAAATAAATGTTTTGGTAGGTACAGTTAGTTGCATCGCAGTTCAGGCGTCGGGCTACAACACCTCGTATCGTTGGTGACCATCGGAGGACCTTGCGGCATTCAGGAGCGGCCCGGATGTGCCGAGCCCCGGAACTGTTCTGTTAGCCGGGCGCACACTCGCGTGCAGCGGGCACGGCCGGCTGGTTAGGTGGGAGGGGGGGGGGGGGGATCGCCCTCTCCTCTCTTGTTGGTCGGACCTGGTCTGTCCTCCCCTCCCGGCCGCGCCACTGCGCCGCTAAACTGCACCGTGCGGACGACCCGAGCGTGACTCCTCCAGTCCAGGGTGTCCACAGTTAGTACTTTCGCACTAGATCTAGTACATTTACGCTCAGATCTAGTACTTTTTTTCCTTTAATATGATAATATTACAGTAACTCCAATATGTTTCATTGTTAAGCGTAATTATTTTTAAAAACTATGGAATGTATGTGTGTGTGTGTGTGGTGTGATATTCAAGTTAGAGCATTGCAATGTCATAATAACTTCCTAAATTGTTAAAAAAAATAACAAATTATAATTTAGTACTGTTTTTTCCCTTTAAATCTAGTACTTTTTTCTCGCCTAAGTTGGTACGAAATATTTATTCCTTGTGGACACCCTGCTCCAGTCGGGCCCCGCCGCCAGACCGGAATCAGACCCCTACGCCCGGACGTGGTGTGGCGTCCGTCTGCGACACCCCTCGCTCTTAATTGTCTTTTGGAGTTATACTTCTTCAAGCGCGTCATGAAAAACAAAAAAATGACGAGAGTCGAATTTTTTAAAACCCCCGCGTGAACAATGCAAAAAAAAAATTACATGATGAAAAAAAAAGACTAAATACAAATAAAAATCAAATACTTCGGTGATTGATATTCAGTACGGATCCATGTAGTTAAAAACAAAAGTTATTTATTGAGAATATTAGTGAAATGTTTATAAACTTTTTCGAGTGTATTTATAGAATTTTTTTTGTTAAATAATTAAAATTTTATCAACTTACAAACATTTAATTCATATATTTATTTTCATTAATAATTAAAATACATCTTTATTATTTTACTAAATTAAATAATTATTTTAATTAATGTATTATATATAAATATTGAATACTGAGAATTAAACTAAATTTTAAATTGTTTGAATTAATCCATTACCAACTGTATTTATAATATTATTCCAGTCCTTTTTTATATTTTATTTCTATTTATTATTTGCAAGGAAAATTAAACAAAATCTACTCTATTTGGTACATGCCGAAATCCGCTAGAGATAATTTATTATATTTAGCTCGGTAATTGTTCACTTTTAATTTCAATAATTTACTTTCAGTTTTGGACTTAATGACCAAAAATGAATTTTCTTCAATACTAGAGAGCCAAAAATTGCATAGTTTGATTTAATGACAAGTCAGACACCGAACACTTTGTAATCGTTGTCATTGTGCTGTCCAGATTTCCTGTTTCGTACCATCGTTGAGTTTGTCGCTGTGTTGTCCCACCAAAGTATTTTGTTTTCTGTTCTTGGTGCAACTGTCTCGTCGTTGTCAAATCACTGTGTTTGTCTGTGCCGTAATATATATATATATTTCTCGCCTAATTCCTTCCACCGAATTCTCTGTGTGTTTTTTTTTCATTGAATATTTGACATTGGCTGATTTTAAGTTATTTTTCTGTGTGTTTGGGTATTCGTGTTTCGTGTGCATTCTTGTGGATTCTCTATGTAGCACAGTGAAAAATAGTAATGGTTTATGTTGATAAAAATTTTTTAAAGAAAGTTATTATTTCCATCACTCGTTGGAGTGACCGCATTCGGTTCGGCGAGTTCGGCCGTCATGATTCACGTTGTTTGAGGCTTCCCTGAAACCATACAAGGCAAAAAAAGGTGGTTGATTTCCTTAATAACGGCCATTTTTCAAACAACTTCCCTGATTCATTTACACGTGTGCCCGTGTCTGATGAGCTCCATGTTGTACGGAACCAAGCAAAATATTTTGGTTTGTCCAAGCGAAATTCTTCTCTCACAACCAACAGTCACGTGTAAGTCGTTGGTTCACCGGAACAAAAATACTACTACTTTCGATGAATGTAGTACTACCACGAGTATTTTAATCTGTGTAATGACGTGGAAGATTAAATACTGAATGAGTTTACTAGGTGCTCGTTTTGTGTGAACAGGTTTTCTTTCATTCTTACCCGCTAGCCGTTGCTGCGTTTCTATCGCAAGTAATGTTTCTATAGGCAGGAATGTTTTTTTACAAATGAAATATTGTTTAATTTTTACAATAAACACAATAAAAACAAATAAACCAACTATCAAACAACATGATTCGACAGAAAAAAAATATATGTATTTACATAATATCTCACGGAAACGTCTTGTGAGTGAGTGAGTAAATTACCAAGCTTGCTTTATATAATCGACACTCGATCACTTTGTTTGATGAAAGGGAAAGGAGATATTTTTTCTCCCATGAATAACTAGAAAAAACGTTAAGAAAAGGAGGGGAAGGGGCAATTTTCCGAATTCAACATTATTTATCTAAAAAAAAAGTACTTATTGAAGAATAGTCTGTGAGGATAAGTTACAAATGTTCTAATCACAGCTCCTTGCTCCACTTCGAAAAACGAGAGATGATGTATTCTTCTGGCTTCGCACGTACAACCAGTAAACTCGTCCAGTGCACGACGTATACATGGCTACAGGAGAGCTACGGTGTACATGGACGGCCCTAGAGTTTGCGGGGCCCTTAACATTTCGAGAATTGCCTTGCATTCCCGGTAAATTTGGAAAGTATTTTCTTTAAAACAAACTGTTTTTAAGCCGACCTGGAACTTAAATTTAACAATAGTTTTGCTACTTAAATTAAGAAATAATTATATTATTTCCTGACTATTTATACTCAGGTTAGTTTTATTAATACGAGACTAAGGATCACATTCCGATGAAATCGCGTCATGATATGAAGCAATACAATATTTGAGGATTTTCTTTCAATACAAAATACGTGGTAATAGCAATATCATTCTTCTTTTTTCTTTAATATCCGTAATTTTTTTAACAGAGAAATAGACAATCATGGGAAATAAAAATAAAAATAGTGCGGGTGCGGAGCCCATAGCGGTTGCTCGCGCACTGCCCGGCCCTGAAGGTGTACTTCCCCCGGCAGAGCTAGCAGTGTTCTGGGTCCTTGTTGCAGGACCGCAGGCATGTCGCGCCACACGTGGACCGCAGCGCTGGTGGCGCTCCTGGCGGCGCTCTCGCGCACCGCCCGGACGATGGAGCCGGCGGCCGAGGGGCGCCCGGTGCTCCTGCCCGTCCCGGCACGACTGCCCTTCGAGGACTACACGGCGACCAACAGCCTGGGCGACGGGGCGCAGTTCTACGTGGCGGGCGGCCGGGGCAAGGTCTCCGCCAGCCGCGGGAGGAAGCCCTCGGGAGGGTCCCAGCTGCTGCGCTTCCCGGCGAGGTCCAAGCGCTCGTCGCCCTCGCCAGTCGCCGCCTCGGGCCTGGAGGCCGTCGAGGACGTGCTGCCCCGCTGGTCCGGCCTCTCCCGCTCCGACAAGCCGAGGTTCGTCACGTCCAAGGGCGGTCGAGGCAGCAACGCCGCCGCCGCCACGACGTCGACGGCGGTCCGCGACGACGCCAAGCTCGGGGAGGCCGTCGCCGCCGCCAACCCGAGGAGCAACGAGATCCCGGCGTACGACGCCAGCCGCGACTACCTGTACCGCGACGTGACGCCGGCGGACGACTTCGGCGCGCCGCCTCCCGCTCCCCGGAAGAGGATCATCTACTACGCTAACCTCCCCGAGGTGACGCGCCACGGACCGGCGTACGTGACGCGCGGCTACCCCGGGTACCCGCTGGACGTACCCAAGTACCAGCGCGACGGCCGGTACGACTTCGCGCCCGGGCCGATAGCCGTGTCCAGCGGGGACCGCTTCACGTACGTCCCCGGGGGCCGCAGCACCTACACCATCGTCGACGCCGACCCGCCAGGGTACTACGACGCGGGTCGCTACGGGAGGGTGCCGGCGCCGTACCAGCCGCTGGCCGGGGGAGGTCGCGGGTACTACCCCGAGGGCCCGAGGTACCGCGAGGCGGTGCTGCGGCCGCAGGCGGGCTACGGCGACGGCCCCTACCGGGACTACAACCCGCGCCAGCCGGCGCCCTGGTCCATGCAGGTGGGCGCGAGGCTGCTCGTCAACGACGACGGTCGCCCCATGGCACCGCGGCCCGGCAGCCCTGGCCGGCCCTTCTACGTCGAGAGCCAGCGGTCCGCCTACCCGCAGCGCTTCGCCCGCGCCGATGACGTCCTGTTGACGTAGCGGTCGCTTCTTCCTATGTCTGCGGCTCGAACAGTCCTCGCTGTTGGGAGCTGCGGCTTGCGGTGTCGGTCATGGCTGCGAGGTTTTGGTACTTCTGGCTTGCCTCTGGAACAAGTCTCGGGAAAAGTATTCCGATCTTTAGGTATTGGCCATTCCGTACTATACCTAAAGGTGTTTGCATCATTTAGGAAACTATGGAATCTGCTACATTTGCTCGTTTCAGGTTTTGAAATACCCGCACATATCTTGTTGCACTCTGACTAAGCTCGTGATATAAATATAAATGTACACTGTTTTAAAATATGTAATACTTAATATGGGTTATTTCAAAGTTTTGGAAACATTACATTAATTGTAACGTGCTTACGTGCGTCTCCTACTCAAGCAAGCCTTATGAACCAAATTTGAAATTCCACTTATTTCTTGGGTTTAACAGCAAAAGTTTTGAAGAAATGTAAATTATCTTTTTCTACGGATTTTATTTTTTTCTAGAACTTAATAATTTCACTATGGGTTTGGCTCTTAGTATTTTACGGTGTGGTGTCGTACGTATTTATGAAATTACTTTTGTTACTTCTGGTAAACTTTGAAGAGAAAATATTCAATCATTAATCAATTGGTTCACGATATGGTATTTCATAAACTGTGCCCTAAAATGTAAAATAATAGTAATCGGGCACGTTGCGTCATTCATGCAACAGTGCAAACACGTATGTTTTTTTTTTAAATATTCTTAAAAGTAATTAATAATTTAATTTTTAACATTGTGACTGGATAGTAAAAATAATTTATAGATTTATTGCTCCTAGAATGGTAACTACGAAATAATTTTATTGTTTGTTTAAAAACAATGTTTGTATGACTGCTGTGAATAATTCGTAACATATTTTAGCAATTGATTTTTATACATTTTTTATAGTCAGAACTTAGAGAAGTGTGTCCATTAATATTTATCTTACATACAACTCATTCTAATAATTTGGGACTTTAAAAGTTGTGTGTCCTACCCTGTAAAACTTTACTGTGAGAGTAAATTTGTGTAAGATTGAAAAAAATATTGAGAGTTTAATTACGTCTCTAAACTTACCTGTATGATTATTTACTAGACTGTGAAAATAAATAAAAAACCGTGTTTCTTTCAGCGTTAAAATAAAAATTGGTTAAGAACATTGACAAACATGTTTCCTTTGTTTTCTCTGTTAAAACACATCTCATCTAAAATAACTTACTTCTCTTGAATATTCATTAGTCACACCAAAAAAATCATCAAAACTAATCTAGACCATTTAGATATGAACAAAAATGATAACATTTTTGTATTGTCATAAGATTATGAAGCATTGTTTAACCACATTTGTCATTTGAACACACACATATTAGTAATTTAAGCGTGTGTAGAGCACACTGATTAAATCAACAGCTCTAATAGCTCTGGATCATTCTAACTCACTATGAATGCTATGTTATATTATAAATTTTAAGGTGGCGACGGGATCTCTGAAATACTATACACCAAAATACGTTTGAAAAATATTAATGTAACAAGATTATTAAAGTGCCAATACAATGTCATATGCAACTACTAAGGTAAGGATTAAATTAAGATTGGTTGGCAGTAATCCTTAATTATAGATAACAACACATTTCAAACTAATGTACATTTAGAGTTATGATTTCACTAGTTTATTTAATTATAAGTATTAACAGAAAAATGCTAAAAATAAGTATTTCATACTTGACATAATGCGGAAGGGAATATGCCCGCCAAAATGGAGTATAAGTTTATTCAACTTTTTTGTTTTTTGATTATCATAGACACTGTTAACATCTTCCCCTTGTTCCAGGGAACGTAGCGGAGATTGACTCACCAAAAAGCTAGTTCTTCAACATTTATGCCTGAAATGGGACTCGAACCCGTGACTCTACATTGCTGTAAATCATTGTTTAGCTTCATTTATTGGTGTGTTTGGTCAATAGTATTAGGTATTATTTTCTTACAAAACGGTAGTAGTGGTATCAGTAGAAGAATGTATTATCTAAACTTACTAGTAAAATATCAATGAATCTATAGACGGGAACACTTATTTTATTTTTAGGTATAACACGGTTAAACATGTAGTATTTTTGAGTGGCCGAACTTTAACAAATGAAAATATATTTATAATATCTATATAGTGCATACTTTCTGTACACTTAGCTGGAGAAGTTAAATTCTTAACTTTTTTTTTGCAGCATGGATAGTGAAAACCAAATGGAACAAATAATTAAAAATTTCTGGGTTTTAAGGCAATGCTTGTGGCCACTGCATGGTACGGTTTTAAATTCCTTCAGAAAAATTTATTTAATTTTATTTAGCCTTTTAAAATTTTAAAAATTCTGATTTGAAAAGGCCAGTTAATATGAAACAATTTTTTTTCTGAAAGAATTTAGTCTAGATCACATGGCAGCCAATAAAATTGACTTTTTATCTATAAAAAAAGTAGTTCCAGTTTTGTATTCCATTTCAAACTCCTTATCCATATTGCAAAAACAAACGTTGAAAATGCAACTTTGTCAGCTAATTATGACAACCGTATGCTATGTGTATTTTTTTTAATTTGTGAAAGTTCAGCAACTTGAAATTCGGCGATTTTAACCGTGTGGAACGTAAATATAAAATAAAGAATTGGAACGAGATCTTAAATGGTCAGATGACGCGGCTCCCACCAAGACTATCCGAGTTTCATTGCCAATCCCGGATTTCCACAAGTGGGAAACGTGGCAGTTGTTGACTTGTGTCGGTGGATTTTCTCACACCAATGAATCCCGCCATTGCTCAGTTTCATATCGTCACGCCTCATCCATGGGCATCGCAACCGGGGGGGGGGGGGGGGGGGGGGTGACACGTGTCCCCCCCCCAATAATAAAAGTCTCCAATTTCGTCCCCTCCTCCTTCTGTGATATAACCCATATGTTGCGCATGGTGCATTTAGTCCAATCGTGGTAATGTGAGCAATTTTTAATTCGATCTTCGTGTAAAATCAAAATCAGGTCCAATAGGTACCGAATTCAGATATTTTAACTGTTTTTTTACAAATTTGTTCTCTGAAAATATTTTTTAGAAAAAATAAATTATTTATTTCAACCAACTATAATTAGACTATTTAGGAAAGAAAAATGCCTAAAAACCACCTTTCTGCACTTCAAACCCCAAATTTTCCCGGGGGAGGAACCCCCCGCTTTTTTTTTTTTCCAGGGGATGGATATTCCTCAACAACTAAATCAATTGAAGTCCCCATCCCCCCAAAAAATATATATATATCCTTGCGACGCCCATGCCTCATCTTCTCTAATGGCCTCGATGTTGGTGAACTTGAGTGCCAAATGCAGTCACTCGCTTGTTCTGCGCAAGATAACAAGATTTACACTAAACGTGACTTATTTGTTATGTTTACCATTCCATATGCACCACCTCCTCGGGTGATTTTAGTGGAGGGGGGAGGCGCAAGGAACTAATGGCCTCGCTATTCCGATTTATAATTTTATGGATTAAAATTACAAAAAAAAAAAAACTAAATTTCATGATATTGTTCTGGAATAATCCTTCTGACGATATCCATGCAAACTGCAAACATAACTCCTAGATGCAAGTTATTTTTAAAGAATGTTTCAGAGTAAAGTCTGAAAATAAAACGAATATTCGACGTGTTATGTTCGCGTCGGAAAGCTGGCAGGAACAGTGTGTTGGGTGACCTTCGCGAACCTGGGCCGGAAGTGGAGGTTCGTGAAGCGGCAGGAGTTGCGCATTATTTGTAGCTTCCGGTACGAGTGAAAATTCGTCGAGTTTGGGCCGGACCAGTAACCCCACGTCCTTGCGACCAACGAGTGTGCCGCGCGAGTCGTAGTGTCGAATTCTGTTTTTGGAGTTTGTGATTACGACGAGGGTTCTTTAATTATTTATAATTTTTAACAACGCTAGGACTCTTAAACGCTTTTGTAAATAAATTTTGTATTTTTTTTTTTCAATTCGGAAACAAGGAAATTTCTTCGAAATTTATTGATCATACACAGAGTTTTAATGTAGACAGATAGTGATTTATCTCAATGACGTGCAAATATAAATTCCCATAAACTACAGCATATTGTTATGAACCTTTTGAAAACAATAAATAAAATCATGTACGAAAATTTCCAATGAAAAGAAAAGTGAATTTATAAATATGAAACAAAAATCCTTAACGTGACAATTTTTTTTTCTCAGGTGATGACAGTCGTGTAGTTTTTCAACCATGGATTCTCTTGAGCTAAAGTGTCTCACTTGAAATCCCAGGGTGAACATACACCATAGTCTTTGTTTTCACTATTCCTTCCATTGTCTTTCGATGTTATTGACTTTTTCTCTTTCATAAATAGTCTTAAATCGCATTTAAAACTTATTATTCACAAATTAAGTTGAAAATACCAAACATAGAACGTATTTAACAACCTATTTCAAAGGGATATGTTTAAATGGAACAGCATTTTTAATATTAAATATTTTCCTGAATAACAAGTTATTGTTGTATATTTTATTCAAAAAGTAACATGTTTTTATCCTATCTTCAGAGGCAACCTGTAAGATTATCAATTAATTATTGGCAGGCACACACATACTGCACATCCTTGTCAGTTGCATCTGGCTTTGAAATCTCTTGACGTTTCCGTAAGTAACTCAGGAAACAGAGTTTTTTTCTTTTTTAATTTTTTAGCCACAAAATTTACGAAACAGCAAACGTTTGTTCCTCTCTGTATTGTTACGAGCGAACGATGAAATATGTTTCCTGTTTCCTACTTTCTAAAGCAAGTGAAGTGAAACACAGAAGCATATATCTGTTGAAAACAACAGCATCTCATTGTACGTTTAGGTTATAAATTCGTCCGGTAACAGTCAACATAAGCATTTCACTAAAGACCCGGAATAAACATAGTATTAACACGTGGATAGTTACAGCGATAAGCACTTACAAAATATGTAGGTAAAGAACTAGCACAGTGGCATGGCTACAACATACATCAACCTAGCTTCATTCCTTTGTTATAATGATTGTTTTATCCATCAAAACATTAATGCTGATATAGTTGGTAGTGTGTAATTACATAAAAAATATTATTAACAAAATAAATTCCATAAAAGCACTGACATCACAAAATTAAATGCAACAATATATTTTTCCCCTTTCGTAAATTTAGCCGTGATGTTTATAGCTTAACTCTATCATGTAAACAGGATAGTCAAAATAAAATAATATTTGGCACAATCTAGTCTCCGGACCAAAATAAACAAAGGTATTATCCAGGCCACTGTGCCGGTTTTGTGTTGCGTATGAAGTGCTTATCGTTGTAACTATCAATTTTGATTGTTTCCGAGCCTTTAGAAAGTCCTGAGTTGATCTCATATTGGAAATAAAAGTTTTTTAATTGTTTTTATTAATTTATTGCGATTACTCGTTTTGCCTTGGATAATAACATACATTATTAAACCTAAGTATATTTTATACGACGAAGATTCACGCCTAGATGACAAAAGTAAATAATATTTGTTCATCCCTTGTTACTTCCTGCCATAAAAATAAAAGCCTCAAAGAGCATTAGAATTAATTTAAGGGTGCATGTCCCATTCCAGGTCATCATGTCATATTTATGTTCTACGCTGTTAAACATTCAGCTTTTTGAGTGGCTGAACATTCACTATACATACATCGCATACTTTTTTCATAAATAAATGGCAATGTTGCATTTTAAGCGTTTTTATGCTGTATGAGTAAGAAAAATGAAGTGTAATATAAATTTTGAATTTTTTTAGGTTTAAATTCTACATTACTGGCTAATATGTGACATGGTTTAATTTCTTCTCGAAAAAAAATATTTAATTTGACCTATCCTTTTAATATCCTAAGAATTTTTATAATTTTAAAAGGCTTAAAATATAAAAAAATCTTTTTGTTTGAAAGAAATTTCAACCTACCACGCAGTAGCTACCAACATTGCTTTGAGCCCCTAAAATTTTCAATTCTATATTCAATTTGTGTCCACTTATCCATACTGTACAAACTTTGTCGGCTAATTATGCCAAAAGTATACAAGGTACTTTTTTTATTTTGTTGAAGTTCAGCCACTCTAAAATTCTATAAGTTTAACTGGTTAAACATAATTATTTAATAATGACCTGGAACGTGACATAACATCTTGAGTTCCTGAAAGCGGTGTATGGGATACTTTGAATAATAATGTCAGAACACAAGTCTACGATACGATATAATGTAGTTGTAAGAAGCTAACTTTTTTTTTTGCATTTTAAAAGTTATTTATTTATCACTTTAGCCAACAATATGAAGAAATTTAATTGGACTTAGGAATTACTCACGAATTATTCAGCCGATAATGAATCGCACATGCTAATGCATCTGTGCCACCAGTGTGCATGGAGCACGTAGGATTGCATAATGTGCACGGTGTGCACAGTGCAGCAGCATGCAATGATCAGTGCAGGAAAGGAGGTGTGCCCGAAGCAGCTGATTTCCATAAGTTTCCGCCTCATGAAAAATCTAAAGATCGCTATAAGTAGAGGGTGAGAACGATTTACTGGGATTCCTTTGTACCTGTTCACTTTCAAGAAAATTATTTTGAAGTGTCATTTTGTTACAATTCTTGAGGAATAACTCTCGCAGAAACAAACACAATAACAATAAATTGCAAGTTCATATACAAGTAAAAAAGGTAAAATAAACTAATGAAAACAGTGCTTCTTCGTCTGCTTTATATTCTGGTATTGTGGATTTATATTGCAGAGTAGGAACAGAAAGTCAGGGGCGAAACCAGGGGGGGGGGGGTTAGGGTTCTAACCCCCCCCCCCCCCCTTTTTAGCACCAATTATTTTTTCTTATCTGAAAGCAGGTTAGCTGAAAGCCTGGGTGTCTTACTGCTATCACCGGCCACTGCACTGGAGGGGAAGAGTAAGCAAGCCCTACCGATTCTCCTTCCCTTCCCCTACCTCTGTCACGAGCAGAAGCTATAAGGTTGTGACGGCGTGACGGGTCCCAAGCTTTCAAATATCTTACACCTATTGTATTTAACCAGCGCGGTAATTGACAGGTGTTGACTGGGCTTCCAAAAGTGTAAGAACCGCTGTGTGTGTATAGAATTGAGACAACGACATGGTGTCATGTAACTCTTCAAGCTAAAGCTAATCGTTTCCAGGAATAGATCAGTTCTGCCGAAACCCAACCCTTTTTTATTCCTTTTTTTTGTACTGTCGAGCTTCGAGCATGATTTATGATTTTGAGTAGACGTAAACAAGTCACTTGGATTGATAAAAATGTCTTTAATTAATTCCTTTCTTCATCACTCAAACAATTTTTTTATTATAATAAATTAATAATATTTTTACCATTACAATATTTAAAGTTAAGTACAGAAAACTGCTAAAATAGCACCGTTTTAATGGGGGGGGGGGGAGACCATGCTTCCTAACACCAATTTCCCCCCCCCCCCCCAATACACAAATCCTTGCTACGCCGCTGCAGAAAGTAGGTACACTAAATCCATTATATCTGAAGGCCTAATGACAATGTACAGCTATAAATCCCCAATAATTTATAATAAGAATATAATGTTACGAGTATAATGTGGGGATAATACTGGGTTTGTAATTTATAGCCCAATTAATTGGTTCATTATTATTTTTTTTACTAATGACTACGCCATAAATTTAATTAATGCACTCAATACCTCTGTCCAAAACAATTAGTATTACACTGGTCATTGAAAAATTAACACTCTCCACTGGAGTTTGGCTCGACAGTGGCTCGCTCTTCTGTTCGCCTCTGCCTGCTACCTTCACACTCATCCACACCGCTCTGCAGCACAGTCCCCAACTATCGCTCGTCGCACCCGACTGGCTCGCCAGGCCTTCACTCGCAGGAATCGCTTCCCGATGGATCCGGTTCGCTCACCAAGGGCCACTAGCCTTCTTCACTTCTCGCTGATCGCACGGGTATCGCCAGTATCACTCCCCGAGGTGGAGACTCTCTCCATTGCTCCGCTCTTTGTTCTTCGCTCGAAACACTCGTTGAGGCCGGCGTCGCTGCTTTTATACTCTTGGCAGACTTTCTGGAACCGACTTGTGTGTGTGTGGGGGGGGGGGGGGGGGTTGCCGCGTCACCTTGGGCCGACCTGACTCCCGAAAAGTCCAGAAAGGCGGTGTTTATTCGCGCCACTCCGCGCGTTGGCCTCGGGGAAACCCGCATTATTCCCAGGACGCTAAAAGGGTCATTGACAATGGCCTGAGGCGGGACGCTGCATGGGGTGCTGAAGGTGGGAGGAGGGTAGCAAGTACTCTTGTAATCCGGCCAGGCACACGTGGCATGCATTACGTCAGCGTACGGTGCGGCGCGTGACGTCAGTGGCCATGAGGGACCGCCGGTCAGCTCCGAACCTGGCGCGCGTCGCGGTCCTGTCTAGGTTCGTAACAACATATTAGTAAATCACATGTTAAACACCTCGCTCTTGTTCAAGATAATTTCATTGTACTTACCACAGTACTGCTAATGAAGAACTTTTACTTTATAAGGAGGATGAATATATTGAAATAAGTAAATTCAATATGATGTTGGTACGAATAAGTATTGCAGAAATATCTCTCTTTATTTGAGTGATGTTGATGGGGGGTGATGACAACTCTTTCATAGGAACAGATTCGAAGGTCATGCACTAAGATGAACATTCAGAAGGGGAAATGTCTTGGACCCATAAAATATTTTCTTTGCGATGACGTCTAGGAAACACATTTGCCGACAAATCTTTCTTTGTTTTGTGGAGGAGTTTATTACAGATGATCGTATTCTTTTCAAAATGTGGCAGTGATGTTTGTGAGGTGAAGACTAAAGTTAAGTTTCTTCCCTGAAGATAGTATCAAATGTACATAAGGCACGAATTTGAATGACCAAATGAAATCTTTAAACAAACAAAAACACGCTCAGTATTTCAGCTAGCGACAGCCATGCACATTAGCGGCCTTGTTTATACTCTTTTTAAATAATTTTCAAATATGTTATATGTGCTTTATGACACACTGCCAGTTAAATAAATATGTTTGTTCCTTGTTTTAAAGCAGTATGTCTGAATGAGAAGAAATATTATTTTTTGTTTAAAAGCGTTGGAACAGGACTTGTGGTTAGTTGGGATGGACTTACTGCTTCTGGTCGAGGTAGATTATATAACTTCGTGTCGGTCCTAGAATTAGGGCTGATACACATACAGAGAAGAGCATTTTTCATTTTTGTTTTAACTGAAATAATCCTTATAGTAGAATGAATATGTAAATAAAAAATGACTTAATCTCACACAGTTATTCTGAATGGGAACTACGAAAACAGCACCATGCTTGTGGGCTCTACAGAATAAAGAATGTATTGAATGCTGCCGGCAGCGTGTAGATGGGCCACCGATGATGTCACATCACCGACCTGTCTCAGCTTCTAGGAAACACACAGCACTCGAGTTTCCTTCCTAAGGGTGCGTTCACAAAGAAAGCTGGTTGCAAGCGCTTGCTAACAAGCGCCGACAAGCGCTGACCGGCCGAGAAAAAGTTTTAATGGTATCAAGTGTGTGTGTTCAGAGAGAAAGCTTGTTCCGACTTGCAAGCGCCTGCTACAAGCGCTGAACGGCAAGCAAGAACCTGTTGATACTTGTTTTTCGGCGCCGGCAGCATTCAGTCGCCGACAACTACTTGTACAGTCAACATGGATGTCGATGAAATTATTTCACAAGTGTTTAGAAGAGGACCTATTTGGGACAAACGTCTCAAACAAAATGCGAATAGAGTTTACGTATAGAAGTGTTGGAAGGAGATAGCTTTGGAAATGAACATTGAAGGTAAGCAAATTTATTATTTCAGAACATGTGCTGAAGAAGTGGAAATATTTACGAGATCAATATTCCACTGAGCTGTCAAAGATGACTCGTCCCAAATTTGGAGCTAGAGGAGATGAAATAGTTACGTGTAAGTGGCAGTATTTCAAAGCACTTTCTTTTTTTAAAGACATTGTTAGACCTCAACAAAGTTCAGGTAACTGTTCCACACTCAAAAGCCCAGAAATTTTTGAAGATATTGAAAATCAGAGGAACTCTCCAGATATAGGCGACAAGGAAGAAGTTATTGGGTCTGAATATGTGGTAGTAGTTCAGCCCCAGCAAGATAATTCCGTGGATAATGACGATATATCCACAATAGCTGATCGTTTTTGCGGAATTCCACAAACACAAAACATTAGAAAACATACAACGGATTGAATCAAACGTAGAAGAACTGATGACTAGTATATGTCGTCAATGCTGTAAATCGAGAGAAAAAAACTAGAAATTTTAACACAAAAGAGGAATAATAAAGAAGAAAAGGAACCTGAAGACAAGCATTCATTATTCTTCAAGATGCTTTTACCACATGTCAGAAAAATTCGTCCGGAACAGATTTTTACATTTCGTGCAAGGATTCAGGAAGTTGTTCAGCAATTTGCATACTCCATGTCTTACAGTGTTGGATCTACACCTAGAAACTGCACTCAATTTTCACCTTGTATCACTTTTAACCAGAGCTCATCCATGGATGAATATGAGGCAACACCAATTTCTGCAAATGAGGATTTTCACGGACTTGACCAATTATTAAATCTCAAATAAAAATAACTAGTTAAGGAGTTTTTATGCGTGTAGGAAACAGTAAATATTTCCAAAAACATGCCTATTATATTTAAATTCACAACTGTTTGTGTTTCCTTTAATTTACTCATTGTTACGTTCTTATATTAATAAATAATTTAAACTCCAACTATGTTGTGTTTTGTGGTACCTACTTTAATTAATTCACTAGACATAAATAAAACCTCATTACTCACTCCGACACCATTACATAATTAATTCAATTGATCTGAGGATATAAGTGCAGATTATCTTAACAATTCAAGATCCATAATAGACATTTCCTCAAAGATAAAATGCAAAAATTTTAATGTGTTTATATTTAACTACAAATTATTATTTGAAAGAATTTATTGTAACTGTGGTAATATAATATAAAACAAACCACATATAAATAGTAGTTTTATCTTAAAGTGCATAGTAAAAACTATATAAAAATTATTATATAGTAAATGGTTCTTAAAAATAATTATTATCAACCAAGACTTACCTCAAACAAATAACTAACCGTTCTTCGGGATGAATTGGTTGCTTATTCCAGTTTCCCCAGGCATTTGTCCAAATTAGTTTCAATTTTATTGAGGATTTAATTGAACGTCCTCAACTCCATCCTCACACAAGATAAAAATCTCACCTTGTCCAGTTTTAGCTGAGGAAACAGATGGTGGTATTCACCAAATCTTCCTCTACCGCGTTTAATTACATGTATTCGCTTGATGTAAGTTTTTGGACATACGCCATTGCTAAGAACTTTTTCTGTTGAAGAAAAACTAATAAATAAAATAAATAAATAAAAATAAAAATAAAAATACTCAAAAAAAGATACAAAAAACACACAAAATTAAGCAAACAATTGCTGTTGTCAACAAGGATATGAACACCACAAAATATTGAGTCGCACCTGTGTTTCCGTACCATGTGCGTCTCTGCCTGAGGACGGGAGCAGATAGCAGTTCCCGAAACGTCGCTTGTTTCTGTTTAGGTAAAACTATTGTATTTGTTTGTTTTTTCGTTTTGTCATGTTTTTTGTCTCGCTTCAACTGTTGTGCTGGATTATTTTGGGTTTCAATATTTTTGTGTTGTCATCATTTGTGGGGATTTTTTCGTTCTCTTAGTACATTTTTCTTTGTTTTTTCTTTGTTTGCTGACCATATTCCTGTTTCGGAATATTTTGTGGTGTTCATATCCTTGTTGACAACAGCAATTGTTTGCTTAATTTTGTGTGTTTTTTGTATCTTTTTTTGAGTATTTTTTTTGAGTATTTTTATTTTTATTTTTATTTATTTATTTTATTTATTAGTTTTTCTTCAACAGAAAAAGTTCTTAGCAATGGCGTATGTCCAAAAACTTACATCAAGTCATGCACTCCCATTGCACAAATCTTTTAAAGATAACATACATGTATTCGCACTTTTAAATCTAAATTTTCTAGTAAAAATAATATTCTTCATCACTAGAGGAAGATTTATCGCAATGAGATTTGAAAGCTTACTAAGCTTTTATTGTGAACACCCAACACTAACCACAAGCCCTTGAAAGCGCTGGGAGCAAGCGCTAGGAACAAGTAACTTGCTACCAGCTTTCTCTGTGAACGCACCCAAAGGCTGGGCGCGCACTCACGCGATGCATCCAAAATGTATTATTTAATGAATAAATGATATTGGTAAATTGGAAGTGTCGTCTTAAAAAAAAAATTACGTAATTTTTCATTAAACAGACGTATGACCTTAATCGATTGTCACATGGGCTACAATCGACCAATCGGTTCGCCTAGTGGCACTTAGCTGCACCACACTCGTTCGCGTCACTCACCTGGCCGCGCACGCATCCCTGTGAGGTAGCGGTGTTTCGTAACAGCCTGTGCGACGGATATCGTCAAGACATGGACTATCCCTCAGTTAAAGCATGATTGAAACGTACTTTTGTAAAGACTGATTTGTTGTACCTATTTTAATTATAGGTTTTTATTTGATGTGTCACAATGAATCACAAGGGCCCCTCATTAATTTATATTATCATGAGTCATGTGATAGCTTGTATGCTTCAGTGGGCCAACAGATTATAAATGTATTATTTAAACCACACTGTAAATCTTTACATTACATTCCCGCTCCCATACATGAACACTACTCTGCTGTATTTTAAAGTTAATATTGAGTTTTTTCAGTATGCAGGGTAAGCACCCATGTCTCAAGGCCACAGAGAATGCCTGGAGTGGTGTCTACAAGGTAAGTCTTGCTGTACGCCAACAGGGATGCCACAAATTATAACATGACTGCTGAAGACGGCACCCAGGAATGAATATAGAGCTCTGCCGGGGGAGGGGAGGGGAGGGGTTGGCAGCCTGGTCTGGGTACCGGCTTAAAGGGAGCGCTGGATGGGACAACAAATTATTTGTAATCTTTAAAAAAGTGTGAAATAAAAATATGTATAAAAAAATCATAGAATATCTACTAATATTTCGATTTCACTCATGATGAACTTTCATATATTCAACATAGATATTTACTGGTCAGTTTATAGTGAGTTTATGTGGCATGCTTGCGTAGAGGCCGTGAAATGTAAATGAATGCAGATGAAGGAGTTAGTGGAAGAGGGAGAAGGGTATATGCAGTTTCAGGCTATATGGTGTATAGCGGTAGGTTATGTGGAATTCGAAAATCAAACCCACACAACCATATGCCTGGTACATTTGTTGCTTTTGGATTAGAGGATTGGGGTGTGTCCTAATAACAGTTTATATCCTGGCTGAAGGAAAGTCTAGATCTGTACCTGCTTATACCGTGTTTGTTCATAAAATCAAAGTGCTCTTAGAAGGTGCATCGTCATTGCCCATGGACATAATATAAAAATTGACATAGTACTACCCTGTACAGTATTAAAAGCCCAGGTCCTAGTACAATCTATGGTGTGCCGCAGCTGTTTGAAGCGTCCTGTGACAACACTGCTGTGACCAATGGTCACCCTATGCTATACTTATTTACACATGTTTAAAAACTGTAATTCAGCAAGACAGCTAGATCTAATTACCAGTGATAAATGATTTTCTTTAATTTACAGAATTACTGGGAACTTTATTTGAGTGGTTTTCATAACGATACTTCCACTCCGTGCAAACAGGAGTGTCGACCAAGGAGTACTAGTTTTGAGTCCAGTGCAGGGCTCAGGCCAAATAAAGGCCTCACAGGGCTCCCAACAGTTTAACATTCTAAACTTTGTTTTTCTTTCTTATTGCATACCCGCCGACTCCGATGTAATTCTCTCAATATTTGGCGACAAGGTGCGTGCCGAGCTCAAACGTCCTGGATTTGAGTCGAGTGCCGATTGTGTTTTTAAATTTCTTTGTTTACCTATGTGTGTGTAGCTGTGAAGTACACGAGGAGCTACAAAAAATCTTCAGCCTTAGAAACAGAACTGTGAGAAATGCCTTACAACCCAGTCGTTTTTCTATCCTGTTAATAATCTGTGTAAGAGAGTGACGACGCTGGTCGTCGTAGGTGTGTATCTACAGGCAGTGACGTATTAACGTATAGGCGCACTCGGCGGTCGCCGGGGGCCTCGCTCCCCAGGGGGCCTCAGTCTGCCTCACATAAATCACCATCGCCAAAGAAAACACACACTACAATTGTTCTGTCCGTGACAAGTGTGTGACAATACACAATTACAAGAAAAATATTTCTTGTTCCGGCTTGAGGAATAAAAAAATAGTCGATGATACATAATTTCTTACATATATATTTTTCGTTTTTAATAATTTATACATTACACACTAGCAAACCAATCGAAAGGAATCGTATCAAGCAGCTAGCTGTCGAATGGTAGTCAGCGTGCAGGTGCACTGCGCGCATTATGTTGGCAGTATATTTAAACAATGTGCGTTTTACCTATCGAGAAGTCGATCTACTGCGTAAAGAAACAGTCCTGCGCTGGGCTATGAGAGTAAGCGAAAGTTTGTTTTCTGTGTTGTTACTACAAATAAATTGCCATTTTGTAAAATGTGTGTACAGTAACGGTAAGTGATTTGTATCACTGGGCTTAGCAATAGCATGAGAAATTTAGCCTACTGTTTATTCATATGAGGCCCAGTTCCGTAGTAGTTTTTAATATCGTTCTACAATGGCGCAGAAGCGAAATAACTCGGATGCGGACCTGAAAACGTAGTTTGTTTGTTTGTTTTGTTGCATCCTTAGGATATTTTAAATATACAATTGTACAAGGATATTGGACAAGTCATAAGGATAACAAAGAAATGAAAAAGGTTATGCATTTACAATATTATACATGTTTAAACATTAAACAAACATTTCTGTCGTACATAGTTTATAAATTCATGTTGAATCTACGTCAGCTTCATATGTACATCAGTACATCACCTCCATTAGTGTTTCGAAATAAAAAAGAAGAAAAAAACAGAAAAGAGAAGCAGAAAAAAGAGAGGAGAAATGTGCAGTATGTGACAATATGTGGTATTTCTAGTGATTACGATTCAAATACTATTTACAGGATTAGAACACATTTTCACATGTGTTTTTATGATACGAATTCGCTTCCGAGCCATTGTATAACGGGCTTTTGGGTTTTACAGTTTCTTTACCCGAAAATATAACAGAAACCATAATAGAACATGTTCTAATTTTCTGTTGGGATTAGAGTATATAAGTAATTATAAGACACAGTCATATAATTACTTAGTAATTAAAAGACAAAGTCATATAATTACTCAACAGTATATAAAAACTTAACTTCTAAAAACGTGATTCTAAGAAATTAGTATTTTCCTTATTTTTCTAAAGTTTTGCACATCCTTCAGAAGTGGCATAGTGACCGAGTTGCCGGGCTCCGTAGCGCGCCTGATTGTGGTGCGGGCGGTTGCGGTTCTGGGTTCGAGTCCTGGGTAAGGCATGGGTATTTGTGTTCGTCCGTTAGAGTCACCACTTGACACAAGTCTGTATTGTCACTGTCACATAGTCACAGGGCTTGACCTAATAGTTGTAAAGGGGGGAATGTTAGACTCGTTGGTGTTGTCTCGACCTCGCGAAGGAGTCTAACATAAAAAACAGTTGGCTAGGGTGAAGGTTCACAGCTAGAATATCTAAGGTTTTGGGTTTTAAGTTTGCCTGTTCGAATTTTTTGAATTTTTTTTCTTGTGTTATCGTTTCATGTAGCTATTTGACAGTCATTTATTTCCAAAATTCATTGGTTTATAGGCAAATGTCCTATGTAGTTTTCCGATTCAAATAGTGTGTGTGTGTGTGTGTGTGTGTGTGTGTATATATATATATATATATATATATATATATATTGCAATTTTCTAATTTTGATTGTAGGATTAAATCAAGTAATTTATTTTCAGGTGAACAGTCTACTATGTAACTGGGGAATTTATTAGAAGTTTGAAAGTGCTCCTTAATCGCAATCATGAAACGTATCTATGAAAGTGGTGCCCATAAATGACAAAAGGCTAAAATAAGTGAACTATTTATAGAATCTTTACCGAAAGGGAATTAATTTTTTCAAACAGTTTCTGGTGCTGAAATAAATTTAGGCTTAATTAGTGATCTCGCTTCTAGTTCTTTAGATCGTCTTCCAGTTGATCGCAATGCTACATATTGTGGTCCGTCATTCTCTCCACTCGTAAATGTTAAAGAAGCTTATCCCGACAGCTCTCCTTCAATTATTTATAACCTTCAGAATTCAGTTCCAGTTGATCACAATGTTTCATCTCCTGGTCCGTTATCGTCATCCTCCCCACTCGTAAATGTTAAAGAAGCTTATCCCGACAGCTCTCCTTCAATTATTTATAACCTTCAGAATTCAGTTCCAGTTGATCACAATGTTTCATCTCCTGGTCCGTTATCGTCATCCTCCCCACTCGTAAATGTTCAAGAAGCTTATCCCGACAGCTCTCCTGCAATTATTTCTGACTTTCAGAATTCAGTTTCACACGAAAAAGATTAAATACGCAGTTGTGATGAAATGGAACCAGGTAAAGATGTAGAACAATGGAAGTTATTTCGAGGTTCTAAAAATGATCTTAAAGAATTTTTGATAAGGAAAGGCCCTTCATGCTGTCAAAATTTCAACCACAATTGTATTGATTCTGTTCGTAAATATGAGTGTTCACAAGATAGCAAAAAAGTAATTGAGTCACGAACATTGCGTCAATCCATGTTTTTCCGGGAGCTTCAGACTGGGGAGAAAATTAGGCGTGAATGGTTACTGTATTCACCATCATCTGGTCGAGTATATTGCTTTGTTTGTAAACATTTTGGTTCTAATTCTTCCAGTCCCTTCTGTTCAGAAGGCTTCAACGATTGTAAACATGCAACACAGTCTCTAACTGGCCACGAAAATGGGAAGGAGCATAGAAATAATATGTTAGTGTACTTGAGATGCCGCAAAGAAGTAGGAAGAATTGATACAGCATTCCAGATCGAAATTAATAAGGAATGTGAATATTGGCAGAATTTTTTGGTTAGAGTTGTCTCTGTCGTAAGGTTTTTAGCTGAAAGAGGTCTACCATTCAGAGGAGATCAAGAGAAATTTGGTAATCCACATAACGGGAACTATTTAGGGTCACTTGAGTTGATAAGTGAATATGATCCATTTTTAAAAGAAAATGTAAAGAAATATGGAAATACAGGCCGAGGAAATGTTTCTTACCTGTCGTCTTTTGTATGTGATGAATTCATAGAAATAATGGGGAGAAAAGTGTTTGATCAGATTGTTATAGAGGTTAAGGAGGCCAAGTATTACTCGATATGTGTAGACTCCACACCTGATGTAGCACATACTGATCAACTTACATTTATTATTAGGTATGTAATAAATAGTGAAACAACTTAAAGGTTCTTGAAATTCATTGTAATTAATGGGCATTCAGCCGAAACACTCTTCAAAGAAGTAACTGGTTTGCTGAGAAACTGTGGTATTCTTCTTGAAAATTGTCGGGGACAATGTTACGACAATGCATCAAACATGAGTGCAAATACACTGGTTTGCAAGCAAGAATCAGACAAGAAAACCCACTAGCAGAATTTATACCATGTTCTTCCCACTCTTTGAATCTTGTTGGTGTAGTAGCAGCAGAAAGCAACCAAAATGCGACAAAATATTTTGACTTCATTCAATCACTGTACAACTTTTTTTCAGCATCAACTAGCAGATGGAACATTTTGTTATCTGCTATGACTGATTCAAGTAAAAAGCTAAAACCACTCTCCAACACTAAATGGTCAGCTAGGGCAGATGCTGTTTTAGCATTGAGCGAAGGATATAAAGTGATTGAGCCAGTACTGGATGCGATTAGAAATGACACCGAGCAGTATTCTGACACTAAATTAAAAGCTGCCGGTTTGAAGAAATGCATGGAAAGATTTGAGACAGTGTTTCTCACTTACTTTTGGAATGATATCTTGGAAAGAATCAACAAGGTCAACACAGTCCTGCAAAAAACCTACTTTTACTCTGTCAGTAGCTGTCAAAGTTCTCGAGTCTCTAAAATCATATGTTGAACAGAAAAGAGGCAGTTTTGACAGCTATGAAAGTTCCGCTTTGGCATCAACTGAAAACACTAATAGTGAGAATTCTGAGGACAGAACAAATATATGCAGCACTCGGCTTACGTTTTTCGACAACAGCAGCAACCCAGATACTATTCTCAAAGGAAGAGATAAACTTAGAGTTGAGACCTACCTTCCAATCATAGACTCATTGGTATTGAATCTAAATATACGCACAGAAGCATACAGAAGAATTGTGAAGATATTCGGATTTCTGGAGGATTTAACTGATCATCAAGAAGACAAACTGAAAATTTGTTGCGACTATTTTGCTTTTGTATACAAACAAGATGTAAACAAGTTGGAGCTTGTTGAAGAATGTCTACATTTAAAAAGTTGTCTTACGGAAAATAAAGACATTTTGCAGCTTGTACACCTTTATAATGGTTCCGATTGTGCAAACTCTGGTGAAGCAGAAGGGGAAAGAAATATTGTTATGTACGAAGAAAATTTGGAAGGAGGTGATGATGTTGGGTGTCGATCTACTCCTACAAAGAAGTTGAATTTACAAGCCATCTATCATCATCTGTATGTAAATGGATTGTTGCCACCAGCATTTCCGAATGTGGAAATTTCTCTGATAATGTTATTATCAGTGATGGTGTCAAATGCTTCGGGTGAACGATCTTTTTCAAAACTGAAGATTATTAAAAATATAAAAAGTAGTGCTATGCAACAATAAAGATTAAACAGTTTGAGCATTCTCAGTATCGAATGTGACATACTTAGAACGCTAGACTTTAGTGACGTCAACAAAGACTTTGCCTCAAAAAAATGTAGAAAGAAGCCTATTTAAATTATTGATAGGCATAGACATTATGTGCAAGAGGTTGAAAACTTTGAAGTAGACTTTGGTGCTAGTGCTTAAAGGGGAAGTTATACTTGATTTTGAAGTTCACTCTTTCATTAACACTTTTTTGTATTATTGAAATAAAAATTGGTATTGTTACAGCTTACAGTAGTAAATACCATTAATTAATTTCAATATAACCTCAGAAATTAATCAGTCGCAGCTTGAATAATTTAAAAACAATTATAGGTTAATTATTACTACATGTTTTGATGTCATCTTATATAAACATTAATAATACTTAGTTCCATTAAGTATAAGTATAAATAAAATAAATAAATATATAGTGAAAGACTTACAGTGTATTTTTTTCAATGTAAAACATATATTTTATTGAAAAACCTTTGGAATTGTATTTTTTTTGTATCACAGGAACTGAACTTAAGTTAATGTAATACAAATTATTATTTATTCGTGTAAAAATTAACAACAGCAGAAAATATTGCGATTCTTCCAACTGTATATTCAATATTTTGGTTAAAAAAAAAAAAAACACATATAATAGCACCATTTTTCACCTTGTAATACAATTTTTTTCGGGAAGGACCCCGAACTCCCTGTTTTTTGCTTGGGGTGTGTTCACTCCTGCGAAAGGGGCCTCTTTTCGGGAAAATGCCAGGGGCCTCGCAGAGGCTTGATACGGGTCTGTCTACAGGCCCGCAACATTTGGGCCAGATAGTACTCTGGTAAGTTTCTGCTGCAGTGTTCTCCGATTGGGTGCGTTCTTGGTCAGCCACAATGGGTCGAACAGTCCACTCCCAACTCAAAGAGTGAGGCTGCTCTTCCACAGTGCTGGTGCTGGGGAAACAACAACAATCTCATCATCAGTAAAGCGACTGGGCGACATCTACCATTTCTCTACATTCTATCTAAAGCATTTCCACATCAAAATCTTATAACAAACCCCAAATTATTAAAATGCTTAACAATACTTGCTCAAAAACTTAGCAAAATGTTGCAGCACTTCACACACAGCAACATCTCGACAATTTACAATATAAAACAAAATAGCATTGCTGACTCGCGCATAAAATTAATACTGTCTAATTAAAACAATAAGTGGTATGATGAAAAGTAACTACGAAACAAAGATAAACACTCTTACAGTATAGGAGTGATGAAGATCACCGGAACTCTCGAGAAAAACATACATAGGTGGCCAGATGGTAACTGCCAACAAGTTGCCAGCAAACTTGCAGAAGAACGTATTCAAACATACCTACCGAAACCCTAAAAAATAATCTCGGGAAACAATACATCTAATATGCAAATACTAAATAATACAAAACACAATATATATATGAACCTATTTAATAATCAAAAACTAGAAAGTGTAAAGTCAGTAATGTTCCCTGACTTTCATGAAGCACACACTTGTTGAGTGGCGATGTTCTATAATGGTTGAAAGGTAAGATAAGGGCAACGACATTACACATCAATGTGCTAAACTTTAAATAGTCAAATTTGTTGTACTTAAATTTAAAACACTTAAAGCTCTGCTGTCATACTGTCAAACATTCACCTCCATATGTAAAATTCTAGTGTGGTCAATTAATGTTGGAGAGTGATATTTTTACCGAAACTAGCACAGCTATGTATGTTTTACGAGTGTATTTATTTCAGTTTCCATCAAATATTTTGTATGTATAACTACTCCTAAAATATGTTTAATGTTGAATGCAATTAGTCAATAAAAACCTTTCCCAGCGAAAATGGAAATTACATATGTTTCCATTACACTGGATCTTTAAAATGGTGAAACAAACATTAGCGAATAAAATAGTTATAAAAATTAAATAAATAAAATTATTTCAATATGAATGTAATATAAAATAAAATTTACATATAAAGTTTATAATGTATTGAAGACACCTGTCAAGACTCCATCTGGTCACTCAGCCCATTGTTGCCCATTGCCATTCTTTCCTCTTTCGAGTGCAGTGCAACGAACAGACCACGCCACCAATGTATCAATAGCCACACGCGCGGCTACCGAAACATGCAAATATATCACTCCGCCAATCAATCAATGATAACCTAATTGTAAAGTATTTATGTAGTTGTTTTTAAATCACCATCACATGTTTTATATTATATAACTTTTATTTAAAGTGCGACGACATCTTCGAACATAGCCTTACATTTCTCCCAGTCTCCACGCACTTTCGCGTGCTAACGCAGCTGCAGACAGTACTGCACCATCTGGTGCTGCAGTAGTAGGATTCAGCCCACCATCAAGGCCGGACATGTGCAGGCACCATGGAACCATCGCCATCTTGCCAGCACTGAGGTAGTTTTCAATAGTATATCATACAGTCACACCACACCCCTTGTAGTTGGCCTCCCTACCTAACTTAAGGGACACTGACCACCACAAGCAATTGGTGTATTGATGGGGGGGAAAACTAGGGAAAATGAAGTAATTGTTAGTTGCAAATATCACGAGTAAAAGAATAGGATGAGCAAAACTTCTCACCATCTGCCAATTAGAAAGAATTTCATCACAATGTGAAGAAACACCTGCAATTGTAAGACCAACATAGATTTCTATCCTCAGACACATAGGACCAATATTAATACTGTTTACTAAAAAAAAAGATGGGTAACACATGTCAATAACAAAATTTATATTTGTAAATATAAATATCCGACATAAACTGAAATGGGATGAGAGAGTGAAAATCAACTAGCAGTTTCTCAAGGGTTGTATTTAACAGGCTCGCCACTCCACATGACATGGCCGCCTTCCACTGCAGTAGCTTCTTTTCAAGCTGCCAGTCTTTCCAATCACAAATCGCATCACTACTTTAATGGTGCCTTGCATCAACGTGATAAATGTGTCTCTTCTGTAAAAATGCCACTGCTCTCTTGATAGACTACAGCAGGCATCATATAACTCTTCTTCAAACACAAGAAAAAATATTCAGGAAATAGGTACTGACGCCGTCCCCGCTACCTCCTATGATTTTTACGTGATTTTTGCTTGGGTTCGAGAACTCAGATAGGGTTCGGCCTTGTGGCTAGAGGTAGGGGTTAACGCAGTAGGGCCCCCCGAGCTGTTTTGGCCACTCGGGACGCCTGAAGAAGAACACAAAGTTTCTGGAGAATAGTTGATGAATTTACTACGGCACAGCCCTTTACATAGTGCTGCCCGTTCTGGCCGTAACGGTTTTCCCGACGCGACTAGTCACATGCGCAGCTCACTTCCTCAGTGGCGGCTCTCGATTTTAATGTGCATGAGGGGCGGACTTGTACACGTGATGCAGCGGTTACACAAAAGCACTCTAACATGACGAATTAAATCTTGAAAAACAAAACACTTCACTATTACCTAACACTTAATATGCTGGGCTAGTGGCACGTAGGCCCGTGTCTCCAGCGACTCTACGTGATACCTAGATGTGTCCCAGGGACTGATTCGTTAGTACATTTGGTGGCACGATACCGTGCAGCGGTGATACCTAAACTCTAACATGACAACTTATACTTTGACGAGCAAACATTTCACTATTACATAACACTTCTTTTACTGGGCTAGTGGCACGTAGGCCCGTGTCTCCGGTGACTCTACGTGATACCTAGATGTGTCCCAGGGACTGATTCATTAGTACGTTCAGTGGCACATGTCGCCTTCTGGCTGCACCGAGCGGGCCAAAACTAAGTAGCCGGTAAGCTAAGTTGGGGCCGTGAAGCGCCGACGTAAAGTCTCGTAGACTCCCCACAGTACTCACGTATTAATTAGAACACTCATCTTGGAGCACTGATTTAATTAAATCAAATACCTCATGGTAGATTGAGGCCGACCGCGGAATTGTAGGTAAAAAATTAAGAAGATATTATACTATTGGAACTACATGTCGGTGAAAGCAAAGGTTGATGGTTCCGCGTTGCGTGCAGGCTGCCAGCCTCTCGGAGCTCCTGAAGGACACTGCCGGTGTCACAGTGCGCGACCCCCCTCCCCCGCCAGCCCTCCCGCGGAAACGTGTGAATTTCGCGGGAAACTGAACCGGCCAGGTTCGGGACAAAATGCACAGTGATACATGATTTTGAAAGGACTGAAATATTAATTGATGAAAAATAATGTTTAATAAAAACCTGTGTAAAAATATACATAAATTAATTTGTTGAAGTGTGGCGGAGGGATATGCCACACCCGGCCGGATCCTTCCGCCGGCAGAGCATTTGTTGCCTGGTGTTCGCCTCGTCGCACAAACTACACTTTGCTGCGCGCAGGAGCTCGTTCGGTGCACACGCCTTGGCGAGATGTTGATGAGGCATAGCGGTCTATGCGACATAGAGGAGCATTGGCGGTCGGTGTCAAATGCCCCCCCTTCTCTGAGACCGATATGTGCATCAATGCCTCGCTTTACACGCTGAGCACTTCACTGACGTTTGCCGCACTGCGAGCCCTACACTAAGCGGTGAAGTGGTTGTGTGTTGTGATGCAATGATTCTGCCCGGAATGCCTCTCCCACTCGATGAATGGCAAGAGGGTACGCCCTGACCCGTGTCCGTCACCCCCCTGGGACTGGGCAGCTACGTGCGCCTCTCCTAGCACAATATGGTGAAAAGTGGGTGGGGGGGGGGGGTCTGTGTGGTCGGGGTGTGGCTTGGTGGTGGAATGGACGACGTGGATGGGGGGATGATATGGGTCGGGCCACGAGTGTTGTCCTCACTGGCACGCCCCCTACGGGCCACGCCCGGGTGGAGTAGCTCGACAGGGACCTGGACCACTCGTACTCCGCCAGGTAGGCCGGGGGTCGGCCGGCCCTCTGTGGTCGTGTGGTGGGGACAGTGCTGGTGTGGGTCTCTACTGGGCAGAGTGTGGTAGGTTTCCTCGTGTCCGGGTGGGTAGTCGGGCGACTCGCCTCCACTACGGGGACAGGAGTGAACTCTACCAGCTCGCTGTCGTCCGCGCAGCACGTCCTGACCGGGGCCCGACGTCTGCCGGTGGGGTGCCTACCCCTACTGTCCGGTGCCTCCTCCCCATCCTCGGGCTCGTCCACGGACACCCGGAACATGGCGTCCGCCAGGCTCAGGTCCGGTGGCCACAGTGGCTCGTCATCCTCCTCCTCATAGACCTCTTCCCCCTCCTCGTCAAGGAAACCAGACCAACAGACTCCCCACCTCCGCGGGGACGTGCGGAACTGTGGCCAGCGGCACTGGGGACCTGATCGGGGTGTCCCGGAGGTCGGGTTCGGTGCATTCAGGTGCCTGATCGTGGCTACCCCCGTCTGGGTCGCCCGTATGCATGTCCCCCCCCCCCCCCCGGGTGGCGAGTTCGGGTTCTGCTCCTTCCCGCGGTGTCTCTGTGGCCTCCTGGAGTGTGGGGGATGATGAAGAGGGGGTCGTTGGGTCAACTCTGACCCCGTGCGTGACTAAGCGCAGGTCGTCTCGGTGCACTTTAGCGGGCTGCCCCCTTGGCGTCCGGACCGCATAGGATGAGGGGCCCGTCCTCCACAGGACCTCCCGCAGCTCCAATCATCGGGGTGCTAGCCCCGCACATATGTTACGTGCCCCGGACGACAAGTGGTGCTGCCTGACGTACAACAGCTGACCTGGCTGGATCAGGGGTGGGGGGTGACTACTCATGGGCATGTGGGCCGCCAGGAATTGGGCCTGTTGTTGTCTGGCGTGCTCTCTCCCCTCCTCACGATTGGGGCGCACCACCATGCCCATGGCGACGTCGGCCACCCTGCTTTCCCCGGGCAACGCCAAGTTTTTCTCGTACAGGAGCTCGGCAGGGGAATGACCAGTGACGGCGTTGGTGCGGCACCGGAGGCAATACAACAGCTTCGGCAGGTGGACGTCCCACTTGGAGTGGTCGTCCCCCAACCTTAACCGCAGCTGCGCCTTGACCTCCTGGTTTCTCCTCTCAGTGGGGTTGGCCTGGGGATGGTAGATGGGGGTGGTGTGGTGGTCGAGATCCCATCGGTGACAGTCAGCTCTCCAGCACCTCCCGCTGAACTGACAGCCGTTGTCCGTCAACAGCACGCGCGCGAAACCATACCACGAGAATATTTCGTGGTCCAGCAGGGCGGCTATGGTTCCGGCATGCACATTGGACACCGGGAAGGCCTCGACCTACCGGGTGAAAATGTCAGTGATGACGACCAAGAACCTCTTTCCCCGGGTGGTCCGCGGGTAGGGCCCCATTATGTCCAGGGCCAGGGTGTGAAACGGGTCAAGGGGTCAGCGGGGACGCTGCTGTTCCACTCCGTCAGACCACCTCGTCTTCCTCTGCTGGCACTGCTGGCAGCGCCGCACTTTGTCCCGTACGTCCCGCATCACCCCTGGCCAATGGAAGGTCTTACAGACGTCTAATTGTGTCTGGTGTGCACCCGGGTGACCCGCCAGCTCGTGCATGTGGTGGAAGCCCATGACCTGCTCATGGGCACCGAGCGGCACATGAAGGCACCAGGCGTCCATGTCCCCTGGTACCCGGGTCTCCAACACCCCGTCTATGCACCTGTGGTAGGGGTGAGCCTGCTCCCCACATGACCGCACCTCAGCCTGTGTGGGGTCGTCTGTCCGCTGGGTCTGTTTCACGAATTCCACTAATTCGCTCAGGGTCTCCACAGGCAAGACGGCGGGGTGGTCAGGGGCCCTTGGGATGTGAAATAAGGTTGCGGGCGCCTCCCCCGCAGCGACTGGCGGCGCGACTCCCTCTGGCGGCAACAGCACCTCCCAGTCCTGGTCATCCTGAAACGTGTTGTGTGGGTTGGGATGGCGCGACAACTCGTCGGCGAACTGGTTGTCCCGTCCAGGGACGTGCTCGACCGCGAAGTCGAAGTTCTGGAGCATCAGCGCCCACCTCGTGAACTTCGACTTGCGGCCCTGGGCGGAGTCCAGCCAGCGGAGACACTGGCTGTCCGTCCGCAGCGTGAACCGGCGGCCCTCCAGGTGGTGGCGGTAGCGGCGCATAGCCCAAACTACGGCCATGCACTCCTGCTCGTTCACATGGTACCGCCGTTCGGGCTGGCCGAACTTGGCGCTGGCGTACTCCACCACCCGGCGCACGCTTTTGTCCCCCACCTGGTACAGGACAGCCCCCATCCCCTCCTGACTGGGGTCTGTCTGAAGGAACAGGCGAAGGTCAGGCTGCAGACGTGTGAGCTGGTGGCACTCGAAGCACTGCCGCTTTACGGCGGCCAGTGCAGCGTCCGCCCTGCTGGTCCACTGAAACCGGAGCTTGGGTGACAGAAAGTCCGTCATCGGGGCTGTGATGCTGGCGAAATGCGGAATGAATGAGCGCAGCCAGTTGAGAAGGCCCATCAACTTCTGCAGCTGCTTGCGGGTTCGTGGGGTGGGTTTGGACTCAATAAGGTTCAGGTGCTTTGGCAGAGGGCGGCAACCCTCCGCGTCCACTATGTTCCCCAAGTACTCCAGCTCAGCCGCGCCCACATGGAATTTCTGGGGGCGCACGTGAGGCCGTGTCTGGCTAGCCGCTCAAGAACCAGGCCGAGGTGCCGGGCATGGTCCTCCCACGACTGTGACCAAATGATGACGTCATCCAAGTATGCGGCGGCTAACTCGCCCGCGTACCCGTCTAACACATGTACCATCATGGCCTGGAAGGTCGCGGGGACGTCCATCAGCCCGAACGGCATGTCACAGAACTGGAAACGTCGGCCGTAAGGGGCAGTGAACGCAGTCTTCGGGCGGTCCTCTGGACATACGGGCACCTGCCAGTACCCGGACTTGAGGTCCAGGAATGTGAAGATGCGGGCGTCGCCCAGCCCTGCCAAAGCGTCCATTATGTAGATAAGCGGTGGTGGGACGGGTAAGGTTACTGAATTGACTGGTTTGAAATTAACACAGAAACGCATGGAGCCATCCTTTTTGTTCGCCATGACAATCTGGCAGTTGTATGGCGACTCACTGGGCTCGATGACTCCATCGCGTAGCATTTCTGTGATCTGGGTCTGGATGATGTGCCTCTCAGTGGGTCCGAACCCGTACGGCTTTACGAACTGGGGTTGGAGAGGTCGGGTGGGGATGGTGTGTTCCGTAGTTGTGGTACGGCGGACCATGTCCGTGGCCGCAAACACCTGTGGCTGTTGGGACAGGACACTGTTTATGAGCTCTACATGGGCAGCAGGCACACCATTCCTTAGGTCCGCGAGTGTGATGGGTGTCCACTTTTCGGCAGGTGGCCGATAGCCCAGGCTGTAAACCGTGCGCCGCTCGTGATGGCCAACGTGTAGTCTCCCCTCCCTGAACTCCACAGTGGCGTCCTCCTGCGCTAGCCAAGGCAGTCCTAGGATTAGTGTCTCCCGTAGCCCATCTACTACTAGTGCTGTTGTGTGGCTGACATTATCCCTGATGGAGAGGATGATATTCGTGCGACCGACAATACGAGCTGTTGCTCCCTTCGTCGCTAAATGTACCTCCTCCGCACCTGAGTCAATGTCCCGTACGCTCGAGCACTGAGCTGACACATACGTGTGGCTGGCGGCCGTGTCGACAAGGGCATGCACTGACGGGAATCCTGAGTAAATGCCCCGCCCCAGGTCCCAACTGCCCTAATTGGAACGACTCACCGCACTGCTACAGGGGCGCTGCCGCTGCCGGCAGGTGGTCCGCAGGTGCTGCCGGTGTCGCCGGGGCCACCTGGTGTCCTGTGCGGCTCGCCGACGACCCGGTGCGGGCCGTTGACGAGTCGGGTGAGCCGCGCCCGTCCATCCTGATGGGGCGTGCCTGT
Organism: Bacillus rossius redtenbacheri; assembly: GCF_032445375.1. NCBI lineage: Eukaryota > Metazoa > Arthropoda > Insecta > Phasmatodea > Bacillidae > Bacillus > Bacillus rossius. The sequence goes on along the minus strand of NC_086330.1, from coordinate 46,753,673 downwards.
GTGTCAGTGGACCCTGCAGGTGCTGCCGGTGTCGCCGGGGCCACCTGGTGTCCGGTGCGGCTCGCCGACGACCTGGTGCGGGCCGCTGACGAGTCGGGTGAGCGGCACCCATCCATACTGACAAGGCGCACTGGGGTGACAGTGGAGGCCGGGCTAGGGTTCCAGGGACAGTGGCCAGCCATGGCACTACCCCATAGCGAGCGTTTCCCGACGTGGGACCGCCCGCCCCACGGGCTTGCCAGACAGCTGCTCGCGTGGGACAGACATTGTGCCAGTGGTACCGCTCCTCGTGGCAGTACTTACAGCGCGGGGCCCCCTGGTTTGGTGCCCCGGTGGTTTCCCTGGTTGCGGCGCGTCGGGACGGCTGCTCCCCCTGTTGCCTCGGCACTGGCGCCACATACGGTACCAGAGCCCTGGAGTCCTCGGGTGCCACTAATGATGGTGGTGACACTCCTGGCCGTTGGGTAGACGGCTCGTGGCCGCGGCGAACGATTTGTACGTCACACTCCACCTCGTTCGCCAACCGCACGAACATCTCTAGTCCCCTGTAGGTGGCGGCCCTAAGGAATGGCCGCAGTTCGGGCAGCATCAGCTGGACGACTACCCCTAGCATGCTGCTGTCGTCCTCTCCTTCCGCCAGCCATCGGTGGAGCCGCGCCTTGGACCCGATGAAGGCTTCCGCACTCTCCCCCACCTCCTGAGGTCGGCAGAACAGTGATTGTTGACCCCGGGCCCGGGCATGGGCGTTGTTGAATCGTTCCTCCAGTCCGTTAGCGAAGTCGCCCCACTCCATGCTGTATTCTCCGGCTGTGGCCCACCAGACAAGGGCACACCCCCTCAGCTGATCGCAAACCTTCTCCGTCCACTCGTCTGTAGGAACCGAGTATTGTGCCAGCCTGTCCCGGCATGTCCGTAGGAACTTTGCGGGTTCCTCGTGCTCCTGCCCTCCGAACTCCGGTAGTTTGAGAGTGCCGCCGGAGCGCGGTGCGATAGGAGGCGCCGGCATTGCTGACGGTCTGTCCAGCGTGAGCTCGGCCGAACGGCACATGAACAGCCTATTCCTGAAGTTGAGGAACTCCCGGGCCTCGGTGCACGAACGGTGCCTCACAGTGCCGCACTGATGGCAGAATGCCACCTCATCGGGCCGCCGATGACACACCCTCGCGCCGCACTTAAATGTCAACATCGGCCCTGATTTTCTGTCGTCAACGTCAGTTTAGGGATTCTTCTCCGTGTCGCAGGTACAGATGGTGAATGTCCCCGCCACGGCATGATTTACCAGCAAGCCTGGCAGAAGTCATGCATGGCATACCCCTTCCATGTCTATGCTCACGGCCCCGTCACGGCTCATGTCGATGCGCGCAGCAGCGACGCAGCTGCGTCACCCGATCCCTGTGTGAGGCGCGCAGACTTCCGCTCCCACAGCCGTTATCGCGCCTGGCGCGTAACTTGATGTGCGCCTTTATCGCGCCGGGTGCGTAACTCGACGCGCGCCTATCGCCAGGTGCCCGCTCCTTTGGCCGTCTGCGCGTCGGGTCCGTTTCCGCGCGATTCCTTTGTTCCTACACAAGCCCTTACTGGTACACTAATTATGAAGCACTGTGAATTTAGAAGATTTTAAAGTTATTTAAAAAAGAAAGCCACACTAGTCGGGCGCCATTTTGACGCCGTCCCCGCTAACTCCTATGATTTTTACGTGATTTTTGCTTGGGTTCGAGATCTCAGGGAGGGTTCGACCTTGTGGCTAGAGGTAGGGGTTAACGCAGTAGGGCCCCCCGAGCTGTTATGGCTACTCGGGATGCCTGAAGAAGAACACAAAGTTTCTGGAGAATAGTTGATGAATTTATTACGGCACAGCCCTTTACAAAGTGCTGCCCGTTCTGGCCGTAACGGTTTTCCCGACGCGACTAGTCACACGAGCAGCTCACTTCCTCAGTGGCGGCACACGATTTTAATGAGCGTGAGGGGCGGACTTGTACACATGATGTGACGAATTAAATCTTGACAAACAAAATACTTCACTATTACCTAACACTTAATATGCTGGGCTAGTGGCACGTAGGCCCGTGTCTCCGGCGACTCTACATGACTTCTAGATGTGTCCCAGGGACTGATTCGTTAGTACATTTGGTGGCACGATACCGTGCAGCGGTGATACCTAAACTCTAACATGACAACTTATACTTTGACGAGCAAACATTTTACTATTACATAACACTTCTTATACTGGGCTAGTGGCATGTAGGCCCGTGTCTCCGGCGACTCTACATGATACCTAGATGTGTCCCAAGGACTGATTCATTAGTACGTTCAGTGGCACATGTCGCCTTCTGGCTGCCCCGAGCGGGCTAAAACTAAGTAGCCGGTAAGCTGAGTTGGGGCCGTGAAGCGCCGACGTAAAGTCTCGTAGACTCCCCACAGTACTCACGTATAATGTAGAACACTCATCTTGGAGCACTGATTTAATTAAGTGAAATACCTCATGGTAGATTGAGGCCGACCGCGGAACTGTAGGTAAAAGATTAAGAAGATATTATACTATTGGAACTACATGTCGGTGAAAGCAAAGGTTGATGGTTCCGCGTTGCGTGCAGGCTACCGGCCTCTCGGAGCTCCTGAAGGACACTGCCGGTGTCGCCGCGCGCGACCCCCCTCCCCCGCCAGCCCTCCCGCAAAAACGTGTGAATTTCGCGGGAAACTGAACTGGCCAGGTTCGGGACAAAACGCACAGTGAAACATGATTTTGAAAGGACTGAAATATTAATTGATGAAAAATAATAATTAATAAAAACCTGTGTAAAAATATACATAAATTAATTTGTTGAAGTGTGGCGGAGGGATATCCCACACCCGGCCGCATCCTTCCGCCGGCGTAGCACTCTTTGCCTGGCGTTCGCCTCGTCGCACGAACTACACTTTGCTGCGCGCACGAGCTCGTTCGGTGCACACGCCTTGGCGAGACGTTGTTGAGGCATAGCGGTCTATGCGACATAGAGGAGCATTGTCGGTCGGCGTCAGTACCTGCACTCTCCTATGAGTTTCTCTCTTAGTTATGAAACATCACAGCTGGTCAATATACCATTTAAACTTCACTGCTAGTCAGAGGCCTAAATGTACAAGCAGAATTCCAAGACTCGTAAAATATAGCTCGGCAAAAAACATTTAACACGACAGTATATCTCTTCAGCACTCAATGTTTCGTTTCGTTGCGATCGACTGTTACATGCTTGCTCACAAAAAATCCTCTTCCTCGTGAAGGTAGCCCTTTAGTCTCCTCTTCCGTCGAAATCCACAGCACAAAAAATAATTATTACAACCTCTCTTCGTCACGAAAACATGGCAGCAGGGGCGCAGCCAGGAGGGGGGGGGGGGGGGTTAGGGGTTCGAACCCCCCCCCCCTTATCACCAAATCTTTAATTAATTTCTTATTCATCACTCAAACAAATTTCATATTAAAATTAATAAATTTTTTACCATTACAATATTTAAATTTAAGTACCGAAAACTGCTAAAATAGCACTATTTTACACCTTAAAATCCAAATTATCCCGGGGGAGGACCCCCAGACCCCCCGCTTTAATACGGGGGGAGGGGGGGCGGGCATGCTTCTTAACACCCCCCATACGCAAATCCTGGCTATGCCACTGCATGGCAGCAGCCAAAAACCGAAACCAAGACGAGAAAAACCATGTACCAACCAGATCAACGAAAAAAAAAAACAAATATTCCCAGCGAGAAAGACCAATTTTGACACCTTTGTGGTAGATGAGCGTAACACTCCACACGCCCGTGCTAAATCAACAAAAGCGCTGCTCTGGCAGACAGAGAACGAACTACCAGCATCACGACAAACAACCTTGTTGTATGGTAGACAACAAAAATTTTTGTGGTGATCCGATAGGATTGTCCCAATATCCACATCTGGTTTTATCAGCTCCATGGTGAGACTTTCTCGACCCAGACTTAATCAGCTGGTCACTTAACTAGTTATTTAGCTCTCTAACGAAAGGAATTTTGCTTTTAAAGTTTGTCTATGCACTTTGCTTGATCTGGCCACAATGAGTGGCCCTGACTTCACATCATTACAGACTTAGCTACCAGGCTTTACAGCTTCGCCCACATTGGGTAGCCTAAGGGCCATATGTGTAACCAAACTTACGGAACTTTGCAGCAGTTATTGTAATGTACACTCTGTGGACCTCTTACAGGTTTCAAACTCGACTGTATCCAGTATTATTGTGCAATGTTCGTGTAAACTTGTCTAACTCCTTTCCTCGCTCTTGTAACCGATTCTAGGGGCCCTCTGCCCAAATCACTGCCCCAGGGAGCATTTAATTTAGTGTAATTATTTACTGTTATGTCTACGATTAAATCATATTAGGGTAACTTTTGTATAACTTTAAATAAATCTGTATTCACTCGTGTAAAAAAATTGAGGACTATCCGTCACACGTTTCAGTAGCTGTGTGCCCTTCGCATGTTCGTATGCTAAATCTTTGATGGACCACATCACCAGTGTGCCGTCGTCCGGGTTCGCGTGTTCGAGACCGGGGCGTGTATCCTAGCGGGAAACTGGCTCTTAGTGAAAATGTGTTCCGGGAGGGCGCCAAGCAAGCTCTGCGTCTAACCAAATTTGGGTTCTGTGGGTGCGTTGCCCCTGCGTGGCCCGCTAGGACCGTTGGCGAAGTTTGCAGTTGGAGGTATCCCTGGCTGTTAACACATAACAGGCCCTGTGCAGCATAACACACTTATTCCTAGCTGGGGTAGGGAGACTCAACACAATAACAGACACGAACTCGAACTTTATACTGTCGGTGACACGTAGCGCACGGAGTGTGCGGAGTGGACGTTTAATCGGTCGAACAGTTACAGTTACAGTTTACACTTACACGATGTACAATAACTACCCTACAAAATTACATTGAGTTAAAAACTGATGCTCTGACGCACTGTCACTAATTTAAGCCCTTACGCCAGTCGAGGTTAAGGGCGAGGTTGATTGGAGATGGCCAATCGCGAAATTTGCTAGTGTGGCGGCGCCAGTGACCACCTGTGTGGACCGCGGTCCGCAGTTAAATTAGATGCAAATTCTATGCATAGCTGTCGTCGGTGCCTGTGCACTCGACGTTTAACAAAGATTCATTTGTAGCGGGAGTCAGCCCGTGGCGTATGGTGAACTGCCCCGCGTAATGTCGCATGCGGGGAGTTTATATTTAAGCGGCTGGGTTAGGCCCTACACCGTAAAAGGACCGGGGATGCACTGGGAGTTTACGCAACGAAGAAAAAGGTTTGGTTTAAATGACTATATTTACCAGAAGAACTGTTCTGTGTAGACAAAGGGTGATTACTCCCCGTGGAACGCACGTCCGGCCCGGTCCGCGAGTCGCTCGGTACTGGCATTTGCCCTTGGTGCGAGGGAAGGCCTCAGCGTTCTCTCGCGCCAAAGTTGCTTAAGTTCCGTTATTCGGAAATTATTTTTTTAATAAGAAGCTGAGAGCAGCTCTAAATTCACACATTAATTATTAACAATTAATCTGATTGGCAGATACTCTTTAAGAATTATGGTTAGCAAATTTACGTAAATTAAGTTTAAAAATTAAGAGTCACACCAGAGACTTCGTTACTTGCTGACTGCTCCAGTGGTTAGTCACACACAAAAAACAGGGAGGTAATATTTACGTCAACAAAACACTACAATTAATTAAGGCTGAAGGTTGCAAAGGATGCACTCACAAACTGATTAAGGTAAGTTCACACGTGAGTGACTCGGGCACTCCTGCATCGCACTTTCTTTATGCGAGGGTTTTAATTAATAGTGGAGTGGTCATTAATTTATGTTTGATTGTTCATGAACTGGGGTAGAGGTGTTTGATTAATTAGACACGGCCCTTGGTTCTACCTTGTCATCAGGGGCTCGCCTGACTCGGGTAAGCCATGGCTAAGGTGCGTTATGTTAGTGGGGTCAGATACTGGCGGTCACAGTTCGGGCTTTGGGGTGGCCTTCGGCTGGACGACGTCAAGTGTAGCTCCCATTTAATCTGGTGTAACAGTTATCCTCGATTGTGTAACATTACCAATCGTTCATAGTGCATCGGGATGAGCTCCAGCTCTCGCAAAAGCAGGCTATGCATCAAGACAGCACAGTGTATAGAGCCATGTTATAACCAATAAACAAAGGTTTGCAACCTCTTCTTTCATTCACAAGTCAATGGCGTCCTGGAGGGCCGACACCTCGGGGAATCATGAGTCATCGTCCAGCTGTCTCGAAAGGTTAAATTAGGAAAGTTTATGCCCGGTGAGTTTCCAAGGAGGATTCCTAGCCATGTGTGTGGCAAGAGACAGCAACGACGAAATGAAGAACAAGAGATACAGAATGACATTGATTTGGTACGGAACAGATGCTTTACATGGTGCTACTGCAGCACTCAGCCCGGTGCATTATGGTGCTGGAGTATGGCCCTGTGTATTTGCAGAACATGAGCAATATGGTTAAGAATCTTAGTGAACATAGTAGTTCAAGGAAGCTTCGGATTGAATTCCCATGGTGCGTGGCTACAGAAAAAAAACACTTAAAGCTCGTGGCATAATACATGATGCCGCCGCCGCCGCAGGAGAATGTGTTTCCCGCACGAAGTACACAGAGCATGGGAACGATTAGGGATGAGTTTTGTGGCCTGTTCACAAATTAAATAAACTTTAATTAACTAAGAAAGACAATGATAATGAGATTTTAATAAATAATTAACAATTAATGTTAAAACATTATCAAGTTCGGGAAATACATTTAGCTGATTAATATCCACTCGGCATGGTGGAGGAACACATGGACATTTGATAGCCGTGCGGGCGGCTATCGAAAAATTGACCTCGGGGTGGTTCTCTTCGATGCACTATGTTGCACCAGACTGCCCCGGGGCCTGGTTGTGATACTCATATGCAACAGGGCAGGCATCTATGTGGCATAAAATCCTGTGCGACAGAGGAGCACTAACTGTTGGTGTCATATGTTGTACCCATCATCTGCTACCTCCAGCCATGTGGTCATTCACATCCCTCCTCTCAAGAACTTACTCGAACTAGCACATGGTAAAAAAAAACTGGTTGCCGCCAGGCACACTCTAATATTCTATAACATCTAATGGAGGCAGACATCATGACACCAGTATATATAACTTTAAAAATTACAGAATGGAAAAATTAGTGAACCTGTCGTCCCCAGGCCGTGGCTCCTTCCAGATCTCCGACGTGCGACTGTGAATTTAGGTTGTAATTATTTCAGCCGACTAACTCAGTGAGAGGTGGGGGTTCGTGCCTACTGTGGCTGGGACCGGGAGCTGGGTAGAGGGGGAGGTGATGAACAGGGCAGGAGTATGGGAGTGGAGATCGAACCAGGAATTATCCGCTGTTAGTCTGCAAGATGTTTTATTTAGTCCTTTTCCCTGAGCGCGCCTGACCCACAACGATGTTATGGGACACGTCCCCCTCCGTGCCGTGAACGAACGCAAATTGCAGGTCATCCACGAAGGTGCACTACTCCGCGACTGAAGATGTCGAACGTGGGAGCTAGCCGAAACAACGGTAGCGACACTAGCAACGCGCGTGGCAGAGGGCCTACGGACTCGCGGAGCGCAGTGATACAGAACCTCCCTCAACAGCAGCCAAGCGGCGACTCCCGACTCCCCGCCCCGCGCGACCGCAGTGCCGCGCGAGAGGAAGGGGGGGGGAAGGGGGGAAAGCTGCACGGGGGGTCGCGTGTCCACTGCGGGCCAGGTACGGCCCCTGTACAAAGCTACACGACTCAAAACAAAACACATAGCTAACCCTATTTGAATACACAATTACAAGTTAAGTTATTTACAAATAATTATACATAGATGTCCGTCCTTGAGCGGTCCAGAAGCGAATTTAGGGCGCACGCGGGTGCGTCCCTAGCACGGAGCACTCACTGCACTGAACAAAGGGGTTAGGGAGGAATAGCCCCCCTCAGGTACCCGGCGGTGGGCAGAAACGGCCTCTAAGTCTATGAGGGCACGACGACTGTCGTCAAACCATAATTTTAATATGTTATATAACCAGTATTAAATTTAATCTTAACTTTAATATATGTTTAACATTATGTTATTACATTACAAGTTACTTTTTCCAACAAAAAATTTAATACATTATTTTGATAAAAAATTATAATTAAAAAGCTTGTGCTAACTAAATCAAATCATAAACTTTAATAGTGTAACAAAATTTAAAACATGTTTGAGGTTATCGCTTATACTTTATTTGTTGTCGCTAATGTTAAGCCCTATTTCTTTTATATTGTCTCTCCAACTTTATTGTCAAATATTGATCTAGACGGAAATTCTAGTTTGTGACAGGACTTTCAATGAAAACAAAATTTCAATATTAAAAGTTAAAATTTGTTATGGCATTTACAAAAAACTTTTGAAACCAATATGGAGTAATTTGCATATTTCACCTCTAGAGAGAAAGTCCCTGGATTTATTAAGTTAAAATAACAACCTTCAGTAGAGACTTTTTTAAGTGTAGTCGTGCTGATCTGTTGCCATGTTGGTTTCAGAAAAAGGATTACTTGTGAGGCGAGCCCATTTTCATGGAGATTTCCAAGGACATTTATGTAGTTGGTTCGTTTTATTTGTTGATAATAATTGTAAAAGTATACAACTTTCATCAATAAGCATTTAGTAATAAAGGATGCTCTGTTACTACTTTTGTTAGTTGTATGAGCTTGCAAACAATACTATGAATTTTAGTAGACGCGAAATGTTTTTGTGGCAACTGTACGGCAATTGCATTGTTTTGTAATTTAAAAAAAAATATTCTACCTTTAAATACATAAAAATTAATATCGATTTTAACGAGTTTTTATATTTTACTTCTGACTATAATTACCAGTTATTATTTTATCAATTGGTTAGAGGAACGACTCAGTTTTATTAACTTGTGTTTCTTCGGATTTGTTTATAACTTGCTAGCCAAGGAAAATATTTTGATTTATGGCGTCAAAATGTTTTCTAAATAGCATTTTTTTATGATGACTGCTGCGCCATCTCTTGTGTTTTATGTTAACTATAGGCTTTAGTTTATTTGTTACTCTAAAGATGGCAGTCACCGGTCACATGTTTGGAGTTACGAAGTTAGGGAGTGATTGCGTTTATTCTTTACCGTGTTTACATTTGAGACGTCAAAACGATAACGATCACGCCCCCACATGAGCAAAACATTATAGGCTACAATTTAGTTAGATTAATAATGCTCTATTTTTATTGTCCGATATTGGAAACAAACGAATCGTATGTGCCCGCTTATCTTGCTGAGTGAACGAAATTAAACTTAAATGTAGTCCTACAGTATGATAAATTGTATTTTTGAAATAAAAAAAAAGAAGCAATATCACGACATTTGTGTTAACCAGGCAGTTGGGTAAGAAAACTTATATCTTACCTTTCTACATGAACAGGCTGCATCAATGTTACTTAGTCAATTTAATAATGGCTTTTATACTATGTAATTTGTGTTTACGGTACACATAATTTCAGAACGTCAAGTTATAATATCAATTTTTCTGAATATACAATAACATTCATAATATTAAAATCTACATTTTGCCTATTTCATGCGTTATTGAACTTTACTTAAATATAAATTGAAATATAACTGCAATTTTAGTTATCAATAGCTGTTACTTATGAATAAGACGAGATGAGTGATTAAAATAGGTTGTCAGGTATCAGGTATCCACTCGCCGACATAACATTTATTAATTTTAAAGAGGATAGGGATTGTAACACATACTAGTAATTTTCGTGCTTATTTTGTGTCTTATGTAAACCTTTCAAAAAATTTAGTCATATTTTTACATATATACATTCCGAGAAGTAACACTGCAAGAATTTTGTGATTTTGCAGAATTTTTTTCCCCTTCAAAACAGGGTAGCAGCTTTCATTGTTGCAAGCAATCGCACTTCCAGGTTCGAAGTCTCTCTTCGAATAGCAAGAAATTTTTGCTTGGCATTTATAAGAATATTTTTGACAGTCATCTGTTGAAGTGTGATGTTACTTGGTTTAAAATCAAGCTGCAACTTTTAATGGTACCTATACTAGTCATTCTACGTTAGAGTCACCGAAGAAAAGTAAGCTAGATGAACGATGTCGATGTGACTGTAAAAAATAATAAAAAAATAAAAAATCGATTGCCTCACTTTGTTAAACATTTCTGAGTTACTTTAACCATTGACCTTCTCTTTCAATTGACGTAGCTCTGGCTGTTTTGGGTGTATGAAGCTTAGAAGAGCTTAGCGATGAAAGAACCGAACTTTTTGATAAAGTTTAAAACATCAGAACACATTTGATAAAAATATGTATGCATTCAGACCTCAGATGGATAGAGAGAAATTCAAGAATTTCGAAGAAAGCACACTTCATATACAACATTATTATTATTATTATTATTATTATTATTATTATTATTATTATTATCATTATTATTATTATTAACTTCCTACCAAAAATTCAACAAATGAACAAGGGTTTTAATTGAAACTATTCAGACTTCTAATTTCTTAGGTTATGAAATTTCTTCTAGTAAAATATAATTTCGTTGCTTTAAATGTATTCTCCGTCTAGTTTCAGACGCTTCCTGGTTCAGGACGAATTTTAGTGTACAATGATTTTGAATAAGCACAGATAGAAGAAAATAGCCAAAAATGTGAAAATTATGTTTTCGTTAAATATTGTCCTTGTTAAAAAAAAAAATAGATCCAATAATGACTTTAAACTGCAAGCTGTATTTTGAGGGCGTACAGTAAGTAAAAAAATTAGTTGTCTGTAAAGTCGGTTTACGGACGATAATATTAACGTGACAACGTCATAACAAAACATTGATAAAATGATTGCATACTTTTATGTATAAAATTGAATCATTTTTATTGAATCATCACTATTTTGTATGGATACAAAGAAGAAGTGAAATGAAATCTACAATTTAATTGATAAATTTACTTTTATTTGCACTCATTAATTCAATTATGTTTATTACTTTAACGAAGAGATTATTTTAACTATAACTTTTATACATGTTTGCTATTTAACTTCTTCCAATCTGTGTTATTCTGTTGAGGATAAGACGATGATAGGAAAAGTAGGAAACGAATGGGAGTGTTTCAAGGATGATGTGAAAGAAAATGGCTTACTCAACACCAAAATGCAGTCAAAAATAATATATTTGCGCCACGGACTCTGCAGCAATGCTAGGAGGAACGGGTTAGCAAAGAGCAATATAAAATGAGCGTAACGGGACACAGCGATACGGGACAATGTGCGTAACGGGACACTTTTTTGTGCGTGTAGCCGGTTTTCGTGCGTGCAGCCGGCGTTCATCGATTTATTAGACGTTGTCACATCAAAAGATTACATTAATCTAAAATATTAATAGACTTGCATAACTTAACTTCAGGATAATAGGTGACAATACATACATCCAGGTCAGTCTGTATAGTATTGTTTACAATTTGAGTACTACCTATTATCAGTTCCTGCTACGGGTTTATCAGGATTTTCTTAAATTTTGTGTACATTCTTAGCAACACGCCTAGACGCACCTATGCTGCACAGTGTGAAAAGCAATCACCCTTATGTAGATGTTAATTATCGCTCTTTTGAACAAAACAAATTTACCTCGGAAATAACTTTTGGGTGAAGACCAAGTTATGCTTCGATGCTGGTATATGTTTTGATAGTTCATTCTGATTTTCCATCGTTTTCTATAGAAAACGCTACAGAAATTTCGTGTAACCCATATCACTCTCTTACTTATTTATATGTTTAACGAAATGAAAAGTCCCTTCGAGTTCAGTACTAACCCCGTCATAATCACGTTAGCAAGGGGAGGTCGGCTACTGTTCATCGCGGATTTCTTCCGGATTCACAGTATATGCAGGGCTTGACTAGAAATGAAACTGACGCAGATGGTCGCTCCAGATGGCCAAACGTTTAGGAAATACATTATTTTTTTTGTCGCGTATCACCTTGTAATACGCGTAATTATTTTATGTTACGACGAATCACCTGCAGTGGCGGATACAGCGACAAGAGTTCAGATCCGTAATGTGAAGATTGCGGTTTTGAGCCCACGTTAGGAAGCTTAGTTTTCTTTTTTTATTATTATTTTAGATTTTTACGATGCTCAAGCCACGAATGAACCGAAATAATGCATGATGAATTGCATTTTTTAAAAATATATTTACACAAAAGGCATAGGGCGACGTTATTTTAATAGACGTATATCCATGGAAAAATTTGGGATTTCTAATAAATTTACAAGAAGGAAGTGTAATTAAAGCCAGGGCCGGCGCGTCCATATAGGCGAACTAGGCAACCGCCTAGGGGCGCCAAGTAGCTGGGGGCGGCGCAGCACGACACATAACAGCTCATATAATATGTTTAACGATTATTAAAACTAGATGAAAATTGATTTTTGTGACAGTTTGGAATGTTTATATTGATATAAGTAATTATTTAAAGTCCACGGTGACCTGTTATTGATTTGTAATAAGTAAAAAAAGCAAAAAAAAAAAAAAAACACAAGCCTGCTTACATTTAATTGTTGACAAAATCTTAGGCTTATGTGATGTATTTTGAGGCAAAGAAATTTTTTTTTGGGGTGTCCGTTGGTTGGGGGAGGGGGGGCATTAAGGTTTTTCGTCTAGGGCGCCAATTTACCTTGCACCGGCCCTGATTAAAGCGTAGGCTATACAGTGATCCGTTGGTTTAATTTGACCTCCGAGCAGTCCTCGCAGCTGTACTCAAGCAATATTGAATTAAATAAAATTGAATTAATGACACCGTATGCCTTTTGTGTAAATAAAACTAAATACAATGCATAATGCATTATTTCGGTTCATTTGTGGCGTAAGTATAGTAAAAATTGAAAAGAAGCCAGAGCAAAAAAATAATAATAATAATTTCCTGCAGGAGACACGAATCTGAAACCCTAACAACACGAATCAGAACTCATGCCGCTCTACCAGCCACCGCTTAGCAATGATGTCAACATACAAAATGTACGTACTGACCGATCCGCGACAAAAATTGTATTTCCTAAACGGCTGGCCGTGCGGAGCTCCCACCTGCGTCACATTCGTTTCTAGTCGAGTCCTGCATTTGTGTGTGTACTGTGAACCCGGACGAAATCGGCTGCGACGACCTACCCTCGCAAGAGCATTTCTATAAAAAAAAAAAGGTGTTTCTGTAAAGTCGGTTTACGGACTATAGTTTAACGTGACAACGTCATAACAAAACATTGGTAAAATGATTGCATACTTTTATGAATAAAATTGAATCATTTTTATTGAATTATCACTATTTTGTTTGGATACAAAGGAGTGAAATGAAACCTACAATTTAATTGATGAATTTACTTTTATTTGCTCTCATTGATTCAAATATGTTTATTACTTTAACGAAGAGATTTTTTTAACTATAACTTTTATACATGTTTGCTATTTAACTTCTTCCAATCTGCGTTGTTCTTTTAACGATAGGACGATGATATGAAAAGTAGGAAACGAATGGGAGTGTTTCAAGATTAATGTGCCTCGAAAAAGTCAAATCGATGGTTGTTCCAATCGAGTGGAAGAGAGATAGATACGGCGCAAGCGTACAATGAGCGTAACGGGACACAGCGTAACGGGACAATGTGCGTTACGGGACACTTTTTGCGTGCAGCCTGCGTTCATCGTTTTATTAGACGTTGTCACGTTAAAAAAACTTAAAAGTAAAATATTTATATTTTAAGACGAGTAAGATGTGGCTTTTGCACTCTCGTCCAGCCGACTTTTCAACTTTCAAAACATAATCACCCAATTTGTTTGCCGGGCATGACGCATCGTTGACTTCGGACAGTTCTCTGTTTGCTGGCGTGCGTGGTGTGTGAGGGTTTCCCTCATCGGTCGACCAGTCGCGTTCGTGAAACTGAAGCTGTGATATTGCTGCTGTCTGCGATGCTACAAGTTAACATTAGCTTCGTGTAGCGATGCTGTAACCTATTTCTTGAAAATGAATCAAGTAAAATAATTTCTGTGGAGTTACATATACTTATTTAATCTAGAAAAAGAATATAACTAGAACTTAACTTTGGTGGGTATATAAATATGTATTTCCACATATAAGCATTTAAACGTTGGTATATAAACCTAAATGTATAAATAAAAATTTTCCTACGCAATAATATATACATATACATTTATGAATATGCATACACATACCAACTCATATATAACATATACACATACCCACATACTAAACACTAATATATATAGTTAAAGGAAAATACTGATGTGCAAAAGGTTTGTGATAAACATTTGTTTCCATCTATATGTAATACTAGCTGCCCGACCCGGCTTCGCACGGCTATAGATACTAATGGAAAAAAATTAAGCCACATCTCCCATTTACAGTAATGGTAAATAAAAAAAAATTCAGTGAAAATTTATTACAATGCTTTATAATGTACCGGAGAGAAAATGAGTAGCACCGATGGTTTCCCGACTCGTGCACGCAACGTACAACTGATGTACCCGTACTTCGCTACGGCAGTCTACAGGCAGATCACTCTTGCGCCGCTCATTATACATGCCCCTCCTTGTGGGTACGCCACTGCCGCGCGATGCCCGTTGCCATGGAGACGCAGAAGGCATGAACAATGCAAAATACTGTTCTCATGCAGACAAAGTACGCACTGTTGCCTGGTTTTAACCACCCATGAGATCTAATTTTCGGAAAATGTCATTATGCGTAACATAAGGAACATTACTGTGAAGTTTCAAGTCTGTAAAATATATATACTTGAAAAAAAGGGCAATAAAAAACAAATTAAACACAGAGAGAGGAAAAAAAAACAATAGTTTAAGTTTGCGATTTAAAGTGATAAAACATATTTAAATACTAATTGAACTCTTACGAGGGTACTGATTGCTTCGTTGTTAATATCACACGGGTGTTTTTTACTTGTATGGGAAAATTAAGAATGATAAGGCATCTAGTGCGTGGGAACAATGTAAATAGGCAATAGGTAATAAACTTCTAGCGCCTGCGGCATTGTCAACACACACTTCGTACGTGTACTGCATGTTGTATCTAACCCCTTCCAATGCATTTGATTCTAAATTGGACTTTTAGTAAGGATCCCTAATGTTATTGATAATATAATATAGCCTATAGCCTTCCTCGATAAATGTACTATCCAACACTGAAATAATTTTTCAAATCGGACCAGTGGTTCCTGAGATTAGCGCGTTCAAACAAACAAACAAACTCTTCAGCTTTATATTATTAGTATAGATGAAAATTATTCTAAAGCAGAATACATACATCAGTAATAACAAAGGAGCCAACAAATACACTTTTACCTACTCATATATGATTTTATAATGAAAGAAACTAGCGTAAGCATGATTTGGCCAGGGGTGAAATTTTCTAACACACGACAATGAATGGTTATCATACACATTGTCTTTTCATTTTCCACATTTTCTTCTGCGCATGTTCTGTGCACGTATGTAACCCCCCTTTGTTGTGCGATACATAAAATGTAAAAAAAAAAGATATGCTATATAAACAATAGTACATTCAGAAAAAGAAGGTATAGGTAAGTATCTCGTAAAAAAACTGCCTACTTTAGCCATAAAAATACTTCCCTACCTTTTCTATTATTATCTTATATGCTCCATGGTTTGAAAGGAAATCTCGCAAGAAAACAGTGTCACTATAGCCATAAAAAAATACTTATTTGCATTTTAAATAACTATGGCTGTTCTGCTCCTTGATTAAAAGGAAATCTCATAAAAATAATACTTCCCTAAATTTTCTGCAATTATACCTGACCTGCTCTATGGTTCTAAAGGAAATCTCGTAAGAAAATTGTGTCACTATATGATAGCTATAAAATCGCTCCCATATATTTTCTATAACACACCTGACATGCTATATGGTTTGAGCACTCTAAACTAACTTTTCTCCAAACTATACTTTCTAATCGAATTGTAGTCGTTTGTAATTACAGGGACGAAATACTATAATTATGCAGAAATATTAAATATTTATAGTGGTTAATATAATAGAAAAAAGCAGGAGATTTTACACGACCATTGGCTAAAGAAGGATATTCCATTATATAGTTTTTTTTTAATGTTCTCATCATTCACGACAACACACAAAAACATCTTGTGAAAATCAGGACGTCTGGTTATTATATTAAATAGCAGGTACACGAGTGAATTCCCCATAAAAACTCAATTAAATTACCTTTGTGTTTTGATTTTTTGTTCAAAAGGTTGACTATTTGTGACTTATTCATAAAAGATGTTAAACATTATTTAATATTATATATATATATATATATTAACAGTTCATCATTATGCATACACTATATACTTCCTTTCCCACAAAATGAGAAATGAGAAGCAATTTTGTTATTTATTTTGATCATTTGTTTAGCTAAACGATTCTATCTTAAGTTAGAATTACAGAATAGTATTCTTCGTATATGCTTTTTAAAAAAAACTAATAATATCTGTAATTCATGCATATAATTAGAGAATCGTTGGGTAAAGTGGCCACCAAGGACTCTACACGTACATCTTAGTGAGAAAAATTGATACCATGAATATATTCCATGGCAATAATTGACGTTATTTAATATGTGTGTGTGTGTGTGTGTGTGTGTGTGTGTGTGTGTGCGCGCGCGCTTGAGAAGATACCGAGTCCAACACCTTCCGTTGTCGTCGTCCTTGGAAGCGACCTGCTCGTTGGGACGCTCTTCCGTCGCCGGCGTCGACACCGTCTCCCCCTCCCCCTCTGCTATCCAGCCAGCGGACGGCGACACAGAGAGAGAGAGAGAGAGAGAGAGAGAGACGCGCAGCGCTGCCCGCCGATTGGCCAGCGCCCGCGTGGGCGTCGCGGTGTCACCAAGGCGTCATCGCCGCGGCGCGCAGGCTCCAGGGACGCCGCGTCCGCCCTCTCTACCCCTTCACCCTCCCATCCATCCCCCCCTCCGGAACACTTCTCAACACCTCTCCTTCAACAGCCGACCACGTGGCCGTTGGGGGGGAAAAAATCCATGCCGTGACAGGTACGTATTGAAAAAAAAAAAAAAAAAAAAAATATGAGAAAGAATTTTTTTTTACCTTTTCGTGCGCAGCATGCAACACAGTTTGACAGGATAAAAAAAAGGCTACATACAAATAATAATTAAATTTTGTATGTGCCTTGTTTTGAGTGATTAAAAAAATTATATGATTGAAATCAAGTAGAAAAAAAAATTCATTTTTGTGTATCTGCAATTGTTATAAACAAACCATCGAGAATTGCCACAACTATTTTGATTACATTTTAAAAATTATTATTTTAAAAAATACTACCAGTACACTTATCCAGCCGTAGGTTAATAATTATTGAAAGGTGAATACTGGAGCGTACGCAGGATTTCCGGGAGAAAAACAAAAGGGGCGGCGGGGGTAGAACCACTTTGCCCACTGTGTGCATTCAAATTCTTTACTTTTGTTGGTGAGAATGATAGATTATTTGGGATTTTGGGGAGGGGAATATCTCCCTCTTCCCCCCCCCCCCAAAGGTCATTATTCCTCTTGCGTACACCTACCTCCTAGATAAAATTTTGCTTGATCCTTAATACTGTTTAAGTTGCAGACCTTTCTATCGTTCCAGTGATCTTAACGAATGTTAGGTAAAAGTAAGAAAAAGTCATTTAAAACATTAATTATAGGTTTTATATAACTTAATTTGATGGTAAGTTTTAAAATGTTGATTATAGCCTTAAAATTTTCATTTGATTTAATGCAGTTCTGTGGACATACGACATTGTAATGCCGTTTGTCCAAATAATTGAATTAATCAAAATTCACCATTGCAAGAATAATATAAGAACTTTTTAAAAATGTACAGTTATTAATTTGTAATTTACAAAATTTAAAAATCCAACCAACGAACTTTATTATGATTTCAGGCTTCAATTGCAATTTATACATATTGGAAAAAAAATCACTGGCATCTAAACAGGTTTATTAATGTAAAAAAAATGTTGATAAGTTTGACAGATCCTTATTTATTGTCAATGCTTATTCTAAAACAATTGGGAATTTGATTTAGATTACCTTTATTCGTAACAATGTTTATTTCCAACAACAACACTTTAATGTTTTTTCGCCCCTACACTGGCAATTTTTTTTCCTTTCAAGCCATTAAACTGTGTTCCAGCTTATATACGAGCAAGTAGGAGCCGACCTCTCCCCAATTCCACCCACGTAGGTATAGAGCGAAGTTAGCTGCAGACACTTGCGAGCTAAAACATTAAGCCATTACCTGCCGTCAGATGTTTCAGCAGCGACGTAGGATGCGAACTAAGGAAAAAAAAAAAAATACGACGGCGAAAGTTTTCTTGAATAAAGGGATGAGGGGCAAAAAAAAAAATCCGAAGACAAAATGCTTTCGCAACTTCCTCACTATTTCGGCATGCATTTTTCATCAAAAACAAAGTTCCGATTTTAATTACGCTCATCTTTCTCTTTTCTTCCCTTCATCCCCAATCTTGCGGAGTGGGAGTTTGGGTGGGGAAAAAAAATGTGTTGTCGGTGGTCGGAGGGGTGGGGAGTGGGGGAAAAAAAGAAGGTGGGGGGATATAGGACGGCTGGCTCGCTATCCCAGCTGCCTCATGCCCCCCCCCCCTTCCCATTCTCCCTCAGCAACCCTGCTCCAGCGTTAATGATTTTCATATGCTAATCCTCGGGCAAAGCCCGGGACGCCACGGCTGAAGTATTGTATAATTATCGTTGGCTCGGCGGGCCGGGTGGTTGAGAGGGGGAGGGGGTCGCCAGTCTAGCGCGCACCTGAGACGCGCAGTATTTCACGCGGCGCGCTGACGCCAGGGCGGGAAACGGTGGCCACCACCAGTCTCGGCTTGTCGGCCAGAAACCTTTGAAAAAAAAAATTCGGGTTTCACACGCCAGAGATAAGACGGATTTATTTATTATTCTCTCAAAAAGAAAGTAGTGAATAAGCACTGCCTTGTTGGGTACAACAGTAGCTAACTCGCGGGCCGTATCCCAGCACGTGCCCAGAACCAAAACCTAGTAAAAAAAAAGGGCAATCTCTTTAATAAACGGTGCCCTGCGCGAGGCTAGAAACTGGTTACAACGCATTCTAGCGGACGTTTCGCAACCATCGATACTAGAGATAGCAGCACTATCGCACAAAAATAGAACCGCCTTTCTTATTTTTTCAAGAACTTTTTGAGTTGAAATTATTTCGTGTTATGACCACCAAAGAGTATAAAATGTATTACAGGATTGTTTCGCTAACATAAAGCTTCATTCGGCACACTAATACTCTTGGTTCGTCCCCCGATGTTTACAAAAATGAATTAATGGCATCCAAAAGCGGGTCCGCCATCTGGACGAATTCAACGAAAAAGTGAGCTCTGCTCATGCACGGAATTTGTTGGGCAACAGACAGGTCACGGATAAGACACAACATCTGTTCACTAAAATAACGGTTCAACACCTAAACCCTTATTTTTGTGTCTTGGAATATCGGTCTTAGTCTGTTTAAAACTGCTTTTCCACAAAACATAAAAAAAATTCAATACTTTTAGGCTCTAAAGTTGAATCGGTGGTTAAAATAATTAAAATACTACGTACTGAGTATTCAGTTGGGAAACAGCTTTTTTTTAAAAAAAAAAAAAAAGAATCTGTAAAATACACTCGGGATGCGTATTTCCAAAAGTTAAATTAAGTCAACAGCTGACTTATTAAAGTATTACCATGAATTAACGATCACTCTAAAGTTAAAAATTCGAGATCATTCCTTTTTTCCCCTTGCGAATTGGGAAAATAAAATGGGGTGATAGCCTAAAACTTCAGTTTAAGAATGTACGCTGTTAAAAAATCGCAGAACAATTACGGACTTTTAAGTGGATAACTGTCTTGAAATAAATAAAGAGTTCTTTCTTCGTTGCATCAAGAAACTGAATCTATGTATAAAAATAGTTACCGTATTCCGACTTAGGAGTTATGTGGTTTGTTGCAAACAGGAATACAATGCACGTGGAAGCAAGAAGAGTGTGTGTTTTTTTCCCCTGCAGGTTTAACACAGTTCTAAAGATTTTATTAATACTCCAAGAAGATATCGCATTATATATCGTATATATCTTAATATGAGAATTTTGGGAACTCGGACTATTCAGCATTGGCGAAACGCAACACACTTTACTTCATTACTTTCTAGCTACTTCACACTCCACGCCGCTATATTTCACTACTGTAACTAGTTTCACGGACTTAATAACAAAGTGACACTCCACACCGCCAGGTTCGCTGACATCAATTGTCTCACGTTTTTCTTACCTGTTTCCCACATTGTCTCTATTGCAATATTTATTGACGTTAAAATGAATATAACCCATCCATAAATTTTCGAAGGTGACCCGTGAATTTACGAGGATCCCAGAATAATTTGCAACCATTGCTCTCAGTAAATTTAAGGTCGAAGTATTCAACGATGTAACATTATTCTCGTAATCAACTTTTAGTTCTGATGAAACAAGAGTGTATCTCAGGCAGTCCAACCAACAATGCGCAACTATTCCCCAACTGTGTAGGTGGAATATGGCCACTAAAAACTGTGCAGTTGAGAAATGCCAACATCAATAATTATGATTTTTATATGAAAAAAAGTAAATTATTCGAACATAATAACATTAATAAAACATATATTTACGAACACACTTGTTTCACAAATTATGGAATGGTATATTAACGGAGTGGCGTGTTGATTATAATGGCAAATACCTATGCGTTGGAATAATTTTTTCCAATCTTACATTAATGTCGTGACAACGTCTAATAAATCGATGAACGCCGGCTGCACGCACGAAAAAGTGTCCCGTTACGCACATTGTCCCACTGCGAAGTGTCCCATTACGCTTATTGTACGCTTGCGCCGCGTTAATACATATTTTACTTGGTTTATCGCGAGGGGCGTTATTATTAATGAATTATAAATAAAATTTCGTGCCCGGGGCCACAATTGCATATCATTTTGACCACTGGAAGACATAAAAACGTAAAATATTCCCGATGAATATTATTCTCGGCCCCAGCGCACCACGAGCGTCTGGGTTGGAGATTAAAGCCGAAATTCTTTCTTAAACTTACTAATACTTATTTTATTAACTGGAAGGGCATTTTTATTAAATTCTACGTTTAATTTTACGACGAACAAACTTCGTCGTTAAATGTGTAGTTGCGAAAAAGCGTAAAACATTCTCGACGATCTTGAAGTTAGTATAAACATGGCGGCCGACTAGCAGCCGACAATATATTTTAAATTTCCCGCCTACCATTATAAGAAATAAACATGGTGGACTACATACGTTTTTAAAACTTCCACAACACAAAACAAAATTTTGATAAGCATATATACAACATCTGAAATTATTATTTCAAGGATGGCCTCGTGGCCGTGTGGTTAGCATCGCTGACTAAAGGTTGACGGATCGAATCCCCGCCGCCGCGATACCTCCCAATTTTTGTACTTGTAAAAATAAATACGGCGCGCGCGACACTACAATAGTAATAAACATATTTGAATTAATGAGTGCAAATAAAAGTAAATTTATAAATTAAATTGTAGATTTCATTTCACTCCTTCTTTGTATCCATACAAAATAATGATAATTCAATAAAAATGATACAATTTTATTCATAAAAGTATTCAGAGGTATATTTTATCATACAAAAGATAGAAAAATTTAAAAAAAATCACTTCCTCAATGAATAACATATTTTGAATGCCTAAATGATTTGGTTGCAAAAACCTACTACGGCTGTCTCAGGCCGAATTAGACATTTCATTTTCTTCTGGATCAATCATTTCATCAATGTTTTGTTATGACGTCACGTTAAACTATCGTCTGTAAACCGACTTTACAGACAAACAATTTTTTTTGGTGGAAATGAAATAAGCATGCTGTACAGCAAAATATTGTGTGTTTTTCTTGTGTGTTTTTTAAAATAGAAACTGAGGTTATTTTTTTCAGCGTTCAAACCTTTTGGCTATGCAGTTTTCAGTATTTGAAACAAAAGATAAAGCATTTTAACATGGCGTTTTGGCTGGTCGTATTGAAAAATAAATCATCTTGAACGTAATGCGGCTAATATTCCCAGCAACGAACGACCACAAAATAAAAATAAAAAAAATAATCAAGGTTGCCAACTTTTACTTTCAAAAAAAGTTAACGGCTTTCAGGTTGTTGCGTTGCCTCTAAACGCAGCGCACATTTCTGTTGTCTCCGAATAAAATGAGATTGTTAGTTACAGCACACTGAGTCGCCACTGTTTATCTTCCTTGCTGTGTGGCATAGCTGGTTGGTTGGCGTTGCGGCGACCGAAGACCGCGTCTGTCGCCGCCCGGAGAGCGAAAGGAACAAGACAAGGGAAAGGATCGTGAAGATTGATCGACGGGCAGTGGCGTGGGTGGCGAGCGGCGGGTGCTGGGGATTGATAGCTGTCCCATGCAGATGAGGTTGGCACGCCTGGGAGAGTCAGGGGGGCAGGGTAGCCAGCGGGGCCAGGCGGGGTAGTCGGCTTGCTGGCACAATTGGGAGAAAGTGAGCCCACACCAACGTACACTAATTTTTTTTATTTATATTTTATTTCGTTAGATAAACCTATTTGAACCAAATTATAAACGAGAGTAATTACAAAAATTACAGAATCTGCGCCAATCAATTAATATATTCATTTTTAATTTAAAAAACTGTTTGTTTTTGAGTAAGATAAAGTATTACAATGATTCAACAGGAGAAAGATTTTAAATAACTTTTCCATGTGCAAATAGGAAAAAAAACATATTTAATAAAAGGTATGCAATGCAATAAAATAGTTCTTTTTTTTTTAAATTCTACACATTTTATTATTTATAAGACACGACGATGACACACGTAAATAGAGAACTGAATATGTTCTCCCAATGTTGAACAGCTTGGTGTGGTTCGTTCCGGTAATAATGCCAATAATGGTTCAGTATATTTTTTGGTCGTGAAAGAAACAAGCTTTCATAAAAAAAAATTTTTTCGATTGGTCAATAAAACAAGTTGATTATATGCGTCACACACATTGAATTTAATTTCAGTTTATAGCTGGTCTATTGGCTCTCATCTTCAACGAAATAATAGCTATCAACGCGTATCTTTATGTCCTGCTTTTGTGTCTCGCGTCACCTCTGCCACATCGGAAATAGTTTTTCTTTTTTAATCCGCGGACCAAACCTGGTTAAACTCTTCAAACTATCATTTTTTATAAATGTAAGCCATGTAGAAATATCGTTAAAAAAATTTTTTATCATACTTTAGCTAGCCCAAAAAAATTAAAATAAAATTTCACAGCTGTGAACAACACCATTTTATTTTTAGCAAACATCATTGTCATCGGTGGTTGCCATCGTCGTATTTTTGTTTTATGTTGTAAATTTTTATGCAAAGGACGAGGTTTGAAAGATTTTGAGTATTTATATTTTCTAGTACATGCAAGCAAAACACAACTAAAAAAAAAAAAAAAAAAAAAAAAAAAAAACGCATCTCGCACCGCTCTTACCCATGCAGAGTATAATTAAAAGCAGAAGTCCCATCTGCCGACGGATTATCAACCCAAGCCATTTCTCTTCCCCCGTTTCCACGTCTCAAGCACCTTGGAACATTCCATAAGCTCCGTGTCTCGGACCTTAACGTGCTAACGTTGTTGCAGCTTCCTCGCCTTAAAGCAGCAGTATTACCAGGAAGACTGCAGGGGCAGGAAATATTAGCTGTAAACTGCAAAATAATTCAAGCTAAATGTGCTCTCGTTGTGAAACCAGTCATAGACGAACTAGTTTTGATACAGCTATGAATTCAAGCATTGCCAAATAAAATATTGAGTTTTGATGTTATACTTCTTCACGCGCGCTACAAAAAAATGATGAGAATTAATTTTTTTTTACTATGCGCGCGCACCATGCAAAGAAATTTTCACAGGATATTAAAAAAAAGGGCTGAATACAAATAAAAATTATGTACGTGCTAATAAATTGTAACGTGTGTACCTGCGTACACTTGCAAAGTATTGTACCCCTGACTTTTCACGGCATACCACCTGCAACACAGTGAGCTGGGCAGGCTTCCCCCGAATAGACGAGACTATTCTTCTTCCAGCTCGTCTGGGAAACCTGCAAGTATAAAAGGGCATGCGCCCAGACTATCAAGAAGCAGAACAACTGGGACATCCAGCCAGCAGGCTGCCTCGCTGCTCCGACACCGCTCGCCGGCCTACACCGTCAATCGCCGCGGAGTTGCTGCCGCCCGAGGACCGACAAGACATCGACTGGGTGAGACCTCTCCGAGTGGTAACCCAGGATATGGACAGTATTTGTGGAAGCGTCGCTGGAGTAAGCATAAAATCTTTCAGTAAGAACATTAAATAAAAACGAAGGTCCGGCCACAAGGCCAAGAGGGCGTGCATTAGCAAACTTCAGTGAGGGCCGAGCGAGCGGAAGTATTGACACAATCACGACACTATCAGGACACTATCGCGACCAGATCGCTACACAGTTTGGACTCTAACTCTACCGCCGGTAACGAAGAATCGTAGCCAAAAGAGACAGTGAACAAGATAACGAACTTACGCGTTACTACAGAAAGAGAGCTTCACATGGTACCGGGGGAAGAGTAACTAAAATCTGCCTATAAACATTGACAGCGTTACACGACTAGTTGCGTGTATATAATTGTAACCTCTGGTATTAACTATCTGTATTTATGTTACGTCTAACATTGAGTAATATTGAGATTAGGTATGTTCAATGTAACTTTGTAAATGGTATAGCCTTAGAAGTTGAAATTGACGGCGTTTTGATCGTTAGCTGTGACGGGCGCACGGCTCGCCACAATTAAGGGTATTGTTTTGTTTTGTTTTAATTGTTCAGGAATCGAACACGTAGCGTTAATTCGTGCGTTTTGTGTTCTAGTGGGAACTTACCACAGCAGTTCGTCTCCACGAGAACCCGACTTGTTTAAGTGTTATGTCAGTTTGAGAATCAATGCAATTCCTTTTGGTGTTATTAAGTTGGTCAATAAATTGCTATTGGATCGAATTAAACTTGGCAACTAATTTCTTAACCACCCGCAAACGTCCCTTTTTCCGCATTGTTAGGGTTTTCCTTTGTCCATAGTAAAACCCGCGACAAAATCTTATTCTTAAGTGATTGAAATTGAATACTCGTCCATATAATTAAAAAAAAACATTTTTTTGTTGTGAATATTAGTGATGTAAATTGTTTTTTTTTTAACTTTTTTATTTGTATTTATATAAATGAGGTTATGTTCCCGTATGTATGACGATGTCAGGTTGTTTATTAGATTCCATTGTCGCTGGCAGTTTATTAGTCTCCTGGTCGTTTTCATGGGAGTGTTTGTAAGGTTATGTTCCCGTAAGTATAATTTATTTTCATTATAAATTATTACATTATTTAAAAAATATTAACATTAATAAATTAGATGAAACATTCAGCGTATTTATTGATTTTCATTACTAATTAAAATTTATCTCGGTTATTTTACTAAATTAAATAATTAACTTTATACATTTGTTTATATTAATATTAAATACTAAGTATTTATTTGAAATATATAATTTGTTCGAATTTATACATTACCGTCCGTATTTAAAATATCATGCCAGTCCTTTTAACACTTTATTTATATCAATTGTTTGTATGAAAAGTTAAAGTTAGTAAATATAGGTACCTTCAACGCGCATACGTAAGTACACGATCCCATTTTTTTTTTCTCGGAAGGTAGCGTTTCAGTTAGAACTAAATTTTCTAGATCAAAGTTAGAAAGTCAGGATTCGCTATCATTATTTATGGTGTTTATTTACTTAGTGATTTCATAACTAACACATCAGTTTATTTTATACATTTACTAATCTTAAAACGAGTAATTTTTATTTTGAGGGAAGCAAGTAACTTAATTTTTTTTTATATTTTTAGTTCTCATTAACCTATAACAACGCGTAAATTTACATAAAGCTTGATATTATTTTGCAGTAAGTTTTAATGAAGATAAAGCTTTAAAAACTGAAAACAGCTCTGAACTCTTTATTTAAGGGGAATGGAAAGGTACACTATTTTGGGAATCCTGGAATCGAAGATCAAGGATAAAATCTGAACTACTCATCATATTTCTTTGCGGTTTGTTTTGCCAACTAGATAATTTAATTACGGAGGGTTGTGTGTACAGCAATGGCCACAATAATGCATAGTTTTTTAGAAAAAAAATTAAATAACTTTATGCAGAAATAAGGGGTATTATCCACAAAATTAAAAATTATACCAAAATGTAATTTTTATATTGTGTAATATAATATTATCTAGAACTCTATTATAATAAAAGTGAAAAACACTTGATCGCTGAGTTTTAAAGGAATTTTAACCAATTAGAACCTGCCATGCAACATTTAGGTAAGGAATGACACGCTTGTTGAGCAATTACGTAAAATTCTGTATTATAGAGCTCTAGATAATATTGTATTACACCATTCAAAAATTATATTTTGGTATAATTTATAAGTTTGTGGCTAATACCCCTTATTTATGCATAAAGTAATTTAATTTTTTTCTAAAAAACTATGCATTATTGTGGCCACTTCTGTACACACAACCCTCTGTAATAAAATTATCTAGTTGGCAAAACAAACCGCAAAGAAGTATGATGATGAGTAGTTCAGATTTTATCCTTGATATTCGATTCCAGCATTCCCAAGATATTTTACCTTTCCATTCCCCTTAATGCATTATTAAAATCTCTAATTTTGAAATATCAATTATTCAATTTGGAACTCTTTGTTTGACTTTCATAATTTGAAACCGATGATAACAATTGAATGGTCAAAGACCTATAGGGTATGCAATTTCTATCTCATTGTAAAAAAACTAGAAAATAATTGACAGCCCAACCAAGCACGGGTACGCATATTGACACGTAATATAATAATAAATAATTATGAATAAATGTTTTCAATGTGTTGATTTGTCACTGTAGGGATCGTCCTGTTTCATAAGGTTGTAACTATGTATGTTATCAACCAATTGCCGACAAATTATATTTAGTGAAAATTTTAATACTTTAATAAAACAACTATTTTTTAAATTTCTTCATCCAGCAGTGATAATTAAATATTATTGAAGTGAAACAAAATATACTTTTGGCTAACTTATGAGTAACACGCTTTCGTGCATAAAATATGTGCATTTGTGTTTAAAATTGATCTCAAAGTTAAGGACAGGTAGGATTACTACGCAAAGCGTCTGATCGGACCTTATTTTAAATAGGGTTATAAAAGTTTGAATATAATGCAAAAAAAATTGCTAACTCCAAATCCAGCTATAGTATGCAAATTTTTTTTTTTTTTTTACAGATTATGTGTTTATCACTTTTAGAGACGAGTTCGATTGTGTAACAAAATTTTCTAACTTATAAATACGTATGAAATAATTTGGGCTAAAATTTATAAGCATGAGAAAACTAACCTTTAATTTTTTTTAAGGATGACGTGAATAATTTTCTGTTTGTTTACACAGGACTTGTTCAAGAAAGATAAATCGCCAAAATATTTTAGTTTCTAATGTACTTTACAACGCGCCAACTCTAACACAAACTTACCAATGTCGAGGTGTAAAAGAACGAGAACCGTGTGTACTAGGTTTTTTTTAGACCAATATATTCGTCTTCGATAATGGCTAAATTGACATCGATGCACAAAGATATCTTTTTATTAACTAAGGGACTATGAACGGTAACCCTAATTTTTTTATTGCGTTTAGATAAAGATAAAGGTCCAAACGATGATTTCAAATCTCGGAATCGCAATTATTAAATAGGCCTAACTGAAAATTATTTTTAAAATAACCGTGGTAGCCACTTTTATTCCAAAATAATTGATTTTATAAAATAATTGACATAAAAGAGCTACACTTTCCACCTCAACCTTTGTTTCGATCACTTTTCCCCGACTTCTTAACAGGTGCGGTTGTAAATAATTTAATAGTTTCAGTAGCATAAAAAATCAAATAATTAAAATCTAATAATATTTACAGATGGATTAGAGAGACGCAGGAAAGCTTACGTGAAACTTGGGGACAATTTTCCAAGTGGAATTTAATAACTTTATAAAACTACATATGAAATGAAACATCTAACGAAAAAGGATAGGCCATCCTTATTTATTTATTTATTTTTATTTTCCATGATTACTTGGGTTTTGAGAATTTTGTCTATCGTGTTAAAGAAACATAAATCTTTCGTTTAACCTGCAATTATTATAAAAGGAGAACATTACCTTTTGTTTTGTCACACTGCGGAAAAAAATCAGACGTCTTGCCAACATGATTATAAAACAGAAAAAAAATAAAAATCTTGTGGAAATTACTTCCTTAACGATCTTGTGGCATGCTCGACTGTTCTTTTTAAGTGAATGGTCCTGAAACGAGAACATTATTATTACATTAATTTTAAAATGTAACTTTAATGTCAAAAGCGTCTGATGTGCAGTATCGTTTAGCCTTGTGGGCTGAATTAGCCTTCAAAAACGCGTTCTCGTGTTTTTACATATTTTCCTGCAATCATGGTGAATTAAAACAATGAAAGCGCTTAAAAAAGGATCAAGAAAGCGTTGCACATTAGAGATCATCAAGATATGATTTATTCATATTAAAATGAGAACTGATTCACAGTAGAAGTAGTGTGTATATGTATGTACTCTTATGTACTGATGTGTAAGTGTATAGATAATTATATAATTCTCAAACCTTCAAACCGGTAGTATCCGTTGAGCTTAAGGACTACACCAATACTGAAATTATTGAATTAACTAATAATTAATTTTTTTATGCGTCACTCCAGCAGATAGGTGTAACTACTAGTGGATCAAAGATTTTTTTATTGCAGATGTCAACTTAAAAAAATACTTACTCAAAACTAAAAACAATAATAATAAATTCGTTGCATTTCAAAATTTTATCATTGAATAAACAAAATTGTTGTAATTAAATAGATGCAAACAATCAAAACTATTTACTTTATTGATTTACTTTTCTTCTAATAAGGTCATTGAGGGTTTTATTTACAAAGTCAAGCAAATAAACAATTTTCTTAAAAACCTGTTCCAAAAATAGAAGGTGAAACAATGGCAACGGAATTATTTACAAATAATTAGCTTCGTGAAAGTTTAACTTAATTTGACTTATTACTTCACTAAGAAGCTGTAACGAAGTTTTTATTGATTAAACACAGCTACTTACAGTGTGTGCGCGCTTATATAAATTATTATTTTTTAACAAAAAAAATACTTAGGTGAAATATCATATACAATGGAATTCGTACATTATCTGGCAGCCTTCATAGTAGAGGAGAATATTCGAGTAGGAAACAGTTTTCTGTTTATGACCATTTTAATTTTATAGTTCTAAGTATCTATTCGTGCAAAAAAAGTCAGCATGTCTGTAGTGAAGTTTATTTTGAATTTAATTGTGTGATGTGAAACTATAACTTTCAAAACAGTTAATTCTAGCACAAATCAATTCTTCAAATAAAAAAGAGTGAAAGTTGTTCCCCTACGATTGCAAATTACTGCAGGCCAGTTAAAACGGGTTATTTAAATATTGTTGATACTGATAGCTGCAGTCGATAGCTGCAGTCGCAGATTGTGTCTGATTTAAATAAAAGTTTATCCTTATATCCACAGATTCAAGTCCAGAAAATAAGGCAGGTGGATGTCAACAGAAGCAAATTTTTGAAGCTTCTTTGATAGCCAAGAGACGAGACCGGAGATTTTTAAGCACTCGCGATGAAATGTCTATAAATAAATAAATAAAAGAACACAATCGTTTACTGATCTGTAATGCCTTGTCAATTTAGGCGGACGGGCTTGTACAGTTAGTTCAGTTCCCGTTCGTCGGATGCTTGATAGCGCTACACTGTTAAAAATTTTCATCTTCAACGAAACGAAGAACGCTGGTTATAAATTTTCCAGGGATCTCCGTAAATGTACGGCTATTTACAGACACTGAGATTACTTTCTTTGAAATGAATCAAAAATAATATTCTTGGTATATTAACAAACCTTGTAAAAATACTCTTCTTTTGTCCACGTTTTAATTCATCTTTGTTGATAACGAAACATACAACTAATAAATCATATAGTGTAGTTTTCAAGAATATTCAAGTATTTGAAATTACGACGAACTCTTTGTTTATTTCAGGTTATTTCTTCATTGGAAAGTCCGTAAATTTACTGTGTATTATATGTTTATTATTGTGTATTCTATACTGTGTATACATTACAGTGTACCTGCCAGATATATAATACTCTAGAGCTTCCTTTTCTCAGCACCAGGGTGACACTAGAAACACAAGAACTCCGTGCAACACAGAACAACTAAGACTTAGTTCATTAACTACGCAAGTTACGCAACGTCGCAACACGAAACCAACGCAAGAAAATCACTATCATTTATTAAGCACGCAACTTAAAATTGGAAACAACTTTTTAACCCGGGTTTCTTTTGACAATACATATTTATCGCGAAAAAAATTAAATCGTTAGTAATTTTATTTAAAAGTGTTATTTTCTTTTGCTATGTGAGTTTAATAAACGTAAACACGATGTACATTGTAAAAAGTACATCGTGGGCTTCTATGCACATAAGGTCTGCATATTTAAAAGTTTTCTGAAAACTTCTCTTCAAATATGACTGTCAAAAAAGCAGGCCAAAACGCGAACAATACTTGCGTTGCGTTATTGCGCCCTGCGTAGTTTATGAATCGGTAAACTAAAATGTGATCTTGCGTTCTTGGGTAGTTTATAAACCAGGCATAATGCAACTGTAATTTCGAGCGGTTTAATGTCCGAGGCAGGTGCTCTCAGTCCATTCAACTTAAGCCGGAATTACAATAGTCCATTGTCTCCATCCGATCGTCATCCGTCCGTCAATTACGTTAATTGCAGAAAATAAGATGGCCCGGAAAATTTCATCCGCCTGAACGTCAAAAGTTTGGTAAGTTCTTATTTTTGACGGACGGATGGATTAAATTAGATATGACATTCAATTGTCTGAAAGGTTCTTGCGTGTTAAATATTATTATATTATAAAGTTTTGCAGTTTGTTTAGTTTTTAAGCTACTTCCGTAATAATTTTTTTAACTTACTACATTAACATAGTTTTTAAGATTTGTTTTTTAAAACAAAATCACATGAGTCACAGAAGTTAATTTATTACTCTTCGTGACTCTGAAATTGTTTAAATAAATTTTAAAATTAAAAAAAAATAACAGGGAGTTTAATGAGCTATAGGTAAGTGCACATGAATGCCAACATTCAACATTTCAACATTTTCATCTGAACAGTTGGCAACGTTGAAATGTAAAAATATTATGACGGACGAGAGCAGTTATGTATATCGCTCGGCGGCTGGCTGACGGACGGATAACGTGCGGGTGACGGACGGATAACGGACAGACAGGTGACGGATGGACGCGGCGTGCTATTGTAATGACAGTCATGTTCAGTAACAACTTACCAAATTGACTATTGTTAAAATAACTTCACTGGATGAAATTCGTATTAGGCTTAAAAAATTTGAGCTCGCACGCCATGGTATAGGTATTTACAGATGACAAAACAATTTTACAGCGAAAAATTAAATTGATCCCACGATGTACTCAAAACAATTAAAAATGTAACAGCTAAGGCATCCCTGAAGCTTAACAGTTGGAAGAAAAATATCTCGTGACAAATTTTAAAATAAACCATGAATTAAATAAAATTAAAATGTGTGCGTGGAGTCCACACACGGCAGAAGCGAAACTACGTATGGATAAAAATCAATTATTAGTTTTTTTTCTTTGAACAAGAGATAATAATTCAGAATAGTATGAATGCGGGTATGATCTCAAATTATATATATATATATATATATATATATATATATATATATATATTATAAAGCTGAAGAGTTTGTTTGTTTGTTTGAACGCGCTAATCTCAGGAACCACTGGTCCGATTTGAAAAATTCTTTCAGTGTTGGATAGAAAATTTATTGAGGAAGACTATAGGCTACACTATATTATCAATAACATTAGGGATCCTTACTAAAAGTCCAATTTAGAATCAAATGCGTTGGAGGGGGTTAGATACAACATGCAGTACCTAAACGTACGAAGTGTGTGTTGACAATGCCGCAGGCGCTAGAAGTTTATTTCCTATTGCCTATTAACATTGTTGCCTTATCATTCTTAATTTTTTCATACAAGTAAAAAACACCCGTGTGATATTAACAACGAAGCAATAAGAATCTTTATAAGAGTTCAATTAGTATTTAAATACTTTATATCACTTTAAATCGCAAACTTAAACTATTGTTTTTCTCCCTCTCTCTGTGTTTAATTTGTTTTTTTAATATAATTTTTTTATTATTTTTAATTAATTTTCATTTTTCGGACCATCAATAATTTTCCTCTCCCGTTACAATTCTGACAAGGACTTGTACATATACCTCTATATATATATATATATATATATATATATATATATATATATATATATATATATATATATATATATAAAAGCGAAATACCACTCACTGACTCACTCATCACGAGATCTCTAAAACTATACACCCGATTGACTTGAAATTTAGCATAGTTACTCATTTTGTGATGTAGACGCTCACTAAGAACGGATTCTGCGGAAATCCGATCCCAAGGGGAGTCTCGGAGGCGTAATATATCAAAATTTCCAGTTTTTGGTAGGAAATCACCATGGCAACGGCTGTTGCTTTCTTGATGCTTCATTCGTCTCTATGGCAACGACTATTTCATTGTTAGTGCAGTCCTCATCACCGTTGAAATTTTGCGGGTACTTTAAATATCAAAAATTGCCTTTTTTTTTCAAGTATATATATTTTACAGACTTGAAACTTCACAGTTATGTTCCTTATGTTACGCAGGATGACATTTTCCGAAAATTAGATCCCATGGGTGGTTTAAACCAGGCAACAGTGGGTACTTTGTCTGCATGAGAACAGGATTTTGTATTATTCATGCCTTCTGCGTCTCCATGGCAACGGGCATCGCGCGGCAGTGGCGTACCCACAAGGAGGGACTTGTATAATGAGCGGCGCAAGAGTGATCTGCCTGTAGACTGCCGTAGCGAAGTACGGGTACATCAGTTGTACGTTGCGTGCACGAGTCGGGAAACCATCGGTGCTATTCATTTTCTCTCCGGTACATTATACAGCATTGTAATAAATTGTCACTGATTTTTTTTATATTTACCATTACTGAAAATGGGAGATGTGGCTTAATTTTTTCCCATTAGTATAGCCGTACGAAGCCGGGTCGGGCAGCTAGCATCTATATATATATATATATATATATATATATATATATATAAACTGAGGAGTAGATGAACACAAGCAGCGTTACGAGAATTTCGTAGCATTATTGCTGCGTATTTTTCAACCTCTCCCCTGCCATGCCATCTCCCCTACCGGCCGTTACAACTACCATATAGCATGCTACGCTACGTACGTAGCCCCCTCCCCCTTTTTGCCATCTCCCCATTCTACCGGTAGTGAATGAGTGTAAGTGTTGCCGCTGACGCACTCTCCTTCTATACCGGTTCCCCCACTGTGTACCTAACTAGTCCCCTAATGCGATCGGGATTTTCGTAACGCTCGAAAATTGTAGCCCCCTCAGAGTAGAAATTTCACTACAAAAAAACCCTTTTGAGAGAGATTAGTAAGATTCACCCCACCCCAAAAAAATTTATATGATTATATAACCAAATTGAATGAAGCCGTGAGTGTAGGGCAGTGGAACAAACATTTAGAGAAGAAGCGATGATGACCCGTGATCGCCCGCCCAGTAAGGGCTTTATGTGTGTAAGTGGGGCGGAACGATAAGTGCGACGCTCGCTGGTGCTCCTGGCGCGCTATCGCCTCTAAGCGCAAGGCTCTAAACAAGCGCGCATTCTTCTCGTCGAGCACTGGGCAACATTGTAATTTTAACGGTAACCATGACGTTGTACGCCAAAGAAATGAAGGTAGAGGTGTATTGCAAGTCACTTTAATGCTTTCTAGAATCTATACCGAGCGTTCCATGCCTAAACATTATTCTGAAAACACGATTTTTAGTTATTTTCACGCTCTTAAAAATACAGTTTTTAAATGTATTTCGTAAACACACTCCTCTAGGATGTCATGAGAATTCTTCAAATCGCGTGGTTTCTCTTGAAGCTCTGCACGCCGTAAACTGTTAAACATTTTCACCTTAAATTTACTAAGAACACTGGTTACAAATTATCTGGGGATCTTCGTCAGTTAACTTTTATCTTCGTAAATTTACTGGTACCAGGGGTGCAACAACTAAATTTCCAAAGGGGGGGGGGCAATATATCTATTTATAAAAATCATCGATCCCCCTATTTGTAGGTGGAAAATGGTGCTATTTAAGCAGTTTTACTATCTAAAAATTGATTACACAGCACTTTCTTTGCCCCCGTTTGCTCCCACTTCAAGGTTTCAGAAGGGGGGGGGGGCAAAATACCCTTGCCCCCCTTGTTGTGGCGCCCCTGACTGGTACTGATTACACTTGCATTTAAAAAGAATCCACAAAAACATTCAAAAACTTGTTAAGTCAACAACTTATTTACACTTGTCTGTTCACCCTATTAAATCTGTTTACAGCCTAATACAGAACTCTCGAAAGTCGGAATTCAGAGAACTTTTTCTTTCTTTTTTACGAAGATTCGGCTATTTGAAATTAGGAAGAACTCTTCGTTTATTTCAGGTCAATTCTCCGTTGAGAATTCCGTAAATTTACTGTATTTTCCAACAGTGTTGTGTATGCTAGGGTGGTCGGGGCCCTTAAGAGATTTTGTGTTTCCGTTGTAAACATTTTTAATCGATTTCGCCGTGAACCAAGCTTGAAGAAACCAGTCGTCACGCTCGACGACGCCGTGTAAAATGTGCAAATGACAAGCGTCCTTTACTTTTAACAGCTTCCTCCCCGCGGCAATCGCAATCGCCAATGGTAATCTCTAATTGCTGTTCCCGAGGAAATTTTCACGTTTAATAAGACGGCGCGAGGCTAGCCCTGCCGTGAGGAGCTTAGCGCAACCCACACGAGCAAAGAATGACGTGGCAGTGCGGGTTAAAAAGGACATACAAAAATATACTTTTTTTTTTTAACTTGAATCATTGTTTTATTGTATAGTTATATTTATGGATTGGTGTCTATTTAGAAGTTGAAGTCAGCTGGTTGGTTAATGAATATCGAAACAAGTCGTAGCTGTGTAAAGGCTAATATGCTACAAGTTTTTTAATAGCTTGAAAGAAACTCGGTAGGAATAATTGTGAAATGTATTTAGTATTGTAAAAACAAACATTATAACAATAAAACTGCAAGGAATTAGCGTCAGACTTCATTATAACTTACAATGCTCTTGCTATCCAAGTAGGAAATAGGAAGGTAGAGGAGGGGGGTCCCATTTTGACTTTAAGTATTAGCATAGCTAATATTGCACACACCAACTCTCTTACTTCTTACATTTATGGTTTTATTATTTTTTATTATTTTTATTATTTTTAGCATGCTTAAGTTACAAGATTACAAATATATTCCAGCCAAATTAAAAAAAAACAATGTTTTGATCAATATACAGACTATGTAATTTTATACTCTAAAACTATAATAATAAAACAGTAGTACTTACAAATTTATTCTTAAATCAATTCAATAACTATATGACATAAACTATCCTCAGCGCCCATATATTTATTGACAGTGTTATAAGACTTGATCAAAAATATGAACTATTGCTTTTTCATGGTTGGCTGTTAACACTTTAAACTTTTAGTATGTTATTCAGAAACTTAGTAAAATTGGGGCAGGTTTAACGTAAATTTATGGAAAATTTGCCGCCGAGCATAAGTTTGTGCTTTTTGTAAATATTTATACTGTTTTTAGTGCGAATGTACGTATGAATAATTTTAAAATGTTATTAAGGTTGCACATGACAAAAACCAATACAAATAAATGTTCCAAACTACTGTGCTTTAATTAAACGACATTTGTTCACTTGGAAGATAAATTATTTTTGAGCAAGTATAGAGCATAAACGATTGTCTAAATGAGTGTCAACGGTTTTCGAGATTTTGAACGTGTAATTTTGGTTCCATGAATTCTGTACATTTCAGCGGAAAATTTCAAGGTTCCGTCATCGTACTTCCCACCAGTGTTTATTATATCCCTAACCTATTTTAAGACGAATGTCTTCGGGTCATAGTAGGCCCAAGGTCGTGTAATTCCCAAGCCTTCTAAATTCGCTCTACCAGTGCGGAACGAATGCCTGTCAAACAGGTTGTGTAGGACATGCCGTGGTGATCAACAGAAAAAAAAAACATTGAACGGAGAAACAATAAGTATCCAATGCTATGTGCCCAAATCTGTGAGATACGCAAGGAAATTCGCATGGGGTCCCACGCAGCCCTGGAGTATTGCACGTGGGTTTTAACCGACACATGTCATCTCTGGATAGGATTCTTCTATCTTGTATGCTGCCCATATTTCGGCCTATATGCATGAAATAAGCGAGAAATTAAAAATATATATACAGAAAGTTTTCCATGAAACATAGTTTGCATGTTTACTTTTATCAACCCCGCTTCACAGTCCCGATTTTGCAAGCGCAAGCTTGCTGGCTCTGTCGTGCAGTTGTCTGGGTGGCGAGTGCTACTCACATTCTGTGAGGGGATTCTTAATTCCAGGGCGTAGCGGGCCCCCCTACTCCCCCTCCCCCAGGGATCTACGCTCTACCAACGAAAAACATTATTCAAAACATTAACATCGATGTTGATTTATCACCAGCTCCTTTGTCAGCAGCTATTATTAAAATGTAAAAAAAAAAATCTAAAATAACAAATAAAAAAGTAAAAAAATAGGCCCATATCAAGCTCCTTAAACTAAGTGTATCTTTGAACTAAAACATGTGTAGCTTTGAACACAATCAATTTTGGTAATTTTATTTCTATGTTTCTTAATTTATTTTTAAAATATTTGTGTTTAGTTTCCGTTTATTTAAGACTGTTCACTGCCGATGCTTGCGATTTAAACTGTAAACGTGAATTTAGAAATAAGCAGAAGTTATTTTTTTTAGAAGAAATATTTTTTAACAGTCAACTGAAAGACAACGGCTGAAGTTCATTATTATCTATATTTTATTATTCCCATATCTAAAAAAGATTTGGCTTTATTAATTGGCTGAAATTTTTAAAGTAATTTAAACATAAGGTGGGTGTACCAATGGTGATCCGTTTCCCCAAGTTGGCACACTGTGTAATTTAGAAATATTTATGAAAAGTATCACCAGATCTCTCCTGCTTCTTGAACGGTGTGCCAATCTAGCAAAGAATGCATGACATAAAACGCGTGAGATTAAAGCGGGCAATATTACAACGTCATTAGCCGATACATGTAGTGAGAAGGCAGTGTTTTATTATTTTTAGAGGAGTACTTCATTGTTTCACATTAATAGGCCTATTCAAACATTTTTTAACAAATTTAATTTTGTTGCATAAAAATCCTCTGAAAACAATAATTTAACGTTTATTTAAGTTTATAAAATTACCTATTAATCATAGTAATGTTCTTCTAAAAAAATTCTAAATTGTAGGTACATCAGTGGTTTTCTTTGCAATCCCTTGATTTACCAATCGTAATACCTTGCTAGATTGATTCTCAGTATATGGAGTCCCAGTGATTTAATTATTTAAAGTAAATTTGAAATAAACAGGCATTTTTAATGCGATATCGTTTTGAATTTACTTTGTTACTGACTAAATTAACATATTTTGTTTACGACTGCGGAAGAAAATAACTTAATTTGCATTTAATGTTTTCCTTCTCTGATTAAAAAAAAATAAGAAAATCTCCAGTAGAACATAAGTATTTTTATGGCAAATGTAAAAAAAAATTAATTACAGTAAATAATTTTTAAGAGACATGACAAAATATTGATCATTGCTTTAATTCATTATCCGTTTATCTACTTTACTACTTAACTCTTAAGTAAATTTTAACTGTTTTATTTAGGCGCGAACTATTTTTACTTTTGAGTATAATTGTTGTTAAGGGGTTTTTTTTTTTTACCGTGTCCCGAGTCTCGCCGTCGTGGGGTGGACACAGCGGCAGCCATCCTCAACGCCGTGTCTCAGTCAGGTGACAAAGCATTGCGGTGACCTCCCTCGCTTCATGAATTATTCAATCCCGTGGGACACTCACAATCGTCTCCAGTAATTATCTGCTTCCTCGCGGGTGGCACCGGACGTGGCAAAAAAAAAAAAAAAAAAAAACCACGTCTCTCCACGCCGTGCTTGTTCCCCGCACGAGGAAACACGTCCGTCGTCGTAATTACTCGCCACAACTAACTATAACAGCTCTCCGCAGACCCGCGCCCGGCCGCGCACTCTAAACGATTTTTGATAGTTAATTAATGGGGTTCAGAACAGGGAAATCTCGATCCCGAAAGTACCGGGAATTCCCGGTACTTTTGATATATTGATACAGTAAAGGAAAAGGAAATTTAGAATTGATCCCCGGTTCTTTCGGTATTTTCGGGACTCGACATCAGACGTGACTTGTTTACTGGATGGCACTTCAATTGTAGGTATTTATTCAGAATTGATGAGAGGTTTAGTTAATTAAGCTTAAAAGGTTGACTTTATTTTGATTCTCAATAATAGTGTTTTCTCTAAAAACAGATACGAAACTGTGATTTGTCGTTGCTAATATTATTTAAATAAAGATAAATTTTTCTTATAAGTTTGTAATGAAAAGAATAAATGTTATTTTACGTTAATAATTCTGTAATTTTGCATGCCTTAAAACGATTGTTTGTTTGAATATTTTCTTTCAAAATTTAAAGATTAAGTGTAAATCTGAGAACAAAGTCATGTGTTCACTTTAGTATATATTTTTTGCAGTAAAATTTTTTAAAACATATACTTATCTTTTTAATTTTGGTCATGAAAATTGTTTAATCGTTCAAAACTCACTATTACTACTTCCATCACCGACTGCTGCACCATTAATAACAAAAACTACTTAGTACCGAAAGTACCGGAACTTCTCGGTTTCGTTAAAGACTACTACCGAAATTTTCGGTTCTGGAAAACCGGTTCCGGTTCCGAATAACCTATTAATGTAACAAAGTAACCACCATTTTAAAAATCCGCGTAGAGCAATAATCCCTGGAATATATACACGAGTTCATTCGTGTTTTATTTTTGTTTTTGTTCAAATCTATGATTAAGCAAGTGTAAATTAAATTTGATGTCATGACCGATTGAAATATCTTGAGTGTATGTGATTCGTTAAAAATACTTTTCTTCTGCCATTCCGGCAATTCTTGATTTGCGGGAAAAATTTTTGTTCAAAATTTACAATTTTTACATTTATAAAATTTGTTTGAAGTTTCGTTGATTTTGGCAGCGTTTCAGCCAATATGGATCTTTTTCCTGCGATATTAGATTTTTGTAGTAATAAAAGGGAAACCACGTATGCATGTGTGTGTGTAGGTGTGTGTGTGTGTGTGTGTGTGTGTGTGTTTAGAGTTAAACAGAAGACGGTGTTGGTAAACCGTGTGCAATGTCCTTGAAAACCTTTGGAATGCATTCTAAGGGTGGACGAGAGTAAAATATTGGAGGTTAGATGTTTCATTCAAAAGCAATAGACATCTTTACTGGACATCTCTGTAATGTATGTTTCATGTGACGTCTAAAATTCGACAGTTTTCAAAAGTAGTACCAGTGATATCATTTTCCCAAACGTCTCTTGCAAAGCAAAACATGATGTTCGTTTGCAAACATTGACATTCACATTTAAATGTTTAAAAACACTTTTGGATAGACTAATGTACACTAGTGAAAATAATGTTGAAATTTTAACTGTCGAAAAGGGACACATCACAGTACATACATAACGCAGAATATATTAACATTGCACAAAAACTCAGTTATGCTTGTTTTTCCTTACGTATTATTGTATTGAGGTTTTCTGAAGAGTGGATCCCATATTCTGGTTTTTTTGTAGCCATATTCTCTATTTATGTTTACTATGTGTTTTAATATTTATACTGGTTCTCGAATGTATCTTTTCTTGTACTGTCAAATGTTGGCTATGGTGTGGAATTGGTTGAAATCAATGCTGTGCCTGGTCTCCAATGAGTGTTCTGATATAGCTGATCGTAAGTTTTCATGTTTATAGTCTCTGATGTGTTCTTTAACTTGTGATTATTCGCCTGCCAGTTTGTCCTATACATACCTTGCCACAAGAACATGGACTCTTGTACACAGATGTCAGACACCCAACCATCTTGTTTATGGGTTTGAGAATTGTATGAATTTCATGCTTCCTAAGAATTGTTGGTCTGAAATTCCTTTGACACAAGTAATGAAGGATTTATTAGGAAGATGCTCTTTATTTTGCTGTTGAGGTGGCTTCATGGCTTTACTAATTTCTGATTTTGAATAACCATTTGCTTTAATAGCACTTGTTAGATGTTTTATTTATTGCACAATATTTTCTTCTTCGCAAATGGCTCTAGCTCTGTTGGCCAAATTTGAGAACACTGTTCTCTTCTGAGATAGAGGGTGGTGTGAACTCGCCTGCAGATACCTTTCTGTGTGGGTTGGCATTCTGTAAACACTGTGGCCGATGTGGTTATACTCTCCTCTTGTGACCAAGACCTCCAGAAAAGGCAATGGAGGCAAAGGAGGTGGAAGTGGACCCTTCGCAGGAATGGTTGGTTGAAACAATTTTTTTTTCAGCAAAAGGTGATCGATAATAATTATAAGGTTTACAATTAACAAGAACGTATTTGATAGTTTACATGGTAATGAAGTTATATTTGTATATATTATATTTCATCCCTGTTTTTCAACCCCTTACAGGGTTTTAAAAATTTTCGGACAAACGTTTTAATAATATTTAAAAGATTTAGAATAAATTTTAACATATTTGATAGTGTATCACATTATGGAGTTCTGAATTAATTTTTTCTTTAGGTTGGTTTAAAAAATTTTTTTATTAAAAGTTTTAATAATATTTATAAGGTTTACAAAAAGTTTTAATTGACATGATAATTTTCTTACTAAGGGAGTTTTGAATTTTTTGTCTTTTAGCCATTGTTATTTTTCCCAACACCTTGCAGGAATGGTTCGTCTTATCAAAATATTTTTTGGTTTTACTTTAACGAGATATGATAACTTCAAAAGGGTGCGACGATTGCCATGTTCAGGTAGCAATAGCAGTTTTCCTGTTTTTTTTTTTTTTGTTTTTTAATCCTAGCGAGGTCACACACAGATCTTTCTCAAGCGGGAAACGTGGCGGACGTTTCCGAGTACCGACGAATTTTCTTCTCCCCGTGTTCCCCCGTCTGCCGCACCATTGCTTCCCGTCGCAGCTCACTCTCGCGGATTTCATCTCTCTGTCCGTCGTTCGTATCTCCTCCCTCGCGGCGCCCACGCGCGGACATTCGACCGTAACTATCGCCTCGTGTAACATTTCCTCGCCAGCCGTCTCGGGTTTGCGTATGGTTAATCACCGTGAATCGCTCGGATTGTTGACGGACTGACAGGTGGCTGACAGACAGGTGACGGTCTGCAAATACTTTTTTTTTTTTTTTTTTAATTTTAATGCTGCCTACAAACTGGAAGGCTTAAATAGTTGGGGAAAAAAACTATCTTGCATAGTTTGATTAGCCTGACGGCCATGAAAGTTAAGCACTTATAAATCATTAAACGTTATTTTTTTCCGCTCATATATTTATTAATATTCTTTCATTACTCTTCAGTTTTCTTCTATGGCAGCCATGGCGTACAGCGATGTAACTATTTTAAATGTCTCCCCCATTGTGAGAATCATTCAAAGAAAGGAAAATAATGCTGTTGTTCAGCCTCAGCCATAACAACGGCCTTTAAAAAAAAAAACTTATAAATAGGCCTATAGAAAAATTCCCCGAGGGTTTTTTTTTTGTAGAAAATCTAATTTGTAATGTTGCAATTCCACTGATGTTTTGGCCATAATAAAGTTGAATATCAGCAAAGGACAGACATAATGCGTTTGTAAACGCAGGTCTTCAAACAGTAATATGTGAATTCATGATCGTAAGGAGCGTTTACACGGGCAGAGTAAGGGGGAAAGAAACTAGGACAAGCAACAGGTTCGATTAAACGGGTAGAGTAAACGGGGTGAGATTAATTACCCTAGTTGCTATCCCGTTTTATGAATTTTTTGGACCAAAAACTTAAAATAATATATTGTATAAGGTTTAGAAACAATTTTTAATGGATCTGAGAGTTTGCTTACTAAGGGAGCTATAAATTTTGTTTTGTCCTTCAGCCTATTGTACCGGTAGAGAAAACTGCACAGCAACTAGGGTAATTAATGCTATCCCGCTTACTCTACCCATATAATCGATCCTGTTACTTGCCCTAATTACTTTTCCGTTTACTCCAGTGGGTAAACGCTCCTTTATTGCGGTCGGTCTGTCCAGGGGTTAGCATACAAGTCAACATTACCTGGCATCGCAACTTCAAAAAGGACCAGGCTACCGTGCCGCACCTGGGATTCGAACCCAGCACTCCGAGCCAACTGCGCAGTGGAGCACGTCGGCTAACGAACAGCTGGAGGGTGTGTGCCAAGGGGGGAGGGGGTTGGAGAGAGTTAGTTCGCGATCCGTCCCGTCCGTCCGTTTCCCAGCCGTGCGTCAATCACGTGACCTCAAGCCAATCAGAAGGCCTGGAAAATTCCACCCGTCCGTCCGGTCACAATCTTCCCGAGTCTTGCTTGACTTTCGACAGACGAACGGATGAAATCATAACCTCCGAAAAGTTAACAAGATATTGCCGTCAACATTTACAATCTCAAAATGTTTCGAAGTTTGTTTGTTTGTTTAGATGCTTCCATGAAATGTTTTTAACTTATGTTTGAAATTATTTTTTTAAAAATTTGATACAAAGATTCTCCGAGTCATAGCATAGTAGTGTAATTAATTACGCGTGTTTATCGTAGGCTCTCGTGGACAAAGTTATAAACTACTACTTGGTTTCTTCTGGGTTAGTTATCAATCCTAAAGAAGCCAAGAAGTGAAGTTTACAATTACGTATGGTAAAACTGAATATAATTTAATAAATACCATAGCGAAAAATAATTAAGTTTAATGATATATAAGTGCTTAACTTTCATGAATATCAGTAAAATCTACACAGAGTAAAAACTTCTGTACTTTTACATAAGATTGATTTGGAAACCAGTTTCCAAGACATAATTTGTAATACTTGAAGAAAGAAATTGTAACTTTGTACAACACATGGCTATGGTTATTTTTGCATTTATGAAATACGTTTTTCGAGATAATACTGGTTATTTCTTACGAAAATGGATGCATGTTTTTACATTTTAATTAATGTTTCTATCAAGCATATTATTTTTTTTAAAACCACGGAAACGATAATCGAATATTAAAAATTGATTTTATTTTGTTGTATCATGTTTATTACGTACGCAGCTAATACTGGTAAGCTAATCAGTGAACGGTTTAAAAAAAAGTGGGGGCTGTTGTCTGTAAAGTCGGTTTACGGACGATAATTTTACGTGAAAACGTCATAAGAAAACATTGATGAAAAATTGCATACTTTTTAATTTTTAAATATTATTTAAAGTTATTGCAAATTTAATTTAAATAACACAAGCTGAACGCTTAGGCCGATCGTGCCTCTCTTTTGCTTGTTCCGCGCTCTCGCTTGCACGCTCGGCTCAGGCGGAACGTGACAACGAGTCACACTTTTTCGTGGTGCAGCCGGAGTTCATCGATTTATTAGATGTTGTCACGTCAAAAAAGTTAAGTATTGTAGGTACTGGGACAACACAAAGCATAAATGCCCGGGTAAGAATCCGAACCCAGTATTTTGTAGCGATACAGTTGTTTTCATGTAAATGTATAAATGTCTGTAGTTTTACATGACTATGTCCGTCAGATTTAAAAAAAAAAATTAAAGTGTTCCTGCACAAGATAAGTTTTCACCACTATTTGATCTCGTGGTTTGTTGGCAGCATAAAAAAAATACATTAAAAGTATTTTCCGAGGTGCGGGTTGTTGACGGACGGTCAGTTGACGGGTCACAGAGAGTCCGCGCAGACGGCTGTTGGCAACTCGCCACGTCACAGTCACAACCATCCAGTGCGGGAGCAAATGTGTCCTGAATGGCCTGGCCAAATAGTTGCACTGGCTTCTCTTGCAAACAGCCGCCTATCACAAGGAAACCATCGCTGAACGGGCATACCTTAATGCAGTCTGATGAGCGATCAGAATATTCCGCCAAAAATACAGGATGGGCCAAAATTCACGTAGGGGTTGAAATCATTAATAACTCTTTTATTTATAAATAGTTTCCGTTCATTATAACGTATTGTATTGCACAAATAAGTGTAAATAATATACCATTCTTCTTTTCTTTAAGTCTGTGAAAAAATGAATGGACACTAATGATAGATAAAATAAGTTATTCACAGTTATAACCCCTTCGTGACTTTTGGCCCCACCCCTTATATGCCCCTAATGATAATATATCTCGCACAATGAACCCGCGGATTTTTCCGGTGTCTACAGATCAGTGAAGCATTATTGTTTACATTCTAGCATGTTTGCGATATGAATCATCGAGGTATTTAATTTTTTCTGGTCTGTACCAATCATCGTAATAGGACAATATGGGAAACTCTGGCCAATCAGCTCTGGCGAAGCGCGAGACGATTTTAA
This sequence comes from Bacillus rossius redtenbacheri, assembly GCF_032445375.1. NCBI lineage: Eukaryota > Metazoa > Arthropoda > Insecta > Phasmatodea > Bacillidae > Bacillus > Bacillus rossius. The sequence continues at coordinate 46,708,683 of NC_086330.1, read as the reverse complement.
CTGCATTGCTTCCAAGCTGTTTTACATCACTCCAGCCGCTAGATGCCGCCACTGCAGACCAATATCCACGCACTTGAGACTTAGGTACACACTCTACACCGCCAGGTTCGCTGGCATCACCCGTCTCGTGCATTTCTTACCATATTGTCCCTGTCACAGTATTTGTCTTTACCAGGGCCGCAACTAAAGTCTCTGGCACCCGGGGAATGAATGGATTCATGCCCCCCCCCCCCTTTTTTTTTGCACATACCCCACCAATAAAGCGGGGGGTCCGGGGGCCCTCCCACGGAAAAATTGTGCTATTTAAGAATTTTCCATACCTACATGTAACAGTTTCTGTGCTACTGTACCTTCCATGCATGAACCCACTATGTCCATAAAGTAGTCCGTATAATCACTAGACTTGTTCATTAAATATGTTGAGACGTTATATTGTAAATCAGATTAGACATTCCTGGCATGCAAGTTAAAAAAAAAAACTTTTTTACCAGTTACCAGTTGTAGTAGTAATTACAATGCAAGCGATTTCGGCGCCCCCCACAGCTTTGCGCCCGGGGCGTATGCCCCGCTTGCCGCCCCCCCCCCCCTAGTTGCGGCCCTGGTCTTTACTTATTCAACGTCGTGGTTTTGAAAACGCGTCCCCGAGGTCCCCGCCGGAGACGGACGACGGACGACGGACGACGGACGACGGACGCCGTCGACGGCGACCCCGCCGAAGACACACGGAAGCCTCTCTCCCCGCCGACGGTAATTAGTCACGGCCGCGAAGCCGCGGGAACATCGGGTGGCGTGGCTGAGCGTCTTGAGGAAGGGGGTTCAGAAGAAGGAGGCAGAAGGGGGGGTGGGGGTCACACACCTACACAATGCCATCCTCTTCGCCGGCGCCCGCGCACTCGTTACGGTGTAATTGCGCCCCTCGTGAATTATTCATCGGTCCCGGCCGGGCGATCGTCGGCCTTGCCTTGCCCCCCTCCTAATCCCCGTCACACCTCGCGGCCCCGGGCGAAGAGACGCCTTGTCGCCCGGTCGGGGGCAACCGCCTCGAGGCGGACCACATCCCGCCATCTTGGTTTACAAAACAAGCTGGCCGCAGCCTGCATTACGGGTGTACTGCTCGAATTTGCTTGCACATGAAAAAAAATTTTGAATTTTTTTTAAAGTGAAACTTTTAATGCGACTTCCAACAAGGTTGCGTTAAACGTTTAACGCTACCATGGAGGGGGTTTGAAAGCACTGTTGCGTTAAACGTTCAACGCTCCTGGGGAGGGGGAATAGAAAGAGACAGAGCGAGAGTGAATGCGTGGCACTCGAACGCATGCGCGTAGTATACCTGTTACAGGCCAGCGCGAGCGTCAGCAACGAGTAGCTTCCAATATTCCAACGCAAGAGGGAGAGAGAAAGAAAGATACACAAAGGTAGAAAGTAGGAGAGAGAAAGAGAGTGAGTGAGTAGATCCCAAGCACATGCGCGTGGTATTCTTGCTATGCAGCGAAGTAAACAGTGAAGTTTCACTTCTTTCGCGCGGAGGGACTCCAAGCACTATTCTTTTTCACAAAATATTCCTTTTGGACACCCGTTTGCCAAGGAAAAGATTGTAATACTAAAAGAAAGATAAAAACCACGTAAAAAAAGATATAATCGAATATTTCAACAATTCGACTTTATTTTGTTCTAAGGCCATTGTTAATTTTCCGCAGTTAATACCGGAAAGCCATTCAGGGAACGGTTTTGCAAATAACTTTAACTATTGGAGGTACTAGGACAACACAAAAAAAAAAAAGAAATTCCCGGGTAAGAATCGGGACGCAGTATTACTGCGAACACTATTTTGTAGTGATACGGTTGTTTTCATGTAAATGTACAAATTTACAAATATATGTAATTTGACATGAATATTTCTGCTCCATATACAAAAATAAACAGCGTGGCTCAAATGATCACAAGACATATATTTTGTACCCCAAAACATTCTGCCACTACTAAAACATAAACTTAGTTTTGAGGTTGCAGTTGTAAATTAATTTTTAATGGAATAACTCGGAACTTTATGGAAGTGTGTATTATTGTATCACGTGTAAGTACTGGATAATAGTGTTTAGTGCTTGTCATTGAGAGCTGTGATTGCTGTGATTTCATAAAATGCGGCATACAAAGGATTTCATCCTAACAATTAAACATGGCCACAAATTAAAATGTGGCGCATTTATATATAGAATACACAAGAAAAAATCCTTTATCAATATATTTGATATACTGGGAAACATTTTTAAACATATAAAACTGCCACAGTTCTATGTATATTTAGTTGGATTAATGGAAAACCTACCATTGCCAAAGACTGTGTACCTACAGCATAAACATAACAACATTATAGAGCATTTTTGTTCTGCAACACCTGCATGTCAGATTTTCAGCTGTCTCAAGTCATAGTAATCGTCTAGGTAATGAACATCTTAGTTTGGCATGCTGTGCAGACCCTCACTCTTTCATGTGGGATGCGGGATGCTCACTCACGATCGCAATAGAAGGAGGGCTTCGCTAGACGTCAAGGAGAAGGAAGTTCGTGTTGCATGATAGTGTTTCTCAGCTATCTCGACATAGTAATCGACTTAGTATTGAATCTCTTTTATTTGAATTCCACCTGATGAAATTATTGTAAGCGCTGATTTAGTAACATAAATTTATTAATTAAATATAACTCTGAATAAAATGGCGTCTCATTAAGTAAAAAAAAAATCATGCAGAAATATATTTCTCAGAAATAACCAGAAGCACTCGGAGAACGCCAGCAGAAGTCTTGTCAGGAATAACCAGGAGCATACGGAGAAAACCAACAGAAGCGTCACCATGATTGACCAGAAGAACTTGGAAAACCCAACAAAATATTGGAAGGAACATTCAGGAGCACACGGAGAAAACAAAAAAAAATTTAAGATGCATAATCAGGAGCACACGGAGAAAACTAACGCACGTTTTTCTAAATAAAAATCAGTAAAACACAAAAATAAAATAAAAATATATATAAACTACAAAAACAGTTTCTGCCAGCTTGTAAACTTCTCCTTTGTTCAGCAAGGATAGAGTTCTAGCACAAGCCAGAAACCTGCAGCCAAATCTTCATCGAATCACAGGTTGCTGCTTCGGGACGTCTCACAAGACAGGAGCCAATGAGTGGGCGGCATCTGTCCAAGTTAACGTATTGTTGTTGAGTCCATCCTGGAGGTAATTGAACCCGCAAAATTTTCCGTTTTTCGCGAAAAGATCTGAACACCTATTAGACTGCAACAAGGTATGCCCGCACCTGTGGTTTCTTCCTTGTGATTGGCGGCCGCCTGCGAGAGAAGTCGTTGCCTTATTTGACCGAGCCACTCAGGACGCGCTTGCTTCCACACTGAATCACTGTGACTGGTGTTGTTACAATCGATATGTACCTGGGAGAAACTCTCCCAATCACGAAACACGGACGATGCTACAGTGTTTTAACTTTCATCTAGTCTCGAAATCTTTTCGCAAAATCTGCATGGCCCTGGCTATAACAAATCTGCAACTAAACAAGTGACGAATCACGGAGTAATTGCTGACTGGCAAACAGGGATATCATCATCGCCAGTGCGGACCTAAGGACCGAGTACCCGAACTTGGCATCGAACCCCGAGGCCCGCGAGGGGTCCCAGGCCGCTGAATGTGACCCCTGACCTCCTCTTTTTGTACCTATTAAAAATTGTTTTGACGGATTTGTGAACAACAGACTTTAAAATTTTACTGCGAAGCATTGATGATTAAAATTGGCCAAGTAAATTTAATTAAATTAAAGTTCGTGGGAGGTGAATTTATTTTTACTTTAAAATCGTTGTTTTGCCAAGCGCTCCGTTTAATTAAAGGGGGAAGGGGGTGATTTAGCATTAAGCTGAGAGGCTGGCTTTAACTTCTCAGGTTTCTTAGGTGTTTATTTATATCTAGGCTTTTCTTTGGTATTTATTTATTGTTGCTTGTGGGCACAAGCTGGACATAAACTATTGTCCGAATCACGAGTAACCCACGAGTAACGAGAGTGTAGTAAATTAAGCAGCCAATGAAAAGATGGCATCAGCCCAGGTGAGCACAGGAATATGGAGTACTAGCGGCAGTACCCGGCGTTGCCCGGGCTGAACACAGGGTGAAGGGGAAGTTTTTCGAAATCAGATGTAGTTAGTAATTGTCTTCTTAATTTGAATGTCAAGTGTGCCAAATAATTTATATCACTTTCAGATCCCGACAGACGTTCTGCCAGTGTATAGTTATTTACCTGTATATAAGTATCTAAAAAAATTGTTGGTCTGTATGTAATATAAACTCTATAAAGCACTATAGAAAAAAGCTGAAAAATAATGGATTACTAATATTGAAAAGATTCCATTATCTAGCTCATGCTCGGCATGCATTGCAATGCCACATTCAGTTTTGTTTTGTAATATGTTTGAAGTAGTTACGCATATACAAATCATCTATCCATCTCTCTCTAAAAATATATTTATCTCCATCTACATATATATATATATTTATGTATCTCTTTATCTCTATTTATCTCTTTATATCTACATATATACATATATACCTCCCACTATCTATATCTCTTATATGTATAAATCTCTATATAGCTCTATACATCTATATATATATCTTTATCTAACCCATTTCAATCTCTTTACCTCGCTCTATCTCAACTTATCTCTCTGTCTCTCTATCTCACTCTATATATCACTATCTCTGTCTCTATTTTATATTTAAATAAATTGTGTCATGCGTGCGCACTTATACAACAAAAACAGACGAAGTGACGCTATATAATATTAAATAAACACATTTTTTGAAACGATTCGTTCTCCAACTATTGAAAAATAGTTATACCGTCTCAGAAACCTTCACGGGCATGCGCATAACAACTCACCAAAATTTCATCGCAATCGGATGAATGGTACAGGAACGCATACGGCACAAACAAAAGAAAATTGAAGACATGACAAACGCATCGAACGAAGTTGCGTTTAAAATTCAAGGCAACTCTCTCTATTGACGAACTTAAGAGCAAAACTGTTATTAGCGCCTTTATTTTGCTAGCCGCTGCGAGATCCACTAAGCGGGCTGGTCTCACCAAGGAGAAAAATATGAATTTGCCAGACCTTACTATGTGTATGATCGTGTGGCAGACATAAAGAAATGACACTCACACAATATTTGTATGTCTATGACCTATGATTTTTTCTGTTATAAAATGAAATTATCACTTTTTCACTCCCTTAGGAATGGAATTTCATATTAATATGTCGCATATGTGTTAATCCAGGTTATGAGCTCGCTGTAGGCCAAATTTAATCGAGATCCGTTCAGCCGTTCTGGCGTGATTGAGTAACAAACATCCATACATCCATACATCCATCCATCCATCCATACATCCATCCATCCATCCATCCAAACTGTCACATTTATAATATTAGTGGGATATCCTGCCAGTCATTAAGCCCTCGTTATTAAAAAAATTTCCATCTGATACTTACAAAAAAAATACTGCTTACACATTTTTCAGGGCTCTTCGCGTATTTGAGGATTTTTTGTGAATTTATGAGTACCTACTGATTACTTAATTTAATCATGCAATCACAATAATCATATTATATTTAAGTCTACAGCAAAAGCAGTCAGTCTGTTTGTTTCTGATGACGGTAAAGGATCTCAGTTCCCGAAACGTCACCACTATTTCGTCTTAGGAAGCCTGCTCTGTTTGCCTGTTGTGTCGTCGATGTGTTGTTAAAATAACTTCGGTGTATTGTCGGTGTGTTGTCCAGATTATCTGTTCAGTATCATCGTTGGATCGCTGTGTTGCCCAAGTTATTGTTTTTGTTGAACTGTCTTGTCTTTATTAGCCCACTGTATTCGTCTGTATTGTAATATTGTTCTGACTAATTCCTTCCACGGAATTCACTGTGTTGTTTATTCATTTAACATTGGAAATCGGCTGATTTTAGCTTGTATTCGGTGTCTATTGTGTATTCATATTTTTTAGTCCGTTCTTCGGGTTTTATCTATGTAATACAGTGCAAACTAACATGACGTATGTCCAAAATAATTTTTAAATCCATCTTCCCCATTGCAGGAACTATCCAAAGAACGTCAAAATACTATTTTCTTTTCATGTTTATTTAACACTTTTTTTTAGAAACGAACATACAAATCACTATTCGGAATCCAGCGCAATTTCTTCGAATATCCGTTGTTATTTTATTTACTACGAATAACACTTCCTTTATTTGAGTTGCAATCTTCTGTTAAATACCCGCACATTTAATACAATTGACAACAATAATAACCGGACCTTGTTAACGACAGCGCCAACTTGATCGGTACTTTTGAGAGTATTGAAATGGGGGAAACCAAAAATGATTCACGTATTTGCGTCATGGAAAAAAAATTCGTGTGTTGTGAAATTGGTATTTATTTTTGTGGACCCCGGGGATCTTAAAAGTTTAACGCGAAGAAAACCTCGCTTTATTACTATGATAACCTTCAAGGCCTCAAATAAAATAACTACAAGCCTTTATCTGTTATTCTAAATATAACTATGATTTTAGGTTCATGCCTAGTCAAGTTCTGACTAACGCGCTTATATGTATTCACTCTGAAAAAAAAACTTTTTTTTTCGTTCAAGGTCTTTAAAGGCAACGACCAGCTCATCCTAAACCGTGACTAACACTGTCCATGTTATAGAGGCACACAATGTTTCTGATGAAAGTAAAGGGCGTGGGTACTTTAAAGATTACTGTATAAAATATATTTCACAGAAAAATAGCTGGGGTGCCTGTATTCGTGGGGGGAGGGGTGATTTTTATTTTTAAACCAGCAAGATTTATTTTAAGAATCACTTTAGAAACTGATATCTAAATTTCAGGTTAGAAATATGTGTCTTTTTTTTACTCTTATTTGGACTTCATATTCAAATATTGTGTCGAAATGATGGAAAAGATAACGACAGAAATTTTGTATTAAAATATGAAAATTATGTTCACTTGATATAAATAAAGATATATAAGAGAGCACATTTGTACATACGTGTGCACCACGTGTCTGCGTTGTGTGTTATTATTTTATACCCGTAACTATTTAATAAGCGTAAACTGAAAATATGGTCATTCTGGTAGTTTTTCTCCGTTTTTAGGAGGAAATATTGACATATCTTATGGAAACATTTTTTAAAAATGATATCTAGTCTCTGTCTATCTGGTGTAATGTACCTTTTTAACAAGGAAATAATTTTTGAGACCTGTCTAGTAGTTACGAGTTTACTTCTTAGAAACAAACAAACAAACAAACAAACAAACTCAAGTTCTCTTTTTACTGTAGGCCTATTAAAGCATCATTGAAAAGAAAAAAAAAACACTTAGTTTCTAAAACTACTTTTTTTCTAGAAACGCAGTTTGCATTACTATTTAAAAATTAAGTAATCAGCTTATTTCCATGTGTTTTGAACCCTAGAGCCGAGTTTGCAATTTATTCTTCACAAATCGATGACACTTCACTCCACTCGCAAAAATATAACTATAGCATTGCCATTACAACCATAAATTATGCTTCTTCACGTCAAATTCCCAGTTGAATCGAATACAGTCAAGTATTTTATGATTGCCTTTTCGTAACTCATAAAAAATAGTTTTCTCGTCAAATTGTAGGTAGCTCTCTAAGTCAATATTTTCAGACACGCTGAATAGATTTTATGGATTTATTGACTTATACATTTTACAAACACTTTGTATTTAAATATATATATGCGTTCCAATAAAGATTTCTGGCTATTGGTGACAGCAGATTTGGACTGGTTGACGGGTATTTCTTTTGCATTTATTAAGCAAAAATTCATGCTTAGTGATCAACAAGAATTTCCAACGTGCACTGAAAAAAATTAACAGATGACGTATAAATATAAATGTTCTGCAGAAGGTTTACAACATAGCAGTGACCATCAACATACTAACCAACAGATTATAATAGTTCCATGTTTTGCAGGAACAATTGTTTTAAATTATTATCTTGGACATACGTCATTGCTTGTTCAAGATAATGATATAAATAAATCTACCCCATTGCAAGAATCATTAAAATAACGTAGGAACAGTTGTATGATACCAACTCCCCACCAGAACTGAAAAGAATGCTTCCTACCTTTTTCTCAATGAACCTCGATTTAAGTCTCCTACTTAAAAAATAATAATTATTTCTTTGGCAGAATTAATTAAATAAATTTCAAGACACAGTGAGGAAGTCAGGAAGAATGATTATTTTCTGAGTCAGGCGTGGCAACTGCATAAATTAACTGTTTTTTTTGTAAATGGAACAGAAATATTCATGTAAACTTACAGATATTTGCAAATTTGTAAATTTACATGACAACAAGTGTATCACTACAAAATAGTGTTCGCAGCAATACTGGGTTCGAATTCTTGCCTGGGCATGTATGCTTTGAGTTGACCCAGTACCTCAAATAGTTAAAATTATTTGAAAACAGTTTCCTGAATAGCTTTTCAGTATTGACTGAACACATTAATAAGCCTAAGAAAACAAAATAAATTCCCAATTATTGAATAGTCGATTGTCTTTACCATGGTTTAAAAAAATATAATTTGAATGAAACATTAATTAAAACATAAAATTATGCGCCAGTTTTCGTATGATAAATACTTGGTACTATCTCGTCAACGTTTTTTAAATAGGCAAAAATAACCATAGAAATTTGTTGTACAAAGTTACAATATATTTCTTGTAATAGCCTATTACAAACTGAAGTACAGAAATTTTTGTTTTTGTGTTGTAGCTCTGCTTTATACGAGCTTGCACTGGCTATGATACAGCACTACAGCGCTGGCTTTCCTTGGGACATTTAGTTGATTCTCCTTGTTCTCTAAAATCTCTCTGTTTCTGTCTTGTGGAGTTCGCATTTCCCTTCGGGTTTTTAATGTCGCACCAGGCGAAAACGGTTGAACAACCGACGCTAGCTCTTTCCTTATTTAATAAACACTACCGCTCCCTCCTGCTTTTTATTTATCCTTCTCCTCCACCCATAGTCCTTCTGGCAGTCACCAACACACCAGCTGAACCGCCTCCCCCCCCTCCCAGAGAAACTCTCTCGCGTTTTGAATTTCTTTAGTCAGTTCATTTTTTAACCGTGCGGATGTGTGTTTCTGAGCTCCTAACGCAAACGTAAATTCAGAGAAGTATTAAAAAATTTAGAACGAAATTGCAGCGAAGTGTTACTGTGTCTTCGTCTGCGTGCAAGAACCCCGTATGAAACCTTTATGATTCGTTTTTATTTGAAGTCAGCTGTTTGTAGCACCACTGCATCCCTGACTTGTATTTATTTTTGCAATTGATTCTTTCGAATAAGCTTGCATAGACATGCAAGCATTCGTCCGCATTTACTTGACGTAGCAATGTTTAAAGTCTATTTATTTCAGATTGGAACAAAGTTCTTCGTGTGCTTAAGTTTATGAGGACGATTGTGATGTATTATCTGATAATATCATTACCATTAGAAAAATGTTTTATACATGTGATGTACGAATGCATTAACTTAACATATTATCAAGAAAATGGCTGGCATTAAAATACAATTTGACAGTTATATTACCAAAAAATATATATTGTATGTATTGCCCCAGATTTATTAGTTTTAACAAGCATTTTACTGTCCTCACATAATAATGATTCTTTATACCATAAATTGGTTTTCAATCACAATTTTTTATCAGATATACTTTAAATATTTTGCCAGAACTGATACTTTATAATATTTTTAAGAAAATGTATTTTTACCACCCATTAAATAACAGTTCTTTAATGCATAAATTTACTTCCTGAAAAATATTTATTTATCGACAACGATGCAGCTGGTTTCTGTTGAAAAATGATGATAAAATAAAAACAAGTACATTTTGGTAAGTACTTGCGGGTATCCTATATGATAATTTGAAACCTAAAGTTAAACCACTACTAATAGCTACTTGCAAAGAATTCACACGATTTATGCGCAGAGATCGGTAGAATTCTCAGGTACATTTAAATGCAGGACAGACTCCACAGTCCTATCTTGTACTCCAGCCAATGTCAGCCGCTCATTGGCTGTTGACTTTGCGCGAGTTTCTTCTGGTTCGCCCGGATTCGCCAGTTTCCTTTGTCGCTCCTTTGTTACCGACATACACGAATCAGCGCCGACTGTGAGCCTACGGCCGAAGCAGCACGAAAGTACAGGTGTTTGAATTATAACCTGTCGATAGATAACGCCTCAAATTTTTCCCTTTATGCACGGAGCAAAATTCGCGTTATTATTTGTGATTTTTACACACTCTGAACGTCTAGGAACCAATTAAGGCATTGAAAAATTCAAATGGCCCAATTACTTGTCATCCGGTTGGAAAGTAAAATGTGACAGCAACCAATGGACAATATGAACCGGCTTATTTGTCTAAAGGTGTGTGTATTTCATCCTGGTACCAGAAAAGTACTAAAATTAGCAGGTTTCTACTTAAACAACAAAGTGGTGCAGCAGGGTTGGTTGATTTAAACCACACTATTTTAAGCCGTTGTTTAAACCATGGTTTAAATTAAATGGAATTTAAAAAAATGTTTTTATATGTATTTTTAAAAAGAATGTCTTAATAAATTTTAATGAAAGGCATTATTCCACTCTAATAACAATAATAGTTAGCTCAATAATGTTTCTTGTGATTTACGAGGAAAATAATTGAAATACTAATCAAGATCTTATAATATAAATTATCTGAATACGTTGTCAATTAAACCCAGATAAATACTCCTCTGAAATTAAATTAATTAGTTAATTGTAGTCAAAAGTGTAAAGAAGAGGAACTAAAATATTTTACTATTTAAAAAAATCTAATTGTGTGAAAATCCTTGACTGTAATTTAAATCCCCTTTCTGTGGGAAACACCCATGCTATGGTGAATCCTCCTCCTGTGGGAAAATACCCTTTCTGTGGTTAAGTCCCAATCAGATGTGCAGATTTTCTGGACTTCAGTTCTTTTATGTTATAACTTTCCTGGATCACCATGAGAGGCAGAAAGCGGGATGTTGTATGGCTTTCGTTTGAACATGCTGAGAACCAAAATAACTAATGTAATAAAAAAAAACTGGTTTAAACCAAAAAATAACAGGTTGTTTGGTTTCAATAAAAAAAAACATGTATTTTTTTTTTGAAACCTGGAGTGAAGTAATGCAGGGACAAGACACTGGAATGGAAATTAGCAAGTCCCAAGTTCAAATACCGATGCGGACATTCTTATTTCTGCTCTCCGTGGTTGCTCAAAGTCACTTCAGGAAAATTCTGGGTGGATTCTTTACTGTGGTCCAGGGACCTTTCCTTCCTCGACAGGCAATCCCTGCGGGCATGGGCGTCGATCCCGGGGTCACCCTGGAACTAAGCATCCCCTCCTGCTTTTTCATAAGCGTGATTGTGATACGGGCTTAATAAACGTAAACTATGTTTTATGAAAAGAAAAGTTCTGTGTGTATGTAGTGTTATGAGTGGGGAAAACGAGTTTGTAAGGATAGCCCAATTAAATTTTTTTACAGTTTTATTTGCTACTAATATTTGCATTACTAATTAAATCACTGCGCAACTCGTCGAACTCATACTTCACTCAACTCGCCTGTTGGAACTCCCGCGGAGTCCGGCGTCGCGGCTTTTATACCCGCCGCCCGTATTTATCAATAATCAAAAAACTACAAACCATCCAAAAGAGATTACTGTTTCTAACACTAACGCCTCATTTTGATTGGATGAAATTTCGGCCACATGAGAAATCTTACACAGAAATTTGAACATGACCGATTACACAAAAAAACTTCCACGTAAACGGCCGGCGCTCTGCTAATTCTTCCACAGGACCATCCATACCTGCTGCCGTGGAAAAAAACCTTCCAATGAAACTTCCATCGTGTGATGGAGGCTTTACTCGCTACTAGCTTACTTGAAAATATTTCCCCAGTGTTGTGTTTTTCTTTCGAGGGGAAGTTTGCGCCACTTTTGCAGCAGCTGAGTGGTGGATTGCCGAGTGACATCTTCGCCTTGCCGACCCTAACGCGGCCAGGAATGAGGGAAGTTGGAGGGGAGGAAGGGAGGAAAAGGGAACAGTCGGAGCTGCGAAATGTCGTTACTTCCCCTTCGTCCCCCGCTGGGACATGCCCCCCCTTCACCCTTGCCTGCTCGTCCGCAACCCCTTTCCGCCGGCGAGACATGCGTCTTGAAGGGAGAGGCAGGCGTCCCCAGCTCGCGTGTGAATTATTTAAATTTAATCAGGTGCCTTTCGGCGCCGAATTTAATTATGCGCTTATTAATGCCGGGAGTCTCTTATGCGCGTGCATTATTCAGCGTCACACGGGGAGCTAACCTGCGCCGCTTAAGTGTTCCGTCTTCTTTGTCTTAAGTGCGAAAATGATGTCTTTCGGGTAACGTCGATGTCTGCGCGTTTATCATCATTCTAGCTACGCTGAAAATTCCGAAATTTTTTCCCCCATTATTTCGTTCGTTCAAGAGAAAATGAGTCAAATGGTGGATTAAAGTTCATTTCTTTCTTTTTGGGCAGGTCACACACACAGAATGAGGCATGACAAAACACGAACCGAGATTTTTTTTCTGATAGTAGTTGACTTCTATGTATTTACGTAAAAGCAATACAAACGCAGCAAAGCTGGGTACTTGAGCTAGAAGGCTATACATTACAATTTTTTTTTAAATATCTCCCGGGATTTGTGTATTGTGGCTTCTGAACACTGTCTGCTGACAAATTATCCCACGTAATTAAAAGAAAAAAGACGGCTGATACATGAAAGTACACCTGATGATACTTCTTTGTTGGAAGATCCTTTAAGCGGACCGTATAAACGATGGATGTGGCTCGCGGGCCACCAGTTGAATACCACTGTTATATATCATTCCAGGGTTGATGTTAGAGCCGAAAAACACTAAATGAATCAATATACGAAATATTACAGTTTTAGTACCTACACCATTTTACCTTTTAGTTAATTTAATACTTCGACAAAAGAACCCAGGGGCTAAGCGTCAACATAATAATTTTTTTTTAAACATGTGTTTTACTTTCGTTTGTCAAAATTGAAATGTAGGTCATTATGGCGATTTTCTAGTTTGAGAGAATTAATTGAGAAGAATTAAAAAATATATGAATTATCAAAAGGTTAAGTAGCATTTAATTCATTGTGAAATTTTTTCAACCAGCTTATAAGTAAGTTATATGTAGTGCAACACAATTGATATTATTTTAAATCACTATTTTATTTTCCCGGCTATTAAAATTACAAACTTATATTTTATAATTATTTCTAAACCAATTCAGACTCTTTGCAAGTGCAAGCAATAGATTTCTGATTTGAGAAGATAAGTTTTATAAAATAGTAGTCCTTGCAAATTTAGACCACCAATTAGAGAAATACTGAATACAATTTTTTAGACATCCAAAATACTTATAAAAAATTTGCAGCATCATGGTTATCGAAAATATACGGAAAAAAAATTAAATTCTGTAGCGTGTCTCTCAAGTAGTATATTAATTTTCAGGGAACAAATTAATGCATTGCTATTTTGGTCATAAGTTTTTCCTCGGTTACTTTATTTTCCTCTAATATTTTAATCCCTCCGAGAGTCACTCTCTAATTCCCACGCAAAATATTTTAATCTTCAGGGTTCAACTCTCTCTCTTCCTTTCCTGTGCGCGAAAATTCCGACTCCGCTTTGTTCGGCCCGACCTTAACATGCCGCGGGGTGTGAATTATGTTTCTTCTGTTGCTCTGTAAATCCCCCTCCCCATCCTTTCTCTTTCTCCACCTCCTTCGCCACGCTGCAGCCGAGGGGATAATTTGATAAAACTGTTAACGTGATCCATGTTTTCACGTTCTTTGGTAGTCCTCCGTAAACCCTTTCCCTCCCCCCTAGCCTTTTCTCCGCCCCCTGACCTTTCCACCCCGACCCTCTTCACGGGTTTCATATCATAAACCTTTGTCTTTGGCGAGGAAATAGGTGTCGGTGGTGAGGCACCAGGGAGTACACGAGGTTAATGAGAAAAATAATTGAAGTGATGGTGCGCACCACCCTTGCAGCATTCCCAAGAATTATTATTTTTTAATGTTCCAGAAACATTTTAAAACAGTTTTATGTGCAGTGTGGTAGTGCTGGTGTCTGCATCGCAGCAAACATCTACATGTTCACCAGGTGACGTGGCTTTGATAAAAAAAAATAGAAATTATAATTTTTGTTAAGACTAGCGTATTTGGCGTTGTTTTTCTGGCATCAGGATGAAGTAACTCCCGCACTTTGACGCAAATAAGTTGGCGGTGTGCGTCCATCCTACCTCCCACTCTCCCAGCCGGATTACAAATGGTTGGGCCATTCGAGTTTTTGTAATGTTGTTATAGTGTCAAAACTACCTATGATCCGATGAAATCGAAGTACAACTATAAAGGGGTATGGATCCCAACATCGCTTCAAATAATATCGCAATTTATCTACTTTACTGAAAGACTCTTGGGATTGTTTTTTAGTTATGAGCCATTGCGAGATAAAAATTAGAAAAACAAACTAAATAACGCAACTTATACTTAGGTATCACGATTAGAAGTTACGTGTTTCATTTCTTTAAAGTGTGAGATTTTACTTCTATTGACTCATTACAAAATATTTTTTTTACATTTATATGTTAAATTAAATTTTGCTTTGGTTCAAGTATTGACGTTTCGTTTTTTTTATACCTATTTTTTGGACTAGGGCTATGTGAACAGTTGTTTGTCTGAATCAGTTCAACGAACGGGAAACTGTATAATATAATTTGAGCACTCATTTTTGAAAATGTCACATAGTCTGAGAATGGAGATCCACACGTGGTTTTAACGCCTGAGGCAGGGTATACATGAATGGAACAGGGCTGACACTCACAGGAGCCGGCTTCTACTTGGCGCAGTCTGCATTTCGTGGAACATTGAAGGACTACTATTATCTAAATACGTTTAGTGAGTCGAAAGACATTTGTAATTTTCTTAATGATATCAGACAGAACATAAACAATCAGCTTACTGATGACGTTGCAACAAACGGACCTTTGAAATATAACTTGTGGTTGGACTGTATATATGGAAAGCCATATCCGTTCGATGACAAAGTGAAGAAGTGTGCATTCAAGACTTCGGCTGCAGTAATTTACAGTTCTAACGATGCGAA
The DNA here is from genome assembly GCF_032445375.1 of Bacillus rossius redtenbacheri. NCBI lineage: Eukaryota > Metazoa > Arthropoda > Insecta > Phasmatodea > Bacillidae > Bacillus > Bacillus rossius. The sequence continues at coordinate 46,693,412 of NC_086330.1, read as the reverse complement.
GCAAACTGTTAAACACGGTATCCAGAAACTCTGTCAAGAAGAGGAGGACTATGTTAGTAAAGGATCTGGTTGGTCTCTGTCTAGTATAAACCGATTTGAGCTAAGAATTAGTCATTTCACACCGATGCGGAACTAAATGATTATAAAATTGATAACTATCGCATATGTTCCTGTAGTGGAATAGAAATTATGTAATAAATATAATGTTTGTAAAAGAACTTGTGGTGTTTAATTCCTCGAACCTGACACTTTTCTGGTATTTAAATTAAATTTATTTTTAGCTTCGTTCAGAGATCAAACCAAGTATAGATTCAATATGTAGCTAAAGTAATGTGTGATTTTATCGGTGAATTTTGGAATTTTTCCCGAATTTCCAGCTAAATAATTACACGATTCCAAGATGGCGGACATAACGAAACATCCAACATTAATAGGATACAATATGGCGGTCGTAACGTAAAGTGTAACGATGACATCGTACTCAATCAAGATGGCGGGCATAACGAAACATGCAACATTTATATAATCCAATATGGTGACCGTAACAATATGTGCAACAGTGGTTTATAAGAAACATTTTATTAAATTTTTATTATTCAATTCTATCATTAATTTTTTTAATGATTTTTAAAATTTTCCCCGATTTTCTAACATAATAATTACGGATTTTCAAGATGGCGGACATGACGTCATACTAGGTGACGATATATATGCATGGTAAAAAGTGGTGGGGTTCAGTCTGCCTGCAGCCACCATTGAGGAAGGAGCCTGTCGTCATTTTTTTTGCACTCGTCGGATTCGAACCGAGGACTCCGAGCTCCATATCGTAAATGTATGTTTTTTAAATATTTTTTTATTAAAATTTTAATAATTAAATTTTTTTATAAATTTTAAATTTTTTCATTAAAATCGGATAATAAATAAAAAGTTAAAGTTGGCGGGCTTAACGGAAATTGCAACGGTGACATCATGATTCAAAATAGCTGCCATGGCATCCTAATTTCCAAGCTCATTGCCTGATAGCGGCTTAATGGCGGCTAGCTCTTAGGAATTTTAAGCCGCTTTTAGGAATTTTCGTGGTTTCTAAGGCAAAACGACTTTTGAGGATTTTCGAAATCCTAATTTTTGAGTTGAGGAATTTTTTGAGAATTTTTTTTGGGACTTTTTTTCAGAAAAATGGAAATTTTGGCGATTTTTGAGGAATTTTGGGCAATTTTGGGCAATTTTTGGAAAATTATGGCAAATTTTGGCAAGTTTTAAAGGTCAAATTCAAGGCCAAGGTCTAACTCATCCAATATGGCCACCGTGACGTCACAATCCAAGATGGCGGTCCGACAATCACAATCCACACCCAGAACCCTGGCGCCGAAGCCCCATTCATATACACTTAGATGCATCTACAGTATTTCTCGCGACACTCGCCCAGATAAGACAAAAATGATCTATCTGGACAGAGATGACAAGAGCGACGTTCGCTGGTGCTTCTAGCCCGGTATCGCCTCCAAGCGCGTGGACTCTGAACTGGCGCGCAAGTCTTCTCGTCGTACACGGGGGAAAGATGTGAGATTTGAGCGGTAATATGGCGAACAAATGAAGATAAAGGTTTGATATAAGGACCTGGAGCCAGGGGCGTAGCCAGGATTTTATTTTTTTTTTGTGGGGGGGGGGGGGGGGAGAGAATTAAACATTTGGCGAAAGATGAAACTACTTGAATAATTTTTAAGGTTACAATGGCTCAGGCAGGGGTGTAGCCAGGGGGGAGGGGTGTTTTAGGGGATCAACCCCCCCCCCTTGCACCAAATCTTTAATTAATTTCTTATTCATCACTCAAACAAATTTCATATTAAAAATTATTAAAATTTTTACCATTACAATATTTAAATTTAAGTTCTGAAAACTGCTAAAATAGCACTATTTTACACCTTAAAATCCAAATTTTCCCGGGGGTGGACCCCCGAACCCACCGCTTTAATACGGGGGGGGGGGGGGGGGGGCGGCATGCTTCTTAACACCCCCCATACACAAATCCTGGCTACGCCACTGGGCTCAGTAACAATTATGTGTGGAAAATTGAATTATTACAATCTTTCTTTTAAGATACAAAAAAATTACAAACTCAACTCAGGTAAAAATAATAAAAAAAACCTTCCACACATTTCGGGGTGGGATGGATCCCTATGATCCCCAATCCCCTTCTCTACGCTCCAGGCTGGAGCACTTTCAAAAATCTGCACCGTGAGTTTCTGAAAAAAACACGATAACTTGGCCATTTTCACTCTTCCGTAAGTACAGTTTGAAACAGAACTACTCGTCCGCCCCCAGCCGCTCGGGTGTCTCGCGAGGCCCTCGGAGCTGCGCCCGCGGCGGAGGGGAGCAAGTCGGCGGCGCTCCGCGATACGATATCGCTAACGTTCCTTAATAATAGCTTATTTTGTCACGTCTGCGCCGCGAGCTTTATCTCCGCGCCGCGCCGTGACCAATTTGTCCGACTTGACGTTCCGAAGAGGCAGGCCGGTCGGGCGGGCAGCTGGGAGCGTGACCGGAGATGTTGTCACACGGCCGCAATAAGAAGATGAGGAGGAAGGAAGGAAGAGAAGAAAAAAAAATGACGGGTGTCCCGAGACAAAATGTTGCTGGACAGTTTTCAGGGTTGGATACAGTGCATGAACACCTTAAGAAGCATACACCTGCTGGTTTACGTTTGCTCGTTTTTATAGAACACACTCCCCCCCCCCCCTCTCCACCGCTCACCCGGGCACACACACAGACTGTGCGCAGAGCTCCAGCAAGCACCAAGCGATTTGAAAACTGCTCAAAACATTTGAGTAGTGTCTTTTCACGAAAAGCATTTAAGAATTTGCTGAGGGATTAAGTTTTAAAAAAGTATTTTTAAAAGACGTAAAATGGCTAAACGGCGTGTTTTCAGAGTAATTTTTAGGCAAAAGACCAACTGGTATATATTCTTGAAAAGCACTTAAGGGACTTGCATACATCTTAAACTTCATTTCTCCGCCATATGTTACGATCACCACTCAAATCCCATAGTTGTCCTACGCACGACGTGAAGACCGCGCGCCAGTTCAGAGCCTTGCGCTTAGAGGCCATACGGAGCTAGAAGCACCAGCGAGCGCCGTGCTTATCAACCCGCTTCACTAACATAACACATCCCTGACAATGCGAGCCCTTTAAGGTGTATTGGCGTTAGTGAGGTTAGAATGATAAGTGCGTTATGGCATCCAAGAGCTAGTTTCTGAACTGGAATGCAAAATTCAACTATGAGACTTTGAAGGGTGACCCTAACATTTACTAGCTTGGAAATGAAGGTGAAGGTGTAGTGCAAGTTCCTATTTTACTCTCAAAAAACTGTACCGGGTGTTTGATATATAAAATTTACTTTAGAAACACCCTGTTTTAATACTTTTTACTTTCCAAAGTACACATTTTAGCAAACAAAATCTGAAAATGCAACTGTAGCATCCTGACTCAACATATTCTTAAGTTCTTAAGACGCACAAATAAAGAAGGGTTGAAGTGTTGTATGCGCTACACATGTGCCCTAACAGTATTCCTAGTGCACGATAGGACACGGCCAGACCCGTATTTTTAGGGACCGGATTTTAGTGTCCTATCCGTGGCCGACTGTTGCCCAAATTCGTTGATTTCGTCCAGATGGCGGACCCGCGTCTGGTGACATACAGACACTTTTATGATCATCGGGGGACGTACCAAGCGTGTTGGTGTGCCAAACGAAACTTAATCATAATAAAACTATACTGTAATAAATTCTTTACACTTTAATGGTCACAACAAGAAAATAATCGCAACTTAAATAGTACTTGAGTAAATCAGAAAGGCAGTTCCATTTTTGTGCTGCTATCTCTAGTATTTTTTTTTTGCCGTAACAATTGTATCGATGGTTGTGAAACGTCCGCCAGTGTGCGCTTGGAACCAGTTTCTAGCCTCGCGATTTGTTTCCCTACTGGGATTCGGTTTCGGTCAGGTTCTGGAATACGGCCCGCGAGCCAGGTTGTGGTCGTGAAACCCAACATGGCCCACCTCAGCCGAACTTCTTGGAGCGCCGGTCGGGAGGCACTTGGTATCTGCGTCGGCGGCGTCGACTTGGAGGCAGAGGGAACCCGGGAGAAAGACCCGCGCAGGAGACAAGTGGTCTCACCTCGGGGGATGTGATGGTATCCTGCCAGCATGACCCGTCCCGGACCGAGCGGGGAGAGAAATGAAGCTCTTGTGGCTGCGACAAGGGCTTACGTCACACGGCCGCTACGCACTCCGTAAAATAACATTTGGTACGCAAAGCGTGTGTCTGCTCTGAAGTTGAAGTCAACTGGTTAGCAGTTGGATAGCAAAATAAATCGAAGCTGTTAAAAAGCTCACATACTCAACAAAACTCTAACATGACTGATTGACAGACAACGTACGGCCTAAAACCGGTGGACCTAAAGATTTGATATTTGGAGGAAATCTTTGAGTGCCTTAGGGATATATATGATATATATATATAATTTAATTACTGTCCCTAAATGGGTGAACATTGTGTGGTACAAGATCGAAATTTCTCTATTCTTCAATTTTATTACATTGTTATTGCTTTTTTTTTTTAATCCATGGGAAAATGAATTGTTGATGCTGACTGCATCACCTGGTAAAGTTTTAATTCTTTACTCACTTTCAGATTTTAATCAGCTACCAAGGCGGGTTATGGATGCGTTAGAGATTAAAAATTTCTCGTCTTTTCGAGTATATCTCATTCAGACTTGATCTGATGTGTAATGATTTTTAAAGCCGGGGCAGCGTCGAGTACTTCAGCTAGTATGGTAAAAATTTGTTAAATAGCGCAAAAAATAACCCGCTAGGAACAATCGTAAAGATGCCACCATGTAGTGGATATTGCTAAACAAGCATAATACCAACCAACATTATAACAATTATAACCAAAAATGATAGATAGAAAAGGGGAGTGAGGGGTCGTTCTCATTTTGACTTCAGTATTAACATGGAAAAGATTAAACACATCAACATCCTTACTCTTTACCGCCATGTTGCGAATGATAGAAGACTGTGTCTGCTGTGCACACGGATACATTATGTACGTAAAATAGTTCCATGCATGCTTCCATGATGAAGCTGTTGTTCTCAAAATAATGTCTCAGTAAGTCTCGTTCTACAATGACACGGAAACTTAAAAACGGAAACGGACCAGGACGTGCAAAATATTTACGTTTCATTATCCGTTTGTGACTTATACAATTTACGGAAACATAAACGGCAACCAATGAGATTGAACTTTACTATCACGAATAATTAATTTAAACAAAAAATTGTGAAAATAATCCACAAAGTAATGATATATCACTAGATATCCTTGTAATTCAAACAGTTTAAAACTTATTGGAAAAGTAAACATACGTGGCTACCATTGCGGCCAAATACACAGCTTCTATTGTTCGCACGAAGTAACGTAAACGGAAGAGCTGGGCATTGGCGAGCTAATCCGTAAGGGTCCGTGTCCGCATATGTTCCGTGTGATACGTCTCCGTTTCCGTGTCATTGTGGTAAGGGCCTAAGAGTGTGTGGTGTCCTCGATGCTGATCCTCCGATTTAAGTTAGTGAATGTTCCTCCCATGTCAAGGAATAAAAAATGATCGTACGCCATTTTTGATCTCCCGGCCAGCGCAGCCTTACACCGTGATAAAATAAACTCGTCTCGGAGAAATAAACAACATGTCAAGCAAAGAATTTAGGTTAAATTTCTCAAGGTACGTAACCTCCAATTTTTCAGATGTTAACATTTCATATGTTTCTTTAAATCCTTCCTGGAAAGATTATTTACAGTAGCACATGGCTGATTAGATTATGATTACTAAACATATCAGGCAGAACAAAAATACATTTTTGGAATATTATTTGCTTCTTTTTTTTCGGATTCACTCATCTAGATAACTACTGCCCCTAGGAACTAAGTTAAGGTAAGTTAATCTAACTTCAACCTTACGAAAGTAATTTCCCTGACTTATGTAATATGTCTGTATCTAGCCGGATAGTTGTTGACGAGTAAGAAAAAATATAGTATCTCGAATTAACTTTTTGGTGTCAGAATGCGGTATCAAACAAACATAGTGTATCGAACTTACTTATTTCAAGACTTGTCAGATGATACAGACAAACATTCGTCATCGAAAGACTTTCCTCCCTAATTGTTCTAGGTAGGTAGTGTAAACATATCAAATCTCCAGTTCCTTACTACGGCCGCTTTTTTTAAGCATAAGAGTGAATTTTCACATAAGTCTTGAACAAGCGATACCGAACAATACGTACTACAAAAACTGCCAGAATCGCTACAATTTGATTTTATTGCAGACAAGAATTATTAGTAACCAATAAAAACAAATATTTTTATTAAATATTACTATCGTAGAAGATTTAAGCGGAGATAATGATTGATTAATTATATATTTCTATGATAACAGCATGGTTTTGTCTAATCCTTACGGGACTAATTTAGATACGAAACTTAAAGCTAAAATCTACATTTGAATATTTAAATTTGAATAAAAAATTTAAATGTTTAGAATTAAATCCAAATGCGGAAACAAATTATCTAATGTGGTATTCATACCAATTAAAATTTCTCACGATTTCTGAAAAGGATTCCATTAAAAAATTCATTCATAAAACATTATAACATTCGTTTATACCATGAATTTTTGAAGGCGAAAAGTTATTTTCAGAATATCATTAGATCGTGCAGCATTGTTTTATTTTTATTAATAAAATGGTTGGCTCATCACTCACTGCACGATCATTGTATGGCTTGAGCTTTTCGACTCGTGATGCCATTTTAAACCCTAAGAATTCTCTCGCTTTTGGACCTCAAGATACACAATACAACCCCAGGTAAACTGACAGCAACAAATGGATATGTTCAGGAATTGTCTGTAATCAGCAATAAATATTTTTTCCCCAAACATTATGTACCTACACCGATCTGTTGCGATATCTGCATTTACGGGTATCCAATATTTTTGCACTAAGTATCGCTGCAGTCATGGAGGAAATTTTATTTTCCCAACCTCTATATAACAACTCATATATCATGAAATCCTATATATATATATTTTTTTTTTTGTAGTTTGGGTTCCACCGATATTGTGCAAGCCCAATCGCCTTGAGACTTTCAACGCGTAGACGTGAGACGCAAAACCCTACGTTTATATTTCAATTTTTTTTCTCCAGTTTCCTACATCACTGACCGCGATTTCAGGAACGCGCCCGAGCGCGATTTCGAGAAGCGTAACAATCCCCCCTCCCTCGGGGCTCGCGAAGGGGGGAGGGGGGCTCCTCGTGCAGTGACGCCAACGCCGCGGGCGTAAATTCCCCCGCATCCTGGCAGGGAGGGGATGGAGAGAGATGGAGAGAGATGCGAGAGGTGAAGCTGCTGCCAGGTCTCATGAGCCCGGAGCGATTTATGCGGTCGCTCCCAGCCGCCGCTGACCGTGGGACCTGCGGGGTGCGGGGAAGGGAAGAAAGACCAAGGAAGTCAGGCATAGATACAGTCCGTTCGAGATAATCTGGCCACGTTTGAAAAAAAAAAAAGTAACCTGAAACATTTTAAAACACATATTATAACACTAAGTATACGTATATATATATATATAGTTGTTTTAACTTTAACGACGGAAATCGGTCTGTAAATACTTCCTAAAAACAAACCTTAACCTTATTGAGCTGATTTCATCACGAAATTCTTTTATTCATCATGGCGTCCAATATATGCAGGCCAACAATTTTTTGTGTCTACAGAATGAAGAGCGCTGTGCTATATCTACATCTCAATGTTAGCTAAGGATTTTTAAAATTTGTAACTAATTTTTTTAAAATTATCATTATTTATTTTTATGACTAGAAATTTGAACATAAAACATTCCAGAATAGTTTGAATGCCATAAATTTGACTACCTACGTCAATACGCTTAGTACACCTTCCGATGTTCGCGGAAGTTAAAATATACTTACAGATGAATCACATTGGCCAACCCTTTTTTTTATCAAGATTTCTGAGACTTCCACATATGGCAGCACCGTGCTTACGCATTTCCGTTCCAACCTACTTCCGTTCCGTTCACGAAAAAAAAAATTACTGTCCGCAACTGCACGCAAGCTTTTTAAACATGTCGGACGGATACCTTGCGGTGTGGAGTAGACGTCCGCATTTAGAGACACGGCGAAGTGCATCGCCACTTCAAGCTGACTCCAGCTGTAACTTCGGAGGAAGGAGGAGCATGGACTGTACCGTCGACAGAGTAGTCATCGCAGGCGGTGAAAGACCTTGGCCGAAGATCGGCCGTGGCCCCAACTGCGTGTAACCGTGACGTTGTTTGACCGGCGGGTTCTAGCCGCGTCTGAAGTTGCGATTCCTGTGCAGCGTCAGACGTATTGCTCGGCTGACGCATAGATGGAGATTCTTATAAAGCTTCAGTCGCAGTCCGGTCCCGGTAATGAAGTGATGAGTGAGCGCGGTTTGTTGCTTTATTAAATGTTATAAAATGTTGGATACAAAGAAATTATGCTGCAACTATACGAGGGGAAAGCTGAAATAACAATTATTTTCGAAATAAGGACTATGGAAGGTTGTTTTAAACATGTAATCAAACGACTCTTGTTAAGAGATGACAAGGTGACGAGGCACTTCGATTACATCCAAACACGATGAGACCATTCTCTCGTAGAGTTGCAAGCACTGACGGTTGATCACGTTGCCCAACTTTGAACAGTGCCTTTCCTTCGACCGTGCTGAAGTGCGACTGCGACTGCACTGCTCTCTAGCGGCATGACCGCGCGGCTCCACTGCCCTAGCGGCTGGCGCGTGCAGCTGCAGAGTCATGGGAAACAGTTCCACGACACTCCCCTGTAGCAGTGATTTGCGTCAGACGCTGCACAGGAATAGCATAAGGTGAATGATTTCCCCGACGTTTCAGTCGACTGTGCATTCGCCATCTTCAGGGTAGCAGTTTCCTAATGAGGTTCTTGCCGCTGATCTATCATTCTGCCGTCGGAGGCATCTAGTGCGAGTGAGGCGAAACACAGAGGTTTCTATAGCTCGCGTTGTCCACGTTATTGCAGACACACCCCAACCTTTTGTAAAACCACTCTGATACACGGGAGAGGTGTCTTGTTGAATCAGTTTGGCACACGGGCCTGTGTGTGCGCTGGTGTGTAGCGTAATGCTAAATACAAGTTGCATTTTGGGGTACGACGGGGGAAGGAAGCTCCCAACCAGTTCGGTAGGCTAACTGGCGTGATGTGGTGTCGTATTGTTGAGCATTAGATGCTTGTCAGTGTGCTGAAATGCAGGTGTCCTAAAATAAATTCGTGTGATGTTCTTAGAAATTCTCCTGCCCTAGAGGGGAGTGTTTCTTGATTGGCTGCAGCTTGTAGGCCAATCGGGGCCTATATTTGTTCTGGTTGGCTGGTTGGTTTGGTCAGTCGGAGCTGGCCCTCTGTGGTTGATTTCAGGAGACTACTGGCTAATCAGTGGCCTCTTCTCTTCTGGTTGGCGGGGTTGTCTGACCAATCAGAGGTATGTCTTTACTTGGGTGCAGACAGGGCCGTCGAGGAAAACTAAGGGTCCGGGGAAAATTAATTTATTCGAATTCCTCCCAATTAGGTCTAACTAATGTGCAACTTTTCAAACACTTTAAGTAAATTAAATGAAGACCGTAAACATTATCATGACGATAAATGTAAATGTAGTCTATCTACATAAGTAAAAATGTAAATGTTCATTCAAAATCCGAAAGTACTTCACCGATTGCTTTGAAATTTTGATACAATGTTGCATTTGAATATTTTCATTGCTATAGTGTGACATATTTAGTTATATAGGTATACAGATTAGATAAGAGGGATAGTGACATAAAGAGATATTGATAAATAGATATATATGTAGATAGAGATATATAGAGACTGTGCACAGAGAGAATTAAAGAGAGAAAAAGATAGATGCTTTGTATATGTGTACTTCAAACAAATAAAAAAAATTGATTGAGGCATTTTAACCCATGCCAGGCATTAGCAGGTTAAGAATATATTTGTATTTTGCCTTATCATGCTAATCTTCCGCATTAAAAAAAATAATCTTGAATCTAGACCGTGCTTCCTTGGGGTCAGGAGATTCTGTCCTCCCCACCCTCTCGACGGAACTGGATGCAGAGCTTATTTTTGAGTACTGCTGAAGAGTGGTTCCCACATTCTGTTTAGTTTGTATCTTAATTTGTATTCTGCTTAGTTTTGTGAGATATTATCCCAGAATTTACCTGGAGTGATTTTGGGAAAACCGATGGGAAACTAATGGCGGACACAGCTTCGAATTGTGGGGAGGGTGAGTTGTACTTCAAGGTTAGTTTGTTTGATAAACCTCCCGGTTGGTTGTAGAATAAAAGGGAGAGGTCACGACTTAAAAAAATACGACTAAAATAGTATTTCCCAAGGTCACACACTGCACTGTATATATTTTTATGTAAATGGAATTGTATTAATTATGTAAAATTACAGATATCTTAAGCTATAATTTTACACTAAAGCAACTGCTTCTCTACATAAAAATTAGCAGTAGGCCTAATACTGGTTTCGGATTCTTTTCCGGGCATCCATGCTCCCTGTTGTCCCAGTACTTATATTAGATGAAGTTATTTGTAAATCGTTCTATAAATAGCTTTGCAGTAATAACTGCGCACATTGGTAAGCATTATAAAACAAAATAAAAAACAAATAGTTGAGTATTGTGTCATCTTTTCCATGGATATTTTAACGCACATTTCCGGCATCTTGAAAAATTCATTACTAAGACTATGGTTTAACTTTATAGAGTATTAAAAGTTATCAAATATAAACTTGGGGTTTAGCACTAAAAAAGTAGAATTATAAGTGTTTACCAAAAATATTTACTAGTAAGAACATGTTCAGCTTGTAGTAGATTTTTTTACATCCCTCTGTTGTTTTTTAGTTCAAGTGGTTGGTTATGAGGGGGATGGGGGGAAACCAAATCAGGAATACTGGACAGGGTTCTAGACCATTTACACATCTTAAGGTGCCATAATATTCTTGTAAATTAAAACTTAGATAACGCGATCCCCCTCTAAAACAAACATTAAAAAGTTGCTGTGAATTGAAATTAGAAACCTTATTTAGCATATATGTATATATAGTGCAAACAGTTTTCAGATAAAATAAACTGTAATGGAAGCAGATTATTTAGCTCTAAGGTACGGTTCTTGCTCTTATTGATAATAGGAGGTTTACGTCTTTTTAAATTCAAAAGTTTCGGGAATATATGAGATTTCATCATCACAAAGTAAGAATTGTTTTGAATATCTACAATTTGCTTCCGGAACGTGAGTCCCTGAATATGACGGGACACTGTAGAATTAAATTTTTCAGGGCCCTAATATTTTGTAAAAAAGTCTTACCTAGGAGCTTCATTAAAAAAAGGAAATTTTTTAAAAATAAACTCTTGAAAAATATGTTTTAACTTAAACAAATTTTATGTTCTTTCAAGAAAGATTATACTTGGGTTATTTTTGTTAATGTTAACTACTGAATTCCGGTGAAATTGCGTCATTATATGAGGAAATAAACTCTCTGGAGGTTTTCAATTTAAATCGAAAGTTACTGATCTGCACTTTAAATTAGGAGCGATTAAAAATTATTCCCCCCCCTTTTCTTTTCCCATTAATGTCCTTATCTCTCACAGAACTATCCAGACTAAAAGGACCATAGAAACAAAATGGGCGGCGCGGGGCCTGGCGTGTCCAGACTTGCCCAGCCCCGGAGCCGTCTCTGTAAGGCCGTGGAAGGTACAACCATTTGATAATTTTTTAAATTAAGTTTTAAAGGAAAAAAAGTCACACTAAAATCTCAGGGAACAGTAGACTTTCAGAAGTCCAATTTTTGAAAATATAAATCTAATAAATTATTTTCATGAGTAAAGAAAACTGATTATTTCATATCTTAGTTTATGTTAATTGTTTTAAATACTTTTTTATGAAGTCAAGTTTTTGATGTTTTCGTTAAAACAAGCCATTAATACACATATTTTGATGTTATTAAATACGTGAAACATGCACGTCAATTTTGTATGAAAGACATGCTTACATCTAACACGTTTTAAAACCGGCATTAAATATTGACATCTTGCAAACAATTCCTTACGCTTCTGTGTGTAAAGGCATGCTGGGCTGGATGTGGGAGGAAATGCAGTATAAGGATTACAATAATCCTTTCAAGTAATTTCTCCATAATGTAGTTGAGTTGCTATAATTTTCTTGTTCTGTCGTCACTAGTTTTTTTTGACGTGACGTCTAATAAATCGATGAACGCCGGCTGCACGCACAAAAAAGTGTCCCGTTACGCAAATTATCCCGTTATGCAGTGTCCCTTTACGCTCATTGTACGCTTGCGCCGCATTTATCTCTCTTCCACTCGATTGGAACAACCATCGATTTGACTCTTTCGAGGCACATTCAACTTGAAACACTCCCATTCGTTTCCTACTTTTCCTATCATCGTCCTATCCTTAACAGAATAACACACATTGGAAGAAGTTAAATAGCAAACATGTATAAAAGTTATAGTTAAAATAATCTCTTCGTTAAAGTAATAAACATATTTGAATTAATGAGTGCAAATGAAAGTAAATTTATCAATTAAATTGTAGATTTCATTTCACTCCTTCTTTGTATCCATACAAAATAGTGATAATTCAATAAAAATGATTCAATTTTATTCATAAAAGTATGCAATCATTTCATCAATGTTTTGTTATGACTTTGTCACGTTAAACTATCGTCCGTAAACCGACTTTACAGACAACCGATTTTTTAAAATTGAAATCCTGGAAGGGGAGGGGGGGTCCCGAGCCCATGGACCTCACCGCTGGCCACTGCGCGAGTGCAGTGCGTTACCACTGCAGGAGAAGCGGAGGCTGTGAGCGACGGCGGCGCGCGGTCCGCCCGGAAACCTCAACCTGAGGCGAGGAAACCCCGGCGCCATGTCGGCGGCACCTGATGGCCGCCCGACGGGCGTAACTCGCGGGCTTGAGGAATGCTTGACCGCCTGCGGGAGTCTGCGGCGGCCGCGCTCTCTGACGCCCGGGACTACATCGTCCTGAATACCAGAGCGAGCTGCGGTCCGGCAGCGCAGCGCCGGCCCAAACATTCACTCACCCACGATCAGTCCCGAACAAACACCCACAACATTTCCCCGGGTTCATCTCGCCATAGGCTAAAATTCAAATACTTTTACCCTAGTGCCACACAGAAGAAACAACAAAATCAGTACTTTTACAGAAGATTCTTCTGAATACCAGTTGCCAATGAAATAGTTTGTGCCGAAGCGACACAATTGTCTCGTACAGACGGTTTTTATTTATATCAACATTGACAGCTAAATATTATTTATATAATTTTCTTGTATCATTATTATAATTAAAATGGTGTACGTGTCTACGACACTACAGACTCTAAACCTACACGTAGTTCTGCAATACTTAAATTGTCTGAACCCTATGTTATTATAAAAAAAACATGCATTCTTTAATACAGGATACTCTAATGTCAAACGATTTTATTTAAAAATTGATCATTTTTGGAATGATTACAGTTTAATTTTTATGGTTGTGTTCTGTTCTGTTACGAATGGTAATGTTTATCAGCTTATCAGCCGGCCAATGCAAGGACAGCATTCTGAAAGAGTTTTAATTTAGTTTAGATTAAATTAAGAAACTTTGGAGTAGTAAGTGACGCCATCGTAAAAGAACAAGTAAAAGTTTTATGCCATAAACTAATAAGTGTTTTAGTTTAGCAATTTTTTAGCAAACGTCGCACAAGGGTGGTTAACAACTTTTAACAAGGCCTAAGAAAATTAAGGCAATTTCTTACTGAATTCTAAGTAGGAAGTGCCTCCGAAGAAATAAGATTACGCACTAAGTCTGTATCTGCGACCATTTTATATGCTTATATTTGTGAACAGAACTGACGCCAACACTTTAGAAAGTCTGATAAATTTAACTGAATTGGCGTATGCGCAATGTTGTGAATCAAGACTGCTTAAGAATGTTTCGTGCAGCAATATTATTTCAAAATTAAAAATATTTCATTAAAAGTTATTATATAAAGAAAGTTAGAAGACTTGACCTCAGTAGGCCTAAGTTACCAGAGATTGTGTTCTCTGGCTGAACTAGCTAATCAGAAGTCTAGAATCCTAAAAAAAACTATAAAATACATTTTGTTTTTATTTTGTAGGTTTCACTTTCAATACAGTGTATGTTACATAGAGTGCAATTGGTGAATTTGTATTTAATCCATTTCTAAGGACATTTGTTTATGCTCTTTGAATGCCTTAACTCCCGTATATTTATCCAGGGACATACTAATTCAGGATATAGTAAATAGTATATGTATTTTATAACAGTATAGCCCAAGTTGAAGTTATTTGTTTATACTTAAAGCATTGATTTAATTATATTCAGATAAACCTCACTTTAACCCAATAAAGGTGTATAGATTAACTAAGTGGAGCCCACTATCACATTATAGTAATTATACATATATAATTTTTGTGTACATAACTTCGGTGACAAAGTTTTAGGCAGCACTAATATGTACATTATTTTGACACATGTACACAAAGATAATAAGTGTAAGTGTGGAAACGACGCCATACATAAACTGTAAAAAGATAACACCACACTACTACACTACAATAAAGATATTTAATTTTGTACAAAACATGGCTACCTATGGATGGTTTTACGTATATTAAAAACTGAGTATTTATTACAAAAATTTGCGCATAATTTTATATTTTAATTTATGTTTCCTTCAAGATTTTTTTTGTTCAAACCATTGAAAATGTAGTTAATACTAGAAAGCTATTCAGGCTACTGGGTCAACACAAAGTATGAAGAATCCTCACCCTGTATTACTGCGAAAACTATTTTGTAGTGATGGTTTCATGTAAATGTACAAAATTTATCAATATCTGTAATTTAACATCAACATTTTTGTTCCATTTACAAAAAAAAATATACAGTGTATTGGCTCACGACTTATCTGGACAATTCCGGGCCCATGAAAAACATTCAAGCAAAGCACTATCGAATAACAGGCTAGCCTGTGAGCCTGTGTAGTCTATCTAGAGGACACCGAGCTTGCAATTTATTTAAAATGTCTAAGTCCCGAACATATATCCACGTGCAACTTCTTGGTTGGAATAAAAAAGAAACGCCATTTGCCAAAAATCCCTACATATTTTCATTAATTTAGAGTATTTTGAATGACGTGACATAAACCAACAATCATTTCATTTCAGTTGTAGTCACCTAGACGTGCGAAGAACCCACACTTTAAGGAGGGGGGGGGGGGGAACTAATTTTTGCGAGAAATTTAATAGGTAAACAACATTTTAAATATTATTTATGTAACTTACCGAACATAGCCATACTTTTATTTTAGTAACGACCTGCGAAAACCCACCGTCCAGGTAAAAAAATATTAATTAAGAACTATGTTTTGCGATTATTTTATTCTTGCGACATGCCCAACAGCATAAAAATTTTTTTTGAAGATGCGCGCAAATTATTCGGGTGTCTTGGCTCTGGGGATGGTCGGTAAATTGAAATAAGGGAGGGACGGAGGGGCAGTGGTGATTTAATTGCTGCATAGGGCGTCAAGGAGAGTAGCGATGCGATGCAGTGAATGATTGGGAACAGCTCGAACTCCTTTCACTCGCAGTCAGCTAGTCCGCTCTGGCGGGTGGCCAATAGGCACCTGTGCCGCTGACCTTCACACCCCCCACCAGTAGGCTCGACACAACACACCGCTCGGCATTCGTCCTTCACGCCGCTCGTCTAGTTGAGTCCACCGAGGGAGGGCGCAGTAGTCCCGCGATTCCACGAGTTGCCGGGAGTCAAACCAGCCCCAACGGCGCGGTCAAGCAGTCGAGAGTCAACCGGGGCAACCTAGTCGAATCCACCGAGCCGCCTCGTCTGGAAAGGGCCTCGTTGTCACACGTTCTCCCCCGGTCCACTAACTCTCCGGCATCACGGCTCGTCGCTGCAGGGCCCGTTCCGTAAATCACCGCGACGCGGCCAGGGCGCGTGTCGTGAATGCGAGACACCCGCGGACTGGCGGCGGCATAAGGAGGTCTTTTGATAAAGTTCTTACGGAACGCGCCCGGGACGTTATATGTAAACAAGCTTGTGAAACATCGAGCGCGCCGCTTCGACCCGGCCCTTGAGGCGAGCGACGGCTGTGGACCAGTCTGTTTATTTTTAAAACTCGTAAACAAGTTACTTAATTTATGGGCCCGGCCGCGGACAGAGTAATCAAAGGACTGTCAGGGGGTCGGTCGAAATATTAACGACCTGTACGTTATCTGGCCGAGGCGGGGGGAAAAAATGGCCGGCCGCGGAGAAATCGATATTATCACACGCGAAAAGCCGTTACTTTCTTCCTGGAATAGACAACTGAGAAAAGGCGATTGAGTTCTGGCGCGAGAAATGAATCCTCACGGAAGATAACTCTTTTCGATATATTTACAGCCACAAAAAAATAGATATTTTATGTGACTCTTAACTTTGTTAGATACCTACTCATAACCTGAAAATGAAATACGTAGCCTGTCACAAACATTTAAAAACTTATTTTCATAAACCTCTATTACCACCAAAGAACAACGTCGAGTAAAAGTAGGATGGTTATGAAACTAAGAACAATAATACAAAAAAAAATGGTTCAATATTGACATTCTAATCGCCGATGTATTCTAGATAGGTTTTAAAAAAATCCCTTTCAGGCACAGCCTACAGGCGTAGGTAGATTTTTAAGTACCTATTTCTTCAGGAAATATTTTGAAAACATTCATTTTCTATGAATGGAAAATATTAAGACTATTTTGAACTCAATCTATTCACCATAGAATAACTTATTACAAATATTATATGACAAATAAGGTAATTATTTAATAGTTTTAACCTTCAAACAATATTTTTCATCCCCTGAACTAATAACGTGGTCAAATAAAAATTTGCTTTGCATCAAGATTTAAGATAATATTAAGATGGTTTAAAATAAATGAGAATGAATTTGATACTAAGAAATTTGAATTTTTTTTTTTAAATTACAACTATTTTTACGGTAGTAGGTAATTAGTTTCATAAAAATTTGTTTCAGCCAAAGTTTTATATGAAGTTTAGAATTTAAACAGTAAATTATAACGGATATGATGGTAAATCTGTTTAAAAAAAAAGTAATGACAATTTTTTACTTTCAAACATTATTATTTCCACATCTTGCAGTAATGATTATATATAACATTTTTTTTTACAATAGGTTTAGTCAATATTACGAAAGTTAAACAAAAATATGAATGGATTTGAAAGTGCACATGGTAGGGAAGTTTTATTTATTTTCTTATTCCCACCCCAGGTTTTTTCAACTCCTTGAAATAATGGTTATTTTATAAAAAATAATTAATAATAAAAATAAAAATTGAGGTTTACAAAAAATTTGAAAGTATTTGATAGTGTGCATAATAAGGGAGTTGTGCATTGTTTGTCATTTAACCCTGTCGTATGAAAATTATTTCAGACAAAAGTTGAAGATAATAGTTAAAGGTTTTACAATAAAGTAGAACGAATTTGATTGTGTATATTACGGATATTATGCATTTTTTATTTCTACCAATGTTTTTTTTAACCCCTTGGAACGACTCATATTATAAAAAATTGTTTCAAACAAAAGTTTTAGATAAAAATTATAAGACTTACAAACAATCCAAACGGATTCGATTGTGTCCTTACTAAGGGAGATGTGAATTTTTTTTGTCTTCCAACTCATGGTTTTTTTCCACCCCTTGTAGTTATGGTTGGTGGTATAAAAATTGTTACAGACAAAAGTCTTATATAATATTTATGCGGTTTACAAAGGATTCGAATGGATTTAATAGTATGCATAATACATAAGTGAGTTATATTTTTTTTCTTTCAATCCCTATTATTTCCCACCCCTTGTAGTAATGGTTGGTCATACAAAAAATATTTTCGGAAGGAATTTGTATATAATTTTTTCATGTTTTATAATGAAAATAAATTAATTTAATAATGTACAAAGTACGTATTATATGGATCTTTTGGATTAAAACATTTTTTTTCAACCCCTTGCAGCAATGGTTTGTCTAATCAAAAATTGTTTCAGACAAAAGTTTTAGATAAAAATTGTAAGATTTACAAAACATCCAAAGTAATTCGATGTTGTGGCTTCGAAGGGAGTTAGGATTTTCTTTGTCCTAAGCCCATGTTTTTTCAACCACACGCAGTTATGTTTAATCGTATCAAAAACGTTTTAAGACAAAATATTTTGGTATTGCTCCTAAAAGTTATAATAGGTTCAAACGGATGTGATAGTTTTCATATTATGGGAGTTACAGCGATCTTTCGGTTTTTCAAAAAACATTTCCCTTTTCTACCCCTTTGGTCAGATATTGCCCATTAACGAACTGGACCGAGATTTTCCATTACTAGATTTTATGTATCAGTTTAGAAGTGATGTGTGAAAAATGGCGATTGTTATCATGTCTAAAATATTGAGATATATATAAACTTTTGAGTTGACGAGGGTTTTTGGGTCTATGGACCATGAAACGAAAAACTATATAAAAAATTTCTGAAAGTCGCTACATAGTAACAGCTACAATATGTAGTATTTCTTTCAAATCTAACTAAAAGAGATATGAATGATTACAATGAATGGTTTAATGACTCGGCATCATCGAGATAATTCGAGACGATAAGTGGTGATTAGACGAGAACAAATCATTGACGGAATGAATCAGCGCGGGTAAAGAAAGTACCCTGAGAAAAACACGGTGACGCAAATGTGCACCACGTTACCCACTTGTGGAGGAAAAATAAATGGAAGCGAGTCTTTCAGAATGTAACCCTTCTTCCTACTTAATTGGAAGAGGGGTTGCGTCCCCGACTCACTCTGGGCGCGAAGGGAAAAAATAAATATTAAAACCAGGCATAAAAAGCTAAACAATATAAATTCCCCACACCACTGCCCAGGGGTCAGGCCAAAAAATTCAAAGGATATAATAGCAGAGTAACCATTAAACAAACAAGAGGCAAGACTTTGGACGTATGTTATTAAAAAATAGAAATTTGCAAAAATAATTTTTACTATACATAACCATACAAGCTTAGTTACAAAAGCTGACGTTAATAATGGCAGCATCTTATCCCCATTTGCGATACTAACAATAACCTTTAAAAAATCGTAAAAATATAAATACTGATAACAACAAGTATAAAAATATATAAGGGCGTGAGGCGTGGCCACTATAAAATATCAAAATATACTGACTGCCCTAATACCAAAAATCAAACAAGACAATCAATATAAATATATAAAAAATTCTACAATAATAAAACTGAAGTACAAAAAATTTATTTAAATAAAGTTCTTAAACTCTCAATCAACGGTTTAGTCTTTCTTCAGATGTTCGTTGCTAAAGACTTGCCAAAAAAACAAAGTTAATATCCTAGGCGTGCGCTGGCTTCCTGACCTTCCTCACCAACTCCAGAGTCTAATGCCACGCCGGGCCATAGGTACGAATTCACAAAGGCGTGAACGATGACCAAAAAAAAATTATCTTATTTTTTTTTAAGGGAAATGTAGCAAAAACTCTTCACGTAACATAACTATGTTACCACCGAAGTTTTTATCATATACTTCAAACAAAGTCTTACTTCTTTATTAACTTGCCAATGATTTCATAAAAACGTAGAATGGCCGCACCAACCAACATCAGGCTGCGCATGTAGTCCAATACCGATCGCATACTTTTAATAATACTGCACAAGCTGATATATTAGCTAAATGCAACTTTAAGTATGCCAATTCCGAAGACAAAGTCTCAAAAACAAATTGCAAAATGTTCGTTTCTTCCAAACTTATACTTTTATTACAACTACAGGCAAACGGGCGACCTTATTAAAAAATCCCACACTGGAACAACGTGTGAAACAAATGGGCCTCTTCACCAAACAGGCTAATAAAAGTTCCGTCCAAATAAAATTTAGTATGGGAAAATACACAGTTCACTAGGTTTGCCAAAAACCAGTGCAGCACCACGAGGGTAAAAATCAAAATCGCGGCCTCTCTTTACCTTGATTTCTTCTGTACCACAGGGCAATCCATTTGCCCTGTCACCCATCGTGGAGCCTCCATCCCAATACTCTTCGTCGCCCGTTGCCGTCCGGCATACCAGTCCGCGCCGTCACATGGCTCTGTCCTCGACGGTCGCTCGGCACAAACACCGCTCGCCCCAGCTGATTTTTTTCTTCCCGGCAAGCCGAATGTCTGACGTCATCAGCCAACCGCCGGGCGCTCACCAAGTGGTATTTACGTGAAACACAATCGATATTCTTAAACTCATAATCGATAGCTACCAAACGGCGTATAACTAATTAACAGAAACAAATATAATTAAAAAAATTTACAGATAAATTAACATTAATTAAAAAAGGCGTAAAAATACGTGAAATAAAAAACCATATAAAACTAGAGACCAGCAACAAAAATAAATTACAAGTAAAAATGTGGCCCTGCCGGCCACAACCTCCGCCTTGAACAAAAAAAAAATTTAAACAGCAAAGAAAATTTTAAAAATAACCACAACTACAAATTATAAAAAAAAAAACATACCAGAGTAAGTTCCAAATAAAATAAAAATAAAAATATTTAGCCATATTCACCCTAAAAGGGTCATCCACATTCATTTTAGGAACTCCGCCTTACAAACATTTTCAAATGACTAACATGGGCCTTTTTTACCTTATTATTTCTTTCAACTTCTTCCAACAAGACAGTAACCGGCCCTAAAATCTTTACAATCTTATACGGTCCATCATACTTATTCTCTAACTTAGAGCTCTGATACCCTACTTTGTCACTCAAAACAAATTGCCTGCATAGCACTTCATCACCAATTTTAAATACATTATCCACTCGCCCCTTATTATAAAACTTACTCATTTTCTTTCTAACCTTTTGCAGATTTTCGGCTGCTTCTTCCCACATTTTTTCCAACAAACGGGGGCTTCGGGTTTCCAAAAGGGCTGGACGCAAACCCCAACAATTTAGTAAAGGATGGGGTACATTTCTTCCCAAAAAAATTTCCGATGGTGTGAATTTAGTACCACTGTGTATGGTCATGTTAAAAGCTAAATTTAATACGTGGATAACACTGTCCCACTTCCGTTGGTTACGTTGATGAAAAATCGTGAGGGCCACTTTGACATTTTTATTCACCCTTTCAACCAAATTAGGGTTGGGATAATAGGGGCTGGTAGTAATATGTTTTATACCCCAATCTAAACACATCACTTCAAAACACTTACTCTTAAAATATGTAGCATTATCTGATACTACTTGCTCCGGGCTACCAAACAAACCCCACACTTTAGTTTCTAAAGCCTTAATAATATTGTCACGATCCACCTTCAGAGGGGGGGGCGAGAATCGTAGCTCTTTACATAGAAACAACTCGCTTGGCATCAACTAGTCTTAACTTCATAAAATACTTTACTGTACCTAGGATCATAGGTTCGTCATCCCGTACAGGATGTCTGGTGAGAGCTGAACTAAGGAGATTTTGCAAAATAACATAATACTTAATTAAAATTATTTTATTCTTAAAGTCAAATACTCAACATCATTTTAAAGAACATTTAAATAGCGGGATTACAATTTAAAACAATAATCTCTTTACTTCCTTAACGATTGAACGACCTTACAAGAGAGAGAATGAGAGAACTTCACTAAACACTTCCCTAGTCCTTCCGAATACCTCAAATCATAATTAATACTTAAAATTAAAACAAAGATAAGTCCATACTCACATTTTCCGAAAAGCCTTTCTTGATCGATTACTTTAAAAAAATAACGTAGGGGCCTCTCCTGCCCTTGAAATCCCGAACGAACATTACATTTTAAAAACTATGACGCGTGACCCCTGACGAGGGCCATAGCCTCCGCCCGAAAGCTTGACGACTACATTATGACCTAACTTAAATTAAACGACTCGTGGCCTCTGGCGTCGACCATAGCTTCCGCCCGAAAGCTTGAATTCCTACATCACGAACGAACTAACAACTCGTGACCACAGGTGAGACGCATAGCCTCCGCCTGAGTGAGCCCCGAGTCACCAATCACTTGCGCTTAAATTCGCGCGCCCTGCCGCGCCTACCATAACAAAAGCTCGTTATTGAAGTCAAATTTACTAAACAACTAACTAGAACATCTGGGAAGACTACCCCCCCTCTACCCCAATGTGCAGGCCACACCGCGCGGCTTGTTACGACAGCGCGCCCCAGTAACTGCGGCCCGTGGCTGCGCCAGCGTGCGGCCAAACAAACAAACAAAATTCTGCAAGCCCGCAGCGCGCCGCGCCGGCCCCGTGCCCCAATTACATGGTCACGCCACTTGCGCTGACGAGTGAACAGAGCAGCCAGCCCAGAGTCCCGTCAGTAAAGTCCCTAAATTTGATTTCAACAACCCTGCAAAATTTCAACCCGCGACATAACCCTCCCCTCACAGAGCTCGAGCCCCATCGAGCTACCTCAAAATTACAAATTGTCTTTTTCCATTAAACCATAACTATAAATTCCTCATTTCACAAAAATAATAATTTTCTTAGTTCCTTGCTGTCTGAACATACATCTAGATTCTGCATAAGATTTATTTTAAAACAACAAGTATTCATAAAATTAAATGTAAAACTTTTATCTGGTTTGTTCTCACAGGAACCTTCAGAGGCTCGAGTTCTCAATTCTAAAAAAATTGTTCTGTTAGTGAAGCTCTCTTTACAAATTAAATTACTGTTCTTAGTTTCTCAGTATTCGTTAAACAATGTGCAAATTCTTGATAATTATTATTATTTTTTTTTTTTCGGTTTCCGTTTATTACCATACTTCTTTCGTTCTTCAAAAAAAATTAAGTGTCCTTACAGTGTTTCAATTAATTAAACTCTTATCTCGTGAAGGTTGGTGCAACTCCTCGAAGTCAGTGTTGTCGAGAAGAGTAGCTCCCTGGGCTGGCCATCAGCAAACACCACTCAACTCCAACAGCTACTGGACTGGCTTCCAGGGCAGCTCACAACTTCTCCCCACATCTGCTTCGGAGTTGTGCCATCCTCATCACGAACAGATTACAATTCTGAAACATCATCAACAGGCATTACCATCACGCCTGACAAATACAAAACTAACTACTAAACTGCAATCGATGGGCAAGGATGCAAACACACAAAAAAATAAAATTAATTAATTCAACTGCTAACATAAAGTATCCCACCCTTAGCATAATCTAATCAGGCAAATAATTTGATAGGAAAAACTTAAGGAAGGGAAACATGACCTCCAATAATTTTCCCTAACTCTTGAGTCTTGATCTTCTCTATACAGCAAATAGTCCCCACGAAGTAACTGGGTTGAAGGTCAGTTCACATGACCCACCCATAACCTCTTCTACTCTTCTTTTCTTCTGGGGGCAACCACAATGCCCACCAATCTCTCTCCATGGTGCCGAACCAGCTATCCCATGAGAGTAAACAACGTAGTCAATAGGAGCGCAGAGGGGAAACACCAATCTCTGGCTTGTCGAGTCATAAAACTGCTTTATCTTCTTCTTCTTCTTCTTCTGAGTAAAACATCTGATTAATCTTGCTACTATTCTTCCCAACAATAAAAAAAAAGTTCATCAGGTATCTTCATAAAAAAACATTCTAACTAATAATAAGTCTTCTTTTTCTTCTTTTTTTTTTCTGTTAGATGTAATAGAAGGCCATGTTAGGGAGGTTATAGGGAAAAAGAGTGGCCAATTCCCACCCCATCACCCACCTAGATCATGACTAATTAACTTTTAAATTTTCTATTTCAAACAAATAAAAAAAAACATTTTTTTATTCAAACTTTTAAATTATAATTACTTTTACTTCATAACCTCAAAAGCTAATCAATAATTCTAAATGAAATTGTGATTTACTGCATCCTTGTTCCATCCGATCTGTTTGTTTATAACCTTTCTTGTAAAGTATAAAATTTTCAAACATTACTAATTAAAAAAAAAATTAAATTCTGGTGTCCTTTGAGTTACAATTAACTTTACTATTTCTTAGCTTGAAATAATTTAAGTTTTCAGAACTATTTCATTGTCTAATTCACAACACTTAAAAATCAACTCAAAACAACAAATCATCAAAATCAATAAGATCATCTGACCTACCTATCAGTACTGTGAACTTGAACTGTTCGTACACATTTATAATAAGCTATTGTATTTAAATTCCAACCTAAATAAGGTTTAAAAAAAACTACTAATCCCTCTGTACATTAAGAAAATTAACTTTAAAAATTAAACTTAAGGTATTAGTTCTTTTTGACAGCTACCACAACTCACTAGTTCCATCACATTACTATAACCTAAAAAGTTCTGTAAATAATGTTTATAACAAAAAAAAAACTCCAGTTACTGTCTTCCATAAAAAAAAATAAAACTTTACATGACCTTATTAATCTCCACTTGTAAGTCCATGGCTGCCAGCTTTCTCTTCTCTTGAATCTTCAGTCTTGGCTCTTGTTTCAGTGATCTTGTATCTTGTCTCTCGAACTCTTGTCATCTTGTAAACTGGACTGCTGCTCAGCTCATCTTAAGGAATCTGTAACAGTTTCAAAAATACATGTTAATTTAAATTACATAATTCCTGTTCTTTGGTCCTAAAAAAAAAATTGTATTATTAGTACACATTACCCTGAAACAACATTATTATTCATTGTTTATTACTTAAAAAAAATGCTTTACCATAAAATCCTTTTTTGTTCTTTTCATTAGGCCTATTTATTTTCCTTCTTCTTAATTAAATTCTGCTTCAAATGTTAATCCTAACTTAAGACCTACCATCTATTTATTATTCATTACCTACATTATTTATGTTACCCTAAACTTCCCATAAGTTTCTAATACTTCCTATCAAAGACATTCTCTCTAAAAAAAAATTTACTTGTGACTCTTAACTTAACAAACTTAAAAAAAAACTTTTACACTAGACTTAACTTATTATTCATTCTTAGTTACTAAATTTCTATATGTAAACTTTAGTACTTACAAACAAAAACTGCCTTTTTCTCTCTACCTCTTAATCTCTTTCAATTATTACAATAATAATGTTACCTTGCATCTTTAAACTTTCTTCTTTTCAATTAAATTAGACATCTCATAACAATAAAAATTCTGCCTATACTCTTCTTATGGGTGTACAAACCAACAACAAAATTTCAAATTCTCAAGTTTCCTTATATTTAAATTATGCAATACAAATAACCTCTGTGGTGCCTGTACCCTTTAGGCCTACCACCTTCTCCTCTCACAGCATAACTCTTATTCCTCGGGGTCTGTATTCACTGTTCCAAATCAAATATCTCAAAAAAAATTAAAAACAAATTTATTATTTTAAGAAAACAAAAATTTACATTGAATTTACTATGGAGCCTGGAAATCTTAATGTCTCACAGCAGCTAACATGACTAAATCCCATGGAACCCCAGGTTTACATAACCTGTGCCCAAAAATTTAAGCATACCAGGCTTTCTCTGCACTGGTTTTACAGCATCACACACTATTTAGGGCCCCTGATCTGCCATCAGTCCCAAGGAGTTTTCCCACAACCCCTCTCTACACAAGCGCCTACCGCATTCCTCTCAATTGGCTATCGGTTTTACGGCATTCTTTTGGGATCCGACCATCAAGTTAGGGCTAATCGAACACTAAACCTCCATACTTCCAAACTAATGTAAATCAATTAAATTTTCTCTGTAATTTCTTAAAATCCAAATAAAAATTATTCAAACATGCCCAAGAAACTTTCAAAAAAAAAATTCATAATCTTATCTTCAAACCCTTAAAATAAAAATAAATAGATTACTCTGTTTTCTCCTTAATAACTGTAAACTGTCAACAAATATTATGTCGTAAATTTAACTATGCTTACTGACTCTAAATCATAAAATCTCATTCGTCCTAATTAATAAACAACCAATTTCCTTGAAATCTCACTGTATCTCTCATACTCAAACTCCACTGGCTGAATATCTCAATAAATTCAAAAACAATTATCTAAACTCTTAAAGAAACTCCTCCCCAATTATTCAAATTACTTCACCTTATTTTATTTCATTACTTAAAACACCTTACTCAAAAAAAATTAATTAATTATCTAGCTATCTTCCATTATTATTTATTTACCGAACAAAACTTTCTCCTAAATTAATTTAGTAACATTCAATTTCACATTAGGCAAGTACACTAACTCTCTACAGCAATGTTTCTCATTTCCCTCCTTCCTAACTGAATCCAATCTTACTTAACCTCCAGGGAATTTACCTCACAAAATAACCAAAAATTTCACTGTAGTGCCTATCTGCTATAGGCCCACTACACAGGGGGCTCTAACCCCACCAACAAACTTCATTGAAATGGTACCCTATCCCATACAGGATAGCCACTTCGGTACTACCATGGGGAACTCCTGCCCCAAACTACTCACAACTCTCAGGATTCTCCTGACCCTTAATTCCGTAGTCAGCCCATCTCCTATGGTCTGCGCTACAATTCCCTTTCTTCCCAGGGACACAACGCCTCACCTTAGGGTCCCTCGCCCTAATGAAAACATTAATTTTGTCTCTCTGTTCTTTTGGAGTAAATTCCCTCTACACACAAAATCTAGCCTTCCCAGTTTTCTCAATGCTTATCGATTTTATAGTGTACCTCCTTAATAATGTTTACAAATCCCAAAAAAATATTTTTAAAACCGAGGTAGAATTTAACTAACAAAAACATAAACAACTTACAACGAAACACTTCTAGCCTATACATCATACACTTCTTAAATTAAATTACTTACATACTGAAAGTTCCTCTTCTCCTAAAACACACTTAAATTTAAATGTATTTAACCAATAGTCTATTTTCTTATCGCTAAGTTACCGTACAGCTGATCAAAACAAGGTCACGGCCTGTCCACGTCTCCGTATGAGCCCGTGACGTCACCGAATTCCATCAGGTGCGCCAACCCTCGCTTGCGGTTCCTCCGTTCTCCGCTAGGTCTCAGCACCTCCCCGTCACGTGTTCATTCTGCCACGTCCACTGACGTGTCGTTCTGAAACAACTCTCAACATTTTTCTAATTAAAACAAAACATCACTATAAATTCTATAACTCTCTTTTACATAAACTCTCGTTTTCTCTTTAATTCCTTTCTAACGTTTATCCTTCCCTCGACTGATTTAATTCGTACGTCTCGTCTCCTACGCGCACGAAAACAAAACAAACTTCTCTTGAAAATAATTCCTATTTACGACAAAAAACTTTATTTTAAATTATAATTCTCTTAACCTACAATCTTAAAATGAACTTCAATTAAATTAAACCACTTGCATTATCTCTAATAAGCATTTAACTTATAACGTATTCTCCTCACGTAATAATCCCCGATATAAATCTACAATAAATTCAACGACTTAAAACAACTTATCACTATAAACTTTATCCTTACAAGTATCCTCAAATAAACATCTGTTACGTCAAAAAAAAAATCTCAAAGACTTCCTCCACTATAGACTAAAATTCCGTAATCCTCTCCTCAAGTAAACTCTTAATAACCTGCTATCAGAAGCTGAAACTAACTTAATAATAAACATAAAAATCTACCTCTCTCTCTCTCCAGAAATAGAACCTACCCGGCGCCTCCACCATTTCTGTCACGATCCACCTTCAGAGGGGGGGGCGAGAATCGTAGCTCTTTACATAGAAACAACTCGCTTGGCATCAACTAGTCTTAACTTCATAAAATACTTTACTGTACCTAGGATCATAGGTTCGTCATCCCGTACAGGATGTCTGGTGAGAGCTGAACTAAGGAGATTTTGCAAAATAACATAATACTTAATTAAAATTATTTTATTCTTAAAGTCAAATACTCAACATCATTTTAAAGAACATTTAAATAGCGGGATTACAATTTAAAACAATAATCTCTTTACTTCCTTAACGATTGAACGACCTTACAAGAGAGAGAATGAGAGAACTTCACTAAACACTTCCCTAGTCCTTCCGAATACCTCAAATCATAATTAATACTTAAAATTAAAACAAAGATAAGTCCATACTCACATTTTCCGAAAAGCCTTTCTTGATCGATTACTTTAAAAAAATAACGTAGGGGCCTCTCCTGCCCTTGAAATCCCGAACGAACATTACATTTTAAAAACTATGACGCGTGACCCCTGACGAGGGCCATAGCCTCCGCCCGAAAGCTTGACGACTACATTATGACCTAACTTAAATTAAACGACTCGTGGCCTCTGGCGTCGACCATAGCTTCCGCCCGAAAGCTTGAATTCCTACATCACGAACGAACTAACAACTCGTGACCACAGGTGAGACGCATAGCCTCCGCCTGAGTGAGCCCCGAGTCACCAATCACTTGCGCTTAAATTCGCGCGCCCTGCCGCGCCTACCATAACAAAAGCTCGTTATTGAAGTCAAATTTACTAAACAACTAACTAGAACATCTGGGAAGACTACCCCCCCTCTACCCCAATGTGCAGGCCACACCGCGCGGCTTGTTACGACAGCGCGCCCCAGTAACTGCGGCCCGTGGCTGCGCCAGCGTGCGGCCAAACAAACAAACAAAATTCTGCAAGCCCGCAGCGCGCCGCGCCGGCCCCGTGCCCCAATTACATGGTCACGCCACTTGCGCTGACGAGTGAACAGAGCAGCCAGCCCAGAGTCCCGTCAGTAAAGTCCCTAAATTTGATTTCAACAACCCTGCAAAATTTCAACCCGCGACAATATTCTCGCTTTTCATATTACGCAAAGGCAAAAAAAAACAAAATTTAGAAAAACCATCTACCGCTATAAGTAAGCAATTATTCCCCCCTAATGATCTAGGTAGGGGCCCAAAAATGTCCAAATAAACCCTTTCCCAAGGTCTAGTCAGAGCTTCAACAGAGTATTTACCTATCTTACTATGTCTAGATTGCTTAGCGCGCTGGCAATCTTCACAGCTTAAAACATGATCTTTTACGTCTTTTTTCAAACCTGGCCAAAAAAATTCTTTAGAGATTTTATCTATAGTTTTTTCGATTCCGCCATGCGCGCCTATATTAGAATCATGGTAATACCGCATTATCATTTTCCTTACCCCCTTAGGAACAAAAACTTTATGTTCTCCATCTTTCATCCAACACAAAAGCCCGTCTTTCATTCCTAAGTCTATAGTAGTATCCTGTCCCAAACGCGTTATTAAATCTTTAGTCTCAGGATCCTCTTTTTGTATTTCGCGCAAATCAATAAATCCTTGAGGGAATTCCCTCAGGATGTTACATTCTTCCTTGTCTTCAGTTCTCATTTCGTCTTTACACTGAAACTCATGTTCATCAAACATGCGCGATAAGGCATCGGCCACTACATTATCCTGTCCTTTCATATGTTTGAGGTCAAAACGAAAACGCGTCAACCGCATGATCCACCGCCCTATTTTCCCTAGTTGCCGCGGGTGGGAAAAAAGCCATGTCAAAGACTGGTTGTCAGTCCATAATACAAATTTCTCATGTTCAAGAAAACTCTCAAATCTCTCCAACGCAAATATGCACGCTAATGCTTCCTTCTCATATACACTGTATTTTAACTCGTGCTTATTTAGGGATTTACTAGCATACATAACCGGTTTTAAACCTCCCTCACGTTCTTGCAACAAAACCGCCCCCAGACCTACTCCCGAAGCGTCCACTTGCACAATAAATTTTTGCTCAAAATCCGGAAGTATTAAAATGGGGGGTTGAGCTATGGCTTTCTTTAAATTCCTAAAGGCCTGTTCTTCCTCTTCCCCCCATACAAACTTAACATCTTTCCTTTTCAAATTATTTAAAGGCGCGCATAGGTTAGCGTAATTCGGTATAAAACGGGAAAAATAACCAAGCATTCCTAAAAAGCGCATCACTCCCTTAACATTACGGGGGGCCGGGAAATTAACTATGGGGTTTATCTTATCTTGGTCCATGACCAATTCACCTTCTCGGATTATGTATCCTAAAAATTTTATCTCGCTACGGGCCCAAACTATTTTTTCCGGATTTACGGTAAAGCCGGCTCCCTTTAGTTTCTCAAGTACTTTTCTTATATGTTCTATATGTTCTTCAAAACTATTTGAAAAAACACAAATATCATCCAAGAAACTTATTACAAATTTATACTGATATTCTTGTAATATGTGCCCTAAAATTCGTGACAAACATTGGGCCCCAAAATTCACCCCAAAAGGCACTCTAGTCCATTCAAAGTGCCCCCAAGGAGTGACAAACCCGGTAAATTTCTGACTACTTGCTTCTAATTCACATTGATGAAACGCCGAGTTCAAATCAAGCACCGTAAAAAACTTGGCTTTTCCCAAATATTGCAAAACAATTTCAACTTTAGGCATGGGAAACGGATCTAGTTTTACCCTGTCATTAAGGAGGCGATAGTCAAGGACCAAACGATATTTGCCCTTATTTTTCTTATCTACTAAAAAGGCAGGTGAGGCAAAATTGGATTTAGAAGGGACTATTACCTTATTATCAAGTAAATCATTAATAATTTCTCGAAAGGCTTTCATTTTAGGCGGGGCACATTGATACGGCACACATTTAATAGGGGTTTCATCTACCAGCACGATCTTGTATGGCATTAGCGTACATTTGCCAATTTTAGTAGTGATAACATCCTTATATTCCTCGCTTAATTGCTGTATCTGCAATTTTTCCTTCTCACCCAACCTTTGCTCTAACCCTTCGATACCACCACAAACCACCTTTCTTTTTTTTTTATTCTCCCACAATTTTATCTTAATTTTATCATTAAAATCGAACCTCATTACTTTCTCGCCGCACACTATTATAGCCTTACTATCATTTAAAAAATCCATTCCCAAAACTACTTCATGGATCAAATCGGGCATTACCCAGAATTCACGTGTCCAAGATAAATGTTCCAATTTAAAATGTAAAAATACTTTTACCTTTACCTGAACCTTTTGCCCGTCCGCCATGGCCACATTAATGCCTTGACTACTTACGATCTTAGTTTTCAAAAATTTATGATCGCGCACCAAATTACTCAAAAATTTCTGCTGGATGAAACTACAACTAGCCCCCGTATCAAGTAAAGCTTCTATCTCACGATCATACAACCAAACTTTGACACATAAACCTCTTTTTGCCTGAATGACCGCCAAACTATGCTTATTGTTAAATCGATATTTCTTAACTTCCTTACGGAAATTACATTTCCCGCTATTATGACCATCTTTATTACAAAAACCACAAACTAATTTTTTCTTGCGATTACATTTTTTTATCAAATGGTCCATGCTGCCACACCTAAAACATGTCTTGTGTCTTTCCTGCTCCGGTTTCTTTTTAAAGCAAAATTTTTCTAAATGACCATATTTGCCACAAAAACCACAAACAAATTTATTAACCTCCGAAACCGAGCAATCCTTAGCAAAATGCCCTACCTTATTACACTTAAAACAAGTCTTATCAATTTTTTCATTACCCGGCGTTTTAAAACAAACCGGTTTAAAATTGATTTTGCCTTTACACTTATCGAATTCACATTTAGCGTAAAAAATATTATCTACCTGGATAGCCCAAGTGTTGAGTTCCTCCACACTATTAGGTCTGCCAATAAATGCGCATTCGTGTCTGATGGCAGGATTTAGATTTTCCAAAATAATAGCTACAAAACGGTGATCATCTAACTGCAGACCAAATACATTAACGTGATTTCTAATATCCTGTATAAATTCTAAGGTGCTTTCATTTTCCCGTTGAAAACGGAAAATCAATTCCTTAATTAGATCGTCCTTCACCCTCTGAGGGCACAAATATTCCCACAAATTCTCTTTCACTACCGACCATCCAACAGACTTATTTATACCTGACGTAATCACGTCTCTAGCGATCCCGCTACATTTAGTCGAAATACACCTTAACAATTCTTGCTCATTTTGTAAACAACAATTAGTTTTCAAACTATCTACTCCCAAGCAAAACTTTATTAAATCTCTTGGCCCACCGGAACATAAAGATGGCAACCTATCCAGTTCTTTGAAAAGTAATTTACTTTGCATAGCAGTATTCAATGAATTTACTTGGCTGATCTCCGAATTCTCCACATTTTCCTCAACAGGTTTTTTCCTCCCTTCTTTAATGTGGGTACTTAATTTCCTGCGTAAGGTATCAATGTCATCCTCCAGACCACTCTCTACTCCCGCTGCTTGCAAATTAGCGTAAACCTGTTCTTTGGGAAGTTTATAAATCCAAGAAACTGCCATTATTAAAAAAATCAAAAAAGTCAGCAAAATCGCAAAAGTCCAAAGTCTCTGCCAAGCAGAGTGGCGCAGGTTGTAACCCTTCTTCCTACTTAATTGGAAGAGGGGTTGCGTCCCCGACTCACTCTGGGCGCGAAGGGAAAAAATAAATATTAAAACCAGGCATAAAAAGCTAAACAATATAAATTCCCCACACCACTGCCCAGGGGTCAGGCCAAAAAATTCAAAGGATATAATAGCAGAGTAACCATTAAACAAACAAGAGGCAAGACTTTGGACGTATGTTATTAAAAAATAGAAATTTGCAAAAATAATTTTTACTATACATAACCATACAAGCTTAGTTACAAAAGCTGACGTTAATAATGGCAGCATCTTATCCCCATTTGCGATACTAACAATAACCTTTAAAAAATCGTAAAAATATAAATACTGATAACAACAAGTATAAAAATATATAAGGGCGTGAGGCGTGGCCACTATAAAATATCAAAATATACTGACTGCCCTAATACCAAAAATCAAACAAGACAATCAATATAAATATATAAAAAATTCTACAATAATAAAACTGAAGTACAAAAAATTTATTTAAATAAAGTTCTTAAACTCTCAATCAACGGTTTAGTCTTTCTTCAGATGTTCGTTGCTAAAGACTTGCCAAAAAAACAAAGTTAATATCCTAGGCGTGCGCTGGCTTCCTGACCTTCCTCACCAACTCCAGAGTCTAATGCCACGCCGGGCCATAGGTACGAATTCACAAAGGCGTGAACGATGACCAAAAAAAAATTATCTTATTTTTTTTTTAAGGGAAATGTAGCAAAAACTCTTCACGTAACATAACTATGTTACCACCGAAGTTTTTATCATATACTTCAAACAAAGTCTTACTTCTTTATTAACTTGCCAATGATTTCATAAAAACGTAGAATGGCCGCACCAACCAACATCAGGCTGCGCATGTAGTCCAATACCGATCGCATACTTTTAATAATACTGCACAAGCTGATATATTAGCTAAATGCAACTTTAAGTATGCCAATTCCGAAGACAAAGTCTCAAAAACAAATTGCAAAATGTTCGTTTCTTCCAAACTTATACTTTTATTACAACTACAGGCAAACGGGCGACCTTATTAAAAAATCCCACACTGGAACAACGTGTGAAACAAATGGGCCTCTTCACCAAACAGGCTAATAAAAGTTCCGTCCAAATAAAATTTAGTATGGGAAAATACACAGTTCACTAGGTTTGCCAAAAACCAGTGCAGCACCACGAGGGTAAAAATCAAAATCGCGGCCTCTCTTTACCTTGATTTCTTCTGTACCACAGGGCAATCCATTTGCCCTGTCACCCATCGTGGAGCCTCCATCCCAATACTCTTCGTCGCCCGTTGCCGTCCGGCATACCAGTCCGCGCCGTCACATGGCTCTGTCCTCGACGGTCGCTCGGCACAAACACCGCTCGCCCCAGCTGATTTTTTTCTTCCCGGCAAGCCGAATGTCTGACGTCATCAGCCAACCGCCGGGCGCTCACCAAGTGGTATTTACGTGAAACACAATCGATATTCTTAAACTCATAATCGATAGCTACCAAACGGCGTATAACTAATTAACAGAAACAAATATAATTAAAAAAATTTACAGATAAATTAACATTAATTAAAAAAGGCGTAAAAATACGTGAAATAAAAAACCATATAAAACTAGAGACCAGCAACAAAAATAAATTACAAGTAAAAATGTGGCCCTGCCGGCCACAAGAACTTGCCAGCAATGTTGTAAGATCTAACCTCAGTAACAAGCAAATTCATGTGTTCTCACGCTACAAATACTCTCATAATACGAAACTCGGGTACGATATTTTATGTAGAATTCTTTCAAATAATGCCGAGCGTGATAAATATTGGCAATTTGTGTTTTCAATCACATTTCTGGACACGAATCACTTGTAGTTTCCGCACCCACCGCTAGAATTCGCTCCTGGAGAAGCTACGTCGTCTATTGAACCATTTTATTAGCAGACCAAATTTTAAATTATATAATGAAACTGCTCCGATAAAAAACCTTGAAAAAATTCTCAACTCCGGTTTTGGACCTGCTTTTGACGAATAATTTTATTTAAATACTGACAATGTTAAAATTGTTAACATTCATTAAAACAATTATAATATTAAGTTTCCCTTTGTCTTTGTGAACTTTGGTTTGCGCCATCCGCCACAGATGGCAGGGCGGTGGTTCTTACACAATTCCGTACCATGTGACTTCGTTTCTTTCATAATATTACTCCTACAAAATGCTGAATACCGAGAGCTCAGATATTACACATCAAAAATGAGATTTTGGCTGCGCCGACAATCTAACTCAAACTGCGTTATGGGGACACATAGGGAAGTGTGACCTGACTTCTCAACCACCTTGACTCTTACATTGAAAAAGAAAGGGGGGGAGAGATTGTGAAGAAGTTGACATACAAATTTTCTCTGAAATGAATATACAACCCATAAAAAAATGTCCCAGTTATAAAATGTAATATTAACGACAGTAAGCGTTGTAGAATGTTGATACAAGGTCACAATTAAAGAATAACTCACAGTTTTAGATAAGCGCATGAGCGAATACTGCTTTGTTGTTTCCTCGCTTGCAGCGCGAAAGAATGACTCTTTCCCCAATTAGTAGAGGATGAAACTGTAAATTTTATTTGACAGCAGGATGGAGCCTCTCCCCATTGGAATCTCTTTGTACGAGAGTGGTTGAACGTCGAAGTCCTTGACCGTTGGATTGGTCGTAATGGTCGAGACGACAGAGCTCTTTTTCGCTGGCCTCCACGTTCGCCTGATAAGTATAACGTCGTCCGATTTTTTTTTCCTTTGGGGCTTTATAGAAGATCGTGTCTGCGTTCCGCCGCTACCTAATGATTTGCCAGAGTTGATACTTCCGAAGTGGGATTGTCTGTTCGTCGCTCAAAGAACGGGCCTGAAATTGAGCAGGGGTTGAATGTACACTGTTAGAAATAACAGTTTTCTTACGTACTTTTCAACGTAGAATACACCTGAAATAAACTAAGAGTTCTTGGTAATTTCAAATTTACTGGATAATTATCCGTTGGAATCTACGCCGTACTTCAACTTCCGAATTCTGTTTTTTTTTTTGTATAAACATGGTAAACGCACACGTGGAAGAAATAATTGTGTTTTTGCATGAGTCTTAACCAGTTTTTGTTTGTTTGTTTCTTAATGTTAAGATTATTCTGGTGGTTCATCTTCAAATAAAGTTAACTTTGCATCCGTAAGTTAATGAAGATAATGACAATTTTAAGAAGATACCGCGATGATTTGTAGCCAGCGTTCTTCTTAATTTTAAATGGGGAAAGGGTTAGAACCCACCACCCACCCACCCTTATTTTTCCCTCCCTCCAGCGAGAAACACCAACGGCTTTCGGGGACTCCCGCCAAGTCGGCACTCGCCTGCGAAAAACTGTTCGATTCGAAATCGGGTGGGTTTCGAACTCGCATCACCGAGCTTAACCGTCGCGGTCCCGCTGGTAGTCAGTACTCGGTTCTAACGTTGCGTTTCACGTCACATATATTCATGTATTTTCTGAATAAAAAACAAAACAAGTTGTTATTGTTTCACGCCTGAAACATTCGCGGTAGGAATCAACCGATGAAAAATTAATTTCCCTGAAGTGTGCCGTTCAAACTTGTTTCTATTCATACTTTTTTATTCTAGGATTGTTACGAAGTTTGAATTGAAGAAGCAATCAACCAATAAATTTAGTGTTTGACGAAGTTAACTGTCCCCCCCCCCCCTCCCCCGTGAATCAAGCATATGCATGTACTAGAAATACATTCATGCCAGCGTTAATATTGTCGTGTAGTAGAAGGGTAGACGTCAAAGTGATAGGGCTTTTAATATATGTATACATTTATATAAATCAACGAGAATTAACTGTAGTAAAGCAAACACACGGCGTGACACATTCGCGGAAACGATATTATTTAACTTTTATTATCTAATGTTGTTCATTGACGATTTGGTAATGATTCAAATTCGTATTTACCTATGAAGAATTTTTGCTGACGTCTGAGGTTTATTCTGAAGTTTCAATTTTGTCATTTTTTTTTTGTTCTCATTTGAATTCTTCTGTGTTCGTCAGTGCTATCGTCGTTGTGTTGTCCATAGTTCTTATTTATCTTCATCTCTGTGTTTATATGTTTGCTGCGTTGTCCAGGTTTGTTGTCTGCCAGCATTTAATCTGTCTCGTAGTTGTTAACCCACTGTGTTCGTCTGTGTGGTTGTATTATTTTTACCATGTCTAAGTTCCTTTAGCTGAATTCTTGTGCTGTATGATATTTATATGTTGAACTTTTTTGTCTGTGCTGTCGTCGATGTGTCCAATAGTAAAACTTGCTATGCCAATTTAGCGCTTCCCGAAATACGACAGTCTGGGTACAAGACCCGTCTGCCCCCCTATGGTTACGTCCCTGCCAACTTCATAAGACCAACTTTACTGGAAGATGCTGGAAGCGAAAGTCTGACAGTGCGACAGGGGCCGCTAACAGACTCCCCTCCGACCGGGGGAATGGACTTGGTCTGTTGTTGCCGTACGCGACTGGAGCCCGGGAATGCATTTAGCCTTCGGCGGGGAACTACACAAGAAATATGTGACACTTTATCATCGCACCCAGCCGTTTTCCACACGACCTAATACTATAATGCTTCCTTGCGGTTTTTTATGCGCCTGTTTTCGTTCCGCGCGTCCGTTGGACAACTCGGAGAAGGGATATGATTAAAAACACGACTTAAACCAATTATTCTGTCACGTACCATTTCTTCCTTTCCGCGTTCCCATTTTCCTTTTTTTATTTTTCTTCTTCTTCTTCTTGGAGACTTCATGATTGCCTGAACAAATTCCCCTCCGTTTTCTCAGACGTTTTGTTTTGTTTCTGGCAATGACTGGGGAGAAAGACGACATCGTATTTATTTATTACCTTTAATTTCAATGCGGGGACCTCCGAAATATAGTAATTTAAGAAAACCGCACACCTTCAAGTAATGTAATAAACTTTCTCAGGGTGTCAGAAGATTGTTACTCTAAATTGTATCTGAGTCTGACTCTATGTAGCTCATCCCTTTACAATTAAATACAATTGCCTATTATTGTATTGCGACGTTCGTAAGTGAACTGATGAGAAAGCATGTTTTAAAAATCAAATGTTTAAAAATAATAATGTCTTTAATTTTTTGAGCTCAGTGCAATATCCAATGTTTGGAACGTAAAATTGAGACATTAATATGTATGATGTTTACCAGAGTTAATCAGTCTTGATAATTATCTTTCAGATGTTCAGATGTTTTCCGCTTGTTAATTACGTATTCTGGTACAAACAAGGGCAACGATAGTGCTTAACTTACGTCTTATGTTTTCATATGATTGGTCACAGGAATTATTAAATTTTTAAA
This sequence comes from Bacillus rossius redtenbacheri, assembly GCF_032445375.1. Lineage (NCBI taxonomy): Eukaryota > Metazoa > Arthropoda > Insecta > Phasmatodea > Bacillidae > Bacillus > Bacillus rossius. The sequence goes on along the minus strand of NC_086330.1, from coordinate 46,655,443 downwards.
AATATATCAATTACCTGGCTAAGAACTAGTACTAGAGAAATTACAAGTTGCCACATTTCATTAGTATGCGTAGGATAAATAAAAAACTTTATGAGAGATTTTGTAAGACCAAATATCTCAAAATTGCTAGCTATGAAAATAATGAAATTCTCTCAAAAGGACCTTTAGAAAATAGAGCCCCATGTCTCAACAAAATGTGTCTATGTCGATGTTGTTCATTCCGTTTAAATATTTAGTTACTTAAAATATGAATTATTTTGGATGTTTAGTATTGGTCTTTCCAACTTAATTTTAGTTAGCAGTTGTTATGTGTATGTTTGACAGATAACGAATAGAAATATTATTAGCTCAGGCATTAGAAAATATTTTTTATTTGCGTTTTTTGTTGCCTTTAAAGCAAATAAAATATTTTGTTAATGTCAAAATTCCCTTATGCCAAATCAGCCCAAGGAATTTTTGAGAGCAGAAAAAAAGAACGAATATTCCAGATAAACGCTATAAAATTTTTTCACTAGGAAATTTCAAAAATATATATATACCTATATATATATTGTGTGTTACTTTTAAAGATTAATTTTTTTATTGCAAATCATCGTTATTCTGTTTCCAATTTAATAGATTATTTCAGTTATGAATGTTCAATTTTGATTTTGTGTGTGTTGGTAGGTGTGAAGCACATGCACTGGGTTATGGTAGTAATTCTGTGCCCAATTTGCTAATGAATATGTAGAGTGAGCGTACACGAGTAAGTACCGTTTTAAAATGTAGCCGTTGCAGCGCTGAGGTTGGCACTCCGCGCATGCGGGCTCTGTACCTACTTCTGTTGGGAAAGTCACAGACGCCATTACAGAAACATTCGAGCGCTTCTTTGCATTTAAAATGCCTCCACCGATTGAGGATCCCAAAGAATGCGATACGCATTGTGATTCGTTTCCTTTGTGCCGAAAGGTGTGAAAGCTACTGAAATTCATCGTCAGACCTGCGAAGTGTTATGGAGAAAAATAAAAATTGTGACCGATGGAATGGCACGGAAATGGGTTGGATCATTTAAGATGGCCCCACGATGAATAATGAGGTGGGCTACCTTCCGTCGTTACTGAAGATCTGCTGGGTTTTCAGCGCCATGACAGAGATGATGAGGACAAAAAGGCCGTGCTGCAGTGGTTGTTAAATCAGGCGGCGGACTTCTGTAAGGACGGGATTCAGAAGCTGGTTGTACGATACTGTAAGTGCCTTAATATTAATTGAAATTATGTGGAAAAATTTATTAAGGTACAGGCTCATTTAAAAACTAAAATTGTTAAGAAAAGTCTGCTTTTTTAATTTAAAAAAAATACGCCTCGTAGAATGCATTACCGATTGGGCCATTGGTTTTATGTCAAAAGATTTTTTTTACTCTTACATTAGATACCGCTTTCAGACTTGCAAATGATGCTGTCTTGTTATTCTCTCGTGAGTTCGGGGCTTACGAGGCAAAGGGCCTAACTGAAAGCCATTGCAACCATGGTGGTGTAATTATTAAACCAGTCCTCTTTCAACCGTCATGGTGATGACGTCAACAGCAAGCTTATTCGGGCTCTCGCTCAGATGGTCCACCGAACCACGGGTATTCTGGGTGTTTTGCGGGGTCTCAGAACGACGCGGGAGACCAATGTACGGCTACAGCAGTACTGGTCCAGGGACTTTGGGACTCAGTCAACTGCCTGGTTAGCCGAGTCCCAACTGCCTGTACGGCGTGATCCGTTACCGACACCCAGGGGTGTATGAGTGTTAGTGAGGCGGGATGATAAGCACGACGCTCGCTGGTGCTTCTAGCGCGGTATCGCCTTTAAGCACAAGGCTCTGATCTGGCGCGAAGTCTTCTCGTCGTCACAGAATAACTGTGAAATTTGAGCGGTGACCGTAACGTTATATGGCGGAGAAATGAAGATAAAGGTGTAATGCAAGTCCCTTAAGTACTTTCAATGATCTGTAGGCCTACTGGTTGTTTTACGCCAAAAAAGTACTCTGAAAACATTCGTTTTAGCCATTTTAACTATTCTAAAAATACGGTTTAAAAACTTAATCCTAAATCAAAAGTAGTTTTCGTCGGGCCACAGCGAACTCTTAAATGCTTTTCATAAGCAGACCCCACTCGGATATCTTGAGTAGTTTTGAAATCGCGTTGTTTTTCCTGAAGCTCTGCGCACCGTATGTGTGTCCGGGTAGGCGGGCCCTTAACAAATAAGTCTCCCCGGATTTTATAATTGCTTGTTCAACATCTATCCCAGTGTACCAAACAAAAAGGACACAGAAACCCCGGAGGGAGAATGCTAGGAGGGGTCAAAGAGAGACACTTTATTCTTTCTTTCTCTTTCTCGCGGAGATGTGTTACAGCACAGGAAATGAAACGTTGCGATATAGGGCCACAAACTAAAAAAAAAAAAAAGTTTCTCTGCCTAAAAATATACACGTTTTTAATACTTTTTATTTTAATTCGAGGGTCATCCAGAAAACTAAGACCTTTTAACTATACAAAATAAAATAAAATATATTTATTGGGGGAAAAAATTATTCTGTTACACACCGGAAGTTTCCTTCACTTCTCTACTTAATCACCTCCTACATTTAAACATTTGTCGTGTAACGTTTACCGACCTGAAACTCTTCCAGCTCATAGAAAGGACGGTAATCGCTAGTATCAAGGTCCGGACTATAGGGTGGATGATCAAAACTTTCCCATCAGAGTTTATCCAGCAATTCTTGAGTTGCAGCAGCAGAGCGTGCGAGGGCCGGTATTGTCGTGAAGAAGCGCAATTCCTCCAGAATGCATTGCAATGCGCGAGCGGTATTTTGCTTCAATGCAGTGACCACTTGGCTTAATGGACTGGCGACAGAAGAGTGTGACATGGGAATTCTGAAGCTCGTGGACAGATACGGCAAATATTTGATTGTAGGAGGTGATAATGTAGAAACGTGAAGGAAAGTTTCGGTACTTATATAACATAATTATTTTCCATGAAATATTGTGGATTTCATTTTGTATAACTAAACGGTCTTTATTTTCTGTATAACTTTCATTATATATATATATATATATATATATATATATATATATATATATATAAAGCATCATTACACATTTTATAGGAATTTCGTAACTGACTCTATCGGACACGAAATTATATGTCTATAAATCAAACGATTACTGAGACAGTGAAATTGCTATAACTGCGCCCTTGAAACTTTGCGGTATAACCCGCGACGTAACATACATATAATTTTTTTCCTAGGAACTAGCCATAGGACGACTCTGGCGAACGCTTTAAGGAATGCTGCCCGCTCTGACAGCTGGTGATGGATTTCTTTCCAAAAGCCTTCGCTCGCAACGTGATAAATTTCTTTTTGGTAGCCACCAAGTCCGGGGCAAACTTGTAATTTTCGGCCTCTAGAAGAGGAGTGGGGGAGGGGGGTGTAGTCTGCGGTTTCGTCCCGAAACTTACCGTTTTCAAAGAGTGAGTTGTGGGAGGGGGGGATAAGGGAGGGGGGTTGCGTTTCCACGCAGGGCGTTTTCACGGGAAGCCACTAATTTGCCGAGGGTAAGGGGGGAGGGAGGTGCAGCGATACCCGGGTGTAGGGTTGGGATCCTCCGTCGCTTCGTGCGACCCCCATTGTTACTCTTGATTCCTCTTCGCCGCATCGTCATATATCACGGCCACCTTTGTTTTCGTCGGCAGAAATGAGTGACCATTATCGGGAGGGCATTTTGGTCGTGGGGTAGGGGAGGAGGGATGAGAAAAAAAACTCGTTCTCGTTTAGCTCCCGGGCGCGCGTGTTCCAAGGTCTTGTCCTGGTGACACGCCCAGACGGCGGTCGCCTTCGGAAACCGCTGGTGCATTAGCGGCCTAAGCCCCCTCCTCTCAACAGACACAGCATCGCTCGTGCGAACAAAATATAAGCACCCACTAGCAGTGATCTTCTTACATTTCCATGTCTTGTAAAACTGGAATCCAGAAGAAATATTTTTTTATTGATTGACATGAACAACAGGTTCTTCTTGTTTAAGTTCATCACTTCTTGATCTTTTCAAGTTGTCCGGAAATACGTTGAGTATAATCACTTTAGGGCTCTTTTTGTCAGAGATGATTAAAAATTGTAATAGTAAAAATAAATTTAAATTAGTTAAAATTGTTTTTTTTTTTTTTTTTTTTTTTTTAACTCGTATTATGACATTGACAGCTGGTATATAAATCGGGACCAGGCAGAGAGCAGATAAGCTACCTTCGATAACTATCGTTGGATTTATTTGGATATTTTGTGCTTTTAATGTCAATCTCGATGAAGGTGTGTCATCCTCAGCATACCAGTGTACCATACTAAATGGCAGTGGCGCCTACAACCACAGAGATCGTGATGGAATGTGTACCATCTTTAACGGGGATCTTGATGGCAGCGATGCTGAGGCCCGCGGAGATCCCTGCTGTAGCTGCACCAGCGTCATCCACACGATAGTTCACAATTGGTATTATTCCTATCTGTATGAGTAAAGCTAAAGGATTTACGCTTTGGTAAATCAAAATCAAGCTCAAATAAGGCGCGTAAGTGCCTAGCAGTTATGCAACCCACGTTGCCGTTAGGGATGCTTACTATATAGTGTACCACAAACGGCCAAGAACAAAGCGTCAAGGTAAGGGATAGGAACTACCATCTTATTTTCAACATTTTTAGCTAAAACAACTGTTTTTGTCGTTTAATATTGAAAATTTTCCTTTGTTTGTGCAGAGAGCACACAACAAAAGAATTTCTGAGACTGTAAAACAGTGTCAATTGACAGTGTTATCACTGTTGTAGTCATTTCCAAAAGCTAATTAAGAGTAAATCGCTGATGACTTCACGGGAGAAATGATTTGTAGCAGCCAATCACCATTACCTAAGCCCACCATTTCTCATTCGTAATTGCAAAGTCATTATGACCTCAGAAATTTTAAATAAGCAACAACAAAACAATTAAACACGCATAGCCTACATTTACACACCGTAACACATCAGAATGACAGTTTTCACGATAGGTTTGCTTTATAAGTAATGAAATCACACCTTAACAGAACTTATTCTGTAATCATTCGTTCTTATTTATTAGAGATGTTCAAACTAAAGTTCATCAATACCCTTACAATACTCACAACCTCAGAACTATTGACATCATGAGGTTGTTTTCTGACACTTTAACAGATTGCCCCAAAACGTATCATGGAGTCCATTTTGAAAAATTTCTAAAGCTGCTTTAAACATATTCTTGAAAGCATTCTTTTTTGAAAAAAAAAAAAAAAACTTTTAAGTAGGTTTCTTAACTGCTAGGTTTTTACCAGTCTCACTTTACTATGTGTACCTCCTTTACTAATCGAGCTAGGAGAATTCATCATTAAACTAATCTTTCTGCCTTTTAATGACGAGTCACATCCTTAGGTATGTTACACAAGTCATACATCCTTAACAGTACATTTGCACAAATTTTAACATTTAAAGTCAACTTTAAAAAATTTATGTACACATATAAAATATAAATTTTAACTTAGTCATAGCCATACGTCTCAAGTTTTAGTTGAAAACACTCAAGTTGTTGTCTTAGAGTGTTACTGACTGAAAGAAAGCTCTATTTAAGGCTTTGAAAGCACTCGTTCAACCTTGAACCAACTATAGAAAAACGCGATAGTATTATCAGTTCTTAAATTAATATTTGGAAAATATTCGTGCAAGTTTTTTGCACCAAATTTTAACTCAAAAGAGGGCTTGCATTTTTTTTCTTAGTAAAGTTTCGATTGCTTATCGCACGATAAAAGTGACAATTTTGAACTTTGCCACCAGTATAAGCTAACCCTGAGGTCATAGAAAGCACGTTATCAACGTTTAAATTTTGGTTTTTAAATTAAAAAAGCTTAAAGTTTCTGGAATCGGTTATATTAAGTTCAAGTGTGACTCATAGCTTACGACACGCTAAATTTAGAACAGTTTTCCAAAGTCAAAGTAAAACAATTAAGAGCCAAGCGCTACAGAGCTTACGTCGCTAGAAACTTCATGTATAATTAAGGCATTAACGTAACACAAACATTGCAAAACAAGATGTTTCTTAATTAGGATAGAAGCGTCGTTCATCTATTTCAAATATACAACCATATGTTTGAATAACCATCGGGTACTAGTTAATATTGGGTTTCCCTAAAAGTAAATAAAACTGTATTTTTTTTAAAATTATAACAATAAAAACGTTCTTCGACTAAAGGTTTTGGAATGCAGATATTTATTTACACGCATGTAATTTTTCTGGTAGAATTATAGTTCGTTATCCGTCATGCCCTGTGCAGTGTTAAAGTAAGCCTTCTTCCAGCTCGACCGAGAAAGCTTCTGTTATTCAGTTAGCGCCAGCAGAAGGGTGGCTGTTACCAGCAGTCTCACCCCCACCCCCCTCTTCAACCCTCCCGCCCCAGACGTAATTAAAAATCTTGTAATAACTATGATGCTGCTCCGCCCCCCTGTTGCTGCAGCGAAAGGGTTGTAAGTGCTGCATTTTTACCCTTCTTACTCGGCGAGGGACCTGAATTTTGGGGCTTGTTGAGGGTGGGGGGGGGGGGGGTGGAGGGAGAATGGCTGTGAAACTCAAGAAAGTGAGTTCAGTAATAAAGTAATTCAGGCGCCGGCTCTGACGGCGTCAAGGGGCCCGCAGTAACACGCGGGTAAAAATGAGGGCGTGCGAGTGAGGGGGTTAAGAGGAGGAGGGAGAATATACGTTAAGCAGAAAAGAGAATGAGCGGGGGATGGCTGGAGGGGGAAACTACGGCTGCCAAGGAAGGCTTAAAGGCACCCGCGGGAACTCTTTAACCCGGAGTCGCGTTTACATCAAGTTTAAAAATTAAAAGTTAACACTACACAAGCAGAATGGAAAAAGACAGGCAAACCAGCTCCACCCCTCCCCTTCCAACCCTTACCGAGGCCGCTACTCGCGCGCTCTTAAAGGGTGGGAAATTTAACAGTTCCCGAGAACAACGGGAACTCTCCCGTGTGGATGAAGTTCGTTTCGGATGTGTCGTTCGCGTCAGTGTCGTACCAGGGGAAATTTTCGGAAGCGGTGATTGGGGAGTATTAAACTCGCTGTCAGATTTTTTTATTGGATATTTCCGATACTTTTTTTATTATTATTTGGCTTGTTTCAGCGTGTAGAGGGAAGTTACAAGATGAAAACATAAACGAGTCGAATCTTGAAATTCTACTTGAAACCAGTGAAATATGATTCAAGTTCCAATGACGTTAATCCGGATTATGGGGAGGGGCTGGGGGTTAAGGCACCCGGGAAACCTGAAACTAAAAAAGTGATTTGTCATTTACTTAGGCTTAAAAAATTGTAAGTATGATACGGAAATTATGTGCTCAATTCAAACCCCTCTCCCCGGAAATCCTTCTGATTTTCACCACTGTACTATATATATATATATATATATATATATATATATATATATATATATATAAAACTAATATGATTTCAACGTATGAGCAGTCTAGTTAGTGATTGAATTTTAGTGACTATATTTATAATTTCACACAGTCAGTCAAGTCTGAGTTCTGACTTTAGCTAAAATATACACAACCAGTACATTTCTCATTGGCAATATGTATGTGTACGAATAATCGCACGGTGATTTTTTTCTTTAATGATCACATCATATAAGAAAAAAAAAGATATCATTAATAGTGAAATATTTGTCGATAGTGATAAAATTAATATACTATATTATGTATGTGTTACATAGTAGTACATATTTCTAGAAGTGGGTGTTGGTAGAAACGGGATCTCACATTATATTAGTTGCACTTAGTTGTGAAAAAACATATGTGGTTTTATTGTTATATCTCTTGCTCCCGTTATCGTAGCGAGTTATATATATATATATAAGTTTATTAAGTCTAATCATAAACTTTTTAACCATAATAAATTTCACCCAAATCAGTCCAGTAGGTTTTTTTTTTTTGCATAATGCTGGAACAAACAAACAAAACAGACGAACAGTTTCATAATAGTATGGAAGATGATATATGTAGAGCTGACGAGGTTGTGATGACTTGAACTGTATGCTGATCTTGCTCCCAGCTCTGAAAAGAAAGAAAAAGAAAAAGTGTTCCGGAACGACTTAGAAAAAAAAATCCGTTCACCTCGTCATCTGAGCTCCCCGCCAATAACCCCGCGTGTAATTAAGTGAAATATTTCGCAGCTACGCTAATCGCCACGACCCCCCACCCCCACTCCCTCCAGATTACGCGCAAGACCGTCGGCGGTGACTGCTCATAAAACTGCTGCAATATCTCATGTGACTTTGTGGGAGCTTAATAAACGTACATTCCGCCTTGCGCTGCGGCGACCGGTTCATTAGTTTTCCTTAGCGACCGGGAAGCCCTTTGCGTACATTTGTATTGTCTCGATCCGTGCCTGCGCAGATGAGAATTCCGGGGTGTTATTGTTGAATTACAACAGCTAAACCCCAGGCTGTGGATGATTGAAAAACTACGTTAATGATGATATTTTTGTCTCACATTCTTTATTAAAATGGCTTCCCGTCAGGCTGCGCATATGCGAAGTTAATGACGAATAAGTATTATTTAAACTGACGATAAACAAAAAAAAAAGATCCTGAACAGAACATATATTAGTTTTCTACCCTATTTGATGTTTGTATATTTCTAAATTAGAGTATGTCAAGCACATAAGAACTATGAATGTTAGTGATCTTTCCTTCATTCCAAGCACTGCTGGCTTAGATTGGACCAATTACCTTCTGGATAAAAATTACCCTTACAAACCTCAAATATGAATGTCTGGTAGCGGATATTAATATTAATTTTATCCTAATTCTAAGAGACGTACGACTTGGTATCAACGTCAAAAGTTGACCCCATATTTCTCGTCAAACGGTTTCGTTTTGTTCTCGAGTTGTTGAGTAAATGCGTGTTCTTGTTCCACATCTAATACTAGTGTGTACCCTGAGCATGCTCTATCTCGGAACTCACATACGAATTATAGATATTTTGTATAGCGAGCGAATAGCTCTAGTGAAACGCAAAAATGCTTTGATAATGCTACATGCAGCAATAAAGCAATATAAATCTCCACTTTCGTTAAAAAAAACTCTCATAATATGAATTCATCGACGATTCTTAAATTATTCAATAACAACAACTAATTTATGCAGTGAATGACTAATTAATTTTAAACCTTAAAACATATAATAAAGTTATTTATAAAAAAATTACCTTCGTTGTTTAACACCCTCAGATAATACTTACTATAAAAGAATATTCTTTTCTTTGAAAAACCACAAATAATGATTTTTTTTATTTACCCTGCGAATATTTTGTGTTGTCTTCAAAATATTAAACTACAACATCGTTTTCTGCTGTTAGAAATAATAATTATTCTTTTACCATCGCAACAGATAGATGTTTAAAAACAACTATTTTTATTTAATAAAACTATTTTTTCTTTCCTTAAAGAATCTTCAAAAATTATTTTGTGCTAGCTATAAGAATTTCCTACCCAATTTCAAATTATAGGTTAGTTACGTAATTTTTATTGAGAATAGTAGATGAACGGTTAAATGACGGTTTTCAAAACTGAGGTCAATTTTTTTTTTTTCGCTCAGGAATATTTAGATATTAAATTAACTTATACTAATATCTTGTCTTCTGGAATGGAAGAATGTATAGATATATTCAAATAAAAGTTTGTGCTTTTGTGAGAAGTAATAAGTATTGTTCAAATGTTTATTGAAATGTTCGTATTAGAGAATATAAATATCATAGTGTTAAATTCCATGAATGTCACAATCATGCATTTCTAACACTTTCAGGTAGTTCACTAAAATATTTATATTGTAGCTTCCAGCTTTTATTTTATATCCTACTAGTTAATGCCCCGAATGCGTTGAAATTCCTTTTTTTCAATTTTTTTGTAATTTGTTTGAAGTAGGTACACATATACAAAGCATCTATCTCTATTTCTATCTATACTCTGTACTCTCTCTATATCTATCCCTATATCTCTATATATTTCTTTATCTCCATGTATATTTCCACATATCTCTGTCTTTCTATTTATCCCTCTATATTTCTCTACATCTCTGACTATTTCTCTCTGTATATATCGATATATATCGAAATATACAAAGAGAAATAGTGATGGATATAAAGAAAGATATGTATATACATCCATCTCTCTAGCTCTGTCTATTTATATATTTCTCTAGCTCTCTAGCTCTATTTTTATCTCTCTATCAGTCTCTATGTCTCTATCTCTCACTTTAGACTCGCGCGCCACCATTATTATTCGGACCATAGAAATGAGGAACTGTCATAAAATACTAACAGGTTAAAATTTATTTTGCATGCATGTAAAAATTGTTTTCAATTATTTTTTTGGATCATAGAAAAGAAGAACAGTCATGAAATACCTATTGGTAGATATCCTTTACGACTCCGCGCCATCTTCAATTCTGCTTTAAGGGTTGGCTTTATCGAAATATCGCCTAGACGCTAACCTTATTCGTGTTTCAAAGGACAAGTGTGCGAAATTTAATTGAGATCGGATGAACGATGCGCAAACGCATAGAAGGCGAACAAAATAGAAGCCGAACACATAAACATTTATTATATATATGATTATATAATTATTATAATTTACGCATTATAACCTTTTACTTTTTGGTAGGATAAAAATTTTTATTCCGTATAAATACAGATAAATGTCCTACTACCAAATACATAGCTATAACAGCAGATAAATCAATTTATCGTTAGAATTTTCTTTTATTTTAAGGGTTTAAAAAGACCCTGATTTATATTGGTAGCTTATTATAAGCTGGTTTCAAGATAATAATTACAGTAAAAATAAATACAAAAACATACTTCCCTTTTCCCTTTCACGGAACTCAAACCCATGACTCTTTGCACCGCAATAAGTTTGCAAACTGATCACCCGCACCACGGAGTTTGACAAATTAGTATTCCAACTAAATTTATTTTCATATCTATTTAATATAGGTTTCCTAGTATAAGATAAAGTTTTAAAATCGAGTTTTATAGTTCCAAATAATTGACTCCATTGGAGCTTCAATATGTACTAAAAAATTCATTCGTTAAAAAGTTTCGAGCTATTCAAAGAGATCGCGAGTTGCTCATTCGTATATTTTTAGAGAGCCGTTCAAGTGAATCAGCTGATAAAAGTTAATTGCGAACATATGGAAGAGCTTGTTTCGTGCGCTTTTTTTTTATGAGTAGGCTCCAAGATATAGCATTTATTCGCCCCCTTTGTGCGTCGATGACGCCACGTTTGTGTGATTTGAACCGAGGTGAAGCCAAGGTCTTTTCCCGCCTCTTCATATAAAGTCTTCGTCTTCGTTAAGTTGATACATTGCTGCGTTGATCCACTTCGATCTGTGAAGGCAAAATAGCTGCCAAACCGACCTTCTTTTAGCCACTGAATACGATCTTGTATTCCGGTAAGTCATTGGTAGCGTCTACGTGACACGTAATACAAATATTTTTTAAATGATTTTTTTCGTCTACAGTCACCCGTTTATTATTTAATTTAGCAAAATTTTGTATTACATTGTCTAAATTTTTTTAACCCATTAAAGAATTATTGTACTGTAAACTGTTGCAACTAGCATTTATTTATGTTAAAGCAAAATTTCGAATTTTTTAGCCCTAAGTTACATCTTACAGTTTAACACTTTTTTTCCACTGCGTATTGTGAGGTATTAGTTCAATTAACTTATATTCAATGTCTTTGCTGGTAAATTTTCACACTGCGCAGTGAGTGGTTGCAATGTCCATAACAAGTTTGCAAAATATTACACAGTGCATATTTTATAATATTACGTAATTTTTTGAGCATGATTTTTATCATTGCTCTCAATTTTTTTATTTGTTTCGTGAAATTCTTCCCATCATGCCCGGAATAGTTTTGAATAAAAGCAAATACTAAATCATGTGATACAAAACAAAAAAAATTTAGTTTTGGTTGACGAAATGATCTATAACCGAACTGGAACTAATTTTGTTCGTATCGAACTTAAATCTTAGAGGCGCTGCTGTCTCTATGCATTTTCTTTGGGAAATAACAATGACGTGTGTATGGAAAAAAACTAGAAGGGCACACAGTATAGATATTTTCACCTTAAATTTATGAAAAACACTAATTACAACCAATTATCCAGGAATATTCGTAAATCTACGAATATTTTTTTTTTTTACTTTGTAGGCTACATGAAATCATCTCGAGCTATTGTTAAAACATTCAAAAACTTGTTATATTCATAGCAAAAAACATCATTCCAACTTACACGTGTATTTCTACTGTGTTTGTAACGGAACATAGGACTCGACTGTCGGAATGTAGCATAGTTTAAACGTAGCTCCAGTTATCTGGAACTACGAAGAACTCTTCTTACACGCGTTCCAGTTTTCGCCCGTCCGGTATCAGACCGTGTATAAGAGGCCTTAATTTATTTTAGGTGTATTATTGGTAAAATGTTACTATAAATTTGTGTAGACATATTAATGATAAGTTTATGTATTTTATATACATTATCTTTGTATCTTGTGAGTATACACCATTAGAATTATCAAAATATTTAATAATTCAGTAATTTTTAACAGTGCAAGAGGAAACACTAAGTCAAGAGAGACATTTGATTCACTTAAAAGCGTGTTAAATTTTATACAATAGCAGCTTTGAAAGCCATTGTATCCGGCATTCGGTTAAGTTGATTCGATGCCAAGTAGATCGCTAGTTACGAAATTTACGTGTGGGAAATTGTCGGTTGGGTTTGCTCACTTTACTCCCATATCTCTCACAAGCTCGATTCCATCGTCTCTCCGCCCTGTGGATGCAATTTTTCACGTTATTGGATAACAAGAACCTATGTAATAAAAAGGTTTTTTATTTATTTTTATTTATTTTATATTTACATTAAAATTATGTATTATATAATTTATAATATTTATTATAATATTTATTTTAACATGTATTTTATACTTAAATTATATATTATTTGCTATTTATTAAGTTATTTATTATTCTTTAAAAATAGTTTCTCGACGAAATTATTTCGTAGCACTGCAAGCTAAAAGTACAAATTAGAAGCGTATGCAGAATTTCTTCGGTAAAAGTTAGATTTCAAGTTATTTCCATTTATTGGTGGGAATAATAGATATTTTAGGATTTCTGAAAGGATGGGCGCATCTCCCATCCCCCTCCCCTGCGTACGCTCCCGGTATTAAAAAATATCCTGTGGAAAATATATGCACAGAATGAACAAGCAAGTAGTTAAGTTCCCATAGAAACTTTACAAGCTAGGAGATATAGCATTAATACTGTGTGTTCAACGGTAAACACACATACTGTTTTTTACTTCCAATGTTACGATAACATTAACTAGGCAACTAAAATTCAAAGAATTGTTCATAAAATGCACAACAGAATAATGTGGCATGTGTAGGAGGTCCACCTCAAAAGGACCACCAATCATCTTCACTTCAGGAGATCTTATTTAATAATAATATACTCTAATGATATTTTCTCTTATATATAAAACATTTTAGTATTTTTAGTATTCTTAAAGCGCTTAAAAATATTTGATACCTATAAAAAATAAAGCAGTTGCATTTGTATGAGAGACATATTAATATGCCTTAACTTATGTAAAACTATGAATAGCTAAGATATTTAATAAGTTTTTGACAAACTCTACGTCTAAGCTAAGAAGGAAAACTAGATGGTCACTGAAATAATGTTAAAAGGCAGCCACTCGCAATGTATTAATGCGACTTGGTAAACTTCGTTTTGCTTAATCAAGTTAACAAACGGGTATGTTTGCCCAAACCGGCTTATGTGCTCTTGCACTTCATAAACACCCGGCCAATCACGTGAAGTGAAGGGAAGTGTCGGGGACGTGGGCTTACGCACGGGGCGGATTGGTGGGGATGGGCAGTGGCGTAGCGTGGGTGGGGCGGAGGGGGCGGCCCGCCCCGGGCGGCAGCCCGCGGGGGCGGGTCGCCGGTGAAGCGGGTTGAGATCTGATCTATGATTCATTCATTACATGTGTCAGACACACTATAATGTTCCATTTTTATCTAAAATTTTGCGCACCAACTATTTTTTAATATTTATTTAAAAGAAAAACTGCGAAATCACTGACAGAGCTCTTTATAACGTTTGTTTGTTTACATAGGAACGGCAACATCGCATCGCGCCGCGCCGCCCGGCGCGCGCGAGCCGAGTTGAGCGGCACTCCTTATTATGTTCATTACTCATACAAAATCTTTTGTTTCACGCGTCGGCCCGTGTCGATGCCTCTCTTTCGCACTCATTGAATTTAGTACTACGCATTGTACTGTAAAGTTTGACCTTAACCCAGGGCAAACCAAACAACTTCCGCGAACCGGGACACAGTAAAACTCATATATTTCCCCGTACCGCGAGCGCAGGTAAACCCAAAAAAATATTAAAACCCAAACTAATAGTAGGCTTAAAAAATACTAATAAGGTTGCGAACAGTGAGAGGAGGCAGCAAGTTAAAAAGACACAAAATTTATATGACAACATTTAATATATATATATACATACATATATATATATATATCATAACATCGTTTCATCACAAATCGGTGCATCCATCATAAAATACATAACCTATTACTACTTATAAAAAATAGCTATATAATAATACTAAAAAAATACTTTAACAATTCCCCCGAAAAATTATAATTTGATCATATACTTCGGAGCTCCGAAAATTAAATATAATTACCAAAAAGGCATTAAAAATATATAAGAACATAACTCCGCTAGACTATCAAACTTGACTATATTGTCGATTGAACAAGAATTGGCTGCTAATATTGATTTTGACAAAGTTATTTCTGACTTCGCTGGTCATAAGGCCCGTAGAATCCGCTTGTAAAACCGCTCATCCTATTTTAACTTCAATAAAAGGTACCTCATTGCATGTGAAATTTAATTTTAATTAAGCACCTATAGAATGGGGGCGGCAAAATGGGTTTCCCGCCCCAGGCGCCGAGATGGCACGCTACGCCACTGGGGATGGGATACACATGCTCTCTCCCCCCCCCCCCCCCCCCCCGAAAACACAAAGCATTTATAAAAACCTGTCATTCCTATCCTATCAAAAAAAAAAAAGGAAGTTCGAAAGAAAGCAGTGGCTAAAGTGTAGCAATCCCCCCCCCCCCCCCAATTTTCCTTTAATGAAACTAAATTCTGCGTACGCTAATGGCCGTGAAAGGTGGGATCGTGTTCAAAAATTATTTTTTCTCCCAGGTTTTTCCAGAAAACTTTATTTTATCCATAAAAATGAGGACGGTGCTAGGCTTTAGCTACTAACCACGTCTTACATAGTCAACAATCAACGCCGTACAATCTAAGATAAGGAGTCACGATTTTGACAAGTGTTTCAATGAATGTTCACAGCTGAATATACTTATAAAATTCACAAAGTAATTATTGATACACGATAAGCTTGTCTGGTGCTACGAGAATCTGGGTTTCTTTGGTTTATTACGTCACGATATTTTACTGTCAAAGTCAGAATGATCGCTGAAACAACTGTCAAGAAAAAATGTGACACACTATCTTGAACAATTTTTTAAATTTTTTTAAAGTCCTCCATACAATTACAGACAACGTAGTCTCACTTAGTGGCACTGTACTCTGAGGTGGCGAGAACAGTAAAAAGGATTACAAACCATTTATGAGCACAGAAATTTGGTCCAGGCGGTTCGAGGAGCACTAAAATCTTAGAGATCTCGTTGACTGGAGCCTCCGTCCACAATTATTTGACGTAAAATCCTGCTTATGCTTTTACGTTCAACCCGCCTGGAGAAAAAAAAGTGTAATTTATTATTTATTTTTTAATGTGTTATGTTATGTGGAGTCCACGAATATATTCTTAGGGCCTTTCAAAGTTTTAATTTGAAATAAAATTTACTAAACATCACGTTACTATTTGTTTTATAACCACCAAAATAATTTATTTTAAATTATCAACAAATATTTTTAACACAGTACGAATCATCAAGTAGAAAAAAAACATTACAAATTATTATATCAGAGGTGAAATATCTTTCTTTCCTTGCCATATTTCAATGGAAAGGCACACTAAAAATACCGTCATGTCGATTTTTTTCGAGATATTAGGTTAGAGAAAAATACCAAGATGCACATGGTCAATATTCAGCAGGTAGACTGTGTAGTCCTCCTCGCACGTGCTAGGTCATAGTGGGCCCAAAATAACTCTTGAAATCAGAAATGAGCAAGATGATGACATGGCTCTTTCGTTGTGTTTCAGGTAAGCGATGGGCGTTACGTTGTACCATTACACCAGCCGGGATACCTACCACTGTATTCGCCATATGGGTTTGGTATGGACCTCCGATGGCGTTTGCGGAAGCGGTGTGTATCTGTCTGAAATGCCTCCAGAGCATGGTCGAGTGAAGATTGCTGAACACCTGCAGGGCTACCAACAGGAAGAACACGACATGGCCGCAGTTTGTCTTGAAACTTCGTCTGATGAATTACGTTTGGCGAGTAAGGTGAAGACGGACTCTTCACACGGCATCTGGATGTCCCCGGAACAGCTGAATTTTTCTTCATTTCAATACGTTTACATTTTCAGTGATGACGAGTCTTCGTGGAAGAAAGTATTAGCAAGAAAAGAGATCAAACCAGAGCACCTCATATTAAGTGCTAGCAAATCTCCCGTTGCGCAACTGAAAGAGTTAGTTGTTAGAGAGGGTATCGAACCGTCTTATAATTTTATTCCCGATGTTAATGGTTTTAGTTGCTCTGGTATGTGTGGTAATAAAAGCGCAAAAGACACGGGAAGCTCCAAAAAAGAAGCTCAAAATAAAGTAGCAAAAAGTTTGATTCGTAAAATATTATGCAGACACCTAAGACTATTTTAAAAAGTTATTGACTCGGCACTACCACAGTTTCAATTTTACTGCCACTCTTGGGGCAGATTGCCGTACTATCACGAAAGCAGCTACGAAGTCTGACTGCAAAATATAAAGAAAACATATGAACCTCACCTAGCTGCATTCCGTTTTATACTGACATCACCTGGGATCAATGACTCCACGATTGACAGCTGAGAAATGTTGCTCTGGTGTCTGTTTTAGAGGATAGAGGATATACATTCGGCTGAAGCTACAGGCGTGCAGGAAGACATGCTGTTCCGGTAGTTACTGACGATGTTGAGAATAGGTAGTGATCCTAAACTTATACATTTTCCAGCGAAAAATGTAGGTAGTATTTTAAACGATCACGAAGTTAAAATTTGATTAACATATTAAACATCGGCTATATTAAATTTAAATATTTATTGCCGTAAATAAGTTTGAATTTCTTCAATGACTAACAGTGTAAACAGCATCGGTTCGTTAACCAAAAGAGTTACTATTTTTTTTTTAATTCGCTGAAAGTGCTAACAAGCACATTACAGCCGAGATTGCCGG
Organism: Bacillus rossius redtenbacheri; assembly: GCF_032445375.1. Taxonomy (NCBI): domain Eukaryota; kingdom Metazoa; phylum Arthropoda; class Insecta; order Phasmatodea; family Bacillidae; genus Bacillus; species Bacillus rossius. Next base: position 46,637,887 of record NC_086330.1, on the reverse strand, counting down.
CTGGATAGTAGCGCTCCCAACGGATTTTCTTCTTCTCAGTGACCTCCACTCTGTTAGCAGTAAAGGGAATGCAGTTATAGTCACTTACTCAAACAAAGAGCATGATATAAGTAAAAAATTATTACTGGCTCGGACTGACACAGAGCTGGAAATGAACAATCCATACAGCCGACAGCACTTAAAGTTTCAAAAACTACAGAACTCTAATGTTTTCTTAAGTACTAATATTTCTACACATTTCTCCCGGTATGTGTTGGAGCATTTTTTAATTTTTTTTAATCTACCACATGGTCTACTAATGGGATTACTGCCAAAATAGGAACTATATCACTGTAATTTTTTTTTCATTTGAAAATTCTGGGGTGATGTCATTTGTAAAAAAAAAATTAAAATTTTGCCATATATTTTGGATTTTTATTTTGTATCAGCGTGTTTGTTGGTACGTACAACTAAAATTGTATATTGTTGTTCAGACGTATTTACCTTAATTAAAGATTTAAAATTTTTGTTCATGGAATAATTGCTTTCTTCCTACAAACACTACATATATATTTTTCTGTACTTCGCATAGCCGACACATTTAGTTGTTGACTGCGTAAGCTACGTATGATTGCACTCTATGATATTTTTCTGTACGAGGGTCTTTTAAATATAAACCGGAATTATGTTCATCTGACTCTAGTAGTGACTTGAACGACACAGCGGTGGCGGGAGAATGGAGAGGGGACAGGCATGCACACTGCCCTCATGCCATCATGCCAGTGACTCTGTGACAGTAGCAGCGTCAGTTGCGCGACGCCTTGTTATTCTCTTCCTCGTCAACGAAGGTGTGAAATCGAGCGAAATTGTGAAGAGACTCCAAGCACAGTTCGGTGATGCTACTCTGAGTAAAACCCAAGTGTTCGATTGGGCCCCGAAGTTTCGAAATTGTCATGACAAAGTGTAAAATCAAAGCCATTAACGGCGTTCGGGGGACCAGCGCCAATGAATGCAATATTCACGCCACGTGACTACCATGTATTTGGTCCACTGGAGGAGGCATTAGCAGGGGAAAGATCTGAAGACGAAGCTGCGGTCGAACATTAAGTGCGCAACTGGCTACTGGGGCAACCATTTTTTTTATGAAGGGAATAAAGATAGAGTTTCCTATCCGATGGAGAAAATGTGTTTCTGTTAAAGGGAACTATGTAGAAAAATAAGGCATTTCATTTGTATTTTCGTATATCACCAATAAATCTGTATAAAAAAAAATCATGTTTACATTTGAATGACCCTCGTACTTTGCGGTAAGGTTAAATTCACAAACTGCAGTTACAGTCCCTAAAAATCCGTGTTAGTAAAACTTCTGAATTTTTCTTTTTGGAAGCACTCATTATGATATTACTGTATTAATGTGGCTGACGTAATCTGACCTAAATTTCACTCCAAAATTGATCATATATATATATATATATATATATATATATATATATATATAGGGTAGGTGACCCAAATATGAGACCCGAGTAGTATAGGAAAGTATTTCCGGGGACACGGGTTCTGAGTGTGGATTGTGATTGTCGGTCTGCCATCTTGGATTGTGACGTCACGGCGGCAAAAATTCCTCAAAATTCCTCAAAAATGACTCAAAATGACTCAAAAATTCCCGTTTTAAGAAAAAAATTCCCGTTTTCGAGGGAAAAATTCCCATTTCGAGGGAAAATTTCCCGTTTTATTCCTCAAAAATCCCAACGGCTAGAAATGTCCTGATAGAGGCTTAAGCATCCTTAACTCAAGCCTCAGTTAAGCCTCTATCAGGATGTGACGACCTTTGACCTTGACCTTGACCCCGGCGGCCATCTTGGATCCGCCATTTTGGATGACGTCATTGTGTTCTCGAAAATTCCGGAGACGTGTTTTCCGCCATATTGGATGATGACGTCACCGTTGCAATTTTGGTTACGGCCGCCATCTTTAACTTTTTTATTTATTATCCGATTTTAATGAAATTTTTTTTTAAAATATAAAAAAATTCAAATAATAAAATTTTAATAAAATACTTATAAAAATATACTTTTACGACACGGAGGTCAGAGTCCTCGGTTCGAACCCGACGAGGTCAAAAAAAAATTAAAAATGGCGACCGATCCTTCCCCCGCGGTGGCTGCAGGCATACTGACTCCCACCACTTTTTTCAAAGCATATATATCGTCAGGTAGTATGACGTCATGTCCGCCATCTTGTCCTCGTATGCTGGAAGCCATCATCAGTGTATCGTCGGCGAGAGTGCGCTGACGCCATGTTAGTTTAATTCTTATCCGCTAGAGTGCAGTAATCATTTATTATTGCTGTGACACCCGACATCTTGTCATTTGGCCGCCATCTTGAAAATCCGTAATTATTTAGCTAGAAATTCGGGAAAAATTCCAAAATTCATTAAATAAATTTATAATATATATACTGATTGATTAGGTCGACTAAGGTCCTTGGTACGATCTAGGACGATGCAAAAAAATATAACATCAATTTAACATAATAGTAACAGGTTCGAGGAATTAAACACCACAAGTTCTTTTACAAACATAATATTTATTACATAATTTCTATTCTACTACAGGATCATTTGCGAAAGCCAGCAATCTTATAATCATTTAGTTCCGCAGCGGTGTGAAATGACTAATTCTTAGCTCCAATCGGTTTATACTAGACAGAGTCCAGCCAGAACCTTTACAGACATAGTCCACCTCTTCTTGACAGAGTTTCTGGATACCATTTTTAACAGTTTGCTTCACATCGTTAGAACTGTAAATTACTGCAGCCGATGTCTTGAATGCACACTTCTTCACTTTGTCATCGAACGGATATGGCTTTCCATATATACAGTCCAACCACAAGTTATATTTCAAAGGTCCGTTTGTTGCTACATCACCAGTAAGCTGATTGATTATGTCCTCTCTGATATCATCAAGAAAATTACAAATGTCTTTCGACTCACCTAACGTATTTAAATAATAGTAGTCCTTCAATGTTCCACGAAATGCAGACTGCGCCAAGTAGAAGCCATTATCGTTCACTTGAAATGCGCCGAACACAGTCTTAGGTTTATTTTCCTGTTCAGACGTCATACCAATCGGTTGCTGCACATCGGTTTTCTTGCTTGTACGCTCACGAGCCTTCAACCTAAACCGAGGAGTCGAAATTTCTGCAGGTAGTTCAGCAGTTGGCACACGGACTTCACCTTTACAGTTTTTCGCATGTCGTCGCAAATTATCAATTCGAGTAAACCATTCATGACACTCATCACATCGAAACTTCATGCGAGAAGGATTCTTCGTGCATTTGCTCCGCTCATGTCTTCGTGCATCATGGGAAAATGCGAACGACGTATCACAGTAGCTGCAAGGATACCGTGGTGATGAAGACGATCCTTTCAGACCCGATCCAGATACAGGCGTTGCAACAGTAGTACCATCTCCAGGCATACTCTTATGCACATCGACGCATCGTTGTTGTGACGAAACCTTTACTTTCTGCCGCACAGCAGGACCTTTGCATGCCTTCATGTGCGTTTTCATATTATCTTTTCTGGCAAACTGCTTATGACATTTCTCACAAACAAACATTTTACGATATAGGTTCTTGGCACATTCTCTATTCTCATGTCGTCGAGCATTGCTGTTGTTTGAGAAAATCTTGTCGCAGTAACAGCACCGATGTTCGTTAGTTGTTGTCGATTCGGCATCCATTGAAGTCTCCATTGATGGCGAACCAGCGTTCGCCGAGTTTCCCTGTGCAGTCAGCACTACCGGCATTAAAGTCTCTTCTGCTGGCGGTACCACGTCTGTTGAAGTCTCCTCCAGTGTTGACGCCATCGTTGCCAACGGGATCTGCACCTTCTCCATCGTAGCTGTCGTCAAGGTTCCCGTAGACGATGGTACAACCTCCGAGTTCGACGTTAAAGACGGTAAAGATGCCATCGAGGTCTCAAGAACAGCTAATTGACACGACTTATGCACCAGAAGAAACAAACTAGGTGATCCTTACACCGCCGACGTCAGTAACAAACTGAGCGTCCTGCTGTCTAGGACTCGCTTATATACATGCACCGTATGGAATAATACGCTAGTCAAATCAAGAACCATTTACAATAATACTAAAGTCAAATCTACAAATTAAAAAAGAGGATCATTTGATCGAAAAAAATATCGATCTCTCCAATATACGCCAGGCTCCAAGAGCTACAATTCACGTCATAAGATCCATCTACATTTTGCTCCTATGCTTCAATTGACCATTAGCTGCAAGTGCTCCAGCAGCTCCATCAGCTTCAACACGTAATGTACGCAATGTACGCGCAATACATGCAATTTACACGCAATAAATGTAATGATTACACAGTACACACAGGAAACGGAACGTACACACAGTACACACACAGGAAACGGAACGTACACACAGTACACACACAGGAAACGGAACGTACACACAGTACACACAGGAAACGAAATGTACACACAGTACACACAGGAAACGGAACGTACACACAGTACACACACAGGAAACGGAACGTACACACAGTACACACACAGGAAACGGAACGTACACACAGTACACACACAGGAAACGGAACGTACACACAGTACACACAGGAAACGGAACGTACACACAGTACACACAGGAAACGGAACGTACACACAGTACACACAGGAAACTGAACGTACACACAGGAAACTAAACGTACACACAGTACACACAGGAAACTAAACGTACACACAGGAAACGGAACGTACACACAGTACACACAGTAAACGGAACGTACACACAGTACACACAGAAAACGGAACGTACACACAGTACACACAGGAAACGGAACGTACACACAGTACACACACAGGAAACGGAACGTACACACAGTACACACACAGGAAACGGAACGTACACACAGTACACACAGGAAACGAAATGTACACACAGTACACACAGGAAACGGAACGTACACACAGTACACACACAGGAAACGGAACGTACACACAGTACACACAGGAAACGGAACGTACACACAGTACACACACAGGAAACGGAACGTACACACAGTACACACACAGGAAACGGAACGTACACACAGTACACACAGGAAACGGAACGTACACACAGTACACACAGGAAACGGAACGTACACACAGTACACACAGGAAACTGAACGTACACACAGGAAACTAAACGTACACACAGTACACACAGGAAACTAAACGTACACACAGGAAACGGAACGTACACACAGTACACACAGTAAACGGAACGTACACACAGTACACACAGAAAACGGAACGTACACACAGTACACACAGGAAACGGAACGTACACACACAGTACACACAGGAAACGTAATGATCACACATACAGTAGCGGAAACACACACAGGCTTAGTTGGAAATCAGAATACAAGAAATAAAAACATTAAATTTTTACTTTCAATATTTTATTACTTCTCAACATTACACAAATACAAGTAAAAGAAGCCATTATTGTATGTAGCCAGCTTCCCTCAGTTCTTTGAGTATAAAGGATATTTCTTTGATGCACGGATAGTTTCCTGCACAAAGCGAGCCATGTAGAAGTCTTAGCCGGTCAACCAATATGTTTGGATCTTTCCATGATGTGTAATCAATCTCTTCTACCACCATCTTACTTGCCTGTTTATTATAAATACTTTTAATATCACAATCATCCCAGTGATCATAATAAGCATTATCAGATTTATTTATTATAACACGACGTTTCCATCGTTTCGGTCTCAGGACATCGCCACATTCTTCGATCTTGTCAGCTCTAGGTGCTTCATCACAGTCTGTGCCTTTGTCAACAGCCTCAGAGTCACTGTAACAATCACTGTAGAAGACATCCTCTTCACCCAGATTACCGTATGAATTCGCTATCGATGATGTCGAAGTGTCTTCATCGTCTTTATGCTTCCTTTTTAGGAGTCCATCATTTTTACAAAGAATGGAGGATCTACTGAATATAGGCTTGAATGTATTCTCACTTTTCACGGTGTTGATACTTCCATTAGTTTCAGTCTTCCCGAAGCCATTAGCATCCTTCAATTTATGTTCTTCCTCACGATCGGGTGAGCTAATACCATCACGCTCAGGACAAGGAAAATTATTGTCATAATGCAGATCACTCTTTTTTAGTCTAGTGGATCCATCGGTGTCCTCTATGCCGTAAGTAGTCTTGACTTTACATGTTCTACCATGTCTTTTTAAGCTGTCAATTCGTGTTAACAACCTGCTACAACGATTACAGCTTAACATGTTGCGTAGTGGGTTTCTAGCACAATCATTCTTCTCATGACGTCTAGCATTCCTTCTCATGACAAAATCCTTGCCACAGTATCTACAGAGGCTTCCTTCCGATTCAGCTATAGATAACAAACCACGATCCATGGTAGCTTCTGTGACTAATGTTAGATACAAACTGTCAGTTTTCTCCAATTGGAACCATTTCTTAAATAGAGTTTTTGAAATATTTCATCAGCGAGAGTTAAGTTATCTAATGCAAAGCAAATTGATGCAAGTAGTTCCGGCTGTCGTCAACAGATGGCACCACGTGTTGCTTGCAGGTAAATAATATATATATTTCATTAATGTAGGATGCGGAACGCTCACTATCGATCGCAAAGGGAGGTTGGCTTCGATAGTATCCAAGGAGAAAAAAGTTCGTCCTTCCTGCTAGTGCTTCTCAGATTTCTCACGGTCCGCAATCTTGGATTGTGACGTCACGGCGGCCATCTTGGATGGTTGTGACCTTGACCTTTGACCTTGACCTTTGACCGAAACCGCAGGAATGATCGCAAGCACACGGATTAACCATCAAAATATTGATAAGAATAATCAGGAGCACACAGAGAAAACCAACAAAATATTGATAAGAATAATCAGGAGCACACGGAGAAAACCGCCACAAGTTTTCTTTGATATCATTAAAATACAAAAAAAATAAAAATTAATAAAAAATAAAAAAAAACGAAAAAAATTCAAACATTCTGCTAGCTTGTGAACTTCTCATTGTTGAGCAAAGATAGAGTTCTGGTACAAGCCAGAATGTTTGAATTTTTTTCGTTTTTTTTTATTTTTTATTAATTTTTATTTTTTTGTATTTTAATGATATCAAAGAAAACTTGTGGTGGTTTTCTCCGTGTGCTCCTGATTATTCTTATCAATATTTTGTTGGTTTTCTCTGTGTGCTCCTGATTATTCTTATCAATATTTTGATGGTTAATCCGTGTGCTTGCGATCATTCCTGCGGTTTCGGTCAAAGGTCAAGGTCAAAGGTCAAGGTCACAACCATCCAAGATGGCCGCCGTGACGTCACAATCCAAGATTGCGGACCGTGAGAAATCTGAGAAGCACTAGCAGGAAGGACGAACTTTTTTCTCCTTGGATACTATCGAAGCCAACCTCCCTTTGCGATCGATAGTGAGCGTTCCGCATCCTACATTAATGAAATATATATATTATTTACCTGCAAGCAACACGTGGTGCCATCTGTTGACGACAGCCGGAACTACTTGCATCAATTTGCTTTGCATTAGATAACTTAACTCTCGCTGATGAAATATTTCAAAAACTCTATTTAAGAAATGGTTCCAATTGGAGAAAACTGACAGTTTGTATCTAACATTAGTCACAGAAGCTACCATGGATCGTGGTTTGTTATCTATAGCTGAATCGGAAGGAAGCCTCTGTAGATACTGTGGCAAGGATTTTGTCATGAGAAGGAATGCTAGACGTCATGAGAAGAATGATTGTGCTAGAAACCCACTACGCAACATGTTAAGCTGTAATCGTTGTAGCAGGTTGTTAACACGAATTGACAGCTTAAAAAGACATGGTAGAACATGTAAAGTCAAGACTACTTACGGCATAGAGGACACCGATGGATCCACTAGACTAAAAAAGAGTGATCTGCATTATGACAATAATTTTCCTTGTCCTGAGCGTGATGGTATTAGCTCACCCGATCGTGAGGAAGAACATAAATTGAAGGATGCTAATGGCTTCGGGAAGACTGAAACTAATGGAAGTATCAACACCGTGAAAAGTGAGAATACATTCAAGCCTATATTCAGTAGATCCTCCATTCTTTGTAAAAATGATGGACTCCTAAAAAGGAAGCATAAAGACGATGAAGACACTTCGACATCATCGATAGCGAATTCATACGGTAATCTGGGTGAAGAGGATGTCTTCTACAGTGATTGTTACAGTGACTCTGAGGCTGTTGACAAAGGCACAGACTGTGATGAAGCACCTAGAGCTGACAAGATCGAAGAATGTGGCGATGTCCTGAGACCGAAACGATGGAAACGTCGTGTTATAATAAATAAATCTGATAATGCTTATTATGATCACTGGGATGATTGTGATATTAAAAGTATTTATAATAAACAGGCAAGTAAGATGGTGGTAGAAGAGATTGATTACACATCATGGAAAGATCCAAACATATTGGTTGACCGGCTAAGACTTCTACATGGCTCGCTTTGTGCAGGAAACTATCCGTGCATCAAAGAAATATCCTTTATACTCAAAGAACTGAGGGAAGCTGGCTACATACAATAATGGCTTCTTTTACTTGTATTTGTGTAATGTTGAGAAGTAATAAAATATTGAAAGTAAAAATTTAATGTTTTTATTTCTTGTATTCTGATTTCCAACTAAGCCTGTGTGTGTTTCCGCTACTGTATGTGTGATCATTACGTTTCCTGTGTGTACTGTGTGTGTACGTTCCGTTTCCTGTGTGTACTGTGTGTACGTTCCGTTTTCTGTGTGTACTGTGTGTACGTTCCGTTTACTGTGTGTACTGTGTGTACGTTCCGTTTCCTGTGTGTACGTTTAGTTTCCTGTGTGTACTGTGTGTACGTTTAGTTTCCTGTGTGTACGTTCAGTTTCCTGTGTGTACTGTGTGTACGTTCCGTTTCCTGTGTGTACTGTGTGTACGTTCCGTTTCCTGTGTGTACTGTGTGTACGTTCCGTTTCCTGTGTGTGTACTGTGTGTACGTTCCGTTTCCTGTGTGTGTACTGTGTGTACGTTCCGTTTCCTGTGTGTACTGTGTGTACGTTCCGTTTCCTGTGTGTGTACTGTGTGTACGTTCCGTTTCCTGTGTGTACTGTGTGTACATTTCGTTTCCTGTGTGTACTGTGTGTACGTTCCGTTTCCTGTGTGTGTACTGTGTGTACGTTCCGTTTCCTGTGTGTGTACTGTGTGTACGTTCCGTTTCCTGTGTGTACTGTGTAATCATTACATTTATTGCGTGTAAATTGCATGTATTGCGCGTACATTGCGTACATTACGTGTTGAAGCTGATGGAGCTGCTGGAGCACTTGCAGCTAATGGTCAATTGAAGCATAGGAGCAAAATGTAGATGGATCTGATGACGTGAATTGTAGCTCTTGGAGCCTGGCGTATATTGGAGAGATCGATATTTTTTTCGATCAAATGATCCTCTTTTTTAATTTGTAGATTTGACTTTAGTATTATTGTAAATGGTTCTTGATTTGACTAGCGTATTATTCCATACGGTGCATGTATATAAGCGAGTCCTAGACAGCAGGACGCTCAGTTTGTTACTGACGTCGGCGGTGTAAGGATCACCTAGTTTGTTTCTTCTGGTGCATAAGTCGTGTCAATTAGCTGTTCTTGAGACCTCGATGGCATCTTTACCGTCTTTAACGTCGAACTCGGAGGTTGTACCATCGTCTACGGGAACCTTGACGACAGCTACGATGGAGAAGGTGCAGATCCCGTTGGCAACGATGGCGTCAACACTGGAGGAGACTTCAACAGACGTGGTACCGCCAGCAGAAGAGACTTTAATGCCGGTAGTGCTGACTGCACAGGGAAACTCGGCGAACGCTGGTTCGCCATCAATGGAGACTTCAATGGATGCCGAATCGACAACAACTAACGAACATCGGTGCTGTTACTGCGACAAGATTTTCTCAAACAACAGCAATGCTCGACGACATGAGAATAGAGAATGTGCCAAGAACCTATATCGTAAAATGTTTGTTTGTGAGAAATGTCATAAGCAGTTTGCCAGAAAAGATAATATGAAAACGCACATGAAGGCATGCAAAGGTCCTGCTGTGCGGCAGAAAGTAAAGGTTTCGTCACAACAACGATGCGTCGATGTGCATAAGAGTATGCCTGGAGATGGTACTACTGTTGCAACGCCTGTATCTGGATCGGGTCTGAAAGGATCGTCTTCATCACCACGGTATCCTTGCAGCTACTGTGATACGTCGTTCGCATTTTCCCATGATGCACGAAGACATGAGCGGAGCAAATGCACGAAGAATCCTTCTCGCATGAAGTTTCGATGTGATGAGTGTCATGAATGGTTTACTCGAATTGATAATTTGCGACGACATGCGAAAAACTGTAAAGGTGAAGTCCGTGTGCCAACTGCTGAACTACCTGCAGAAATTTCGACTCCTCGGTTTAGGTTGAAGGCTCGTGAGCGTACAAGCAAGAAAACCGATGTGCAGCAACCGATTGGTATGACGTCTGAACAGGAAAATAAACCTAAGACTGTGTTCGGCGCATTTCAAGTGAACGATAATGGCTTCTACTTGGCGCAGTCTGCATTTCGTGGAACATTGAAGGACTACTATTATTTAAATACGTTAGGTGAGTCGAAAGACATTTGTAATTTTCTTGATGATATCAGAGAGGACATAATCAATCAGCTTACTGATGATGTAGCAACAAACGGGCCTTTGAAATATAACTTGTGGTTGGACTGTATACATGGAAAGCCATATCCGTTCGATGACAAAGTGAAGAAGTGTGCATTCAAGACATCGTCTGCAGTAATTTACAGTTCTAACGATGTGAAGCAAACTGTTAAAAATGGTATCCAGAAACTCTGTCAAGAAGAGGTGGACTATGTCTGTAAAGGTTCTGGCTGGACTCTGTCTAGTATAAACCGATTGGAGCTAAGAATTAGTCATTTCACACCGCTGCGGAACTAAATGATTATAAGATTGCTGGCTTTCGCAAATGATCCTGTAGTAGAATAGAAATTATGTAATAAATATTATGTTTGTAAAAGAACTTGTGGTGTTTAATTCCTCGAACCTGTTACTATTATGTTAAATTGATGTTATATTTTTTTGCATCGTCCTAGATCGTACCAAGGACCTTAGTCGACCTAATCAATCAGTATATAGATTATAAATTTATTTAATGAATTTTGGAATTTTTCCCGAATTTCTAGCTAAATAATTATGGATTTTCAAGATGGCGGCCAAATGACAAGATGTCGGGTGTCACAGCAATAATAAATGATTACTGCACTCTAGCGGATAAGAATTAAACTAACATGGCGTCAGCGCACTCTCGCCGACGATACACTGATGATGGCTTCCAGCATACGAGGACAAGATGGCGGACATGACGTCATACTACCTGACGATAAATATGCTTTGAAAAAAGTGGTGGGAGTCAGTATGCCTGCAGCCACCGCGGGGGAAGGATCGGTCGCCATTTTTAATTTTTTTTTGACCTCGTCGGGTTCGAACCGAGGACTCTGACCTCCGTGTCGTAAAAGTATATTTTTATAAGTATTTTATTAAAATTTTATTATTTGAATTTTTTTATATTTTAAAAAAAATTTCATTAAAATCGGATAATAAATAAAAAAGTTAAAGATGGCGGCCGTAACCAAAATTGCAACGGTGACGTCATCATCCAATATGGCGGAAAACACGTCTCCGGAATTTTCGAGAACACAATGACGTCATCCAAAATGGCGGATCCAAGATGGCCGCCGGGGTCAAGGTCAAGGTCAAAGGTCAAGGTCACATCCTGATAGAGGCTTAACTGAGGCTTGAGTTAAGGATGCTTAAGCCTCTATCAGGACATTTCTAGCCGTTGGGATTTTTGAGGAATAAAACGGGAAATTTTCCCTCGAAATGGGAATTTTTCCCTCGAAAACGGGAATTTTTGAGTCATTTTGAGTCATTTTTGAGGAATTTTGAGGAATTTTTGCCGCCGTGACGTCACAATCCAAGATGGCAGACCGACAATCACAATCCACACCCAGAACCCGTGTCCCCGGAAATACTTTCCTATACTACTGACCCGGCCTTAATATGAGACCCTTGGTTATCTTGACAAGTAAGAGCTGCTACCTATCAATCGCTCTTGGAACTACTAGCAGCCTCCATTTCCCGACCACGGATAGAGTGAGACATTTATCTGATGCGCGCGAGATCCAGAATAACAGTTTATACGATTTTCTTCATTTTGAGTTTTCGTGAGTTGCATCTTGCAGCTTTATTATCAACATAGAGGTACGTTTATATTAATTATCCATTCATACTTTCTTATGAGCAGTGAAGTAAGCTTCTATGTGTATAAATAAGGAACCATGGCAGTTTAAAATTTCAGCTTTGTTGATGTGTTTTGTAGCGGCCATGACAAGGTGCCTAATATGAGACCACTTACGTGTCCTAATTTGAGATAGGGTCTCATATTAGGAGTAAGGGTCTCATATTAGGTGATTTAGATTTAAAATAATACTGTCGCTGTAAGAACAGTAACTAATAAGTTTAATTATATATAAAATATCTTAAAATTTTGTGATAGAACATAGTTAGACATGTAGGCCCTGCTGAGAAGGCCAGGGAAAGCCATGTTTCGATCATCTGCTTACCTCCACACTCATCTCATAAGATGCAGCCGTTGGACGTAGGTTTTATGTTCCCTCTCAATACATATTATGCTCAAGAAGTAGAAGACTGGCTGTGCTGAAACCCAAATCATGTGGTTACAAACTTTACAGTGGCTAAACTTTTCAGTGGCTAAACTTTTCAGTGCTGCATACCAAAGAGCAACAATGGAAATATCTGGTAATTCTTTTAATAAAACAGGCCTGTTTCCATTTAACCGAAACATATTTCGTGATTATGAATTTGGTGCTTTCTCTAAATAATTACATGGCCAAGAAACTAGAGAAGAAAATGGAGCTCAAGAGAATTCAGATACAGCCATTTGTGGAGAAGACCAGAGCCACCCAAGAGAAACTTCGATGCAGACAGATCAGCCATGTTGCAGCAGTATAGTTAGGCCCTTTATCAGACCTGTGGATATTTCACCACTACCAAATTTTCCTTCAAAAGAAACATCCAGTAGATGTGGCAGTGCTAATGTTATCACATCATCGCCATACAAAACAAGCTTGGATGAAAATGTCGCAAGAAAGAAAAAGGCTGAAGCTCGTAAGAAATTGGTTCTTGGGAAACAGAAAGGAAACGAAGCTAGACCTACACAAACCAGATCTCGCAACACGGACAAATTAAGGATTACTACCAAATCATTCATCGCTGTAGATTCTGAGGACTCCAGTGACGAAAATATTTCGCTGCATGACAGTTCAAATGAAAGTGATGGATCTGAAAGTGATGGATGCAGAGTGTTTGTTATGCGGGTGCCTTTTCTCAGAGGACAAACATGGCGAGAAATGGCGGCAGTGCCTCAAGTGCTATGGGTGCGCTCATGAAGATTGCGGAGCTGATCCATGTTTTGTGTGTCCTATGTGTAACAAACAAAAGTGCAAAAAGTGACTAAATGATATCAAATATGGAATTTGTAACATAATGTAGGGGGTGTCTCATATTAGGAACACATTTTTGTTTTCACAAAATTTCGCATTTTTTTTTATTTCTTAGTTAAATTATTTTCTGTATTAATACAAGTGCTCAATCCTGTTTTGAAGTAAAAGTGCATTACATAATATATCATTTAAGATAAATAAATCTACCAATAGTGGTTTTAACAACAAAATATAAATATTTTAAAAAAAGGGTCTCATATTCGGTACACTTGCCCTATATATATATATATATATATATATATATATATATATATATATATATATATATATATATTCTTTTAGTACTCGCCAGAGATGTAGTATCTAACCTCAATAACGAGCAAATTCATGTGTTCTCATATTGAAAATACACTTATAATGCGAAACTTGGACACGAAATTTACGATACATCGTTGGATTGAAATCTAACATAAACAAACTACCAAACTAAAATACTACAAATGTCATCTATGAAATAATGATGAGCTATTTTGATCTGGAATATTTGTGAATAATAATCAGGTGTCATGTTTTCATTATTTTCATATGCAGTGTAATTGGGCATGTCTTTGTAAATGTGTATTGTCACCAGCGTCCAGCGTCACACTTAATTACATTGGTAGTAAAAATTCAAATTTTCAATACACCTTTCATTTCCAGTATCTCTGTTACACTAATGTTCATGACAACTTCACAGATTACAGATGTTTTGTACTACTATACTTGACTAATTAATGAATAACGTTAAAGAGAAGATATTGTTTTGCTAAAAGATTTTATTCGTGGATTCAACCCTTAAAAGAGTGAAGTTAACTAAAGTACATGTATACTTGGATATCGTCATCTCTAGAGGTTGGTTCCCACCATAGATTCGATGTACCAACTGCGGGAAATAATAAATTGTAGTTACTTTGTAGGTCTGCACCTATTGAACTGGTGACTAACAAGGGGGCTAGATCCAAAGATCTGTCTGTTCATCTCGGTGACGGATATATTATTCAATAACTAAACGTATTTAATATAATTTAAAAATCGTAAACGTCCGCTTTCGTAGCTTTGTGCGACTTGTACACGGCAACATTAGGTGTTTTGAAGGCTCTTTCGTCTATACTTCCTTCATGGTTTGCTGTAATCGCACTCAAGGACTATATTAAATTTTATGGGACCAAATCGATCAACTTCTTCCGAGACCTGTGCAATAAAGTTTCCTTGCATTTCGCCAAGGTATGTGTATATATCTATGGCAGTCAAATTTTCTGTAAAAAACATCTTAGTTGCTTTTTAAAGCAGTCTCTGCCACGATGTACCAATTAGCATTTACAATGCTATCACCGACTTTGATCCTATGCCGCGATGTTCGCTCAAATGATGAAGCAGCATCTGGTATCGTTGACGACACAGTATGACGGGAATTGTCGTTCTCTGTCAATGGTGACAGAATGCAACTATTTTCTTAACTGGCGGAGGAAGTATGTCTTTGCAAATCTTTTGATGTCTCTTCAAAGCATCTGTTCGCGAATACGTGGCTACGCAACTTCCACACTGATGGTCATGATACTAGGAGTCTTCATACATCTGCTTCTTTCGTGAGTTCGCGCATCTTGACTGAATGCATATGCTGCACCGCAGTAAAAAGTGTAATGTAAAGCTGCGCGAAGTGCAGCAGCGAGCACCAGCTGACACGTGCAGGCATCAGTGGCGTAGCCAGGATTTGTGTATGGGGGGTGTTAAGAAGCATGCGCCCCCCCCCCCCCCCCCCGTATTAAACCGTGGGTCCGGGCGTCCTTCCCCGGGAAAATTTGGATTTTAAGGTGTAAAATAGTGCTATTTTAGCAGTTTTCGGTACTTAAATTTAAATATTGTATTGGTAAAAATTTTATTAATTTTAATATGAAATTTGTTTGAGTGATGAATAAGAAATTAATTAAAGATTTGGTGCTAAGGGAGGGGGTTGAACCCCAAACCCCCCCCCCCCCTGGCTAAGCCCCTGGCAGGCATGACGCTGGCCCACTCCGACCTGGAGACAGACGCACAAGGCATGTATGCATACAACCGTGTCGAGTGTGATCGCGATTGGATCCGCGGGCGGCCGTTAGCTGAGCGCGCGAGTTGTAACAAGCCTGTGCGACCTTGAACAAGCCCGGCCAAGATGAAACTGCACGCGCGGCTGCTACAGCGGTACAGCCAACGATGAGCTGTTCCACGGCCCCCACAAGGGCGGGGCTGGGTGGACCCCTGGGTGCAGGGCCCGGGCCCGGCCCCAGTCCCGTTTATTGTTATTTCAGCGTGTGAATAGAAATATAATACTCGCTGTGGTTGTTTAAAAGTAAAATAATTTTATAAGTAAAGCTTAGTTTGGACTTACAAAATAATAACCATAATTTTACCCTGTATTTTCAGGTTAAATTACATTCTAAAAAGAGTGTAGGTAAGAAATAACCATGCAATTATAATGTAGCACGTGACTGTAAAATTCTTTGTGTGTGGGGGGGAGGGGCGGCCGTCTCCAGGGCCCGTAATCGAATATGGAGGCCATGAGCTGTTCGGTACTGCTCATTACAGTAATATTTTCCTTTTACCATGATAGTTAAGATTTTATTTAGATAATAAAAAAACAGTAATAAATATTTAATGAATAATATTCTACAGAAGTCATGTTAGCTTGACCCAAAAAATTAAAAACCTGTAATGTTGGTGATATGTTGGTAGAAAGCTTGGCACAAGGACAACTAGAGACCTAAATCATTAAATATGTTTGATATTGAGACTTGTGATGCAATGATAGCCAAGTCTAGTAAAACTAATACCATAAAAACAGAAAAAATTATAAAGTGGAATCAGGGCCGCAACTAGAGTCTCTGGCACCCGGGGCATGAATAGAATTCATGCGCCCCCCCCCCCCCCTCTTTTTTTGCACATACCACACCAATAAAGCGGGGGGTCCGGGGGCCCTCCCACGGAAAAATGGTGCTATTTAAGCATTTTCCATACCTACATGTAACAGTTTCTGTGCTATTGTAACTTCCATGCATGAACCCACTATGTCCATAAAGTAGTCCGTATAATCACTAGACTTGTTCATTAAATATGTTGAGACGTTATATTGTAAATCAGATTAGACACTCCTGGCATGCAAGTTAAAAAACATTTACCAGTTACCAGTTGTAGTAGGAATTACAATGCAAGCGATTTCGGTGCCCCCACAGCTTTGCGCCCGGGGCGTATGCCCCGCTTGGCACCCCCCCCCCCCCCCCCCCCCACTAGTTGCGGCCCTGAGTGGAATATATATTCTGGCTTTATAATTAATTTGGAATTATTAAACATTTACGAGCGCATGACAAATCTTTATCATTTATTTTAAAATTTTACTGATAGTATACTCGTTTAAAACATCCTTCTCTATCTTTAAGGATTTAAATTAAGCGGTTTTTGGATTGTGAATGAAAAAATACGAATGTTATCGAAGATGATGGACGATTTTTTTTTTTTTTTTTTTTTCCTAGCCTAAGTTAATTCTAAGTGTGTAGGGGAGGGTCCAGGTTAGGGGAGGACCTAAGTGTGTCTCAGGCCGAAGCCTATACACTCTACCATGCGGGTTTTTAACCATGCAGGACAAGGGCGCGTGCATCATGTGCTTATTGGGGTTTATTGGCCAGCCATGGCTGCGATTGGCGCCATGACTGACGCCCCATTGGTCGCCTAGCTTAAAAGCTAGCTAAGTGTGGCCCAGGTAAAACCTGCATAGACACAGGGAAAACCCTGGGCCGGTTCATGCGGGGATCAATTAACATGCATTAAGCAAGCAGGTAACTACTGGACAAGAGGAAGAAGGGTCCAGGTAAGAAGAGTTGGAGGGGCTGAAAAATCAACCTTGGTGGAGTTGGGAGCTTGGGCCTTGCGGCCCGCATTTAAGTTGGGAGCTCCTGGGTTATTATTAGCCAGGGGCGCAAGCGCCCCCAGGGGCGGGCGACTTCACGTCAGCCCAGCCACAGCTGCCCAGGCAGCCACAGTTAAGACAGAGTGGGCAGACGAGCCAGTAAACCGGCTCGAACTGCTGGCTCTCGGAGCGAAAGGCAGCCTGACGTTGCGCCATCTTCATCTTCCTTCTTCAGGTCAACAGCAGTACTTCTCAAGCCAGGGTGGGGGGAGGGACCCAACCTCGCCACCCAAAATCCCCGAGACGGTTGAAGGTCGCGCCGCTCGAGGCTACTGCTGCCACACCTACAGCAGCCCCAGCTGGAGGTTCCTGATGTCTTCCTTCAGAGTTCCGATGCATTTCAATTCCGTTGCGCGCGCAGCAGTTCACAGCTCCGCAAGTTCCAGCCCGCAGTTCGTCTACACTTCGCATTTTTTCAGCACCTCGAGCTCCCCTGCGGGCCTTCGCCGACGAAGCTGCTCCCTGCCACGCGCCGAGCTGCATTCAGGCTACCTTTCACACCGACAGCCGTAATAGCGACTCCACAGGCCGGCCATTGGTCCGCGGACTGCTATTGGTTATTCACAGCAAAAAAAATGATGGACGAGGTCTCGATCATAGTCAACGAGCAGCAGACACGCCCGAACATGGCCGAATCTTTCCGATTGGTAAGCCCAATGAGTAAGCCACCTAATCGTAGTCCCATAAATACATTGCACCCGTAATCCCTATTTCCATGTACTCACACTATTAAAAAGTTCGGATTTTTTCAACCTTATAACTATTATATAAAGATTTCCTGAAACAAATTTTGATTCAACCAATCTTTGCTGCAGGGTGGAACAGAGGTTAAATAAATAAAAAATAAAAAAATTATAACTCCCTTAGTAAGCACACCTGTTGAATTATTTGTAAATCCTATAATTATTATCTAAAACTATTGACTGAAAGAATTTTTGTTTGAATACCATTCCTGCAAGGGGATGAAATAAACAAGCGTAAAAATATAAAATAAAAAATAATTTTCGTACCATGTACGCTATTAAACCCGTTATTTTTTTATTGTGATACTTAAAAATATCATCCACAACCTTCGTTTGAAATAATATTTTATACATCCAACATTAACTGCTAGGAGTGAAAAAATTCAGGAGTCGGAAAATATAAAGCTTCCGTACCGTGAATACTATCTAATCCGTTATTGGTTTTACACTTTCTAAATAGTGGCTAAAATGTTTTACTTAAGTATATTTTAATGTAACCAACCACTGCTGCAAGGGGTGGTCATAACAAGGGTTGAAAGACAAAAAATATATCGTAACATTTTTAGCAGGTATACTCATAAATCCGTTATGATTTATTGTAAAATTTCCAAGCATTATTTAAAATTTTTGGCTGAATCAACTTTTGCCAAACAAACTGTTAGGTACTTACCGTAAAATCAGGGGTTGAAATAAAAAAAATTCAAAAATTGTTTCCATCAAATTTGTTCAAATTTATTTTAAACCATCATAATGTTATCTTAATCTAAAGTAGTTTTTTATACGACATAGGCTTATTACTGCAACTGATGAAAATTACTATGAAAATTCGTTATAATTTAATGCTGGATGCAGTGGCGTAACCAGAAGGGGGGGGGGGTTAGGGGATCTACCCCCCCTCCCCCCTTAACAACAATTATTTTTTCGTAACTGAAAGCAGGTTAGCTGAAAGCCCGGGTGTCTTACTGTTATCACCGGCGTTGACTGGGCTTCCAAAAGTGAATTGATCGCTGTGTGTGTATAGAATTGAGACAACGACATGGTGTCATGTAACTCTTCAAGCTAAAGCTAATTGTTTCCAGGAATAGATCATTTATGCCGAAACCCAACCCTTGTTATTCCTTTTTTTGTATTGTCGAGCTTCGAGCATGATTAATGATTTTGAGTGAACGTAAAAACAAGGCACTTGGATTGATAAAAATATCTTTAATTTAATTTCTTACTTCATCACTCAAACAATTTTTTTATTAAAAAATTAATAATATTTTTCCCATTACAATATTTAAAGTTAAGTATGTACCGAAAACTGCTAAAATAGCACTATTTTACACCTTAAAATCAAATTTTTTTTCCGGGGGTGGACCCCCGAATCCACTACTTTATTAAGGGGGGGGGGCATGCTTCCCCCCCCCCCCCCCCCATTCACTAGTCCTGGCTACGTCACTGGCTGGATGCATTGAGTTCAAAGCATTCGAAACATTTTCGCTATCATGTACATTAAGTTCTAAATGTTCCAGAAGTTTATAGAAGTTTTCAAAACATTTCGAGAAGAAATAGATAGGTACTTTGAAATTTACTTACGCATGTAGGCTGTGCCGAAAGCCCGAAAAGGGATTCTTTAAAGTTTGTATGCACGCAACGAATATTATTTTGCAGTAATAAATTTATATTTTACTGCCATAGCTTGATATATAAAACACTGGGTTCGGTTAGGTTATTAACATTTTGTTAAATGAACTGGATTATATAAATAGGAAAAATATTTACCGTTTTTCGCTAAAATGAATAATTTCGTATATTTATCACGCTTGGCATTATTTTAATTTTAATGAATCCTAATTTAAATTTCGTGTCTAATTTTCGTATTATAACTTTCTTTGCAACATGAGAACACATGAATATGAATCTGCTCGTTACCGAGTTCAGATGTTTACACATCGCTGGCGAGAATTGAAAGACGCGCTCGCATTTTTTTTCTTTTAAAATTTTATTGTTAATTCGGTGATTCATATTTTAAGTTCGTTTATAAGAGCCAATAAGTACTCCAAAATTGCCAAAATATTATAAAACAATAACAAGTAGCAATCTAGTACATTTTCTTTAGAACTAGTATCTTTATCTTGCCCAAGTTGGTACGACATATGGGACTTGAGACGCTAATGTTGTGTTGGTAATTGTTACTTGGAAATTTAGTGATAAGAATAACGAAGTTTTGGAAATTAATATCAAATACTGTAGAATATTGTACAATATTTGTTAATATACGGAATGTAGCCGACGTACAAAATACTACAAGCAAATATATAAGCTGTTAATTTTGTGAGGACTAAGTAATGACATGGTTGAAAATTTATAATCTGGTGTTACAGTTCAGGTTAGTGTTCTTCGTAGATAATTTTGGACGTGAAAACTTCAATTTCGATTAAGTTCTTATATAATTAAAATATTTAAATTGTTACATACATTCTTATAGCGATATGTAAACAGTACACACACACACAAGCATAGGCGTTTCTCAACAATAAACTCAATCGTTCTGAAGTACTGTGAGTCCTAAGTTACTTTTTTTTTTTTTTTAGCTGGTTTATGTTTAAATAGAGAACAAAACCCAAACGTGAGGAAGTTTGCTGCTCTAAGTGGCAAAATTTCTAATTATTTCACCAGGAGTTTCATCTGTCGTGTAATTTTTTTTACAGTGGTACTTTTCCCATCTAAAAAAATGCGAAAATTTTATTTTTGAGCATTACTGATGCTTGTTTAGCTTACGGATGGGGAACTTTTTAAATTTCAACTAGATTATTAACACTCAATAGTGCAGAAGGCACTGAAGTTCATAGAAATTGTGTGTGTGGGAAAGGGGGGGGGGGGGGGTGGAGAAACTTATAAAACAAGAAAATATTGAAGTAACTTAAATATCTGAAAGATTCAAGCGATAGTGATTTCACTACTTCTCTTTTTCTATAATCCACTGGGATTTTTTTAAAAAAATGTTTAATACAATTCATATGTTATCGTGATTTTACATTTTTTAAATGTCACTGCTCACTGACCTAACATAACTAATGATTCACACAGTTTTATAGCATTTTAAATGTTGTTAAGTAACTAACCATTCATATAGTTTTGCAATAGTTAAATGTAATTAACCTTACTAACTATTCACTCTTTTTTTACTGTATTTTAAATTTTGCTAATATATCTAACCGAACCAACCAATAATTTTATTTGCTATCACCAAGACATTCAAAAACCAACCCTGGGTAAAAAAAAATAATTTTTGTGAGTTAATACCTGTAGGTACAATAATTTTACTTATTATTGATGTACCTATATTACCTTACCTAACCAAATACCTACCATTCGGAAAATAGCAACATAACCAATGAAAAAATAAAAAGTTCATTAGAAATAGGTACATGATGAATATAAAACTTAAATATTCCACACACTATATGATAATATTAAAATATATTAGCAATATAATACATATTTCTGCATTTATTGCAAGGAAAAATCATCATAAAAAGCACTTCAGTGTGTACCATGAATTGTACCGTGGAAAGATGAGAAGAATTAAAAATTAACTACAAGGCATTCTGCAATACACAAATATTTGAAGTGAAGGTGATTATTCAGTAAATGAACAAAATGTCGAGATTTAAAACTGGTAATAATATTAACTTAACCCTAGAAAGCTAAACTGATCAAAAGCTACATTAAAGCTAAACTATCGTAAAATCTACGAATCGTAAAAAAAATTGCAACAAAAAACTTTTGAATACAAGTACAGACTTTATTTAAAACATTGTGTTAAAATACATCATTCAAAACATATTTCTGTCAGATTTGCAATTTTACAAGTCCTCAACACAGTTGACACAACACTTTCCACGATGCTCTGCGCAGATTGGTTTCCTGCAGTAGCAGCAGTAGATCGACGTCATCCTCCTCTTGACGGATGGGCAAATTCCGCAAATTGTTCGTGGAAGGTTTTGAGGGAGGTCATGGGCCCTTCCTGGAACTGGAATTTTCAGGATATCTGCAATTGATTGCTGGAGTTTGCGGGTCAAAGTTGGGTACTGTAATCGCTGTTGAAGCCATGGCTCTATAAGGCTGTGGTGGATTTGCATAGCAAATTTTCTTCTTGATACTGGTTTCTGACCTCTTTTAATAACATTAGTAACGTAAACAACATATGCATTTACTAGGATAATGTTCATCATGCCATAGAACACGCACAAAGGCCATCGTCTGGTCTTGCGGCTACAGGACATTTGATGATACATCTGGTCCAAGGAGTCAACTGCTCCTTTAGTGGCATTGTAGGTCTCGATGATTTGAGGTTTTTTGGAGACTATCGATGACGCTTTTCGTGGCAAGTAGATAGTAACAAAACAGTTTTGGAATTTTTTTACTTTGTAAGAAACCATGGTTTTTGGGCCATCGAAACAAAACATACTTGTCCCTATAGCTCTGCCCTTAGGGTCTTTCATTTCAGGTGGAATTTCTCGTTTGTCTCTTCTTAGTGTACCTACAAGCGTAAGTTTGTATGGGTTTCCTAAAAGTGAGGTTGCTAGTGGAACAGATGTGAACCAGTTGTCAACTGTTATGTTGCGATTGGATCCATGACAAGTTGTTGACAGCCTTTTCACAAAAAACTCGGCTTGAGGCAAACCTTCTGTGTCTAAAGTTTTACCTGTGTAAGGAAGGGCATTAACCATATATTTTGTGGCAGTATCACACATAACAACTATCTTCAGCCCATATTTATCTGGTTTGTTCGGAATGTACATTCTGAAACTACATCGCCCACGAAATGCAAGTAACTGTTCGTCAATAGTCAAGAAAGAACTAGACTTGTAAGAACTTCGACATGCAGCAACAAATAAGTCCCAAACTTTCCTCACAGGAGCAAAACTCAGTTTTTATCCTATCGGCTCGAGTTGCAGAATCATCAAACCGCAAGCACTCTAACAAAAAATCAAATCGGTCACAGCTCATGGTTGCATGGTATCTCTCTCCACTGATTTCTGTGTTGAACATCTCGTTTGATGGTAAATTATTGTCCTTTTGGGCTGCCGAAAGAATTAGTAACCCAAATAGAGCATTGAACTCACTATCGTTCATTGCTCCAACAGTTTTAGTTTGTGCAGTATAGTTAGCACTCTTTTCCTGAATTTTCATGTTTGTGGAATAAACAATTTGATTTTTAGTTTCATCAGTGAAAAAAAGCCTGAAAACTTCCACAGGTATTAGTTTATCTTTAGCAATACCAATGCATCTGGGTGAAATATGAATGACATTCCTCGCTACAGAGGCTCTATTGTAACAGCTGTTGGCTTGTTAGTCCAACGGTGTCCATTTTTACCCCTCAGGCTAGTTTTATTGAAAACCACTAAATGTGGATCACCTGTAGGTCCGGGTGTAGCATCAGCATGTTGTGGGGTAGTTGTGCCACTGGTGGATGGTTGTGATGCTGTAGAATCTCTTGAAGATTGCAGGGTAGTTGTGCCACTAGTGGATGGTTGCGATGATGCATCATGCCCTGAAGGTTTCGGGGTAGATTCACTACCAGAAGCTGTTTGTGTTGCTGCAAGTCGGTGAGACACAATGGGATTTACTTGACAAGTCTTTTTTTTTCTCACTGGTGGTGACAGTTCTTCTTCTTCCGAACTTGACAGATCTTGCTCTGAATCAGGGCGGTAATGTGGGTCTGCATCGGAATCATCTGTACTTACAACGTCATCATATTCCACATGATCAACTTCATTATCTAAACCAGGAGCGCAGTCAGAGTCATCACTATCATTATCTTGAAGATATTTAAAAATGTCTTTGTCAGTGCACTTTTTATTCATTTTTATAACATAGTTATTACTAACGCCCGTAATTAGAACACAGTATTATCACTTTTCAGTCGATAATAAACCACTAAAAGTAAAATGAGTAAATTATAAAATCCAAACGTAAAAGCTAAACTATCATAATGTACGAGTGATTGTCAGCCGCACTGAACTGACAACAGGCAGCGAAGCGAGACGAACGCTAACTAATGAGGTCGGCCAAGTGAGGCACGGAATTGGACGGACGAGTCCATTTACGCCGATTAAGGGGTGCAAGGTACATGAAAACAAAACATGCTCGTGAAATCTACGATAGTTTAGCTTTCTAGGGTTAATAAACCCATGATAATGATTATATAACTATCACCATCTATTTCATAATTTTCAATCATATAATTTGATACTTCTAACCAATCTGTACCATTCCCATGACACAAAAGATTGTAACGATTCGTTACTTACACAAATAATAAGATTTAAAGCGTCAATTTTCGTTGTTTTATTTTTTCAACTAGAATTCATAGACAAATTGAACCCAATGTTTCATTCACTCGTTTCACACGTACATCTGCCCGTCGAAAAATGCTTGCAGTTCGCGCGATGAGAATTAACAAAAAAATAGCATAGATGAAGTTCTTCAGTAATGTTTTACTGCAAGTACACGAAGATGGTGCGACCTCGAACAGGGCCGCACCCAACGAAAAACAGCGAGCCGCCGAAACGCGGCCTCGCCTGGCAGCGATCGACAGACGACTGGTGAAGTCCTGCCACACTCTTCTCCACGCAGGGAGTAGACGTCACATGACCTCACCGACCAATCACACGCACGCTTCTTTCACGCTTACAGATACAAGCCAATCACAGAACAAGTTACAATACATGAAAAAACTTTGTACATACAGAACTCTGGGCTTCCCCTGATCTATCTCTTTTCAATTTCACATCGAAATCGGGGACTTCCATTCTCGTTCTCTCTCCCACACCGTGAGAGAGCAGTTATCACACAGTTCCCACGCAGTGGGGAAATTACCGTCTTTATCTCGGTTGGCGGGGAAGCACTGTTTCTTTCTCACTTTCACTTACAGGCCTCTTATGCCTCTCTTTCTATCCATCACCCCAGCCCAGACACAGTCCCGTGATATATAATTATATTGCAACACGTTTATTAAAATTAAGAACAATAATCATAATACGAATTACTTTACAAAATTAAACTTATTGAGAAAAACCTGAAAAAGTAGGCCTAAACAGGTAAAATTCTAGTACAGCGACTTCTTTGTGAATAATTACATAAAAAATAGTACTGATTGAAAATGTCTAATAAAATAATAAATACCTTCTTAAAAACATAGCAAGTGAAAATAACATATATGAGTATCCATAACGTCTGATAATACTGTCTCATAACATACACACCAATCTAAAAACATTGACTTATTTATATTTACCTATACCAAAAGAAGTTTAAAAGAAAATTATTTAATTAGGAGGGCAGGGTTCTGCAATGCTACAAGATAATAAAATAAACCCTATGTACAATTTTAAACATAGTACTAATGTTAAACTATAATAAACAATCTATTCCAAAATAACATCTTTCTCGTGACTTCTTGAAATTATCAAACATAATTACTACTACAGTACTCAAAAATATAATTTCCTAAAATTATTTTTCTTTCTAATTCAAGAGAGACTATTATTTTTAAGGTACTTCATTTGTGTGTATGGTGTGTTTAGGAATCTCATTTTTACAATATGTTATTTAATCTGACTAAATTCAAATGTTTCACTTAATCATTTACTGCCTCTGAGAAAATATAAACTTTACCTATATGTAATAAATTTCGTCTTCAAACGTAGGAAAATACATGTTATAAAGAACATTTTAAGTAACCCAAAACTTGAAAAATTCATATAAAATTTTAATTTACCATTTGCCAAAAATAAAGTAATTCTTGTATATCATCTAACAAAAATTGTCTGTCCTAGCTGGCCCTAGCATTTTCAGATTAAAAAGGCAGTGAAGATAAGGCAGATATTGTGGACAGCATTCTCAGCTAGTGGCTATCAGTAGGTGAGAAAAGGCACACATTCAGTATCAGAAAATGGAATAGGCCCTATGGCAAAAGTTTCTATATTTTGGTATTTTAGAATTATCCTGTAGTTTCCCCATCCCCTCCCTTTCCTAGTTTTTTCCCCCTCCTATTTCCAATTCACAAAAAGCGGGGGGAAAGAACACTTTTATTGCAGCTGCTAGGGGCCATTCGTTGACCAGAAAACAAAACCCTAGTAATCATATGTCTGACTAGGATCTCTTGAGTCATCCAGTGAGGTCATGTTCCGGCGAGAGTGGCCATCCTCAAGATGATAACTGCATACTGGGTCACCTGTCGTTAAACAGGTTTTTTTTATCTGGCCCTTCTTCAGCATGTAAAGTCCAACATTGCTATCACATCATCCTGATTATGGGTGCTAAAGAAGTAAGAACACCTCAGGAGCCATTACAAACCAGCCTGTGGTACTCCCCAAACACCATCAGCAGGCTGTTCCTGTAGGGTCAATCCATATCAAGTATCCCAGCACAAGTTGCTTGACCATTTTAGAAAAAAATAATTTTTTGTGTGTGGCCTCACTAGCATATAATAAGTTCAAAACCACATAAATATAATTTTATCATGCTTGGTTTATTAATGGTTGCTAGAATTACTTGATCGGGTGCGGCAGTTTTCACGTTTGCAAGAATTTGGGGGAACTCCAATATATTTTTATTGGCTGCTTCCGGAATTATGAATTAAATATACGAAAATGGGGTACAAATATAGTCAAAATTTGGGTCAAAAATACGAGATTCAGTGGTGTGTAGTGAAAGGAAGACTTCAAGTCTCAGAGTTGAAATTCACACAGGGAATTCCTTTCTACCAGTTGTCTTTGTATACCAAAAATGAAACCTGAGAAATATTTTTTTTAGTTTCTATGAGCTCGTCAACTTCCCACTTTTTGCATTTTTTACAAATTTTACACCTAAATGTCTCTGGTGGGCAAACTGATAAAAATTTGGGATTATGCCAGAATGAAGCTCTATATGATAGTAAACTCCTGTAAAAATTTGGACTTTGAGACTGCACTGTGAATGCAGAAAAAAAAATTTAATGTGTGGAATTTTGCCTTTATACTCTAGGGTTATGTTACTTACCTACCCATTAAAAAAACATCAATTGTATCAACCAATTTCATATAAATAATTAAAATTCATATTATCATCACATTTAGAATATTACAATACGTATTATAATGCACTATTAATCTGTACTACAAGGAGCACTGCACATTAATTAGTATTTGTGTTATCTTTGGATATTTTGTCTTATTTATGTTGTTTACTTATCAGTATGGAGGGTATCTGTTCAATAGGAAGTTTTACTTCAGAAGAATGTCACAAAAATGTTTATGGTAATGTGCCTATGAAAATGAAATTGATAAGTGAGTTCAGTGAGGAAGATAAAAATCTGTTGCAGTTGAGAGTGAATAAGGCTATTTTGACAGTTTGTAAATATCATGAAATAATGTTTCTATGCAAGTATTATCATATTTTCGGTGGTGTTTGTTGTGACCCGATGCAAGTTCACAA
This sequence comes from Bacillus rossius redtenbacheri, assembly GCF_032445375.1. Taxonomy (NCBI): domain Eukaryota; kingdom Metazoa; phylum Arthropoda; class Insecta; order Phasmatodea; family Bacillidae; genus Bacillus; species Bacillus rossius. Next base: position 46,610,097 of record NC_086330.1, on the reverse strand, counting down.
GAAGGTGATATCAAAAGGACTCAGTGAAAATAAGTTGAAGCATACTTTTCAAGATGTAAGTTTGAGGTTATGTCTTGTGCCTGGAAAATCTCTTTGCCCAACATGCTACAGTAAGATATTTGTTACCAAAGAAAATGCAAATGATGAGGAAGAGGTTGATGAATTTGTTAACATCATAGAAGTTGCAGAGAAACTAGACTCTGCTTTTAATATTTTGGAACTTTTGCCAAGTACTTCTAAGATCAGAAAACTCTGTTCTAACAAAAGAAATCTAGCAATCAGTTCAAAAGCACAGAGTATCAGAAGAAGTAAAGAAGAAGTTGAGATTGTGTTTTGTAGAAAATGATTCAGTTATTCAAGATAAGGACAGTTGTCGAGTATCTTCATCAGAATATAATGAGTTAATCAATAAATTGAGAGCTAAAACTCTTACAGCTAACAAAGAAGACACAGTAAGAATCATCAGTCTTCTCCCTACCTCTTGGTCTTGCGAGAAAATAATGAACGAATTTCAAGTTACAGAGAGTGTAGTGAAAACAACAAGGAAGCTAGTTAAAGAACAAGGAATTTTACCTCACCTAGGAAAAAAAAAATGGTGCTGGAATTATTGATGACATTGCAAAAGAAGTGGAAAGGTTTTATGAAGATGATGAGAATAGTCGTATATGTTCTGGAAAAAAAGACTTTGTAGCTGTGAAAATTAATGGAGAAAAAGTTCACAAACAAAAAAGACTCATTTTGAACAACCTAAATGAACTGTATCTACAGTTTAAGAATGAATATCCAGCATTCAAGATAGGTAGGTCTAAATTTTGTGAGCTGAGACCAAAGTGGTGCATTTTAGCAGGTTCGTCAGGTACACACACAGTATGTGTGTGTCTTTATCATCAGAATGCTAAACTAATGATTGATGGAGCCCGGCTGAATGTAGACTACAAATAATTGCTCAATATGATAGTGTGTGATTCCAACAACTACTCGTGTATGATGGGTGAATGCCAGCAATGCCCAGGAAAAGAAGTTTTCCTAGAGTTGTTTGCTGAGCTTGAAGAAAGTGATTCTTTGCCTGACAATATTGTCTACAAACAGTGGGTTACTGTTGATAGAGCAGAAATGGTCACAACTGTGAAGCCAAGACATGAATTCATGGAAGATCTGGCAGGAAAGTTAGTTTCTTTGAAAAAACATCATTATATTAGCAAAACTCAATCTCAGTTCTTGAAAGAAAGGAAGATGAATTTGACTGAATACGAGTGCCTGGTCCTAGCTGATTTTGCTGAAAATTACACATTTGTAATTCAAGATGAAATACAATCTGCTCATTGGGCAAAAAAACAGGCCACTCTACATCCATTTGTCTATTACTACATGAACGGTGAAAATATTCAACAATAAATTGTGTTTGCATTATCAGTGACAGTTTGGATCATAACACATCTGGCATTTCACACATTTCAAGTTTATCTTTTGAAACATATTACTGAAACTAATCCTGCAATCAAAAAAATTCTGTATTTTTCTGATGGGGCTTCCAGCCAATACAAGAACAGAAAGAATTTAATTAATGTCTGCAATCATAAAAAAGATTTTGACCTGCAATGTGAATGGAACTTTTTTGGTTCTTCACACGGTAAGAATGCCTGTGATGGAGTTGGTGGCACTACAAAACGACAAGTTTCACGAGCAAGTCTTCAAAGAACAGCAAATAACCAGATACTTACTCCTCAAGAAATGTTTCAGTACTGCAGCACTCAAATAACTGGTATTTCTTACATATATGTGTCAAGCACAGAGATATACAATCATGCCACAATGCTGGAACAAAGATTTGAAAACTGCAAGCGAGTTACTGGAATAAGAAGCTACCATAGGTTTGTGCCTGTAAATGAGAGCACTGTAAGGTGTTATGTTACTTCAAATGCAGAAAATTTTGAAGACTTTCAAGTCAGCAAAACAATTCCCTTGAATGTGGACATAAGTGATATAGTTGCATGTATTTACGTTGGACATTGGTGGTTGGCTGACATCAGCAATGAAAATATGGATATCCATGTAAAATTTTACCATCCATCAGGACCCAGTACATCATTCAAGATACATGTTAATGATTCTACCTGGGTGCCATTTAACAGAATTCTGAGGAAACTTACACCACAGGAACTTACAACATCCACGGGATGTACACACAACATTTCTAACATTCTTTGTGCTGAAATTTCTGTGTTGCTTAACAGTCATGCTTGCTGATTTTTGGTTAAGTTTTAAACACTTAAGATTGTAAAGTACATGTATTGTAAATATGTGATATGATACATCGTGTATCTGTACGCATGCATGTTATAATAGTTTAATGTGCATAGTTGCCACATTTCAAACTTGTTTTTTATGCACTCACAGATAAATATCAAAGTAAAAATTTTTACAGCAGTTTACCCTCATATAGAGCTTCATTCTGGCACAACCACAAATTTTTATCAGTTTTCCCACCAGAGATATTTAGGTGTAAAATTTGTAAAAAATGCAAAAAGTGGGAAGTTGACGAGCTCATAGAAATGAAAGGAAATATTTCTCAGGTTTCATTTTTGGTATACAAAGACTACTGGTAGAAAGGAATTCCCTGTGTGAATTTCAACTCTGAGACTTGAAGTCTTCCTTTCACTACACACCACTGAATCTCGTATTTTTGACCCAAATTTTGACTATATTTGTACCCCATTTTCGTATATAAAAAAATAAAATAAATATATTTTACTAAATATGAAGTTACTTCAGAGCATGCTCAGTACAGTGCTATTTAATTCATAATTCCGGAAGCAGCCAATAAAAATTTATTGGAGTTCCCCCAAAGTCTTGCAAACGTCAAAACTGCAGCACCCAATCATGTAAATCTAGCCACCAATAATAAACCAATAATAAAAATATATTATTGTGGTTTTAAACTTATTATATGCTAGTGAGGCCACACACACAAAATTATTTTTTTCTAAAAAGGTCAAGCAACTTGAAAAATTAAAACTGGGACATTTGATATGGATTGACCCTGTACAGACATTCGGCAGTGAGCCTCACTTGCAGTATGAGATCGATACTACTTGGATGTGGTCGGCCAAAAGCTGTGAGCACTCATGATCCTCGCAAGGATATTAGCGCTCACGATACTCGCAAGTTGATCAACATAGTGCTGCGAGGGCTCATTACGTTTTCAAGTCGATCAGTACAGCGCTCTGAGCGCTCACGATGCTTGCAAGTTTATCAGCATAACACTTGAGTGCTCATGATGCTCGTAAGTCTGTCTGTCACTTGCAAATTGATCAGCATATCTTTCTGAGTGCTCATGATGCTTGCATCTCAATGCAGAGTGCCGTGAGCATTGCAGAGGACAGCAAGAAATTGGTAAATGTTTATTATGTTTCATATAAATGATCGTTATTGCCTGATTTGTGCCCAGTTATATTTGTTGGATGGTTCATTTTTGGGTCTTAAGATAATTTCTTGCGGTCTGTAACTGTAACTTTAAAGGCTAAAACTACATTCTTAGATAATTTCATAATGACAGTATTAACGTTGGAGATTGGTCACGAAAATATGCAATCACGACACCATGTTGCTGAACATTCCAAATCTCGGAGGTTTTTGCTGACTGCATCCATACATACGTGTAAGAATACTGCTTAGCTAATAAATACCACACGAGTAATCTCATGGTGAATTATACATCAGATTTTTATTTGATAGAATATTACATCACATGGTTGTACACACAGACGGAATCTCCAGATTATTGGGTTCCAAACCACTTGGGAACCGACTCCGTGTTCATAAATTTGAGTCATGCCCCGGTTTCTACAAAATGTCTGAATGTTTAGGAGCCTGACAAAATCTAGGAGCTAATGGTAAAAAAAAAAATTCTGTACACAGTAAAATTTTATGTATGAGGATTAACTGGGACCAAAGGCAATCCGGAGGATCGAAAATCTGGATAATTAGGGTAGTATGGGTAATAAGCAAAATAAAATCTTTAAATAAGCAAATTTACTGTTTATTATGATAAAAAACTAAATTTTGTACAAAATACCTGGTGTATTTTCCCTATATTATTTCCACATCATAATCTTAGCAAAAAATGTGTCCACTTCTGTTTTAAACTTGTTTGGTTTTTGAATGAAGCATGGTGATGCAAATGCTTTATCTTTACAACCTGTAGTGGTGTTGAACTGACCCTCCAAGTACGCCATTATATTTGTCAGCTGGTGCCCTGTATTAAACTCAACAAAAGAATTTTATTGCCATAATTCTACCGTCAATGCGGAATCTATACATTGAATCAAACTATAAATGTGAATATTTTGCGTACTTATCAGTTTTTATGTGAACGTTAAGTAAAATTACTACAAATCTGGATGAGCAAAGGCCGGATAAACAAGGTTTTATTATACTTACGTTTTCAAGTTGTATGGTTGTCTAGTTGTGAATGCAATGTTGCCAAGCATTTGGGGCGCAAAAGTGCTGCATGCGCAGTGAGTGGACCTGATTTGCGGACACTGACTACCAATCTATGCAAAGTACTTTATTTATCTATAAGCTCGTGTTGTGATGAAACATACACACACTAGTTTAAATACCGGAAAATTAACAGCGGTACCTCTTGGCGTTAGTCGACTGTACCTGTGAAGTTAGTAAGGTGCAATATTTACACATTAGTTTGCACTGCCTTTCAGGAGAGGCATTAAATCAATCTATCTTAAGTTCATGAAAATATCTGGAAATTACTAAAAATTAATGCAATGCCCCTTATAAAAATCAGTATAAGAATTTAAAAACCTGCATTGCCAAGAGATTTCAATTTCATCATATCTGAGTGTGAGAGGATGCATTTTGATATTAAGATAAATATATCAGTTTTGGTTTCAATCTTGTCACTGGCAAGAATCAAAAAAATAAAATAAAATTTTAAATAATAATACATTGTAATATTGTTCTTAATGCCAACAATAATGGTTGGTTTACATTTCATTAGTTTATTTGCTACTATAATAGCCTGAATAATTCATTTTTTTGATTTTTGTTTTATATCAATCAGTCATATATCATAAAATCACAAATATATTTCCAAACCTTAAGGGTAAAAAATGTTTTCCTATATATAATTTTAAAAAACAGCTAGTATTTTTCTAATGAATAACTAAAATTAATTTATAGCTGTACATCTATCAAAATCTGGTAAATAGTTGGATTTTGGGCTATGTATACTTTTGGTTCATAACTTTAAATATTAAGCCATAATAGCCTATTTTTGTTTATTTTAATTTTCAGCATAATTTTCATTGGTGCAACCAAGAAAGGGAGGGGACAATAATGTTAGTTCTCCCCCCCTACCCCCTAACACCATTCACCACTTGATGAACTGAAAAATGTCTGGTATTTAAAACATTGGCGTTTGCATAACTAACTGATTATCATAGTGTTTTAGAACTGTAAGACCATTGGTAATACGTATGTATAGGTAACAGTTATAACCTACATAACCATGTCAGAAAAAAATTTTATTGCAGATTTTTCAATTATGTAATTTAAATGATAGTAATTTTAACCTTGAATATGAAATTAGTTTTATCACTGAAAATTTATCACTTGAAATAGGTTATTGTCATTTTTTGTATAGTTTATTTATTTTGTATGTGTTTTAATAATTTTAGATCATCTAAAAACAATTTACTTATAACCATTATTATTAATTTATACATAGAGCCAAGATTTTATGGTGTTATAAAAAGGCAAATTTTGTCATATAAAATATTGAATTTCATATTCATTGTCATTTAAAATGAAAACACATGTAATAATGAGTTCTTAATAAAGCACAATTATATTATTCTTCAACAATTCTTGGCAAGACTTTTAAAATAGGCACATAAAACATGTACTACTGATGAGAGTACATAAATTATACAAAACACTGTAACTAAAACTTCAATATTTATCTGTAATGTTTCTGAGTTCACAAGAAAGTCTATATATATGAACATAGGTATAGCTAAACATATTTAAAAATATTTTTATGTCTAGAGCCAAGATTTTATGGTTTTGTTTTAGTTTTTATTTTCAAAGTATCAGCATTAATACATAAAATTACTCAAGTACCAAAACAAGAAATTGATGTTATTATAACTTCTAACTTTAAATAATGGCCTCAGCTATAAACTGCTGTTATTTAATTTACTTTCAAAAAGCCATACATATTAAATAAATTCTATATTTTGAATCTTGCTGCATGGCTGCATGTTATGTTTTGCCAGGCATTTCAGTGCTATTGAGTGTTTTCACTTCCATTTCAGTGTTTTGCGGTGTAGTGACTTTTTTTTTCATTCACTGTGTAAATTGGGCCATCTTTACAGCCTTAAATGCAATACATTTTTACTAACCTTCATCAATGTCTGTTTCCTTTGCGACAAAACAAAAATTTCTTTTGTACAAACTTACTATGGCAAATTAAAAACACTATTTACTGTTCTATTGTTTCAAGAAATATGTGTGTTTATTTGAATAAAAATATTCTTTAGCCTAGATAAAAATCTTCTCCCAACAACATGTAAATATAAAATACCACTACTGAACCAGAAAAATTATAAAAATTCTGATGCAGTGTATATAGTTTACATATTACCAACGCAAACATAATGATATCCAGCACCAATTTCAGTGTTTAATGGAGTTGGGAAATTTGACACCCTGGCTGAATCAATGGTATGGTACCTACTGCGAGAGTTTCTTAACATTTTGGAACTCGTATATAACTATGTACCTTGATATTTTTTCAAGGGCATGCAAAATTATTTATTAAATTTTAAAAGAATAAATAAACAATGTTTATTTTTGCAAAAAAAAAAAAAAAAAAACCATGAGTATTGAAAGTATTGAGGGTATTGATGAGAAAACATTGTTGAGTATTGAAAACATGGTATCTTCCCAACTCTACTATAGTTTACGTTTGCTGTGGTTGGTCATGAGATTCAAGTTTTGAATGTTATAGTATCAATTCCTGGCCCCCATCCTGAGTTTGGTTTTCCATGGTTTCATGAATTTACTTGTTTGGTTCCTTAACGTGACCCACGGCGGATTTATTTCTCAACATCGCTCTATTGTGTTGTGTTTCCCTCTCATGACCACACTGTCAAAAGATGTAAAGCTAAAATAAAATGATGGTAAAAAAAACTATCAACTTAATTTATCATAAATTCTTAGGCTAAGGAAATAAGGATTGACAAAAAAATTGGGATGCTAGCAATGGTGGATACAGAAGCTTTTTGAAATGAAGAGTGGACTCATATTTATACACTATTGTTTTTTTAGTTTTCCCCATGAAACATAAATTTATCCAGAGTGAGTTGCGATCCGAAGTTTAATTACCTTTTAAGAAAGAATTTCAATTTTTTTTTTTTTTTTTTTTTTAGAAAAGTGGTGCCTCTATACATATATTATTTTTATTATTTATTTTAATGTTATATGTACCTTTTGGGCCGACAGCATAGGCTGTATTCAGTTTTGGGTGCCATAAGAGAGAGAGGGGAGATATCCACCCACCCCACCCCTCAAATTTTTGACAATAATTTGCAAAATATCAGTGAAGACGGTATGTTATGTGTGAGAAGCCATGTTGCCGATGGCTACTACTGTATGGCCGTATGTCTGTGTGTTATTGTCAATAGTAAAGTAAGTTTTTTTTTAATACATGTGTTCTAATTTTATTTTTAATTTCCTGTATCCACCACTTGCTGTATGTGGTAATGACATGTTATATCCCTAATACATACCTAATACAACTTACAGAGTCAAAATTAATAGTGAAAAGACTTAAGTATAAAATACACCTATGAAACACTGATATTGTCTGGTTTTACCCAATAAGAAAAAAAAACACATTGACTGCAGTTTAAAGTAATATACTAGCTGGTTCATTTAATTTGGTTTTATATATTATTCTAAGGAACTTTGTAATGCAAGGGCTTTGTCAATCGTTTAAGTTATCATTTTATGAATCTATTACAAACAAAAGAAAATTAAATAAAAGTATTTTAAAACCTAGGTTTTGTATTTGAAATTTTAAGATCCATCACTGGGGAACAGTAGTTTGAAAACTGTTGAACTAAGTACATAGTAATAAAAATGGTTTTTGGGAATATGTATGCTAGGAGCAGCATAGTCACGTATATTAGATAGTTTGAGTAGTGTATTTGTGTACATGGGGTTTTAGTCATAACAAAGCATTTTGGTGTTTTAATTGAAGCCTTGATCCATAGTTTATCATATATTATGGAAAACTATTTTAACCATAAATTACTTGCAAGGAAGAAAATACAGTCTACATTATTGAAAATAAATATTTCAAGTGTCTAATGAATACGATAAAAACTTTCAGCGACCATAATTTGCTAAAATCTGGAAATTTAACATTTTTGTGCAATTAAACTAACTAACATAACTGTTATTTTTCGAACTATAGAAATAAGGATACTATATGAATCTCTGGCAATATAAGGATTTCATTTTCTTTGGATTCAAATCCTAAAATAACTATTGCGCAGAATATCAAAAGAACTCATGCGATGCGAGTTCAATTTGTCTTCACCGGATTTTAGGCACAAATATTAATGAGAAATGTGAAGACTGTTATTTCTAAGTGTCATTTAGGGATTTAGAGCAGATACACAAATTTACTGTAATTATATATGTATTTATAATGCCATACATTTACAGTGGAGTCCCACTAATCCGAAAATCTGTTTTATTTGAACAAGTTTTATTTTAAAATAAATGTGTAAAATAATTTTAAAAAATTGTATCTTAAAAAATCCTTTTGATGCTTGATCCAAAAATATTTTTGATGTCTTGACCCATTAATGAACATTTTTAGTGATGATGTGCTTGTAAATGTTTTAGGCTGTGTTATGTGACAACTAGATGCATATAGCTAGATGTCTATTTTTACTTCATGCTGTTGCAGTATGGTAATCCAAACAGGTCTTGGTCCCAATTAGTTCGGATCACTGGGACTCCACTGCTGTATAGAGATAGGTACCTACCTAGCAAAAAAAACTAAACTATCCCATAACCCCATACCCAAGATTGTAGTATCTGGTTTGTCTGGACAGGTAGTGCTTTCTGTTGAGGTTATAGGAAACTACATGTGTTTTTTTTTGTCATGCTTTAGCAGGAAAACTGAGGATCATGGTCTAATTTACATTCTGGTTGAATTGCTTATATCAGAAAAAAATAAATTTAACGAAAAATAAATCCTTGTGAGTTGGTCCTCTTTCACTTTAAAACAATGCCTGTTATAACTTTAATCAAATTTAAGTAGTAACTTTGTATCCTTTTAGAGGGTAAGACAGTGAAAGAAGCAGGGTTTCTGTTTACCTAGTGAAAAGGTTAGAAACCCAAAAATAACTAATTCACATTCTGTTGTTTATATTAAATATAGGTATGTATATTTTGAAGGTGATTAATCCAAATAAATAAAAAGACCTGTAGGTTTTCTGGGAACACGTTCTTGCACCATGTAATATATTTTGTTAAAACATATGAAAAAATACATTATGATTTACGAGCTATTATAACACATTCTTCCATTTTTCACAGGCTTATGATGGCTGTACCTCTGTTTTATTACACAAGCAGTGACAGCTTTGAGTGCATTTATCAGCTAGGACTGATATGGACCAGTTCCGGAGCTGCTGGTGAAGGTGTGTATTTAACTGAAATGCCACCAAGTTCTGGGAGGATGACAATAGCCGAACACTTGTACAAGGACCTCGAAGATAAGTATGCCATGGCAGAGGTGTGCCTGGAAACAGACTCTGCCACAGTACCCGCTGAGAAGTTAATAGCGCATCCCGAAGGACACATCTGGATGTCCAAGACTCAACTCGGCCTTTCTTCCTTTTCTGCTTTATACCGCTTTACTTCAGATGCACTTTGGACAATGACTGAAGTCAAGAGTTTCATCAAAAAACAACACCTGACTTTGAATCCATACAATAAATCACCTATTTCACAGTTGCAAGAGATGGTTGTACGATCTGGTATCCAGCCATACTACAAGGAAATATTTAATGGCACTAAGTTTGTGGCCGAGGTTTCCATAGCATCCGTGAGCGCAGTAGGTATGGGCAACACGAAACAAATAGCAAAGTCTGAAGCGGCAAAACAACTTTTGCGTAAACTGATTCTTAGAACATTTGAAAATGCAACAGAAACTAAGGATGTTTACTTGAATAAAGAAAATAACATATTAGTTGATTATAAAACAGATGAAAAAGAAACCTCTTTATGTAATGCAGTAGACAGCATGTCGATCAGTGGCAAAAAGCCGGAAATTTCCAGAAGCACAGATCAAGTATTGGCGAGTAGTGAAGAGCTTCTGAAGCGTGGATCCACGTCAGGGTTGTCTTTGAAAAGCAGCAGTAACAGTTCTAGCCCTGCTTCAGTTTTACAAAATCCTGTGGGAAAGCTACAAGAGTTTTGTGCAGGCAAGCGCTTGCCTTTGCCTGTTTACGAATTACTTCCACTCTCAGAAAACAGTGGCCTGAATAACATCACCACAGTAGTGAAAGTAGGTATAGTTGTTAGTGAAGGAATTGGCTGGACAAGTAAGCTGGCAAAGAAGGCGGCTGCAGTAGACATGCTACACAAGTTAAGCATGCTCAGTCGTGATGAGGTGTTAGGGAATGAGATTAGCTGTCCTAACGCACCGTTGTTAACGGACAGTACTATTGAAGTACAGGGTCAGTGTTCCGGCAGTCAGGTGCCTTCAAACCCTGTGGGAAGGCTACAAGAGTATTGTGTATCCAAGGGTTGGCCACTCCCCGTCTACAGTGATGTTAACGAAGACGGACCATCTCACGCAAAGTCATTTGTGGTTGGATGCTCCCTTATCAATTTTTATGAAAGTGGAACTGGTTCATCTAAGAAGGATGCCAAGCATAATGCTGCTTTGAAGATGTGGAGGACAGTTACGCAAAATTGAATTTCGCAGCAGCAATTACTTTTTTTTCCTGACTATGGACATTTGCATATGTAACTTGAAAGTACCTGAGAAAGGTTAATTATGTACTTGTTTTACTAAACCTAGTTTTTTTTAAAATACTTATTTTAGTATTTTTGAGCTGTGAGCATTGAGACTGAAATTGCTACAGAATTTTGCATTGTAATTAAATATAAGACGTAATATCTGACTGATATTTTTACTATTTTATGTTCCAGCATATTTACCTAGCATAGCTGTTAACTCTGTAAGTATTTTTGACGTAAAAATCTAATATTGGAAGTCAAGAAAATTGTAGAGAAGCATTATTATGTTTGAAACATATGTGTGTTGAAAGAAAAAATTGTAGAAAGAAAGTTGTTTTGTATGGTGGTGTAAGTATTAATTTGATATGTTTGGAAGAAAGAAAATAAAATAATATTTTTGGGACTTATTGTAGTATTATTGTAATTGTTTATTATTTATTTCTCAAAGAACCAATTAATTATTATTAGCATTAGCCTAGTAGCAATCAACCATTTTACATTAATGTAAGATGTATAATAATTTCTTAATACATGCAGAATTTTACATGAAAACTGAATTCTTATTTTGTATATAATGAACTGTTGTTCAGACAGTTTTCTGGTACAATATGACAGTCAATTGACAATATCAGTAAAAAGTGTTCCCACTCATGAGTCAATTTTATATTTTAATTTAACGCTAAATCTCCACGATATTGTTAGTCAGGAATAGGAATACTGCTATCGTTTTGTGAAATCTTTAAGCTGAAACACAAGATTGGTTAAACTTAGGCTTTATTTTGTCACATTTGAGAACCTGTAGCCACATCCCACATGTCTCTGTGTTAAGACACCACGTGATGCCGGCAGTACTATAGTCCAGCATTAAGTATTGAGAAACAAATCATTACCATAACTGTTTTGTTTACTTCCAGAAAGTAGGTACTATGATACATTTTTGTGCTACTTTGAAAAATTTGCAAGTTACTCGAATGGATGTTTTTATTGCTGTTTTCAGAGTTGATTTTTAAGAAATAATTCTAAATGGGGTAGGTAGAAGTTTTTAAGGTGAAAACATAAGATTGACTGCTCATATATTCTTCTAACAGTACTTTTGCAGGGACAGAAAATAGTTGTTCAACTGAAAGACTTTAAGGAAGAAATCACTGTATATACTTAAATAGCCACTGTGTGAATTTAGCTATTTAGAATTCATACAAAATTTATTTCTTGGTGATATTAAATTAAAATACCACTTTATTCCTTCATACAGATGTTAACACATTTGATCTTCAACTGAACAACAAATATTACAAACTCAATAGACAAGTATACATGAGGCATATTACACAACTTGTTTGGCAGTTTTACTACTATAACAAAATATAAACTTATTTCATTGCTACATTCAACATTTTTCATTGTGTAAACTGATTAAATTTGACTCCAGTTATGACTAGTGCTTTTACCTTATTTATTCAATATTTTTATTAATAATCACTTTGTACATTCTACTCAGAGGAATATCAGCTAATTAAAGCCAGTAAATACTGTAATTATTGCCCTCTGCCACATTGAGAACTTCTGTGAGATCAGTCATATTTTGGTTATCTATATATATATATATATATATATATATATATATATATATATATATATATATATATATATATATATATATATATATATATATATATATATATATATATATAAATGAATGTTTATTTGTTTGTCCATTATGCGTTCCTAATAAATTCATTCGGTTGCAATGAAACTATGCACACTTGATTTTGCAACACAAGAAAGATCACTGTGTAGGTGGAATTTTGATAGAGCCAATCCTTCAAGCAGAATTTAATTATTCTTGATATTTCGAATTTTCATTTTTAACGCATCGTTTATCCGATCTCTATGAAATTTTTTTCATTTGACATTTGAAACACAAGGAAGATCACTGTCTATGTGAGATAATGTACAATAGGTGGTACATGAGTCATATAGGATAATTACCAGTAAATATTTATGACAGTTCCTCTTTTCTATGGTCCGAACAATAATGATGGCGCACATGTTATATACATGGAGGTATTAGGTTATAGTGTGGTGTCTGTTCTGAAGTTGAAGTCAGCTGGTTAGCAATTGAATAGCAAAACAAATCTTAGTTGTATAAAGGCATATATATATATATATATGTGTGTGTGTGTGTGTGTGTGTGTTTTTTCCTGTAAGTGTTCCTATAACATTCAGCTGATTGCGATGAAGCGTTGGTGAGTTGGTATGCACATCCCTGCGAAGGTTTCTGAATTAGTGCAACCATTTTACAATAGGTGGATCGCGAATCGTTTTGTAATGAAATTGTACTGTATTTTGTCGATAGACAATTTAATAATTGTAATTTTTTGATAGTACCAGTTATATTCTTTTTATTATAAACTAGCAGACCCGGCCACGCGTTGCTGTGGCTGAGTGATTTAGAAAGGATTTAAAAGACAAAATTTAACACAGATTAACATATAGTTTTCAGAGTATTTAATTATAAAATAGAATTGAAAACGTTATGTTAATCTGCGTGGCCGGGTCTGTTTGTAGATTATAAAATTTGCAGGAAAGGTAGAATTATTTAATCCTTACAAATTTTTTTACATGAAATAAAATTTGTTGAACTCTGATTCTCTAGCTAATATTATTTGTTTTATTTTTATATCTGTAGATTGACAGCTGAAGATAGATATCAGTAATTGTAAACACGTGAGAATAAAATATACAAATAATACAAAAACAGCGAGGTTACGTAGTACATTGATAAACGAAAATGTGCACAACATGGAGAAAAATAAAATTTGAATTGAAACGTAGCACCATCTATGAGATATTTATGTCAGACAGTACAACAGTTGTCTGTAAAAAACTGATTTAAGGCGCCATCTGTTTGAGACTTATGAAACTTACGATTAATAACACTAATCAACATTGATAATCAGTTTATTATTAATTATAAATTATTGAGACCATTAATCGAAATAAAAATTATCCTATCTCGCAAGTTGGAAAAAATTACACATAAATGCCAATTTTCATTGAAATCGGTTGACTTGGTGAAAAGTTCACTGGAAACAAACATCAGGACACTGGATTTATATATATATAATAAGATTACAGTTATAATCTATGCTTGTGCATAAAATCTCTGTGGAAACTTGTATGTTAAATACTCTTTGTAATTAAATGTTAGTTTTAAAACAAGGGCAGGGACAAATAAATGAAAGTGATTATTGAGAACATTGAGTTTTGGAACAAATATTGAATTTAGAAGGCTGAAAAGTACTGTCATTTTTAATGTGATAATATATTTATTAATGAAAGTCCTACACAGAATTTAAAGGGATATCTACGGAGCAAGATTGAAGAATGAGAATTTGACACTTGTAAAAAAACATTAATAGACAATTAGCTAAATGAAGATTCGCTGCTTTTAAAATAATTCTAACGTATACTACTACAGGACTGAATCATCATTCTTCAAGCTCGTCAGCTTCGGTTAACTGTTATGAAAGACTACAGAAATTAATATTTTGAAGATTTTGTATTGACTGGATATTTCTACAATTTTATGAATGGTGATTATGTGTTGTTGCTTCAGGTATATGTGTGTTTAGTTAGTGATAGATTAATATTGCGAAATAGGTTAGTTGTATCCAAAATTGTACATATTATCATTGATTTCTGTTAAAGTTTGTATAACTAATTATTTAAATTTAACTTTGATTATCTTCGTATATTTCACAACTATTCCTGATAAAATTAGTATTTTCCCTCAGAAGTCCTGACAATTTTTGACGTGACGTCTAATAAATCGAACGCCGGCTGCACGCACGAAAAAGTGTCCCACTATGGATGTGTCCTATTTGCTCATTGTACGCATGCGTGGCATCTCTCTTCATGCTCATTGTAGGGCTTACGCATGCGTGGCATCTCTCTTCCACTCGATTGGAACGACCATCGATTTGACTTTTCAATCATATTTTCGTCGTTTGAATTATTAATATTATGTAATTTAACGATTGTCCACCGATTTTCACCACAATCGGTACAGTTATTTAAAAGTAATGTTGAATATTCAAATATGTTTTGAACTTTTACAGTTACACATAATAATTCAAATTACAACCGGGATCTTATGCACAATGTTTTAAAAAATATTGTAACACATTATAAATAAGTTTTGTGTATTTGGGATGCGTATTTGTTATAAAATCGAGTTATAAAAACGAAATAATATTATTCCCCTACCGTGAACAAAATTTTTATTAATGTATATATAACATCTGAAACTATTAATTACAGAATATGGCCTCGTGGGTGAGCGATCAGCGGCGCTGTTTTCTAATTGTAAGGTTGTCGATTCGAATCCCGGCAGGTGCGAAATTTTTTTTGTACTTGTAAAAATAAATACGGCGCACGTAACATTTCAAAAGTAATAAATATATTTGAATAATGAATGCAAATAAAAGTAAATTTATTTATTAAATTGTACATTTCATTTCACCCCTTTGTATCCATACAAAATAGTAATAATTCAATAAAAATGATTCAATTTTATTCATAAAAGTATGCAGAGGTAGATTTTATCATACAAAAGATAGAAAAATTAAAATTCTTCCTCAAAGAATATAATATTTTTAATGCCTAAATGGTTTGGTTGCAAAAACCTATTACGGCTCAGTCTCAGGCCGAATATATTTCATTTTCTTCTGGATCAATCATTTCATCAATGTTTTGTTATGACGTCACGTTAAACTATCGTCCGTAAACCGACTTTACAGACAACCAATTTTTTTGTTTAATTAGGCTTAGTGCTATTTTAAATGACCTAGTTTTTTTTACTGAGGCTTATTACTGTTTGGCAAATTTAATTATTATTTTTTCGTATTATTTAAGTATCAACCATTATTTTTGGATAAAATTAATTAATTAGTTCTACATTGCTTAACGTTTAATTATTTTTCTTGAAATATTTTCCTTTTACTTAATTACTTAATTGGAAGATTTTGGTAAATACAACTAAATTAATTTGGTGCTCATTTTAGTTAAGTGATTATATTGCCTGAACAGTAATTTTAGATCAGTAATATTTTACCTTACCGGGCATTTTGGTTATTGAGACACAGAAAAATACATCATAGGTAATGAAGTGTAGTTTAAATTTCAATTTTATATATATATATATATATATATATATATATATATATATATATATATATATATTATATATACACATACATACATTAAAATAAATTTCAGTTTCAACAAATGTGTGTATTTAATATAATTTAGTGACAGTTCGTGTGTTCTCAGTGTATTAGTGCGCACATATTACAGAATTGAATTTGATACAAACAGTGACATTTCAGTTTGTGTATGATATAAACAAACAGTGGCACACGAGTCATTTCAACAAATGTGTTTAACTCATTTAGTTTAGCAGCATGTGTTTTTGGTGTATGAGTACATATTCATGAGAGAATTGAATTGAATCCTTACTAATATTATAAATGCGAAAGTAACTCTGTCTGTCTGTCTGTTTGTTACCTTTTCCCAACTGAACGGCTGAACGGATCGTAATGAAATTTGGCAAGGAGATAGATTATATCCTGGGGATGGACATAGGCTATCTTTTGTCTAAAGAAATAAATTTTAAACGGGTTAAAAAAATATATCTTAATTTTATGTAATGTGTGTCGTAGATATACAAACTGTTAGTGTCATTCCTCTATGTCTGCCGAGCAATAGCTTTCAAGCCATTACGTTACGTTTTGCTATTGTAAGGAACTTAGTAGAGAGTAAGAAAAAAATAATGATCTTGACAGTTTGTAGTGTCGCCATATTTGTTTCAATTTTCAATACCGTTTTTGTATATTAAAATTTAAATTGCAGAAAAAAATCATGTTTCATAGACACATAAATAGTGAGTGTGTGTAATTTCTCTATGTCCACGAGGTCTCGCCGCGTCAATTTTCTCCTTGGGGCGAACCCGTCCGCTTACTTAAATAAACAGCTTTTATCGTTGAATGATTTAATGATTTATTTCATGAAACTCTGCTCTCATAAAAAAGTTAGTTTGATAGACATTCAATAGGTGTCTCGCTCTCTCTGAAGATCAAACTATGAATCGTTACAAATTTATTTCCTTTATTTTTTTAGTTTGATTTGATACAATATGATTTCACTAAAAATCAATTTCTACCTAAGTACACGCACCAATTTGTTTTATTTAATTTCTTTATATATTTTTTCTCCCTACCTAGGGCACTCATAATTCTTTTAAATTTCACGTGTATGTTTTCAATGTCATTCGAGTTGTACAATTTTTTTTGTCAAATTGGTCATTATTTATACTTTGTTTCATTTTGGAAACATACATATTTTAGGTATTATGACAAATAAAAAAATTAGTTTCACTAACATTCTTAGGTTTTTATTGTGTGGAAAGTTTCAAGTTCAATATTATGTAGGTACATAAATTCTTAAACTTATGAATTTCTTCGAAATTTATTCATTCTATTTGTCAATATTGTTATTTTTTTTACAATACCTACTTATTTGCAAGGAGTTTGGTTTAGTGTTTATAATTTATCTGCTGAGCGTCAAGAGTCTTAGGGCTGCTGAGACCGAAGACCAGAAATATTTATCAATTATGTAATATATTGTTGAAAAATTTGAATTTTACTATTTCAGGAAAGTTGATTTTTTTTATTAATTAGAATAGTTACGTGTAATTGCCATCTTCCTTTATTTCATATTAAACATTATGTTTGGTTGAGTGTGAGATAATTTTATTTATGTATGTGTTAATTTCATTTGATTTCATATATATATTCTTACCTACCTACTTCTATTAAATTTCAGGCGGATGTTAAGATTGTCATTCCAGTTGTATAAATTTTTTTGTCAAATTAGTTGTTATTTATACTTTTTGTTTCATTTTGGACTATGTTATTTTTTTACTTAATTCAAAGATTTGTCTATTAATTTCTATACTCTTTTGGATAAGCGGAATATTGCCACCACAGTTTTACATATAAACAAATCCTACAAATGTTTTAAACATTATGACAAATAAAAAATAGTTTCACAAACATCCTTAGTTTTTTTTTGGTGTGTATAGTTTGAAGTTTAATATTATGTATGTACGTAAATTCTTAAACATACAGTTATTTATTAATTTATTTAGATAATTATTCATAGGTCGGTAATAAGCTTTCTTTTTGTCAATATTGTTATTATGGTAGATAGGAGTACAGTAATTGCCTACATTCTTATATTCCTTTATATCTCTTTCGAGATGGAGTGTTCCAAACCATTCGAGGTCTTGAACATCCACTTTCCGCAAAAGTGAAAGCCCCAAAATTTTGAAATATAAGAATATATATAATTGTATGTTGGCATGTATGACGTCGATAAACTCTTACACCGTTTGACCGATTGCCATGAAAATTGGCACATCGAAGTGTTTTTATCATGGAGAAGATTTTTATACTAACCATTTTTTTTTGTAACTCGCCGCTAGATGGCGCTGTAGCGCATAAACTTCTAAACCTTTCAACCGATCGCCATGGGTAAACAGAAAACCATAGGTCACAGATACACAAACAGTAATTATGTGTCATTTCTTAATGTCCACCACACTGGACATATCGCTATCCATTTTGCTGTAACTCGCGAACAATATATCAACCGGTGTTCAGCCCGGGCAAAGCCGGGTACTGCAGCTAGTTATATATAAAAGAGTGATAGACATAAAGATAGTGAGAGATACCTGTATAGAGAGATAGGGGAGATAGAAAGATGCATAGAGAATGAGATTGAGAGATAAGGAGATATAAAGATATATAGTACATACAAATGTATAGAGACAGAGGTAAATATATATATAGATAGAGATTTACATAGAGAGATAGAGAATTAGAGATGGATAGAGAGAAGCTTTGTATGTGTGTACCTACTTCAAACAAATTACAAAAAAAAAAAAATTGAATGAGGCATTGCAACGCATGCTGAGCATTAGCTAATAAATTATTAAAATTAGAGAACTATTTATTCATCTTATTTGTTTTTTAACCGTAGTAGTACCCAGTTAATTTTATTACTTCATTAAGTTCAAAAATCTGTTATTATTTTTCAGTGTCAGTCCCCAAAAATGAAAATGCTTTTGAATACAATAGTTTTTAACTGAGTTTTTATAATATACTAGCTTAAGTGCCTAGTATTTCCTGGGCATTACTCAAGGTGTAAGGAATATTCATTTTTTTTTGTAAATTTGATGTAGACAGTAGTATTACTCTTATTTTGAATGTCAAGTGTGCAAAATTTCATCACGTAGTAACGTAAAGTCTTCTTTAAGGTGTGAAAAAGTGAGATTGTAACCAGTGACAGACCTTTATTTTCAAATTCAGGTGTAAACAATAATTCATTTTTAGTGCAACTTGGGTATTAAAAAAGCTGTGTTTTTGAACATTGAGTAAATTTTTTTTTTTTTTAAATTGTACCAAAATTATAACTTACAGGGCGGGAAGAAGGGTTGATGGGTAGTTTGTACTAAATCAGGTGGACACAGTTTTTATTGTTGTACCAAAAGTATGCATTAAGGTGTGGGAAAGGTGTATGGGGAAGGTTTTTTTTAATCAGATGTAGACAGTAATTTACTATTTGTTTTCAAACTCAATGTGAATCATTTTATAAGGGTTAGCAAAATTATGCTTTAGAGGTTGGAAAAAGGGGAAGGGGTTGTTTTTAAACTCACGTAGACTGGGAGATTTTGGTAGTTTATCATAAAATCAGGTGTAGACAGGAATTATCTGTCTATTAAGAATGTCAGGTATGCAAAATAGCATCACTAAGAACCAAAATTCTTATTTAAGGGGCGAGAAGGTAGAAGGATAGTTTTATTGAAATCAGATATAGACAGTTATTTTACTGTTATTTTTAACATCAAGTGTAAAAGAATCCACTAAGAAGTACCATAAATTTACTTTAAGGGATGGGAAAGAGAGTTGGGGTTCTTTTTCAAAATATGTAAAGAGGGTTATGGGGTAGTTTTTTTTTAATAAGGCATAGACATTAATTTTCCTCATATTTTGAACAAAATTATGCAAAATTTCATTGTTAGTACCAAAATGCTTCTTGATTAATGGAAAAGGTAATTGCTATTATGATCATAAAGTCTGCAAAAAAGCATCAAGAAGAACAAAAATTGAAATTTAAGTGGTTGTAAAAAAGGATAGGGGTGGTTTTTCAAAATTTTATGTAGACAGTGGCCTTCGTTGTGTTTTGGTCATGTCTGCAGAATTTAATTGAGATCGAAGTAAAACTGTAGATTTGTATAAGAACAAACAAATGGAAACTCTTCGTTATATATACAGATTAGATCGATAGAATCTATGCAGAAAATTGTAACGGAATGTATCTGGGTATCTGATAATTCTTTTCTATTAAGCAAAAGGTGCCAAATTTTTTCTAACATTTCCACATTTGCACTGGAAATTACTAAACCACAAGTTAAAGTTTTTGCTATCTACTTAATTCTTATTTGATGTTTTTTTTTTAAATGCATTGAGGGTGAAATTTCAGTATGCAGTGGAAATGCAGTAATCTGTGTGCACATCATGCCACAGAAGTTTAACAGGTGGAAGTCTAATGCACGTGCATGTAACTGCTATAGCCACAAGCTGACCACGCGTGGTGGCATTATCTTGTATGTATTCGCTTATGTGAACATCGGAGGATGTACCAAGTGAATCGGTGTGCCAAATAAATGTTTGTGATAGCAAAACTATCCTCTATTACATTTTATAAATTTTGTCACAAAAAGAAATAATTGAAAATTTAAAAAATAATTATGTTGTAATCCTGAGATTATAGTTTTGATAGAACAAAAATAATATATTATCAGCTTATCTTGGTGGATAAACGCATGTTATCTCTTTATAAGGGGTTCATATATATATATATATATATATATATATATATTACTTTTTCAATGAAATTTTTATTACATTTTAATCACTAAGTTGAAGAAAATTATAATATTAAAAATTATTTCTGTAACCATCTAACTTTTGATATGTAGCTCAGACCATTGCCTTTTTTTTACATTAGATATGTGTAGAAACTGAATTGTTATAGTTATTAATAAAAAATAAATCTTATAAACAATCAAAGAGATTGTTTGGATGTGTGTGAATGTGTGTGTGTTCGTTTAAATTTAAATACACACAAACATATGAAGTATTGTTTCGGCTTATTTGTTTCTTTAAACAATTCTTCAATTATACTCCGAACTAGATGAAATTTTGTGCACTTGACCTACAAATATGAATAGTATCACTGTCTACAATAGAGTTAGAAAAACTATTCTCATTCTGCTTTCCCACCCCTTGGTACTTTTTGATGAAATTTTGCACAACTGACTTACAAAATAAAGAGCGACATTACCATCTACATCTGATTAGGAAAAAAGAGGAATATCACAGTCTTCAAGACACTTTGCAAAAATAAAAAATAACCCCATTATCCTTTCCCACCCCATAAATGAGAACTTTGGTACTTCTGAATTCTGAATGAAATTTTGCCCAACTGAAAAATAAAGTAAAATGAGGAATACTGTCTACATCTGTTTCAAAAAAGAGAAAACACGAACAAATTATTATCTATCACTTAATAAAAAAAATTCTAGGAAAATAAATGTGTACTGTTCCACTACTTAAAGGAGAATTTTTGTTCTTGAAGAAATGTTGCACATATAACAAAAATTACTGTCTACATTTAATTTTTGTAAAAGAGTAAGATAGAGATCATTGTCTATATATTATTTTAAACTAAAACCACCTCATCTCATATTCCCTCTCTTTAAATATGAATTTTGGTGTTTGATGGAATTGGAAACTTGATATTAAAAATAAGACAAAAACTACTCTCCAAGTCTGATTTTTGAAAAAAAAAAAAATTCCATTCTCCATCCACCAGTTGTTTGTATTTCTGAAATAAAACATAAAAATTACTCTCTTTACATTGCATAAAGCCTCGGTAATACTGTGTACATCAGCTCTTTTTTGTGTGTGTGTGAGTTGGGGGGGCACATGCTAAAACATGCATTTGTATGCAAATTTTCTAGTGTTACGAAAATTACGATCGCATGAGGGGAAATAGCTAGGTATGAGGTGGAGGAACCAAGAGGGGATGGAAATAGGTACATGGTGGGAGAACCCATAGAGGAGACGGCAGGGAAAGGTAGAAATTACGCAGCATACTTGCGCTCTTGCTCTCTTGCGCGTTTGCATACTTTCATATGTGTGGTTATTTCTTGGGGGTGTACGTCGCGCTATCACAACTCCAGGGGCCGTTGGCGCAGTCGGTGATCGCTGGAGCAGCCGTGAGCAGGCTCCACGTGGCGGTGTGCGGCTCAGGTTGAACCCTGCCATGCTGCAGGGATAGGCGGGTCGCGGCGATAGGTACCTTTCTGCGCCTAATGCCACCCTGACTTTAGGGAGTATTTGGGCAGAGAGCAACACAACTGGTTTTAAGCTTATTGTTGTGCACCGTGCCACAGGCCATATTCAAAAGGAAATCTGGTTCTTTCTTGTATGTATTATTATTTTAATTACTAGTGTAAATCTGTATTCTTAAACAGTTTTATGTGAGTATTGTTTAAGTGTGTAACTAAATATTTCTGCTGGTATAATGCTTTTTACGCTTTTGTTTGAAATGGGTAATTATTTGTCACAAATTATTATTTGACTAACTAAATCACACACCATATTATGGTTACGAGCTCACTAGTGTGTTAATATGTTAAGTTCAATTATTAAGAGGCGTGAATATTTCTCAATCGGAGTGTAGCTGTGGGTGACCGTGCCTCAAAAAAAGTAGCATTACGCTCTAGGTCCTATTCGTATGCCATGTTGTCACATGCCAGATATATACCTCAGACTACACACGTCCATTTGGAAAATTAGTTAAGCTTCATAATATACCTAATTATGGGCAAGCTTCATGTTTATTTAAAATCAAAGTTTGTTTTAAATGTACGAGAATAAAATTTTAGTAAAATTTTTTTACTCAAAGAATGTACAATTTATTTATAAGTGTGAAAAAGAGTTATTTCATTTGAGATCATACATGCGTACATTTTTCATTATCACTCACACATTTTTTTTCTGTTACAAAAGTTATGATATTAATTTTATGTAATTTATTTCATTATTTAAAACATATTTTTTGTATAAAATCAATAAGAAGTATAACTTTTTGTGTTGGGCTTTGCTAGTTCATTGTGTTCACATTTTCGAATCATGTCGGTCCCCAATAATTAGTCTGGATGGTTGAGTTCTACTATATTGTGTAATCTCTGACTTCTTATAAGGATTCTCAATGCATATGACTATGAGTGCTTAAGCATCATGCTTGCATGATGAGGCAGAGGCACGTATTGATGGCTCCTTACCAATACCAATTCCTGCCTTAACTTATTTTTAAGTAAGCACTAAGCAGACAGTTGGTATTTTACACGTGCAGTGACTGCTACTCTAATTAAGATATTAGTTCACTGTGCTCACAATTTTATTAGCATTAATTGTATGAAACTAAAATATGTCAATTTTCTTCATCTGCCTTATTAGGTCTCAGAATTAAGTACATTAATTTGTTTTATATGATTCAGGAAACTGTTATGTGAACGATAGCTATAAAATATTATGAATTAAGTTTTCTTTTTATATAAACAATTCTTTTTCTGTGTGTAAAATCTTAATGAGTGGTTTATGAGTAATATCAGATACAGTTTGGTATTTCAGAGTATTGTAATTGTTTAACACTTAAGTTTAATTACTGAAAAATCTTGTGACAAATTAGCTTTTGTTGTTCATCTGTAAAATGTTTCATTACTTAGATATTACAAGAAAAAGAATAATTAAACATATTTATAATAACCACCATATCTCTGAATTATGAAACATAAATGCTACATTGATCATTAACTTATACAGTTTTTGTACTAACTTCTGGGCTTCAGAATAAAGAGAGAGAGAGCAGTGGCGAAGCCAGGGGGGGGGGGGTTTAGGGGTTCAAACCCCCCCCCCCCCCCCCCCTTAGCACCAATTCTTTAATTAATTTCTTATTCATCACTCAAACAAATTTCATATTAAAATTAATAAAAATTTTACCATTACAATAATTAAAATTAAGTACCGAAAACTGCTAAAATAGCACTATTTTACATCTTAAAATCCAAATTTTCCCGGGAGAGGACCCCCCGAACCCCCGATATTTTTTTAGACCTAATTGATTCATCATGAGCATACAAAAACCAAGAAAACAAGGATGACCTATCCTAAATATTTAATATTTTGTCTATTAATTTCAGTTAATTTTAAGCCTAGTCTACAGTCAGTCATTTTTAACTTGAATTATGCTAAGCCACTGACAGGCACTAATCCTGGCAAAAGTTAAACAATTCAAGACTTTAGGCAATGATCTTACATAAATGAAAAAATCTGAGCATTTTGAACTATCCAATAAAAAATAAATGTAAGCCAGTATTTTTTTTTACATATTTTTATTAAAAAGTATTTATGCAGCATGTTTTATAGCCAGACTATCACTAAGTTCATGTTACTATTTTTAATGAGGTAAACTTTTTTTATTAATAACTGAATTTAAGCACAAAATATCTTTTTGTACTATAATACTTTTTGTTATTTTTTTATTGCTATTGTGATAAAATATGTGGACACACAATAGATGCATAGAATAAATACAAAGAATTTAAGGGAGCATTATTCACTGTGGTATTATGTCATGCAACCTGTCCACAGGTGACTTCAAAATGATTGTGGTTGTTTACAAACTGCTCATGAATTACGTTGAGTTATGTCACTTTTAAGTTATACCTGTTTGCACTATTACCAAAAAAACTAGATGTAATATTTGAGATAAAAGTTACCAATTTGTACCTTTTGTAGCATACCTCTTTCTTGTCCTGCAGGGAGAGTATTGGCACATTGATCAACTAGGAAACAATTAAACACGTTTATTTTAATTTTATTTATTTATTTAAAATTGTGACATGACCACCGACAGTCGTTAGACTTGGGTGGTGGGCACGATAATTTATTATACATGTACAAACATAAGGTTATCACCGCAAACACATGGACTCGCTCCTGGGCGGTACTATAGCAGGTAAGAACAGCACATGGCCAACTCACGAAGGAAGAGTACCACATATTGGCGGTGATAACAAATACACAAACACAACAAACACGAAAAATACAACACTACAATAAACACCAATAACAACAGACAACACAAAATTATACAAAAAAAATATAACAATATAAATTACTAGATTGCATGACTTGATTTTACAAATGCCATATAATTCACCTACGAGAATTACAATATGGTGAAATTAGTTAGATAAACGTTACCACCCTCCTGAGGGCCTGATGTCAGTGGTTATCAACCGCGACACATTGCTCGGGGAACCCTCTCTTGCGCGCACGCGACAGGAACCACGCCTCGTCGCCAGTGTCTGGAAGTGCGCGAGCAGCCACGTCACGGCCCGACGAGGCATGCGCTGGGGAGATCGCCCCCGCGGCGCCGCGGCGGCCATGAAGCACCGGACACCGGGCACCACGGCCGTCGCCATGTCTGTGGAGCTCGCAGGGCCGTCATTCACGTCGCGAGGACGAGAAACACGGAACCCGTAACCAAAAATGCATGCATCAGTTTACAAGCACTCTTTCCCTTACATCGCAGAGGATGGGGGATATGAATTATACATCCCCACCTCCTCTTCCACACCGTCCCAACCGAAATCCTATAAACAAAATAAATAAATAAACACCAACCCGAGGAAAGAATTTGTAAACAAACCGCGGACAAAGTAGTTCTGTAATAACCTATTCTCTCTCTCTCTCTCTCCCCCCCCCCCCCCCCATTTTTTTTGTAATGCAATTCTACGTACCTACACTCCTGCCTACATCTATATGGGTGACGTTGATAAAATCCAACACCGTTTAACCGATAGCCATGAAAGATGGCACATAAATAAAAGTTTGTTTTTTTTTAATGGAAAAGGTATTTATGATATTATTTTGTAACTCGCTGCTAGGTGGCGCCGCAGCGCATCAACTTCCAAACCGTTCGACCGAGCGCCACGGGTAAACAGAAAATCACAGGTCGTAGACATGCAAACAGTAGTTGTGTTTCGTTTCTCTGTGGCAACCACACTGTCGTATAGCGCTATCCATTTTGCTTTAACTCGCGGACAATATGTCACCCTGTGTTCAGCCCTGGCAACGCCGGGTACTGCAGCTAGTTCCATATAAAATATGGAATCACCTCCGGACTTCTTTCATTTCAGGAGAAAGTATGAATACTTCCTACTGCTAAACCAGGTCAATGTAAGGCAATGATAAAATTCTCTAATCAAATTTAAAAAAAATGTAATTGTATGGTGTTATGTAGTTAACCTAATATTTAATGATGTGTTTATAGAATTTTGTTTTTGTTTTGACACGTACCAATTGTAAAACGGCCAAGGGCATTAAACAAATATATTACACTTCCCTATGGTAGTCTAGTTCCATGGCTTAGTTTTAAACATGTATTTTTTGACAGAGGAAAGGCTCAGACGAGGGTGTTCACGGGAGGTTTTAGGTATGAAATAGGTTATACTAATATTATAAAGCTGAAGAGTTTGTTTGTTTGAACGCGCTAATCTCAGGAACCACTGGTCCGATTTTAAAAATTCTTTCAGTGTTGGATAGTACATTTATCGAGGAAGGCTATAGGCTATATTATATTATCAATAACATTAGGGATCCTTACTAAAAGTCCAATTTAGAATCAAATGCGTTGGAGGGGGTTAGATACAACGTGCAGTACACGTACGTAGTGTGTGTTGACGATGCCGCAGGCGCTAGAAGTTAACGACTATTTCATTGTTAGTGCAGTCCTCATCACCGTTGAAATTTTGCTGGTACTTTAAATATCAAAAATTGCCCTTTTTTTCAAGTATATATATTTTACAGACTTGAAACTTCACAGTAATGTTCCTTATGTTACACAGGATGACATTTTCCGAAAATTAGATCTCATGGGTGGTTAAAACCAGGCAACAGTGGGTACTTTGTCTGCATGAGAACAGGATTTTGCATTGTTCATGCCTTCTGCGTCTCCATGGCAACGGGCATCGCGCGGCAGTGGCGTACCCACAAGGAGGGGCATGTATAATGAGCGGCGCAAGAGTGATTTGACTGTAGACTGCCGTAGCGAAGTACGGGTACATCAGTTGTACGTTGCGTGCACGAGTCGGGAAACCATCGGTGCTATTCATGTTCTCTCCGGTACATTATAAAGCATTGTAATAAATTTTCACCGAATTTTTTTTATTTGCCATTACTGTAAATGGGAGATGTGGCTTAATTTTTTTCCATTAGTATAACCGTGCGAAGCCGGGTCGGGCAGCTAGTCTCTAATATTTTCACAATACAATTACAGAGGCGCGTTACCGACGGGAATAATTCAAGCCAATCCGGTGCCTGGCGCGTAGAGGCGAAGAGACGTGTGATGCGCGGGTCAGTGTCGCCCTTGGCGCCGCCGCCGCTTCTAGAACTCGAGCGTCCAAGTATGACGAATGAGAAATGGCGGAAGGTATGCCGTAGCACACCGAGAAAACCAGTCATCTGCATTGACTTTGACTTTTTTTTTTTGCGCGTGAAAATTTCGCTTTTGTCTTCGAACCGAAGTTGCAGGTGAGAAATTTCTCTCTTAGATTATTTTGGGTGATGACTGAACATTTGTTTCAGTCTTTCTTCAAATGCAACATAATCGTTTTAATCTCAAGACGGAGTTACGTAAAGGGCTGGTATCATGTGAACGTTAACTGTCAAAAAACATTTTTAATATTTTTTGTTTGTAGCAGATCTAACGTTAAATCGAAATTGGTTCAGCGCGTAACAGATGAAAGACATAATTAAGCGACGAGTGCTTCCTTAGAGATTGTCGGAAATCGATCAAACAACATGTAGGCAAACTGGCAAATTATTTAGGGCACTACAATTACCGAGCGTTTCGAAAATTCCGATCGCATGAGGGGACTAGTTAGGTACGTGGTGGGGGAACCGATTGAGGAGGAGACGGCAGGGGAGAGGTAGAAATGACGCAGCATACTCACATACTTGCAAACTTGCATACTTGCACACTTCATATTTGCATACCTGCATACTTGTACACTTGCACACTTGCGTACATTACACTTTCATACTTGCGTACATTACACTTGCATTCTTGCAGATTTTTTTGATCTGCGACCTCAGCCAAAGAGAATTATGTTTCCTTTACCTAATTATATAATAAGCAAGAAGTTTCACATCTGCCACGTGTGGACTCCACGCACACATTTTTTTTCAACAGTTGCTTGCAAGATCTTTGATCTTCGGTGGATAATTAAGGGCGCCATTTGCGTGAAATTTGAAATAAAAACCACTTTAAAAAGCTGGGAATAGCTAAGGACGAGAACATCTCTGGAGCAATGCTAATTACGGCCTTTTGAATGCGATCTGGGTATGCTTTCGCCTATCGACACTGACTTCATAGCATTTGAATGCCAGACAGCAGACTATTTACAATTTACGTAATTTTATGTAGATATTCATACCTCGAACATGATTTACATATTAGACAATCAAGGAGTTCTAACTAGTGTATATTGAAATGTGAAAATCAGCAATTTTTACAGTAAATTAATTGTTTTAAAAAAAATTTCGTTTGACAGCAATGATTTTTGTATCTGTTTTCCCATTTAAAACAAAATATTTTGAATAATGAAACACTGACCTAACTTTGTAAGTTTTCCGATAGAGTTGTATCTTGCAACGTGGAAAATAAGTATATGAACGTAGGTACTTGCAATATTATGTTTGCAGAATGCATAGTGCACTAATATCAGTTGGCCGGCGCGTATTTATTATGGACTGTATATTTTTTGGGGGGAATAACATTGTTCTATCCGTCAGATTCCAAGAAACTGATTGCGATGGCTCAGGCAGCTGATGATAATCATTCTTTGTTTTTGACGCGATAACGGTTAGACTTATCACCGAAGAAGACAGACTACATTTATTGGGAATCCACCGCGTTACTTGACTTGTATGTGTAACATAATATCTTAGCCACACGCCATTGCTGGTCTTCGCAAGTTGTAACTGAAAAAAAAATTTGTTTTCTCTAAAGTCGGTTTACGGACGATAGTTTAACGTGACAACGTCATAACAAAACATTGATGTAATGATTGCATACTTTTATGAATAAAATTGAATCATTTTTATTGAATTATCACTATTTTGTATGGATACAAAGAAGGAGTGAAATGAAATCTACAATTTAATTGATAAATTTACTTTTATTTGTACTCATTAATTCAAATATGTTTATTACTTTAACGAAGAGATTATTTTAACTATAACTTTTATACATGTTTGCTATTTAACTTCTTCCAATCTGTGTTATTCTGTTAAGGATAGGACGATGATAGGAAAAGTAGGAAACGAATGGGAGTGTTTCAAGTTTGATGTGCCTCGAAAAAGTCAAATCGATAGTTGTTCCAATCGAGTGGAAGAGAGATAGATGCGGCGCAAGCGTACAATGAGCGTAACGGGACACTTTCGTAGATTTATTAGACGTCACGTCTTAAAAACCCATCACGAATGGACAACATAGAGGAGTACATTCATACATATACAACAAGTTATTATCCAGGTATCAGCCGATGATTGACTTTCCTTTTGGCGGAACCCCAACTCCTTCAAAGGAAGTTACTAGACAATAATTGTGCCTGCTTCATATGACATTCGTCCTGACTCACGGAACCCCTGTGACCCTGCCACGAACCCCAGGGTCCCGCGGAACACCTACTGGGAACCGCTGGCTTAGACAATACAGACACTTCCATGGTGGCATTTTTTCTTACTAAAATTCCTTCCACGCAATTCTCTGCGTTGTCCAAGCATGCAACATTTGGCATGAGCTGATATTGTCATGTTCTCCGTGTGTTCATATGGGCCTATTCATATTTTCTGTGTGATGTCCATTCCTAAAGTGACCTGAAAACGTCTATTCGCTCGTGAGTCGAACTTTCTTGTGTGACAAAATACCATCAGATTTGAATCGCTAACTACGGGAATAATGGTGTGTCATCAATGGTTGAGCCCGCAACGGGTAGATCACGTCTGTACGTGTTTGTTGAGCAGTATTGTGCTTGCCTGTGACGTCATCGTACCACTGTAGGTGCATGCGTGATAATTGATGGTTAAATTACATATTAATTAGTCTACTGCGCATTTCTTCATTTTTTTTCTGTTATAACTAGCGTAAACCAACAATAGCGCATGTCCAAGATAGTGTGTTAATCCCTCTCCATTGCAAGAGCCAGTCAAAGAACGTTGTACTGTACGTTCAGCTTGTAAATGGTGATGGTAATGCCCGTATTATTGAAGCGCCACGTTTTCAACCTCACCGAGCGAGAGTAACGAGACTAATGGTTAGCGGCCAAGTCTTCAGAACGTCCAACTAATGAGAACGGAATGGCGCAAATATTTGTTGTAATCCTAAAACATCATATCGTTTCAAGCCATTTTGTGCACGGCCGAAACACCTAGTTTCCGTAGTGGTGAAAAATCCAACCAGAAACTGGGTGTCATTTTGAATGACTGCAGTGCATAACAACAAACGTAACAAAAAATATTACAACAATAGTCAATACAGCCCTACTACCAATTAAGTACGCAATTTATCACCCCCCTTTTTTTTTTCTTGGCCACAAATTAAACTGGATAAAATAATGTTTGTTTTAGAAAAAAAAAGAAAAACATTTGTGTGTGTGTACTTACGTACGCGTGTTACAAGTTATACTTATCTTGGTGTAATAAAAAACAAACTTTAATTTTGTATGCAAAAAAAATTAATAGAAATAAAATAGTAAAAGAACTGGAGTGATATAAATACAGTTGGTAAAATATAACTTCAATCAATTAAAAAAAACCTCAGTATTCAATATTAATACAAACACACGCATTAAATTATTTAATTTAGTAAAATAACCGAGATAACATTTCTATTAATATTCAAAGTAATACCGAGCAACTTAAAAATCCATAACATTTAAAATTAGTTTTTCGCGCGGTCATATCAGAGAACTTTTCAATAATATAATCAAAATTCAATGTCCACGCAAGTCTTGAATCAATGCATAAAGTTCTTAGATCAGTAAGCCTTTGTTTTATTTATTGTTGATCTCAGGCAATTCTTTACTCTACTAAGCACACTGAAAGATCTTTCTCTGCTTGAGAAACAGAAACAGGAATTAGATACACAGAATATGCGCAGTGAAACACACACATTCGGAAAAAAATTAGCAATATTGATTTCTAATAATTGGTTGAACAATTTTAGAGGCTGCAGTGTAGATTTAGAAATGTTTGACTTGTGAATCATTTTAGGATACTTCAATTCTTCTGTTAGGTCCGTGCACAAGTCTGTGCGTATTTATTATGTCACGTAACAAATATATATATGTATATATATAATTTTTTAAGCTACCTTATTTATCATCTGCATGTTCACAAATACACACCACTGTTTATTGCGTGAGATTTTGGATATTTGGATCTTACTGGACAGTTAATTAATATTCCAAGCAAACTGGAGACAACTGGATCGAAAAAAGAATTACACACACAAATACAACACGATTATGCTTCGCCAACTGTATATTTTGGTTGTGCCCATTGCAACACGCTGAAACAGAAATAACACGGTAGACAAATCAAAGAGTGTCAAAAAGCTGGCTGCAACAGAAGCTGTCCCGCTCAATATCTTGAGGAAAAAAAAGTCTCCCTCACACAAAATTCACCTGTCGTTGCCGGCAGATTATTCATTCCCTTATCGGGTTTTAAAACAAGCCTTCTCATCATCTAAGATGAAACAAAGTATCTCCTAGATGTATTGTTTTGTCTCTTTTTGTAGTCTGTTATCATAACTTTTTTCCAGGCAGATTTGCTTATATGAAGTTACAGTGGCCACGAATGTAAACGTGATATGATCACATCGCAATTTTCGTCATGCTATCGGGGTAAATTTACGCATTAAAAAGACTTCATTTTGCCCCCCCCCCCCCTTTTTCCCTTCTCGCCATCCCTGCTAAGTGGACGTTGATTTCTGTCCTATTGGAACACGCCTCTCATCGCCATTATTAATACCATTTTATCGAAGCTAACAAAATCGCGAGTAAAACTGCGGATTCCAGTTTTGAAAGGGATTACGATATTTGATTAAACGCTTCCTTTTCATCATCCCAAAGTGATCGTTCCTAATTTTTGTAAGGACAGACTACGTATGTCATACCCTACTTAAGTTGTGACAGTCAAAATTATTACTAGGGATGTGCCTCTGAAATTCTTAAATACCATTCGGCTTTATAATTCGAAAGATTTGATATTCGAGAAAACGATCCGATATATATACATTTCAAGAAGGGAAATTCATAAATTCAAGCACTAGCACCTGTGTAGTTTGCAAGGACGACCTTATTTATCGCGACCTATTACGATACAAACAAATTCAAAAAATTTTTCCCTCGAATACTAAACAAAAATGTGTGAAAAGGACACTATAACAGGTGCGCTAACTCGGCTGCGTGCGAATTTATCAGAATGTTACTTTTCCCGTTTGTAGCTCTTGAACATTTGTTCGTTTTATCTCGTTTATCTGGACGTCTTTGTGATAACACGTTGTACTTAAATGGGTGATTTTGTTGTGCGGCAGCAGATGATAAGGGACTTTCCGTGTGTTGCAGTTATAGTAGATAACCTCCACTTGGTAAGTATGCAATGTAAGATCAGTGTATTTATAATATCAGTTTTAAAATATATGTGATTATTTATGCGCTTTAGAGTGCATTGTGTAGATAAGTAAAGAATCTTCCAAATTTGAGTTTGCCATACCAAATAATAATTTGAATGCGTCAGAAGTGAAATAACACAAGGTTACTAAATTTGTTGACTAACGTCACTATTTTCGGGGCCCCTCAATTGCGGTAATTCGTTTATTCTAATAAGCACTATACACGCGTTAAACAATATGGGTCTTGAGTGATTAAGGGCATCTCACGGAATCACTTTAAAATTTTACTAGGTGTTTCGTTAAATCAGGAAGCCATTAAAATATTTAACGAACAGTCTTTATAGAATCGCTGTGGGAAAGATACAAGACGGGCGCAGGTTTTGACAGTAATGATTTGAT
Organism: Bacillus rossius redtenbacheri; assembly: GCF_032445375.1. NCBI lineage: Eukaryota > Metazoa > Arthropoda > Insecta > Phasmatodea > Bacillidae > Bacillus > Bacillus rossius. The sequence goes on along the minus strand of NC_086330.1, from coordinate 46,576,692 downwards.
AGGGCGAATCCATAAATCCAGATTAGCTTAAATGCACCATAACTAAGGGTTGTCATGGCTTAAATGTCCTTAAAAGCTTTCTTTAGGAAATTATCATCCATAATGACTCTTGCACTTTTAACCATTTGGCTTATTGGTTGAGTGTAACTGATTACAAAAAATCCTTGAAAACTATTTAAAATTAAAAATATATATGTGTAATTTTCTTAATCCTCACCATAAAAATATAAATAACAGCTAAAATATTATTTTCTAGTCTTGAGCCTTGCCTGGCAATGTAAGGGTAAACAAACAATGAGGATTATGACCACATTTCCCTTCATAATCCCTTTCCTTGTGCCTGGGTTGAAAAGTAGTCGTGGGTCCATCTAATGTAGGTGACCCGTGCGCCGTTGAGTAGCAAACTGTTTAGTATAGACGACTCCCAGTCAGTGATATCGGTAGTGGAAAATCACGTTAGCTTGGTCGTCAGCGGAAACAATTGACTTCGTGGAAAACTACTGTTCCTTATACTTTACTTCGTTTCAAATAAAATTATTTTGATTTACTTAAATATATATAAGTATACGTGTATATACAAGTATACACATATATACAAGTATATGCGTATACGTTTTGGCTTTTGAAAATGACGGTGTACCCGCAGGGACGTAACTAGTGGGGGGCAGACGGGACTTGTGCCCCGGGCGTCACATTGAGCAGGGGAAATAAAGGCGGGTTGGGGGGGGGGGCGCTAAGAGCTAAACTAACAGAGTAATTTTTACTATAGATATTTACTTCAATATCGTAGTGTTAGAAAACAAAAAAAAAAAGAAATATGTTGTGGACAGGTGAACTAAATTAATAGTATTGAAAGAGATACTCCCTACATGTACATCGTCAAATATTTAAAACTTTTATTTTTCGCATACTATCCAACTTGCGATTTGTTAATAAATGAAATTACTGCAAATAAATATATTTATTTATATCATCTTAGTTGAATAAAACTATTGGATCAGTGGAAATAATATGTGGTGGCGATATGAGGTATTGTCGGGAAAAAAATTGGTTTGGTTGGTTTGTAAAAAAAGGATAAAGGGGGAGGGGTTGCCAAGATGAGGTTTTGCCTCGAGTAAATTAGTTTCCCCGAATTTTCGGCATGCCGTTTGCAGCCTTCTTCGAAGGCAACTGGCCCTGTATTAAGCACGACTCCAGAGAGGATCCATTGCTGGAAGACGATAACCCCTTTCGGGCATGGATTACACTTTGGAGAGCATATTTATTATTACTTAAATACTTAAATTCGTGTGTTATACTTTTATTTAATCGAAATTTGTATATAAAGTAAGTAGTATAGAATAGTTCCTCCGTAAACAGAGGTAGGAGTGTGGTGTGTGTGTCTGTGTTCGCCATGTTGGATTATGTCGTCAAGGTGACAAATGGATAACCTTGAACTTTGACCTTTATCTTGATTTTTAACTAAAAAAATGCAAAAATTACAATATGACCCTAAATTCGCTCCAAATTCGCCGAAAAGTCGCCTGAATCCGCCAAAATGTCCAGTTTTTGAGGAAAACAGAATTCAGTCAAAATATCTTTAAAAAATCGGAGAAATGAAAATTTCCCTATTTCTTGGAAAAAAATTCCCGTTTTGAGGGAATATAAGGGAGTCTCAGACGATGCGACTCTCAGTTTGTTACTGGCTACGGCGGTATAAGGATCACCTAGTTTATCTCATCTGTTGCATAAGTCGCGTATAATTACCTGTTCTTGTGAACTTGATGGTATATTTACCACCTTTAACGTCGAACTCGATGGAAGTTATACCATCGTTTACGGGAACCCTGACAGCAGCGACGACGACGGCAGCGCAGATCCCGTTGGCATCGTCGACGACAACCACGAAGACCTTGATGAAAATTGTACCATAGACTGCAGAGATCTCGTCAGCAACGACGCATACCCCGAGGGAATGTGTAACATTGTCACCAACAACAATAAAGGAGACTTAAACTGGCGTGGTTCCACCAGTAGAAGAGACTTTAATGATTGTAATGCTGGCTGCAGGGGAAACCAAGATGAACGACGTTTCACTCTCGATGGAGACTCCAATGGCTGGTGATTTGTCAACAGCTATCGAGCATCTATGTCGTTACTGTAGCAAGATATGCTCGAACAACAGTAATGCTCGACGACACGAGAAGAGAGAATGTGCTAAGAATCTAACGTGCAAAATGTTAAGCTGTAAATTGTGTTGCAAGCAATTTTGCAAGAAATAATAGGCTGAAAGGACACTTGCAGATATGTAAAGGCTCTGCTGTGTGGCAGAAAGTAAAGATTTCGCTACAACAGCCATTGATTGATTCGCTTAAGAGTACATCGGGAATTGGTACTACATCAGTTACATCAGCCTCTGGTTCGAGCCTGAAAGGTTCGTCTTCATCAACTAGTCATCCTTGCAGCTACTGCAATATGGCGTTCACCTTTTTCCCATGATGCACGAAGACACGAGAGAAGTAAATGCATAATTAATTCTTCTTGTATGAAGTTTCGCTGCGATAAGTTCCATGTTTGGTTTACGCGTATTGACAGTTTGATACGACATGTGTAGAACTGTATATGTGAAGACTGTTCACCTGATGTGAAACTATCTGCAGACATTTCGACTCCTTGGTTTAAGTTGGTGCCTCGTATGCGTACAAGCACAAATACAGATGTTCAGCAATCGATTGCGTTTACGCCTGGACATGAATCTAAGCCTAAGACTGTTCTTGGTCCATTACAGATAAATGATAACGGATTCCACTTTACTAAATCTGCATTTCGTGGAATGTTGAAATAGTACTATTATCTTAATAATTACATTTCGTGAGTCAAAATACATTTGTACCTTTTTTGACGATATCAATCAGAACATAATCAGTCAGCTTACAGATGAAACAACAACGCATGGATCTTTAAAACATAATTTGTGGTTGGACTGTGTACATAGAAAATCATTTCCGTTCGAGCACAAAATGAATAAGTGCGCACTCAAGACAGTGAATACTCCCATTTACAATTATGACAGTCTGAAGTAGTCTGTTAAACACAATATCGAGAAACTCTGTCGGGAAGAAAAAGATTATGTAGGTAAAGGATCTGGCTGGTCTCTGTCTTCAGTGAATCGATTGGAGATAAGAATTAGCAGTTCAAGCCGATGCACAACTAAAAGTTTATTAGATTGCTAACTTTAGCAAGTGTTCCTGCAGTAGCGTAGAATTTATGTAAAAAAAATATATTTGTAAAATGTTTTTTTGTTATTTCTAAAACCTGTATTTTTTGTAATTTTAATTAAATTATATATTTTGCATTAGCAAGTATCAAACAAAGGCCGGGAATCGAGTGAATCAATAGTTAATTAATGAGTAATTTTTAAAAGGAATTTTGTGGGTTTTACCGAATTTATAACATTATTATTACAGATTTTCAAGATGGCGGACGCCACTATGCTCTGGTTATTAGTCCTCTAGCAAGTAAAAATTAAACTTATATGATGGCAGCATCCTCTAGTAGATGATGTGTGTACTACGTGACACTATCGCTCCTAGTAACAAGTATTGAAAACAAGATAGCGGCAGCACTCTTTAGCAGATGATGTGTGTATTATGTGACACTATCGCTCTTCGTAACAAGTATTGAAAACATGATGGCATCAGCATTCTCTAGCAGACGATGTGTGTACTACATGTCACTCTCGCTCCTGGTAGTGAGTATTGTAAAATAAAAGGTAGCGACTTACAGCAGATGGAAATATGGCTGCTGTGATGACATAATCCAAGATGGTGACCTCCAACAGACAAAACAAGATGGCGTATTAACATCATAATGCAAGATGGTGGACGTCAGCAGACGAAAACAAGATGGCGGTCGCGGCATCATACTGGCTGGCATAATATATCTACCTTGGCATTAGTGGTGGGAGGTCAGTCTGTCGGTAGCTTCTGTGGAGGAAGGATCTGTTGTCATTTTTAATTGAATAACCTCACCGGATTCAAATCGAGGACTCCATGATGTGCGTGTTTGAATTAAAATTTGGTGAATTAAATATTTTTTTTAATTTTAAGATGATTTCAATTATTTTTGGATAATAATTATAGATTTTCAAGATGGCAGACAATTTTCAAAATGGCAATATATTTTTACTAAAAATTGAATTAATTAAATTTCTCATTAAAATCAGATAATATTTATAGAATTTATATATGGCGGCCATAACGAAAGTGCAACGGTGATGTCATAATATCAATATGGTGACCATGACATCCCAATGGTTGAGGACATGACTTCAGCGGCTTAGGGTGGCTTCAAGATGAGGACTGTATGCTGCTTTGCGAACCTTTTAAGCTACTAGCATTTTTGAAGGCTAAAATAATAAATTTTCCCTCAATATGAAAATTTTCACCTCGAAATAGGGCATTTTTATTTTTTTCGATTTTTAAGTTTTTTTTGTTGTATTTTTTTCCCCTAAAAACTGGAAATTATGGCCGATTTGGTAAATTTTGGCAAATTGAGGTAATTTTGGCCAATATTGAAGGTAAAGGTCAAAGGTTAAGGTCATACAAGATGGCCGCCGTGACGTCAGTATCCAAGATGGCGGACACCGACACACACACCACACTGCTACTCCTGTTTCCGGAGGAACTATTATATACTACTAAAGATTTGATACCATGGACCTGTAGATATTCGAAGACCAATATCTGACTTATTTAGGCTGGTATTCCAAGACTCAAAAATTAGGGTTTTGGTGTTTAATATGCTACACCTGTACCTAACCATATTCCTACTCCACTATAGGACATGGCCAGTCCCTTATTTTTAGGGAACGGATTTTGGTGTCCTATCCGTTGCCGATCTGTTACACAAATTCTGCGCATGTGCAGAGCTCACATTTCCGTTGGTTTCGTTCAGATGGCGGACCCGCTTCTGGCGCCATTAACTCGTATATATTATTTTTTGTGATCATCGGGTGTCGTACCAAGTGTGTTGGTGTGCCAAATGAAACTATATGATAGCGAAACTATCATGGAATAAATTTTGTGTACTTTAATGGGCATAACAAGACATAATTGTAGCTTTAACAGTACTTGAGGATATTAGAAAGACCGTTCTATTTTTGTGCGTTAGTATTGCTATAAATTGTATTTTTGCCGTAACAATTGTATCGATAGTTGCGAAAGTCCACAAGAATGCATTGGAATCAGGTTCTAGCCTCGCGCAGGACACTGTTTATGAAAAAGGTTCTCCCTTTTGTTTCCTTACTGGGATTCGGCTTGGACACGTTCTGTAATTCGGCCAGCAAGTTAGGTTACGGTTGTGATTATTTGATACCTTACCCGAACGTTTCGGAAAACCGCCCGTAGTGGTCTGATCGCTCGCCCCCACCAAGACGTTCTGGCGGGGTCAGTCCCCGGATGTTTCGCAAGTGGAAACGTGACTGACGTATTTAGGTTCGTATGCGATGGAGGTGGGGGAGGGAGAGATTGGGGGTATAATATATCCCCCAGAAATCACAATAAATTCATCATTCCCTTCACAAACAAATGGGAAGAATTTGAAAGCAAACAGCGGGGAAAGTGGTTCTATCTCATCCCCCCCCCTCCCTCGGCGAAATGCAATTCTGCGTACTCTCCTTGAGCGGGTGGGTTTTTTCGGGTTGCTTCCGTATTCCCCAACCACTCCGTCGTTCCGCCATTTCTCCATTCTAGTTTCATCACCTCTCATCTTCTTCCATAACTGCGCAGAAGTACACGAGACTTAACTTAAATTAAAACCAGTGTGTGGCGCTAAATATTTGGCCGGAGGAGAGAAATGGCTGATGTCACATATCCTAAATACTTTTCGGTCAATCAAGCGATCGCTGCTAAAAGTAATTTTTTTGTTATTTCACTCTGCATGCAGAGTTATTTTGGTATTTGCAATGTTTTTAGAATGGATGATTTAAGGCTTTTACACTCACTAGCAAACACTGTTGTGGGTCTTTAAGGATTTGTTTTGTTTCTATAACCACGAAATAATTATCAGGGTGAAAATTTTTCACAAAATATTTTGTGATGGTCTTACAGTATTTTGTTTATTCCTTGGATGTTTAAGATCGTTTAGCAGATTTATTAAATTCTAGACAGTCTTACCAACATTTTCAATATATTTTAATATCTTTTTTGAATTAGAATTTGTTTGTATAGTGCTTAGTAAAACTTTTTGTAATCCAATTAATATATTTTCAAAAAATATTATTTTTTAATCCTCTTATAGTTACCTTGCCATACATTTAAGGAGTTGGGGGAAAATTAGTGTGTTTGCAGTTGCACCTATCTGGTTGTACCAATATATTTTTAATTTCACATGAAGCTTACCCCGTCCGTTTTGCTTTAACTAACTTCAATGTTGGCTTTTAAAATAAAATAAATAAAACGTGCCTCTATTAATATTTTTTTTGAGGATCTGTGAAAAAAAAACTATGTTTTTGTGTTCTTTTTCAGGGCTACAATGAGTGTACCTCTGTTTTATTACACAAAAATAGACGAATTTAAGTTCATTTGCCAGATAGGACTGATATGGACCAGTTCCGGAGCTGCTGGTGATGGTGTGTATCTAACTGAAATGCCACCAAGTTCTGGCAGGATGAAAATAGCCGAACACTTGTACAAGGACCACGAAGATAAGTACGCTATGACAGAGGTGTGTTTGGAAACCAACTCCGCTCTAGTGCCCGTTGAGAAGTTACCAGCGCATCCCGAAGGACACATCTGGATGTCCAAGACTCACCTTGCCCTTTCTTCCTTTTCTGCTCACTACCGCGCAGTTTGGGAAAGAACAGCCGTCAAAACTTTCATTAAAACTGAGCATTTAACCATGGATCCGTATAGTGAGTCCCCGATCTCGAAACTGCAAGAGATAGTTTGTTTGTTTGGAACCGTGCCTAGCTACACTCAACTATCCGATTGCACAAGCGCTAACTTCGTATGCAAGGTTTCTGCAGGATCTGAAAGTGCATTAGGTCGGGGTGATTCGGAACAAAAAGCCAAGACTGAAGCTGCAAAGCATCTTCTGCGCACACTAGTACTTGCGACATTCAAAAATGCGAAAATGAACAAAGAAATCGATGAGGAAAAAGTCGTACCTGTAAATATGAAAACAGATGATAAAGAAACATCTTTGAATGGCGCAGGAAATGTAATGTCTGTGGGTGACCGTGAGAGAAAAATTTCCGGAAGCAAACGTGATCGTTTACCAGCAAGCACTAAAGATATACCGAACTACGGAAATGTATCGAAAATTTCTTCAGACAGCATAAATGTCATTTCTAACGCCGCTATAGACGTATATAATCCGGTTGGTAAATTACAAGAGTATTGTGTGAATAAGGGTTTGTCGCTGCCCAACTATGATGATCTTCCACTTTCAAAAAACCAAGAACCGAGTAAGATTAACTTTGCAATTGTTGTAAGAGTAGGGGGTGTTTCTTGCAAAGGATTTGGTTGGACAAAAAAGTTGGCAAGGAAAGCAGCAGCAGAACAAATGCTTAATAAACTAGGCATAATCTTTCGTGATGATACATTAGTGCGCGAGATAAAACTACCGAATGGACGTTTGTTTGCTAGTGATTCTTTTGAAGCACAGAATGAATACATCTTAAATCAGATGCCTTCGAATCCAGTGGGAATGCTGCAAGAATTCTGTGCGGCCAAAAGATTGACACTCCCCATCTACTGCGATGTCAGAGAAATGGGACCACCACATGCAAAGACTTTTACTGTTCAATGTTCCCTCCTAGGCCATTCTGAAAATGGATCTGGTTCATCTAAGAAGAATGCGAAGCAAAATGCTGCTTTGAAGATGTGGAAAAGACTTACAAGAAATTGAGATTTGGATTTAGTGATATGTAGCCTACATGTATTCAATTTTGCTTGTTTAAATTTATGTACACATTTTATAAATTTTTTAAGCTATGTATGAGCACATTTTTTACACTTATTTAAAACTATTTAAAAATAACCATTTTTTATGTGACTCAAGTCTCTGTTCTTCATGTTTTTAACTAGTTTATCTATATATTTTAACATTCCCCCCACCCTTAACTCTGCAGAACAAACCCTTTGTGCAAAGTGGACATGTAGAACATTGTGAATTGTGACAAAGCTTTAAGAAGATTAATTAGATTTTAACGTCGCGTTTAAGACAATGGATGAAGTGAGAACTATGAGATGGTGCAGCGAAGGAATTCATTCTAGGGACACAAGGCAGTAGGGTACACTGGGTATGATTGTGACAGGGTACGGTAGTGACAGTCGTTATAACCGCGAAACTATACGGAATATGGCGAAGAGTATAAGGGAAGAGAGGCGCGGCGTGCAAGTCTGATCACGTTCCCTAGGATTGCGTAAGTCAGCGCGCGACATTAACCTAAGAAGGAGCCTACATTACTTTTCAACAGTCAAAAGTATTTTTCTTTGATTTCTTTTAATAATTACTGTTTTTTATATACAGATAGATTACCTCGTAATTTTTCTTGTTATAAGTTGATTATTAGTAGTTAACTACGAGTGATTACTTTTGATGTAGATTGTTTGGTTGATTCATGGCAATTTTTTGTTTTCGAAATTGTGCGTTGGGTACGGTTGTGACAAATTTTGTGGGTACGGTTGTGACATATATTTAATCGTATTTTTTTTTTCTTTTAGATTCCCAGAAAATGAAGAAAAAGAAAAACGTTTAAAGGCTAAGCAGGTAAAGAAAAATCTAACTGAACTAAAACGAAATAATAAAGGGAAAGGAAAAGGAAAAACCAATGCCAAGAAAAGAAAGACTTCACAATCTTCATCCGATGAAGAAGACTATTTCTGTCTAGTTTGTGTAGGCACATATTTTAAAAGTAGGGCTGGCGAAAAATGGATCAAGTGCCAAGGAACATGTGGACTCTGGTCCCACGTATAGTGCGCAGGTAATAGTCACCATTACTGTGGCCAGCAGTTATCTTGGCGTCTCTCAGCGCGTGGTGCGGGGACAGCGGGACGGGAGAAAGAAGAGGGGGTAAGCAGGCGACACGTAGCCGAGAGCCGTGTAGTGGCTGTTAGGAAAATATCGCCCTTCAGTGTATACCCGAAAATGGAAGGCGAAGGTGGCAGCTCGCAGAGGCGCGGTAAAGTGATAAATAGCGGAGAGCGGGAAATAATAAAAACCGTCTATTCTATGGTTTAAGTTGCTATTACTCCAAAAAAGCGCAAAAGTGGCTTAAATGGAAAGTTTAACATTGTAAGTTATATGTTCTGCATTGTTTGTACACTATGAATGCTGACAATCGAATAGTAATAATAGTAATTAATTTTAACTTAATTTTGTTTTTCGTCACCTAATACAATCATCATGGAAAGAGATTCTGCTAGCTTGTAAACTTATCATTGTTGAGCAAAGATAGAGTTTTAGTACAAGCCAGAATATTATGTATTTTTTTGTAGATTTTTTTTTGTTTTAAATTTTTTATTAATTTATTTTTATTTTTAATTTATTTTTAATTTTATGATATCAAAGAAAATGTGTGGTGGTTTTCTCCGTGTGCGCCCGATTATTCTTGTCAATATTATGTCGGTTTTCTCCGTGTGCTCCTAATTATACTTGTCAATATTATGATGGTTTTTCTCCGTGTGCTCCTGATTATTCTTATCAAAATAATGATGGTTTTTCTCCGTGTGCTCCTGATTATTCTTATCAAAATAATGATGGTTTTTCTCCGTGTGCTCCCGATAATTCTTGTCAATATTATGATTGTTTTTCTCCGTGTGCTACCGATAGTTCTTGTCAATATTATGATGGTTTTTCTCCGTGTGCTCCTGATTATTCTTGTCAATATTATGAAGGTTTTTTCCGTGTGCTCCTGATTATTCTTGTGGTTTCTCCAAGTGCTTCTGGTTATTTCTGAGAAACCGATCTCTCCATGAAGGAGTTTTACTCTTAATGAGACATGTCATTTTATTCAAAGTTACATTTAATTAGTGATTTTCGGCTACTAAATCGTCACTTGCAATATTTTTTAATGAGGTGGAAATAAAAAAAAATTATTACTCAGTCTAGTAATATACCATGAGACATCTGTGAAGCACTAACGTACAAGACGAATTTCCTTCTCCTTGGTGACTTCCGAAGCCGTGCTTCTTTTGCGGGCGTTAGTGAGCATCCTGCATCCTACATAAAAGAAATAAATTTTATTTATCTGTAAGCAACATGTGGCGATATCTGTTGTTGAAAAGCGGAACTACTTGCAACAAGTACCTTTGCATGAGATAAATTAACTCTCACCACTGAATGGTGCTATTTTAGTCAGTTAGAGACATGAAGTTTCGTAGCCATGGCCAATTAGTCAGGCAGTCTCGTAACCATGCGTTCTGTAAGCTTCATAGACCTATAGCCTCGAGATCACGTAACCTTGAGGATTTGCAATCGTATAGTCTCGTAGTCTCGCAGTCAAGATGCATTGGAGCCTCGTAGACTTGAAGCTACGTAAGCAAGTAGCCTTGTAATCTTATAACATAAAGCTGATGGTGCAGTTGGAGCAAAAGAGAAAATTCCGTCGAAGAAAGATACGGTAATTGGAGCCTTGTAGACGAGTAGCTTCGTAGTCAAGAACTCATGCAGACTTGAAGTCCTGTATCCTCGCAGTCACATAAACTTGTGTTCTAGAAGCTTCGTAGCTCTGTAGCCTTGCAGTCTCGTAAACTTTAAGATTCGTAGGCGTGTAGTCTCGTAACCTCATGGCTCGTAGTCGTGTAGTCATGATGTCTTGGGACCTCATAGAATTGTAGCTACGTAAGCAAGTAGCCTTGTAATCTTATAACATAATGCTGATGGAGCAGTTGGAGCTTTAAACACTCGAAGGTAGTTGGTGGAGTCTTGTAGACTCGTAGAATTGAAGCTTTGTATCCAAGTTTTCTTGTAGCCATGTCGTCTTGCATTTATTTGGAGCCGAGTAGACTTGTATCCTTGTAGCTTCATAGTCATGTTTTTACGTAGCCACGCGGTATTTTAGCCATGCAGACTCGCCGCAGCCATGTATAAGTCATAACCAGCTAGATCATTTTAGACTCGTAGCCTTGAGACCTCATAGTCTCTTAGACTCGTAGCATTCTAGCCAAATATCATTGGCGCTGATGAAACAAAAAGCTGTTGGAGCAATTGGAGCCTTTTGGAGCCTTCGATGTATGTAGCTGTATCAAAACAACATCACTGCAGATACTGTAGCAAGGTGTTTACCTTGATAAAGAATGCTGAACGGTATGAGAAGAATGATTGTGTTAAAAACCCACTACGTAAAATGTTAAGCTGTAATCGGTGTATCAGGTTGTTAACACGAATTGAGGGATTAAAAAGACATGGTAGAACATGTAAAGCCAAGCCTACTTACGTCATAGATCACATCGATGGATCCACTAGACTAAAGAATACAACAATAATTTTTCCTTGACCTGAGCGAGATGGTATTAGATCGATCGATCATGTTGAAGAACATAAATTGAATGATGCTGATGGCTTCGTGAAGACTGAAACTAATGGAAGTAACAACACCGTGAAAAGTGAGAATACAACCAAGCCGATATTCAGTAGATCCACAATACTTTGTAAAAATGATGGACTAATAAATTGTTTAACTTTCATGTGTGTACTATTTAAAAATAAATAAATTATTATATATTTTAAAGTATGTTTTATTTCTTGTATTCTGATTTCCAACTAAGCGTGTGTGTTTCCGCTACTGTATGTGTGATCATTCCGTTTCCTGTGTGTACTGCGTGTATACGTTTCGTTTCCTGTGTGTACTGTGTGTACGTTCCGTTTCCTGTGTGTAATGTGTGTATACGTTTCGTTTCCTGTGTGTACTGTGTGTACGTTCCGTTTCCTGTGTGTAATGTGTGTATACATTTCGTTTCCTGTGTGTACTGTGTGTACGTTTCGTTTCCTGTGTGTACTGTGTGTACGTTCCGTTTCCTGTGTGTACTGTGTGTACGTTCCGTTTCCTGTGTGTACTGTGTGTATACGTTTCGTTTCCTGTGTGTACGTTCCGTTTCCTGTGTGTACTGTGTGTACATTCCGTTTCCTGTGTGTACTGTGTGTACGTTCCGTTTCCTGTGTGTACTGTGTGTACGTTCCGTTTCCTGTGTGTACTGTGTGTACGTTCCGTTTCCTGTGTGTACTGTGTGTACGTTCCGTTTCCTGTGTGTACTGTGTGTACGTTCCGTTTCCTGTGTGTAATGTGTGTATACATTTCGTTTCCTGTGTGTACTGTGTGTACGTTCCGTTTCCTGTGTGTACTGTGTGTACGTTCTGTTTCCTGTGTGTAATGTGTGTATACGTTTCGTTTCCTGTGTGTACTGTGTGTACGTTCCGTTTCCTGTGTGTACTGTGTGTACGTTCCGTTTCCTGCGTGTACTGTGTGTATACGTTTCGTTTCCTGTGTGTACGTTCCGTTTCCTGTGTGTACTGTGTGTACGTTCCGTTTCCTGTGTGTACTGTGTGTACGTTTCGTTTCCTGTGTGTACTGTGTGTACGTTCCGTTTCCTGTGTGTAATGTGTGTATACGTTTCGTTTCCTATTGAATTTATGTAATAACATTTTTTTAAAAAGAACTTGTGGTGTTTTTATTTTCTTAAACCAACACTTTTTTAGTATTTTTTTTTAAATTAAAGATGTTTTGTATCGGTCAGGGTTCGAACCAAGGACCTTAGTCGATCCAATCAATTATTATATGGATTACAAATTTATTTAATTAATTTTGGATTTTTTTCCCGCTTTTCTAGCTACATTATTACATGATTTCAAGATGGTGGTCGAATTTCAAGATGGCGGGGAGCACCTCCATAATAAATGATTACTGCACTGTAGCGGGTTAGAATAAAACTATCCAGATGGGAATGTCCTCTATAATACAAGTACACACACAAGATGGCGTACTCCGGCAGGTGGTGGCTCCTGGTATCATGTAATGAACATAAAATGTCGGATCCATGATGGCCGACAAGGACAAAGTCAAATTTCAGGGACAAAGTCAAATTTCAAGGTCAAGGTCAAATTTCAAGGTCAAGGTCAAAGGTCAAGGTCAAGGTCAAAGGTCAAGGTCAAAGTTCAAGGTCAAGGTCAAAGTTCAAGGTCAAGGTCAAAGTACAAGGTCAAGGTCAAAGTTTAATGTTAATATACAAGGTTAAAGGTATGGAGAACAGAACAATATATTAACATGATGTCAGCACACTCTAGCAGACGAAAACAAGATGGTGGACTCCAGCGGACGAAGACAAGATGGCGGACATGATGTCATACCAGCTGATGGTAAATACCTTGTTATTGGTGGAGGTAGGTCAATCTGTAGGTGGCTTCTGTGGTGGAAGGATCTGATTTTTTTATTTTTTGCCCTCACCGGGTTCGAACCGAGGACGGTAATCGATATAATCAATCGGAATTCTATTAAGTTAATTTCTTGATGAATTTTGGAATTTTTCCCGATTTTCTAACATAAAAATTACGGATTTCCAAGATGGCGTCTAAATTTCAAGATGGTGACTAAATTTCAAGATGGCGACCATAACGATAGTTGAAACATTAATAGGATACAATATGGTGGTCGTAACGTAAAGTGTAAGAATGGTATAGTACTCAACCAAGATGGCGGGTGTAACGAAATATGCAACATTTATATAATCCAAGATGGCGACCGTAACAATAACTGCAACAGTGGTTTTTAAGATTTTTATTTAATTCGATCAAATAATTTTTTTAATGATTTTTAAAATTTTTCCCGATTTTCTAACATAAAAATTGCGGATTTTCAAGATGGCGGGCGTAACGAAAATTGCAACGGTGACGTCATAATCCTATAAATGGCTTAACGCTGGCTTGAGTTAAGGATGCTTAAGCCAGTTTTAGGAATTTGTGTTCTTTCTAAGGCAAAAGACATTTGTGGTTTTTCGAAATCCTAATTTTCCATCGAAACGGGAATTTTTCCCTCGAAAACGGGAATTTTTTTCTTAAAACGGGAAATTTTGAGTCATTTTGAGTCAATTTTGAGTCAATTTTGAGGAATTTTGAGTCCAAGATGGCCGCCGTGACGTCAGAGATGGACGTGACGTCAGAGATGTGGCTCGGCTCCCCGCTCCACAGCCAGAAGCCAGTTTCAGGACCGGCTATCATATACTACTCTCACCTACAGTTAATTTACGTTTAGTTAACGTTTTGACTGATTCTATGAAGACTGTTATAATATTAGTTGTTACAGTGCCTTATTAATTATAAGAACAAAAGTGATGTCAGATTTTAGTTCACTTGCTATATGAATGTTAACTTTGTTTAGAAGAAGTTTATGTTTTGTTATTTATAACAATAAAAGTAACTATAAACCATTTTGCTGTATGTTTATGCCTGTCACTACCGACCCCAACCACTGTCACAACCGTCCTTGGGGTGTGGTCGGTTGTGACACTTTCCTTTTTTTTAAATTTCATCCTATGACTAATACAGCGTATTTAAGAACAATATATTAGTATTTTTACGTAGACAAATAAACAAATTACAATTCGTGTTACTTTTTTCCCAGCTAACTGATAAATTAACAGAATTATTGGCAAACAAACCAAAATCGTCACAACTGTACCCAGTCTCCCCTATACCCTGAGAACACCCATTCGCAACGTCTGCCATGTTTCTCATCAATAACAATATTCTAGGTTTGACCACATCGGAAATCGAACCTGGATCTCTTTGATGAGAAGTAACCTAAGTGCCACGGTGACTGCGCAGTATGTAGAAAAGATATAAAATAAAACAAAAATGAAAATGCTGCGTTTATGCGGTGATCTTTTATTTACAATTGTACAATTTTGGCAGAAATATCACAGTTTTTTTTTTCATATCAAAAGCGTAACTTTACAAAAAAAAAGGGTACAGCTTTCTACAGCACAACCCGTTTTTACATTAACAATTTTTTTTTTTTTAAATTTCCTCATTCCATAAAATTTGTACAGATTTAAATATACAAAGTTTTACAATAAAATACGCAACATCATTATTATATCACAAACAAATTTTATATGACAATGTATGAAGTTTATATCATATCTTATATTACATTTAACTTTCAAAAACCACAGTGTATCAGTTTTTGTGTTATTTAATGTATTATAAAAAGTGAAGAAAATTGTAAAATTTGGAAATAAATCAATTATCAAAATTCAATACACGCTCAATTGCAACATTAAAAAATAATAATACATTTTTCCCCGTAAAGCAATATTAAAAAAATATGAAATTTAAATTCAGCAAATTTAAAGACCTTTCCCTGAATTTCAGTTAACCGTTAGATAAATAATTCACACAGTAAGACAATCAGACGAATAAAAAAAATAAAATAATTTTTTTAAGTAATTTTCGCTGTAGTAGTAATTTAACTACGAGCAATTTCCCCTGTCTTCAACTTGAATCAGGAAGAAACTTATTTTAGTACTATAGTATGAATAAATGAAAACTTTTTGAAGATAAATAAAAAAAGAACTAGACAGCCTAGTGAAGGTGTGACGATGGATATCTTAAAACAGAAAATAGAACTTGTACTAATTCTGGGCTCAATTATCTAAGCAAAAACAAGTAACTAAACATAAGATATAGAAAAATCTGCATTCAAAAACGCATTGTCTTTGACTCACTTCAGCGAAATACACACAACTGTTGAGTTTGAATTATTATTATTAAAAAATAAAATATTTGAAAATGGCATCATAACAATTTTAGGGGTCATTGATTTGAACTCACAATTTTCAGTGAATTGTAGTAACGTAACCCTTTTGCTTGGATTCCATGATTCACGGGCCCTTTTATGTATTAGCATTCGTGAAATATCTCTATATTTATTTGGTACTGGTTTATGTTTGCACTGCGAATTCCAAGTCTAAACCGATAAGTAAGTTTTAGGAATAAGCTCGGAAGTGTAGACATCTGTAACTTTATGGTCGAGAAAAAAAACTCTTACTGGCTTTATATATATGAATTAAGAGATCACTAGATAAAATTTACACGTGCTGTTTCGCGTTTGCACCAACACTTTTGTTGAAGTGAGCCAGGCTTAAGATACTGTTACAGAATTATTCCGCAGCATTTATATAGACCGTGTCCCAACTTATTCATAGATCACACTCTCGCCAATTCTTTGACGTCACAGAGTGAGTGGTATACCTCAGTGCTTACAACTTCTAGGCACACAAATCAGTAACCACACTTACTTATACATTAAATAAAACATTAAACAGACGCAATAAAGTCAACGCCAAAATATACACTCTACAAAACAATTGACAAACGTATGCAGTAATGAACTAATTCAACCACTAAACTGTTTAAAAATTACATTGGTCTAAAGTAGTGACCGTACATATGAATCTGTAAAAACTAAGAAAAATTCGTTTCACTTGGCAAGTCTACCTGTCCCAAATCAAAGGAGGGAAGACGGAAACGTGATTGAACGAAGTGTTCACTCGCTACACATTCTCGCTCCCTTTAGGAAGCCATATTGGTTTTCGAAGCGTAGAAGAAACTTTTAGGTTATAATCAGGTTTGGATTGTGATGAAAATAAAATAAATGAAGAAAAAAACTATTGAAAAATTAATATTTCATTATTTTAACATGAACTATGTGACTGAAACCTGAAAAGTGTTTGGTTATAAACTTAGAAGAATCAGTCCTAAGATAACAATTCGTTGTAAACCCTAAATATGTTTTTCAGACCTGAAGGATGTTTTAAAATTTGTCAGCCAGTATTAAATAATAGTTGAAAACACGGTTTTTATACATGCAGTATATAACTAATTCGAGAGTTAACCAAAATGTGCCAGAATGTGAGAGTGAGTAATGAGAGTAGGCACCATCGTGTATTCGGACACGACCTTAACAACACTGAATCAAGAATATACACATGTATTCATGCCAAAGCAGGAATAACTATTAAAAAAACACATTATTACAGCGATATTTAGTTTTGAATAAGTAATTACCTACACAAAAGTGGGTAAAATATAATTGTCCTTTTATGTGCCTACGTATTATAAGCACCGCAGGCTGCCCTTGCCGTAGCCACAGGCAGGTGAGAACAGGAAGATGTTCTGCACGGTAAGCCAGCGCGCGCATCTGTCCTTGGGCTCACAGGTAGAGCGCGCGCTGCTGTCCTTGGGCTCACAGGAAGGGTGCGCGCTACTATCCTTGGGCTCACAGGTAGAGCGCGCGCTGCTGTCCTTGGGCTCACAGGTAGAGCGCGCGCTGCTGTCCTTGGGCTCACAGGAAGGGTGCGCGCTGCTATCCTTGGGCTCACAGGTAGAGCGCGCGCTGCTGTCCTTGGGCTCACAGGTAGAGCGCGCGCTGCTGTCCTTGGGCTCACAGGAAGGGTGCGCGCTGCTATCCTTGGGCTCACAGGAAGAGCGCGCGCAGGCTGCCCTTGCCGCAGCCGCAGGCGGGCGAGAACAGGAAGATGTTCTGCGCGGTGAGCCAGCGCGCACCGCTACCAATGGGCTCACAGGAAGAGCGCGCGCAGGCTGCCCTTGCCGCAGCCGCAGGCGGGCGAGAACAGGAAGATGCTCTGCGCGGTGAGCCAGCGCGCACCGCTACCAATGGGCTCACAGGAAGAGCGCGCGCAGGCTGCCCTTGCCGCAGCCGCAGGCGGGCGAGAACAGGAAGATGTTCTGCGCGGTGAGCCAGCGCGCGCAGCCCGGGCCGCAGCTGTCCTTCACGGCCCACACGTCCTGCGACTGGAACTCGAAGTAGACGGGGCGCTCGCCGTCGTACCGGAGCATCTGGTGCACGCGGGGGCGCAGCCGAAGGTACAGCACGACGGGCAGCCGTCGCGAGTCAAAAGGCGGCTCTGCCTCCGTCAGTTTGACGGCAGGCCGCGCCAGGATGACGCCCTCGCGCAGAAGGACGCTGGCCTGACACGCGTCCGCCACGTAGAACACTATGCGGCTCATGTGTCGCCTCCTCTGCCACTCCCCCTGAAACTCAAACATTGTCCTTCATCCACAGCAGTAATAAAACTTCCTGATTTTTCCTGTCCATGACCAATATTTCAAATATACTTGGAATTGTTTCAAAATGATTTTTGTTATTTCGCAATTTTCTGAAAGAAATTAAGGAAATCCATAGAGGGCCTATTTCACGCAAAACCTTGCATGCTCTATTATATATGTTCAATGACTTTCCACGAAAAAAACAATCCGAAAGAGAAAAAAAAAATCTTTCGGTACAGCCTTTAAAGTGTGGGAATATTTTGAAGAACCTATTTCTTTAGAAATATTTTAGAAACTTCTATTAACTCCTGAACATTTTAAGACCTTAATGTAGCCGACCTAACATCCTATATGTTCGTCAATATTCAAAATAGTCCGATTTAACAATTTCTGGTATTCCATACAGCAAAACTATTTTGAATGTTTTTCAATTTAATCCATCCAGCATTGAATGTGTTAACGAATTTCATAATATGCCTTGTAAGTTAATAAAGCAACTATTTTTGATCTTCAAACATCATTTTACATCCCTTGCACTAATACGTGGACGTATATTTATTTTGGGCAAATTGTTAAGGTAAATATTAAGATAGTTATTAATAAATTCCAAAAAATTTAATTCTAATTTTTTTATTTCATTCCCTGTTTTTAGGGCAATACTTCGTTTCAACAAAAATTCTTCCATCCAATGGTTTTGGATAAAGTTGAAGCGTTTTACAATAATTTATAATGTAAATGAAAGTAAACATATTAAAAAAAAGTAATGACCTTTTTTATCATTATTTCCACCCATTGCAGTAATGGTTTGTACTATCAAAATTTGTTTAAGACAAAAGTTTTAGATACAAATTATAAGATTTACAAATAATTTGAACGGTTTTGATAGTGTACCTACTGAGGGAGTTATGATTTTTTTATTATACCCCCCCCCCCCCCTTTCTAACCCCTTGCTTCAATGGTTTGTCTAATCAAAAATTGTTTCAGACAAAAGTTTTAGACATAAATTATAAATTTAATACACGATCCGTACGTATTCGATGTTGTGCCTACGGGAGTTACGATTTTTTTCCTCCAATTCTTTTTTTATTCTACCCCTTGCAGCAATGGTTGGTCGTATAAAAAAATATTCTGACGTACGTTGTAGATAATAATTTAAGGTTTTAGAGTAAAACAGAATGAATTTAACAGTTGTATTGTACAAAATTATGAACGTTTTAAAATTCTACGACTTTATTTTTTCAACCCCCTGCAACAATGGTTCGTCTATTTAAAATTATTTCAGACAAAAGTTGTAGATAAAAAAAGGGGGGTGGGGGGGTTGTCTGCAAAGTCGGTATACGGACGATAATTTCACGTGATAACGTGATAATAAAACATTGATGAAAAATTGCATACTTTTTATTTTCAAATATTATTTACAGTTTTTGCAAATATAATTTAAATAATTTTTTAAATATAATCACGAACAATTAGTTATAGAAATAAACTGAAATCGAATCAATGTCAATAAATTGTTAATTTTATATGACAAAATTCGACAAATAAATCAAATATTTTAAATTGCTGCTTTTATAAAGCCCGCCTTAACCTGTTTGGTATTATAGAAGATTTTCTCACACGGTGGTTGGCCGGTTCTTGCACGCTCGGCTCAGGCGGAACGTGACAATGAGTCATGCTTTTTCGTGCGTGCAGCCGGCGTTTATCGATTTATAAGACGTTCATATATCGCGAATACATCATTTTTGAGTATGAGGATTTGACAAGAATGTATTATTGATCTCATTTGAAAGGATTATTACAGTATTAAATGAAATTAAGTCAAGTCGTCGGCTGTATGACGGGGTTAAATTAATGTGATACGTACGACGGGTGTGTCATACCGACGACGCATTAAGGGGCCCGCCTAGTCAGGGGTATTTTTGTGTTAGTGAGGCGGGCTGATAAGTGCGACGCTCGCAAGTTTTTCTAACGCGGTATCGCCTCTAAGCGCAATGCTCTGAACTGGAGCGGAGTCTTCTCGTCATGCATAGGACAACTACGACATTTAAGCGGTGACTGTACCATGATATGGAGGAGAAATTAAGATAAAAGTGTAATGGAAGTCACTTAAGTGCTTTTATGAATCTGTATTAGTTTTATTTTGTCTAAAAATTATCATGAAAACACGCCTTTTAGCCATTTTAACTCTTATAAAAATACATCATTCAAACTTAACCCGAAAACAAACTACTTCTCGGTCCTCAGCGCACTCTTAAACGCTTTTTGTAATACTAACCCCAAACGTAGTTTTCAAATTACGTGGGTTTTCCTGAAGCTCTGCACATCGTGTGTGTGACCAGGTATGCGGGAATCTCAACGAAAGACTTTAATGACGAAGCGTCATACCGATGATGGGTCGTCCCCATGATGGGTAAAAAAGAGGACCATGCTTGCCTTGCTGGACGTAACTATAGCGATCATGATTCATAAATGGTGTCAGATAACCTTTCCAGCGACCGCCGAGTCATTTAAAATAGCTTTGGATAAAACAAACCAATTAAAAATGAATGTAGTTTGAGTTGCTCTGTAGTCAAACTGCAGCTTGACCAAACAAATCTGATGGCAAAGTTGATAATCTTTTAGCAATCGCCGCACGGGTTCCTTACATTATTTGACTGTGAAATCTTAGAGTTTTTCCAAGCTGACTTTCGTATTTTATTGGTAAGAAAAACATATTGTTACGATTTACTGGGTTCGTAAAGGATAGCCCAATTAAAGTTTTTATCAAACACAGTTTTAATGATGGCCACTACTTATGTCACTTACAAATAATCTTATAAAATGGCAAATAATCAATTTGCAATTAAAAATAATGTTGCTTCCCCAGTCACTCGTTTCTTACAATCCATACATCTCGCTGGGCAGCACCTCTGGCGCAACTCTCGCCGCGGCACCCCTAGCGGTCCTCCGCTGCGGGAATCCGTCGCCGCACTCCGCCGCCGCCGCCACCGCCACCTCCCTTCGCTGAGGACCCACTCGACGCCTCGCTCGGATCTTCGCTCGGGACTCCTCCGCGCCCGCGACACTATCGCCCGGAACTGAACTCTCCGCCCTGGAACCTTCGTCCAGGGACTTCACCGCTTTATCGCCCGGAAACTCCGCCGCGGGAAAACTCCCGACTCCACTGAACTCCTTCCCTGGAACCTTCATCGAAGGACTTCGCCACTCTGCCACGGACCCGCGTCACTATCGCCCCGGAAACTCCGCCGCGGGAAAACTCCCGCCTGACCTCTCAATTGACTCTGAGGCCGGCGTCCTCCTCTTATATATCAGCCCAGGCGCTTTCCAGAAATCATGAGCGCGGCTGGGGCCAGTCGCGTCATTCCGCGCCGACCCGACGGCAGAAATCTCTCGAAACACGTGTCGGCAGCTGCCAGGTGGTGCGCGGGACTCCGCAGCTGTCAGGTGTCAGTTACGTGTCAAAGGCAGGGCGTCGCGCGGGGAGTGGAGGGAAGGAGGGGGGGAGACAATCCTTGTAATCTTCCACACACCCGCGGTGCATCTCATGTTGTGGTGGCCGCCAGCCAGCTCTGCACGTGTCGCGGCCTTGCTCGCGTTCGTAACAATATTTATAAGTAGATGGAGCAGACCGGTTCTGGACCACACAAAGGCTATGCAAATTAGGTAATTAATCACTGCCATCCCTCCCCAACCCCCCTTCCCCCGCCAGTCGTAAATAATTTGTTCTATTGTTTAATTTACCTCTCTCCCCTTCCACTCCCTCTCTCCTCTCTTCCCCCTCTACCCCTGTGAAGTTTGTATAGGGCTCGTCTCCCCCTTCCCAAGAAATATTCCTAGGCAGTATGAATACAGAAGCCGGACATTGACGTATGTCTCGTATGGGAAGAGGGTTTGGGCAGGCGAGTCGCGCTGATTGTAATAGGTATCAGTGGGAAGCATGATATAGGAGGGGAAAGGTTGTACAATTTTTCTGCTATTTGTGAACTAGTATCGGGCTTTAATGATAACGAGAGTGATCCATAAATTATATAGTAGTAGGATTAGGTAGATCAAGGATTTATTTTCTCAGTAATCTTTGTTAATATTTTAGTATTTATTGAACTGTTTGTCAATTATTTCATGGATTTTCCGCGTTAATTTTCATGTTGCATGTCGGTTAATGTGAAAACATCGTACTGAATCCGTTTTTCTACAAAGTTTTTTTAAATTTGGGTGCGCTTGTTTTCGGTGCAAAATATTGTGTTGAAGTATGGGGATAGAACATTTCTTTAGATAAGAATATCTTTATTTTGCTTTGCATGTTTTTTGGAGGGATGTAACTCCTGTTTACTTTATTATGTAATTGAATCTATAATAAATGTGCTTAGCAAACAGTGTCTAGTTGTTGAAATTTTAGGTGATGTAAGTAGTATACGAATGGGGCTCCGGAAACAGGATGCAGGTAGTGGATTGATGATTGTCGTCCGCCATCTTGGATTGCGACGTCACGGTGGCCATCTTGGATTGTGAGTCACGACGGCCATCTTGGATAAGCGTAACGTGACACTTTTTCGTGCGTGCAGCCAGCGTAACGGGACACAGCGTAACGGGACACAGCGTAACGGGACATAACGTAATGGGACAAGTATATCACGGCGTCCATCTTGAATCCGCCATTTTGTATGACGTCATTGTGTGTTCTCGAAAATTCCGGTGATGTGTTTTCCGCCATTTTGAATTATGACGTCACCGTTGCAATTTTCGTTACGGCCGCCATCTTTAACTTTTTTATTTATTATCCGATTTTAAAGATTTTTTTTTAAATTTATAAAAAAATTCACTTAATATAAATTTAATAAATTATTTATAAAAAAATTACATAAACGACACGGAGTTCGGAGTCCTCGGTTCGAACCCGACGGAGGCAAAAAAAAATAAAAATGGCGACCGATCCAACCCTCACAGTGGACGCAGGCAGACTGACCCCCACCACTTATGTCAATGCACATATACCATCAGGTAGTATGACATCATCTCCGCCATCTTGAAATTCGGACGCCATCTTGAAAATCTTTATTTATTATCCGATTTTAATGAAAAAAATTCCAAAATTCATCAAAAAATTAACGTATTTGAATTCTGTTTGATTATATCGATGCACGTCCTTGGTTCGATTCCCGACGAGAGTAAACAGTCGATCCTTCCTCCATAAAAGCTACCTAGACTGATCTACCACCACCAATACCAAAGTATATACCGTCAACTGGTATGACATCATGTCCGCCATCTTGTCTTCATCTGCTGGAGACCGCCATCTTGTTTTCGTATGCTAGAGTGTGCCGATACCATGTAGTATAATTATCTGGTCACCACACCTTTGACCTTGACCTTGACCTTGAAATTTGACCTTGACCTTGAAATTTGAGCTTGACCTTGAAATTTGACCTTGACCTTGAAATTTGACCTTGACCTTGAAATTTGACCTTGACCTTGAAATTTGACCTTGACCTTGAAATTTGACCTTGACCTTGAAATTTGACCTTGAACTTGAAATTTGACCTTGACCTTGAAATTTGACCTTGACCTTGAAATTTGACCTTGACCTTGAAATTTGACCTTCCCCTTGAAATTTGACCTTGACCTTTAAATTTGACTTTAACCTTGAAATTTTACTTTGTCCTTGTCGACCATCATGGACCCGGCATTTAATGTTCAGTACATGCTACCTGGAGCGACCAACTGCTGGAGTACGTCATCTTGTGTGTGTACTCATATTATAGAGTACATTTACATCTGGTTAATTTTATTTTAACCTGCTACAGTGCAGTAATCATTTATTACCGAGGTGCCCACCGCCATCTTGAAATTCGGACGCCATCTTGAAATCATGTAATAATGTAGCTAGAAAAGCGGGAAAAAATCCAAAATTCATCAAAAAAATCACTCATTAACTTACAAATCGAATCGATGGATCCCTGTCCACGGTTCGATTCTTGACCAGAGACAGTTGTAACTAATTATTAAATAAATGTTAGGTTCTGTTTTCCATTACCTTTCGCGGAGTTTATTAATCATTCACTCTACGAAAATCATCTCAAGTCAATATACCGGACCAACGAATTAAATCAGTGCCGATTAGCCTATTATGAAAGTCTAATTTTTCATTAATCTGAATAACATATAAGCCGTTCATGTACAAAGCCACACATATAGATCAATTGCCTTCAGTCCATGAGACCGAGTCATGTCATTATCAGACGTATAGGCTAGTCATTTCAGGACCACATGACCTTCGTAATCCATCGTGACATTTTTATACATTCTAAAGGACCAAGTAACCTTGTAAAATATTTTAGTAACACCAAGAGGTGATAAACTAGTAAATATTCAATCACTACATTTTGTACTACGCGCAATCAACAAAAAAGGAAGCACCAACAACGAAAAGACAGCACCACCAACGAAAAGGCAACACATTTGGAAGCACCGACAACGAAAAGGCAGCACCGACAACGAAAAGGCAGCACATTTGGAAGCACCGACAACGAAAAGGCAGCACCGACAACGAAAAGGCAGCAGCGACAACGAAAAGGCAGCACATTTGGAAGCACCGACAACGAAAAGGCAGCACATTTGGAAGCACCGACAACGAAAAGGCAGCACCGACAACGAAAAGGCAGCACATTTGGAAGCACCGACAAAGAAAAGGCAGCACCGCCAACGAAAAGGAAGCACATTTGGAAGCACCGACAAAGAAAAGGCAGCACCGCCAACGAAAAGGCAACACATTTGGAAGCACCGACAACGAAAAGGCAGCACATTTGGAAGCACCGACAACGAAAAGGCAGCACCGACAACGAAAAGGCAGCACATTTGGAAGCACCGACAAAGAAAAGGCAGCACCGCCAACGAAAAGGCAACACATTTGGAAGCACCGACAAAGAAAAGGCAGCACATTTGGAAGCACCGACAACGAAAAGGCAGCACCGACAACGAAAAGGCAGCACATTTGGAAGCACCGACAAAGAAAAGGCAGCACCGCCAACGAAAAGGAAGCACATTTGGAAGCACCGACAACGAAAAGGCAGCACCGCCAAAGAAAAGACAGCACATTTGGAAGCACCGACAACGAAAAGGAAGCACCATCAACGAAAAGGCCGCACCGCCAACGAAAAGGAAGCACATTTGGAAGCACCGGCAAAGAAAAGGCAGCACCGCCCACGAAAAGGAAGCACATTTGGAAGCACCGATAAAGAAAAGGCAGCACCGCCAACGAAAAGGAAGCACATTTGGAAGCACCGACAACGAAAAGGCAGCACCATCGACGAAAAGGAAGCACATTAATTTGTCATTGACTGCAATATTCATTGGTTCCAATATTTATTGGCTCCAATATTCATTGGCTCCAATATTCAATGGCTCCAATATTCATTGACTCCAATATTCATTGGCTCCATCAGTCATTGACACCTACAGTCTTTTGGTTCCAAAAGTCTTTTGGCCCCAAATATATTAGGCTAGAATTCTTCGAGTCTAAGAGACTATGAGACCACATGGCTACGAGTCTAAAATGATCTAGCTGGTTACGAGTTATACATGGCTTGCGAGGCTACAGAGCTACGAAGTTTCTAGTACACAGGTTTACATGACTGCGAGGATACAGGACTACAAGTCTGCAAGAGTACTTGACTACGAAGGTACTCGTCTACATGACTCCAGTTACCGCATCTGTCTTCGACAGAATTTTCTCTTTTGCTCCAACTGCTCCATCAGCATTATGTTATAAGATTACAAGGCCTCTTGCTTACGTAGCTTCAAGTCTACGAGCCTCCAATGCATCATGACTACGAGACTACGAGCCATGAGGTTACGAGTCTATGCGATTGCGAGTCTTCTAGGTTACGTGATCGCGAGGCTATAGGACTACGAAGCTTCCAGAACGCATGGTTACGAGACTGCGAGGCTACAATTCTACGAGGTCACAAGACATCCTGGCTACGCGACTACGAGCCATGAGGTTACGAGACTACGTGACTACGAATCTTCAAGTTTACGAGACTGCGAGGCTACAGAGCTACGAAGCCTCTAGTACACATGTTTTCGTGACTGTGAGGATACAGGACTACCAGTCTGCATGAGTACTTGACTACGAAGCTACTCGTCTACAAGGCTACAATTACAGCATCTGTTTTCGTCAGAATTTTCTCTTTTGCTCCAACTGCACCACCAGCATTATGTTATAAGATTACAAGGTCGCTTGCTTATGTAGCTTCAAGTCTACGAGGATACTTGGATACGTAGCTTCAATTCTACGAGGTCCTAAGACTTCATGACTACGCGACTTCGAGCCATGAGGTTACGAGATTACGTGACTACGAATCTTCATGTTTACGAGACTGTGAGGCTACAGAGCTACGAAGCCTCTAGAAAACGAGTTTACGTGACTGCGTGGATACAGGAATACAAGTTTGCATGAGTTCTTGACTACGAAGCTACTCGTCTACAAGGCTCCAATTGACACATCTGTCTTCGATGGAATTTTCTCTTTTGCTACATCTACGCCATCAGCATTATGTTATAAGATTACAAAGCTACTTGCTTACGTAGCTTCAAGTCTACGAGGCTCCAATACATCATGACTAAGAGACTACGAGCCATGAGGTTACGAGACTATGCGATTGCAAGTCTTCAAGGTTACGTCATCGCGAGGCTATAGGACTACGAAGCTTCCAGAACGTATGGTTACGAGAATGCATGACTAATTGGCCGCATGGCTACGAAACTTTATGTCTCTAACTGACTACAATAGCACTATTCAGTGGTGAGAGTTAATTTATTTCATGCAAAGGTACTTGCTGCAAGCAGTTCCGCTTTTCAACATCAGATGACGTCACGTTTTGCTTGCAGGTAAAATAATATTTATTTATTTTATGCGGGATGCGGGTTGTTCACTATCGATCGCATAAGAAGAATGGCATCGATAGTCTTCAAGGAGAAGGAAGTTCGTCCTTCCTGCTAGTGCTTCTCAGATTTCTCACGGTCCGCCATATTGGATTGCGACGTCACGGCTGCCATCTTGGATGGGTGTGACTTTGACCTTTGACCGAAACCGCAGGAATGATCGCAAGCACTCGGATTAATCATCAAAATATTGATAAGAATAATCAGGAGCACACGGAGAAAACCATCATAATATTGGCAAGAATAATCAGGAGCACACAGAGAAAAACGACACACGATTTCTTTGATATCATAAAATTACAGAAAAAAATATTTAAAAATAAAAATAAATTAATAAAAAATTTAAAATAAAAACAAAAAATACATAAACAGATTCTGGCTTGTACTAGAACTCTATCTTTGCTCAACAATGATAAGTTTACAAGCTAGCAGAATCTGTTTATGTATTTTTTGTTTTTATTTTAAATTTTTTATTAATTTATTTTTATTTTTAAATATTTTTTTCTGTAATTTTATGATATCAAAGAAATCGTGTGTCGTTTTTCTCTGTGTGCTCCTGATTATTCTTGCCAATATTATGATGGTTTTCTCCGTGTGCTCCTGATTATTCTTATCAATATTTTGATGATTAATCCGAGTGCTTGCGATCATTCCTGCGGTTTCGGTCAAAGGTCAAAGTCACACCCATCCAAGATGGCAGCCGTGACGTCGCAATCCAATATGGCGGACCGTGAGAAATCTGAGAAGCACTAGCAGGAAGGACGAACTTCCTTCTCCTTGAAGACTATCGATGCCATTCTTCTTATGCGATCGATAGTGAACAACCCGCATCCCGCATAAAATAAATAAATATTATTTTACCTGCAAGCAAAACGTGACGTCATCTGATGTTGAAAAGCGGAACTGCTTGCAGCAAGTACCTTTGCATGAAATAAATTAACTCTCACCACTGAATAGTGCTATTGTAGTCAGTTAGAGACATAAAGTTTCGTAGCCATGCGGCCAATTAGTCATGCATTCTCGTAACCATGCGTTCTGGAAGCTTCGTAGTCCTATAGCCTCGCGATGACGTAACCTTGAAGACTTGCAATCGCATAGTCTCGTAACCTCATGGCTCGTAGTCTCTTAGTCATGATGTATTGGAGCCTCGTAGACTTGAAGCTACGTAAGCAAGTAGCTTTGTAATCTTATAACATAATGCTGATGGCGTAGATGTAGCAAAAGAGAAAATTCCATCGAAGACAGATGTGTCAATTGGAGCCTTGTAGACGAGTAGCTTCGTAGTCAAGAACTCATGCAAACTTGTATTCCTGTATCCACGCAGTCACGTAAACTCGTTTTCTAGAGGCTTCGTAGCTCTGTAGCCTCACAGTCTCGTAAACATGAAGATTCGTAGTCACGTAATCTCGTAACCTCATGGCTCGAAGTCGCGTAGTCATGAAGTCTTAGGACCTCGTAGAATTGAAGCTATGTATCCAAGTATCCTCGTAGACTTGAAGCTACATAAGCAAGCGACCTTGTAATCTTATAACATAATGCTGGTGGTGCAGTTGGAGCAAAAGAGAAAATTCTGACGAAAACAGATGCTGTAATTGTAGCCTTGTAGACGAGTAGCTTCGTAGTCAAGTACTCATGCAGACTGGTAGTCCTGTATCCTCACAGTCACGTAAACCTGTGTACTAGAGGCTTCGTAGCTCTGTAGCCTCGCAGTCTCGTAAACTTGAAGATTCGTAGTCACGTAGTCTCGTAACCTCATGGCTCGTAGTCGCGTAGCCAGGATGTCTTGTGACCTCGTAGAATTGTAGCCTCGCAGTCTCGTAACCATGCGTTCTGGAAGCTTCGTAGTCCTATAGCCTCGCGATCACGTAACCTAGAAGACTCGCAATCGCATAGACTCGTAACCTCATGGCTCGTAGTCTCGTAGTCATGATGCATTGGAGGCTCGTAGACTTGAAGCTACGTAAGCAAGAGGCCTTGTAATCTTATAACATAATGCTGATGGAGCAGTTGGAGCAAAAGAGAAAATTCTGTCGAAGACAGATGCGGTAACTGGAGTCATGTAGACGAGTACCTTCGTAGTCAAGTACTCTTGCAGACTTGTAGTCCTGTATCCTCGCAGTCATGTAAACCTGTGTACTAGAAACTTCGTAGCTCTGTAGCCTCGCAAGCCATGTATAACTCGTAACCAGCTAGATCATTTTAGACTCGTAGCCATGTGGTCTCATAGTCTCTTAGACTCGAAGAATTCTAGCCTAATATATTTGGGGCCAAAAGACTTTTGGAACCAAAAGACTGTAGGTGTCAATGACTGATGGAGCCAATGAATATTGGAGTCAATGAATATTGGAGCCATTGAATATTGGAGCCAATGAATATTGGAGCCAATAAATATTGGAACCAATGAATATTGCAGTCAATGACAAATTAATGTGCTTCCTTTTCGTCGATGGTGCTGCCTTTTCGTTGTCGGTGCTTCCAAATGTGCTTCCTTTTCGTTGGCGGTGCTGCCTTTTCTTTATCGGTGCTTCCAAATGTGCTTCCTTTTCGTGGGCGGTGCTGCCTTTTCTTTGCCGGTGCTTCCAAATGTGCTTCCTTTTCGTTGGCGGTGCGGCCTTTTCGTTGATGGTGCTTCCTTTTCGTTGTCGGTGCTTCCAAATGTGCTGTCTTTTCTTTGGCGGTGCTGCCTTTTCGTTGTCGGTGCTTCCAAATGTGCTTCCTTTTCGTTGGCGGTGCTGCCTTTTCTTTGTCGGTGCTTCCAAATGTGCTTCCTTTTCGTTGTCGGTGCTGCCTTTTCGTTGTCGGTGCTTCCAAATGTGCTGCCTTTTCGTTGTCGGTGCTGCCTTTTCGTTGTCGGTGCTTCCAAATGTGCTGCCTTTTCGTTGTCGCTGCTGCCTTTTCGTTGTCGGTGCTTCCAAATGTGCTGCCTTTTCGTTGTCGGTGCTGCCTTTTCGTTGTCGGTGCTTCCAAATGTGCTGCCTTTTCGTTGTCGGTGCTGCCTTTTCGTTGTCGGTGCTTCCAAATGTGTTGCCTTTTCGTTGGCGGTGCTGCCTTTTCTTTGTCGGTGCTTCCAAATGTGCTTCCTTTTCGTTGGCGGTGCTGCCTTTTCTTTGTCGGTGCTTCCAAATGTGCTGCCTTTTCGTTGTCGGTGCTGCCTTTTCGTTGTCGGTGCTGCCTTTTCGTTGTCGGTGCTTCCAAATGTGCTGCCTTTTCGTTGTCGGTGCTGCCTTTTCGTTGTCGGTGCTTCCAAATGTGCTGCCTTTTCGTTGTCGCTGCTGCCTTTTCGTTGTCGGTGCTTCCAAATGTGCTGCCTTTTCGTTGTCGGTGCTTCCAAATGTGCTGCCTTTTCGTTGTCGGTGCTGCCTTTTCGTTGTCGGTGCTTCCAAATGTGTTGCCTTTTCGTTGGTGGTGCTGTCTTTTCGTTGTTGGTGCTTCCTTTTGTGTTGATTGCGCGTAGTACAAAATGTAGTGATTGAATATTTACTAGTTTATCACCTCTTGGTGTTACTAAAATATTTTACAAGGTTACTTGGTCCTTTAGAATGTATAAAAATGTCACGATGGATTACGAAGGTCATGTGGTCCTGAAATGACTAGCCTATACGTCTGATAATGACATGACTCGGTCTCATGGACTGAAGGCAATTGATCTATATGTGTGGCTTTGTACATGAACGGCTTATATGTTATTCAGATTAATGAAAAATTAGACTTTCATAATAGGCTAATCGGCACTGATTTAATTCGTTGGTCCGGTATATTGACTTGAGATGATTTTCGTAGAGTGAATGATTAATAAACTCCGCGAAAGGTAATGGAAAACAGAACCTAACATTTATTTAATAATTAGTTACAACTGTCTCTGGTCAAGAATCGAACCGTGGACAGGGATCCATCGATTCGATTTGTAAGTTAATGAGTGATTTTTTTGATGAATTTTGGATTTTTTCCCGCTTTTCTAGCTACATTATTACATGATTTCAAGATGGCGTCCGAATTTCAAGATGGCGGTGGGCACCTCGGTAATAAATGATTACTGCACTGTAGCAGGTTAAAATAAAATTAACCAGATGTAAATGTACTCTATAATATGAGTACACACACAAGATGACGTACTCCAGCAGTTGGTCGCTCCAGGTAGCATGTACTGAACATTAAATGCCGGGTCCATGATGGTCGACAAGGACAAAGTAAAATTTCAAGGTTAAAGTCAAATTTAAAGGTCAAGGTCAAATTTCAAGGGGAAGGTCAAATTTCAAGGTCAAGGTCAAATTTCAAGGTCAAGGTCAAATTTCAAGGTCAAGGTCAAATTTCAAGGTCAAGGTCAAATTTCAAGGTCAAGGTCAAATTTCAAGTTCAAGGTCAAATTTCAAGGTCAATGTCAAATTTCAAGGTCAAGGTCAAATTTCAAGGTCAAGGTCAAATTTCAAGGTCAAGGTCAAATTTCAAGGTCAAGGTCAAATTTCAAGGTCAAGGTCAAATTTCAAGGTCAAGGTCAAGGTCAAAGGTGTGGTGACCAGATAATTATACTACATGGTATCGGCACACTCTAGCATACGAAAACAAGATGGCGGTCTCCAGCAGATGAAGACAAGATGGCGGACATGATGTCATACCAGTTGACGGTATATACTTTGGTATTGGTGGTGGTAGATCAGTCTAGGTAGCTTTTATGGAGGAAGGATCGACTGTTTACTCTCGTCGGGAATCGAACCAAGGACGTGCATCGATATAATCAAACAGAATTCAAATACATTAATTTTTTGATGAATTTTGGAATTTTTTTCATTAAAATCGGATAATAAATAAAGATTTTCAAGATGGCGTCCGAATTTCAAGATGGCGGACATGATGTCATACTACCTGATGGTATATGTGCATTGACATAAGTGGTGGGGGTCAGTCTGCCTGCGTCCACTGTGAGGGTTGGATCGGTCGCCATTTTTATTTTTTTTTGCCTCCGTCGGGTTCGAACCGAGGACTCCGAACTCCGTGTCGTTTATGTAATTTTTTTATAAATAATTTATTAAATTTATATTAAGTGAATTTTTTTATACATTTAAAAAAAAATCTTTAAAATCGGATAATAAATAAAAAAGTTAAAGATGGCGGCCGTAACGAAAATTGCAACGGTGACGTCATAATTCAAAATGGCGGAAAACACATCACCGGAATTTTCGAGAACACACAATGACGTCATACAAAATGGCGGATTCAAGATGGACGCCGTGATATACTTGTCCCGTTACGTTATGTCCCGTTACGCTGTGTCCCGTTACGCTGTGTCCCGTTACGCTGGCTGCACGCACGAAAAAGTGTCACGTTACGCTTATCCAAGATGGCCGTCGTGACTCACAATCCAAGATGGCCACCGTGACGTCACAATCCAAGATGGCGGACGACAATCATCAATCCACTACCTGCATCCTGTTTCCGGAGCCCCATTCGTATACTACTGATGTAAATATTAAAATTTTTGGCTCATTCAAGAGGTATACTACATAATTTTGTTCGTGCATAGTTCTTTTTTCATTAAATAATCGTTGCAAGCGATAAGTTTTCGAGAAGGTTCGTGGGGGAAAATATGTTAGGTTACTTGTATAGGAATTTATTTAAATTTAAATATGCATATGTATCAATACATACACAGTGTTTGAACTAGTTTTTCGACTTGCGCGTTAAATATTTAGATAATTTTTGGTTAAAAAATACCAGCTTTTGTGAAAATATTTATTGATAACCGAAATTATAGTGCATTAATAAGTCTTGTAGGCCCAATAAGAGCGAAATAAATGGGGTAACAATATTAATATTTCCTGCTAATAACAATATACATTATAAATATATATTTAGTCCTTTCTGGGGGAGAGAGAGGTAGTGTGTATGTTTGTGTGATGGAGTGTGTGTATTTGTGAAGCGTGAAAGAGAGAGAGCGCGGAGAGGGAAAGAGCATGAGAGAGAGGTGGAGAGGATTGGATAGGGGAGTAATAGAAGAGTGGAGAGGGGAGATAGTATTGGTAGTGAGAGGGAGTGTGTATATGTTTATGTGCATGTGTGTATGTGTATGTGTGTGTGATTGAGCGAAAGAGACGTGTGTGAGAGAGAAAGGAAGTGAGAGAAAACAGATAAATAGAGAGGAAGCAGAGGATGGCAAGGGAAGGAATAAAGGAGCTGGTGAGGAAGGGAAATGAGAGATAACAATAGAAAAAATTAGTTATGACTGACAGGGGGAGCGGTATTGGGTGGGGGAGGTTTGACAGTGATTAATTACCTAATTAGCATAATCTTCTGTAGTCCAGAACCGGCCTATGCCCCCTACTTTTATATAATAATATTTTTTGTCACTCAAAAACATATTGTAATAACCTAAGTTGCCGAAGAAGGCTATTGAAAGTGTAATTTTGCTGCCCGCAATGTTTTTTCGTCCGTCCCAACTTTTTATCATATGGTGCTTACCACCCGCCGTGCATCGAAGCTGTTCCAGTTGCCTAACTACCAGAGAAAGAGGTTCTACGCCAGTCATGTTGCCGGGTCATGTGATTGGGTAATGTGCCCGAGTCATGTGACCAGCTAGTGCGAGTTGGTTCGCGATCTCTCCGCCTAACTTTGGGCGCGGAGTAATACTTCCACTTGGTGCGCGATGATTATAGTTCGTTCTGGGCCCCCAGCAAGTAGAAGTATAGAAGCAGTGAAGCACAGAAGGAGGTCACACCGCCGTCTTGACCACCATCGTTCTACACGCCGCCATGCTGCCGGAATCCGCGACGTTGCCCGATGTTGGACTTAGCCGCAGATTGGGATAAGAGAGACTTTACCTATTAATCAGTTCAGACTTAGCACCAGAGGCCATGAGGAAGGAAATTACTGCCATTGGAGAATGAGTGCTGCTGTGTTCGAAGGTCGAGGACTGATTTACTCAACTCTCCCTGCCAGTTGAGTAAATCAGTAAACTTTTGCCGTAATCAGTAAGTTTTGCAACTTACTCGCTGAGCGAATAAGTTGCAAAAAATTGTTTCATCGGATTTTGGCACAGTTAGGTGGTCAGAATATCACCTGGTTCTTTAAAAGACTCGCCGACTATGTGACAATTTAATTACTCGCCGAGCGTGTAGTGAGAAAGTGAGTAAGCCAAAAGCATTGTTGCAGAAAGGGACTAAGTACATCATTAGCAGCGACGAGCTGACGATAAGGTAGGCTTGTCAAGGGCAGGAAGGGTACAGACAGGAGTACTGTGAAACAGCGACAATAACTAACGATCAGAGAGTTTGCTGTTGGTGCATGGAGTGGTGAGAGTGCTATTACATTCGCAAAGTAAGACAGTTGTAAACGAGTGTGCAGAGATGGAAACTACCCGTGCTCGCTGGGGAGTCTTAAAAGGATAATAGTGAACAGTTCTTCATCCGAGTAGTCGACCCTTCCAGGAGGGCTTCTTGAGGAGCTCCTGCTAGTGTTCCCGCCAACGAAGTCCGATTCGAGCGCTGTGGTGGTAGGAGAGTGCTACTCAGCACTGTGGGGGAAGGAGAGTGCTACTCAGCGCTGTGGAGGAAGGAGAGTGCTACTCAGCGCTGTGGGGGAAGGAGAGTACTACTCAGCGCTGTGGGGGAAGGAGAGTGCTACTCAGCGCTGTGGGGGAAGGAGAGTGCTACTCAGCGCTGTGGGGGAAGGAGAGTGCTACTCAGCGCTTTGGGGGAAGGAGAGTGCTACTCAGCGCTCTGGGGAAGGAGAGTGCTACTCAGCGCTCTGGGGGAAGGAGAGTGCTACTCAGCGCTGTGGAGGAAGGAGAGTGCTACTCAGCGCTGTGGGGGAAGGAGAGTGCTACTCAGCGCTGTGAGGGAAGGAGAGTGCTACTCAGCGCTGTGGGGGAAGGAGAGTGCTACTCAGCGCTGTGGGGGAAGGAGAGTGCTACTCAGCGCTGTGGGGGAAGGAGAGTGCTACTCAGCGCTGTGAGGGAAGGAGAGTGCTACTCAGCGCTGTGGGGGAAGGAGAGTGCTACTCAGCGCTTTGGGGGAAGGAGAGTGCTACTCAGCGCTCTGGGGAAGGAGAGTGCTACTCAGCGCTCTGGGGGAAGGAGAGTGCTACTCATCACTGTGAGGGATGGAGAGTGCTACTCAGCACTGTGGGGGAAGGAGAGTGCTACTCAGCGCTGTGGGGGAAGGAGAGTGCTACTCAACATTGTAGGGGAAGGAGAGTACTACTCAGCACTGTGGGGGAAGGAGATTGTTACTCGGCGGAAAGCGACTCGCCGCAGACTCGGGATTGGACGTCTCCTGCAGGACTTTGAGGCGAGTGATGACCTTGGAAAATCCCTAGTTTCAGAGAGGTATTAATATTCGGAGCAATTTGTAAAAGTCATGTATGTACAGTTTTTTTATTTGTTTTAAGAGGCACTTGGACAACATTGTGTAGTATTATTTTCAGTCTCTACTTCGTGATAAGTTTCCAGTGCATCTAAAATTTTTCTTTGGTATATATTTATTTTGGATAGAATTATAAACTGAGTAATTGTCTTAAAGTTTTTGTTTAATTGCTGTGTCTCCCACGACCAAGTTATATTAGTGTTTTGAGGATTAATGCTCATCAAGCAAAAGAGCCAGTTTTCTTTTAGACAGCCTTGTTATAATATTTGTCTGAGGCTCAATCTGAATATATGCCAGCTATTTTTGAAGACTGTTTTCAAATGTTTATAAAGTTTTAATCACTTGTTATGCTAATTATTAATATTATTTTCTTGTGAACAGTATTTATTCGAAAGTGAGTCCTAGTCCAAAAGGAAATTATTGCGTAAGAACAAGAGAATATGTGTCGTTTCAAACACATATTGTGAATTTCGTGTGTTTTATTTAATTTTTAATAGATGCAACTCAATCAGCACAGTTTTTGAGTTCGTTCGGTTTAAAATACCAGTTATTCCTCTCGTGAAGGGGGGGGGGGGGGGGAAGAGAAAAAAGGGTATTATATAATACTAAATACCCTGCGACTTTCAAAGCGCTGGTCGCGGCTTGTCACAGGGACAAAAATTTTGTCGCTACTCCCACCGCTAGCTACAAGGAACGACAGACTAGGTACTTCGGAGCCGGCGGGTGATGGTACAGGTCACAGGTCTGGTATCGCTTCCCGTTATCTGCGCGCCTTGGGTAAACAGATACCCGTCGCTCGACGTCTGTCGTCTGCTACAAGCACGAGGTCCACTTCACCTAGTCGCATTTAAATAGAGGAGACCGCAACACTGACAAGGGCCATACTCATAGCGAAAAAACGAAGACATAGTGATTATCGCCAATGCTCATTATACGCATCACAACTTATCAGCAATTTTATTGATTACGAACAATGAAGTTTGCTTTGCGTTTTAGAAATTTTTTTTTTATGTGAGCTACCATTAACGCTGGAATCTCAATATCGCATTATCTTGAACACGCGGCTCTTATCCAGGTGATGATCAAATTAAAAATGTTTCTTGCCATTACGTACGTACCAAACATTCGACAGCCATCACTTTTTTTTTTTTTTTAGAAAGATGTTTAGTTCAAATTAAACACTGGATTAGAAAAATCACCGAGTGTGATCACACTTCAGAGACTTCACAAATAAATTTAGTACACACAATCTTTACAAATACATAAAGAAATTTACTGTTGATAGAAAATTGTACGTAGAAATCTTTAAAATAATGCCGAGTGTGATAAATATACGAAAATGGTGTTTTTACATTTCTAAACGCGAATCACAATTAGTCTCCGCACCCGCCACTAGAATTCGCTGCCGGAGCAACTACGTCGACTATTGAATCATTTAATTACCAGCAGTGGCGTAGCCAGGATTTGTGTATGGGGGGTTTAAGAAGCATGACCCCCCGTATTAAAGCCGGGTGTCCGGGGGTCCTCCCCCAAGAAAATTTGGATTTTAAGGTGTAAAATAGTGCTATTTTAGCTGTTTTCGGTACTTAAATTTAAATATTGTAATGGTAAATTTTTTATTAATTTTAATATGAAATTTGTTTGAGTGATGAATAAGAAATTAATTAAAGATTTGGGTTTAAGGGGGCGGGGGTTGAAATCCTAACCTCCCCCCCCCTGGCCCCGCCCCTGAACCAGCCCGAAATTTTAAACTATGTAATGAAACTGCTCCGATAAAAACGAAAAAAAAAGACTTTAAAAAAAAAATAAATACCCGGCTTTGGACCTGATTTTCGACAAGGAATTATATTAAAATACTGCCCATCTTATTAAAATTAATTAAACCGTTAATACTATAACTAATTCATTTTCGTTGTACATTTACGTTCATTGACGTTCACGAAACCGTTCTCTCCAAATTTCGTGTACCGAGAGGTAATGTGTCACATATTAAATATCCCAGGTTCATTTCTGAATTATTTAACGTCATGTTCTGCAGCTGTACGAGAGCCGCTCCTGAAATGTTATCCCGGATTCGCCACCGTTACACAGAGGAGGGGGGGGGAGGGACGGAAATTAACGCGAGCAAGTACCCGGCCCGCGAGGTGAGACGGGAGGTAAATTTGGTTTTACGTGCGCGCCTCGCCGGATGGCTGCACTGCTGGCGGCTGATAAGCGAGCCGGGGGGACCTTGGGTCCGCGCCAGGCGTATCTGCGGCCTGTCAGCGCTGTCCTACCTGCCGCCTGTCCGGAGCCGAGGAGTCGTCGCTTCGAGCAGCTGCGGAACTCTACCGAGGGGTGAGCTGGGGCGCCTATCCGGGGCACTTGGGGCGAGGCCACGCAGTAAGCTACGCCATGTTCGCGATGTTCGCTATGTTCGCTGCGCCAGCTGGCCAGGCACATCAGTCTGGTTCGCGATGCGTCGAACAGACGCGCGACGCGGGATTAGAGTGATGATTCCGACGATGATGATATTCTGCTGGTTCTCGCGGTATGTAAACGTAAAAAAAAAAAAAGTTTATGAAGTCAGTTCAAAATCGAAAATACTTCGGAGAATTTCATCATTCCATTAAGCCAAATTTATTGATTATTTCAGAATAAATGCAACTCAGTTTGATAGCATTTTATTTCTCAACAAGAATATAGGTAATTGAAAGGAAAAATCTAAATTACAGGGCAAGCTTAAAGCAAAGACAGTAGAAAATATGTTTTTACTCCGGGCTTTTTTGATGATTCATATTCATCATGAAAACAATAAACAGTTTCAATAATTTGATTATATATATATATATATATATATATATATATATGAAAGTTTAACGATAGTAAACAAGATTTATATAATATTAAGAGCATCGTGAGCTTCTAGCGTCTGCGCCTTGAAAACGTTTCGGAACACTGGTACTCTAAAATGTGATTTCTGAACATTTGCGTCTTGCGTTTCTTGCGCCTTTGCGTTTCTTGCCTAGTTTATAGCCCCGGCCTTGGGGCTGGGTTGATAAACTTCGCAAGGAACGGCAGGACGCAACACGCATCTACGCTAGAAAACTACATTAGTTTCTCAGGCCTGTTATTCAATGACACGGAAATGGAGACGAATCTCACGGAATGGACTGTCTACAATGGCACGCATTAGGACAGGTTATATAAGCAAAGCTCAGATCTTCCGTTTACGTCTTCCCGCGCGAACGATAAAGATTAAGGCTTTGCCCGCTACAGTAGCCATGTTGGTTTGCATTTTGACTTGACAACGTCTATTGGCTCGTTACAGCGATAGTCGGTCGAACTTTCTTGTGCGGCAAAATACCGCGAGGTTTGAATCCCTAATAACTACGAGACTAATAAGGCGTCAACAATGGATAGATCACGTCTGTACGTGTTTGTCGCGCAGTATTTGTTTTTCCTGTGGTTTCATCGTACCAGTGTAGGCGCACGCGCATGGTTACGAATTAGTTTTGTGTAAAGTTCTAAATTGACGTAACGTGGAAACGCGTTTAGCTAGGACATTG
This sequence comes from Bacillus rossius redtenbacheri, assembly GCF_032445375.1. NCBI lineage: Eukaryota > Metazoa > Arthropoda > Insecta > Phasmatodea > Bacillidae > Bacillus > Bacillus rossius. Next base: position 46,537,802 of record NC_086330.1, on the reverse strand, counting down.
ATTCGGATGTCATCGTGAATAGTTTGCGGAGCACTAATAAGACCCAAAGTGAGACAGTAAAAATATTCACCCTAATATAAGTGAAAATGGGTATTAAATTGAAAATTACAAAATAATAAAATATGCCGTATCATAAGACTCGTCGATAAGCTCGTAATTATAGAAAACGCATGTCAGATGAAAGCTCGCGTCTAAAGGAATTCAAAAAGCAAAAAAAAAAAAAAAAAAAAAAAAAAAAAAAAAAAAAAAAATTCCAAAGTTTTTAGGAGTAATCTGGACTCAAACTGCTCCTTTCTTGATTTTAAATAGGTACGTTAAAAATTGTTTCAAGTACAAGAATATCTAATGTTCTATCATGTGACCTAATGCCACAAAATTGGATGTTAGGTTTTGATATACACAAAAAGTACATTGTGGTTGGTAATTTTCGTATGTAGATATATTAATGGTACTCAGTATCTATTCTTACGCCTTATTAGATTCAGAGATATAATTTATTGCTTAAAACTATAATTACCTCTTTTTGACCTCTTAGGTGTTGAATTTGGCAAAAGGTAAAATCGTGGTTGGTAGCTTCTGTAGGTTCATTATTGGTACTCAATATAATTTGTTATAGTCGGAAATATAGATATTTATTTTTAAAATATATTTCCAGTTTTTTTATCCCTTAGGGGTTGAATATTGCAAAATTTTCAATTGTGGTTGCTTGTTTGGATATGTTTATGATTGGTACTGAATATATTTTCACATTTTCTTTAGCATCGTAGATATAATTATCTTAAAGCCATATGTACCCCGTTATCAACCCTCACGGGTTGAATTTCGGAAAGTGGTAAAATTGTGGTTGGTTGTTTGGGTGTTTTATTATTGATACCAAACATCCTTTCTTATGTTTCATAAGCTTCGGAAATATAATTAATATTCTTAAATGCATATTTACAATTTATCTACCCACTTAGGAGTGGAATTCTTTAATTATATGTAGCCTAGTGTTTAAATGATCCTAAGACCTTACTAATAAAAATAAAGTTTCATCAAAATCCGTCAAGTATTTTTTGAGTGATGCCGGAACAGACAAACAGACAAAAATTCTAAAAACTATATTTTTGAGTTTTAAATAATGTTTGGAGCCATTTACAATACTTTATTTTTTAGTTTCATTCAATTTACAGCATTTTTACCTCGAAATGGTTTATTGTTATTAAAGATAAAGTTTTGTGTGGATTGACTAATTATTCCTTTGCGTAAAGTCTGTCAATAAAGTGCACTTGTTCATGGGATAGACTATGTTTAATAATTTCGAATAAAATATTTACTAGTGCAACATTTTTATGAACGATAAGAATCAATGTTAAAATCAGTTATTTTATGTATAAAAAAGAACAATTACCGTAATTTTTTTGATCAACAAAAAAGGTTTATACTTCCACTCACTAAATTTTTCACAAAGTTTACATTGTTTATTGATTATTGTATGCATAATGTTGTCTTGTAAATGGGACCCTAGATTTTTCCGGCTTCGAAGCCACTTTACGAGGCCCTAATATTTTTGAGAAGGGTCTGGCCTCCAGAAAAGACGGTCCTGGAAACATTTTAAAATAAACTCTTTAAAATAACGTTTGTAAGCCAACCAGGGATGCTTTTGCTAATTTATTTATGCGTTTAAAGTATTTATTTATTGCCTTATTTTAAGTTGGCGAAGTTAAGGCGTACCACCTTGTCTTACACTTAACCACATACATCTTTACTAACTCATACGAATAATGAGAACAATACAAATTATATTAGCGTTATTAGAGTTAGAATAAATTACGTTCACGTTACATAATGTATATGAATGTACAATGTAATGACAAACTTTTTACATGACAGGTGCTTCGGTAATGAAAGGGTTTGCCCGGCTTATCCCGCCCTGGAGCCGCCCTCTGCGGTAGCAGTGGCATCACGTCCTGTCGACATCGTCATCAAGAGCGACGAGGGGCGAAGCAATGGGGAATGGAAGTAGTAGGATAATGGAAAGAGGGGTCCAGGATCCAGGGTGTGGATTATGGATGGGGTCAATGACCAGCCGCCATCTTGAATTGTGACGTCACAGAGGCCATCTTGGATGACCTACTTCCAGGGCCACATTATTTGAAGGGCGTCATTTACGCCATTTTGGATTCCAACATTTTTTTTCTAGAACTTTCCGCCACATAATTTTATAAGTTTTAATTTTTTTGATAAATGGATAATATTTACGAAATTTCAAAATGCCGGATGTGATGTCATAATCCAAGATGGCGGGAATTTCTGGATAAAAAAGGGTGTAATCCAAGAAGGTGGAAAGTTCTAGAAAACAAAACGGCGGAATCCATAATTCCGGACGTGACGTCATCCGATATGGCGGCCTGGATAAAGGCCATCCAAAATGGCAGCTGTGACACCACAATCCAAGATGGCGGACGGTCATTGACCTCATCCACAATCCACACTTTGGACCCTGTCCCTGTCTTCCCATTAGCCTACTACTCATGGAGCTGCAAAGGAATGCTTTGGTGGAGAGGAAACGGGAGCATCGTGAGATAAATCAGTAGCCTCGCGGCAACGTTGGTCCTCCTCCCCGTCCCAGCTTGACCGGGAATCGAACCCGGACCACCTTGGTGGGAGGCGAGTGATCTGACCCAATGAGCCGTCTCGCCCCCTTCCCCTTTTCCCAACACACTACCACCCGGCCCCTGGCAAGGCGGAGATACAATCTGCTTCATGCATCTTGTCTCAAATTCGACAGTTTTCAAACTAACTGCCAATGGTCATCGTATCCTCTGCAACTGTTGTTCTGTTAATATGTGTAATATATTCGTTCTCGGTACACCGAATTTGGTATGAGTAATTACGTGAATGGAACGGAAGTCACATGGAACGGAAATGCGCAACCACGGTGCTGCCATCTGTGGCGGATGGCGCGAACCAAAGCTCACTAATGCAAAGGGAAACGTTATAGTATTAACTGTTTAATGAGTTTAAACAATATGGGTAGTATATTTTTAAAAATACCTTCTCTAAAATCATATCCAAAACCGGGGTTTAGTAATTTTTTAAGTCTTTTTCGCTTTTAATCGGAGCCGTTTCATTATGTAGTTTAAAATTTCGGTCTTCTAATCAAATGATTAAATAGTCGACGTTCCTGCTCGGGCAAGGAATTTCTAACTACGGGTAATTCGCGTCCATAAATGTAGTTGAAAACACAATTTGCGACTATACTATTTATCACGCTCGGCAATATTTTAAAGAATTTTAAGTTACATTTCGTGTCCGAGTTTCGTATTGTAAGTGTATTTGCAACGTGAGAACACACGAATTTTCTCGTTAACCGAGGTTAGATGTTACATATGCCTGGAGAAAAGGAAAGACTCGCTCAATTTTTTTGTTGTTGTTTTTCGTGAACGACTTTACGTGGTTGCCAGTTTTCGTGAACAAACTTCGCGTGTGGTTTTGCCAATTGACAGTTGGGAAATTGGTAGCGTTGGTGCCACTTTTGAAAGTTGTCAAGTTTGAGGCACATTTAGTACATGGCATGGCCTTAAGGCTGCCTATCTGGGCACACACACGGTGTGTAGAGCTTCAAGAAAAACAACGCTAATTGTAAACTGCTCAAGGTATCCGATTGATGTCTGAATGTGTATATGTAATGCTCTGGTAGCAATGTGCTTATGTAAAAAGACGCAGCGCATGTTGCCTGATTCTGCCTACAGCTTACTCTTGTAATTTTTGAGGTTACCTTGAAATCATTTTGATGATGAGTAAAGTAAAATATTTTTGTTGATTGTCCAACTTGAGAGCTCAATAATTTTGAATTCATATTTTAATATTTTTTTGGGTTCTGTTGAGCTGTAAAGTAACTTTGTTGTGTGATGTAATGTTTTGGAGAGCTCATATTACTGCTATGATTTTGTCCATCTTTTGAAAACAGCAATTAAACTTACCTGGCCTCAACCTATAGTTATTTTCCATCTATACAATCTTTTCCCTTTATTGCCCCTTGTTGAGGATGTGAAGAGCGATAAGGTAGTGACAGTTGGAAGATAGACAGTACTTGCATTGCGTTATTGCCAGTACTCTAAAATGTGGTTGCTGAACGTTTTGCACCTTGCGTTTCTTTCATAGTTTATAAAACCCGACCTAAAGTTGGACTACATTCGCAACAGTACGCCCACAGCACAGACGCGCGGAAGTTGAATGTGCACAATCATATAGCAGCAGCCACATTGGAAAACAGCACACGCACAGCACAAAAGCACGCGCATGGCGCACAGAAAGAACTTCGAACTTCCGTACGTCAACGGCACAGACGGTTGGTTTTTTTAATGCACTTTTCAAAGACAAAGAATGAATCTAATTCGAATATGTATTTATTTGCGAGAAAGATTTTAAATTTTATTATTGCTAAACGTTAGAAACAAAACTGTGAAATTAAATGCTTGGATTTAAGTAAACAATGGCTTCTGTAAATAATAGTTGACAAAAGTCAAACTTTTTAAAATTAAAATTTCGACAGAAGTAAATGATTCAAACTCGTGTTGTGTCCTGTGCGTATGATACTGTGGTATTTTTTATACGCTGTTTTCATACTATCGTGAATGTAGCTACAAGGCAATCTAATAACCTAGTAATCTTCAAAAACAGGCTGAAAAAACATTTCTGGAACTAAGCATGATTACTTCGCGGCTTACCTACTGTAAGAGTGTGTGTGTGAATGTGCGGGAGAAAGGTATTAATATACTGTATCATATCGGCAACAGATGACTCTTAATTCTTTAATTACATTTCAGCAGGTGTGTATGCCAATCTCGGGTTAAATACAAATAAGTCTTTTTTGTTTATCTTTTATCTTCGTATGTTAAGTTTACGTTCAAGTTTGTTTTATATAAAGTTTTGTTTTACTATGCTTTGTTATTTTACCTACTAATACGCGATGTTAATCTAGAGAAATATACTCGACACCTCGTCTCGCCAACACAAGACGTAATACGAGCCGTTAGCTGGGATGTTCCGTGGTGTTCAGATGACTTAACTTCGTGTCTGTTTCGCCTGTGATCCTATCAGCTCATCCCAGCTCTGATTTCAGAATTCGAGAACCCAAGGCAGCAGCCACGTTGCTACACTGGGAGTTAAAAGATCTTTGCTCCAGAACAACAGAACAACAACAACCTGGCTGTGCCGCAAAACGGCGTACAGAGCCCCAAATGTCAACGCGCCATTTACAAACCACTCAACATTACTTGGATCCGTCCAGTTACCAATGGTATTTTAGAAAAAGTTCAACTTATGTACCTACAGTTTCTTTTTTCATTGACTGTAATTTCTTTTGTAAATGGAACAGAAATATACATGTATAATTACAGATGTTAGTAACTTTATACATTTACATGAAAACGAATTGTATCACTAAAAAATGTTCGCCGTAATACTGGGTTCGGATTCTTACCCGGGAATTTTGTGCTATCAGTAGCTCCAATGGTTAGTTATTTGTAAACCGTTCCCTGAACATCTTTCTAGTATTAACTGCACACATAATAGGCATGATAAAACAAGATAAAGTTGAATAGTTGAATATTCGATTATCTTTTCCATAGTATTAAAAATATGCTATAATGAAACATCAATTAAAATTTAAATTTATGCACCAATTTCCGCAAATAAATCTTAAGTATTTAATTAATGAAAAAATAATCATATCCTTCTTTTGTACGAAGTTACAATATCTTTCTTGTAGTATTATAAACTATTTCGTGGCAACTGGTTTTCAAAGGAATCTTTACTAAAAGTACAGAAAAATATTTTCCTGTGTGAGTTCATCTTTAACGTGTATTTTTTGTACAGTGAATAAGGATAAATATGTTTTCTTGATCACTTTTTGATACGAAAAACTTTAAACACAATATTGTGATGGTTGTAGAAACGCTCAGGGAACCTAAATTAACATCCCAGCTTAACATTAAATGGGTCCCTGCTTGAAGTCCCACAGAGATGCGTTATCGACGCGAAGACTGCGCGCCAAGTTCGGAGCCTGGAGCGTAGAGGCTGAAAGACGCGTGATGCGCGAGCCAAAATCGCCCTTAGGCGCCCACGCTCTTTCGGAGGTCGCGCGTCCGGCCATGCGTCCACTTTAACGGTTAGCATAGCTTATCTGTGTTATTTTAAGGTACATAGATTTGAATGGTTCAGCTGTGGACATTCCTGTCGTTGTACGACAGGGGCGAAATAAAATATAGATTCATCAAAGCAATTGTTACGTCATAGAAGCACTTGGTCTAAGAAATGTGCAAACATTTTCGTGTTACAGGACTAGCAGTGCTATATTTAAGCATGTAAGGCGTCAAATTACAACTTAGAATTCAACAATCGTCACGAAATGCACATGTTTCTTTTCATGAAGAACAAAACAAAAGAAAAGTCTCTGGAGATGTTGTTACCTCGACGACGCCCCAATGGCCGTCCGATGTTTGAAAAAAAAACAAACCAAGCCGAGCAGGAACGGCGTGCTCTGTCGTTGAGGTCTCCGGGACTGGACTCGTCGGCGACTCCCGGGGAACACAACAACACGCGCGCGTCCCACGAGGGTTCTGGACTCTCGATCTGATGGCCCTGGGCGATGAGTCACCACCGAGGGAGGGGAGATGCACTTGCAGGCTCGGTTCTCACTATCCCACCCCGCGCCGCGCGGTCAGTTTTAGGCATGGCCGTCGAGAGAAACGAGGAACCTCTTACACATTACTCAAATTTACAACTTTTCAACCCCCCTTCCCCTTTCCCCCCCCCCCCAAAAAAAAACAACTAAAGACTGTACATACATACGTAATATGCTCGTAAGGTTTCCAATTGATTCCATTATCAGTAATAGACTTGTAATTGTCGCCTTACTTGCAGGGTAAACACACGCTTGAAAATAACTTGAAATTAAATCATATTTTACCGAACCATCCCTGATTACAATAAATTATTTTGTCAATTATATTATATATATTATAACATTCAAAAAAATATATGGCTGAATGAGCGGTGATCCTACTACTTTATGGAGCTTAGTTACTATTTTTTTATTTGCTTTTTTTTCTTTCTTTCTGTTTTCCTGGTTTTTTTTTTTCCTATGATCGTGAAATGCATAAATAACAACGGTAGCGTGCGCTTGGTGACCTCAAGGGCCGAGGTTCAATCTCGTCACTGGATTTTTTGTTTAATTACATTATAATGTAATAATATTGGACGCAAATCATAAGAAATTTTCGCACTCGCCGCTAGAACTCGCTCCCGTAACAATTTTCAGCCTGAATTTTTAAACTATATAAAGAAACGCCTCCGATAAAAGCGAAAAAAAAAATGATAAAAAAACTTAACCCCGGGTTTGCACCTGTTTTTCAACAGGAAATTTTATTAAAATACTGCCCATCGTGTTAAATTCACCAAACAGTTAACACTATAAGATTTTCATTCGGCTTTGTGAACTTTGGTTCGCGCAATGAACCCGTACCGCAAGTTGAGGCAGAAATCAAATAAAACCCAAACGCGGCGTGTATGACTCGTCGCATGACGACGGAGTGGCGGCGTCACCATACCTTGAGTGTCGATTCCTCGGAAGAGTTGCCCGCCGTGCCTTTTCGGGACCAGCGCTCCTGGGCGAATGAAGGGTCGGCTGTGACGGACTGTCATACGACACCACCGCTGACCGTGAACGAGGGGAGGTCGCTGGTAGACGGAGCACAGTGAAGGTCGGAAAGGGAGGGGGGGGGGGAAAGGACATGGAGGAGACCCCAAAAATACTCCATAAACGTGCCCCCGAGGAAGAAAACACAGATGAAATACAGTTTCCAAGAGGGGTTTTAACGACGGCCATTTAACGCGTTCTCCTTCACCACGAAAGATATTATCCTCGTGTGTTATTCCGAACAATAAAGGTCTCCCTCCCCCCCCCCCTTCCGTCTCCACCACCCGTGTCGGGGCGCAGGACAAAAGACGGCTGTTGACTATTTCCGTCGACGATATATGCAGTTGCGACACGAACAGGCCACGGAGCCGCGCAGGAAGCTGAACGTATTACCCGGCGAAGTGCGTTTGTTTTTCGAACATAAATAAGTTACACACGTCTCAAGCTCTTTTTTAGACATCGAGTGTTTGGTCTCAGTCTGTGCAATAGCCCGGCAACGGGGGAAAAAAAATCCCTCTTCCCATCACAAAAGTTTTTCCATCCCATGACACAGTGACGTGAATAATTTTTTTCTTTTTCTATTTTCAACAGCATTCTTTTTTACAAACGAATTATGTACCTATATGAACTCTATTGTCCCAAGTGCTTTTAAGAGCACATAATGTAGGTATATCTATAGTTATGTTAGTAATGTGGGAAGTGTTACACATGAATTTTAATTTTTATTTTTTAATAATTAAAATATTCGGCAACTTCTCGAACTTCAGGTCTGTTCACACGGCGGGGCAAGTCTGCATGACCACATGGTGTCCAGCTAATTGTTGCGCCATATTGGTTCGACGCCCAAAGCATTGCCTGAAGTGTAGTGTTTGCAGTGTGGAAACAGTTTTAAATGACTTTATATTTTAAATATAAAGTGACTGTTTTTTTTAACGACGGAGATTCTAATTCATGCTTACTAACCATCACCTGATGTCAGAGGTGTAATTTCAGCTTTTAAACTGTGGTGGCAAGGCATACCGAGGGTCTGGTTGGGGGAAGGGGGGGGGGTGAGAAATGCCCCCACGTGTAAGATTGTCCGTGGGTCCTCCCTCGGGGAGTTAAAAAAATAACCAGCATTAAGTCGTTAGTTTTTTAAGCTATCTCAGACTGTTTTCACCTAAAATATCAAAATAATTGATAACATTCTCCATTTACCCTAAAATAGTATATGTTAATTATTTTAATAAAAAGCCAAAACATTTGTAAAGTAGATATCATTTACACACAACTCAGGAGTATGCCTATTTTGAATTGATTGATCTGCCTGATCTTTTATCATGTAATTAGTCTAACAGTGTTGTCACTTCCGGACGCGACGTCGCTCATTCACGTTCTTCATGGATCTCTGTTATTACGTCACGCCTGCTACTCCACCACTCCTTTTTAACATTATAATATGAAAGTTCCAATAAACATTTTATTTTTCTACGCTAAATAAGGCTTGATTGATAGTAAATAATGAAAGTGTCGTGCTAGTAAAATTTTATTTCACAATTGTTGGTAAATTATTGATATTTTTACTTCACCATTTACTTTTAAATGGTGTGGCTAAATACTCGATTGGACAATTCTAGGGTAGCATTTGGCACCCTTTGCCACCCTCGAATTACGCCTATGCCTGACGTCATCAAGCACCATTTCTGCAATGTTTTGGGCGGAACAATATGGCGATGGCGAAGTTAAAAAGTGACTTCAACTACGTCACAGCATGTCATCTGACAATTATTCCAAACTCTATGATTAACACAGTCAGATAAGTAATCTGATTAACTGTTTGCTTGCGGAAGACACTTGCAATGCACCATTCACCCAAAATATTGTATTAAATGAAAATGTAAGATATTTATTAAAATATATGTAACACACGTGTTAGGCATGTACTTAAAATATTCTTAGAAAAATGAGGACGTGTAGAAAGTTCTCAGTAAATTCTGGCAGCCTATGACAAACGTTAGGACGACTAAGCACAGTTCTAACGACAAGGACTTTAAAAAAGTATGAAAGCACAAGTCAAAAAATCTTAAATTCCAAAATGACACAAGTCTTATGTCCGAAATATCCAAAAAATTTAAACATTCGAAACGTCCAAAATTTCAAAAGTACTCAAGTGCAAAAATCCTTACCTAACATATTCTAATCTAACGTATTGTAACCGTAACCAAACCTAACGTAACCTACCATAACCTAACCTAATATGACTATATTATTCTACCCAAAATCAACCTGACACCTTGCTATCACAATTTCCCATAATGGTATCTCCTTGTAGCTGTACCAAAGAAAAATTTCTCTTGTTAAAATAAAAAACGACGGGAGCGCCCAAACTCCCGAAAGTCGTAATCTAACACCAAAAAATATTTTTGGAAATTAATACAATGAATGTTACAAATTAATTATATTTTTCTTGCAGTGTTGATTTGTTTTCATCTGTTTGGAAACTTTTAACCTTAGGGTTTTTTCTTTGCCCCATTACCATTACTAGTCAATGTCATAATATTAAGTGACTAATTATTTATAGAACAGTATTCTTACTATTTCTATTGCTTTAAGTTTAGATACTTATAAAAAAATTACGTATCTGCAAAGTTCAGTAAATATGCACATTAAATTATTAAATTATCAGTTAACTTAAGAAAAAAAAGTAATGTGTATGTCGTTAAGAGAATATTATGTCACGTGGCCTTATGAAGTTACAGAAGTCAAGTTCATGGTTTGACTCTGAAGTTAGGCATGCATTATGTTGCCATATTTCTGTGTGCAGAAAATACATAAAATAACATTGCATTTTTCTTTCCAGACATATGCTGCAGTTATAAAATCTTTTGGGTTCCACTTGCTTCGAAAAAATAAATTAAAACTAGGAAATCTAAAATGTCTCACGTTATTTCTTACTTAGATTACAAATTACTATTTTTATTTTTTATTTTTTAAAATGAGCTTGTCTCGTTGACAGGGAAAGCATTATATACCGGAAAATCAGGGGAGAAATAGGCGCTGGCCTACGTAGGTACATAGGAAAGAACCATCCGAGCAATTGTCTTAAATTATTTCTGAAAACAATCAAGCTGGTTCCATGAGGATTTTTTGTTTGGGGGGGGGGGGGGGAGCAAATTTTTATTTTTAAATTTTGTATTGTATATATATAACTCAAATACTTAAATTGGTGTGTTAAACTATTCTTTTATTAAAAGTTGTTTGCAACTGTTAAATGACAGTATTTGAGAACACAAAAATGTTATTATTCCAAGCCTCTCTCTGACATATTAAGGCTCCTGTACACAGGGCCACTCACAGCGCCTCATTGCGTGTCGCGTTAGGAAAACGTGTAAGAATCATCTCGAGCGACTTCGAACGCGCCACTGAGCTACAATCCCAATTACCAGCATGAAAAAAAATTGTATTTGGAGGGAGCGAGTACGGTACATTGTTTGTGTTGTTGCAGCGGCAAAAAGATGCCCTTAAAACAGAAGAAATCGGCTTCACACGATCCTTCGTTGAGCAAATAACATAAGGATTACTACCTTTTTTTTAAAAAAAAAAATCTCTGGAGTATTAGCAGGCATGTCCCAGAAATCGATTCCCTCCTGCGCTTCTAAAGTAAACCTTTCGGTGTAGAAAGTTGATACCGCCATCACTCTTGCGCACGACCCCTGGCCTCTGCTGGTGTGAATGCGCTACTCCGTGTGAATAGTTATGTTTAGTTTCTTGTCAGCACGGCGTGGCGCGTTTCTATTGTCTCGCTCGCATTGGCCCGGTGTGAAGGGAGCCTTAATGTCACGTTTGGCCAACTGCATCCTTTCTTTGTGTCACAGCCCCTCCCGACAAGTCTTCCTGGAGCCGTCCTTGGAAACAACGTGGATTAGAACCCTTGTGGTCTGGAGTGATAGTCCAGTGTTTGGTTTTTTTTCCCTCGCCACATCGCGCATCGTACTGGCACAGTGTATAGTACCTCGGGAACACGTATGTACTTAATATCCTCGATTACACTCTGGAGATTTCTCGCAAATATGAAGCGTGTAACTTTTTTATTTAAAATTTCTCATGCAAACGGGAAAACATGAGCGTGGGTTGAGATTTTATATAATTTTATATAAATAAGTTGTATATTTTGCAGGTGTTCAAAACTATCGGGTATTTTATTTTATTATGAACTTGAACTCGAATTCTTTATTCTAAGAAATTTAATTGAGACAGATCAACAAATATTTTTTGGTCCCGGCACTCTTGTGATTTTTTTTCAACTTTGGACTATTGAAACGCCCAGCCAAGCATATTGTCGCTAATAGAACGACCTGATATAAAAATGTTAATTATCTTAGCTAATATAGTTTAGGTACATTTACAGAAAATTTAACAACGAATTCTTCAACACAATCTTGGCTGGACTGTTAGTCCATGGAAGTTTACTATTAACTAAAATATCCGGATTCTATTCCGGCTGAGTAATGGATTTTCCAAATTGGAACATTTCCTTCTCAAGACGCAGGACTGGGCTTTTTGTATTCTTGGCGACTCGTCATTTGTTACCTATATGCTATATTTGTGCATTTTCATGGCGTGGTTTATATTTCAAGCATTGAGTTTGTTCAAATCTATACTAACGAATGCGCTTGACTTGTAGCTGCGCTCAATATTTTTTTCTTCTCTTTGCAGGGCTGCCATCGCCCAAATCATCAGTGGAACAAGCAATCGTATGGAAGTTAGTGCCTGCATTGCTCTTCTTCAGACGAGCTCCAATTATTGCACTATACAGTTATTTTTTTACTTCGTTGCAATGAACTCTAATCTGCTGAAGTTTACGATATTCCATCCAGCATCCAGATTTCCCAATCAGAGCTGATAGTGGGGTGCTGAATGATATCAACAAACCGTGTTCGCGTTAGAATAGAAGACGTGTTTTTTGTGTATTGAACACGAAAAGAGTTAAAAAAAAAAATTCCAAGTATGAGACGATATCAGAGAAACATAGTCATCGTCATGTTGTTAACACTTTCGGGTTTCTTCGTGTTTTTGGTTTTGCCTGCTCCTAAGCGAAGCTACGTCGCGGAAGAAGCTCGGACGTACTACCTGCAACAGTTCTTGTCGGATTACAACCCGGCTCCGCGTCCATCGAACTGCGGAGCGGAGCGGGACGTGACCGCGGCGGAGCAGGAGGTTGTCGGGCGGATGCGGGCGGCCAGGTACAACGGCACCGCCATCAGCGAGGTATACCAGCCGGGGTTCGACGCGCTGCCCCGCGCGTGCGCCGACTCGGGCCGCGGAGTGGACCTGCTCGTCGTGGTGCACTCCGCCTGCGGCCACGCCGACCTGCGCGCGGCCGCCAGGATGACGTGGAAGGCGGCGGCTAGCCTGCCGGGAGTCGCCGCGGTCTTCCTGCTGGGCAGGACCCGCGACCGCGAGCTGTCGCGGCGCGCGGCGCGCGAGGCGGAGCTCTTCGGCGACGTGGTGTTGTCCCGCAACGCCGACACCTACGGCGGCCTCACGCTCAAGTCCGTCTCCATGGCGGAGTGGGTGGCGCGCCACTGCCGCCGCGCCGGGTTCGTCCTCAAGGCCGACGACGACGTGTTCCTGAACGTCGTCCGCCTGCTGCAGCTCGTCCGCCTGCCGGAGGTGGCCGCCTCGACCAGGAGCTTCTTCGGCAGGCTGACCCGCGGGGCGAAGCCCGTGCGGGACCCCTCCAGCAAGTTCCACGTCCCCGAGGCGGAGTTCCCCGGGGACACGTACCCCGACTACCTGCAAGGGTCCTCCTACCTGTACACGGGCGACCTGTCGCAGGACCTGTACGCCTGGGCCGTCGCGCAGGACTTGTTCAGGATGGAGGACGTGTTCGTCACGGGGTTCCTGGCGGACGTGCTGCAGGCCAGGAGGGTGGACGTCGGCCGCTTCCAGGCCGACTACCGCACCGTCAGGAGCGGGTGGAAGCGCCGCAGGGTGGACCCTTGCGACCTGAGGAGCAGGGTCGTGGTTCACTAAGTCGACTACGAGACGATCTTCGAGCTGTGGGGCGCTCTGTTCGGCCGACTGCACAGGTGCAATGCGAGTTCACTTGTCGATCGATGGGTTCTTAAATGACGCCAATTATTATAGCTCTCCGTGCACGCGCCTGTGTTCCTGCAGCACACCGACGATCTCTCTTTTGGGAATCGCTTCTCTCAAGTTATGGACTTATTCAGGGTTGATACTATATCCAACTGTTTATTCCCGTGTCTCGAAAAGACGATGCCAAGTGTTGCCATGACAAGTGTTAGCAAAGACAGGAATAAGTTCGAGTATAATTGAAGTGAACTCGCTTACATGATTTGAGAACCAGGGTTCGTTAATGTTACGAGTTCATTGTGAGCGAGCAAAGTAGTCAATGAAGTCGTGCATTTCATTAATGATTTTATGTGACACACGATTTAATTCTCAAGCACACAGAGCTGAACCGAACGAAAATGATGAGTTTAAAAACGCAATTAACAAGGAAAAATAAAATGATATTAAATTGTGTTTGAATTGCTGTTTTGAAATTTATTTTTGTGATGATTTGACAATTTTTGTGAATGTTGTAAATAACTTTAGAGTCTTATTATAAAATTATAATTTTCATTTTAAAAATCAACATAAAAAATATATCGTGTAGGTCCTATTGCAAGAAATTAAGCTTTTCTGTACGGAAACAAAAATTCAATCTGATGTAAGCTTATTGATGTACCAAAACTTTTACCAAACTTTTCACGAATGTCGCAGGTATTATTGCAATAAGTTACGTAAATTACAATTTATTGGCATATATCCTACAGTTTAACATTCTCATACAGGCCCTACCTGAGCTATCACTATAAGTTTACTATAAGTCTTAAAAAGCATTAATATAACGGAACTAAATGGCAATAAAGTTTCTGAATTGTAACCAATCTGTAAGTTTATTTAATTAACTTGACATTTAAAAACTTAAAATAACAAAAATTTGAACTATATGAAAAATGAAAATTTTATTAGATGCAAGTGTTTTGTGCGATATTTATAAAAGGTTATTTAAGTATGTCATGTTGCAGTTAACTATCTTAAATGTAAACTTTTAAAAATTATTTTAAATAATAAACTATGGTTAATTTATAGCACAGAAATGTTGTTCAAACTTTCACTTCATTGTGTATGGTCTATAATGGTTCATCAATAACAAACGTGTAAATTATTATTATTATTATTATTATTATTAATCGACCTAAAATTTTGTTTTGGGAAAGAAAGATGAAATATTTTGTACAATTTGAATACATTTTACGCAAAAGAAATGTCGCAATAAAAGCATTAATATATATTTTTAAAAAAGTAAAGAAATGTATTATTATAAAGAAAATTTATTATATGCACTGTTCATATCCAAAACACAGCTGAATAACGTACATATCGTAAAGAAAATTACATAAAATTTAATTTAAATAAATAAACTGTACTTTTAGCAAACTAAGTGTCCGATGTTATATTATAAAACTAAATTAATTAGTCTTCATTTTCTCTCTGAGAATCAAATTTCATTGTTCTAAGATTAGATAAGTTTAAGATAAGATTAATAAGAAAAATATGTACATACATTACCAAAACTTCGATTTCATATTTTTTTAAAACACTTTATATAAATCATTAGATAGTATAATTAGAATTATGGCAAGTTATTTAATGTGTTAATTTTTTTTGGACCGAACAAAATGAGTATTGTCTCTCTATGGTATTTTGTGAATTAGAACGTGCAGTTTGTAAGTACTACTTTGAATTATTTTTATTTTTTGGTTTTTACTGCAAAACCACGAAGTGTATAAGCTACTATTGTACATAATTATGTTTTAAAACCATATTGTTTCTGCGTGTTTGATTTTTTTCTTTTCAGTTTGTTTTTGTGCTCTATTTGCAGAAGTAGAAGCGAAGGTTTACAAGTCACGCATCTGCCAATCACACATCACTCCTGGAAAGACTTAACAACATATTTTCGGTCCAAATAGCAAACCTCTATATTCCCTAGACATATTATACACGAGAGAAAGAAACTACATCTCGTAACTCAAACCTTACTGCTGGTTGTAACGATATCCATACCTCGTAACTCCTTTTTATTTTTATTAAATTATCAATAATATTAATACTGTATAAACATACAATCACTACTCCCACTGTAAAATAGTTATAACATTAATCTTTTACATTAATTATCCGAACTACAGGTAAAAATAAACGCTAGTTAAGTTTAGAGTTACGAGGTTTGATAAAAGTGGAAATTGTGTCCTACAAATTCTTTTTCTCAGGTATGACACCCGGAGAGAACATGGAGTACAAAATTATAAGAAACTCGTGCAAGAAAGTGAAAACTGACAAAAAGTGGAGTTTTCACGGTTAATAACTACACAGCCGATAATGACCATCCATTTACCCATGAAACAGTTAATAGCCATTGTATCATGTAGCATGGTAATGTAAAAAGTATTAGTTTAACAATAACTTTATGGTAATTGATTTCATGCGCAAAAACTAAGAGCCATGCTGAATTTTTGGCCAGACCCTTGTATTGTCTCAGTCATCATGTTATTTGACTGTGAAACCTTATCTTGGATATTACTACCTACAATATCCAAGTTTTTAACAAATAGGAATCCGACATTAATGAATGATGCATTCACTGAACTTTCAGCTGTCACGTGACGTATTATGGTCTTCCAAAAAAAAAAAGAGGTCATCATTTGGAAATAACACTTAACTTCTATCTAATAAAGTGAACGTTTGCTGCAAAAAAATTTAATGGTGTACATTGGACATTATTGAGAGTGTATTAAAAACAACGTGTATGTAGGAGAATAAGTAATGTGTGTAGACACATACTACCTGTTCTTGATATTGAAGGCTTCCAGGAATGCTAGCACTTTACAGAACAGCTAGTCTCTTAAATAAGAGTACAATATATTGGCACAATGGGTAGATATTTAATTTGGACCATATGAAATTATCATTTATTAAAAATCAACTTTGGAAAGGAGAGAAAAAAGGGAAATATAAATGCACAATTCGTCACACCGTTGTACTCTTCCTATGCTTTGCACGTATGTGAAGTTATTTCGTTGAGATCATAACGCTAAAACTCTTTTGATTTAAAACAACTCGTAGGATTTGCTAGAATATTTTAAATAACGTATAAATTTCTTACTATATATAACTTTTTTTTTAGATAGTGTTAACTTTTCGCTTCAAAATCAAGAAATTTTACGTTTCTGTGTAATACAAATAGGTAATAAAAACTAAATAACAAAAAAGAAACAATGTCGAAAACACATAATTGGGCATTGCAAAGATTGATTACGAAATCATTGTGGAAATTCTCATATTGCTATGAAATTTGTACATAATCTAGTTAAATGTATCGGCTGTATCCTAAAATAGGTCAGGATGTTAACAATTCATCATTACTACTTGAGTTTAGCAAGCAATTTGGTCTGCCTTTTTTTAAGAAATCGGTAAGTTAAAAAACATGCAAATAGTGCGAAAAACACTCTACCTCCAGTCTCCATAAACTGAATGACGCTGCGTTAGAGCATTTTTATGACATTATACTTTGTTTACGTCCATTACCACACATGTTTCAAGGTTTACATTTTCTTGAAAGTAAAGGAAAAGTCAGTGAAATTTTAATGGGTCCCGGAAAGTAAAAGAATTTTATTGACACCCTAAAAAAAAGTGCGTTCGTGGAGTTCACGTGAAACAGAAGTGAAACTTCTTGCTTATTATATAATTAGGCACAGGAAACATAATTCACTCTGGCTGAGGTACCAGATAAAAAATATGTATATGCGTGTATGCGAGCGCTAAATTATGCTATTGCGCAAGTGTGAACCTATGCAAGTATGCAACTATGTTAATGTAAAGTGTGCAAAAGTATAGAATGCAAGTGTAAAGTATGCAAGTGTACAGTATGCCAAAGTTATATTGTGTGTGTGCATACAAGTGTGCAAGATGCTGCGTCATTTATACCTTTCCCCTGCATGTCTCCTCTACCGGTTCCCTCAAAAAGCACCTAACTATTCCCCTCGTGCGACTCTACCGGTTTCCCCAAATAGTACCTACTATTCCCCTCACGCGATCGGAATTTTCGTAACGCTCGAAAAAATTGCAGCCTCCTCAGCAAAGAAGTTACACTTCTAAAAGGTTATGGAAATCCCCCAGCGATCGTAACTAATAAAACAGTCTGCCATCCCATATGTGCTTCATTCCACAGTCGTACACACCCAAAAAAATAAATTGCGTGTGCAAGGTTCTTTTCGAAATGAAGAAAGTGCATAGAACTAAGCCACTTGAGAAGATGGAGGCTATATATATATATATATATATATATATATATATATATACATGGGCGCAAATCTGTAGGATTTCCAGGGGGGGCCCGTGAATTCTGTGGTTTAAGAATTTTGCGCTAGAGGTCAACCGAAACAAGTCTTCTCTGGATGATAAGCTCGTATGTTACACACTTTATTTTTACGTAAGTGATATTAACAATAAAGCAGAGCAACATATGTTTTAGTAATTATTAATTAATGACTATAAGAAGTGATCTCTCAAACATGTTTGAATAATTTGCTAACCTAAATACATAAAATATCCATTAAAAAAATTTATAAAAATAATATACGTGAATATAGTGCAAATAGATAACACCCTACCCATACATTACCATTTTCTAAAAGTGTTTATTCTAATTTCAGATCTTGAAGCAAAATCTTTAGCTAATTCATGTAAACTAAGTTCATCCAAACGACTTTTGTGAACATGACACACAGTCACTGAGTTGAGACGGGTTTGAGTCATGGTACTTCTTAACCATATCTTCAGACGCCTCAGAGCGCATAGTGGTCATTTAGAACTTTACCAAATACACATTTTCGATATACCTATGTTTTGCTCATTTCATTTGTGTGATGATTTCATCACACGTCCTAAATGCGTACATATTATTGTTATTAATCATTTGAAACAAAAATGTCAAGTTTATGTGAGAAAAAATCTTTTTTTTTTTTTTTTCATTTTCGTAATAATACATAAACGGCACAGAATAATGTATATACTTCAGTGATGAGTCATTTATTTGCCATATTATTCTTTAAATTATTTTCGATCCTCTTGAGAGTATAAAATGTCAGCTTCACCGTAGAGACCGATTAAGTTGCTAAGAAAATCAGTAAAAATTTAATATTAGGGTAACAGATCTTATTAAAATCATCTCAACCTGACGAAGTTTCAGATGTAAAGAGTGGGGTTACATTTTAAGGCTTCCGTACCCAAAGGGTAAAACGGGACCCTATTACTAAGACTCCGCTGTCCGTCCGTCTGTCTGTCTGTCCGTCTGCCACCAGGCTGTATCTCATGAACCGTGATAGTTAGACACAACAAATACTAAAAGCATAGTAAAATAAATATTTAAGGGTGCTCCCATACAACCAACGTGATTTTTTTGTTTGTTTTTGCTCGATATTGAAAACGGCAAAAGGTGATATTCACAGAATATTTAATTATATATTCACTTTAAAAATAACTGATTAAATTAAAATAAAACAAATATTTAACAGGGCTCCCATACAACAAACGTGAAAACAGAATAAAATTTCACAAATTATGTATTTCTGTTGCCACTATTACAAGAAATACTAAAACAGAATAAAATAAATGTTAAAGTGGGGCTCCCATAAAACAGACATAATTTTTTTTTTGCAATTTTTATAGATAATGGTACGGAACCCTTCGTGTGCGAGTTCGACTCACACTTTAGCGGTTTTTTTTATGCCACATCACATAATTACTGCGATTCAAATGCTGTTCGTGAAATTCTTTGTTCACAGTTTTTGATGCGCCCTAAAAACCCAAAGTGCCAAAGCTAATAAACGGATCAACATCAAATGAACGATCGAATCATATTAAAACCCTTAAAGACTATTTTATTTGGTAAAGGCATAAACCAGGTAAAAGAGAAAAAATCTTAATGACACGAATGAAAAATCTCGGAGATAGAACTATGAAATTTATCCTACAGCTAATTGAACCACATACATTTCTCGGCTTATATTTAGTATAATCAGTATTTGGGCAGTGAATTATTTAGTTAAAATATGCCGCTTGATTAGTTATTAAAGAGACGCGTTTGCTTCCTTATTAACTTAAATACGGATGTGTAACGTTTAAATACTTCTTTCTCACTCTTATTTCTGTTTACTCGTGCAGTGTTGCAGTTATCAAAAAACAAATGTTTTAAAGTGATTATCGGACATGAATTGTGAAAACTATCGTTTGATAATAAAAGGGGAGTGATTTTAAATTCCATATTGACGAGGAAAAAAATTATTCCCTGTATATTCACATGTAACGTACAGAGCAGCTAGCCTTACAGAATGGAGACGAGCTAAAAAAAATTCCAGAAAATGGTATATAAGTTTCAGTTCGTAAATAAACTAAATTCTGCTATAATTACTGTTAAAATATTAAGTTGTTTATTTACTGGAAAAAATAACGTTACATAATCACTTAAATAAAATATATTACCTAAATAATAGTCACTACTTATAAAACAATCAAGCTTACCCGGTGAGAATCAGATTTTGTTTTCCGTTTCTTCCGCGTCACGAACTTATCCATGTTGATGTTTGCCAAGAAAGCAGAAGACTGGCGCACACGAGAGCAAAACCACTTTAAAAACAGACTACCTGAAACCTATAATACTGTCGTTTCAGAGGACAAGGTAGTGTGGGTAACAATGGGGAGGAAATGCTAACGGAACCCTACCCTAGCTTCGTCCTTTAAAATGAACGGTTTCTAGGAATTAAGGGTTTCAAAGTTCTCACTGGAAAACTCCATACCATGGCTTTCGCAGAAGGGGTAAGGGAAAATAACTACGGAACTCGAAGGTAGGAATGTAAAGCATGTCAAAGTGTCTGTCGGCGTTGTAAATAATAATATGATATATATGTTGTGTACACCATTAACTTTAAAATCACGAAGTGGGCCCCCCCAAGGAGGGGCCCATTAATTCCAGGGGGGGCCCGGGCCCCCCTGGCCCCCCCGGGATCTACGCCCATGTGTGTATATATATATATATATATATATATATATATATATATATATATATATATATACGGAAATTCCGATTGCACGAGGGGAATAGTTAGGTACTTTTGGGGGAACCGGTAGAGGAGACATGCAAGGGAAAGGTAGGTATAAATGACGCAGCATACACTTGCACACTTGTATGCACACACACTTGAACATTGGCATGCTGTACACTTGCATACTTTACACTTGCATACTATACTTTGGCACTCTTTACATTAACACATTTGCATACTTGCATAGGTTCATACTTGCACAATAGCATTATATATATATATAAATGATTAAAAAAATACATATTCAGGGAAAGGCCATGAAAACATTTATTAAAGATTTTGCGTAAATACCCCATGTTAATAACTAAAACTGTTGGTTTGACCCGCTGGAAGTCGTGCGGCGACCGGGCGGCGGAGAGAGGTTGGACGCGCCCCACGCGCCTCGCGCGCCTCACGCGTACACGGCGCGCAGCAGCGGCTGGCCGCCCTCGCGCGCGGCGGGCGCGAACACGCGGATGGGCGCGTGCGCCACCCACTCGCCGCGCTTGCGCCGGCGCGCGTCCACCTCGTCGCTCACGAACTCCATGTACACGTCCACGTTGTCCGCCTTCGTCACGAAGTCGGCCGCGGCCTTGGCGCTGCCCTCCGACGGGATGGCGTACTTCTTGAAGGTCGGCGGCGGCGTTTGCTGCGCGACACACACACACACATACATACAAGTGCTTCAGAACAAAAACCATACGCCATCTGAAAAACTGCTCCCTCAACTGAGGGAACATGACTAAACTTAACGTTGTGGTTGCCGCTCAACTGTTCATCGACAGGAGGCGATGGCGTGCCAGATGCACCAGAGAGCGTCACACTTTTACCCCCGTGACTTAAGGTGCGTTTGTAAACCACGTAACGTAACGCGCAACCAACTCACGCAAGGGACGTAGCCAGAGAGCAGGTCCGTGGGAGTCTGAACCCCTCTCTTCCAGGATTTAAAACAAGAAAAAAAAAATAACAAGCAAAGATATAATATTAAATAACAGAAACTTAGCTACGCAAGGCTACGGAAAGATGATTTTAGAAGGATTATTGTAATCCCTATTGGGCTACAACAATGCATTTCCTCCCAGTTACACAGAAGCGGCATTAATTGTATTTTCAAGTAGTCTTGCAGTTTGCAGCTTGTAGTTACATACAAACTTGACATCTCTGATTAATGTATTTAGTAACGTTTATATATGTATGTATTTATGACCTGTTTTAACGAAATCATCCAACGATTGAAAAAAAATAATTATGAAATGTAAATATATAATATGTTTTTCTTTACTCAAGCAAAATGAATTCTTAAATTTCTATTTTAGAGTTCTAAAAGTCTACTTTTCCCTGATGTTTTAGTAATAAATTATAACATGAAAATAATATCATGATGAATTTGGACCCCCTCATTGACAAAATCCTGGCCACGGCCTTGAAACTGCGGTTAATTACAAAGCACGGAGGTCGCAAAGACGTCCCTAACCCTACCTCTTGGAATTGTTAAACGGCAAAAAACAAATTCTTCCCAGGGTTTCTTTTGACAGATTAGTTTTATAGTGAAAACACTTATGAAAGTTTAAATAATATGATTTAAAAGTGTTTATTTTCTTTTTATTGTGCAAAAGTTTAAGAAGTAAAAACGTTTTGTATGTAATAAAAACATCGGGCTCCTTAGTGCAAATGTCTGCTTCACAATACATTTTTTTTTGAAAAGTTTACTTCAAATATGGAATGCGGAAACGCAAGAAACAAATGCAAGAAGTCTAAAAAATGATAATGCATTTTTGTGTTTTGCGTAGTTTATAAACTTGTATACGAAAACAGTACATAAATTTTTGCGTCTTACGTTTCTTGCGTGGTTTATAAACCCGGCATTTAGGGGCGAAGAGGAGCTGATATTAGTAGCTCGGATTCAACAGTTATTGGGCCATAACAATTTTCTAGCATTTTATTTTCAACATTTTTGTTTCGTTAAAGCATAGTATATAATAAAGTTGCTTGGCTGCTGCAGCCAATCGGGAAATACTCCCCTCTCAGGCGAGAGGTTTAAAAGGCAGAAGAATTTCCAAGAACCTCAGTGGGTAACTTCTACCTTAAAGATGGTGACAGCAAGGTCGACCGAAACATCGATGAAATCTTCGTCTTGGACGCGGCTTGAAGCTACAAGCCAATCATCTTCAGACAATGGCCGTGAAAGCCTATGATCGTCATAGTATTTAACTTTAAAGAATGTTTGAAGTTAAAAGTAACTGGTTGCTATAAATAATTTCTCGTGTGAAGTCATTGACTTAATTTATTCTTGGGGATTACTAGGGTTACAATTTTAATAATACAATCGTAATAGACGCGATGTTGTGGTATTTGTAAAACAATTAATGTAGGGACCTATGCTTCAACGAAGGCCAATTTTCAATTTAATACAATTTTTTGGACTTCGCCATTACAGCTTTGCACTGTTTGTCATGCGAAAAATTCATAAATGCAAAATAATAAATAAAAATGTAAACATAAACCCACAGAAAACAAGCCTAAATCAGCTAATGTTAAGCAGATAAAACCAACGATGAACTTAAAACGTCTTTATGCACAACACAACGACGAATGTACATACGAACACATTCAAACTTAATATCAGACAACACAAGAATTCCGTGGAAGGAATTTAGTCATGAAAAAAAGGAAAAAAAATAGCACAGACGAACACAGTGGGCCAACAAAAAAGAGACAGTTTCAAGAAGAATAGTAAATGCAGACAGACAACAAACCCTGGACAACGCAGCAAACATACAAACACAACGATGAAGATAAACAGATATCATGGAAAACACACCGACGAACACTGTAGGTTTCCCATGGCAAAATAAACTGTATTAAATTAAAGTATACCACTGCATAAATCATTTAAAGAACGTACCAATTTTCAATATTAAAAGATATGAACATTTATGAACCAAAAACTGTTGAAACCAATATGGTGTATATCGGTTCCCAATCTCTCCCCTTTAAAGGGCCCATCTAGTTGGTCGCTAAGGGGACATTAGCTCACGCCTCTATGGTATTTCAGACGGCGAACCTTATATTTAACCAAACTTGCTCTTAAGATGTGAGTTGCGTTTGTTGTAGGTTTCTTGGAGAGAGAGAGAGAGAAAATATATTGTATGGATCTTTAAATTCCATTCGGTTTTCAAACTTAGTATAGCGATTCCACGCGGCCTCAATAAAATTGGCGCCATTCTATAAGTTAGTCTTCATAATACAGCAAGGAATGTCAAAACACAGCGCATGGGAGATAGCATGTCTCAGAGCGTCATAAAATAGTAATTACTGGAGCTATTTTTTTTATTTGACTATGGTAGTTATCTAACCTGTAATCTTGAAAATTATGATAATAAGTAACCGTAAACCTGAAGCACGACAAAAGTGGGTTCTTGACGTTTGTTATACGATCGTTCAGTTAAATTAGTGGCGTTTATCATCTTTTGTAACACTCCATTTTCTCACGTGAGAAAATCGGTAATGATGCCGCGTCACTCGTGTTCCATACATGTATATAATTACACGCACATTTGCCTACTAAGTGTTCTTGTGGGTACCTTCTTGACAAGGCTTGGTTTCCCGAACAAATTAGGTACCCTTTTTATGGTGTAAAGATTGGTATTCAAGTGAAAGATTAATGAGCATGTTTTACAACTACAATCCCATCACCACCACTACATGCCAAGTATAACATCCAGTTTGTGCCATAAGTCAAGTTAAACGCTTATATAATGTACACAAACTGTGCAGTACTATCTTGTTTTCAGGATATATTGATACACATTAATTCTCTTGCTATGAAACTAAAATATCAATATGTATATGTACGTGCACATACATACTCATACAAACATAAAATACATACGCACACACATAATATCTTACCATGAAAAAAAAGAGCGATTATTACTCTCGTCTTATAAAAAAAGGATTTGGTTATCTTCAGCCGAAGATTTTAGTAATATAAAACAAGATAACACTTAAATGTGGGTTTGCGACTGAGTCCTTGGATGTAACGAAAACTTGATGTGAGATTAAGATATAACTCCGTATACATGCAAATGTAGTGATTTATGATTGTGTCGTGTATGAAACAGCTTTTGACAAACATTTACTTTATATATATACTAAAATAAATATAAAATATATACTATATATATATCACAAAAGTTTAATCGAAGTAGCCAATCAAATAACAGTAGAACGTGTTGTTGGCTCGAAATGCTGTTATTTTTTCCCCTCGAAAGGAGTTTATGATGTGGAAGCTACGAAAAAAAAAATGGATTATTTCATATCTCAAAATACGAGAAAATACCTATGAGGAAATTATAATAAATATATAACAGCACTTTAATCAGTATATTTATTGTTTTAAATTTTTGTTCTGAACCCGAAAATGTAAAATCTGCCTATGAACAATAATGACCAGAGAAATACTGTACAACAATGACAAAAGCAGTTGGCTACGTTTCGAATGTGCTAGGAGAATAGTTAAGGACTTAACGTTCTACAGATGACGTTCTTTTCAATGCTTGCAAAGTGACAATAGCAAGGAGGAGGTGTCAAATACAGCACTTTCAGAGAAATGTCCGTAACACAGTAATTTGAGTTTCGCTGTTGTTCTTCGCAGCGTACCGCTATATGTCACCACAGTTGCTTGTCTCACGCGCTTCGATGCTATTAATGTGGAGCTGTCCAGCATTCTCTTTTAATGTACCTACTTGGTCGAATACAAGAACCACGGGTAACCAACCAGAATTTCCAACTACTAAGGCCGACAGGTTAGACTAATACATATGTTGTAAGTGAAAATAATTAGGTCTTAAGCGGTTTCAATCGTAATGCCAGGTTAAAAACTTCGCAAGGAACGCAAAAACGGAAAGACGAAACTCGCGACGTCACCAATCCTTAAGACTTAAACCGTAAAATCAGTGGCGAAGGGTGAATTTCAAAGTGGGGGAACCAAGTATGTTCACTGTCACCCCCTATTAATGTGGGTGGTCCGGGGGTGCTCCCCCGGAAAAATTGGATTTTAAGGTGCCAATTGGTGCTATTTAAGCGGTTTAACGTATCTCTTTTGTAGGAATTTTATGCTCTTTAATTTTGTATCAAAATGTTTTTTTTTTTTGCTAAAACCCATAGTTTGGAAAATACTTAAGCAAAAGCGATGAATTGTACCTTTAAACAGCCTTCCCACCTCCCATTCACCACCACCAATGGGTCAATTAGTATGTTTTTCATCTATTTTCCTTTTGTTGCCTCGACTAATAAGGCGGCTTCCGCAGCAAAACAATTTTAAGTGTCGATGAAAGCTAGGCCTTAGAGTTTCTCTTCAAAATGTTAAGTCAACATTTCCTATATTATAATAAAACTTGACTAAAACTTGAGCAATCGTCGTTACACGAAGCAAGATATTTTAATCAGTGAAACAGTGAAAGATACGCTCGGAAACACATCACCAGCATACCTATATCAAAATTCACGAAATTATGATTTTGGTAGTCAATGCAATACATGTTAAAGTCACACAGAATTTAATAATCTTAACTCTCATTTTCAAGCATGAGCATGTATGGTCATTTTGTTAGGCTATTTCGGTTATTAGATTTGAAGTGTCTTTTGCACTGCACACCGCTTGATTTAGCATTTGTTACCATACACGATATGTCTGGCGTGGGTCCACCTTGCAAAATTAAAACTCGTTTTTGTTCGAAACTTTTAGCACCAAAAGATGAAACAAGTAAATTTTCTAGAGCTGTAGCAAACCGTATGTATTTGGTACTGAGTAAAGGGTGCGCCATCTAGTAACGAGTAACGAAACGTTACACACGGATGCATTTCGTTACTCGCATTTCTCGTATGTTTTACGCATGCGCGCGCATATTCGATGAATTTACGTTACAAAGAACGATGTTTGTTTATTAAGTAAAGTATAATTTGGAAATTCGTAGTTTAAGTTTTTTTTACTGTTTATTAAAGGTATTGTGTGTGTAGACATAGTTTGAGATTGGAACAGAAACAACGTAAGAAAGTATTTTTTACAAATGAGAAATATGTATGTTTTTGTTTTTTTATTATCGCGTTTTTTCACGTTTTTTTTGTTCTTATGTTAAAAGAGATAACATAATAAAGCCGCTCTAATAAGATTAAATTGTTTCTTGGTTAACAAAAACTGTTAATTATCAAATATTGTTAGTTGTATATATTATATTTATTATTATTTACGCGACGTCATACTGTACGCTTACGCAATACGACTCGATTCGTTGCTGCAACATAACATAGCATGTTATGCGGTATCAGAAGTAACGAGTAACGTAACGATACGATAGTAACGAGTACTAATTGCTATAGTAACGAATACATACGGATACACTTTTTTTCGTTACTTTTACAGCTCTAAAATTTTCTACCGCGCAGTCACAAGCGCGTCTGTTTCCTGCCGCTACCTCCCCTACTGCGACAGCTTCGTCCCTCCGCACTCCCCTTAAAATCCCCTCCATGACCAGGGCCCGCGGAATAGACTGTTGGTTCCCTTGGCCAAGCCTACCGCAATGAGCGAGTTCAACAATGCTGTAGCTATGTGGCCACTTTTGAATTTGACGAAACTCTTCACCAAAAACTTGGGACGTAATTAAGTATTATAAAGTACGTATTCTTAATGTAGTAAATCTGCTTTCAGGCTGTCAGGCGAGTTATTTTACGCAACGCGAAGCACACAATTTCTCTAGAGAATACGCCACGCGGCACGCGATGGAACCAGCCCTCTGACTTGGTTCCCCAGGTCGGAAGCCGAAGCCGAGTGCTCACGGAAACACCCGAAGGTGAAGGCGGAGAGATCCGATAAGGAGTAAGCCACCAATGAAGGCGCAGAAAGCAATGGTAGACCCCAGGGGGGGGGGGGGATGTGGGAGCGGGGAAGGCAGAGAAGGCAGAGAGAGAAAGAGAGGCGTGACGTTTTTTTTTTCCTAACCTAAGTTAAAACTAAGTGTGTAAGGGAGGGGTCTAGGTAGGGAAGACTCTAAGTGCGTCTCAGGGTAAGCCCTATACGCTCTATACATGCGGGTTTTTAACCATGCAGAAAAGGTCACGTGCATCATGTGCTAGGAGGGGATTGGCCAGCCATGGCAGACGTTTTCGCCATGACTAACTCCCCTCACTCTTAATTCTAGACTAAAACTAGATAAGTTGGGCCCAGGTAAAACCTCCATAGACAGAGGGAAAACCCTGGGCACATACATGCGGGATGCAAAGGTCATGCATTATTACAAGCAGGTGGATTACAGGAATAGAAGGATGGTCCTGGAAGAAGAGTGGGGCGTGGTAGAAGTTCTACTATGCAAGGGGTGGGGCACTTGGACTTTTAGTCCGCATTGGTTTGGTCAGGTGTGGTCTTTTTGGGGGCGGCTTATGCCGTTTCCCGTCGTGCTGCCAGTTAGCACTCATTGTGGCTGTGTAATATGATCGTGTAAGTGGGGCGGTCGCGAACTGTGGCGTCGGACTAGACTCCAGAGTGGTGACATAGCTTCAGGTCGACCTGTTGCCAGCAAAAGGCAGTCGGTCAGTTAGAGAAATTGCCACCTTCTGTCATTGAAAGACGCTAGCCTAGCATCTACGCTGTTAATCTTCGAAGGATAATTTATTTATTCCATTAGGGCCCCGCTGGGCCAAAGCACGACTATTTGATTCGCCTGATAGTTTGTGTTGTGCAGTGTGTAGTGGGATGATGTGTGCTTATATATAATTGGGGCCTAATATTAACTTAACTTAATATTAACTTAATGTACGTGAGCTGCCAGCTTGTGTGCGTGCGCTCCGCGCGCGTGTTCTCGCGCTCGGAGCAGGGGGAGGGGGCGCGCTCTGATTGGCCCGCGGGCTGCCGGCCAATCAGAGAGCAGTCCCGCCACGTCCGCGTCTACGGCGGGCGGTGTGACAGGATAGATTTTGGGCGTTTATATTTCTCATTAATGTCTGGATCATAATTTCCTAATGTAGAAATATGTGGATTTAAACTATTTGCGCATTTATCGTAAAAATTTTGTGTAGTTCTGATGTAGAAGTCTTGTAAGGTTTCCGACTTCGTTTCACGATGCGACAAAGCGATATCTGAAGAGGTTCAACGCGCGAACGCGCCTACACAAAGTGTTAGGGCGAACTGTTCAAAAAATACGAGTTGAATTATTTACGACAGTAGACAAGTAGTAATATATTTATTTTATTTATTTGTCAGCAGTAGGGAACCAATGGTTCCCTTGGTTCCATGGAATATTCGCCCCTGCGTAAAATGCGTTTCTCTGGCTTCTTTTAATAACTCATGTTTACCATGAAAACGTGTAAAATGGTCAAAACACATTTTTATTAAAAAAAGTTTTGCTTACTTTCAATTGCGAAAATTTAACAAGTTAAACGTAATGGATTCATAAAAAAAATAATCATAGACTTCTAAACATAATACGTCTGCATCTTTGAAAGTTTACGGAATACTTCATTTCAGATATGGAGGGTGGAATATTATCAAGTCTAAACGTTAGAATTTGAAGGTCGGCTTATGGTTGCGGTGCATTTTCGCGACTTCTGTATTATATAATCTGGTTATTTAAATTTTGCGTCTTTTTCTTGTTGAGATTTTTTTTGTTCCTTACCCACTAACCAGACATACCTACTGACCTTTGAATTGATGTGCAGATTTTCAAACGAGAAGTTTTCTGAAGAGACTAAGGGCCGGTTTCACAATATCTGGTTATGTTCCGATTTAAGTTTTCGTTAGTAAAATTAACCGTTCATCGACCTATGGTTAACGTTTTAACAGTATTTAACCATCCGACAAGTGGTTATTTTAACCAGATCAAGATTCGGTTATAGTGTCACCAAAACTTTGTAAATTACAGCTAAATGAAAAAATGATCAGAAATTTGCAAATATGAAATGTTTGTATGAATTGAGTATAGATGGGTGATAAAAAATGTTAAATTCACAGACAACAGAACATATTCACCTACATGATATACATGTTTTTAACATAAACCAACCCCCCCCCCCCCAACTCCATCCAACCATTTTACTATATTTTTAATGTAGCTGATCTAACCTAAAAAACCATTCACCCTATTTTTACAGTGTTTCCAATGTAATTAATCTAACATAACATTCCATTCTCCCTATTTTACAGTTTTTTCAATGTAACTAAACCAACCTAACAATGGTAAAAAAAAAAAAGGGTAAGCTAAATGTTTAAATGCATGAAATCTATGCCAAATATTTACCCAATTAATCTTCAAAGCAAATGTCAACTTAATTTATTACGGAAATACTTAGTACGAACACATAATATCTACGAAAATTGTTACAGATCAGCTTATTTCACTAGTTAAAAAAAACTTGTATCGCTTAAAGAGATCTTAAAAAAAAATTGCAGTTACTGTTTAATTAGCTCAAACTCATATCAAATTTTTGTGTAAGGACTACATATGAAATATTTTTTGCTGTGTTTCTTGGTTAAAAATAATTTATAAATATGTAAATTGACTTTTATAATCACTACAAGTTGTAACTAAACTATAACTTATAGTGAAACAAGTTCTTATTCTTGTAAAATATTGCGGGACAAAACTGATAATTTTGTAGTGTAGCGGCTTCTGGAAAACAATCTACATATTTATTGAAAAATCTCCTTCCAACAACTATCCTTTTCTATCATATCGTTGATTTAATATATCTGGCATTGTTTTTATTGGTGTGTATTGTTTCAAAGACATTTAGAGTAGCTTTATGAGATAGGGAGTGGGGGGAAAAGGATAACATTTATTTTTACATTCAATTGCAATTGAATGAAGTTAATATATAAGTGTACTTTTTGAAGTGCATTTCAATTCTGAAATAGGTTAATTTTTTAAAAATAATACTGTGCATAGCCTATTTATAAGTCTAACGCTCAGATGAAATAAAAAAAACTTGACGAATTTTTGCAATAATTAGCGTGAAAACCGAATTTAAATATACGGACCCAACGTAATGGGCCTAGTACTTATCATCCTCACAAAACACAATTAACAAATAAGTGCCAAAATTCTACACAGCAAAAATTTCTACATTTTAATTAAAAATATCAAGTAACAGGGCAGTAGTAAAAATGTTCAAAATTTTTACTTTTCTTCCTTTATAATTTAAGAAACCTTTTGACAATGCAAGTCACATAAACAAATATAATACCTCTCTTTAAAATTTATCTGGGACGTGTTAGTTCATTTAAAAGCTATTTCTCACGAACACGCGAATATTATAGGTTGGAATATCACTCGGGTTGCAATTTTTTAATTCAATGAATTACATATATTTTTAAGCCAATCACAAATGAGCTTATACAAATGATTTTTTTTCTTCGAGGTAAATTTAAATTTCAAACAAATATAGCATACGACTTGGTGATAGGCCTTTAGGCCCAATCACTTTGCGTAATTGTTATCTGAATATACATAACATAAGTTTGCATTATATGCACATACAAACGGTTCACAACAATGCAGTATTTAAAGTTCAAGAAAGAACGAAAATGGGTGAGCATTTACAGATTTCATCACAGTTGATAACTCAAGACGACAGATGTAGTCTGATACTCTGTTTGGCTAAAATTTCAATCTTGTAAAGAAACCTTTCACAGAAATTCGAGCACGATCGATTGCAAAAACTCCCATGAAAACGGCATGCGCTCTATAAAAAAAACGTTTCTGAACTACTAAAATTACCCGAACACTCTCTTAATATTTACGCCTAGTCAGTACACAGTGTCCGAGTTGTTTACTGCAAGTGACATATTAATAACACATACAACAACCAATCACAACGTGAAACATCACTGCATTGTTGCCATGTTAACTATTAACCTCAGTTAACTAACCATTATTTAGTTAAACGTTGGGATCATGACGAGAAACCTCCAAAGACAAACTTAAGTTTATATGTAGGGGTTGGATTGAACATTTGTTTACTTAACTACTACGTTAAAGGGGCATTGTTAAACCAGTCTTAATAACACACAAATTAATACTTCTTTTTTTTTTAATTTTTCCACACTTGAAGTAAAAACTGACCTTTATTTCAACTTGAATAGTTTGGCAACGGATAGAAATCCCTTTAGGCTAATTGTTTTTTCTAGCCAACAATGTTGAAGTTTAGAAATATAAAATCCGCGGTTATCTATCCTATTGCGATTTTAAAATGTCTGTGGAAAAAATAAAAAATTGAAACATAAGTTATTTGCATTTGTAAATTACAATAAGCTCATGTTTTAGCGTATATTTCGCACTTTCATTTCAGAAGACTATATGTAGTTTTACACTTTGCTGCGTAAGCTGGTTTGTGATATGAATTATGCTTTATCGAGTTAAGCTAAAATAATGCCTCACTTCACCAAAAATGTATATTATAATATTGTAGGTTTCGTAACACTTTCAAAACTAGCAAATAATGCACTGTTTTTAATTTGTGCTTAACAGACGACTGTGACATTTTTAAATCGATTATTACAAAATACATCTCAGAACAGCTGAAAATAGTATAAAATACCAGAAAACGTTTTTCAGATAAAGAAAAGTAGCTCATCGTATAGCATAAGATTGTCGCCTGATAGACTAAAGTAGGGTTCACAATTAATGAACTTAAGCGAGAGCTTGGCTGGCCATACGCACGACCTGGGCAAATTCATGTAACGATAGAATTTCGCTATTTATCTGATATCTGTTTGAAGTATCATTCATTAAATATTTTAACAGACTGATTATATTCCACGACAGCTGACCACCAACCTGTGACTACTGGTAATGAACAGATAATAAATAATTTAGACTATGAAATATTTGATTGTTTTGTAAAATAATACTTTTATTTACCTTTTTCACTAGTCACATATTCAGATAACACCCTTTTAACTTTTAAAAAAAATAATTATTGTTATGAGAAATGTAATATATCTCGGTAATTTCTTACCAGCATGATATTTTAATATAAATAATTCCCGAGTCCCGTAAAAATATCCTCCATACACTTCTCTTATTGGCTGTAACAGAAATGAAATGTACATTCATTTCCCTCCCATGCTTACTAAATGTTGTAGTTGTGAATCAACAGGTTCGGAAACAGGGCGGTTAAAGTATGTGCACACGACACATGGTCTATATTACTGGATTTTTTTAAAATTTTGAATTAACCTTGAAACTTTGCACTCGAAACACGTACGAGAATCATTAAGAAAGTGTTAAAGGACGTAACGGTAATTCCTAAGGCGCGATCCTTGCTAATACTAATGCGCATGCGCAGTACGGCATCGTCGAGCTGCGCGCGGTTGTCGCGCCGATTCTAGCCACGTGACGAGTTCTGGTGTCGGATAAAAAATAATACGAAATGATTCTTTTTTCTTTTTTGTGCTATTTTAAACACCCCAGTTTAGTTTGAAAAAAAAAATCACAGTAAAAGTTCATCGTTCGCCTTCTTCTCGTCCAAAATTAACAATTGGAGAATATAACCTATAGGCCTATCCATTACTTTCTTCGGAATTATATTATTCGCGTTTTGAGGTTATGTAGATGCAGTCACGCCATAGCACAGCCGGCTGTTATAGAATCTTAGGAATCACACCGTAAGGGGTAATAGAAGATAATGCATTCTTATTCTTAAGCCATGCATTTAACAGCAAAGGCAGTTATTTTGTTTTAGTAATTAGTTTATTGGAGGCCGTTTGCTAATCCTGTGAGAGGCTCTGGAGTTAAATTACAACTCAACATAAATGTATGTGCAGCTGTCAGATGTGAGGTTAGGTCCGATTTCAATTGTAATCTGACACATATTTGAAGTTTGTACCCAAGTTAAATTTTTGAAGTTAACGTATAAATTAAATTCCTTGAACGTAGGTAAATCTTCTTTTTATTTGAAGACGAGGTTAGGAAAATAAAATAAAAAATTAAATGGGGAACTCCAAGTATAATTTGCTAGCCGAGCTTACATTTGTGACGAAACGAGTGAATCCGTGAAATTAAACGGGGAAAATTATTAAAAATGCTCTATTTTAAATCAATTTAGAGAGGCTCTTACAGTTTTTCATAAGGAATTTCCACTGATTTCCAGTAGTTCGAACAGTTTAGAACTTAGAGTGTACAAACGGTGATATTGGTTGTGTGATGTGTGGCTTTTATGGTAAATTCACGTAGGTTATGAACCTAAATAATTTACTATAAAAGCAAAGATTTGATCGGCTCCCTAGTTTTGTTTGCACTTCGCAAGTTCAATGTAAGTTCGCCAATTTTCACCATAAACGTATGCACCTATATTTAAGGTCATGCGTTATTAATTACCTCAAAATTTTGACGGATATTGTTTTTTACCTGGTACATTCTAATCACTTTTCCTCTAGGTTCTATCGGTGTCTTCGCTTCTATGGTCCCAGACTTAACCAATATATGCTTAGCTATCTCGAAGTTCGTCACGTAATAGACCAGCATTCTGTAAAAAAATAATATAAACATACACCTATATGTCTACCTATATAGTAAAAACAGCAAGTAGCTAATTGAAACATCAAATTTAGAATATTTATACAGCACAATACGCTTTACAATTTTACAAATTCAGAAGTATATTACTGTGACCAAAAATTACCAACTTATTTTTAATGTGACAAATAAGGGATTTATAACTTCAGTCGATGTAAATGAATGTTGTTATCTTTCCGTTTTAATGTGATGGCGTATGCACCCACACTGAAGTGGACTGAAACCTTCTATCTCGGAACCACAAACCTCCGAATGCTTACAAGCATTCTTCTAGACTATGGCGAAACTGTAAATTTTAATCCACTAATGGCTATAGAATTAGGTATTGAAATCAGTTATTGTGCTAAAGGTACTGATAAAATTGTAAAAAAATTATTACAAATAAATTTCACGAAATGCTATGTCTAAAAAAACAAAGTTTCGTTTAAGTCTGTCGTTATCAAAAAAACACTATTAGACTGCTTACTTACATATTATATAACTATAAAGCAAATGCCTGCCCTCAGAATGTTCGTAGATTTTTGTAACTTTTCATGCGACAAGTTTTTAATTGCTTGACCTGGTAAATTCTTCCTTTAATCACTTTTACTTCGGCGAGTTTGTGTAAATAACGCAACAGAAGTTCAACAAATAAGTGGTAGTTAGGAAAACATAACTCTAAACATGATGTAAACAATCATAGGTGAGTGAAATGAAGTCATATGAATGAAAAGAAAGCGATACGATGAGAAACAAATTGTTACTAAAATTTACAGTTATATAAAATTTTGTCGCCATGCTTTTAGAGGACTGAAAAATTAAATTCAAATTTATGTACATAAACTATAAATATAATTAATTTTGCGATGTTGAATTTTAAAAAATAATGTTTGGCATTGATACCAATACTTGATTTATACTTGAAAACTTTGAGTAACCATGGCATAAGCAAGGAGAAATGAAAAATATAAAGAATATTTTTACGTGAGGTTAGATCGCTTTGATTGATTTTGTCTATGCGGCTCTAGTAAAAGGAAATATGAACGCTTCTAAGGTCCAGGAGAAAAAATCTATATTTTTGAATACAAATCGACTGTTAAACTCGCCTATAAAAATTGTCGGCTTGAATGAAATATATATCAGCCATTTTTTTTATATGTATCATGCCACTTGGTTGACAAGATCTATAAATAACCATCTATTTATGTATCTACAGACTTGCTTGTTAGAGAAACTAAATAAAGCAGCAATAGAGTTATTTTCAAAGATTGCGATATTTGTAGGCTGACGGTAAACTGGTTTTAATCTGTAATCTATATAATGATGCGTTTTTAAGGAAGCCTAACAATAATGGAAGTTTATTCCGAGGCCCGAACAGTTCCGAAATGCACGGAAGACCAACTTGTAGCACATATATACAGTAAAGATGTTGAAATCGTCTTTCATAGACTTAAGTGACGGAGACATTGGTAAATTGTCAAGCTACATAAAAAAATACTTTAAAATAGTGTGGACGGTTGACGTGGTTAGGTTAGCTACATTAAAAAATACTGTCAAAATCGTGTTAACGTTTGGTTAGGTTAGGGCTACGTTACAAAAGCTATAAAATAATGACAATTGATTACTTTAAGTTAGGTACTTCTTAAATTGGTAATTCCTAACCAACAATTAGAATTATTTTACATCATTTTTGATGTAGCTTACCTAACTTAACCAACTATCCACTATTTTAAAGTATTTTTAATTCAGCTAACCTAACGGACCATACTTATTTCTCGCGATAATTCTGATTTGTAATATTTACGAAAACCTTCAAAGGGTAACGTAAAATCGTTATGGAGTTTTCATTTTTGATTTTTAGAAATAAGCTTTCCTTCAGAATTTACTAATGTGTTAACCAATCATCATAGAACTTTTAATCAACTACCCTATTCATGGAATATTCAAATCCTCTCTTTGTTGAGTTAGGTAAACAAAAAACAGAAAAAATCGAGGAGGAAAAAAACCGAACATGCCTGAACGCGGCCTCGGAATGGACTGGTGTGAATCTTAGGTTTCCTGCATGTTTAAAGGAAATAAAAAATAGGCATATAATTCTGGTTTCGGACTTCATACAATAATAATCACACTTCATTTTCGGAACGATTGAACTTTTTTTTCCCATTTAAATTTCGATCTTAGGTTTCAAGTCGTTGCCATATTGGATATTATATATATATATATATATAAAGTAAACTTGTGGAACTAACCCCAAAATATTGTAAGGATAAAAGTGAAGAACTCTTTGTTTAAATCCTTGGTCACCGAATCTGTATTGCCGCAACTCTGTTTGCTCATAGGGTGTGCCAAAATTTTATCTCCCCCTGAACCAGCACATTGTTGTAGGTGGCGGCCGGGATCGTGATATACGAGGAGAATACGTCGAGCAAACCTTTATGAGGTGAGACCAGGAAATCTCGTTGGTTCAGAAACTTGCAGACTAGACTTGATAGTCGTTTGTTTTCTCGATCCTTAGGCCGTGTTCATGAACTACGCAAGAAACACAAGAACGCAAGAACGCTAGGCGCAAAAAGTAAAATAGCAAAGTTCTTAATAACCGGTTTATAATTCACGCAAGACGCAAAAAAGTAGTGCAAATATCTTCCAACTTTTTGTGTTTCGACGTACTTTTCAGCCTTCCATAG
Organism: Bacillus rossius redtenbacheri; assembly: GCF_032445375.1. Taxonomy (NCBI): domain Eukaryota; kingdom Metazoa; phylum Arthropoda; class Insecta; order Phasmatodea; family Bacillidae; genus Bacillus; species Bacillus rossius. Next base: position 46,500,694 of record NC_086330.1, on the reverse strand, counting down.
TAGAAGTGAAGTGTTACGAAAACTTTTAAAAACGCAGACGTTATGTAAAATAAATGCTAAAATAATATTTTTATCGTATGCATTACGTTCTCACTTGTTAAACTTTTGCACAATGAAAGCATATGAGACTTTAAAATCAAATTGTTGTCGATTTCACGTGTTTTCAAGATAAACATGAATCATTAAATATGCCCAAGGAAGAATATTGTTTTCTACAGTTATAAAGTTTCAAATCGTAGAATTGGCGACACCTTGCGACTTTCGTGCTTTATAAATGATCGTGATTTTCTTGCGTTAATTGCGTGCTGCAGGACCCTTCGTGTATGTGTTCCTTGCGTAGTTTATAAACCCGGCCTTACGAACATTTTAGTCTTGAATGACCTTAAGGTGATTTTTTCGTTCAATTGTTGTTATTCATTGGTTTGGACTACCCATAAGCGTGTCAAAACAACTGTTGTTCAATTAAATACGTCACTAAAACATTCAGGTATGTGACTTTAAATGAACTCCGAAATTGTCCGTGTCTACAGAACTTGGCAAGAGGTAATACGATGGGGCAAAAATCCTGTTTTTAATTGATTTTTAAAGAGGGAAACCTTTGGCACCTCTGATTCAATACATAAATAGTTGTGCACTGTTATAATTTTTGCCGTATGTGCTGCTTGACGGTGTAACAATTAGCTGCTGCAATGAAGCAAGAAGTAATTAAGTGAATTCTGATGTAATATTGCCTCTTACTAAATAGAATGTGAAAGTCCAAAATACTGTATCTATATGCAAAAACAGCATTTCTTTGTGGTTACGACTGTATTGTTAGAATTAAAAATGGCCGGTAGAAATAGCAGCACTTTCCACGCACATAACAGATAATCGTGGGTTTGAGGGTTTGAAATTTAAATCCAAACACTACTCTGTTTCTTGCATATGCTTATTTCTCTAATTAAAACATTTCAAAACCACCGTTTAGCTGCAGTAATCGCTACAAATGTTTGTATTTAACTTCAGAGTGGATTTATATTATTTCTTCGTGAGTCCTAGTTCGGGTGTCTTCCTTTATATATATATATATATATATATATATATATATATATTCTACTGTGAGCTCCTGATTTTGATTTAAAAATGTGAATTTTAAAATTTTATAAACTTACGGAAACTACAAGAGAAAAATAAAATCCAAAGTTTGTACACCGGAAATTTTAGCAGTTGCAGAAACAAAACTTGCAGAAGGTTATTCCGAAAGGAAAATAGCAGCTAGCTGGATATTGTATTGACTAGTCTACGTTACGAAAACGTCTAAAAGCTGGGACTGCTGTCATTTAGGTAATTCCAAACCAGTTTTTACAGCTGACAAAGAAGCCAGATTAGCGATGCATTGTAAATATTTAGATGGTCACTTTGCAGACATTACCCAGGCTAGGCTTTAAATACGCGGAATAGAATGGAATCTGTAACCATTTCTACAAAACAATACAAATGGCTGGAACGTGGCCCTCAGAACACGACAGAAGACTAGTATTGGGCGGTTGATGGGGTGCAACAAGTCTCAAGTTCAGCTTTTCTTCAAAATTATGTCTGAATTGTACAGCAGGTACAAATTTCCACAAAGCGCAATTTTTAACGTGGACAAATGTGCTATTTCAACTATTCCAAACAAGGACCCGAAAGTTTTGAGCGAAGGTAAGATTATTGTTGGCAAAGTCTTATCTGGAGACAGGGGTGAAAATATCACAGTTATGTGTGCAATGAGAGCAATCGGTACTTTTGTCCCATTTTCAATAATACATGCACGCAAGAAAATGTGAAGCAGATATTTTTGATGGTGCTCCTGCTAAAAACTGCGCTGTGTTCTGGCCTGGGTTGCATAAATTCAAGCCTGTTCATATAATTAATGGATCAGTCACTTTCAAGGAAAAGGTGCGTGCTGACTGTGATCAACCAGCTCTGCTCCTGTTGGATAATCATTCTTCACAAGCACTAGAACCTACTAACTTCTGTCCTGACAATAGCATTCATTTACTTACTCTACTGCCGTATAGTAGCTACAAAATTCAGTCATTTGACAGAATTTTTTTTTTGGTCATTTTGAAAAATTTGCATCCAGATGAACTCAATAAATGATTTCCAGTTTGGTGAATTGTTCGGGAAAGCTTATGCAAGATATGCAACCTTAGAAAAGACAGGAAATGCATCCCTAGCATGTGGGATTTGGCCTATTAATTCCTGTTGTGTTTACGGATGAAGACTTGCTTCCCTGTAGTGTCACAGAATTTTCATAAAATATTCAAGAGGAATATTCAGGAGAAGATAGGGAAGATGAGCTACCAGAGACACCGCAGGAAGCAGCCGTTATTCCCAGTGGGAGTGTCTAGATTCTTTTATTCTACTGATTGAAATTTTAGTCGTGTGCAGTTTAAAAAAAAAAAAACATTTTTTTTTAAATCCCTGAGATTATTACATTTGTGTGCCACTTACGTAGTTTATAACAAGCTAACAAGGACTATTGACTTCATCTCTCCATCGTTATTCCTTATAATGTATTTAGGAAGTTAAAGGAATACTATAGTGGAATATATATTTCTTATCAATAACAAGGTTAATAATTTAACATGAAATTAAATGTTTATTGTGTGTGATATCATGTAAGTGTCTTTCCAGAGATATGTCATGTGTGTGTTTAGTAATATTAGCATAGTAATCATAAAAAGCGTGTAACCAGTACCAAATTGTATTTAAAATATTCATTAATAATACTGGTAATAAATGAAGTAGAAAGTGGGCTATATATAAAGCTATAGCAGTAGCAAACAGCAGGAAGCATCAGTTGTTCTTCAAACGAATTCTACTGTGGCATAGCTATTTTGCCCTGATCTAACCAAGTTGTTCAGGTGCTATAAATCCTGTTCCTCTACATGAGATAATTCCATTTCCGAAGAGGTCTGATCCAAAGAATAGGAATAAAAGGGGCATAAATTCTGAAATAACATCAGAGTCACCATACAGTAATGAAATGCTTCAAGATTTCAAAAAAAAAATTAACATTGTCGTGTGAGAAGGAGCCTTAAGGCCCACTAGTAGTATAAATTGGCCGGTATTGGCACTGGCTTCTGGCTGTGGTGCTTAGTGCCGGGTCAATGACCGATATCTCTGACGTCACGGCGGCCATCTTGGACTCAAAATTCCTCAAAAATGACTCAAAATGACTCAAAATTCCTACGAATTCCCAATTTCGTGGGAAAAATTCTCGTTTTTGTCCTGAAAAATTCAAAAATTCGAAATTTGAAAAACCTCAAAAGACTTTTGCCTTAAAAAGAACACATAATCCTTATTGAGGCTTAAGCATCCTTGTCTACAGCCTCCGGTAAGCTTCTAAACGTCATCTAGGATAATGACCTATCCGTTGCACTTTTCGTTTGTTGAGCCGGGAAAAGCTCGACCCTATCTCTTCACCTCACTCGAAACAAACACGTCTTCCCACCCCAATCAAGAAATCCCGTCGGCGAAGTTGAACACGCCCGCTGCGCGCAACTTTCTCGCTGCACCGACTGTCCGTGGATCCTCTCGCGCGGACCTTGAGCAAACATTTCTTTCGCCACATTCCAGATTAGTATTTATGCGTGAGCACACAGCCCCCGGGAGGATGAGTGGGAGGGGGGGGGGATAGGGATAGGGCGTAGAGCGGTGTAGCTATGTGGGCTTCGACCCAGAGCGAGATTCATGCCCCAACCCCACCCTTCCCCCTTCCGTTGTTCTTTGTGACCTGACCTGCACCGCGACACGAGACTGCCGCATTGCACAGTCCCCCCTCCCTCCCCCCTAGTCCGCTCCCATCCCCTCCAAGGCCCATGCTGGGGAAGCGGCGGCGAGGAGGGCGAATGGGAAGTTTTAATTAAAACAGACGTTTTGAAGATCAAAGACTTTTCTCTTCGGAGTGAAGTCGAGTGAAGAATATCCCATAGTTCGGGCTCCTCCTGTTTTTTTCTTCTTTTTTTGACATGCAGGTGTACCTACAATGCCAAGAAAAAAATATATTCACATTACTGACCGAAGAACATACATTATGTATAAGCCATTACAATTTAAAGTTTTTATCAGTGCTTTTTTTTTCTTACCGCACTTCAAGGCACTTTATTTGAGAATGTTATTGTTTTACTTTATAAAATTAATTTTCTTTTCATGCTACAAAATTTACGTTGAATAATGAATAGTTATTCCAAATAGAAATTCGTTATTAGATGTGGGTTCATGTAAATCACATTGAGTAAGTTTAGTAATTTACATTTGAATTGTTTGATAACTGCGAAATGTTATAATTCTAAAAACACTACGAATTTTTCGAATTTATCAAGTGTAAAAAACTTTATAGAAATTCTTTTTAACTATTAACAAACAATAAATGATGTTACGAAGTAAGATATTTGAAACCACAATGCGCTTTTAGTTTTTTTTAACGGAACTGTACCAAATATTCCCCAAGTAATTTAATCTTCTCAACAGTGAGACATCACAGGCTTTCATACCAACAAAGAGACTTAAAAATTAGCTAAGAAATTGTGTATATCTTTGGCCAATTAATTAAACCACGTAAGAGGGCTTTATCTCAGTGCCTTAGGGCTGTTCAAGATTGCTCGTACGTCAAATAATCCCCGCTCCTTTCCCTTGCTTAACTTTTACCACCCTCCACAATTGTTATAAGTTCACGTGCAAATATCGATAGTTTGGATTTCCTCCTCCTAAAAGTTTTTTTTTTTCCGTTATCACACATTAACGCTTTTTTTAATGCAACCAACTTAATATTACTACTCGTTCAAATGCTAAATTACTGGTAAATTTATTTAAATATCACGCCTTCTTAGATAATGATTAGAAAAATCACGTAAGGAAGTGAAAAAAAAAATATTCTTCTCGCTTCTAAAAGCCTCAATTCATATTTATTTTTTACCACAGGTAACTTTGATATAATTGTGTTGGTCACTCTTTTTCAAACTCGTTGGTTGCAGTGTGTTGTTTCCGCGCACTTGAATCAGCAGACAGATAACAAGACGTTCGTTAGGTTTTCGTTTGAAGGCGAATCTGCACAAGCCACTTTTATTGCCGATTTCATTTTAGTTACAACTTATGTTTTCTTTGGAAATATTCCATAATATTTTATCTTATTTAATGTTATTTTGTACTAGAGCGTCTCTCTTAGGATTCATTTAGTTTTAACAAACAAATTTTATTTCAAGTTTTCAAGTTCCAAAGTCGTCCTTTAAAAGCGTTAAACTTGTCTGTAATTTTAACGTTGATGCCATCTTCACTATGCCCGTATTGGTTCCAAAACAAAAAAAAAAAATATCTGGAACAGTATCGTACACGAACGAAGAATACTTACAAAGGACAGGAACGCACGGAAACCACCCTACTGCGCTACCATAAAGTCAACCGGTTGGTGTGTTTAACCGGAATTAATTGAGCGCGGAACGCGAAGGAACACAACCCCACCTCCCCCCTCCCTTACCAGAAAAAACTCGCCCGCGGAAATAACACGCCAGCGCCAACACAACCCGATTCCTTCAACGGCCACAAACACAACCTACGTCAATGTGCTGACCCGGTCTCTTGGACGGCGGAGGGTGATGAGGCGAGGAAAAGGGGGAAAAAAAATAATAATATCATCTACCGCCGCCCCCGTCCGGAAAAGCACATAACAGACGGGAAGGCCGTACACGCTGGTAACAACTCTCTCTCTCTCTCTCTCTCTCTCTCTCTCTCTCTCTCTTCCCCCTCTTACTCCAGCGAGCGTTTACAAGTCTCGGGTCTGGGCGGGACTTGATATGTATTTGCACAGCGTCTAAACTCCTGGTCCAGCCAACTGCGAAAATCGGACACTCCCCACCCCCCCTTTAATTCGCAACCCCCTGCCACGCGGAAATTTCTACAAGTTAGCCGCGCGCAAGCACAAACATCTCGCCCAGCAAGAGGGCGGGGAGGGGGATCAAGGGGAAGAGAGAGAAGGAGAAAGAGAGAGAGGGAGATAGGTGGATGAATAAAAAAAAACACAGGCCTTCAAGCAATCCGAGTTCTCACTCTCCCGCAAACCCGACTCCACGCAAGTTCGGTATCCAAACATCACCATCTATATATGTATAATAATAGTAATAAGGAACGGATTCGCAGGACTGTTGAGTTGCGTCCAAGGGGTTGAAAAAGGGTTGGTGGTTAGGAGGAGGAGGCGGAGAGAGAGAAAAAAATATTCGTTGCGTCTAGACCGATGGCAAGAGTAAACACGGGCGAATGTTTAAACGCTAATGGCCAATTTGTACCTTCGGCCTTTGCCGAGGAGATTTCGTGTGTTTGATGGTGGAGAAAGAGGGGGAGGGAAGGGGGTTAGTCTCGTCTCCACCCGCCGCGGAACGGTAAACAAATTCCTCCGCCATTCCCTCTGTCTTCCGAACGCGATCCTAATTACTACCGGCCGGAGGAGACGTCCCAACCCCAACCCGCCCCCCCCCCCACCCCTTTTCCCTTACGTGCCGTCGTGTTTGGCTAGGCCCGCGGACCCCGGAAGCCTGGCTCGTGACCTCTGACCGTGGTCGACCCACACGCAGAGCAAGGAGGGAGACACACGAGTGCGACTCTTACAGCGGGAACTGAAACCTTTTTTTTTGTTTTTGCGATACGTGTAACGCTATCTGTCGGGCGGGCCCCCACAACTGCTAGCAAAATGCAAGTTATAATCCAAAGTCTTACTACTTGACGACTCATTGATTAGTAAAAGAGTTTCAAACTGTGAGAAAAGTCACTTAATGCTGTTTTGTAATTAAAAAAAAAAAAAAAAAACATGTTCTATATAAATGAATACGGGAATCAAAATTTCTGGTACGTCATACAACAAAATATATGGCTTTCAAAATAAAGTGAATTAATGTTCACTGGCTTGTTTGCATTAATTCTCACAATCAATGTATCTATGTTAAAAAGAATGTCCCATTTTCAATGGTATATAACAGTTTAGTCTATTTACAACAAATAATACATCAAATTAAAAGTAACCTAGTTTTTCTTACAAATTTTCAATATGTGCACCTTTAGATATACGGTACACATCCATCCTAAATTCCAATTATTCCCACACTTTTGTTAACACGTCCGGAGTGATGGAAACAATAGTTTCTTCGATCCTGTGTCTCAACTCTTGCAAATCATTAGGTAGCGGCGGAACGTAGATACGATCTTTTATAAAGCCCCTAATGGAAAAAGGGGGTTGTCTGTAAAATCGGTTTACGGACGATAATTTTACGTGATAGCGTCATAAGAAAACATTGATGAAATATTGCATACTTTTTAATTTTCAAAATTATTTACAGTTTTTGCAAATTTAATTTAAATAATTTGTTTAAATATAATCACGAATAATAAGTTATAGAAATAAACTGAAGTCAAATCAATGTCAATAAATTGTTAATTTGAAATGACGAAATTGGACAAGTAAAACAAAATTTTTAAATTGCTACTTTTAAAAAGACCGCGATAACCTGTTTGATATTATAGAAGATTTTCTCGCACGGTGGTTGGCCGGTTCAACTTGTCATTTTAGACACATTGTTATGACATGTGTGAAGTTAAACATTAATTTTTAATCTTACATTAATACTAAATAAATACATTAAATACTAAATAAAAGCAGTTGACTTTTTATACGATCGTTAATATGAGATAATTTTTTAGTCAAATTTGTAACATAACTTATTATGCACTCACCGACCGATGCTACTTTTTTTATAATCAAAGAACAAATATATGAGATTATATAGCTAATCAAATTCTTAAAATGCAAGAATTAATTACCTTTTTTTGCCGCAATTGTTGTTGTAATAAACAATGGAAAACACTTTAACTTTTCACTTCACTTTATAAACAGTTGACGAAACAGTTCACGTGTAGGTTGTGTGCTGCCGCTGTCTCTCTTCTACTCGCACGCATCGGCCGATGGAGTGGAAGAGAGATAGATGCGTCACAAGCCGATCGTGCCTCTCTATCGCTTGTTCCGCGCTCTCGCTTGCACGCTCGGCTCAGGCGGAACGTGAAAATGAGTCATGCTTTTTCGTGCGTGCAGCCGGCGTTTATCGATTTATAGGACGTTAATCACGTTTATAAGTCAAAGAGATATTTACAGTCGGTAAAGTAAGTCGAGGCGGTGACGTAATCGGAGGCAAACGAAAAGTGGTGTTACTAAAAATTAAAAAAAAAAAAAAAGTGTAGGTAGTGCCCAGAACGTAACGGAAGGTTAAACACAAGAGAGCGATGTAACTTCTCTGCTATTTGGCGCCATGTTTGTTCAACTTGCACTTCCATGGCCACACCGGGAAGTTGGATGTGACAAGGCCTTGTGGCTGCGGATACGTCAATCGCAAATTACACACATTATTCTGATAAATCTCAACTGATCTAGAAGTTGAATTTTAGGGTTTATGTAAATCTGAAAACAGATAACTTTTAATTAGAGACCCGGAAATTTCGCAGATTCGTCTGGCTTTAGAGTAGAATTTAAGGTAGTAGGTGTGTTCAACCCATGTTTGCTTTCCCATTGGTTGATTTCTTAGCGAGAGCATGTTTATCCTCGTTAATTGGCACTAACCGATTCGCTTACTTCTCTCCTAGCTGGGCGTCGTTGGCTTAAAGTCATAGAGGGGCGTGTCCAAGTAACTGCGGGCCAATCATGAACACAGTGCGAGAGTGTGAAGGTTTGCATTCTAACTTGCGACTAAATGAATGCGCGAAATTTCCGTGTCTCTACTTATAAATAATGTGTAATTGTATTGTACTGGCATTATCAACACTAAATCCCCTTAATTTGCAAATTTATGCACCATATTTTAGCTATAAAGTAACTTTCTAAAAAAAAAATAATAAAGGCGCAGTTCGGTTCGGCATCGGAGACATTTTGTAAAAACGTTGCGATGAAGTCGTACACGTTTTTCGTATAAACATGTAATTTGAGTATCTGTTGCAGCAATCACGCATGCGCCTACACTGGTACGATGACGTCACAGACAAAACAAATACTGCGTGACAAACACGTACGGGTTTATCTATACGTTGTGGGCACAACCATTGTTGACGCATTATTAGTTTATATCGTTTTCGACGCTGCCGTAGCTCTCTCATTCGGTCGGCACTGGAATTTTTAGGTTTTGGGATTCCTTTCGAAGCGAGCTTTCATCTGACACGCGTTTCATAATAATTCCGAGTATATTTACGAGTCACATGATATGATATCAATAATTATTTTATAATTTTCAATTTAATATCGATTTTCATATATATTCCGGCAAATATTTTATTATGTCGTTTCGGGTCCTAGTATCAAGCTGGTATCACGAATCAATGTACTGGTTGAACGCGTTTTCACACTACACTTATTTATAACTTTACACAAAGCTAATTCGTGACAATCAAGATCATGCGCCCACACACTGGTACGATGACGTCACAGACAAAAAAAATTCTGCGCGACAAACACATACAGTCATGATCTATCCGTTGTGGGCTCAACCATTGCTGACACATTATTAGTCTCGTAGTTATTAGCTATTCAAATGTGATGGTTTTTGTCACACAAGAAAGTCCGGCCGATTATCTCTGTAGCGAGCAAATAGACGTTTTCAAGTAGCAGCTTGCAGCGTCGATAGAGATGACGTAAAACCCAGTCTGTGAAGTACGACTTATAATGCACATGGCGGCCATAAATCATGAGTTTGTTTTTTATCTTCTGCAAGTGTACTCTTGGAAACCTTACAAAATATGCATATGTTAATGTCATTAGAAATGCTATCGCTATCGATGATATTAATTAAATTGAATAGTTATTAATTAAAATTTATGGAATTTAAAAGATTCATTAAATTTCACGGGAAATGAATTTCTCTGTGATACTATAAAAAGAGTCATTTTATTTTAAAAATGAATACAATTTATCTTCTTTTGCGCAATTTTTTTTTGTGCGACGAAGCGCAAAGGAAATGATTTTTAAATAACCCAAATTTTTTTCGAACGGATTTACAGCGTTTCCAAATAAAGGCCATTGGAAATATTTTAATCTGTCGATTTTATTCTCTAGCCTTACGCCATAACTAGTGACTGAATTGCATAATACTTAGATAAATACCACTGCCACAGCGTACATGGTCAAGGAACATTGAAATTAAGAGAGACGTCACTCCTAGGTTCAATATAATTACATTTTCTCTCTCTCTCTCACTCTCTCTCTCTCACTCTCTCTCTCTCTCTCTGAAATCGGCCAATTATACAGGTACATTTATGAAACTACAAACCACACAGCCTAAAATCAAAAGGAATTTGACTTTGTTCTGCATGGGTAAGTATAGGTTAATTTATAGTCAAGGAGGTAGGAATTCTCAAGAGATGGCATGCTGTGACGTAGTTGAGGTCATTTTTAACATCGCCAGCGCCATGTTGTTCCGCCAAAAGCATTGCGTCTGGTGATGGTGGGTAAGTATGAATTAGAATCAGTGTCGTTAAAAACAGTCACTTTCATTACAAAAAAATATATATTTCGGAACTCTTTCCACAATGCAAACACTACCTATACTTTAGACCATTTTTGGACGGGTAATTAATATGGAGAAACAATTAGCTGAAGGAAGAAAATCTTCACACACCATGCAATCATGCAGACGTGGCCAACCCTTGTTTATTTGACTTGATGTAGGCTTTTGGACATACGCCATGTGCTTAGCAATGGCGTATGTCCAAAAGCCTACATCAAGTCATGCACTACCATTGCACAAATCTTTCAAAGATAATACCTTGTTTATTTGTATATTGTATTCCTCAAGTTCAGGATCTTAGTCTCAATAATAAGTTGTACATTTTTAATTAAAGTATTTTATGTTTTATTTTTATGTACTGATTATCTTTATAAATGCCAAACATGATATTTGATTAAAACATTAGTTCTGCGTTCATTTATGATGTTAAACCAAGAATGCCAGGATTACGGCATTATTTGTTTCACGATAACCGTATTTGGCTCCTAAATACGCGATATATATTTACATAATAGCCCATCTAATACTATACACACAAAATTGCTTCTTTAAAATTGGTGGTTACAAATACCGCAAATATTTATGCAAAATTCTTGATTAACGAGTTTAGTCACATAACCAACTATTGCGTTAAAACACACATCGGCATACAAAAATCAACCAAAATGTTTGTATCTGACGATGAATGTTTACCGGAACTACAGATACCTTCACATATGAGGCGCTACACATTATTTTATCATCATGTATCCTATTTATAATTTTTAATGCACCAGAAAGACACGTGCAAAGCCCAGCGATCTTTGACGAACGTGATTTAAGTGACCAAGGAAAACAACTCGACGATGTAACACTAGCTGATTTGCACATTTGCAGATAACCTTTATATCATATCATTAAAAAAGAATTATAGACCAGCTTTGCATGTTAATGACACTGTGATATTATTACAAACAATAACAGCAGGCTGACGAATTAAAAAATGTAACGGTGTGGTTTGTTTCGTGTGTGTTTCCTTATGTGTTGACAATATTGTGTTATTAATACACTACCCCTTTGTTTACAGGATAATGGTCAAGTGAAGGAATCCACGATTAACTGCATATTGTCCCAGATACTGTACAATCCATTTCAAGTAATGCATCTGTAATGTCAACAGTATCATTGGAAAATAATAAGTCACATAGTCGAACCTGCTGACTGTTGAATTCACATACTCACCTGTTCTAGAATCCTTTTCTGGGCTGTCAACCAACCAAAATATTAGACGAAAAAAAAAAACAGGTAAAATTTTGCAGAGAAAAGCTTGAAACGATATGTGATCCCTAAATTTATAGTGGGCTCATTAAGTTAGCCGGTAGCGTAGTGGGCCGAAGGGACTTACCATAGACGCGATAGCTCACACGATGATAGAAGCAGTTTCATTTATTTATAGTAAGTTGTGTGTGAACCGTCTCTCAATATGCTGGCGTTAATAAGGTGATGTTAACGCAACCTAAGCAAAGCTATTGAAAGCTAGATGCTCATAAACTGGCTTGGGTTACGAAGTTGACATGCGAAGCGAGAAAGGGCCTCAGCGCAATAACTTATCCGCGAGTTTTCCGCAAGCGGTGTAGCAACTCCGCCCGCTCTCCTAACCAGAACAGGGTCGAGTTTGTATTCCCGGCGGACTGTCACATCCCAGATGACATCTACGGGGCGGACGAGAAGGGTTCACGTGGTCTCAGGACTTTCTCGAGGCTGCTGAGCTACGGGCCGCGATAGCCATCTCGCCTCGCCGCTGCAATTCGTGACGCTGTCCGTCGAAAGTCGATGTTGCGACATCCCGACGCGCGGTGTCCTGAATAACAAGCCGCGACGAGGCAGCCCCAGGGAGGGGACCATCTCTGGTCGGCAGCTCGCGTAACACGGCGGCGTCCAACCTAGCTTCTGTTGAGTCTTCGTTCCTCCTGAGCACGAGGTACATAGGGGCGCAGCTCTGGTAGATCTGGTAGCTCCAGTAGCTCTAAAAGGTTTCGTATCTCTGTTAGCTGTTGTATTTATGGTAGCTCTAGAAGTTTTTTTTTTTTTTTTTTTTTTTTTAGCTCTGTTAGCTCTTGTATTTCTGGTAACTCCAGTAGCTATGGTAGCTCTAGTAGTTTTTTATGTCTGTTAGCTCTTGTATTTCTGGTAGCTCTAGTAGCTGTAGTAGTAGCTCTTTTAATTCTGGTAACTCCAGTAGTTCAGGTAGCTCTAGACTAGCTCTTTTAGCTTTTGTATCCCTGTTGGCTCTTGTATTTCTAATAGTTCTAATAAGCTGTGGTAGCTGTGGTAGTTTTGGTATCTACTAGAGCTTTTGTAGCTCTTGTAGCCCTGGAAGCTCTTGAGGCGACGGTAAGGCGTGTCCATCAGATGCTTCACCTCTCGAAGCCATCGAACAGTTTGAAAAGACAGGGCGAATACTACCAGAGATAGCACTGCCACTGAAAGGCAGGGCGGGGAAGCCTTAAAACAGTTGTTGCTTTCTATAGTAGCTCAAGTGACTTCCGCTTCTCAAATATTGCGGCGCGGAGCATGTGACCAACCTTGAAATTTAAATTTTGATATAACTGGAAGTAAACACACCCAAAATCTAATAGTAATTTGTAAGGAAAATGTTATTCGATGACAGGCCTCACGCAAGAACCTCTGAGAGTACGAATTGTAGGAACATGGGCGGCAGCATCTGGGCCTGGGCGAAGCTCTACCGTTGACATAACCACCACTGAAGAAGTGAAAGTGTGTTATCACGCGCTAAAAACAAGTAGCCGGTTATAAGCGAAGCTATGACCTTAATATGGTTCCGGTAATGCTTCAGGGCATTAATATAACTGTCGAACATCATACAAAGATCAAAGTTAATGCCTTCTGAGAAGCTGGCAGCGATTTGAAAGTAATGACTGTCAGAATCTGTCGAGGAGTATCAGTCAGTGTATGCAAAACCAAAATGTGGCCAGGGGTGGGTGCAGACAAATCCTTGAAGTCACTGAGTCGCTGGTTAAATAACACAATTGTCTTGGACTGAATTTAGCTTCAGTTTAGATTATCGCTGTAAACAGCTCCTCTTAGATAATGTTCTGATCATTTCCTATCTGACTGGACCTTCTTAGTGACTCCTAACCCACAAATTGTTCGCTCTGGGGGTGGGGGGGGGGGGGACCAGTAGAATGAAAAATTATCTTTAACGGGGTAAAAACATCAAAGGAACCTACCTAGTGAGCTAAGGACACAAAATTTTGATAATGTATTTGCTGCACCTAAGTGTTTATCCGGCAAATTTTGTAAATTTTTAAGCACATCGGTCCACCTAATACACGTGTACAAAGAAATGTATTTGTCCACCTCAAATATAGAAAACAACAACGGGTGAAAATTCTCTATAACCAGACACGTTTTACCCCTAACACAATGTGACCTCAAATATTCCTTTGTATCATAAATTGTGCACTAGTAGACACATAGTAGACCGGTAGTGCTTACAATCAAACTAACTTTGGCCATTGTTAAATTTCCTGGAAAATGAAGTATATTTGTGTAAATGCTGTAAAAACAGTAAGTGAAAAAAATTTATTTGATTATTTGCTTTTTGAGCACTGCCGCAGTTAAGGGATTTCTCGAGGCGCTGTGCACAAAAGCACTTGAAAATTGAGGCAATACAACGGTGGATTGTCATCTTAAAAAAAAAATAACTTTTTCTTTTCAGATGAAAGTCATGTACTACTATTTCTCTCTTTCATTCTCGTCACAGCTACGCGTATTGCTTATGCAATAGCGTAAGCAGAATTTCAATTCGGTGAAGGATAGAACCACTTGCCCGCTGTTTGCTTTCAAATTCTTTTCCTTTTGTTGGTGACCAAGATAGATTTTGATAGTTTTTGATGTGTAAACATCTTAGCTCTAGGTATACGGGATTTAATAGGAATAATCTCGTGAAAATGGAACGAAAATCGATGAACGGAAATGTGACACAAAGATGGCGGACCCACGTGTAGCAACATGAACCCGTATATAGTCACTTTCGTAATTATTAGAGTACATACCAAACGTATTGGTGTGCCAAATGAATCTTTATGATAGTGAAACTACCCTGGAGTGTAATTGGTAAACTAAAATAGTCATTGTAAATAGTAATCACCAATTTTTAAAAAATCTAAGAAAACTGGCATTACAATGATTATAATATGTATTCTCCTACTAAATACCAAATAGGCTTGATGGCACAGGGGTAGCAAGCGCGCTTGTAATACTGAAATGAGAATTTTTGGAGTGGTCAAACATCGCCTCTGGAAAAAAAAAATTATATTTTCGGGAGGGGGGGATATATATCCACCAATCCCTTCTGCCTTGCATGCGTCCCCGTGGTTTATTCTACGAATAAAATAAGCTCAATACACTAATTCCTGAGGGCCTGGGTTGGAATCCCTGTATCCTGATTTCGGTTTCCCGTGGTTTTCCGAAATATTTTCGGGGAAGAGCTGGGGTGGTTGAGTTGTTTCCAATTTTATGAAATTTTTTCTGTTTAGTATCGTTGCGTGTTACAGTCTCTAATTATCTCGCTTTGGAAAATACTTCAAGTTCAAACGAAAAGAAATAATATGTCTCCATGAACAAGTAACCATATCAAACGACCATATTATAATATACTTGAAGCAAGGACAACATTTTCATTCAAAATGGTATAATTACACTGAGGTAAAATATTAATATGTTAAACTTTTTTTTAATAATTTAGTGCTGTAACCACGGAGTGGTCGCATCCACATGATTGTTTGGTATCCCGGAAAATGAGTTTTTTATTTATCAGCTCATGATCGGCACCATGTTGGCAAGACGCCCAAAACATTGGCTGAAGTGTAGTGTTTGCATTGGGTAAAACAGTTTTAAATATCTGTTTTTACAGTCGGAGATTCTTTTTCATACTTAATAACCATCACCAGACGTGGTCAAAAACCATTTCCGGAATCTTTTTTTTTAGGGCGTTACAACACGGCGATGGCGATGCGAGGCAAACAACGTCACGGCATGCTGTCCCTCGGTCGGGTGGATGCCATAAACGTCCGCCAATACGCGCTGTTGTCAGATGTCCGTTGTGTGAGGAAGGTCTGAAATATCCAAACCCTCTCCGTAAACTTGATACCTTCCCTGTGCTCATAGCAGATATGCCGGAAGCCGAGGGGTTTTAGGGGGGTTGGAGGAGGTTTAGAGAGGTCTGTACCACGTGGTCTCTCTGCGGCGACCGATCCCCCCCCCCTACCGCGGGTCTACATGCCGAATATATCTATGTTTTATCGGCGGGGAATACCGCACAGCGAAGGGGGTTCGGGCTACGCGCATTCCAGGGCCGCCTCGCCCGGGATGTCAATGCCGCAGCACGCCGGGAGGCAGATACCGCATGGGTTGGCGCCTGCGGGTGAGGGGGGGGGGGGGAGGTTATGTTTCCAGCTCACCCGTGAGGGGATGGGGGGGGGGGCTTGACTGGAATTTCCAGGACGCGGAGACGTGCCGCGCGCGTTTCGGATCGCGGCAATATCTGCGCGGCCGTCCATCGCGGGGCTGCTCGCTGACCACTCACCTCCACCCCCCCCCCCCCCTTCCTCGTGCACCCGAAATGTCTCTACAGCCGTCGAAAATCGATCATACAAGATGGCCGCCGTCCAGCTCAACGTTTCAGCGTAAATCTGACTGAATTCCTCCCGCGTGTTTCTTCTGCGTTGAGGAAGTAACAGTTGACATCAGCTGATGTCGGGTTTGTTCTTGAAGTTTTCATGTTTTTTTTTTGTTGTCCATGGATTTTTTCCCCCTCTATGACAACCAGCGCAATCCCACCTTATTCCTACACATATATTATCACTCATAGATCATTTATCTTTAGACAATAATTCCCCATTAAAAAGTAAATTTTCAAAGCAAAGTAAATATCAGAAAGATAATTATAAATTATCATAAACCCAAAAAAATAAATTTAAAAAAACAAACAAACATTTTTTTATCACCTGACTGAATTCGAATTGTCAAATAGTCTTCGTTGTTTCATTAAGTATTCGTTTTGCACACAACTAATTTTAAATTATTTATATTTGGTTCATTTATATTTGTCAGACATTATTTTTTTTTTCTGCCACATACAAATGCTATGCTTACAGTTAATTACCTTATTTACTTTCTCCCATCGCAACTTACTTCGAAAGAGTACCTTTTGACTTATATATATATTTGTGAAACATATTAATTCACATTGAGGGTGAATGGTAATCGCTTCTACATTTAGCCACTTTGCCAGGACTCACGAAAAAAAAAAAAAAAAGAACTTGCCCTCTTGACCCCATGCGCCGCCTTCCCCTCACTGATCGATTTATGTTGGAATACATGTTCGGAAGAGCGCCGGAATCAGAATAAGCAGGAAATGGCTCGCTAAGCCGCCGCTGACAGTTACGGAACGCCTCCACGCCTGTCAGACACGTGGTCGACCACAGGGGTCGACGGGATCCCCACAGAGACATTAATTCCTCTCTGGACGACACCAGGGAGGCGCCGTACAGGAAAAAAAGAAAGTCGCATTTCCGGGGTCGTTGCCCCAGTAGGCAGTGAAGTCTCCAGAAGCGCTAAGGATAACCAACATGCACTGGTTGTGAGATTTGGTGACGTATTGCCAACTATCTAAAGCTTTACATCCATAAAAACCACTGTTACATAAAAGTGGAGGTAAACATAGCTAGTTAGAACATTGTTTTGTTTTTTAATACGCTATCAATATTGTCTGAAATCTCTTCAAGAATAGAACATAGCAGTTAATTTTAAAAGTAAAGAAATACTCAAACGGAATAGAATACCCTCGAATTTAACGTTACATCAAAGTTCTGTAGAAATCTAGTGTCTGTTTTTCCTTAAGAAATATTTAACGTGCACGATAATTTTCATGTAAAGTCAAATAACTATTATTAATTATCACATAAAAATTATAACACCCGAGTCGTGAAACCTTATTCATTTAGTAAGTTTTCAGCAGTAATATACTGACACATGTCCAACAGATCTTTATTTTTGACTCTTTCGATTGTTAAGTGTTTTCAATATGAAACCTAAAAAGTTTAAATGTTTATAGGTGGCCAATTTATGTTTATGATTTCACTTTTACTGTTTGTAAGTACATTTCCGCATTAAAAAAGCGCAGTGCAAACGTTTCCTAAAATATAAAATACTTAAATAACATACTCGGTATTGTAATCAGAATAATTATGTCTACATTTAGTCTATAAAAGCTTATTTTAAATGTGGATTGTGTATTTGAGGCCAATTTTTGTGATCAATAATATTAAATAATGTACCATTTTCACTAATGCAACAACATCAACAAAACCGAAGAATATAATTGTGCATTTTTTTCTGATGAATAATTGCTCTATAATCATAATATTGATAGAAAAGTTTACCTGGCTCATAATAATAGTGATTTATAAATATTTTACATGGGTAACTTCAATAATGAACTGAGTTAATACACTTTAAGCATCATATTTGTCAGTATCACTTACAACGTTATTATACTTACACCACTAGTTGTTACTTTTCCGGGAACTGGTTTCTTCTTTTTCGAAATACGTGAGCATCCACTGTCTTTCAACGCTTTTCGTTTGTTATATTACAGTAAGAGAAACTTTCCGACTTTTACCTTTATTTAGTATGTTTGATAATTTTTTTTGGCAACATAACAACAGAGCCAACCATATTACTTGTAGTAAACACTGTGTTCCGCTTAACAGTACCTAGTTTGAAATATTTATCATGGTGCCAGCTGTTCTATCTAGAAAGAAAAAATTTCCTATAACATGCAGGATAAAGGATACAATGCAGAAAATCCCATCTTTAACTCGCCTAAAAAACTAAATATATATTGGTTACAAACGTTGATCGGATGAAAGATTGAAATGAAATGTATTATTATGTCGAAATACGTTATTTGCGGAATACTGCATCCAGACTCACATAATATGTAGAAGATCTAAACTACATACCTGTTTTAGAATATGTGTTAAACAGACTAAGAAATAAATCCTATTTATTTAGCTTGATAAAATTGTTGGCTGGCTTTAATTTCTTAAAAAAAGCCAGTAAGATTATAATTTCATCATAAATAAACTCGGTGTTGAAACCCATGTTCATGTGAATAAACTGCCTTTTTTATATAACTAAACACATATAAGATAATCTTAAGCTTTTCAACTTACAAATTTAGCGTAAACTGTCAAAACACCTAAGGCATCACTTCATTGCCTTATATTTATGTTACCCGTCAAACAAGCTTGAAATGCAAATTGCCTTCACTGTAGGCAGAAATATTTCTATTCGTTAATTTAGTGTTATTTATTTTTTGGTTACTCTCTTCTCCTTTGTATTGAATCTTAATTAAGTCTGGGCTTCTACCAAAAGTGGTTTTCAAAGGTAATAATTACAAATTACTTTTCCAATTTTGTATGGTAAGCACTTAGGACGTTTTTTATGTTACAGCATTGGGTACAATGAAGTAAAAATACTTAAACGATTTACGTCAGAATAAAACATATTTTCAAAATGAAAACTAGGTAATGAAATTAAATAGAAATAATCTTTTTCGGCTCAGCCTACAAGTACAGGAAGATTTCGAAAAAGCTGTTTTTTTTAACGCCCTGGAAAATTTCCGATAATAAATTAACCTCTGAAATTTTGTTACAACTTAATGTACAAAAAATTACATCTGTTCTCAAATTAAAAATAAGATTTATTATTTTCGTATACTCTATGCAGCCAGAATGTTTCGAATGATTTCTATGAATCTAGCATTAGCACCATTACTTGAATGTTCCTTGCAAGAAGGACATAACTATGAGATTAAAATAAGCCTGGTATGTATGTTCTGATATGAAAATGATTTATTATAGATATAATATTTGACAAAAAAATATATAAGTATGTTAATTGCATCTGTGCTATTTACCGATAATATTAGCAACAAGAAATTAAGTGACCTCAAAAGAAGAATATAATATAAAAAATCAAAAAGGGCGTAACTACAAAAAAGCAAATTTGCCAAAAACATTAGGCCATACAAACATATATACATAAAAGACAAATATAACAAAATGTTCAAATACATTTTATAAGCTTAAAATATACTAGCACATTAAAAAAATAAAACAAAGATTTTCGTACAAAATTCAAAATATCATGAAAATATTTCCAGTGACGCAATATTAGATTACCAAAAAGGAAAAAAAAACTTTCGCCGTTTTAAATTTAGAGCTAAACTTTATCAGATAGAAGCCTTTTTATTAATTATAAGCATTGAAAAATTATGAATATTAAAATCACTTTAATTTAATTACTAAGGCGTGATCCACTTATGTAGCTGTATTTCAAATGTTACTCTATTATTTCACTTCCATCTTCTATTTTATACACATCTTTATGGAGTAGGCTAACATTTGTGTTTCATAATACGCTTGTCTCCAAGGTGTACATAGCTCTTTGGCTTTGCAGAGTCAGTGAGTCAGTGATGGAGTAAATATATATATATATATAAAATTATATTTATATATGATGTAAACTTGCAAAAATTCATCACATAAAGTTTGACAAGCATTTATGCTTGAAAAAAAACAACAACATTGTAGCATAATGTGTTCACATAGTTGTGAATCCTACTTGTTGGTTTCGAGCTTGCAGTTTTTGGTGAAACTGGTCCCAGAAGAGACAGCGCGGGAGACAGATAGGTTCGCTACCGGTTTAACGAGATGGCATTGCCGATGCCGAGCGAACGCCTTCCACTTTCAGGTGGAAGGCTGGTCGTGCGTGCAGAAGCGAGGAGCAGTCCACCTCCGCGCCTGCGAGCAACAGTGGGATGAAACCGAACATTATAAAAAGGATTTATGTATACTCGGGGCCAAATTCAGTAGACCTCAAACACTGGGCACTTCATGCATGTATTCAGTAATCTTTAAGTTATTTAATGTTCCAGTAAGATAAGTTATATATTTTTAAAGGGAAGTTTAAAATATTTTAAGCTAGCTTTGTGGCCTTTTTTGGTCAAAATTAAAGAATTTAATTTTTATGGTCAAGGTCGTCCAGGTCCTGAATCAGCGGCTTATGGCGGCTTGCTTTTAGGAGTCTCAAGCCATTTTAAGGAATTTGTGTTCTTTATAAGGCAAACGTATTTTGAGGTTTTCCGAATTCATAATTATTTATTTTTTGAGGAATGAAAAGGTAAATTTTCCCTCGAAACGGGAATTTTTCCCTCGAAATAAGGATATTTTTTCTTAGGAATTTCGAGTCATTTTGAGTCATTTCTGGCCAAGTTTGAAGGTCAAGGTCATCCAAGATGGCCACCGTGACGTCACAGTCCAAGATGGCGTTGATAATCCTCAATCCTCAGCCAGAAGCCAGTCACATTTTTATCTTACTACTGTAGAATTTTAAAAATTCATAATATATGTACCACGATTACTATCAAATTCGTTCTAATTTATTGTAACACCTTGAATTATTATCTACCAATTTTTTAAAAGACCTACCATGACTGTAAGTGGTGGAGTAATCTGGGGTTGAATATAAAAAAATGTATAACTCCCTTAGTAGATTTACTATCAAATCCTTATTAATTGTTTGTAACTCTTATAATTTTTATCTAAAACTTTCGTGTGAAACAATTTTTGATAACACATGCCATGATTGCAAGGGGTTAAAAAAAAAAACCTGGGGTTGGAATGAGAAAATAAATAAAATTTCCCTACCCAGTACACTATTGAATTTATTCTTAATTTTCTTTATCTGTCTAAATATTAACTAAAACTATTCTTAAAAGAATTTTTCTTTACCGAACCATTACTGCAAGGGGTGGAAATAACAAGGTTTTGAAAGTAAAAAAATAATCATTACTTTTGAAAAATATTCATGCTATTATATCCGTTATAATTTATTGTATGAATCTTAAACTTTACCTAAATCTTTGGCTGAAAGTTTTTGATGAAACGAATGATTACGGTAAAAACATGGATTTAAAAAAATACATCTAAATTTTCTTAGTAACAATTTTGTTTGAATTTGTTTTAAAATATATTAATATTATCTTAAAACTTGATGCAAACAAAATTTTGATACGACCAAGTTATTAGTGCATGGGATGAAAAATAGTGTTTGAAGGTAAAAAAAATTATCTTAGTTAGCATATTATATGAAATTCGTCCTTAGTTATTCAATGCTGCGTTGCACACTATTGAATGCTGGATGGATTGAGTTAAAAATTTCGTAATATTTTCGGTGCATGGAAAATGGGCAAATATTTAATCGATCATTTTGTAATATTGACGAACATAAACATGTTACGTACATTAATTTCTTGAAATAACCCAGAAATTTATAAAAGTTTCGAAAATATTTCCAGAATAAAAAAGGTACTTCGAAATCTACATACGCCTGTAGGCTGTGCCGAAAGGGAATTTTTAAAATGTTTTTAAAACTTTTTTAAACAACAATTGTTGCTTATTAGCACACAGGAAAAGCATGAAGTATGTAATTGACATTTATGTTTACATTGGTTTTTATATGCATTATTTGTAAATAAAACTATAATAATAATAATGGTCAAAACACTGAGTTGGTAATCTAAAGGTCGTGGGTTCTAATCCGTCCACCTCAGAAATATTTTAAACGTATTTAAATATTTTAAGGAACCACCATAAGTACTAACATAAAACGATTTTTACAGTAAAAGTAGCCCATACCAAGGGGAAAAAAATGACTTTTCACGACGGCAGTGCTCCTCGCAGGCGACAGTAGCACAACAAGCGAACCAAGAGAAGGATTGCAGTTGAAAAAGCCGAATGTTACCGAAGATGGTCAACCAGGTCCCGATCATAAGCAACGAGTGACGGAAACGCCCAAAAAAGATGGCCGAACTTATACGATTGGCAAGTCACTAACAGAAGCCAAAATAAAATCCTAGTCCCGTAAGAAATACATTGTCCCAGAAGTATCTAAATCATACTACTTGTAACTTTTTTTTTTAATAAATGAGATTCCTCCTTTAGTTAACGTTTATTATTGTTTGCACCATAGACAACCTACTTATGGAAAAAAAGTTAAATTCCGAAAAATTGTCTCCTTTCCACCATCCTTTCCCGTTTAGATTTGGATACGCCCTTGTTTATAAACATGCAGAGACAAACTCAACATAACAAATAAAATCAATCTACGGAGGGAACCAGGTACATCGCATAGAAAATAACAGCCCCTTAATTTCACTGTAGTGATTTCGAAAAAAAAAATCACAGAAAACTGGGATTTCGCCATCATTATCGATTGACTGGTCGTATCACTCGCTTCCAACCAAGTTCTGATCGCTCGGGTTCGATCTCCGATTTGTTCCGCAAGTGGGAAACGTGGCAGAAACCGTAGCCGAAAGCCGGAAATGTTTTTCTCTCGGGTCACTTCTATTCCCCCCTCGCACAAAACCACTCATTTCGTCGACTCTAAAGTTTCATCTCATCGCTTATCATTTTCTCTCATATCTTCAATACTAGTAATAAAGGTTAGCTTTACAGGTCCAAACAAACGTTTGACACCCTTATTAACATAAAGATAATAATATTTTGTTTCTAAATACGTGACTGAAAATATTTATAAACAGTTTTTTAAAATTGTAAGTTGAGGGTACAGATAATCTTTACTGCAGTTAAAGTTATTTAATCCAAATAATTTTACACAATGGAGAGTATATCTATTTTTAATACTTATAAAATAGATAGTAAAATTATGATTTAAAAAAATATATTTATACTAGCTGCAGTACCCGGCTTTGCCCGGGTTGAACACCGGGTGATATATTGTCCGCGAGTTACAGCAAAATGGATAGCGATATGTCCAGTGTGGTGGACATTAAGAAATGACACATAATTACTGTTTGTGTATCTGTGACCTATGGTTTTCTGTTTACCCATGGCGATCGGTTGAAAGGTTTAGAAGTTGATGCGCTACAGCGCCATCT
The DNA here is from genome assembly GCF_032445375.1 of Bacillus rossius redtenbacheri. Lineage (NCBI taxonomy): Eukaryota > Metazoa > Arthropoda > Insecta > Phasmatodea > Bacillidae > Bacillus > Bacillus rossius. The sequence continues at coordinate 46,477,108 of NC_086330.1, read as the reverse complement.
AGCGGCGAGTTACAAAAAAAAATTGTTAGCATAAAAACCTTCTCCATGATAAAAACACTTCGATGTGCCAATTTTCATGGCGATCGGTCAAACGGTGTAAGAGTTTATCGACGACATACATGCCAACATCCAGTTTATATATATTCTTATATTTCGAAATTTTGGGGCTTTCACTTTTGCGGAAAGTGGATGTTCAGAACCTCGAATGTTTGGAACACTCCATCTCGAAAGAATAGATATTTGAAATTCCTGAAATTGTCGAAATTTTGGGGCTTTGTTCCCAGAGGGGGGCGGGGGGTTCGAGGACCCTAAATGGCTCGAAAACACTTAAAATCGAAAGAGATAGATTTTTCAAATTTTTTAAACTTTATAAATTTTGGGGCTTTAACCACCTGGGGGAGGGGGGGGGGGTTGACGTTGAGGACCCCGAATGGCTCGGAAACACTCCATATCGAAAGAGATATAAAGGAATATAAGAATGTAGGCATTTACTGTACTCCTATCTACCATAATAACAATATTGACAAATAGAAAGCTTATTACCTACCTATTAATAATTATCTAAATAAATTAATAAATAACTCTATGTTTAAGAATTTACGTACATACATAATATTAAACTTCAAACTATACACACCAAAAAAAAACTAAGGATGTTTGTAAAACTATATTTATTTGTCATAATGTTTAAAACATTTGTAGGATTTCTTTATATGTAAAACTGTGGTGGCAATATTCCGCTTATCCAAAGGAGTATAGAAATTAATAGAGAAATCACTCCCTGTACACACCACAAATCTTTGAATTAAGTATAAAAAAAATATAGTCCAAAATGAAACAAAAAGTATAAATAACAACTAATTTGACAAAAAAATTATACAACTGGAATGACAATGTTAACATCCGCCTGAAATTTAATAGAAGTAGGTAGGTAAGAATATATATATAAGAAATTAAATGAAATTAAAACATACATAAATAAAATTATCTCACACTCAACCAAACATAATGTTTAATGTGAAATAAAGGAAGATGGCAATTACACGTAACTATTCTAATTAATAAAAAAAAAATCAACTTTCCTGAAATAGTAAAATTCAAATTTTTCAACAATATATTACATAATTGATAAATATTTCTGGTCTTCGGTCTCAGCAGCCCTAAGACTCTTGACGCTCAGCAGATAAATTATAAACACTTAACCAAACTCCTTGCAAATAAGTAGGTAATGTAAAAAAAATAACAATATTGACAAATAGAAAATATTAGTAGGCCCTACCTACCTATGAATAAATTTCGAAGAAATTTATAAGTTTAAGAATTTATGTACCTACATAATATTAAACTAATTTTTTTTATTTGTCATAATACCTATAATACGTATGTTTCCAAAATGAAACAAAGTAAAAATAATGACCAATTTGACAAAAAAAAAAATGTACAACTCGAATGACATTGAAAACATACACGTGAAATTTAAAAGTATTATGAGTGCCCTAGGTAGGGAGGAAATATATATATATAGAAGAAATTAAATTAAAAAAATGGGTGCGTGTACTTAGGTACGCGCATGTGAAGTTATACTTCTTTGGCATCATTAAAAAATAGTTTTTAATTGCATGCAAAAAATATTGCGTGGAGTCCCTCCGCGTGGAAGAAGTGAAACTTCGTAATGTGGAAATGAAAATAGGAAGGGGTAGAAATTGATTTTTAGTGAAATCATATTGTATCAAATCAAACTAAAAAATAAAAGAAATAAATTTGTAACGATTCATAGATTGATCTTCAGAGAGAGAGAGAGAGAGAGAGAGAGACCTATTGAATATCTATAAAACTAACTTTTTTATGAGAGCAGATTTTCATGAAATATATCATAAAATCATTCAACGATAAAACCTGTTTATTTAACTAAGCGGACGGGTTCGCCCCAAGGAGAAAATAACGCGGCGAGACCTCGTGGACATAGAGAAATGACTCACTCACTATTTATGACGTGTCTATGAAACATGATTTTTTTCTGCAATTTAAATTGTAATATATAATATATATATATAAACGGTATTGAAAATTGAAACAAATATGGCGACACTACAAACTGTCAAGAGCTTATTTTTTCTTACTCTCTTCTTAGTTCCTTACAATAGTAAAACGTAACGTAATGGCTTGAAAGCTATTGCTCGGCAGACATAGAGGAATGACACTAACAGTTTGTATATCTATGACACACATTACATTTTTTAGTTTTTTCTTAACTCAGAATCGAGATAAAATATCCAATTGTGAATCTAAACCATCCTCGAATCCCCGTGAACTCACACACAAAATTTCATCAAAATCGGTCCAGCCGTCTAGGAGGAGTTCAGTGACATACACACGCACACAAGAAATATATATATATACTAGATAATGCCCGGCATGCGTTGCAATGCCTCAATCAATTTTTTTTTTGTAATTTTTTAAACGTATACTAAGCATCTCTCTTTATCTCTCTAATTCTCTATATCTCTATGTATATCTCTATAACTCTCTCTATCTTTCTATTTATATCTCTATCTCTCTATATATCTTTCTAGCGGACCCGACAGACATTGTCCTGCCCAAATGTACTTTTTGTGAGATATGGATATGGCGGTAAGTATTTCTACGCTGGAAATTTTGTATCTTCTCATTATACATACCCCTCCTCTTGGGCACGCCACTGCCGTTACCAAAAACCTTTCCCATGGTTATGCAGAAGGCAACAACAATGCAAAAGCCCGTTGCCATGGAGGCTAATTATCAACAATGCTTAGTTTTTTTGCTTTTAAAGCGTGTATTTTTAGTTTTTCTTAACTCAGAATCGAGATAAAATATCCAATTGTGAATCTAAACCATCCTCGAATCCCCGTGAACTCACACACAAAATTTCATCAAAATCGCGTACAAACAGACAGACAGAAAAAGTACTGTTTTATTATAGTAAGATAGATAGATTATTCTTACATGTTCGCATCCATGCAGTATATGAAAAATCAGCATGCATAGCCCCACACCTATAACTATACGTATCTGTTGCCCACGACTTTTTCCGCATGGAATTTTGTATTATCTTGCACCATTTAGAAATTTAAACATTATAACATAACAGTTGATACAGTTGTAGTAGTTTTCTTATGTTCACAAATGATAATTTTTCTCACCTCTATTTCAGTCTTTGCAATAAAAATGTTACTACTTAAATTTTGAGTAAATATGTTTCTACTTTCAAATGTAATGACGGGAAGACACTTCATAAAATGTCTTTGTAAACCACATTTACTGTTTTTTCCGTCTTGAGCTAGAATGTAAAGATTGTCTGCATTACTGACCCGCGAGCAAGCTACATACATTTCAGAGAGAGAGAGAGAGTGAGAGAAAGACACCTATTGAATGTCTATCTAACTAATTTTTTTATGAGAGCATATTTTCATTAAATAAATCATGAAATCATTCATCGATAAAAGCTGTTTATTTAATTAAGCGGACGGGTTCGCTCCAAGGAGAAAATTGACGCGGCGAGACCTCATGGACATAGAGAAATGACACACACTCACTATTTGTGTGGCTATGAAACATGATTTTTTTCTGCAATTTAAATTGTAATATACAAAAAGGGTATTGAAAATTGAAACAAATATGGCGACACTATAAACTGTCAGGATCTTTATTTTTTTCTTACTCTCTACTTAGTTCCTTACAATAGCAAAACTTAATGGCTTCTAATAATGCGTTGCAATTTTTGCTTTTAAAGCCTTTTTTTTTTTAGTTTTTATTAACTCATAATCGAGATAAAATATCTAATTGTGAATCTAAACCATCCTCACTATTTGGGTGGCTATGAAACATTAGTTTTTTTCTGCAATTTAAATTGTAATATACAAAAAGGGTATTGAAAATTGAAACAAATATGGCGACGCTATAAACTGTCAGGATCTTTATTTTTTTCTTACTCTCTACTTAGTTCCTTACAATAGCAAAACTTAATGGTTTCTAATAATGCGTTGCAATTTTTGCTTTTAAAGCGTGTTTTTTTTAGTTTTTCTTAACTCAGAATCGAGATAAAATATCCAATTGTGAATCTAAACCATCCTCGAATCCCCGTGAACTCACACACAAAATTTCATCAAAATCGGTCCAGCCGTCTAGGAGGAGTTCAGTGACATACACACGCACACAAGATATATATTTATATAAAGATAAAGATTAGTAGAGAAAGATTTATAAACATATATCAGTTCCGAAACTTTTTGTATAACTTAATTTATAAGTATTAAAAGTCATAAATTAGTATATTTAAAAAGTTTTTTTTGTAGTTAAAGTAAATAAGCTCCCTACGTCAAGTGGTTTTAATTTGTGAAGTTATAATATTGCAGATAATTTATTTCGTTGGTTCTAATAGACGAGTGAAACAAATATATTACCATCTAAAATCTACTATTGGCATTAATCTCTTTTTGGGACTTGTAATTCATTCGTTTAATTATTTATTTAAAATAAATGTTTTGGCTAGGATATCGGTTTTTGAAAGTCGATTTAAAAAGGGGTTTATGTTTAGTAAATGAATGCTCCAACTCCACTTTTAGCACTCCTGAATGGCGGCCACAATTCTGCTGTTTCAGATGCACCTGTGAAGAATGTCTTCTTCGCCACAGTCTGGCTTCGCCTGTCTGCGGCGGACCTATTGGAAAAGGGGGTGGGGGGGGGGGGCGGAGTTATCCTAGGCTTACCCCCTTTCTCAACAAACACTTAAAAAAACGGAGGAATTTCAAAAACAATAATCTACTCCAGTCCACACCTGAACTATGAAGTCGGTTTTTTGAAGTTATACCTACTTCTTTAGGCGCGTTGTGAAAAAAATGAGTGTAAATTTTTACGATGCGCGCACAATACAACAAAATTTCACACAGTGAAAAAAAATCCAAAATAGAAAAATTAAATTATATATGTGCATTTAAATCACATACTTTAGTGATTGATATTGAATAATGGTCCATATAATTAAAAAACCTTTATTTATTGTGAATATTAGTGATAGAAATTATATTCAAAACTATTTAAAGTGTATTTTTAAAGAGTATTAGAATAAATTTGGTTAATTTCCCGTATGCATGTATGCTTGCATTAAAAACTTGTACATTATTACTTAAAAAATTAGAATTAAAATTAAGAAATAAAAATAAACATTCAGCATATAAATTGATTTTCACTATTAATTAAAATTTATCTAGATTATTTTACTAAATTTAATAAATAATTTTATACACGTGTTAAAATTAATATTGAATACTAATTATTTATTTTAAGTTTTTAATTTTATTGAATTTATACTTTACCAACCATAATTATAATATAGCTCCAGTCCTTTTATTATTTTATTTCTATCAATTATTTGCAGAAAAATAAAATGAATATATTTATTATACCAATTATGTATAACTTCCAAAACTCGTATGTAAGAACACATTCCCATTTCTTTAATGTTTTGTTTTACATATTTAAGTGCAACTGTAAATTTATTTTTTTAACTTTAGTATTCTTAAATTAATTTAAAACTATAGTTTCGTTAATAAATTTTATAAGCGTCATAAATGCGTTTAAATGGCCATTCAAAATTTCCGATTCACCATTTAACCAGGAATTAATTTATCTTAATACCTGTGGTTAAATAATTAATAGTATTTAGTTTTTAAGGTAATACTGTGTAGTTTATTTGTGTAGTTTATGTAGTTTGATTTTTTTGTAAATTTATTTTGTGTAATTTTTTTATCTCTGTAAATAATCAGCCCACGATTTAAGAGCCATGTTGAGAAAAAAATTGATGAATTTTACATTTTTTCCGTAGTTTAAATTTTCTTAGTTTAGCCAAATTGTTTCAAGTTATCATATCTTTGTTTTTTATTTTTGTTTATTTTTATTTGTAGTTAAGTGTTAAGACAAAGTGGTGTTCACGCCTTAACTTCGCCACATACGAAAATAATTCGAATAAAAAAAATCCATAGCTAACAAACGCCCTCCCCGCATCATGTAGCTGGGTCCGCCACTGAAGCCAGCGACTGTACCCGCGCAGACGCGCGTTCCGCGACACTCCCGCAGCGGAATGTCGTCTCCAGTTTTACTATCTCCTTTCCCCCCTCCCCTCCCCATCCACTGGAGCCCTTTGATGTCGTGGGTCCCAGCTGGTGTCGCGAACAGGAGTGCACAAAGTTCCTCGCCGCGACCGCTTCGAGTCCATAGCCCGTGCCAGGTATCTCGCGCCTTTACAGCCCATGCCACGTAACTTTCGCGTTTATGGCGCCGCTTGCCGCCTATCCATCCCTCATTCTCACGTCCTTCTCCCAACAAACCTACCGAGCAGATAATCATCTTAATTAATGCCTTTAAATCAAACATTTTATTGTAAGTGATTTCCCTTTGCGTTATCTTACAATCGGTACGTATTATACTGACACTTATGCATCTCTACCTCTACGAAATATTGAACTTCGAAACAAGAGCACTTATTACTTTAATGTAAAATGGTCCTTGGTTGTCATGTTATAAGCCTGTTGGACTTTCACCACTGGCTGGCACAAGTCTACACGTTAGAAACTACTTATAGATGCCGCTAAGTAATTGTGAGTTTAAGAAAGTTATAGAAATATCACTTGTGCGGGCTCATGAAGTCTTGAGACGATGTACCTTCAATATTATTGGGAGCTTCAAACCACAAGTTTTTTTTAAACCGTTCCTCACAATATATTTGTCGTTCCAGAGTTTTGGGTTGTCAACTTTATCGCTCGGGCTTTATCAGCACACGGACACGACACCCTACAATGCACGACCTCCAAAGGATCGGTCCTGGTGTTTTTATTGGCTGGTGACGTTTCTTGCACCCTGCTGCCGAAGGTTCTTGTTAAGTAATAACGTGCACATTTTCAGCTCCACTTAAGGTCTCTCTATGGTAAAGTTAATTTTTTTCTTCTTCAATGAAATGAAAATGATATTTTAGAAGTCCTACCTGAAAGATTGTAAGCTGTGGAAAGAAGGATCAATAATAACCAAATTGACGTGTTCTTCTGGAATTGGTTTTCGTAACCCCACATAGGAAAGGAAATGCATTGCATGCTACAGGTAATTATATCTAGTGCGATTCTATAATGTAACCCCCCCCCCCTTGTTCCTTACATAAACAGGAGATGATAAATATTTCGCCTCTACCCGTGTGTAGACACGAATGTGGGGCTCAGACTGCGATCACTAGACTCGTTAAAGTTCCCTGCCTATGCATTCAACCGTATCTATTAATAATTTATCACAACATTTCAAAGCAAATTCAACGTCGAAATTAAAGTTACAGGCTGGTTTAAAAACATTGTTTTAATTTTTCTATGACAAGGGGGTGGGGGTTTGTAGTTCCATAACACACGCAAGAGGCCTTTCTCCGAACTATTAAAGTGCCGCCAGAAGCAAGTGGCCCACCGCCCCGAAGAGTGTAGGCCCGCGTCACTGCAGCAGAAGTAGTTTGTGAGTCGAATTCTGACTCGCCCGCCGTGACCCCCCCACGCGCCACTTCAGCGGCGGCCTTGGAGCGGGCCCCGGAGGAGGACGACAGCTGCCGCTGAGGTCTCCTTGCCGACCACCCGTGTCACGGGTACATTCTCCCCCCCCCCCCCCCCCCAGCCTTGCTTCATGCCGGAGAGCGAGGCTCGCTCGTCCGTCACACCGCCCGAGCGCTCGTTAGCCAGGGCCGCGTGTTCGTGTGGGTGTCGCCTACCAGGCGCGCAGCTTCCAGCGGCGACCAGGACTTTTCAAGGGCTGAGAAACATTTGTTACGTAGTTCAACTCTTTGTATACCGCATTTGGTGGGAGTAGTTTCGTGAATGGAGCGGACATCACATGTTTAACCGCGGTGCTGCCGTCTATGGCGGATGGCGCTAACCGAAGTTCACAATGACAAGGGGAAACTTTATATTGAAGTGAAACTTCTAATGCGACTTCCAACAAGGTTGCGTTGAACGTTCAACGCTACCATGGAGGGGGTATGAAAGCACTGTTGCGTTAAACGTTCTACGCTCTCGGGGAGGGGGAATAGAAAGAGACAGAGCGAGAGTGAATGCGTGGCACTCGAACGCATGCGCGAGCGTTAGCAACGAGTAGCGTCCAATATTCCAACGCAACAGGGAGAGAGAAAGAAAGATACACAAAGGTAGAAAGTAGGAGAGAGAAAGAGAGTGAGTCGGTAGATCCCAAGCACACGCGCGTGGTATTCTTGCTATGCATTGTAAGCAATGTTAATAAAGTTTGTCATAAAGAAACAACATGATTTCACTAAAAATCAATTTCTACCCCTTCCTATTTTCATTTCCACATTACGAAGTTTCACTTCTTCCGCGCGGAGTGACTCCACGCACTATTTTTTTATTAACTGCTTAGTGAATTTTAACAAAGTGGGCGTTGTTATAATAAATTTCCTTGCCGAAAAACAGGTGCAAAGCCGGGGTTTAGTAATTCTTTGAATGCCTTTTTTTTCGCTTTTATCGGAACCATTAAATTATATAGTTTACAATTTCGTTCGGCAAATCGAATGACAAAATAGTCGACGTAGCTGCTCTGGTAACGAATTCTAACGGAGGGTGCGGAAACTACGCGTGATTCGCATCCACGCAACACAGTTCACACATACAAGATGGAAAGTACTTTAATAAAATTGCTTGTCGAAAATCAGGTCCGAAGCCGGGGTTTGTTTATTTTTCAAGAATTTTTTGCTCTTATTGGAGTCGTTTCATTATATAGTTTAAAATTTCTGTCTGTTAATCAAATGATTCAATAATGGACGTAACTGCTGGGGCAGCGTATTCTAGCGACGGGTGCGGACACTGCGAGTGATTAAATTTCCGAAATGCAGTTAAAAACACAATTTGCATATATTTTTCACGCTCGGAATTATTTTTCAGAAATCTCCGTTAAATTTCGCGTTCTAGTTTTGTGTTATAAGAGTATTTGCAAAATGAGAAGACATGAGTTGGCTCGTTACTAAGGTTAGGTGTTACACATGTTTGGCGAGTACTGAAAGACTGGCTCACAAATTTTTTTTTACAATCCCGTTACCTGTGCCCGAGAGCGGGACTTGAACCAGTATCCAAACGAGCGAAACACGCGTCGCAGATTGGCACTCTTCGGGTTCCACAAAACGGTCGCCCAAGTCCCCTGAAATTACGCAGACATCGAGATCCCTATCGCGATGTTACCGTCCGTGGGACGCCGTGCGTGTTCAGAACAAGAGTATCGGCATACCGTATGAGAGACCGCCCCTCACTGATCCAAGTGATAATTGATCGTGCCGAGTTGTGCAGGCGCCTGATACGGCAACCTGTCCAACCTCTTCGAGTGACCATGTCTGCAGCAGCTGGCCGCAGGGTGCTTTATGACACCTGCGCATTATCCTGTTTGGCTTCAACTGCGGCGTGAAAACGACCTATTACGTCTATTTGCGGGCTGTAAGTAATGACATAGTGGACAAGAACTTCAATAGTCTTCACTTTTGGAAATCAACCTAAGTGGTTCAGGTCCTAGTATTTTCTGACTCCGCATTTTGTTTTATTTTTTTTGGGAAAGCAGCCAACCCGATGTACTCGTACGATTTGCGTGAGCCGTTGGTGCTTATGTTCAAGGAAGCCGCCCCGCACAGTTGCAGTTTAGTGAGACGAAATCTAATGCAGTGTGGTTCAACTAGCGGTATTTCGAGTGGCGACGAGATCATTTTAATGGACGGGAATGTACACTGTGCGGAAAATGAAATACCTACACCAAGAAGGCGTCGTGCTGGATGAAAGAATATTTAGGAGGCGTGTGTGGACATGTGAGAGATTGCGCCTATTCATGTTTTCGCTCTAGTCAACGAAGAGTGCTGCTAGTAGCGCCACCATGATCTTGCAAAGCAAGTTTGTTTTAAATACGCCCTGTAAACTTCGTGAGCGGTGCTGATGGTGTGAGGTAGGTGTGAGTCAAACATGCCTCTAAGGAGAGGAAGAAACCAGTATCAGCAGCTTACTGAGTTTGCACGAGGCTGCGCAGTAGGGCTACGGGAAGGTGGATGTTCTTGCCGAGATATCGCAGAAAGACTTTGGGCGGGTAAGTGTCCACAGTTGGCACCACTGGTCACGGGAAGGCGCTGTCTCGAGAAGACCGGGGCCCGGGCGCACATGGGCCGCTACGGAGAGGGAATACAGTCGTATTCGCAGCATGGCTGCAGTGGCCTTCAGTTCGCACCAGAGCGACACGGCGAACTGCAACGAATCGGATTACTTGAAGAAACAGCCCGTCTCTCAGGCTAGAGCTCATTGGAGAGCGGAGTGGAGGTCTGTGAGAGCGACGGCCGTACGTTGGTCAAGGAGGTGGCCAAATGTGCTTTTAGAACCAGGCTGTCTGCGCCGTCGACACACTGCACCTGCACCAGGGAGTCGTGGTCTGGGGAGCGATCTCCTTCCGACAGCAAGCGCGCTCTCGTCCATCTCCCAGGACTGGCGACTGGACCGGTTGTGCTGCCATTCATTCGCAGTATCAAGTAGGGTGTTTTCCAACAGGATAACGCTCGTCCTCATAACTGCCGCTGTCACCCAACGAGCTCTACAGAGTGTCGACCAGTCGCCTTGGCCTGCGAGATCACCAGAAATTTCGCCGACTGAGCACGGATGGGACATAATGGGGGGAACACATCCAGTGCCATCCAATACCAGCATAAACCGTTGCAAAAAGGCGCGGAACTCCATCCCACAAAGCGAGTGACATACGGACACCTCCTGTACGACAACAACGCATGCACGTTTGCGTGCTTGCATTCAAATACGTGGCAACTACAGCGGTTATTAATATTCCATCACGTCACACGTCATCTCGCGCGTACTAGAACCTGTGACCTGGAAACTTTAATCACTATCACTACATAGTATAAAACAAAGTCGCTTCCCGCTGTATGCTTAGATCTTTAAAACTACGCAACGGATTTTGGTGTGGTTTTTTAATAGAGTGATTCAAGATGAAGGTTTATTTGTATAATACATGCATAATATAGTAGACAACACTGATAATTTTAGAGGTTTCTAATGTGATGTAAATAAACACATTTTTTTGCGCTTGCATTGAAAACGCTGGCTGAACCCCACGAGAAAGATCAAAATTATGTACTACAGTATTGTACACCTTAAAAATGTCTACAAAAATGTCCGCGATGGTATGTGTCTATCTCTTAGGGATAACACACAATAACAATTTTTTATCCTTTACTTTTTACGAGAAATAATGGCTTATTTACGAAGCGATTTTAAGCAATACAGCATTAATCCTTATCCAATTAAGTACCTTAGATACATTGTGCATTTAATATAGATCAATATGGCCCTGTACAGTATGTAATTTAAATGAATATTTTCGAAGATATTACCGATTTAAAATGAAGGGACATAGCGGTTGCGGCGGTACTGGCCGGGGGGCCGGTATATAAAGACATTCTGTAGTATATTTAGTATCAGCATTGCACCCGTGCGAAGCCGGGGCGGGTCGCATGTCAGATATATATGTTGTCTAGAAATTGCTTAGCCTAGTTCATTCTTTTAAAATAGTGTATTCTTGGTGTTGGAATTTCATTTTCCGCCAGTACATATATATGTCATATCTATTATATATCCATGTATACATATTTTTGTAACCAAGTTAAACGCTGGTAGTTATCTTAGTTTTGTATGCATCTGATAAGTAATTATTAATACATATAAAAATATTTAAAAAAAATATTCTAATGTTGAAGAATAAATCGTTGGTGTTTTAGTAAAAGGCTGAAACTCAACTCGCTGCAATGGAGTTAAAGAACCTAAAAACTTATGTGGAATCATAATTATTAGTTACAAATTAGATATAAATACTGTTCGAATGAAAATTAATAGTGTAGTTATTTTGAAGTAATCTTTTGGTTTGAATTTAGTAGTAGTTATTAAATATCTAGAGTTGAATTTATTTTAGTATTATAAAATGACTAAACCACATTAAAACTTATTCATTACAGTGAACTGTCATTATTTAACTAAGTTTATTGAATCTGTCAATGATGAAAATTAAATTTGGAACAATAGTATCAAGAAGTTATATTTTAACAAAACTTGGTGAAAATAAACCGAAACTCTATATATTTTTCAAGACCTTATTCAATTATGTTAGAAATTGACTGACTCCTTTTTTGCATGGACTGTATTTGTTAGCTGTGTCATGATATAGTTTAAACATATCAGTTGAATATTTGTGTCGTGTGGTATAAAATTTTGTAAACGTTTATCCGCTGTTTCAAAATTTTTTTTTTAATAAAACAGGTAACTTAAGCATCTTGATCCTAAAGTGGGATAGCGTACGTGGTATTGTCCTTCAACTCGTTTTATCACGAGACATGAACCATTAGTACCACTTACCATCACAAGATTGTTAATGACCTCATCACTTTTATTTAATTTTTAAAAACCATCAAAGCGGAAATCAGTAATTCTTTAAGGAATTTTTACACCATTTTGTTATTATAAGACAAGTCTTCTTCCACTTATACCATGTCCATGAGCCATTATTGCCTGAATTTTTACGTAATTCCGCCGATGCCACTAGATGCCAATGGTGTCCTCCAAAACCTGTGAACAGCAGTTTTCAGCTAGTTTAACTAGAAAATTATGAAAGTAATTTCACTCAAAACTTAATTCAATAAACACCACAAAAATCCGATGGAATAGTTTTACATACTTACCCTTAAAAACGTATAGGCTATAACTTATTTTGCGAGGAAGTGTGTTTCACAGACAATAATGTTGGGTACCCAATAACTTATTGCGTAATATTAAAAAAACAAAATCTTAGCTGACTTTGTTGTGCCCCTCAAAAAAATGTTGCATATGCATTTAATATGGCATAACTTCAGAGAAAGTCGATGATGTAAGGCATTTAAAAATTCTAAATAAAGGCAGCACACGGTTTATTATAATAATAAATTATAACGTCAATGTGAAGAAAAGCCTGCGGAAAAATAACACTACAACAAAATTTATGAATAAGTTTGAAGTCAATTGTGTACATAAATGTTGTGTACGACACGGTAGTTGTGTTAGTTGGTACTACTGCTGGCATGTATATATAATGTAGCGGTTACAACGACGATGTATGTCTGGCAATGGTAATCATTGGCTACAAGAGGGTCCGCTGTGTGTTCTGAACAACTATATTCACACTCATTATGTGCAAATGGAAAAAAATCAAGAACGTGAAATTGTTCTGTTGTTTGTTCTCTGTGTTGTCCAAAAATATAACCAAGATATTATTATTTTGTTGCGTTGAATTATTTCATTGACGTGAACAAAAATAATGGTGGTCATACATTTCGGGGGTGTAACAGTACCTTTTTTCAGACTATAAAAGAAAATTTTTTTATTCCAATGGGAAGTAGTTATTAGAATCACATATTCTAATAAACAATGTGACGTAAAAATTATGTCCCAAGTTGACTTCCTTGATGTGCCATAACTTAAGTCAAACCCGACGAAAGTTCTGCCATAAAATACGTACTGATGTCATGCGGACCACCTTATACTTCCGCAGACTACCATATAGCAGCTAAAGTCAGAGCATATCACAGCGTATTCCACCCATAGAACACTTTCAGCTTCACTAAGCAAAATCGTGGGAAATGCCAAACACATGTGAAATGTACATTAGTATTCTACTCTCAAACCTCAAATCTGTTTACACAGGATCACTCCCAAAAAAAAAAAAAGATAAAAAAGTTCTTAATCGACATTAAATACCTGAAACCACAATATCGTGACTTCAAAAAAAATCTGTAGCGGAATGATTGAATGATATGTCAAAATTTAAGTTAATGATTCAAATATTTTTTTAAAGGATTCTGTTTATATTAAAATAGTGTTGTGTTTTAAATAAATATATGAATAGTTTTTTCTTGCATGTGTAACTAAATTGTGTAGTGCATAACATAACAGCTTTCCTTTTTCAGCATATTTTCCATGATATTTACACGTTAAGAAACACTTTTTCAAGTACATGGTAAGACTGTGTTTTTTTATCACTGTATTAAAATGTTTTGGGGAAATATTTTCCATGTAAAATTAATTATTGATAACTGTGAAAAATATTCCCTTAAGGTAAGCTATCATCTACACTAATAATCGAACTGTTCGAGGTAAAAAGTCAGTACGTTGTATGAATTTTGAAAAATAAAATCACCTGAAAATGGTTACTAACATTATTTTAAGCTAAATAATAAAGTTTTATTATTTTTGTCTTTTTTTTTTGTCTATGTGTTTCGGCATCACTCAAAAACTAATTGATGGATTTTGACGGGAGTGAAAAAAAGGTTAAATGTGGTTTTAAGATAATTAATTATATATCCAAAGCTAACCAAGCAAAAAGAAATATATTGGGGAACAATAATAAACATACCAAAACAACCAAACACAATTTTACCATTATGCGAAATTCAATCCCTAAGGGTTGAAAAAGGGGTTTATATATTTTTAAGACACATCGTAACTCCGAATCTGATCAAGCATAAGAAAATATATTGAGTACTAGTAAAAAACATACCAGAATAATCAACCAAAATATTAACATTTTTCTAAACTTAAATAATGTTTTAACAGGTGACATTCGACCGTGTGTGGTAGCCCTAGAGGTCGAATTTCCAGGGAAGCCTACAGTTACAGGGATGAGAGCCACACCAGAACAGTTCTGAAGTTCTACGAAGTTGGCCGATCGCTCGTGTCAAAATACCATATTGCAAGGATTTATATATTTTATGGTCATAGAGTTTTTTAAATAACGCTAATATATCCAAACCAATTTTTACATGCTTTATATTAGCTTCACCTGTATGTTTGTCTGTCCGTCTGTAACTCTTTCTGTCCGTCTGTAACTCCTTCGACTAAGAGTGAGTGTCTTATGACTGTAAAATGTCCCAAGCGGTCTAAGGCGCGCGACTTCTGAGACGTCAGCTTTCGTAGTCAGCGATCGTGGGTTCTACTCCCGGCCACGCCGAAAAAAAAATGTTTTTTTTTTTCTGGTAAATTCTAAGATTATATCCATACATCTAACTGTAAATGATTCGGAGAGACTTTACTATTTCTTTGTGACGTTGCAACTTCAAATAGTTATCTCAGATGGTAATAGGTAGTGTCGGTAACTCATTTCCCTAAGATAATTATACATAAATATAGTTTAAAAAACTAAAAAAACATGCTTTTAAAGAATATCAAACTAAAAAGTTAAAAATAAATATAGTTTAAAAAACTAAAGAAACATGCTTTTAAAGATTATCAAACTAAAAAGTTAAAAATAAATATAGTTTAAAAAACTAAAGAAACATGCTTTTAAAGATTATCAAACTAAAAAGTAAAAAATAATTTTAAAATTTAATTTATGACAATAGTATATAAGCAATACTAGTATAAATGAGAAAAAAGCATGGGGCGCTTAATATACAAAAAATATGGCACAAAGCGCCTCAAGCTTTTTTCTCATTTATACTAGTATTGCTTATATACTATTGTCATAAATGAAATTTTAAAATTATTTTTTACTTTTTAGTTTGATAATCTTTAAAAGCATGTTTCTTTAGTTTTTTAAACTATATTTATTTTTTTCATTTTAGTTGTGATAACCTAATCTAACGTACCCTCTCGCAAAAAAAAAAACTATTATTTTTTACATAGACCGAACTTACCATAAATTAACTTTTTACTTCAATAAACTACGGAACTGTTCGAGTTGTGATTATGGCTTTAATCCCTGAGACCTGTAGGCTATCCAGGTAATCAGGTCCCTACAAATATGTTTCAAGTTGTGGCTTCTAGAGTCGCCCTTCTGTAGCTTGTCGCATCCTTAGTTTACAGTGTGCAATTGAATGAGCATTTGCTCATTCTTTCAAATGATTAATTTCTGATGTTAGTGCTGTCCTTGTTTCGGTGTGCTCTGTTGCCAGATATACGTCATAGAGTATAAAACTTTTAGACAAAACTTTACAATGTAAATAAAAATAATTAAAATGCATCTGAAACATTGTGTTTTGTAAAGGAAAAATTTGAATGAGAATTTCGGAAATTAATTTTATTGTAGTATTGCACTAAGAACACCAACTGTTAGTACCCAATTATTTTACTTCTAAGGAGACGTAACTGAAAAAAAATGCCATTTGGATTTCAACCATTTTTTGGGAACCATATTTTTTTAAAAATATAATTTAATATTATAAATTTTCGGCTTTGTTCGAGCAAAGCTCATAAAGTAATGGAATGCCTTTCATTAATAGATTCTCCTGTGAAATAATAATTAGTGTTCGAATTTTTTTTTTTAATTTTCTTTCAGAATGACTACACCTGTAATGATAGTGTTTTATGGTGTAGGCAAAAAAAAAAAACAAGAAATAGTAAGATGGTCAATGAAATAAGACGTTTAATGTTTAATGACTGGCGTTCACTCCGCACCGCAATCCAGGCGCGAGGGACACTACTGCCTGAATTCACGTCTGGCGCCCAGATGACGACGGGGACCGCACGTAATGACGGGGGAACGGCGGGCAATTACCCCGCAGGGGCCAGTGTCCACATGCCCGCGGACGGGATTGGCGGGCGGTTCAGCGTGCGGTGTCTCCTCCGCCGAGGTTCCCGGAGGGGAGGGGGTTGTGGTAGGGGAGGGGAGGGAAGGAGGTCGCCGGCCCTCGTGCATGCGCCGCAGGAGAGCGTGGGAATCGCGCGCGGAGAAAGTTGGCCGCGGTGACAACGCCGGCGGGGCGGGCGCCGCGTGTGACGTCACCGACCAGCCCCCGCCCAGCTTCCCCTACTACCTCCCCTCCGTCTCCCCCTCCCCCCTCCACCGGCGGCACCCGGCTCGGCTCGTCTCGTCAAGGTCGGCGCGGCTCTTAATTTTCTGCTCGCACGGAAGTGTGTGGCAACGGTGCTGCCATCTACGCAGGATGGCGCGAAACAAAGTCCACAAACTTTGAAGCACTAACTCTTTTAATGAGTATTAACAATATGGGCGGTAGTTTAGTGAAATTCCTTGTCGAAAATCGTTTAGTGTTTTTTTTTTTCGCGGTCTTTCTCACTTTTATCGGAGTCGTTCCATTATATAGTTTAAAATTTTGCTCTGCAAATAGAATGATACAATAGTCGACGTGGCTGCTCCGGCGACGAATTCTAGCGGCGGTTGCGTCGAGAAATATAGTTAAAAAACACACGATTCGTATATTTATCACGCTCGGCATTATATTAAAGATTAAATGTTAAATTTTATTGTCCGAGTTTCGTATTATAAGAGTTTTTGCAGCATGAGAACACGTTAATTTGCTCGTTACCGAGGTTAGATATTTAACATCGCTGGCGATTAACGGAAAAAAAAAAAAAGAAATCATGCGCCTGTTCTACAAATACTCTCGTGAGTTTGACTGACAATTTTGGAGGTGTATTTTTTTCTTTTCTGATTCGGAGTCATATAGCTGTTAATTAAACTCACTTTCAATTAAGTTGTTTAAATATTTCTTAGCTTATCATTTTCTTGTTCTCGTGTAATTTATATAAAATAATAAAATTGTTACACTATTTTTAGAAGTGTACGAATGTTATTTGTTCTAATTTCAATTTTTAATTATCATGGATATTGGACATCGCTTGTTTATTTTCAGTTAGTAATGATAGCAGGCTTTCGCGGTCGTTGTCTGGAGTTGCTTGGCTTTTGGGTTGTAGCCGCGTCGAAGGCGAAGATATTACCGACGTTTCAGTCAACTTTGCAGTCGCCATCGTCAGGGTTATTGAGGTTATTTCAAGTTCTCCTGATCTCTAATCCGGCTGACCCGGGGCGAAAACCAATCAGGAAACAACTCCCCCTCTCAGGCGAGAGTATTGAAAGGCAGTAGGTAACATCTACCCTAATGATGGCGACAGCAACGCCAGCCGAAACGACGGTGATGTCTTCGGCTCCGACGCGGCTACAACCCAGAAGCCAAGCAACTCCATTGTACCAGTGTTTGCAAAATACCTATGCACACATAGACAATCTATGTTTTAAATGAAGATTAGAGATGGGAGATTATTCTTCGAATTTGTTAAATAAAGTAGAGAAAATATATGTTTACGTAGTAGTAATTTACGCTATAAAATAATGCACAGAATCCAATGGCAACGGGCATGGCCTCCACATTCGATTACGGGTCCTGGACCCAGGATCGGAGTAGGAGCCATCACCCCCCCCCCCCTCCTCCACACACCCAATTTTACAGTCACGTGCTACATTATAATTGCATGGTTATTTCTTACCTGCACTCTTTTTAGAATGTTATTTGCCCTAAAAACGCAGGGTATAATTATGGTTACTATTCTGTAAGTCCAAACTAAGCTTTATTTATAAAATAGTTTTTCTGGTTTGTAAAAATTTACAATAGTTAAACATTTAAAAATAAACAGGGCTGGGCCCGACCCTTGGATCCAGGGGTCCACCCAGCCCCGCCCTTGTGGGGACCATGGCAACAAGACCTGCAAGGTTATAGAAGACTCCGTAACCAACTGGGTATCGACTCGGTGCTCATAAATTTCAGTCGTAGCGTAATGTTGGGATCGAACCCACGGCAAGTTTACCGATCACGACCACAGAGGTTTACCTGCGTCATCACGGTCCAATCTGTATTCTCGACTCACGGAGAAAATTTATCGAACGTTTAGTTCGGTGACGTCGCTAATTCAAGTTATCTGCCCGCCAGTGTCCACTGTAATCTGTAACAAAGTTTCCCACAAATCCCCGGCTTGTAAGCAGACAGGCCGCCGTGATTAACCCAGCCCGCGTAATGACATAAGCATGGAAGGCTAAACACGTAGAAATGCTTTTTTGATGTCAAGTCGGTGGTATCTGGCGAGGCGCGCTTAATGGCTCTTGATTGTACCGGACAAACGGGTTATACAATCTTTTTTTTTTCTCGCGGGAAGCGACGCAATTTAGCGCATGGCACTGCACCTTCAAAAGGAATCCATATATTACAATAATTGCTTCAAGCGGCCAATAACGAGACCAGGTGTTACAAAATAATGTATGTATATATATTTTTTTATTTCCCACACGACGGATTGCGGCTTTTCGGGATAGAAGATGAAAAAAAAAGAAGCAAGAATGGTGCACACTATGTTGTCGGGTTACTTAGCTGGCAAGGAGTGTGGGAACAGAAGAAGGAATTTTAAACGAGATGAAAGCCGATTCCATAACTCTACAGCGTACTTTGTTTCAGGATTGAACTTGTTTTTGGTTGGTGGGCGGGGAGAGGAAATGTGGGGGGGGGGGGGATATTTATCCCGGCCCCGAAAACCTTTATATATATAAAATTTCCACCAACAATTGGAAAGAACTCGAAAGCATACAGCGTAAAAGTGATTCTTACCCTTAGCCACATTCTTCCCCCCCCCCCCCCCTCAGAAATTAAATAATCCTGTGTACGCTACGGGTGGCGGCATTTCGTTAAAGTTGGTATCTATATAGGCTTGTTCGCAAAATAAAATAAAATAAAATTAGGGTAGCTGAGAACGAAAGAAAAAAAACATGTGAGCTAGTCTTTCGGCACTCGCCAGTAAGACGTGTAACATCTAACCCCTGTAACGAGCTAATTCATGTGTTCTCATGTTACAAATAAACTTATAATACGAAACTCGGACACGGAATTTAACGTAGAATTATTTAAAATAACGCCGAGCGTGATAAATATACGAAAATTGAGTTTTCAACTACATTTATTGACGCGAATCACACGTGGTTTCTGGACCGACCACTAGAGTTCGTTACCGGAGCAGTTATGTCAACTATCGACTCGTTTGATTAGCAGATCGAAATTTTAAACTATGCAAAGAAACTATTACGATAAAAGCGAATAATGACTTTAGAAAAATACTAAACCTCGGCTTTATACTTGATTTTCAACAGTTAATTTTATTAAAATAGTGCTTATTTTATAAAAATTCACTAAACAGTTAATACTATAAATTTAATGCAAACGTTAGATGACTATAATTTCTAACATAAAGTATTAGATGATAGTTTCACTAACATTAAAGTTTTATTTTTAATACCTATGTGAAATTATGGACATTCTTTTCCTGATAAAAAAAATTAATTTTATGATATTTTAGGTAATATTAGAGGATATATATGTACATAGTATTAAATACACAATCCAATGGAGTGAGCTACACATTTAATAATATTATAGCAATATGATGAACAAATAAAATGTATTCATATACAGTATGTTTGCTTAAAGTACTGGGTTTTAATAGCACAGCAACAGGTTATTTAAAAAAAGTCAATGATTTTTCTGTCAGTGATGAGATTTGAAACAAATCCCTTGAGCTTAGAAACATCGCGTTCCACCACTGCGCTTTCGTGACAATCAGGGTTTGGTAATGAGACTTTATATTAAAATAGTTTTAATGCCAGTATTCTTACGTATTTTAAAACTTGGGATTACTATATAGTGGGACTATTTTAGTTTAACAAATGTATTCCAGGATGGTTACACCATCATAAAGTTTCTTTTAGTACATCAATAAGTTTGGTATGCACCGCAATGTTTACGAAAGTAAATATGTAAGGGTTTATGTTGGTAGACGCGTGTCCGCCATCTTTTTTGTCACATTTTCGTTCGTCGACTTACGTTTCGTTTCCACGAAATTACACACCGAAAAACCCACACGGTGTGCGAGAGCCCTAAGGCCTGGGGCAGAACTGCGCAGTCATCGGCGGGCAGGTGAGCTAGCGAACGGTCGCGCGGTATGCCGCGATGCCAGGAGGCAGGGGCAGCCAGGTGTGTGGAGAAGTGAGTGGAGTGTGGGGAGGGGGGGGGGGGGGCTGGACACCGCCACGGTCCCCGTCACGACTCGCCCTAAGGGTCTGGATGGCGCAACGCAGCAGCGCCCGGGATTAAAAGTTGCTCGTCCTCGGCCTCAGCATACCTTCACTCCATCACTCCCTCTCTCACACGACCGCCGCACCCGGCGGTGATCCACTTGCGAGGCGCCTGGCCGCGCGCTAGAGCTAGCTCTCGTAGCGCGGGGGCGCTAAGGGCGACACTGGCTTCCGTATCGCACGTCTCACGGCCTCTACGCGCCTGGCCGCGCGCAAGAGCTGGATCTCGTAGCGCGGGGGCGCTAAGGGCGACACTGGCTTCCGTATCGCACGTCTCACGGCCTCTACGCGCCTGGCCGCGCGCAAGAGCTGGATCTCGTAGCGCGGGGGCGCTAAGGGCGACACTGGCTTCCGTATCGCACGTCTCACGGCCTCTACGCGCCTGGCCGCGCGCAAGAGCTGGATCTCGTAGCGCGGGGGCGCTAAGGGCGACACTGGCTTCCGTATCGCACGTCTCACGGCCTCTACGCGCCTGGCCGCGCGCAAGAGCTGGATCTCGTAGCGCGGGGGCGCTAAGGGCGACACTGGCTTCCGTATCGCACGTCTCACGGCCTCTACGCGCCTGGCCGGGCGCAAGAGCTAGCTCTCGTAGCGCGGGGGCGCTAAGGGCGACACTGGCTTCCGTATCGCACGTCTCACGGCCTCTACGCGCCTGGCCGCGCGCAAGAGCTAGCTCTCGTAGCGCGGGGGCGCTAAGGGCGACACTGGCTTCCGTATCGCACGTCTCACGGCCTCTACGCGCCTGGCCGCGCGCTAGAGCTAGCTCTCGTAGCGCGGGGGCGCTAAGGGCGACACTGGCTTCCGTATCGCACGTCTCACGGCCTCTACGCGCCTGGCCGCGCGCAAGAGCTAGCTCTCGTAGCGCGGGGGCGCTAAGGGCGACACTGGCTTCCGTATCACACGTCTCACGGCCTCTACGCGCCTGGCCGCGCGCAAGAGCTGGATCTCGTAGCGCGGGGGCGCTAAGGGCGACACTGGCTTCCGTATCGCACGTCTCACGGCCTCTACGCGCCTGGCCGCGCGCAAGAGCTAGCTCTCGTAGCGCGGGGGCGCTAAGGGCGACACTGGCTTCCGTATCGCACGTCTCACGGCCTCTACGCGCCTGGCCGCGCGCAAGAGCTAGCTCTCGTAGCGCGGGGGCGCTAAGGGCGACACTGGCTTCCGTATCACACGTCTCACGGCCTCTACGCGCCTGGCCGCGCGCAAGAGCTGGATCTCGTAGCGCGGGGGCGCTAAGGGCGACACTGGCTTCCGTATCGCACGTCTCACGGCCTCTACGCGCCTGGCCGCGCGCAAGAGCTGGATCTCGTAGCGCGGGGGCGCTAAGGGCGACACTGGCTTCCGTATCGCACGTCTCACGGCCTCTACGCGCCTGGCCGCGCGCAAGAGCTGGATCTCGTAGCGCGGGGGCGCTAAGGGCGACACTGGCTTCCGTATCGCACGTCTCACGGCCTCTACGCGCCTGGCCGCGCGCAAGAGCTAGCTCTCGTAGCGCGGGGGCGCTAAGGGCGACACTGGCTTCCGTATCACACGTCTCACGGCCTCTACGCGCCTGGCCGCGCGCAAGAGCTGGATCCTGGATCCATCCGGAAAACTACACTCTGCCTAATATCACCATTAATGCGATAAGCAGCAATTGAACCTACCGTGATCCTGATCTTACTAACATCAGCTCTCGCAGCGAGGGGCGCTTAGGGTGACACTGGCTTCCGTATCGCAGCCTCACGGCCTCTACGAACCTGGCGCGCAGTCTTCGCGTCGTGCATAGGGTAACTATGAGAGTTTAGCGGTAATAATATCACTCTATGACGGAGAAATGAAGATTAAGGTGTAATGAAAGACCCTTGTTTTTTTTTTTCAACGATCTTTACCAAGCGTACATTTATATAATTTACTCTGAAACACGCAGTTTTACCTCTTTTTCGCTTTCCAAAAAATACAGTTTAAAAAAAAGTACGGAAATAGAAACACCTATAAACACCTCTCGGATGTCTTGAGCATTTTTTAAATATCTGTTTCTACCATAAGTATTTTAATTAATATTTGATTATAAGTATTAACGCTCTTTATGAATTTACAATGCACTGGCTTGCTCTATCGTGTCGATTTAACTTCTTGGGTACATACCGGACTGTTTGAGTTGACACTCGCTGCCAAGGACTTGACACCGATGTTAAGGTGGGTTCACAATTGAAAAACATTTCCGCAACACTAACAGTGGGTAGTGCGCACAAGACATGACTGCCATGTTTTCGAACCTACTGATTCACAATAGCTCATAGGATGGTGTTGTGCACATGAGGGTAATGAATATATTTTATTTATCTTACGGACGCATGGCGCAAGAGCCAATGAGAGTAGAGTAGGTTGCAATTTTTTGCAAGAGACTAAAGCACAATAATACTGTTGCAAGAAATTATCGAGTAATTGCGAAGCTCAGGTGTATGATAATTCCTGCTTTAAAAGTTAATTATATCTATTTTCTTATACATAAAGTCACTAGCAATTAATATTAATAAATAATGACAACGTTTCGTTGGTAGAATGGTAAACTAAAAATTTTACTTAACCCAAAATTAATTTGATGTTGCTGGTCAGATGTCGTGGGATGATCATTCGGTAGTTAATAAAGTTATTTAGCCAGCGGATTTCGGACATATCGCGTGATTTCATTGGATGAAATTAACGGTGAGATTTCGATTGTGAACCAATTTAGCTCAGGTCGTGTGCTTGGCCTGCGGTGCACTCGCTTATGTTTTTTTTATTATTTTTTTTTTTTAGTTGTGAACCCATCCTTGGTTTCACGTGTTACGTGCGGTCGCCGGAGACGGCGCGCCGCAGCCGAGGTACGGGAGCAAGAAAGCCATAAAGGCGATACCGGTTCGCGCGCCAAATGAGTCGTCGTCTCTACGCGCGTGGTGGTGAACTCACGTTCAGAGTTCGAGTTGCTTGAACCGTGGGAAATGAGACGGTGACCCTTCGATTTTATGGAGACAAGCTAGAAGAGACGGCTCTGCACGGCAGTGTGTACTTAGAAATCCTTAAGATACTGCAGGGCTGAATTGGTTAATTTTTGATAATTTAAACTTCTATAATTACTGTTTTAGTTACTAATAAAACACTTCACTATAAATATGAAACTGTGGATCAAAGAAATACTAAAATTTTTTTTCTCCATTTGAAATCTGCATGGAGTAGTTTCGACGGTTCTCCAATTCTGATTTGCAGAAGTTTTAACACTTTTGTAACTAGTGTGTTGAATATTGACTGTTGAATCAGTTTCACATTTCTATTAGAAATGTACATTCGTAATATTCTACAGTACCTCTCGTTCTCATATGGAAGATTCAAGTGAGCAGATCTCATTCGCCTGTTTCAAAAATATCATCACGGACATGAAGTCGAATTCTAATTATCCTATTTATAATTTTCGTATTCTCCTATTGCCAATAAAATTTTGTGAAGATTTTAAGGTAGACTGTTGCCAAGATCACTAATGTGTTTGCAGGATTTCAACAAAAAATTATATTTCAGTAGAAAAATAATTTAGCTTACAATCTAATTTTCTCATTTCGTATTAAAAAAGTCTTTTTATAGTGAAGTAAATAGAGGTAGTTTCAGGCTTGTTTTTAGACACTAACATCAAGTCTTTAAACTGGTAAAGTAAACAGGGACTAGCAGTACTCCCACGTGTTATCTACAATAAATAAAAATTACTGTATCACTGCTTAAGGACACATTTCGCGATTTAAATTACCTATAGGATAGATTTCATAATCCTCTATGCTCTTGGTCAAAACATACATATGCTCGTTAACTACTGACTCCTGACACTTGTTAACTAGGATGTTTGTGATTCGATACTTGTTTTGTTGAAGGTTTTTCATTGGCCCAGAGTCCTTCAGATAAGCTGTGGCCCAATCACTGAAGCAGTAAAAAGGCAAACGGTTTTGGATTCTAGCCTATCGCGAAATTAATACAAAAATATTTCAGGTATCTTGTTATTAATGAATTAATGCATATCAAATAACTAATACACGAGGCGTTCGGTAGATTTATGTCACGCACCCTGTAATCTACGAAAAAAAAAACAAGCTAAGGCAACAATTAGATGGATATAATTACTAAAAAATTTAAATAGACGTCTAAGCTTCAAGCTCTTAACACAACTTGGTTATCAAACAACCAACTCAAGCACCGCATACATCTAACAATGATTATTTTAAAAATAAAAAAAATATAAAAATTGACTCCGGATAGCATATATATATATATATATATATATATATATATATATATATGAACCATTCATTCCAAGGTGCATAGGTCACCCGTGATCACGGAACGCAGTAACTTGTGAGGACGCAGTCGTTCGTACAGCGTCTGTGTTTGTTAACAAACAGAAATTGTAGGTTAATATTATTGCTGTTTTTGGCCATGAACTGCTTTAGTCAAAATTGACTAAAAATTAAGCAGCAGTTTGTAAATTTCAAAAGGTTCGAGCGTTGTTTGAGACGTTACACACCATATCCATAGGTTACTGTGTTGATGGTAACACCTGAGTTGTGTAACCCTCTGCCGGAATTACTGCTACACTGTAAATTATTATTGTACAGGGAACAGAAATAGTCATGTAAAATTGCATACATTTTTAAATTTGCAACATTTACACTAAAACAACTGCATTACTACAAAAATAAAATTGTTCACGGTAATACTGGGTTCGGATTCTTACCCCGCCATTTATGCCTTGTGTTGATCCAGTAACTCCAACAGTTAAAGTTTTTTTCTTCTAAAATGGTACTCGTGTAATTTTCCAGTATAAATTGCGCACGTTAACAACCATGTTAAAACAAAATAAAGTCAAACTATTGAATATTCGATTTAAAAATATATATGCTTGATTACGCAAAAATAACCATAGCCATGTGTTGCAGAATGTTACAATATCTTTCTGGTAGTAAGTATTTAATATAAAAAATTTCTTGGCAACTGGTTTCCAAAGGAATCTTGGGTAAAAGTACAGAATTTTTTTTTTCGTTTGGTGACTGGCATTGGTAAAAGTTGTTTGCGACACGTACCTAGGTTTGTGTCCAGCCTTTACCCGTGTCTCATGATTGATAGCACATTTTATTAGCGCGGATGCCGTTTTTCTCCTGGCCATAGCGACAGCATTTGGTCGCGACCAGAGAACGATCACCACTTGGAATTGCCTCGAGTGCACCTCCAGGCAACCAACGGTCATTTACTTTTTTTTTCTCCAATTTTTTTTAACGCATTAAAAGCGACACCGGCCGCATTGCGGCTAGAAAGCGCGCATACGTAACCACGAAACAGCTCGAAATTCCAGCCTCAGGCGTGAGGCAAGATTCAAATCGGGTATATTAACTTCTCAGTCGTGAACCATGTCGCTGCTTTGAAACGTAATGGACGTCATCGAAGTATAAATGCATTTATCGAGTTAGGTGTTTTTCAGAAAAAATATCCTTTGATGGTAAAATTATTATTATTTTTAAAGAAGAAAAGAGTGATAGTGTTGCATACATGTAAAGTCTTCCGGTTAAACATCGTGTCCATAAATGAATGTCCAGTTATAAAATATAATGTTGGTTCAAGGTCACAATTAAAAAGTAGGTAACTCAAAAAGTTTTTAAAAAATAGGCATGAGCGAATACTACTTTATTGTTTTCTCGATTGCAGTGAGAAAAAAAGGCTCTTTCCCCAATTAGTAGAGCGTGAACATGGAAAACTTTATATTACAACAGGATGGAGTCCCTCCCGTTGGAATCTCTTTGTACGAGAGTGGTTGAACGTCAAAGTCCTTGACCGTTGGAATGGTCGTAATGGGCGAGACGACATAACTCTTTTTCGCTGGCCTCCAAGTTCGCCTGACATAACGCCATGCAATTTTTTTCCTTTGAGGCTTCAGTAAAAATCGTGTCTGCCTTCCGCCGCTACCTAATGATTTGCCAGAGTTGAGACATGGAATTGAAGATGCTATTGCTTCCATTACTTTGGACGTGTAAACAAACACGTGGGAAGAATTGGATTTTGGGTTGGGTGTGTGCCATATAACTACATAAAGACATACTGGCAATTGTAACAAAAAAGTTAATGTATGATTTGATGTAAATAGTCTAAATTAAACTATTATAATATAGCATTGTAACTGGAACATTATTTTATGGAAATTCTGTATTTATAAAAAAAACTATAATTCACGTATACTATTGAAGGGACACATTAAATTCTTTCTTTTAATTATTGTAACATGATACGGTTTGACAAAGAATCCGTCAGTGTTATTAAACTAATAATTCGTGAGCTTTCCCTTTCCTGCGCTGAAACCTACTAGGTTGGGTGTTTCACAAAATTGTATCGGCTCAGGTTCTAAGCTCACTGAGCTTGCTAAGAAATGTTTCGGGGTCATCTTTAATCTCGGAGAAATTGCCACTTTATCAGTTTATAATCGCACGGTGTGAACATTAATTTTATTTCTTTCGCAAATAATTTTTTAACGGCTATTTTCCTTCCTTACGAAACGAAATTATTCCAGTTATTTCGCACTGAAGTCAGAATTCAGCCAATGAATAGAAGTGTGTAGAAAATAATATATATTATCTACGGACTATTTCTGTGTTAAGAGTAGTAAGAGCTTCCCTGATATTACTACCCATAAAATACATTTGTACCCTTAAAAGGACTAAGCAGTGCCGTCTTAAATTTTTAAGTTATTAGCCACAACTTAGAAAATATAAGAAAGTATAACCTTTTTTTTTTGCTCAAAACCCCACAGTACCTAAGTTTCAAAACTTCTTGGAAGTCCACATTTCAGGACTTGCTAAACTATTACTCATCAATATCCGTCTAATTCAATTATTTTTTACCTGATGCAGCTTTAGGTAAATATTTACCCCTTATAGTTTTAATTATAAACGATCCAAGTGAAGTTCACTGGCGTGATCAGCATGTTCCTGGCCATCTGTATGGTGAAGTTGACTTATTGTGAGGCACTGTCCTAATGTATAAACATAATCCGGACCGCGAATGTAACGTGTTCATAAATCTTTAAATTAATACCAAATTTTGTAAAAATAGAAAATATATCTTCATATTTGTATTTTCATGTTGCGCTAACGAGTAAGCACTTCAACAACGGTGGAAAAGTCAATTTAATGTTCTCATTAGGAAAACAAATTGTTATAAGATTCAAACTGAACGTTTAAGTAGTGTGTTTCAAATAAACGAAAAATATGGTGACACAGGTAATTTCCATCTTGCACAAACCAATGTATAGTATAAAATGACATCAGAAACAAACTCTTTACAGATATATATTAAGATGCATTTGTAATTTAATATTACTTGTGATTAATATCACTAAAAAAAGAGAAGAATAAGGAACAAACGATCAGTTTCTGTAATATGTCGACAAAACTGCCGTAACCGAACTTCAAAACCAGAAACAATATAATCTGCGTACAGAACATTCAATACCGTAGTTTGTAACACTTCCAGTGTTGCAAGAACTGTTATGTGTCTGTAAAACGTACGCAGATTATTGCTGGCTGCGGATACAGAATTTTGTTTGCTAAAGTTGTGAATTTTTTTCTCTGCGTGACAGAAGCGTTTTATAAATTTTACATTATTTTGTAGAACTGATACAGCATGTGCAAATAGCACAACATACTATTCAGCAATTAAAACTGGCGTAGTATTATTTCAAAACAAAACAAAAAGTTATACTGAGAAAAGCAGAAAACTTTTCTTAAAAAAAAAAAAATAATATCCCTATCACATACTCGTGTAAAAATTTCTTTATACTAAGGCTCCAAAGTACTACCTAAAAGTAAATTAACTTACCGTACCTTTTAATTAAGTACATTGTCTTCCTCGGTTGAAGTAGTTATGTCTCTGATTAGTAATCAGGAAATAATGCTAATATCTGATAACGTATCAGCTAACTACCATCGTACTACTATTGTGCAAAATATTACACAAATTTGAGCAACATTTATTTAGTTAGAAGTTTATTTAGATATTCTCATATAAATATGTTGGGTATTAATGAAAAAAAAGTCACTGAACACATAACTCTTCTGAATTTATTCCCACTAAGTTTACCTTACACTCGATTGTTAATGTTTTATACATCACCTGTTTGTTAATAATAAATGTTCCTCCTTACTAAACATTTATTAACTATACATAGTTTCCCATGTTAGCAATAATATGTAGACACCTGTACTCAATTACTATTCATTTTATCGAAGCTCTATTTGGTGTGTAGCATCAACGCATCCGGTGCGAATTAATAATTAAATTAAAGCCGACCAAACGTAGAGGATGATCGCCGATTTCAAATAGATAATCTTTTAAAAAAAATTCGTTGGACTATGTATCACTAGCCAGCGTTTACTTAGGGAAGCGTATTATTTTTAATATGCAGACGGATGATAAACAATTTAATAAATTGGCTTCAGCTGTATAGTTAGCCAGGTGGACCAACGAATATGGACACGAACAAGAATGTCGCAGTCAGATTATGCTACGTTTTCTAACGTGAGGATAAAATAAAACATGCCTGGTCGTCGTTTCAGATAATTTTCAAATAAAAATAATTGGAACGGAGTTTAACTACGGGCGTTACATAAAGAATTAGGTGGAGGTACAAAAAAAAGGGGGGGGGGACAGCAGGAATTGGGAATTACGGCAAAGCCAGACCCCACAAAATTCAGCCTCGGAAAGGCAGTTTCGCCGGCGGTACTTAAAACGACAGGGCGAGACAGCCGCTATCGAAGTCACCGCGACACAAAACGAGCAAAAAATAAAATAAAATTGAAGCAGAATAAAAACAGGACGGAATTACGGCAAAGTGGCTTCTTGAATAAAACCACCGGCTAATGGCGAGGCATGTTGTATTCTTTTATTTTATTTTCCGGCTCTCCCGCTCTCTGGGAAATGATGGCGGTGACAACTAGCAACACTTTTATAGGACGTGTCGGGAGTTTTTATATCTCGTCGTACGTAGAGGGTGGGGAGGGAGAGAGAGAGAGAGAGAGAGAGAGAGAGAGCGACTGGGTTCTGGTGGGAAGTGGAGGAAGCTTGTCAATTCCGGATGCTAACGTCCGAAGCAAGCGCAGGCAGAGTCCGCTCCCGTAGGCCCCCTGGGGGCCGCACCAATGAGAAGAGTCGAGAGTCGGCGCGCAACTCCGGGAGGTGTCATCGGCCGCTCAACCGCCTGCGACTATACACAGAGGGGAAAAAAAATTCTTTACTTATACAAAAAAATTCCTTTGGAAACCAGTTACCAAGAAACAGTCTCTAATGCTACAAAGAACGATATTGCAACTCTGTGCGACACATGGCCATGGTAAATTTTTGCATATTTGAAACACTTTTTTCGAGATGATAATAATAATAATTTGTTTCGTCCAAGCATAGTTTTTTCTAAGCCACGGAAAAGATAATCGAATATTCAACAGTTTGACATTTTATTTTGTTGTATCGTGCTTATTACGTGCAAAGTTAATACGGGAAAGCTTTTCAGGGAACGGTTTACGAATAGCTTTAACCATCGGAGGTACTGGGAAAGCACAAAGAATAAATGCCTGGGTGAGAATTCGAACCCAGTATTACTGCAAAAACTGTTCTGTAGTGTTTCATTTACATTCAGCTCTTCAATTTGCTATCCAGTGATCTTGGCCAAATGACGACCAGTGGACCAAACATCTAAACATAGCGACATGCTGGATGTCACGCCATATTTACGCACGTGAACCGGGCTTCCATACGTCCCCCATCTGCGACAAAAAGCAGCAGCAGTGTCCAAGTAAAGTAAAGTGAATTTTTATTGGTGGCTTGTAACGAGATGAAGTCGCTACAATTGATTGTGATGCGCCTAGAAAACGAATGATGAGGTTGCCGTAGATGGCAGCACATGCGCCCTCTGGCTCATCTGGTGAAAAACACATGCTGGCATTTGAAAGTTAAGGCGGAATTACAATAGCACTTCACCTCTGTCCGTCCGCCACTCTTTCGTCCGTCCACGCCACGCATCCGGAGCGATTCACAACTTGACTTCATCCGCCCGTCAGAATATTTCCCTAAATAAGTGCTGCCAACAGTCCATGTTTTTCTCTCAGGGGATTTATATAGATGTTTGTTTGCTATTTATGTGGTTTTTGTGTGCGTATTGTATTATAATTTCCTCAGAAAAATTCAGAGTCGTGATACAATTGTTTGAACATGAGTTTTAAGAACCGCAATGTTACTACACAAAACATCTGAACCACCTGCACAAACACCACGGGCCTGTGTTCCGGTAGCAACTGACTGCCGCGGCTAGAACCATGGACATGACCCGTCCGTCCATCCGTCGAAAGTTAGAGCTTGCCAAGCTTTTGACGGACGGATGGACAGAATTCTTCGGGCCATCCGATTGGCTGCAGGTCACGTGACCGACGGACGGATGGCGGACGGACAGAGGCGACGGGCTATTGCAATTACACCTTTATTAAAAAACGAAGAAGTCTGAAATATGAATAGGTTTTGATAAAAAGAAAACACTTTTTAAAATGGAATGTATTACTTACGAAATAAATAGTCTTATTAGTTATCATGAAACTAAAATAGAGTTTTACACACTAAATGATTGGTATTTTACGCCAAAAGTGATTGTAACACTAAAAGAAGTAGCATTTTTGATACTTATACTATATATCTGAAGGTTTTTTTATATTGCTTTAATATTTACGTCTGATTACAATAATAACGTAGGCCTATACAAAGTCCAACAAATTCCGGACATGTCTGCTCGCGCTACGCCGATCCGAGATCATCGTTATGAACCGCCAGGTCGGTCGGTTCATCTCGATTTTTGCCAGCCAGTGTTCTTAGTTCGGCGCTCAGAACACAAACGGCGCGACAGAGGGTGAGGTTGAACCACGATCAAGCCAGCTCAGCACACGAGATCACGCCTAAACCTCGGGCACACCCTGTACGTTGTCTCCCAGAGGTGCACGCATGGAATGTCCAGTTCATTACCACGCCCGTCTGTGGAAGCGGTCTGTCATGAGTTAAACACCTTCACAATTCGCGTAGTTCTCTGGCGCGGTGCTGGAATCCACAAACGTGTGCCTATTCCAAGTCGATGGCATGTGTTCATTTGGTTGCTGGCACATTTCACCTTCTCACCGGGTCAGATGTTTTTCCTACGCTGTACGTTTATTTTGTAAATGGGACAGAAATATTCATGTAAAATTACAGATATTTATGAGTTTCTACCTTTTTCATGAAAACAGCTGTAAAACTACAAAACTATGTACGTAGTAATACTGAGTTAGGGAATTTATGCTCTGTGTTGTCCCAGTACCTCCAATAGTTGAAGTTATTTGTAATCCGTTCCCTGAAAGGTTTTCTGGTATTACCTAACTGCGCACATTAATTAGCATGATAAAACAAAACAGGCATATTAATGAATATCAGATTATCTTTTCCAGGGTTGAAAAAGTAATGCTTGAATTAAACATCAATTAAAATATAACATTATGAGCTAAATGACGTAAGAAATACTCAGTATTATCTAAAAAAAAACCGTATTGCATATATGCGAAATAACCATATCTATGTGTTGTACAAAGATACATTATTTTTTCTGTTAGTATTACAAAACATTTATTAGAAACACGTTTCCAAAGGAATCTTTGGTAGTAAAGGATCAGGCAATTTTCTTTTGTGTATCTTGATAGAACCTACCCCCCCGGATTTTGACTTGCAAGTTCAGTATTCTGTCGGAAACATGTAAACATTCATTTGGACGTAAGAAGAGTATTTTTTATAGATTAAAAAAATTTTGAAATTTTTTTTAACTCCAAGATAATTCTTGTCCTTTCGTGTTTAAATTAAGTAAACTAATCATCCGTAAATTTAGAAGATATCAGAAAATTCATGAAGATCCATAGGTATTTTGTAATCAACGTTCTTCGTAAATTTAGATTGAAAATTTATTTTCCAGTGTGGCCGCTGACTTCTGAGACGCCTCGAGTATGGTTTGCCTGCGATTCGTCACTTCTTTGGCTGAGTGTTTCTCATTGGCTCAGAGGCCCCTCGATGTGCGATGTGAGCCAATAGCAAGAGCAGCCCGAAGGTAAACGTGTTATTGGTTACAGTCTGCCGCGAAGTGAATGTATGAATTTTTTATGCCAGTGGCGATTATTAGAGATGGCGATCTATATTTCGGGAAAATCCTTCTGTCGATAGGCTTGGATACAGGTTGTACATATTAAAAAAAAATGTTTTTATTTTGATTGAAAAATAAAACCTGTTCCGCACTCAACTCGTTCCATGATAAAAACACGTACTGCAAAACATACCGTTTGTGAGTCTACATGAAATATTTAATCCACGTGTGATAGTTTAAGGTATGGTTAGAGGTTTAGAATGCAAAAAAAAATTAAAAATTAAAAATCATTCGAGTTCATATCCAAACGACTTAATTTTTGCTGCACTTCTTTCAATAAAGTACAATATCACGATAACAAAATACAAATGCGAGTCTTTCTGTGCTCTTTATTGACGTGTTAACATCTTACCTCGGTAACGAGTAAATTCATGTGATACAATTTTATTCACGTTACAAAATACTCGATAATATGAAACTCGGACACGAAATTTAACGCAGAATTTGCTATAATAATGCCGATCGTGATAAATACACCGATAAAGGAAATACTCGCCTTTCGAGTAGCAACATTTCTGGACACGAATCACACACACTTCCTTCGTCCGCCGCTAGAATTCGCCGCCTGAATCGTAAATGTTGCTTGCCACCATCACGCGCAAAGAACAGCGCGGAATAATTGGAACGGTTCCGATAAAAACGAAAAAGACGTTTAAAAAATCCTAAACCCCCGGTTTGGTACTGATTTTCGACAAGGAATTTTATTAAAATACACCCTATTTTGCTAAATTTTACTAATTAGTTAATACTTTTAAAATTACGCTAACGTTAGAAGAATTACATCTTTGGCATTACTAAAATTTTAAGCGGAAACATTTAAAAACACATATTGTAACACTAAGTATGTTTGTATGTTTGTATATTTGTTTTTGCTTAAATGGCTGAAATAAGTTTGTAAATACTTCCTACAAACAATCTTATTGAGCTGATCCAACTTTATCGTAATATAATACTACATTATTGTGTTATTAAAATAAGTACACTTTTTTTCCAGTGACAAGGCTAGAATCACATCAATAATTCGCCCTGAAGCTTTACAAGCACGTTTGCTACCATTGTGCTACGGAGCCCGTTGAGAACTTAGAATGTGAGTTTGTTATATATCGTTGCAATGCCAGTTATTTTACGTTCTTTAAAACTTGGAATTAGTTTTTACTATGAATATTTTAGTTCACCAAAATTTTTCCAGGGTATTGCCACTATCATAAAGTTTCATTTGGCACACCAATAGGCCTACGTTTGGTATGTCCCCCAATGTTTATAAAAAAAATTGACTACAAACTGGTTTATATTGCTACACATGGGTCCACGATTTTGTGTCACATTTCCGTTCCTCATCTTCCGTTCCAGTTTTACGAAATAACTACTACCAAATGTCAAATACCGAGAGCTAAGATGTTGACACACAAAATAAAATTTCGAAATACCATTGCGTTTATCATAAAAAATACAGTGAAGTAATTAATTAAATGTTATATGAAATTACAAAATTAAAAAACTATAATTATGGCGAATATTTTAGCAACTATTTTCACTAATTTTACAAAAAAAAATACTTATTAGTATACTAACATTGACACTTAGGTGAGCATGGCTTTAGAAATAGTTCCTTTAGAATTACCCTGGTGTTGGCTGATGGAAACTTGTGATCTTTGAGGTATGGCAAGTAATACTCTCAAGACATGGATGTAAAAGTTTGGGAAGAGAGTTCGTTCAATCTTTGCTATGTTAATAGTTAAAGTCCAAATGAAAACGTTCCTTCCCATTTGGATAGCAAAAAATATTTTGTTATAGCCTAATGAAACTTGGCTAATTCATCGCTGATGTGTTATTACGCCTCTTTATAACAATAATCACTCCATAATGACATTTTTTATGATTATTTCTAACGAATTATTTTCAAGCTTTTAAAAAATAAACTTCTACTTAGTATTAGCATTCACACAGCTACGGCTTGTTTTCTTCACGAATTCATAACCACATTGACTTCAACTTTTGAACTGACGCCCAATTCTTAGACCAATACTACCTCCACGCATTGAATCGCACAGGCTCAACCATCCCCACAGGCATAGGTTTACAAATTACGTAACGTAGTTCCATTCGCCGACACCAGGCTGTGCTGTGCGTGATTGCCTTTTTGTTTCGCCGCCACCGTGTGCTCAAGAAGTCACGGCAATGTCGTTAAGAAACATAAGTCCCTGAACATTTTAGTTTTTTTCCCCCAATTTTTCAGTTATTTTCACAATTCTTTGTCAAGCTGTGATTTTGTATCTTCTAACATTCTGATGTTTTTTTAATGATCTGCAACCTGCAACTGACAAAAATCGGAAGAAATTAATTAATTATTTCACTCCTAGAGTATCTTCATAAGAACCTGCAGCTAGGTCCTGTGCGTTATCTATGGGGGAGAAACTCTGATTGCCTTGATTGAGGCTTAGTTTTTGAAGTAGTTCTGGGCCCACTCGCTAGATAGTATCTTTCATAATATATTACTAATATAGCTACACTGATTGTGATAAATAATCCATAAGCTTTTATCAGGCCAACAAACTAGTGAAAAATTAGTTCACTGTATTTTGGCAGCCACATATTTTCTGGTGTGGCTTACCAGATATTTTGCTTCTCCTACTCATTAACATAGGACTTGATTTTTTTATAACAAACCAGAATTAAGTGTTTTTATCACAGTAATTGTCATATGATAAGCAATTAGTTATTAGGTAGTTAAATCATCATTATAAAAATAACACTTTTTATTCGGACTTCCCGCCCAAGATATTTTCTAGTAGTTATGGATCCACCCAACAGATAGCGCCACATATCTCGCAAAACATATTTTCAGCTTCCACTTAAGAGTTGCACTTCTTTAACTCCCTCCTGGTTTTATGGCGTCATCGAGCCATTAATTGCCTCTAATAAGAAACTTCACTTCAAGATGCGACTTGGTCAATGTATGCTGGATCCCATTTCGTCAAATAAAGGATCTCATTTCAGATGTTAGGCACTAAATTCGAAGCATCTATGCACGACGCTTCAACGGATAGTAAAGTCCTCACGACGCTGATCCGTACAAGTGATTCTCTGACGTCACCGCTCCGCCCCGAACTCATTCAAAGAGTTGAACCTTTGTCCCGAGTAAACGGGAACATAAGAATCAAAATATTGCTCGGTTGAAAATAAACGAATTATTATGACATTTTTACAATACCATCACAAATTTCCTGCAACTAAAAATAAATAAAAGAGAAACACTGCCAGACCATCAAATTCTAAAAAAAAAAAAAAAAAAAAATGTATGTCATTATCAAGCCTGGGGCATACCACTCTTAAGACACATGAGACCACGTGACGTCATTTCAACGAGATCGAGCACGGGTCGGTAGAGGAGGCAGGGACCACCAGGGGGGAAAGGGGGGGGGGAAGTGTGAAGAGAGGTTTGGATTGAGATATGTGGGCCAAGCGAAGCGGCAGTCTCCACCCCCCCTTCCATTCCCCTTTCCCTTCAAAAGTTACTCCCTCGCTCCGAATGCTTGCACAATGAACCAAATCCACTTAGCCGGCGTTATTACAGCGATGGCGTTCTTTTCCTCTCCGGCGCGCCGTCGTCGGCTGCGAGAAACAATGGAGTCGGTTAATGGACGGGGGTGCGAAGCCGAAGGGAGAGCGTAACAAAAAAAAACTGTACAGGAGTTTAATGAAAAGGGAAGGAAGGGGGGACGAAGAAAACGAGCAGGTTGAAGAGGGGAGGGGGAGGGAGGCGGTGCCGTGGGACCGCATAGGCGCGGTCGGGGAAACTGTTTGAAAACCTTTTAGCGGCGCGTCGTCGGCGCGCGAGCGGTCCGGCAGCCCGGATTCCCGACGCGATAAATCCCTATTAAGGCGACGCATCCGCGATAAGGGTGAAGAGGGGGGAGGAGGCGCTGCAACGTCGCGATGTAGCGTCGGCGGCGGCGTCTTAAGGGCGCGTGTCCCGTTCCAGGTCATTATTTTATATTTACGTTTAACACAAGTTAAACTTAGAGATTGCTGAGTGGCCG
The DNA here is from genome assembly GCF_032445375.1 of Bacillus rossius redtenbacheri. Lineage (NCBI taxonomy): Eukaryota > Metazoa > Arthropoda > Insecta > Phasmatodea > Bacillidae > Bacillus > Bacillus rossius. The sequence goes on along the minus strand of NC_086330.1, from coordinate 46,439,854 downwards.
AACTTCAATAAAATGAAAAAGAAAAAGTATCTATATATATATATATATTTCCATACTCTTTGCATAATTAGCAGACTAAGTTGGATTTTTAATATTTTTGTGCACTGTGAAACAAACTGAATAAATAACTGAGAATTTTTGGGTTTAATGTCAATGTTGGTGGCTACTGCGTGAAATGGTCTTAATTCTTTCAGAAAAAATATTAAAATAACGTTTTCAAGGATTTCAAAAGGCTAGATAATTTTTTTTTTCTGAAAGATTGACTTTAAACCTACTTAGTTCCGGTTTTATATTCCATTTCATTCTCATTATTCATAATGCATTAAAACGTTAAAAATGCATTTGTGTGAGCTGATTATGCAAAAAGTACGCGATGTATATTTTTTCATTTTGTGAAGGTTAAGCTATTCAAATATTCGGGAAGTTATACAGTTCTCTGGTACTTCTAGTGCGGTGTCGCCTTTAAGCGCAAGGCTCTGAACTGCCGCGCAGTCTTCTCGTCGTCACATAATAACTGTAACATTTGATCAGTGACCGTAACATTATATGGCTGAGAAATGATTATTTAAAGAATCTGTACCGGTTGTTTTACACCTAAAAATTACTCTGAAAACATGCGTTTTAGCCATTTTAACTCTTCTAAAAATACAGTTAAAAAACTTAATCCGCAATCAATAGTACTTTTCGGCTCTTAGTGAACTCTTAATTGCTTTTCGCAAGCAGACCCCACTCGGCTATCTTGAGTAGTTTTGAAATCGCGTTGTTTTTCCTGAAGCTCTGCATACGGTATGTGTCCGGGCAGGCGGAGCCCTTAAGGTAGACGTACGTACATACACTGGTCGTCAACGCACACGCGGTACGAACCGCACGAATCGCATTTATTCAAAACGACATGCACACAGATTTCAGAGCATCGGTTTTTCCGAAGGGGGATGGGGGAAAAAAATTCGGACCACACGGATTTCTTGCCCACTCGCAGATTCCCGTCGGCATTGTCGACATCCGACACGTGAGATGCGGATAAGTGAGCGGAGACTTATTTAATACAGTGAGAGAATTCTTAAATGCGACAGGTGACATGCGAACATTGATGACCAGCCTCAGACGACATGCATCTGCTTCACGTTGGTGATTGGACTGCACTGGTATTGACACGCCCTTGACGAACTTGAGCCAGTTATAAACACGGAGAAGTGGTTACCCAATAACGTGTAGCTACCCAAAAGATGCGACCTTCTTGTCAAGCAATAAGCATTATAAAAAGGCTTAATTATATTAAAGTCGTTTTTAAACTATACCCGGGAGGGAAATGAATTCGCAAAACAAATCTATGGATATAGTCATAGATCTTGCAGTTTTTGATTGAATTAATAAATTATTATTTTTTTACGTCTTGTCGATATCGAGGTATTAAGTTATGATAGATGTTGTGAAAAGTTGGGGTTGAGCAGATAAGAAATGCTTCAGGTGATAAGGCGGAGAAGAGGGCGGGTGTGGTAAAATAAAAATGTAAGCTAGTTTTTAAGAACTCGCCAATGATGTGTAACATCTAACATCGGTAACGATCAAATTCATGTGTTCTCATGTTGCAAATATACCTATAATACGAAAATCGGACATGAAGTTTAACGCATAATTCTTTAAAATAATGCCAAATGCGATAAATATATACTCAAATTGTGTTTTAAACTAAATTTCTTGGCGTGAATCACACGTAGTTTCCGCACCCACCGCTATAATTCGCTGCCGAAGCAGCTAAGTCGACTATCCAATAATTTTATTAGCAGACAGAAAAGATCTGGAAAAAAAATATTAAACCTCGAATTTGCACCTGACTTTCGACAAAAAGTTTATTATAATTACTGCTCATATTATTAAAATTCAATAAAAAGTTAATACAAGTCCATTTGTGTTTATGGACTTTGGTCACGGATGGCAGCACCGTGGTTACACGTTTCCGTTCCATGTTACTGTATTTCCATTCACGAAATCATTCCCTACGAAATGCCGTATATTGAGAGATAAGATGTTTTCGCAGAAAAAATAAAATACTCATCGCCTTACGACAACGTCTATAAGGTTTGCCACTCCAACTTGAGTTGCGGGATCGACCACGAAAAGACACGAACCTCGCAGTCGCCTGGTGGGAGGTCGGCGGACACTCCTCGAGGTCTCCGAGGCCTCCGGTGCTCACGGACTCTAGCCTCGAACCCCTGACGGTCCTGAGACTCCTAGGTGTGCATTGCCACCAAAAACCACCTTCTCAGTGTAGCATGCTGGCGGTAGGTCATGTTACTGAATACAACTTTAATTATCGAACCGTTATCTAGATGCAAATGTTTACGATGCTAGCAGTCACTGTAAGATATTATCCCCCCCCCCCCCCCGCGCCAAGCAAGTAGGCAATTTTCTATCCAACAGGTGTGATCGACGCCTAGCCTAACCGGTTGGTTACGCTAGCAGTCATTGTGAAACAGCCCCATTACGCCTTACAGGTAAGCAAGCAGACGTTGTGAAGGTATCTCTTTGCCTACCCACATGGTGTAACGGTGTGTTAGATAGCAACGACTGGCGGAAAAGATAATCACTAGGCCTACTCTAGTAGGTCTTTGTGAAACAGTAGTCTCGCGCCTGGCGGATAGGCAGGGGATCGCTCGTGCGCGTCTCCATATTGCCTACCTGCCAGGCGCGAAATGATGTTAGACAGCGACGCCGCCTTGTTTACACTGTAATCGGTTTTCCGTAGAGTTTTTTTTTTTTTTTTGCTGTGTCCCTTACACACCAAACGTGCATCTTAATATATGCAAGTGTCAGGGTGTGTTATTTGTTTTAGTGAGCAAGTATGATAAGAGCGACGCTCGCTGTTGCTTCTAGCGCGGTGTCGCAGTCTTATCGTCGTGCATAGGACGACGAATTGATCTAAGTGGTGACCATAACATTGTATGGCGGTTGAAATGAAGATAAAGGTGCAATGCTTGTCAGTTGAGTGTTTTCTAGAATCTGTACCTGGTGTTTACAAGCATACGAAACTTATTCTGAGAACACGTGTTTTCACCATTTTCACTTTTTTAAAAAAACATATTTTTTTTTATAAATGATAAATGGGATCAAGCATACTCAGAATATTCTTAAATGCTTTTCGTGAGCAGACGCCACTCGGATACGACGAGCAGTTTTCTTTTCTTCTTCAAATCGCGTGGTTTCTGAAGATCCGCACGGCGAGTGTGTGCCGGTGTCTTCGGCCCGCCTCGGGGCGGGTCTCCGGGCGCGATCGACGAGGGGCGCCGGCGGAAGATGTTGGGGGGGGGGGGGGGGGGGGGGGGGGCGGGTGAGGGACGTTGATCGAGCCCCAGCCGGAGACCGTAACGGGACCAGGCCCGCGCTGTTGTCCGGAAGCAGCTCCGCGCAGCCAAGCGCCCCGGGGCTTTTGACCGTCGGTCGTCGCGGGGACAATCTATAGTTCATCCCGCATTGACGCCCACTGTATCCTATCCACCGAAACTACAGCTCAAGCAACATCATGTTCGCCAACACGAATTACGTTATTGATGTGTACACATATTGGCTCTCGGTGTACGGCGCTTCATAAGAGTAATGTCGTAAAAAATTGGAACGGAAGTCAGAAAAAGATGTCGTACCCACGTGTATCAACGTAAACCCGTATATACTCACTTCCGCAAACAATTGGGTGACAAACCAAATGCGTTGGTGTGCTAAATGAAACTGTATGATAGTGAGACTACCCTGGAATATATTTGGTAAACTAAAATAGTCATAGTAAAACTTAATCACAAATTTGATAGAACCTAAGAAAAGTGGCATTGCAATCAGTATAACACATTATATTCTCATTACGTTGTGTCTACGGGCTCGGTAACACAGCAGTAGAGTGTGAGATTGTTAACCTCCGGTGACGTGGTTCATATCTCGTCAGTTTAATTATTTTTACATATTTTAAAAAACATATTTTATAATGTTAAGTCAGCTCAACAAGGCTTTAGTTTGTTTGTAAGAAGTATTTATAGACTGATTTATTCGTTTTAGAAAAAAAAAAACAAATATACAAACAATTACTTAGTGTTACAATATGTATTTTAAAATTTTTACGTTAATATTTTAGTAATTCCATAGAAGTGTAGCTTCTTTTGAGTGCGGAAACTTTATATTATTAACTGTTTAGTGAATTTTAACAAGATGGGAAGTATTTTTATAAAAATTTTGTCGAAAATCAGGTACACAGCCAAGATTTTATCAAAGCCATTTCAATCGTTTCAAATTTCCTGTGGTTTCGTGGTGCTAATAAATTGATGTGTGCGTTTGCTGGTGGCAAGCAAAGTTTACGATTCAGGCAGCGGATTCTAGCGGCGGCGGCGGAAGAAGAAAGTACGTGTTTGATTCGTGTCCAGTAGTTAAAGTATTTGAAAAGCCTTCAATTTATTTATCAGCTTATTTATCAATCACTGAATTATTTTAAAGAATTATTCTTTAGAATTTGTGTCCTAGTTTCATATTATAATATTATTTGTAACATGAACATCATGAAAACACATGAGTTGGCTCGTTACAGAGTTAAGATGTTTACACATCACTGGCGACTACTGAAAAACTATCTCACATGTGCTTAGTAAAATTTAGTTCAGTATACTGCCACAAAACAATTAAAATGTATTCAGCTGCCAAAATATTTTTGGCGAAAGCAAAACAATGGCGCGATGACCCTACAAATTTAGTATCAACATCTGTATACATTTTTGTCTTGCTACTAACTTATTTATTTTTTGATGCAAACAAAAGTTTGTATGTTACAACATTTACAGTGAGACATTAAACAACTAAATGTCTTTGATCTTGTTGAAGGCTGTACTAGGCGAATACGGAGAGACGTCACAACTAAAATTTTGTTTCAATCGTTATTTCCAAAGTTGTTTGGATACGTTTTCCATTTAACACCATCTAAAATAAAAAATTACGTACACTGATTCAACACCATCTCATAAACATAACATATTTCATTACATATCTTTATACATACATGGCAAAAAACCACTGGCGCTATCTGTCTGCCACGTTTTCCACAGCATTCGCACGTGACGTCATCAAGCTCCACCTCTCACCGGGAAAACCATGTTTATTGGTCGTACCATTATCGTGGTGCTCGTCCCATTAAAATGGCACTTGCATCATTACCACGGCAGCTGTACCATTAAAAAAACCTTTATGGTGAAGCATTGATGTAAACGAGCAGTAAAACAGGTATTTTTAATATTCCTTTTGTTTTTAAAATTGAGTTCAGCATATGTGGATGAAATAGTATGTCTTTATTTTTTCCCCCAGATATTATGATCCAGGCAGTATTCATATCTATATAAAAAATGTAAATATTCATAATTAAAATTCTTAAGAGGCCACTCCAGTGTTTCAGGGGCACTACGCAACCTGCGTTAACCTCATAAGATTCATTGCTATTTTCACTTTGCTTATAACTAATTAACTAATATAGATTTTGAAATGATGCTTGCTTGATATATAAGACAACGATGCTCTTATCAAAGCCCCTTTCTTCAAAAAGGTACATAAATTATGGTTTTATACTAATCTTTACTAATATGCAAAAGTGTATTGCCAATCCGCGTGTTCAGGCGAAGTGATTTGACGGACGGACGACGGACTCCTCCCGCTGTTTGCTCGGAGCGCCGAGACGCCCGCCGACCACGAGGACGACCTTAGAGAGAGAGAGAGAGAGAGAGAGAGAGAGAGAGAGAGAGAGAGAGAGAGAGAGAGAGTGACGGCGGCCCCTTCGCTCGTCCGCCAGCTGACCTCGCCTGCGCGCGACCGCGCTCCAGTGAAAGATTGTCGTCGCCCTTTAAGGCCCGGCCTCACGCCACACGTTGGTTTTTTATTTTCACGTGTTCTCTCGTCAGGGCTGTGTTTGCGTTGGCGAGCCGTCGTCATCAAGCGCGACAACCGGCGTGCAGTCTCCTCGTCACGCGTAGGGAGACTTTAAGGGGTCGTTACCACAACGCCGAACGCACAATAACGCCGAATACCATAACGCCGAATGTCCAAATTGACCACAACGCCGACAGCTAGAAAACTGCTGTGTACCACAACGCCGAATTACCACAACGCCCAAAAATGATTTTGCGGGGAAGGGGGGCCACAGGAGCAAAATGAAAAATAGCTGAATGAATTTGTGTGCTAACCTTACCTAACGTAACCTTTGTGGCAGTCCTGCAATTACATTTTTCGGCGTTGTGGTAATTCGGCGTTGTGGTACACAGCAGTTTTCTAGCAGTCGGCGTAGTGGTCAATTTTGACATTCGGCGTTATTTATGTTCGGCGTTGTAGTATTTCGGCGTTGTGGTGCGTCCCCGACTTTGAGATCTCAGCGGTAACAATGACATTATACGGCGGAAGAAACGAAGATAAAGAGATATGGCAAGTCTTTTAATTGCTTTCAATAATTTTCATCTGGTGATTCATGCAATGTTTTTTTTTATGATTAGCTATTTCAAATGAGTTTTAAAAAGAAACACGTTCTCGGCGTATTCTGAAAATGTTTTCCGTAAACAATCACCATTTGGATATCTCAAGCATTTTTTTTATATCGCGTGGGGTTTTTGAAGTGAAAACTTCTTTTACCCGGATTGAGCGATTTTTTTGGTAGGGGCAAAACTTAAAGGGGTTTGCGTCACCGACATGCTAGTGACGTGTTGCGCCAGACTGGCGACGCGCAGCGTCCTGTGTGCATGTATACGGATGTATACACTTATACATTGTATATACTCGACTCTATCATGTGCGTGTTGGACTCTTTTTGGATGGGTAAAATCATGTGAGTTTTGTGTCACCGACATGCAGTAAGTGAAGTTAAATTGACCGCGTTGAGCAATTTTCTTTTGTTTATTTATTTACGTAGTGATTGTTGATTACTGGTGGATTTAATATCATAGTTTAAGTTTATATTTTATTTAGCATTTTATATATCACCCTAAGCTTAAAATTTTAAAAATTATACTTTAGATTTCGTGCCCTAGTTCCGTATTATGAGTTTATTTGTAACATGAACAACATGAGAAAACACGAATTTTCTCGTTACGAGTTTATATATTTACACATCACTAGCGAGTACTGAAAAAACTCGCTCACATTTTTTCTTCTTAAATATGTATTACTTATTTTACAATTTCTAATTGTTGCTGTACTGAGTGTAATATTTTGAATTCATAGGACGTTATAATTCAGACTTTTTTTAACTTCATAAATGTGTTAAAGTAGCTATTCATGAGATTTTTTAAAAAAATATTTTATCTCTTTTAACGGTGAAATATATTACTCACCACCCAAAACCCTCTGGAAATTATTCCTTCCAAAAATTCGAGGTTGTATATGCTATTGTCCCACAGACGGACTGGAGCAGCTATCAAGCGAAAAAACGTATAATAATAATAATAAATAAAATAAGGCTATTAATTTTGACTTATTCTAAAGGATTAATGTTAAAATCTGTCTTTCCGGTTTGCAACACAAGAACAGTTGATATTTCTTTATGGGATTTATATGAATAGTTCCCGTCTGTACAGATGCCACAATCAAATATCAACTTCCTTCAAGATTGCATTTCACGTTGCAGGTCATTATTTTATATGCTAACAATGCAAAATAAGAAATAAAAATGGAAAATTTCAATTTACAGAGAACAAGCCATTATCAGCTGATGTCAAATGTTAATCTTTGCGTTGTCCATAATACCTGTTTCGTTTCATCGTTGGGTCCATCATTTCGACATAAGCATATTTAGGCTTGCTCTCTGTGGAATTATGTTATTATTTTTTTATTTTTTAAATTCTTAAATTTTTCCCATGAAAAACACCGCAAAACTGCAATGGCGTATGTTCAAAAAATTGCATTTAATCAGTTTTTTAAAGTGCAACTTCTATGGTGGCGATGGGAGTAAAATTTCAAGGTCGAATTTGAAAAGCTAGAGAAGAGGTATTTGATCAAAAATATATAAATAGAACACTATGCTATATTCGTTACTGGGCTCGTTTTCGTTTCTCCTCTTTGTATGATAAATATAACCTCAAATAGAACCAAGAGAGATAGATGGACGAAAGAATAAGACAGCGAGTGTGAGCATACATTTGTTTCAGAAAATAGCTATAGCTATCCTATAGAGTCAGCTGTGAATGACTTGAATTCTGTATTTTCTACCAGCGCGCTCACGTTCCTCTTCGTTGAACCAGCAGCGTAGAAAGTGCTGTTGAGACTGTCACTGAATTTCTCGCGTAGACAGCGCTACCTGTTATGAATTTCATATTTCACATTGTTTGAAGAAACAGTGACACGCACAGTTTTTCTTTATGGTGTATTTCAATAGTGAGTAATATTTACTGTTAGTTAATCAGCATTGATTGATCAATAGTTGTTGATATTCCTGAACAGTTATTTTGAAGTGAGTAATAACGCTGTTTATTCATGTTTATTTTAAAAAGATAGTGTTATTTCTCTTTTTCTCTCACTGCCAAAATACCCCTTACGTTACACTTACGGGTCGAGGTTTGAATCGCCAAATAAGTTTTACTTCTATCATGTGTACTGAGTTAGGCGGATTCTTTTTTTTTGACGTGACAACGTCTAATAAATTGATGAAGGCCGGCTGCACGCACGTAAAAGTGTCCCACTACGGATGTCCCACTACGGATGTGTTCTGTTTGCTCATTGTACGCATGCGTGGCATCTCTCTTACACTCGATTGGAACAACCATCGATTTGACTTTTAAATCATATTTTCGTCGTTTGAATTATTAATATTATGTAATTTAACGATCATCCACCGATTTTCAGCACAATCGGTACGGTTATTTAAAAGTAATTTTGAATATTCAAATACGTTTTGAACCAACAATGGTGTTGTACAGTTACACATAATAATTGAAATTACTCCCGGGATATTTTGCACAATGTTTTAAAAAATATTGTAACACATTATAAATAAGTTTGGTGTATTTGGGAAGCGTATTTGTTATAAAATAGTGTTATAAAAACCAAATAATATTATTCCTCTACCGTGAGCGAATCAACCAAATTTAAAGCATTGCCTCGTGGCCTGGCGGTCAGCACCGCTAACTTCCAATCCAAGAGTTGTCGGTTCGAATCCCGGCAGCTGCGGAAATTTTTTTTTGTACTTAAAAAAATAAATACGGCACACGCAACATTTCAAAAGTAATAAATATATTTGATTTAATGAATGCAAATAAAAGTAAATTTATTAATTAAACTGTACATTTCATTTCACTCCTTTGTATCCATACAAAATAGTGATAATCCAATAAAAATGATTCAATGTTATTCATAAAAGTATGCAGAGGTAGATTTAATCATACAAAAGATAGAAAAAATAAAAAAAAATTCTTCCTCAAAGAATATTTTATTTTTATTGCCTAACTGGTTCGGTTGCAAAAACCTATTACGGCTCAGTCTCAGGCTAAATATGATATTTCATTTTCTTCTGGATCAATCATTTCATCAATGTTTTGTTATGACGTTGTCACGTTAAACTATCGTCCGTAAATCGACTTTACAGACAACCAATTTTTTTTTTTTCAGTGTACGCGATGACTACGTGGCGATGTTGCTCCGGGGTACGTGCAGGGAGCGCGGGCCGCGCTCGCCGGAGCACGACAGGTGAAAGTTGGCCTTGGTCGACCTCGCGCGAGGCGGGAGGCTGCGAGGAGCAGGTCGGCCCGCCGCCTCCCCGCCCCCGAGCGACCGGCAGCGATCTCCAGCGGCGGCCGGGGGAGGAGAAACGCAAATAAGTCGGCGGCAGACTTGAAAACAACGGAGTTTTGGGGGATCGTCAGCAGTTGGCGCGCTGTCACGTGGTTGACGTCACTTTCCATCTCGCCTTCCAGCATGCAGAGCAAACCCAAAAAACCGCGGAAGAGATTCTTCACCGACGGGGAATTCAGGAATCTAAAAAAAAAAAAAAAAAAAAAAAAAAAAAAAAAAAAAAAAAAAAAGTTTAACAAGAATAATAAAACACGCTTACATTACTATTGATATTTTTAATACTGGCATATGTGACTACAGTTGCCGTAGGTAGATGACGTGACTTCTTACACAGTTAAAATAACTGAGGGGGCCCACGTGTGTTTACGAAATTGCGAAAGTGGAACGGGGTTGATGAACATTGACGTCAAAACTAAGTTTTATGTGGAAACATTTCTGTGCATTTTAAAGTTTTCTGCTTATTGCATGCATGCATGCCAAAATATGGAACGTGTAGAACACACCAGAACCATATCCAAAGATGACTTTAATCGGTTAAAATGAAAGTCCAAAACTCATTCCGCCCATATAACCAACCCCTCCCCCCTTCCCCAACCACTGGTGATTCCAACGGGCCGCCTTTGCGAATCAGACAGATTTGCGCCCCTGGGTGAAATATTGCAGGTGTTGTAACAGTTAACCTTGCCTCCAACAAAATAACACGCTGCCTTTACTGATAATTTCCAAAATTTTACCCTAACTTCTGCGACCGCTACTGTGCCTGACCACGCCCCGATGATGGGTAATAATTATGAATTAGAATTCACGTCGTCAAACACAAATACCCTATCACAAAATACAGTCATTTCAAACTTTCTCCTATCAGCTGGATATAAACGGCTTGACGCGGCGTGCATGAAGTAGCGCATGCATGACCACGCACTTAAATTGTGGTGATTTTCGCATGGAATGCAAATTTGTGTGGCAAACTTGCTCGAGGTAGTTATTACTCGACATGTTGGATACTTTAAAGGAATATTTTCCACGGCTTGCGTAAGATTTATTATCTCTATCATTGACTCTAAAAACCATAGGACCTATATTTTGGCACCAGTCTTAAGGCCCGTGTGCACCCGCGATGTTTGGATTATTGTACGTTCATGGCATTATCTTTTTTATGCAGGAAAATTTCAACGATGATTGATAAATAACATTTAATCAGCTTTCTTCGTAAATGTTATGTATAAATGTTTTAACAGCGTGTGGAATTTAATTTTTGTAGTCCCATTTTTAATACATTTCTTTGTAAACAACTGGCGACCTACTAACAAGAAACAAAACTCCTGATTGTTAGGTGAGTATACGTTCGCCTAATTGTGTATCCTACCTTTGTATGTCCTAAAACTGTCTTTGACGTGGTCCTAAGGAGATATAATCACATTTGATCAGGCGTAACTGTGAAATGTCAGAAAAGTACAAACTACCCCAACGAATGGATGCTTGAACGAATTTGGTTCAACGTCACCTTCAATAGTGGATGCGATACAGATTGATAAGAGGTGAAGCTGTGTGTGAGATGGAACAGCTATGGATTGAAACCCTACACAAGAACCCTGAGAAAGCAGTAAACATTCCCGTAGTACCTCAAAGTGAGTTTTAATTGACGGCTGCTGGGCTACGGGAACTCTCAGAAAAGTCGAGATTGTGGCAGAAAAATAATCCTGGGTAGGCCACCAGGGGTTTGTTTCATGAATTTCCATCGCGCTGAACGTGAATGTTGTGTATGAAATAAATTAAAAAAAATGAACAATATTTATGTCGCTTGGTTTTTTTTTCCACCTGAATTCGATTAACGTCTTGACGGTCGGGTGGCCACGCCAGAAAAATTGCGACACCAAACCGGAACAAACTCGGCCCGTCGTTCACAACCACCGGCTCAACTGACTCCACATCAACATCAGAATCATCAGAGAGCATATATCCACGTCCATTACCAAACAATTGTCTGCATTCCCCGTCGCTTCTCGCGAGGCAGACGGCTGAGACTTGCTCGGGCGCAAATTTCGCCCCTCGTTCGGTGGCTCGTTTTGCCCCAATGGCTCATTTCTCTGGGCTACTTTCCCCCCCCCCCCCCTCTTTCGTTACACACGACACATCTCTACATTTTTAATTGCTTCTGCTCGGGCGAGTGCACTTGTTTTCTTTCTTTTTTTTGTATATGCATCTCTCTTCTGTCCGTAACAGAGGTTTCTCATGGCACACATTGTACCCAGCAATGGCGTATGTCCCAAACAACATCTTGAACCACATTGCAAGGTGTTGGGAGCGGAAGTTTGGCCGCGTGACTTGAGGAACAGTAGGACGTGCAAGTGAAAGGAGCGACTGGAACACAAAACACAAAGGTCACGGCTACAGCTGTTTTGATTGAGATCTATACAGATGTGGGAATAGTCGCACTCGGGCGCAGCCTAACTTGCACTTGACGTGGACCACGTGAAGATGGCGTTAAGACGAACAAATTTTCGAAGAAGGTCTCCATGGCAACACCAAGTCTTCAGTAGAATGTATTTTTTTTAATGTAACATAAATATTCATGTGAAATTGCAGATATTTATAAATACGTTACATGAAAACAACTCTATCACTTGTACAAAATATTGTTTGTAGAAATACTGGGTTCGGATTCTTACACGGGAATTAATTCTTTGTGTTGTCCCAGTACCTCCAATCGTTGAAGTTATATGCAAAACTTTTTCCTGAATAGCTTTCCAGTATCAACTTTGCATGATACAACTAAATAAAGACAAAATGTTGATTAATCAACTATCATTTCAATTGTTAAAAAAATTATGCTTGAATGAAAAATCTATTAAAATATAATTTTTTGTGCCAATTTTCGTAAGAAATACTCAGTATTATTTCGAAAAACGTATTTCATATATGCAAAAATAATCATAGCAATGTGTTGTACAAAGTTACAATATTTTTCTTTTAGAATTACAAAATAATTCTTGGCAATTGGTTTCCAAAAAAAAAAAAAATGTTGTAAAAAAACTTAAATTAATTTTTTTCTGTTAGATCGGAACATACAAAATACACAGAAATTGCTACATACTACAACCACGTGTTACCTTTTTGTTTTTGTTTTTGTTCCTCATCCGAGTGCGACCACAAAAGACAAGGGATGGAGCATAGAGGCACGAGTGCAGAAACGATGCTCTTTTATTATTCAGTCTGAAAAGGAAATGATCCAGGCACAATGGGTGGCTCGAAGGACGAACCGATCATTATTCAAGCAGGCGTAAACCGCGAGTGTTCCATATAAAGAGCGGGCACGGTTATTAAAAGGACGGCGATGATCGTTTGGCCGCCACGGATCGTGCAGACGGTAGCATTGAGAAGTCACTCACGGTTAAGACAGTTGGCGGACTTTCGCCGTCCTTGGAGCCGAGCGACGGAACATCCTTTTGGAGTTCCGTGTGACAATGCCATAATTAGACAGGCCTAAATGACAGACCTGGTGGGACATAATGCGCTCCTTGCCTTACGGAAGAATTAATTAAACGTCTGTGTGGTGAGTTACGTCTTACAAAATCCGTGATCTGCTCACAACGCATGCACAGTTACGAACACTAAATATACAGTCAAAACTTCAAAGACAAAAAAAGCAAATTATTGTAAAAAATAAATATTTTTATTTTCTTAAATAAAATTTTGGCACGTTCATTTAAATAAAGTAAAGAAATTAAATTCACGCAGTTTATTATGTTAAAAAAAGAAACACCATGAAAGTTGGTTAGAAATTTCAGTAAATTTACGGAATTTTCAACTAAGAATTAACCTCAAATAAACTAACTGTTTTTCGTAATCTTAGATGATTTAATTTTCTTAAGATATACTTCCGGCTTCGTAAATTTTCGCTTCATTGTAAACAAGGCAAACACACATGCGAAAAAAAAAAGAGAAAGTTTTTTATTATTAATATAGATGTTTATTAAATCGCACGTAAGGGAGTTCAGTTTCTAACGGTTCCAACACCCGCCGTATAACTGCTCATCACGCGTGATGTCGGAAATATATATATATATTTTTAAATGTAATTTTCGGTGACTGCATTCTTACCTGTTACCTGTCACCTCGCCCTGTCGATGACTGCGTTCTTACCTGTCACCTGTCACCCGGCTGTAACGGTCCGAGGGGGGGGGGGGGAAGACGGCCGCAAGGACTCGCCTTGGCGCGGTAGAACATGCTGGCCGCAAATGACGCGGTGCTTGTTCCGCGTGATGGACGAGGCACCGCCTTCGCGCTCCTACGCTGCTGGAAATCACCGTCGAAATCTCACCTCAAATTAATCGAAGAGTTCTTCGGGATTTCGAATAGCTGACATCTTCGTAGAAACCACGCAGCATTTCGACTTCCGATCCATGTATGTTTCGTTCTAAACATATGTAAACCACACGCATTGACAAAATGAAAGTGTTCGTATACTGCTGAACCAGTTTTTTTTTTTTTTAATGTTTTGTCAACATACCAAGAATATTACTTTGGATTCATGTTAAAAGTAAGTGACCTCAAATGTCCGTAAATTTACCAGGATCCTTGGATAATTTGTAACCAACGTTCTTCGTAAATTGAAGGTGAACATTTTTAACGGTGTAACCCCTCCTCCACCTTAACGTTTCTAAACAAAAGTTTAGGTTTTTTTTTTTATGTTGTAACTTCTTAGCTCTCGGCATACGGCATTTGGTGGGAGTAATTTCGTGAATGCGACGGAAATCAAGGAACGGAACTGTGTAACAGGATGTAGGGAGAAGCGCGTGCCATTCAATTTGATTTTGAAAAATCAATAATACCATCTTGTTAAACAGAATTATGGATATCTTTCAAAAACAGGGAACATTTTTTCACAGTTTTTCCTTAAAATGAATACTTAAAAAGTTACAGCCATTTTAAGGTTTTAAAATAACTCCTCTTAAGTGTAACCAGAAGCACAATGGTTATAAGAACATTCAATAATATCAACGAACCAATGAATCACTTGAGTGAAAAAGTGATATAAGTAATTTTTTTTTAACACCCAACATTCCATCGTATTAAACAGAAATATAGTTCAGTTTTAATAAGGCTAAACATTTTCTCAGTTTTCCCCTAAAACTAATACTTTAGTTTTGGCAATTTTACTGAGAAGGTTTTATTTTACCAATCTATGCTCGCTATTAATGGGTGTATTTTATTTCTTTCTATATTCAGCCCAGGTGCGTCTATGAGACTAATGTAACATTATTTTTTGTGTTTATTTCCAGGTGTTTAGTCCGCCTCGTACAGTCACCAGATGATTTCCCGCCAGTTCGGCGACGGGAAAACACATTCCATTTGATTTCTCCACGGCGACATTGCTGCAATGTTGACGGTGGCTCTACGGTGAAGAAAAACTAATTGCCGAGACGGACACCTAGTTTTTTGAAGTAGTTTTGGGCTCATCCGCTAGATAGTTACTTTCATTATATATTACTAACATAGCTACATCGAGTGTGAGAAGTAATGCATAAGCAGTTATCAGGCAAACAAACTTATGAAAATTAATTCACTTCATTTTGCTAGCCACAAAATTTTTGTTTGGTAGCCCATATATTTTGTGGTTTGTCATACCAGAAATATTGTATTTCCTACTCACTTATGTAGACCCCAAAACCATCGTAATTTTTCTTAAATCATTTCCAAACTAATACATAAAATATAATCATTGAAAATCTCGATCGAATTTCCGACCAAAGGGGTAGAAACAGAGAGTTAAAAAAAAAAAAAAAAAAAAAAACGTAAAATCGTTATAAATCCCATGATATGATGAAAATAACATGCCTTTGAACGTATTATAACTCGTAGGAGTAACACCAAAATCTTTTCCAAAGATTCCAAAATATTTCCAAAATAATACGTACTTCGAAATATATTTATGCCAATAAGATGTGCCGAAATGGATTTTATTTTATTACAAAACATCACTAAGTTAAATTTGGCACAGTTTAAATTTTTTAACTAAGCAATTAGTCATCGAGTAGATAAATAAAATTATAAAGTAAAACCCTAGTTTTTTTTTTGTTAGTAGTTATTGGCCCGCCAAACAGGTGGCGTGACATGTAGGAAAAAAAACATGGTTTCAGTTTACACTTTAAGAGTAGCACTTCTACAGCTAGCTTGTTCTGTGGCTGGCTCTGTGGCTGCAAGATTATGCTCTGTCTTAGTTTCCCCGTCGAAAAATGCTTGAAGAAGGGGAGGGGGGGGGGAAGTGAGGGAGAGCGGAAAACTCGCTTCCTGAAACTGTGGGGCAGGCCCATCGCTAATTCCATCTTCTCCCTCTCCCTGCTTCCCCTCCCCCCTCCCCAAAGGCACTCCTTCAAGCACAAACTAAACTTCTCCAAGGATCGTGACGGTCACCGGTTCTACCTGTTCTCGCCACGCCCACGCGGACGCGACATTGCGGCGACGAACGACAAAAATTTTCGGTTCCGTTTTTTTACGGACCTCCGTGCATTTGTCTCAGATCTCCTGACTTGATTTTAACCTCAAGTCTAGGAAGCACTGGCGGAACAGGCCTATGGTTCATAGACATGTAGAAGTATAGAGGAAAATATATTGTGCGCGTGAAGTCCACGCACGACAGAAGTAAAACTTCTTGCTTTTCAGGTACCTATAGCTAGAGTAGAATTATTTTCATTTTTCGATAAAACCATCCATATAAACATTCATGATAATTATCAACTAAATTGCACGAATCAATAACTCTTTTCCACACAAATAAATAAATATTAGATTCTTTAAATAAAATAAATGATATATGGCAGCGTCAATCGTCAGTCTTCACGAAAACTAAAGAGTAGACAGACACAAGCAGCTTTACGAGAATTCCGTAGCATCACTGCTGCGTCATTTCTACGTCCCCCCTTCCTGTCGTTACAACTAGCACCAATACATAGCATGTTATGATACGTAACTACCCCCCCCCCCACAACTCCATTTTTTTTGCCGTCTTCCCATTCGACTTTTAGTGCATGCGTTGGAGTGGCGTCGCCATTGACGTACTCTCCTCTACCGGTTTTCCCTCCACGTAACTAATGCGATCGGATTTTTTCGTAACGCTCGAAAATTGTTGTGCCCTCAGCAAAAAAAAAGTTTCACTTCAAAAAAATATTGTTACGTGTGGGAAAACAGGTTCGAAAATGCTAGCCCAGTTAATTAAATAGATTTTTTTATTAACAATACTTAAAATATCTTACCACAAATTAATCACTCTTCGTTCAGTCCACAGTTCACTCTTCCCACTGGATCTCGGCTCGACAGTGGCTCTCCCTACTGCTCATCTCTTACCGCGCACCTGTGTACCAACACTGCCTCTCACTGCTCACTAGTCCGTCCCACACAACACGTTACCAGAAGCACCAGTCTCCACACACGAAGTCCGTAGCTCGTCGCCCGTTTTCGCTCGCCAAGGGCTCACTCGCCCTCTTCACTACACTGCCCTCCTCTGGAAAATGTCTCGCACCTTTTCAAAGTGTCGCGCCATCAGGGTCGAATCTACACCTGAAGCTTCCCGAACAACAACAAGGCCTAATGTGTCTACTCATTAGCTCAGCACTGAGAAAGTATAATTTAACATATATGTTTTTATCCATAACGAGATTATAAAAAAGGAAAAAAAACTGTCCTTTTTTTTGTTCACCCAGAGAAAAATTCTGGTTGATATACGAAAGCTATATATATATATATATATATATATATATATATATATATATATATATATATATATATATATATTTGCAATAGCTTTGGTTCAACTATAAGAAAAATAGTTTTCTTCGTAACGAAGTAGTTAAATTGGTTCATAAGTATGTACAATTCAAAGGTTATCAGTCTTAAATTTCCACTTTAGTTCTCCAAACCATAGAACAAGGAGGGATATAGAGATATAGAAGAGTGACTCTTACACTGGAAGCTGAAACCATCTTTTGCGTGACATATGTTGGTTGGGCTCATTACTACTAATAAAAAAGAAAAATCTAAATAGAGGTTCATATTTAAAGTGTTTGGTTAATGATGTTAATTTATCTACTTGACGACTAATTGCTTAGTAAGATTATTTTAAACTGAACGAAAAGCACTTAATGATGTTTTGTGATAAAAAAAGTCATGTTCTATATACCCTGTAAATGAAAAGGTGATGCAGATATGTATAGTATGCTACCAAATAAAAGTAAATCAATTTCACTGGTTTGTTCACTTGATAATAGCTTATGCATTTATTTTCACAATCGATGCAGCTATGTTAGAAATATATTGTTACGAACGTAAGCAGGGCTGCGGAGCGCAGGTGCAGCGCTAGCTGGCTGACATCGGTGGCCGCCGCAACATGAGACGTGGCACACGCACCTGGGTCGCCGCTTCCCCTGCCTCCAGCCCTCAGCTCCCCGCGCGGCGCTGTTAGCTTGACATCCGAAACCTGACAGCTGCGGAGTTACGCGAGCCGCCGACACGTGTTTCGAGAGATTTCTGCCGTCGGGTCGGTGCGGAATGACGCCACTGGCCCCAGCCGCGCTCGTGATTTCTGGAAAGCGTCTGGGCTGATATATAAGACGAGGACGCCGGCCTCGAAGAGTTGAGTTGAGCCGGGGAGTTCTCCCATGACGGAGTTTCCGGGGCGATAGTGCCGCGGGTGCGGCAGGGTGGAGAAGTCCACGGACGAAGGTTCCATGGCAGGGAGTGAGGCAGTTCAGTTCTGTCAGGAGTTTTCCCGCGGCTGAGTTTCCGGGCGATAGAGCGGCGAAGTCCCTGGACGAAAGTTCCAGGGCGGAGAGTTCAGTTTCGGACGATAGCGTCGTGGGTGCGGCGGAGTTCCGAGCGAAGTTCCGAGCGAAGCGT
Source organism: Bacillus rossius redtenbacheri (assembly GCF_032445375.1). Lineage (NCBI taxonomy): Eukaryota > Metazoa > Arthropoda > Insecta > Phasmatodea > Bacillidae > Bacillus > Bacillus rossius. Next base: position 46,421,170 of record NC_086330.1, on the reverse strand, counting down.
CGAGCGGAACCTCGGCGAAGGGAAGTACGACGGCAGCGGCGGCGGAGTGCGGCGACGTAGTCCCGCGACGGAGGTCCACGAGGGGTGCTGCGGCGAGAGTTGTGCCAGAGGTGTGGCCCAGTGAGGTGTGACTGGGAAATAAACATTTTTTTTTTAAGTGTAAGTGATTACTAGGAATTTTTAGATTGTTTTTTTGTTAGTAAAGTAAATAGTGGCAATAAATAAAACTGTGTGAAGGTAAAATCTTTAATTGGGCTATCCTTTACGAACACGATCGTAACAATATTATTAAAGCTACTATCAAGTGTGCAGGCCCAAAAATACTTTAAAAAAATAGTTTTCAATCTCGGCAACTAGAGTTTCTCCCCCATGCTCCAAACACGTCTTTGCCAACACCACACCACAATTTATAATAAAATATGGAGTTATCTTGCTTGACAATAGCTCATGTGGGAAATTTCCGTCACATATTTATAGTACATAGCTACCTAGAACAAATGCACAGGTTTTAATTGTAACTTTAGCATTTCCGAGAAAAATACTCGTTAATGGTTACTCAGCCAATTTTTTTGGAAAACATAGTACTTAATTTTATTCAAAAGAATTTTTGTGTGGTATGACAGCTTAATGTCTCACATGAGTTCCTCTAAAAGCGCGTTCGTTCATTGAATGGTCCGCAACAGACGAAATACACAAGAAGTTCATTTTTGTTAGATGGTAATTTCCCTCTTACCGCACCAGAATGTTGATGAATCAAGTGACATCATATCTGACATTAGAACTAGAGGTCTCAGGTTCGTTTCAAAACCTACTACTTTTGCAGGTGAATGATCTTTCTCGCATTTGTATACTTAATACGGTTACTAGAACATTCCGTTCGACTTCCTTAAGATCTGCTCCCAAAACTAACGTTCCGTCATGAAACACGTCTTCTGGTCAGCGTTTGTAAGTACAGAAAAACAAAAAAAAAATTGTTCTCACGGGCTTTCGCAAGGGAAATGGTGGGTATATCCTCCCCTTAAATCTTACGATTATATCATTTTCACAAACTAAAGGAAATAATTTGAAAGCAAACAGCGAGCAAAGTGTTTCTATCTCCCCCCCCCCCCCCTTCCCAAATCAACTACAACCACCGAAATGAAATCTTACGTACGCTCCTGACTGTTGTTACTATCTTCGTAAGGCAAGGGGAAACCACTGAATGAATCGTCGTCCTGCCCACTCCACGTGAGGTGAGCCGCTGTTTCCGTAAAACCAACGACCCCCCGAGGAACCAGGCCAGCCTTTGGGCTAAACGCCGCATCATTATCACCCGGGCGATACTAATTCCAGCGAACCTGATTAATAGCGCCCTGGAGCCACGGGTCATCTGGGGAAAGTCTGGTTGGCTGGACGAGTGTGACAAGACACCCGGAAACCCACCGGCCTGGCCTCGACGCAGTGGAGGTATTTGGTTTTGTAAGTCACCAGTTACGTCATGAGTAGGAGCATGTGTTATTTTTTTCTTTTGGAAAATTATGAGATTGCTCATCAGACTGCAGTAAGGCATGCCCGCGCTAGCGGTTGTTTCCTTGCGATTGGGGGCCGTCTGCAAGAGAAGCCATGCCCTATCTGGTCGGGCCATTCAGGACGTGTTTGCTCCCGCACTGGACGGCTGTGATTGGTGTTCTGACAGTAGACATGCGTGCCTGGAATGAACCCAGCCAACCAGGAAACACAGACAGTGCTACAAAATTGAACACAAAGCTGGACTGGCAATATTTTCGCGAAAAATACGCGGTGCTGCCTACTCATCATCTTTTCGCGTTAAATTTTTATTGGCTAAATAAAATTACACTTAAGTGTGTATATTTTCGTTAGATTCGATGTGATGATAATCTATAGCAAATAGTTTATGTGAAGAAAAATTGAAATCGGCGGCATCGCGTGGTAACATCTATTCAACGGACTGCGAACAGCTATTATATAATAAAAACAGACAGTTGATCGTGTTCTGGGAAGATAAACTGTCATCCGGTTATAATTTTTTTTTCCATCACAGGAGCCAGCTTCTTACAAATCTAACCAAATATTTCTTGTAAACCTGTTTGGCCAACTAGTTAGTGGTGTTTCAAATCAAAACGAAGCGGTGAATCTATGAACTTTATGGCTGTTATGGCTTGTTTTCATCTTGGTTACATGGAGATGCAGTCAAACATGATCATAATTTGTACCGATTGAAAAAAATGTTTTTTTTTCCTGGGAATTGATTTTATATGTGATTCCTTAATACGAGATTAAAATATGATTATAAATATTTTCCACGAAAATTGAATAGACTGTGTAGTATTATCTATGTTAACCAATAATTTATCACATATAGTATAATCTAAGGGTTAATCAAGCATCTTTCTGACAATTATTGCCGTTCCTTAGCTTGAACGCATCCGAGAATCCTCATATGTATGTGATGATGTTTTATTTTGGCCACCTATCGAAAGTGGCAAAAATTTTAAAATGTATATTTGGACACGAATTGTTATTTTTCAATGCTTTTTTGTTCCAGGAATGTTTTGCTTCTAGGCTGATCTGCTTCTACAACCTTTCATTAAGGTAAGTATCTCGAAGCAGCGATATCAATATTACTTCAGTGCACTCTACGTTATTATGTCGTAGATTCTTTTATTGCTTTCGAGGTGGTGTTAGCTTTGAACTTCACGAATAAAAACTGCCTTAGCCAATGGTATTGACATGTAAGCATTTGCAAATAAGTTCTCCTGAGTTATAAATCAAGCCGCGGAAATAAAACTGACGTTTGACAACGAAACAGGCAGCCACCGTTTTCGTCCTTGTGATGTAGGCGAGCAAAGGTGGGATGGATAATTAACGAAATAAAAAAAGATATTGAACTGGTTTGGTTTAAAACCAGCACGAGCAATAAGAGTGCATGTGGCTGTAAAATGACGATAAAATTTTTTTATCGCATTCTACAGGAATCTAAAGCTGTCAGTTAAAAAAATACTAAGCAATCTTATAAACTACTTTTTACATTATTTTGAAGCAATAACTATCTTGTTACTGCAAATATCTTTGCAGTGGGTTTGAACTGTGTTTTTAGTTCGCCGGGAAGGAGGGAAGAGATTTTTAGAATATCTGAAAATTTGCGTAGAATGTTCCAAAATTATCGCTAGGTTACTTAAAACAATGTTTTTTTTTCTAGAAAGGCATTCTATTATAATTTATGATATGTATATCATCCCTGTCTTAGATTAACTATTTTTGATTATGTGACCAAGAATGCAAATTCTTGGTTTTAAACACTCAAATCCATATAATGAAAAATACGCTCATATAAATAAAATATGTTGACAGGGTTTTTTATGAAATTGAAATGTATAAATTAATAATGCATATGATGAACATTAGTCGTCTGCATAATGTTTATAATGGCGCAATTTTAGCAACACAATTTTAAGGTATTTCCTTAAATTTTTTAAATACATTTTCATATCAATTTTAGTAAGGTTGTCAGTTTCAGTTATTATTCTATACGTTTATCCTCAAACACACAAGGTTAGGCCACGCACCATGCCGAGAAGGCCTCTATCTAAGAGAAGAATTTTCCTGATATGTTGTCTGTTAAGACAGGTAATGTCAGACCATGTTTTATTGACTCGAGAGAACCTTCAGAAGCGGATTGCACAATGTCTGGACTAACTAGAACGGAGTATATCCGAATGATTCAAGTAGAGTTATCGCCAAAAAAAAAAGGGCACATACTTTTCAACATTCGAAGCAAAATATTCCATTAAAATGCGGCTCATATCCCCATAATGTAAGGGGAGAGTAATATGAAACATTAAAATCTTGACGAATACGTTAAAAACCTGTAATAACGTGTTAAAAGCAACAAAAAAGTAAAAAAAAAAATATTTTCTGTGTACTTCAACACACATAACCGTGCGCCCAAGTGCCGCAAGTATGTATTGTTATACGTGGCGGCACTCGGATGTCTTTGATTACTGTAGCGACGTGCGTGATACCTGTTGGTGCGGTCCTTTGGCGAACAACGTCCTTCATCCACGTCCATAGGCAATAATCTGTCCATAGTGAGGCATTTCTAGTTTGTAGAATTTTCCCGTCAATATCGTGAATATGGCTCACATTTATGGAGTATATATATTTCTTATTTTGACAGTTCTTGCGACAGTAGTAGAGTTGTGTATGTTCGGGTACATGGTCCAGGCTGAGGCGCGGACTGCGGTTCAATGATCTGTCACCATCTTGGATTCCAATATGAACGTTCGCAAAAATTAATTTCAGGGGTGGGGGTGACATAACCACTTTGCCCGCTGTTTGCTGCTTTACAATTGTTTCCTTTCGTTGGCAGGAATCAGAGATTTTGAAATATTTTTTTTAGTATTTATGGAGGAAGAGAGGGGTAATATGACAACCCCCCCCCCCTACCTAGTGTATCTCAGGGTTTCAGTAATCTTTAATCTTCAAGAGTCCCTAAAATGACTAAAAAAATAACTTTTTTCTTCAAGGGATACATTCATTTTTTAAGGTTATATTTCCCGTTTTATTTCTGAAAAATAACGGAGGCTTGAACTTCGTAAAAGAGTCATAAGTTTCCTTTAAAAAAATAATTTTTTAACATTGACCACGAATTAAATTGATGCCCTCAATTTCGTTTTTACCTAAAAACAAAAAAAAATAAGTATATTCCTTTAAAATATTAAAACCCTATTTAAATAAAATATATTTTGTACACCGTCCAGTTATGAGTCAGTCACCGGTTTGAACCCGCCGAGTAAAATCAAATTAAATTTAATTTTTAAAAACATAAGAATAAATATTAAAGATATTTAATTGAGATGGCGAGCGGTTATTGACCTGCACCTCACACCTCAGCCAGGGACACTGTCCCCGAACGCACGCGACCCTACTACTTGCGACGGTGTTGTTTGTGTGTGTGTGCGCGCGGGGATCACATTGCAACGTCTTGGCGAGCGAAACACACACACACACATACACGTGTTCACGCGCGGGCCCGGAGGGCAAGTTTCCTTACACGACCGCCTGAGAAGCGGCGCTACGGCGGCGCGGGTAGCCATTAAAAATGACATTTTGTTTCCAGCCCGCTAATTCGGCTGCCCGAGGGTTCGGCGAGAGGGGGAGAGAGCGGAGGCCGAGCTTCCCGGAGATGTCCGTCACGGCAGGATGACCTCTTGACCTCGCGGCCGCGGGGTGGGTTCCGGCCGGCCGCGACGGACGAGCCGCGCGTACGAGAGCGGCGGCTCGTCCCACGAAACTCCACGATCCCGGGGAAGCGGGAAAGGAGAGGGGCGAAGTGGAAGTTAAAAGTTTTTACGTCGCATGGTTACGCACATTACGTTTCATTCTGAACCGCTTGGCTTTCCTATCCCGTGCGTTGGTCATCTTGAGATCATCTTCATTGGCATTTTCTTCTTCTGTGACGTTATGTTATTTAACAAATGTTTCATTCATCTTAGTTTCTGCAATAAATACTTACAAAAGTTTAACACTCCTCTCACTTACATTTCCATACACTTATTTTAAAATATCGCCCATTTATTTCTTAGTTAAAAAAAATTAAACACTTTAACGTCTTTCGAATAGCATCCAATGTTAAATCACTTTTAAAATAAATGAAGCACAATAAAATCAGATGAATCATATAAAACCATTTATCAATATGGTGAAAGTTATGGACATGCGCTTTCGCAGAGCATTTATTTCTGTATCGCCAAAACAAGTGTAGGCAAACATAGTATGTGAAACATTAAGGAATGGCAGACAGTAAATAAAGTTTGGTAAAAAAAAAAAAAACACTGAAGGACTATTGAAAAAGTAATTAAGGACAAAATTACCGACAGTAAAAACCAAACATGTGTGGGTGACACAACAAGGATGAAACAGCCGTAGACTGCACAGACGTTCTCGCTACCAATAACTCTGTTTATTGTACAATTCTAGTAAAAAAAAAATTATTTGTAGCATAATTATAGAATAATTTTTAAAATATTTTTTTACATGCATGCTTATCGTAGTTAATTCAAATACATGCACAAATTTATAAAATTTAGTTCAATATTGGGAACCCTACCGAGAATAAGTTCATTTACTTGTGCCGTGCGCGCTACACACTTAAGAATTCTTATGTAAATTATCTGAAATTTGACAGTTAAAATTTTTTTTCGATGGTTCAATGTATTCTTCTGCCACTGTTGTTCTGCCAACAAGGTTTGTTAACACATTCAAGTGTTTGTTAGTGTTCGTAAGCAAACATTGTGTGTTGCTTTGCAAGTGAGAGTTGGGAAACGAGTACCACTAGAAAAACTTTTGAGAACTTTCAAAATTATAGACAAGTTACATGGCACAGGCTATAGGGTTCACTGTCTCCTTCAACTTCCATGTTATATTTTGTGTGCAAGGACGCAATCTCTATGATTCTCAAGGAATTAATGGTGGAAATAGGGAGGGAAAGACACGAAATTTACTACCTAAGGGTTTGGCCCATGAGGTTAACAGACACAAGTCATCTTGTATTGGGCGCTTGTATGTTACAGAGTTTCCCTTATCTTCCAAAAAATAACCCATTTTCACATATTTTATGTTTACTGAGTGGATATAAGAGAGAAAGCTTTGTTTTCGTAATTATTAAGGAGTACCTGTAAAGAGTGAAACATGAAGTATTTGTTCAGTAATTGGAATTAGATTTCTTAGCAAACACAAAACTAGGTTAATTTCTAACATAATATATACCTGAGACAAATTGATTACTCCCCACTCAGTGAGGGACATTTAATTCCAAGGGGGCCTGTAGGGATGGTAGCGATATATCAATAACTTAAATAAAAATGTCGCTAGTACAATTTTTACAATTAATATATTGTGTCTATAATATCTAAATTAAATTAAATATTTTATGTTAAACGAAATACATAAAATTAAAATAATAAAGAAATTTAACAATTACTAGGTTGATTTCTTTTGGCTAGTAAGAGCCAAACTTATTTTAGGATATTTTATTAACAAATCATTTATGTATTAATAGCTCAATATTACATATACTTCAATTATAATAGTGGAAGCTGAAGTGCCCGGGATAAACATACAATGTAAGAAACATCACTACCGAGTTTCAAGTTCGTAGAACATACAATTAAAAACGGGAAATTTTGATGTTAAAATATCATTGATTGCAGAATCTCGGTGCATCAAGGCTACGCAATAGCAAAACCGAGACGCCAATCTGCAGCTTCATTTTGTGGGAAGACGTGACGGACACACCAAAAGATAGCTTGTTACAAATTCAAGGCAACGCTATCTATTGATGAATTTTAAAACTAAACTGTTGTTAGCGCCTTTAGTTCGCTAGCAGCCACGAGATTCACTAAGCGGATGGTTTTCGCCAAGGTTAAGGATAGGAAGCTGACAGACCTTACTATATGACCGTGTGGCGGACATAAAGAATTGACACAAACTCGCTGTTTGTGTGTCCATGACCTACCGCCTATGATTTTCTGTTATAAAACTGAATTTATTATTTTGTTTTTACTCCCTCAGGTTAGGAATTTCATAATTACATGTAGCCTATGTCACTCTCCGGCCCATAAACTATCCATATGCAAAAATATAATGTCATCCTTGCTCCGTTGGTGTGTGAAAGAAAGACAAACACACGTTCTCTTTTCTAATATTAGTAAAATATTATAATTAAAACAAGGGTGAAAGTTTCAATATTGTGATAACCAAACACATGGGAAATATCGATATTTTCAAGCCGATATTGGACCGGTATCGATGCCAACAGAACGACATATCGAGCGACTGAGGTATCGATACGTGGGGGAATGTGGCCACCCGGCACCTGCGCCCATGCCCGTGTGCACTGGTCTCGAAGCACCTGGGCAGCCTTGGCGGTCCGGCGGTCCGAGCGGACGTGGAGGAGGAGGAGGTGGTCCTAAGGAAGAGGAGGGAGGGGGGGCCGCACGGCGACATCTGTAATGGCCGCGGGCGTCTCGCGGGCGCCCAAGGTCGCCGGCAACATGATTCGCGTCCTGCCGGGAAGCGCAATCACTGTTTCCTTTCCCCTTCTCCATCCCCTCTCCGCACTTCCAAACATCCTCTACCACACCCCGAGATCAACTTCCTGGACGAGCGTCGGAGAGGCCTCAGCCTCGTCCGCCATCTTGGAAAAAAATTCATTAATTTTACCACTTCTCGACTCACTGCCTCATGCGTCTGTCGCCCGTCGGTCCGTCAATCACCTAATATTCAGCCAATCAGATGGCACGAAAAATTCCTTCCGTACGTCAAAAACTTGCCAAGCTTTAACTATCGACAAACCGGCATATGAAATTATAACCTTAAAAAAAGTCTGAAATACGTTGTCTTTACTTAAAAAAAGTTTTTTTTTTGTTTGGTTATTTGTTTAGGTGCTTCCGCATTATGTTTTCAACTTGCCTCTGAACACGTTTTAATCTTGGTATTCGAAACAAAAGCTGCCAGAGACACAAAATTAATTAATAATGAACGGTAACTCAAAATTATAATTAAATTAATATATTAATGTTTCTTTAATCATTTATAAGTTCTTAATGTTGCCTACTGAATAGGCACACTGGTAAACCTTTACAAGATAGATTTTATCAAAAATATATGCCTTAATAGTAAGGTGGTGGCATCCAAGTAGAAAAATATATTGAATGCCGTGCGGACATGGAATTTAGTATTTTTTAATTCATCGGAATTTCAAGTAAAAATTTAAAAAAAAAACAATTTTGGCTTCTTGTTTAAAGCTTTTAAGATAAATAGTCAGTGACGGTCAATACACACGTACGAACAAGGACTTGACGAGGTACAGAGAGCTAAGTTCGCTAAATTCTCACGCATGTCCACTGAACTGTAATGAGCCCAATCTCCTGACTTTATCCAACCTCGTTGGTCCTGATCACCGAGTATCTCTTTCGTGTGGCAAGGGCTAATCCCCCAGTAACGAAATAATTGGAAACTGTCAGCAAACTACATGCTGTGACGTGGTTGACGTCACTTCCTACCCTCGTCGTCGCAGCATTACAGGACCCAAAACCTCGCGGAATTGGCAATTCGCCAAGCTTGATCACGGTTACTAAACACAAATTAATGTTTACATCGTTAAAAAACATACCGTCGGCTTACTTCTTAAACCTCGTAAGTCTATATTTTCCCAGTTTTATATTCCGGATGTGTTTGGTGTATTTTTTCATAGTGCACATGCTGATAAAACCTCATCAGTCAACTCTACTTAGTCTCTTTTCTATTCACAAATTATAAAACCTCGTATCTTTGTCAGTCGTAACCGTGCTCCAAAAGCTCATAAGTTCTCCTGTAAAATTGACTGAAATGGAGTTACTAGGTTTTAGAAGTAAGCCGACGATACACTTCCGTAAACAATGCGTCTTTAAAAACTGTTTCCACAATGCAAACAATTCAATTTACCCAACACAAATAAGGCGCAAACCATAAATCAGACAAAAACTGGCTTCACATAGTATCCATGTAGTAATGCATGCATGGCCACTACCCTCCCCATGCATGTAAAAAAAATTCTTGTAACTCAAAACTTTAAAGGGACCGCCTAGTTACAGGTGTATCTGTGTTGATGAGGCGGGATGATAAGCGCGACGCTCGCTGGTGCTTCTAGAGCGTGATCGCCTCTAAGCGCAAAGCTGTGGACTGATGGCGCGGTCTTCTCGTCGTGCATAGGACAACTATGAAATTTGAAAGGTGACGGAGAAATAAAGATAAATAGGTGTAATTCAAGGCTCTTGAATACTTTCGAAAATCTGTACCGGGCGTTTCATGTCTTTATTTTATTATATGAAAACACGCATTTTAGGCATTTTCACTCTCCCGAAATTCAGTTAAAAAACGAAATGCAGAAACAGAACTAAGTACTCATACGCCCTCAGTACATTCATAAAAATTTTCCGTTAATAAACCCCACTAGGATATCTTGAGCAGTGTTTTTTTTTTTTTTTAATGAAATTGTGCACACCGGATACATGCCCAGGCAGGCGGGGCCCTTAAGAGCATCGAGTCGGCAATGAAGTGGTTCGAAGCTCACTGTAATCTAGGTACCTTAACCTCCTTCACCCTCAGCACCTGCGCACGTGTCACGCCACCTTAATATTCCTCGCAGGCAGGGCGCCACTTGCGCCACCGACGTGAAGCACGCAACGTGGCGCACACGTACATCCCAACAACTGCTGGAAGCACGTGTACAGTCTGGGGCATGCAAAGTACCAGCGGTCTATACAGCCTTCCCCAACTGTTGTTCTGTCAACAGTTTTTCCTTCCTTCAAACCACTTCACATGCTCGGAACCAAACATCTTGTGATTCTTTGCAAAATGAAATTTTTTCCAAAGGGCACCATTTGAACTACTTTTCAAATACTGCCGTAGTTGAAACAAGTACGAAGAACTGGACAGAAAGTCATTTTAACAGAAATTTCGGGGAAACTAATTTCGGTCTAGTGCCTGTTCAGTCAACTGCCTATTGCCCCAGAGGTAAGACATATTCCCGGCGAGATATTTATTTTTTTTTTTAAATTTTCGGTCTAGTGCCTTACGGTCTAGTGAGTTTTGAGATGAGAAACTCGACACCGACTGTAGCGCGTAATTGCAGTGGCGCGGAGATTGGTCAAGAAAAAAAAACACGGCGACGTCCCACGAGCTCTCTCGAGGTTGCGGAGGGTTACCCGGACGACAACACACACGACCCGATGACGCAACGTTTTCTCTCATTCCGGGCTTGCGCGGCGCAGACGTATCATTTCCGACCACGACACGGCCACGGTTTGAGGGGGGGGGGGGGGGACCCACCTAGCCAATTAGTCTCCGAGGGGAAGCCAGTGAAAAGGCCATTACGTCCCGGGTATAACTCCACTCCACCCCCCTCCACCCGAGGCCCATTACGGCGACGCCGCTGTCCCGTTACAGGGGCACACTCGACCGGAGATTGCAGCGCTCTCCCGAATCACAGCCCGTGGCCGGTGAAACACGCCCCCTGCTGGTGAACCACTGAGGACGGCCTGCAGTTCGCAGGGAGGAACAGTTCCGAATAGTTTCCCAGGAGGATAGGTTAGGTCCAGGGGTCGGCGGACCGCGAGGCTCTTGTCACGGGATTGTACGGCCTTACAGCTAACTGCGCTGCCGCAGCACCTAACACAATCAGACGGCCCAATCACAAGGCATGTCCTCAGCCTGCTCGCACCTGCCACCGCACTTGCCATCGGCCTTTTTTTATCTTACTTATTAATTAAAGTAATTTAGGTTTTTCTTGTTTTATCAGTAGAGCTCTGCTAATGACTACCATTTTGTTTTTACGTTTTACGTTATTTTTAAGACATGTTGAATTTGTGAATAAAATATATTAATTTTATCCATTTTTTTGTCGTCTTAAAATTCCATGTAGATACAGAGAAAATACATGTTGTGGGTCTCAAAAAAATTGGACAATATGATTACTTAATATTGAGCTCATCTAACTCGAAAGTGTGCCGACCACTGTGTTAGTTTATCGTAACTAAAATGAAAGGTCAGTTAGGTTAGGTTTGCATTATTTAAAATTTTAAAATACTCTATGACTGTTAAATATATAAATCCTTGCAGTATGGTGTTTTTTTCACTTACTACCGGAAAAATTCGGATAACTTCGGATCCGTTCGGGTGTGGCTCTTTTCCCTGTGAACTGCAGGCTTCCCAACTACTCAACATTCCTCTCATGGAGGAAACACGTTACGGAGTGAGTTGTGTACAGGAAGTTCCACGTTCATACTCTCTAAGTTTAAACAAATTTAAACGACTATCTGGATGACAAAATAATTTTTTGTTTGTTAAAATGAAGCAAATGGCTAATTCTTCGCTGATGTGTTGTTAACATCTTTGTTTAACTGTACTTTTTTTTTTTTAGTATTTTTCTCTAGTGAGAATGGAATCACACTTGCAGACTGGCAGTTATTAAGTATGGGTGAACGTCTCTACAGAGCATTTGACCTTCGTAGTAGATTATGACTGACTAATAATATGTAAATTAATAATATGTAAATTGGTACGAGACTTATAGAAATTACATTGTAGGACCGCAGCAAAACCGGAAAACCGATGGAAAAAAAATGAAACAAGAAAAAAAAAAATACTGACGATGGTAAACACTTCTGGACAGCACAGAGAAAAATAGAAGTGAAAAATAAAATTGTGAGCGGGTATTTCAGTACTCGCTAGAAATTTTTAACATCGAACTTCGGTAACGAGTAAATGCAATGTGTTCTCATGTTGCAAATGAAATTAAAATACGCAACTCGGACATAAAATTTAACTTAGAATTATTTAAAATAATTTTGAGCGTGATAAAAATATACGCAAATTGTACTTTCAACTTTTTACACACACGCCGCTAGAATTCGTTGCCAGAGCAGCTACATCGACTATCGAATCATTCGATTTGTAGACCGAAATTTTAAGTTGTATAGTGAAACAGCTCCGAGAAAAGCGAAAAACGATTGAAAAAAATACCAAACTCCGGCTTTGTACATGATTTTCAACAAGGAATTATATTAAAACACTGCCCATCTTCTTAAAATTCATTTAAAAGTAAAAAATATAAAGTTTCCCTTTGTATTTGTGAACATTGGTTCGCGCCATCCGGCACAGATGGCAGCACCGTGGTTACGCTTTTCGATTCCTTACGACTTCCGTTCCATAAACGAAATTACTCCTACCACATACTGTATACCGAGAGCTAAGATGTTACACGTAAAAAAAAAAAATTGTCACGCGAGCTACACCGCCAACTAGCTTCCCGCCGCCGCCACGCAAATGTCGTCAGGAGAATTTGTACTTCGACTCTGGTGAGCCTCGTCCCTCGTCGCCTACACTTTGCTCGAGTTAAAGAAATAGACTGGTCGCTATTAGTTGGAGAAATACTCGGTATTTTGAAGACTTTGGGAAGTGGGGAGTAACGAATGGTAATTCAAACTCGTTTACCAAAGCTTTGATTCAAGCAAACTACGTAGTTAAGGTCGCGAGTGGCAGGCGGTGGTGGTGAGGTTCGCGAGGTGCAAGAAAGCAAACCACGACAGTCATTACCGGATTCCCAGTGAAGGAGCAGACGACAAACAGAATACGTTGTTCGTATTCAGTTCACATTGACGCCTAGGTACAGAGTCACAGAATGCGAGTAGAATTTACGAGGGAACAGAGACTCAGTTATTTCAAGACATTGTGTCGTAGCAGGTCTTGCGGAACTGGAGGGGAAGTGCTCTTCGAGGAACGAGTGTGTCAACTCGTGTATGCGGTATGTGCGAGTGGCGGGCTGGTTCCACTGCTCGCTGGAAGCGCCGGGAGTGGGCGAGTCCTCCGCCACCGGGTTCGCAGTCGGGAGTGGAGTTCCCGCCGCTGACGCCTTGCCGCAGAAGTCACCGCCTACGGCCCGGTGCACACGTGAGGACATTTTCCGTGCGGTGCCGCTGCGGCGCCGGAGGTGCGTTCTCGGAAGGCTTGACTGATAAGAAGTAATGCACACACAGCTGCGGTGCCGCAGCGGCACCGCACGTCCATTGCACGTCCCCTGTGCTTACATTTTTGTCCGTAGATCCCACAGGAACGCTGCGGCGCCGCACGTCCAACTACGTTCCTTAGTACATTGGTGTCAATCGAGCAGTGCACACGTGCGGTCGATTGCCGCAAAGTGAGATGGCAGCATCACGTGAATTTGAAGACATATTAGATGTTGAACTCTTCATCGCAGAAGTTAAAAGTTATTCAGAGATATGGAAGGTAGCCGTTGAAGAATGCCATGACCGTAATAAAAAAATATGTGCGTGGATCAACATGTGCCGTAAATTTTGCGAATCGTTTGACTAAAAGGATGACAAGGAAAAAAAAAGTTGCAAATCTGCCTCTCAGGAGCATTGAGTCGGTGAACGGATGCACCCAATGTTTCCTAGTTGTATCCAATAAACATTTGTATACTAGGTACACAAAGAATACCCGTTTACGTTTGTACACATCCATCTCGTTAGTCGGCATCGTTCAGACTGTGCGGTATTTGTCCGTACTGTGTGAATGTGTTTCTGCAGCAACGTTGCGGCGCCGCAGCGGCGCCGCGCGGACATGTCCGCACGTGTGCACCGGGCCTACGACGGACGAGGCGTCGAACTGGGTGCGGCGCCCCGGGAGAAGACGTCGACAGCTCGGAGGATCAACTCTTTGGGACTTTGCTGCAGTATTCTAAGGCGAGTGGGATTGCCGTTGGATCTGCATCGGCAGGCGGTGTGTTACGTCGGCTACCTACTGAAGACCTACCACGGTGCAGGACGGATTTTTGGCCTAACTTCAGCAATAAGATATTTTGTACTTTTTTTTTGTAAATAGAGTTTTGAGGTCGAAGAGCAATTAAATGTTAACTAGTTAATAGCCTTATACTTATATTCTCAAGTATCCTGGCATAGGTGTTTTCTCTAATGCTATATAATAACATTTTTGGAGTATACAACTTTAGGGAAACATTGTTTAATGTGAGTACTTTAATTACAAATATGTCTTGAATTAATGATTAAGTTTACAGCAGTCAGTACCCGTTATATAGATTATAATGTTGAGGTTTTGATTTATACAGTAATCGGCCACGAATTTAAACAGTTTGATAGTTATTTTACAGCGTGGTCATTTTCATGTTGAGTCGAGACCGTAGCAGTGCGTAAGCCAGTGTGGTGGTCATCATTAAGGCTCTTGCCTGCCTTGATATTCATGCCCTTGCCAATAATTGATTTCTCTAAAATATAGTTTTTTTTTTCTAAAAATTGTATTTGGGATATTTACAGACCTTGTATAATAGAGGAGACAACCTTAAACGGATTCCTTTGATTTTAGATGCAAAAAAACTGTTGTGATAATGCTTACTTGATTTCTGAATGTACCATAAAATGTTCTCTATCGTACTTTTACATCACTCTCGCTCTTTATTTTAGTACTCTTGTCATTTTTTCTCTCTAAGGGAAAGCTAACACGACAAGGAAATTTTATCTAAACACTGCCCATATCTTTAAAATTCGTTTAGCAGTTGTAAATAAGTACAGAGTTTTCCCTTTTGTCTTTGTTGAACTTTGGTTCGCTCCATCGGCCACAGACGGCAGCACCGTGGTTGTTACGCATCTCCGTCGCATTCACGAGACGACGCCCACCACACGCCGTGTCCCGAGAGCTGACGTGTTAGCGCGTCAGAGCGGCTGGTGCCGAGCCGCCGACACGTCGACGCGGACAGCATTCCGCGCGGCCGTGCCTGTGAAGCGGGCTGGAGGTCGGGCCCACGACCCCTGCGAGCGGCCGGCTCGGGCGCATGACTAAACACACGCTCCTCGACAGTCACAACGAGAGGCTGCTTGCCCGCGGTGCGGACGAGAGGGGGGCGGGGAAGGAAGGCAGTTAACGAGCCGCGAAGTTCTCTACCTTGAGGTGTCAAGCGATCCCAGGAGGGGGTTCCTCGGAGCCTGTCCTTTCTCCTCCCGCCGGACCCGCCCTGACCCCTGGCCGAGAAACCTTCACGAAGATAAACAGAGAACTTCTACCAGTTCAAGGTGCATTCGACCGACACAGTCCTACTCATATTCAAGGGCTGGCATAACTGCGCGGATTGGCCGTCACGTCGTCTCAGTAGGGGCAGGTATTTTTCGCGAAAAGATCTGAACGCCTATTAGACTGCAACAAGGTATACCTGCAACTGTGGTTTCTACCTTGTGATTGGCGGCCGTCTGCGAGAGAAGTCGTTGCCTTATTTGACCGAGCCATTCAGGACGCTTTTGCTTCCGTACTGAATTATTGTGATTGGTGTTATAACAATCGACATGTAACTGAAAGAAAATCTCTTAATAACGGAACACAGACAATGCTACAGTGTTTTAACTTTCAGCTAGTCTCGAAATCATTTCGCGAAATCTGCATGCCCCTACGTCTCAGTCTTCCGCCGACAATCACGGGATCCACAAGACCCGTGGCTAGAGACGTGGAAAAATTCGCGTATTAATTTCGCGTTAGGCTAAAATTCAAATACATATATATGTTTAAGCTTCTTTTTCTATTTTCCTACTGTTAATATAGATGTCTCTGGGCCAATGAGAAAAACCTTAACCAAAGAAGTATCGAATCTCTAGCAAGCCACTTGAGACAGCTCACAAGTCAGCAGCCAATGAACTGGCATTATTCACCCATGCGTACAGAGAGGATTGTGTAGTCTATCATGAAGGCAATCTAAACCGCGATTTTTTCCAGACCTTACCAATCAATGGCTAGTGTACGTCATGTTACAATGCACATTACTATACACTTTAGCGACCTTCACTGTTATATTACTTACTACACTGTATTTTTTTTTAAAAGGGAACAAAACTGTTTACGTAAAATTACAGATATATGTAAATTAGTACATGTACATGAAAACTATTTTATCACTACAAATTAGTGTCCGCAGTAATATCCCTTAGGTCAGATATTGTCCATTAACGAACTTGTCCGAGATTTTCCACTGCCAGATTTTATGTATCAGTTTGGAAGTGATTTGTAAATATTGCAGTATTTATCGTGCCCTTAAAAGTATTATATATTTATATACAATTTTGAGTTAACGATGGTTTTGGGGTTTATGGACCATGAAACGAAAAACTATAATTTTTTTTTGTAAGTCACACCATGGCAATGGCTACAATAGGTATTATTGCTTTGAAATATTCATAAAAGCATGTTCCTTATAATTGAGTAGGAGTTGCAGTATTTCTGGTACGTCATACCACAAACTATATGGCTACTAAAATAAAGTTAGTACATTTTCAACTGGTTTGTTTGCCTGATAGTAGCTGATGCATAGAGACCCGTGAATTTCGCGGATTCAATGACTGGGTGGCCTGTGATTCGACATTTCTATTAGTGAGGGTCTCTAATTGGCCCTCAGTTCTCCAGATTAACAGAGAACCAATGACAGAAGCAGCACTAAGGTATAATTATTTGAATTTTAGCATAACACGAAATGAATCCGCGAAATTCACGAGTCTCTACGATGCGCTACCTCTCACAAGCAATGTAGCTATGATAGTAACATATTATGGAAGCTACTACATATTTGGCGCGTAGGCCCAAAACTACTTAAAAAAAAATTGATCTCAGCATCGGCAATGATAGTTTCTCCTCCATTGCAGGGAGATCACTCCCGCTCGTCCCACGAGAACTGACTAGTTATGTTTCGTTCGTGAACGATTCGTTCAGAATGAACGAATCTTAAATTATATGATTCGTTTGCTGTTTAAATAACCGGTTCTTTGAGAGTCAATTACTCGAAAGATGAACACGATCCGGGGGAATATAAAACCCAGAGAGAACGAGGAAAGTGAACCGGCCAGTCTGATTCGTTCGCATAACGACTCGTGACGTCGGGAGAGTCCGCGCGTTCACAAGAGCAAACGATAGCCAATCAAAGAACGAGGGCAACATGCAAAGGGGTGATAATGGCTGTTACAGATTCAACAAGAATCGCGTTAGATTTATTGTTCATGTTTTGTCTAGGCTTGGTTGACTAATTTTATGAGCGAGAGCTTTGAAATGTGCACACGCACATAATCTGTAACTTTCAGCATACAGCTAGACATCTAGAATTTCAAAGTTAATTGACCACAACGCCGACAGCTAGAAAACTGCTGTGTACCACAATGAATTTGTGTGTGTTTACCACAATCAAACCTAACCTTACCTAACCTAGCGTAATATAACCTAACCTAACTTAACCTAGCCCATCCTAGCCTAGCCTAACCTAACCTAGTCTAACCTTTGTGGCAGTCCTGAAATGACATTTTTCGGCGTTAGTGTATTTCAGCGTTGTGGTAATTCGGCGTTGTGGTACACAGCAGTTTTCTAGCTGTCGGCGTTGTGGTCAATTTGGCATTTCGGCGTTGTGGTATGTCGGCGTTGTGGTCATTTCGGCATTTCGGCGTTGTGGTATTTCGGTGTTGTGGTGCGTCCCCATTAATTGCTCTTTTGTTGTGCTAGTTCTCGTTGTCGGTGGTCAGAACTGAAAAAAAGAACTAAAAGAACGAATCACCACGCGGAACAGATTCAAATGAATCGAGTCGGTCAATCGAATCGTCACTGCCCATCACTGGAACTACACCTCATCGCGAGTGTCTCGCAGGCCGGTCTCCCCCGCGGTGAAGGGGGATGGAGGAAGGGGAGGGGGGGGGGAACCCCAATCACCGGACCGGCTGGCGGCGACGAAGACGACGTCGCTCCAGTTTCGCAAGCGCCGTGGCCGCCGCAGGGCCGACCAGGGGAATCTCCGCCGTCAGCTGTTCCCACGGCGCGTCGTCTGAGACTTCCACGGTAGGGAAGGGGGGAGAATGGGGGATATCCCTCCTTCGCCGAAACACTAATAAATCCTACAAAATCTATCTTTCCCAACGAGCCAAAGGAAATAATTTGAAAGCAAAAACAATAGTCGAAGCGATTCTATCCCTTTCTCTCCCCCCCCCCTTTTTTTTTCTCGCTCACCGAAATGGAATACGTACTGCGCACGCTTCTGACCGACCCCTGCTCTAACCTGCGTCACGTGACCTACCTAGAGTTTGACACTTCTCATAAAGTAGTGGCCAATTTATTGTCCTACGCACCCTTGCACCATTTTTTCTGTCAACTGTGTTAAAAAAGAAAGAAAAATAAAAACACCTGGTGCGGCTGTCGGTGAAAGCTGACAAATTGGTACCACGGGTTGGTTCTGCTTCTGCGAATTGTAATTTTTGAAACAAGTTACGCGCCAAAGACTATTAATTACGTTGGCAGGAGCGAGCGGTTGTGGCATGGTTGCTTGACCATTGGGAGGGGGAGGGGGAGGGGGAGGAGCTAAAATTTTTTGAGCCTGGTTCAGAAATAATGACTGTGGGATAAAGTTGTGTGCAACGAAAAATCAATTTTTTTTGCCAATAAATAGTTTGTAATACTACAAGAAAGATATTGCCAAATTTGTTCCAACACATGACTGTTGTTATTTTCGTATGCATAAAATAGGTTTTTTTCCAGATAATACAGTGTATGTATTTTTTACGAAAATTGACGAATAATTCTATATTTTAATTCAAGCCTAATTCAAGCATAAATTTTAATCCATGAAAAATATAAAAAAATAGTCAATAATTTTATTTTGGTTTTTTGTTTCATCATGCTTATTAATGTGCGCAATTAATACTGAAAGCTATTAAGGGAACGGTTTACAAATTACGTTAACTATTGGAACTACTGGAACAACAAAAAAAATTAATGCCTGGGCAAGAATCCGTACCTACTCAGTATTACTGCGAACATTATTTTGAAGTGATACAGTTGTTTTCATGTTAACGTAAAAAATTAAAAATATCTGTTATTCATACGAACCTTTCCACTCCATTTACAAAAACAAAATTACATTGTATGTAAACACTTCTCTTTAACCAATATTTTTAGGCGTGCATGCAAGGACACCCCCAGACGCCCCAGTTATCCACCATCTTTAAAAGTTTAAAACAAAGAATTACAAACATAACAATAACTTTATCATTGCACTGTACAATTCGGTTTTAGTGTGAAGTTGATATTGTAATAAAAAAAGTTTGAAACCGACTTTCTCATTCTGAGAAATCTCCCCCCCCCCCCCCACCCCCCGCAGTGTGTGAATTAGAGTCCTTTATCTCAAGCGTCAAGCCGTAAATCTCAGGTGATTTTCCTGTCGTATCTACTAAGAGGTAGCCTGAATGGTGGTTCATTTTTACTTCTGAGCACTTCGTGAAGAACGTCAATTTTAAAACAATAACATATTTTTTTAACCTTAACATATTTTCTTTGAGGTCGCATTTATAAATTTTACGAAATACAGTGAAAACCCGTGTTTATCTGAAGAAGAAGAAGAAACCAACGCTCTGGAGAAATATTTACTGTTCAAATAACCCACATTGCCACATTTTTTCTGAAGCGGTAAACTTGATTAGAGTTATTAATTTATATTTTATGGTTTTTGAGAGCTAGAACAATTACGTCATTTTGTACCCATTAAGTTGTCCGACAGAGGAACCACTTTGCATATCAAGTTTAACGGAAACGGTTAATCCGGTCTGGGCAGAGATTTCTGTGGCCTCTGCCGTCACACACGTGTGCTTTACACTTTGCAGCTAACTAAATTCTTATCTTTTCAAATTTTTATATTAAGTCAACTTAAGAATTTGAATGAAGCTGTGTGTGATACATATATTTCTGTTGCGCTCACATTTACGGTTTCAAATATTTAGGTTTTATGATTTCGGTACTAGATACAGTACTTAAATTTCTGTGTTAACGTTATTCTAAGTGAATGCACGTTCCGAAACTTGAATTAATTTAAATATTGAATTATTTTGTCAGTTTTTTTCCACTCAAAAATTTTCATCAGTTTCCAAGTTTCATTACAACAATTTGAGCAAACCAATTACGTTGTAAAGGAAAATATATTTAAAAAATATAGTTTCACACTAAAAATTTCTTTGTACTGCGTGGTTTATTGATTAAACAACGTGTTTACATAAAACGATTTCATCCTGTATTTTTCGAACTCTTATATTCCATTAATAACTTAAGTACCCTTGCTTCGCTACGAAAGTCCGCATGCAGAAATCTCTCGCTCTGCACATTATATATAAATAAAATTAGGCAAAATCAAATTCTGAACATTCCCTTAACTCCTCCTATTGGGAGTTGACTTTTGTAAAATCAGTTCCTAGTGGATGCTCATAGAGCAAAAGGAACATACCTGCAACAATTTCAAGTTCGTTTGTCTTATAGTTCCAGATAGAGTATCACCCACCCAATTCCCTAACCCACCACTGTTCACACCTTTGGGAGTTGATTTCAATGTAATAAGTAGAGACCTGAAAAATTTGCGGATTCAATGACCTCTAGGATAGCCTCCATTATCCTCTGCATTTCTCAAGCAAACACGCATGTTCATTAGGTGCTAACTTGTGAGGCGTCTCCACTGGGTAGCTTGTGATTCGAGGCTTCTTTGGTCAATAGTCTGTCATTTGCCCAGAGAGATCCAGTTAAACTGCGAGCCAATAGCAGAACCAGCAGAATTGTTCACATGTTTGAATTTCAGCCTATCACGAAATGAATCGGCGAAATTTTTCGGTCTCTAGTAATATGTTGTAGTTGATGCTCCTGAGGCATACCGTACATATTTCAAGTCTGTAGGTCGTATAATTCCAGAGAACTGGTGATGTGTTAGTGAGTGGTATTTAATAAATATAGAGTAGAATTTTCTAAATACGCTGTCATCAATGTCAGTTGTAATAAATAACATTAGTATTTTCTTTAACAATGTTATTTCAGCAAATACTAATGTGTGATGTGATGCATCCACGCACGTTTCGTCACATTTGCTAGAGAGGCATATTTTTAAATTTTTGTGGTGTGATAACTTGTGTGTGTTTTGTGTGTGTTTTCGCTGCAGTAGCAATCCGTATTGGTAGGGCCCGGAAAAATTCTCGGTTTCCATGGCCTTCAGGATAGACTTCACACTTGGGCAAATAACGCAAGTTCATTGGCTGCCGACTTGTAAGTCGTCTCAGCTGGTTTGCCTGTGATTCGATACATATTTGGTTAAAGGGTTTATAACTGGTTGAAATTCGCCCAGATGAACAGTTAGCCAATAGCAAAATCACATAAAAGGTATATGTGTTTGAACTCGAGCCTATCGCCGAATGAATCCGCGAATTTCTCCGGTGTCTACGTATTGGGACACGCCGCTGGTTGCTTTCCGGCGCCTTGCGTTCAGAGGGGCCGTCGACACACCGTGAGTTGCAGTGCATCATTCCCTCGTCAGTCAGGATTAACGTTACAGCCGAGGAGCTTAGTCCAGCGACGGCACTGAAGACGAGCGAAGCGATCACGCCGGGTTCCCTCGACGACAGAATGATGTCATGATGAATGGCTAGCGGATTCCGACAGCGGAAATATGCGAGTTGTGCTTATTTCCACTCACGAGCTACGTTTGATAAATTTGGTAAAATAAACCAGTTATCTGCCTGCTACACTAACCAATCAGGTGGCGCCATTGCAGTTATCTGCCCGCTATACTAACCAACCAGGTGGCGCCGTTGCAGTTATAAGCCCGCTTTACTAACAACAAATATTTACCATAAAAATTCTGGAATAACAACAGGACCACGGGCGAGATACGAATACAATTTTATTCCTAACCCATCATATGCGACACATTCGTGCCACCAGCATGACAAAAATGGTGGACGTGACTGACTTTTGATTGGAAATATATTCTTCCTTCATCGCGTCGTGGGCTCGCTGCTACTGAAACGTCCGTCAGCATTATGTTTTAGAAATATGATTAGACTTGTAAATTGGTACTACTATAATTAGGACCATTGACATTTTGCAAAAAAAAAAATTAGAGACAAGCTGTGTGTTAAAAAAAAACTGTTGCATCCCCTGTGTTTCGTGATTGTTGAGTTTCTTTCAGGTGCATGCCGCCTGTTAGCACACGAATCACAATAATTATGCGCGTTCTGAATGGTCTAGCCAAATAAGGCAATTGCTTCTCTTGCAAACGGATGCCAATTATAAAGCAGAAATTATTGACGCAGAAATGCCGTATTGCAGTCTAGTAAGTGAACACATTGTTTTGTGAAAAATCACTCATTCTAACTATAATAATTCATATATATATATATAAATTTATATATTAAGGTCTTTATATTAATGTGCGCCATATTGGGATGATAAAACTCTTTAAGATATTGTTACGAACGTGAGCAAGGCTGCGACACATGCAGGTGCACAGCTGGCTGACATCATGTGGCCGCGCAACATGAGATGTTCCGCGCGCACCTGGGTCGCCCCTTCCCCTCCCTCCAGCCCACCGCTCCCCGCGTGACGCTGTTAGTTTGACATCCGAAACCTGACAGCTGCGGAGTTGCGCGAGCCGCCGACACGTGTTTCGAGAGATTTCTGCCGTCGGGTTGGCGCGGAATGACGCGAATGGCCCCAGCTCGTGATTTCTGGAAAGCACCTGGGCTGATATATAAGACGTGGACGCCGGCCTCGAAGAGTTGAGTTGAGCTGGGGAGTTCTCCCACGACGGAGTTTTCGGTAGTGCCGCGGGTGCGGCAGAGTGGCGAAGTCCTTGGACGAAGGTTCCAGGGCAGGAGTTCAGTGGAGTCGGGAGTTTTCCCGCGGTAGATTTTCCGGGCGATAGAGCGGCGAAGTCCCTGGACGAAGGTTCTAGGGCGAAGAGTTCAGTTCCGGGCGATAGTGTCGCGGGTGCGGCGGAGTTCCGGGCGGAGTTCCGAGTGAGGCGTCGAGTGGGTCTTCGGCGAAGGGAGGTGCGATGGCGGCGGAGTGCGGCGACGCAGTCCCGCGGCGGAGATCCACGAGGGGTGCTGCGGCAAGAGTTGCGCCAGAGGTGCGGCCCAGCGAATTGTGCGGTGCGTGAAAACAAGTGACTGAGGAAGCATTTTTTTTAAAGTGCATTTGATTATTTGCCATTTTAGATGATAAATTGTAAGTGACATAAGTAGTGGCCATCAATAAACCTTTGTAGTGTAATAAAATCTTTAATTGGGCTATCCTTTACGAACCCGATAAATCGTAACAATATTTATATAGATCCCTAGTTGTGTGTAATTGTTTTATAAATATGAAATTTTCTAATAATATTGACCAATTACTTCATACTATTTGTTATTTTAAATAGCTAAGCTAATTAATTTTTTATATGGGCACCATAAAGCCAAACTTTGGAACATGTAGAAATATGTAAATGTATAATAAATAACAAGATTAATAGGTACATGTTTTTTTCGGCTCTTTAAATAAATCTGATTGATTAATTTTTACTTGATATTTGTTTTACTCTGTTATTATTGAATGGAACATTGATCATAAGAATGCAACATTTGGACATCGCACTGTAGTTTTGAATTACCAAATAGAATTAGTGTGTTGAGACAACCAGAGTCATAATATACTAGGTTGTAGTGTCCAAGAAGTTGCTTTTCTTGTATGTTATTCTTTGATAAGAGTGTTTATTTATAAGAAACGTACTACAGTTCTTTACTTTAAGTGGTAATTAATATTTTTTTAAACTTATTAGTGGACTAGCAATCATAGGTCGACTTTAAGATTCTTTTGTACACAGTACCACTGGGGGTAACAAGCAAGACAAAAAATTATAAGTACGGACAAAACTATAACATAATAACTAAAATTATGGAAACGAAACTAACATTCGAGAAATAGTCAGGACAATAAATTAGCTAGACTTGCAAAGAAAATGGTATTCATTTTCTATCACTTGAATGCTATCAAGGTAAATTATATTCAACATCTAGATATACACGTGCCCTTTAAGAGCATCATTAAATAGTATAAGGGTAGTATAAAAGTATATCCCTATTTATTCGGTCTTCCACACCTAATGTCTCCGACGATGTCTCAGCAGCGGTTAGTACACGGCGAAAGTCTCGTCAGATTGACGCCGACTCGTGCTAGCCGATACTAGTGTTTCCCAATTTATGCTGGAACACTGAAGGTTCTATGGTGACGACCTTGAACTTTGCTGAAGAACAGTTAGTCCTCTTCTAGTAGTTACAACTAGTCACTGAGTTCATACACAATATACGACTTCTTCATTAGATCTATTTGCTTACAAATCTCTATGCTTGTTCCTGGAATGACCAGTTGTATAATTATTGAATTATTAATTCAGCTGTCAATGGTGTTCGCCCACACGACAGTCTTTATGGAGACAAATCAGCCTATCATGTCTCAAAATGGTGAAATATTCTAAGACGCAATCATATAAATTGTTATATAATTAAACACCAAGTACACTCAGCCGGTAAAATAAATACGTATTTATAACGTTCAACGACAGATACACACCATTTGTAGCGAGTGGTCGTATAATAATATGTCTGCCTCTGTCGAAGGTTCTGGCTTGACTTGATTCTTCCTTAGAATGTGTGTACATTGCATTGATAGATATTTTCTGCTGACCAATCACATCGTCCGTTACAAATTTACACTATATTCAAAATAGTTCAATATTATTAATATTATATGTACATTCAATTTCAGAAATAACAATCCAAAAATATTATAATAAAAATTACAAATTTGTGAGCCATTTTCGGGTTGAATAAATTAATAGTGAATATATTAAAACATTAAGATTATGAAATTCTACTATTTATAAACCATAGTCTACATCTGACCGGTCATCACGTTAAATGAAAAAAATATTTAGTGCAAAGAATAAATATGTTGTTACTTCAATAAATCAAAGAATAAATGACAATTGTAAAGAGCACAATCAAAATAACACAATTTGAAATAAATCTGCAAAGCTTTAAAAAGATAATAAAACCTACTACTAACATGTAACTGGGCATAGTACTTCTCTCAGTTTTGTTTATAAAATTATTCTTTTTGATTGTGTACGTGTGTTTAGGTGCAGTAATTTTTTTTCCGATTGAATGTAAATTTTGCATTAAGCAGATGTCTCTTTAGCATGTCTTTTTAAAGTATCGTGTGAAACTTGATGGCTGTGGTATGTTAAGTGCGTACGTAATGGCAGGATCTGTTATTATTTATGTAGAGCTACAGTTATATCGTGAGATTGATTTCGCTCCAGGCTAGAATCAGCATGTCTGTACACAAAATTCAAGCCATTTAAAAATACGTGTCGATCAATAACAAGGTAACAACCACGTGAGTGGGTTACCACTTCTTCTCCTTGTTTATAACTGGCTCAGGGACGTCAAGGGACATAATATTCAAATTGATGTCCAATCAACAACGTCTGAAACAGATTTTTATGAGCTTCAAATCTAGTTTGGCACCCAAGGATTCCGCGCAATAATTTTGGCTGTATTTATGTGTAATCGTTTATTCTTGTTTCTCGCGTGGGCAAAACTTCAATGTTTACAATAACGCGATGTTTTGCTCATGAGGGGAGCAACTCTAATTGCCGAGACCTAGGTTTTGAAGTAGTTTTGGGCCCATCCGCTAGATAGTAGGTAGCTAACATATTACCTACGTAGCCACATTAATAATGCACCAGCTTTTACCAGGCAAACAAACTGTTGACAATTAATTAACTTTATTTTTGTAGTCATATATTTTGCGGTTTGGCATACCAGAAATAATTAAAAAAAACAAAAACAAAACAGTATTAAGTGATAATTTTTCCATAGTTTAAATATCTTCTACTATGCGATTACTCGTCAAATAGTTAAAGTATCATTATAAAGCTAACGCTTTGGATTTGAACCTCCTACCCGAGATTATTATTTTCTTTCGCTTATAGTCATGGGTGGGCCAACATATACCAGGTAGCGTCACATCTCGCGCTAAACATGATTACAGTTTCCACTGTTGGAGTCGCACTTGTATGCCACCTTCCTTGTTCTATAGTTTGGCTGTCACGTTCGTGTCTTCACGTGCCGCCCGTCTTTCTAATGTAATTCCAACTAGGTGACTTCATACGTTGGACGGGAGGGTAACCGTAGGGTTGACGGAATTCAGTGTTGGGACGCGCGCTTACCCGTCACACGGGAACACACCATCACTATGTTGGGTCGTTGATTCTAGTGATATTGTGTAGGCCATTTCCATATATGAGCACTGCATGTTGCTTTTTTTTGGACGATTTGTTGCCAGATATTTTATAGACGTCAGGCAGGTGTTCATGATTGAAACTCTTTGTTTGACTAGTTGTCAAAGAAGCACTTATAAATTTTGAGAACAACCCATTAGAAAAACTAGTGTAAACTGAACAGTAGTTTTGGAAGTTTATTTGAAATGCTATTGAGTACTTCGTGGTTTTATTAAAATTTTTCCCTCTGAGAATTCTGTCTACCTTAGTCGTCGAAAAAGTAAAAAAGATGACATTTAATCTAATTTAAGAAAAAAATTTTTTTGAAAAAATAAATTTTATTACGCAGTGACCAATCCAATTTTTATATCTAACTGAATAGTTTCCATTCTCTTCTCTGTTTGGTTCTCAATTTGTGTTTTTCTGAAAATTTCTAAAAAGTTTATTTTTTGTTTTATAAGTTGATTATACTGATACTATACAAGGATTTTCCTGCAAGTAAGTTTGTCACTTACAAACGTATGCAAGTCGAATCGTGTTTGCCGTAGACTGAAGTTTTAGATGATAATTTAGACCGTCCATAAAATGAGTCCACTTATGGATTCGCCTAGTGGGTATCTCGCGAATACCAGGAACACTCTTCCTTCCAACTCGCTGAGCATCGGAGAGTGGAAGTGGACTGGGCAGGTCCAGAGATGACGTCACCCAGAAATGGAACCGTTAAGCTCTGGTGGTGATTAATGACTGCACTTGTGTAACAGCGCGCGTGAGTTAACACCAGTCATCACTTTTAAGTTCAGCTGTCTGAGCGAGGGCGCAATTAAGACGCAATTGAACAGCAGCAGCCTCGGTGGTTCAGTGCTGAAAACTTAACAGAAGTAGTAGCCAGTCAGTGACGCAACCGTTTAACCAACCATTATTCAACTCTAAATTAAAATTTGATCTTTAAATTGAATTGGTCGTATAAAAAACAGTTTAAAGTTTACATGAATTAATTACGCTATTCAAGAACATTCAGGTGCTCACCTCAAACCACAACGTATGAAGTCGGTCCTGGAAATACGTGATCCTTCAAAAACAACCCTAGTCCAATTGGTTCCCACCAAATGAACGTTTGTCACAGTGACGAGAGTAGTGTAGAAAAGTATGTCCGGGCACAGGCGCCAGGCGGTGGTGGTTATTTTCCGCCATCTTGGATTTGCGACGTCACGGCGGCCATCTTGGACTCAAAAATTCCTCAAAATTCCTCAAAAATGACTCAAATTGACTCAAAATTTCCTGCTTTGAAGAAAAATTTCTCGTTTTCTTCCTCAAAAATTAAAAAAAATTAGGATTTCGAAAAACCTCAAAAGTCTTTTGCCTTAGAAAGAAAACAAATTCCTAAAAGAGGCTTAAGCATCCATGTCTACAGCGTCCGATAAGCCTCTGACGTCATCATGGATTATGTCATCATGGCATATGAAGTCACCGTTGCAATTTCCGTTACCGCCGCGATCTTGAAAATCTTTATTTATTATCCGATTTTAATGAAAAAAATTAATAAAATATTTAAGAAACATACATTTACGACATAGAGCTCGGTTGTAATGACACAAAATAAAAAATATTATGTGTTTCAATAAATTTGTATAATTTTTTTTTTCCTTTTAAAGTTTTGGTGTAATTGGGTTTCCAGGCAAAATAATCCCTTGTCCACAGGTAACCAAACTTAGCAAATGCACAAATCGACTGACGAATGAAGATTTCCTTAAAAAGAATGAGTGAGCAAATACATCAGCGTCTCACGTGAGTTATAAATTTCAAAAACTAATCTGCAATGTTAAAAAAATATTTTTCACTCTCATTAAATTGTTTTTTTTTTTTTTTTCGTAAAGCGCTTGAAGAAGTTTCAACTTGAAAAAAAAAAAAAAGAACGCACGGGCTGTTTAGAAGCGTGGTGCGCGCTCTCCTCGGGGCGAATGAATCTCTCTCGCCGCTGGCCGCGAGAGGTGCACGAACCCGCGCGGACCAGCGGCGGTCGTGAGGCGCCCCGGGCGATGTCACGCCCGCCGCTAACGGTGCGCCGTCGGAGGACCAGTCCGCCGAACTCTCTCTCTCTCTCTCTCTCTCTCTCTCTCTCTCTCTCTCTCTGCTAGCCGGGGAGAGGACACGAGGTGCGTCCGCCCGTAATGAGGCCCGGGCAGCCCGGTTGCCAACCTCCCCTCCTCAACCATGGCCGCGACGAAGAACCGGACATGTCCGGGCAATTTGTCCGGGTGTTCACGGCGACCCCGCGGAGGAGTCCCTGGCGACCCGTTAACCAACAGGTTCCCCTTCCCTCCTCCTCATCTGGTATTTTACGCCGCGGTGTCGGTCGGTCCGTCCTGGACGTCGTGCCGGGGCGCTTATCCCGCGCCGACGCCCCCGCTCGCTTCCCCCCGCGTCGTGATTTATATCGACGTTACCCCCGCCGGAGGAAGGCGAGGAGGAAAGGAAGGTGTCGTCACGACCGCGCGGGAGTTACGTGCCCCCGATACACCCGCCCCCCTCCCCCTCCCCCCTATCACCGCACAATCGCCGCGCCTCTCCTCTTCGGGGAGCCGACTTCCGCTTCGCGGGCGCGATTAAGGGGCCCGCCTACCTGGTCACACAGACGGTGCGCAGAGCTTCAGGAAAAACAACGCGATTTCAAAACTACTCGAGATATCCTAGTGGGGTATGTTTACGAAAAGGGTTTAAGAGTTCGCTGAGGCCCGAAAAGTACTTTTAATTTTGGATCATGTTTTTAAACTGTATTTCTAGAAGAGTTAAAATGGCTAAAACGCATGTTTTCAGAGTAATTTTTAGGCGTAAAACAAAGAGTACAGATTATTAAAAGCACTTAAGGGACTTGCATTACACCTTTATCTTCATTTCTACGCCATATAATGTTGCGGTCACCGCTCAAATTTCACGGTTATCCTGTGACGACGAGAAGACTGCGCGCCAATTCAGAGACTTGCGCTTCGAGGCGATACCGCGCTAGAAATACCATCGAGCGTCGCACTTATCATCCCGCCTCACGAACACACATACACCCCTGACGAGGCGGGCCCCTTAAGGCCCCTCGCCTGCCCGGGCGCACACACGGTGTGCGAAGCTCCAGGAAAAAGAAAAAAAAACTACGTGATTTGAAAACTGCTAAAGATACCCCGAGTGGTGTCTGTTCACAAACAGCATTTAAGAATACGCTGAGCGGGTGGTTGAGTAGTTCCGTTTCCATGTTTCGTTTTTAGAATGTATTTTTTTTATACGAGTGAATTTGGCTATAACACGTATTTTCGGGATAAGTTTCGGGCATGCTTGTCTTCAAAGCACATAATGGACTTTTATCTCACATTTATCATTAAATTTCCGCCTTAAAATATTATTGTTACTACTCAAACCTCATAGTTGCACTACGCAGAATCAGTAGCAAACGCTGGGGGTAAAAAAAGGGGGGGGGGGAATATGCGGGATTTACCCCATTCGTCCCTCCTGCAATCCTAAGGAAACCTAGAAAAAAACTATCATTCCCACCCACAAATGAAATTCTGCGTACGATCCTGTGCACGACGAGAAGACTGCGCGCCAGTCCACAGCGTCGCGCTAGAGGCGACACCGCGCTTGAAGCACCAGCGAGCGTCAGTATTACCAACCCGCCACACTAACACAAATACAAGCCTGACTGGGTGGACCTCTTAATATCACTGCGTGCTATTTGCCGACTTGTCGTCACGAACAAAAATTCTCTATCAGGAACATCGAGGTAAACAACAATAATATATATATCGTATATATGAGCGTGTATTTCAGTAATCGTTACCTAATGAGCAGATTCATGTGTTCTCATGTTGTACCTACATAATCCTATAATCTGAAATTCAGGCACGAAATTTAATGTAGAATTTACTCAAATAGTGCTGAGCGTGATAAATAAACGAAAAGTATTCATTTTGGGGTAAAACTGAACATATTTTCCCCACATTTATAATATTAATTAGTATTACTAAAAAAACATTTATGCAAATTAATAACAAGATAGCACATCGTGTTTTTTTGTTTTAATTAATTTTTTTCAAGTTTTAAGAATCCTAACTTTTTGATTGATTAGAATTTTTATTATAATAGAAATTAATAAAACATATGAATTAACAAATTTATTACTCACTTCAAAATATCAGTTCAGGATATCAATTAATATTGATCAACAAAAATTGATTAAATAAAAATAAATATAACTCACAGTTGAAATAGACCACAAAGAAAAATTTTTATAGTAATTATTAAAGCTAGGATTAAGTATAAAAATAGTTTTTAAATTAATTTTATATAATGCATAGGTTATATGTGACCATGTATTCTTATAGACCGATTTTGTAGTTCTGCAAATATCACCTTATCATTGAGTTGTAGTGCAACAGATTCTTCCAACAGGCTACATAGACATACTGCAATGCTTTCATAAGCATTGATAATGATCTGCCATCGAATGAATTAACCATGAGTATGTCAGCGACTCCGCGACGTGAAAACTAAACGGCACGGACCTATCTCACCGTAATTCTTTACAATATAACCGTATTGCCAAAAAGTGAAAATCAAAACAATTAATATTCCACGCACGGGATTTGTTTAAACCTTCTGTTTAACAAGCATATTCTTGGTTGGACTTAGCATTTTGACACTCATGATTATAATACGGAGTGTGATTTAATTAAATAATAATTCGCGAAAAATTTACCCTGTCAAACTAAAGCGTAGCAAAAAATATTAAATAATACTCATACTGATTTACACAAGGAATGAAAATAATAGGTATTTAAAGAACACCATTTTCTTGACAATATGTCCCGTGGCGCGGTGCACAAAAATAAGCTGAAACCCCGTTGTGTTGCAACTCTGCCAAGTCGGTTGGCGTCAGGCGCAGGCGGGTCCCTACCGCCGCGACCCGCCTGTCCCTGCAGCATGGCAGGGTTCAGCCTGAGCCGTAAGACACCTCGTGGAGCTCACTCAAGGGAACGAGTTCTCTGCAGCGTCCGCAACCTTTTAACGTCAGAAATCGTTTCACAATGTTTAACGGCTAGTTATAGTATAGATTTATGAGTGAGGGGAGTTAGTCATGGCATCAATATTGCTGCCATGGCTGGCCAATCCCCTCCTAGCACACGATGCATGCGACCCTCTCCCTGCATGGTTAATCCCAGCATGACTAGGCGTATAGGCCTCGGCCTGATACGCATTAAGGTCCCTCCCTTAGCCCGGACCCCTCTCAAATACACTGAGTTTTAGTTAGGTTAGGAAAAAAAATTGTTTAACGACTGTAAATATTGCCAGAACCGAGGCTCGCGGCTCCGGCGCTAAGGGAAGGGAATATTCACAGCAGCCCAATTCTCTTTTGCAGCTGGCTGCCTGGGCAGCCGGGCTGGGTTCACGAGTGAAGTCACCCACCCCTGGGAACGCATACGCCCCTGGTAAATACCACCCAGGTGTGCCCAACAATTTATGCGGGCCGCAAACGCCTCACCCCTGCATGATTGAATATCTCTGCCCCTCCCAACTCTTCTTACCTGGACATTATTCCCTCTTGTCCAGCAGCTATCTTGCTTGTAATAATGCATTATTAATTGATCCCCGCATGACCTGACCCAGTGTTTATCCTGTGTCTATGCAGGTTTTACGTGGGTCGCATTAGTTAGCTTTAAGGTAGGCAACATAAGGGGCTTCAGCTATGGTACCAATCGCAGCAATGACTGGCCAATAAACCCCAGTAGCACATACATAGATACACGCGCCCTTTCTACATGGTGAAACCCCGCCTGAGACTAGGCACTTCCCCTAACCCGGACCCTCCCAAACACACTTAGTTTTAGTTACGTTAGGAAAAATAAAAAATGTTTCACGTAAACATTGCATTAAAATTCAGTCTTGAAATTTTATTCCCCCGCGCCTAATGAAGTTTCACTTAACAAAAACCCACACAAATCCTGCAATTGAAGTGTTCACACGACGGACAAATTGTCTTTTTAGAGTTGTAGGCCCCTCGGCTACGTATTGCGTATGCTTAAGACAAAGCAACCTCCAAATTATATTGATCTCTAAACACATGAAATATATATATATATATATATATATAAATTTATGTATGAATTACAATCATAATTAAAGCAAATATAAAGAAAACGATACGTTAACACGTGAAAAATATTTGTCATACTTTCCACAGCTCACTTTGCTTGTCAGGAAGGAAATGTTCTATTTCCCCCCGCCTCCCGTCCTTGTAACATCACAGTTTATATTCCGCTTTTACCTAAAACGCGAATATAAATTTTATTTATCTGTCGTGCAATAGGCCAAATAAAGGTTTAAGATCTCACACTTCATTACAGTATGCTACTCTATAGAATAAATTAAGTACCACTACACAGAATGGGTACTAAATGTAACTGAATACTCGCATTATTTACTTAGATGTCACTATACAAAATCGCAAACTTGACAAAAATGAAAGCTAGTTTAGGCATGCATTTAAAATACAATCAACACATTGCAAGTCCATATATAATGTATATCATTATTAAATAAAATGTTTGAATGCTAGCCTTCCATGTAGGTATGCAACAAAAAGATTAAGTGTGTATGAAATGTGTATGGGATTTTTTTAATCCGTCAGCATATAGAGTAGCAGCCGTGAAATTTTATTCAGGGATAGGAAAACTTTATTTAGCTAGTATTACAGACGAGAAATTCTAGGAAGGTCTATCAATATTGTTTGATCTTCTGTGTTTGAGGCGTCACACGGCGTTACACGCAGTTACATATAAAATTCAGTCTTATTTCGCAAACATTCCGGCCGTTGTATGAGACTCCTTGCAGCAAGCACGACAGGTCTCCTCCATGCCACGTCGCATTTAAAAGTAGGCAGTAATTACTTGAGGAGGCGCTGTTGGGAGTGGTTAGAACACTCTGCTCCCACCAGGGCGATCGGAGTTCGATTCCTGGCGGGGGGTCTATACCGGATTTCCGCAAGTGGGAAACGTGGCGGACGTTACCGTAGCCTGTAGGTGTTTCTCGTGCGGTACTCCTCGTTTCCCGCCAAAATTCATACGCATTCTTCAGGCTCACCGGAACTATAGTTAGGGGTAGGTTAGCCGGCTCCTATAAGTGTCAGCTCCATTCCATCCATGTAGGCGCTGCCCCAGGCGAGAAACTACACATAGATTTTTATCTAAAGATGCGAGGGGTACGTAAAGGTTAAAATAAGTAATTTACAATGCTTAGTATCATAACAAAAAAGTAACTTGCAATGGTTTTGTTGAGTATTACATATTTTTTTTTCCAAAGTTCGAATTAGCGCGTGGAAAAAAGTGGTAAATAAATATCTGGTTCATGTGTCCTTATCACGCGTCCATCCACTACTCTACACTGCTTGCTTAGTCTTGCTTCTTGTACACGATATGTACCGAGCACGTAAAGAACGAGGCAAGACGCGGCCTGGCATGTTGTCTGATAGTAGCCGACTTGCGGGTGTTCACATAAAAAAAAAAAGGCAATGCGTATAGAAACAGACGCGGCACGACACAGCGCCACGGAACCGTCGCGATCGGACACCAGACGACTGCTCCCAGCTTCGTCGCGGGCAGACTATCTGGTGGCTGCAGGGGTCGTTACCACAACGCCGAAATACCAGAACGCCGAACGTACAATAACGCCGAATACCATAACGCCGAATGCCAAATTGACCGCAACGCCGACAGCTAGAAAACTGCTGTGTACCACAACGCCGAAATACAGTAACGCCGAAAAATGTTGCCAGGGGAAGGGGGGGGGGACGACAGGAGCAAAATGAAAAACAACTGAATGAATTTGTGTGCTAACCTTACCTAACCTAACCTTTGTGGCAGTCCTGCAATGACATTTTTCGGGCAGCGTTCTG
This sequence comes from Bacillus rossius redtenbacheri, assembly GCF_032445375.1. Classification (NCBI taxonomy): domain Eukaryota; kingdom Metazoa; phylum Arthropoda; class Insecta; order Phasmatodea; family Bacillidae; genus Bacillus; species Bacillus rossius. The sequence goes on along the minus strand of NC_086330.1, from coordinate 46,386,536 downwards.
CGCATGCGCGAGAATCAAGACAGAGGCACGCCAACGGTGTGTTCATAGCTGACTAGTTTAAATACTGTTTTCCATCGTTCACTTGTCAAGTATTTTAATTGATTATTTTCCCCCCTTCATTATGGAGCTGGATGCAGATCGATCAGTATTTTAAGTACAGGAAAGACCAATTTTATATAAATACATCTTTGAAGGAGCATCACTGCAAAAATCTTATTTCAAGAACATGGAACGAAATAATGTAACGTAAATGCGGGATTAAGCCATGACCCGGCATGCGTATTGTCACGCCGCGTCTTATCTGATTCTGGTGTGTGCCCAGCCTTACAACCACTCGATCACTCTTGTGTGACGTCACCACACATGGATATTTTTTCGCCACCAGCTCGCTTCGTTGAGATGACCCAGGAGATGAGGCGAGCGTGAGCGAACCCGTCCTCAATCGCCCGGTGACTTTTTTTTTTTTTTTTTTGCGCACCTTCATTTGTTTTCATCTTTTATTTTCATAGTCCGCGATTGCGCCGGCATTCTGTTTCCTTTTCCCCCCATCCCCTTCAACTAACTGTTCAACCCCTTCCTCCCCCCCCCCTCCAATCAAAATACGATGCCTGCTCCCGTCCAGGTTTATGGTGGAGAGGAGATCTTGCGCCGATACACTCGCGACGGCCTCCGCGGAAAAACGACCCATTTAACAGCGTTCCCTGACACCGTCATGCTTTCTCGCCTGTTTTAGTGTGTGTGTGTGTGAGAGAGTGACTGACAGGTGCAGAGTAGATCGTGTTGGGAAAATTGTGCTGCGAGAAAACTAATCCTTAGAAAAGAGTTATTTAATTTTGAATATGAAGTTTTTTTTTTTTATCTTACAAACCTTTCCAAACCATTAACGTGCAAGATCAGAGCATTTTTCTATAACAGCAAAAATTCAGAGGAGTAAGTAGTAAATTTATCTCATAAAAACCTACAAAACGAAATTTTTTTCTAACATGCAATCTCTTACACAGTTATGCAGGCAAAGATAATACGCACCAGCTATCCAATAAAAAAAATAAACTACTTATACTAGTAACGTTAATATTAAATATATGACAATATTTTTATATCACGCACACAAAATCTATGATTGAATATCTCGTTTTGCGCTCCCTTTTCAAAGCCGACATTAGCGTGATCATTTACTTAAATTACGCATATTTTGTTGGGCGGTTGACTGAATGAGTAGGCTACTGCATGCGGAAAATTCAGTATTGCGGCCAGAGAAGGAAAACCCTATACCCGACAACTGGATGTTTATTACGTGCTCACCGCCCAGCTGAAATAGAGATGCTATGCTTACAAACTAGCTAATGTGAGCCAGACAGCGATGGCGTACACTGTAAAAAAGGGGTATAATTTTACACAAAGTATATGTGGCTGCAGAGTCTCCAACGACATTAGTGTAATTTTATACATACATGTTTTGTTGTGTTTGTAAGCTTGTGCTCAAGTAAAATTACTATCAAAAGTGTAACAGCAGAATTGCTATTGTTTGGTGAAGATATCATAGCTGTTAATATATTTATACTCCGGGATGTATTACTTTACATATATGTGCACGTGTATATTTACCACAACTTTCATTTGATTTTATTTCAACATTTCACATGTTTATTTGAACTTCTCCCCCCCCCCAAAAAAGTCAAACTTAAATTTTATAGCTTATAACTGTTAATGAAAACTATGTACTTTAGGGTACTTTTTAATTTTATTTTAATACAGTTAAAGTTTACACTTCTTACAATCTTATTTAACTAACAGAGTCTTGAAATTATAACCTAAATGATGTTAATCTAGTGTGTTAACCTATCGACCGTCGTACATACTCATTACTGTGCCGGTAATGGGGATACCACTTTCGGAACCTAGTGTCAATTAAATATAGTTTTGTCGGTACGAATTCCAAACAAATTGTAATTGTTTTTCTTGCAGTTCCTTGTTACTAGAAAATTTACTCTTATAAATATTTTGCACTCTAGCAATGACGCATGTGTGTACCTAGAAATACAGTAGCTATACTGCCAAAACAATATCACACTGCTTAATTTAACACTTGTTTATGTGTAATTTTGTCTTTACATCCAGTTGGCTGATTTAACACGTCAGCTATGTAATACAATTTTTTTGGAAATTTGCTGCGTTGTACAGGTTTGTTTTCACGGTGCATTTCCTGCTCTTGTTAAAACTGTCTCGACGTCGTTAGCCCGATGTATTCGTCTGTGCTGTTATTTTTTCCATGACTAAATTCTTTACACTCAATACTTGTGTTTTCTGATATTTCAAGTTAGAATGTGTTCATCTGTGCTATCGTCGTTGTGTTGTCAGTATGATTCATTGTTGGGATTATCGGTTCTACATCAGATGATTTAAGCTTGTTCTCTGAGCTGGGTTTATGTTTTAATTTTTATTTCTTATTTTGCATTCTTGAGTTTTTCCAACGACAAACACTGCAAAATTGCAATGACGTATGCCCAAGAATAAAATTGTATTCAATCAAAATTTCCCATTCCATTAATCATTTAGAGAACCTTAGATATAATTATATACGTAAATTCGTGTATTTTTAGAGAAACGTGTAGCACAATTTGGTTTTCTAGAAACATCTGTTTAAATTTTTCCCAAACGTACCTACTAGCTTTTCAAAACTAATCGACAAAAACGTAAAATTACTAAACATTTGTATAATTTATTTTGTGTATTTTTTTACAGCGTAGGTTGCTGTGGACCCCTGTGAGAGGAGGAGGACGTCCCAGAGCGTCTGAATTCGGCCAATAAGTGAAGCTGAAAGAAATAATACTGAATTCTCCTACCAGCAGCCTACATTGTTGTTTTGGAAAAAGAGTGTGCTCGAGTATTGCCATATATTCAGAAAAATTTGTTTGTTTGGTCCCAAGATTAGAAAAACAAACCTATCATATAAAGGTACTGAAAAAATTCGAGGATTCATTTCGCCTTTGGCTAAAATCCAAATATATGTTCCTTCATATTGCTTCTGTGATTGGCTAACAGTTTATCTGAGGCATTTTGAGCCAGTGAAAACCTTTAAGCAAAGCGATATCTAACCGGAAGCATCCTAGTTGACATATCTCACTAGTCAGTAACCAGTGAGCATGAGTCATTTACGCGAGTATGTATAGGATTGCGGAGTCTATCCTAGAGGTCATCGAAATCGCAAAATTTTTTTCATTCCCCAAGATAAGTGTCTTCTTCCTAAAATATAAAGCTATATATACAGCTACATAATCAATTATAGTATTATGATATAATTTTATCAAAGGTATCGGTATTGAAATAATGCCATTATATCTCAATAGGAATTAAAAATACCGTGGATTCGGATATTATTATAGTCGATTTGGCAAATCGTCAATTAAGTCGTACTTACAGGTGGTCTATATTTCCGTTAGATAGATTTGGCGTGATTTTTTTTATCCATACACATATTTAAAACTTATTTTGTAAGGAACTTTTTATTATGAAGGGAATTTATTAATTTAATTTGTAATTTATTAGTTTAGCTTTCTCATTATGATACAATACTTATATATATATACCTATAAGTATTGCAAATATTTTTACAGCTAAATTATACAAAAGTTAAGCTTATTTCATGGTTTCAATTCTCTCAATTCTCACTTAACTTGTCTGTATACAATTTGAAGACTTTTATGAATGGGTACTAATTGATCGATAATTAGATCACATCCTTTGTGACGTTGCACGTGAGTGAGTAACCACTGCTGCTTGTTTATAACTGGCTCAGGGTCATCAAGGGCGGGTCAAGAACACTCTTGTCCAATCATCAACGTGAAGCACATGTATGTACGTGCTTCAAGACTACTTTGCTACACGATGAATCCGCGAAATAAGCGTAGCTCTAGCTACAAGGACGTCGCCAGCCGATGGCCTAGGGTGGGGGGGGGGGGGGGGGGGGCAAGTTGTGGGAAAAGTATGTATTTTTTTTTGCATTTGGCTACATTTTTTTTTGAATCTCTAGGGCTCTAGGGGGGGGGGACAACTACCCTCCTCCCTACCCCCCCCCCCCCCCCCGCCGACGTCCTTGTCTAGCTATAAATTCTCTGAAATATCTGAAAACTCTAATACAAACAAACTTCTAATAATTTCTTGGCACATTGAAAGAACGCGGGGAATTGTAATGGACATTAAAAAATTTAATGAATGCCACTATTTAAATGATTCTAGCAATGGGTAGTATGATTTCAAAATAATTTCATGGACATACCCCATTGCTAGAGCCCGGTAAAAATTGGCGGTTTCATTTCACGATAGGCTAGAATCCAAATGCATTTAACTTTTTACTGTTTTTAATAGTGGACAACAGTTAACTTGAATGTCTTTGAGCCAACAAATAATCCTCAACAAAAGAAGTATCGAATCATGAGTCTCCTAGTTAATAGTTATCACGACACAGTAGCCAATGAGCTGGTGTAATTTTCCCGAGTACATACAGGCTCGTGGAGTTTATCCTGGAGGTCATTGCATTGAAACCGCTAATTTTCCAGCTACGCCACATTACTGGCGTACTCTAACTGTCATAGAAAAACCCACTGTGAGCATCCATGTTGTCGTCGTTGTATTGTCGGGATTATCTGTTCTGTTTCATCGCTGGGTTCGTTCGTCTGTGCGCCATTGTGTTGTTCGACGTTGTATTTCTGTATTTTTTGTTCTTGTCCCAACTGTATAGTCAAAGTCATACCACTGAGTTCGTCCGTGCTTTCATTTGCTCTTGACTGTAAATGCCTTCCACTAAATTATCTGTGCTGCCTAGGCATGCCAAATCATTTGATATCAGCAGATATCGGCTTGTTCTCAATGTGTTTATGTATTCATTCATGCTGTCCATTCTTGAGGTTTTTCTGTTAGAACTATTTTTTTAATTAATACAGCTGAGGTAATCTTGTCTACGTGCTGTATTCTCAACCAGCAGGCGAATTAAAAAAGACAAGTTTACACAAACGAGTCGGGAAAAGGAGTTGGTTAAGCCTGCTATCACTTGTCTCATCCTGAATTTAAATGAGCATTTAATCTCTCTTTCCAATTCACGATTTCTGTCATTAGTGCTGTCCTTATTTTTGGTGTGCTCTGTTGTCAGATAAACGCCACAGACCACAAAAAATTTAGACACAACTTTGTAATGTAATGAAAATAGTTTTAAATATATCTGAAACATTGTACTTGGTATGGTAAAATTTGAAATGCGAATTTTGGAAATTCATTTTCCTGTTGTATTTCATCAAGAGCACTATCTAAAAATTTTAAATTTACTTATAAGGTTATTTAATTGAAATACGCCATCTTGGTTTCAACCGCTTTTTCTAACCATTGTTTTTTATTATTTTATATTAAAATGTTTGGCTCTTTGAGGTATAGCACAAACATTTATGGAATGCCTTGTTATTAATTGTTACTAAATACTACAGATAGTTTCTCCTACGAAATAATAATGGGTACTTAGCATTTAATTATTTTTTATGTCACAATTACTTTAAAAGTAGTGATACTATTAAAATACACTATTTTATGGTCTTAGACAAATTAGCTTATAGTAAGATTAAGAAAATATTAATACAATTTATTATGATTAACGATGGTTAGAGACATGCAAAATTAGCGGATTCATTTCGCGATAGGCTAGCATCAAAACAACTATACCTTCGTACCGCTTCTGCGATTGGCCCACATTTTATCCGGGGAAATGTGAGCCAATGGGAAACATTAAACCAAGAAAGTGCCGAATTACGGACAGCCTAGTTGAGACGTCTCACGCGTCAGTAGCCAATGAACAGGTGTCATTTCCGCGAGTATTTAAAGGACTGTGGAGTCTATCCTAGAGGTCAATGAATCCGCGAATTTTGAAGATCTCTAACGATGGTATAGAAAACAAGACTTTTAAGGTTTACAAGCCGGGTGGTATCAATCTGGCAACAGTGTTCGCCATTGGCTCTGCACTGCAATCTAAGCGTGAGACAGACTATAGCAGTTATGCTATCTGATGGGCGTCTCTTAAGAAAACATCCCTTCGGTCTAGGAAAGCGTGTGTGGGGGTTGGGGGAAAGAGGATACAATGCAAGTAGACCACAAAACATACGCGTTTGTATTTTTTTTTCCACCAAGAGAGGAGTTCTACGGAGCGCAAACGAGTGATTGTCCACCGTACGAGTGACCAAAAAGTCCTTCCGAATCGTTGTCTGTGGTCTCATTATTTCCCCCGTCGGGAACGAGAAATCTCAGTTGAAAACATAAAAACTAATTTGTATAAATATAGTTTTCCGTTTCATTCCAACGTAGAAATACATCCTTTGTGGAACGTTCGGTTGTACGACATCAAGCTCTTCATTACCACGGCCTTTGAAAAGATGTTTTTTTATTTTGTTTTGGGAGAAAAAAAAACGATACATTATGTTCCACAAAAATGTATATCTTCATTACTTTTTTTAACGAAAATAAAGCCTTGTGTAATTTTTTTTTTACCACGGGAATAAAATGCACTGTCGTGTCTTCCCTACCTCGCAGCGTGTGCATGCCGAGGTATCGTTTGACCCCGGCGGTGTATTGCAGCGTCCACTTCACGACCGTGTACGCACGGCTCGCGCGAGATAATGACACAATTACACGCACGTAACTCGCGAGACCCCCGGTGGGAAGTCCGCGGGCATCGCAACACACAAAAGAATTAATTAACATAACACAGGGGAGGAAAAAAAATAACACGTTGTTCTGTAGACCGACGGCATGCCGGGACGCCCACCCAGTTCATGTATATGTGTATGTTTATATAAAAATAAAGGACGAAGGGATATTTTAAAACTACGTGTTCACGTCACGTTACGCAGTCCTGTTTTGTGGCGTTTCCGCAAAAAAAAAAATTCCAAGAAGACTTAGAAGCTATTAAAATGTGCCTGGGAGATGATACCTACCGCTAAACTTAAATGCATGTCTTTATCATTAACATACGTCTTTCTCCTTCAAGGAAAACTCACCTCACAAGTACATAGTATTATCTTTCAAACACGGCCTCAACTCCAACCCCGATACGTAATTTTTTTCCCTTCGCTGTAAGAGGTCTTTTGTAAAGCGATAGGAAAAGAAAAAAAAGAAAGAACTATTAAAAAAATATTTTGAATCTGATATGGTTGGTATCCTTAAACAAATTAATTTTACAAATTATTTATTCAAAATCAAAGCTCATTTTAGCATACAGAGTAGTTCAACGTATTTTATGGTACTGCTGAAGACTAGGTTATATTTGTTCGTATGAGTTTAAATAAATAATAAATTACCTTTGAGTACAGTTTTGTGCGTAATAGAACTAACGGTCGAATACTTGCGCGGCGAATTTTGAAATAAGGTTTATGTCATGTAACTTGTCTGGAGTTGCTTTGCTTCTGGGTTGTAGCCGCGTCGAAGGCGAAGATATCACCGACGTTTCGGTTGATGTTGCAGTCGCTATCATCAGCAGGGAGCAGTTGGAAGCCAAGCAACTCCACAAAATGGCCGCGAAAGCCTGCGATCTTTTTTAAACTGTCTGAAATTTGACATTTATCAAAAGTTGTTCCAGTGGTACCCATTTCCCAAATTTCATTGAAACACATGATGTTTGTTTACGAGCAATGACAACCACATGGAGTTGTTTATTGACACTGCTGACCAAACAGTGACAGAAGAATATCTAGAAAATTGAAACTACATTTTATAACTGTCCAATCTGAGACAAGTTGTGTGTTACAGACTATAACAGTTACAATATAAACCGTGCCCCGCTGAAGTAGATTTTTTTTCTTCTTCAAAAAATTAATTTTAGAACAAATCTGAAATCCATATCAGGCCACGGCTTGCTTACGAAAACGCTGCGTGTCAACCAACAACGCGGCAGTTAGAGACAGAAGAAAGGCAATTTGGCCCCATTCAGAGACATCCCAATTGTACCCTAGGAACAACCACACGACTATGAATACCTACATGTGAAATCTTTGTTCGGGAACTCCCTCCAAACTGGCTAAGGAGTAAGTAACCAAGAATACTGCAAAAAAGTAAAAGTAAAACTAACACACGTAAGCCCCAACTGAGCATACAGTTTCTAAAGTCTCAAAAAAAATTATTTCCCTTGAAATGATATTTAAACATTATGTTTTTCCCCCTTCTTTGTGATCACACGGTATAAAAAAAAGGAATCAGAAACCATTTTTAACGATTTACTGCGGGTTTGTAAAGGATAGACCAATTAAAGATTTTTATCACACAGTTTTATTGATAGCCACTACTTATGTCACTTACAAAGAATCCTCCAAAATGGCAAATAATCAAATGCACTTAAAAACAAAATGTTGCTTCCTCCAGTAACTCGTTTCACACACCTCGCTGGGCCGCACCTCTGGCGCAACTCTCGCCGCAGCACCCCTCGTGGATCTCCGCCGCGGGACTCCGTCGCCGCACTCCGCCGCCACTGACACTTGCCTTCGCCGAGGATCCGCTCGCCGCCTCGCTCGGGTCTTTGCTCGGGACTCCGCCGCGCCCGCGACACTATTGCCCGGAAACTCCGCCGCGGGAAAACTCCCGACTCCACTGAACTCACTCACTCCCTGCCCTGGAACCTTCTTACAAGGACTTCGCCACTCTGAAGAACCCGCAGCACTATAACCCGGAAACTCCGCCGCGGGAGAACTCCCGACTGAACACTCCAAACTGAATCTCTGCCCTGACGTCCTCGGGCACATATATATAGGCCCCGGCGCAATTCCAGAACTCACGAGAGCGGCCGGGGCCAGTCGCGTCATCGCGAGCCGTCCCGTCGACAGAAATCTCTCGAAAACACGTGTCGGCGGCTCGCGTAACTCCCAGCTGTCCGGTGTCAGTTACGTGTTAAAGGCAGGGCACGCGCGGGGAGAGTTGGGAAGGAGGGGGGGAAAGCGACAATCCTTGTTATCTTCCAGGCGCGCGCGGCGCATATCATATTGCGACAGTCGCCAGCCAGCTCTGCACCTGCAGGTGTGCCGGCCAATGTCACGTTCGTAACAATAATATACAAAGTTTTACACGGATCTCATTACAGATGGTAATACACAAAGTCATAGATCGAGGTTATTAGATATTTTACCACACAAAGCCTAGATAGAGGACATTAGGGATAATAATACACATAATCAGAGACCGAGGTTATTAGAGACGGCAATACACACAGTTAATATTGAGATCATATTAAACTATAATACACACGGCCTAGATATAGGTCATTAGAGATAATAATACACATCAGACACCGAGGTAAGGTTTTTAGAAACGGTAATAAACTATGTCATAGATCGAGGTTGTTAGAAACTATAATACACAAAGCCTAGACCGAGCTCATTAGAGATCATAATACAGTAAGTCAGATACTGAGGTCATTAGAGACGGTGATACACAAAGTGTGACGTTAGCTTCGCTCGTCACATATTTATTTTCTTTGTGACCGCGCTGGTTATGTGAATGCTTACGCATTCTGGTGAGGTGGTTTTGAACTAGCCTTGCCTCGTAGTTCTCCGATTTGTCGTAGGAGGTCTCGGTATGCGGCGCGCTGATAGCGCCACGATGGAGAAATTTTTGTTTGCCGTAGCCAGCTGTTGGTAGGGCTAGGGAAGCAATTATTTTGTGAGGTTTGTGTCAGTGTGGCGAGTTGTAATTGAAAATGTTGCGGTTTTTGGGGGGTCGGTCGAGGATGTAACTTCAACCAGTGCAGTTGAGCCACTGTATACTATGGCAGTATTAAGCAATACGATTTACGAGTGGTGTTTGCGACGCGTGCATGCTAATAGATGTTGCTGAGAATACTATGGCAATATTAAGCATGACAGTTTACGAATAGTGTTTGCGACGAGTTCGTGCTGCTAGCTATTGCAGTGAAACGGGTTGGTGCCTGGTTGTACTTCATTTACGATTACAGCAAACGTGACGAGTTTAATGTAATTCATCGTGGTGGACGGTTACCGCATTTAACCAGGAAGTTCCACTTGGTCTGGCAATGCTGCGTTTTCGGCCAGGTTGCCTTTTTTGAAGCATGTTTTGGAGACCTGCCTTATGAAGCGTTTTCGTTTACTGTCGACGAGGATTTGAGCTGTTTTCTTTTGCTCATGATGAGCGATGTTGGGCAGCAAAGTAAGTTTTTGCCACTTAGTTTTAGCACCTCCCCGATTTCGGAGTACAATATGTGAGTGAACTTACTAAGACTACCCACAAGTTAAATGAAAAGTGTCACAGTCGGCCATTTATATTTTTAGTAATTTATTATCATTTTCAAGTTTGGTTGTTAGTGAGCTTTGACTATATGGTGCAAGATACAGATATATATTTTAATTTGAGAGTGCTACTAGAGAGAAAGTTAATTTTTTTTTATTGAGGAAAAGTAAATAATCAGAGTGACATATTGTTGATGGTTTTTTTGATGGTGCATATGGTAGGCATTTGGATGTGTTCCTATTTTTTTTTTGTAGAGAAAAAGAAGTTATATCATGAGGCAGGTATGCGTGTATTTTAAAGTGCCTTACCTTGTATTATTAACAGTTAACCGTTCGTTATAACATGTACCTGAAGCAATTTTTTTTAAAGTTAATTAATATTCTATTATGTATACACGCTAAACATTTGCTTATCTGAATGAAGTAATGTTAAAATTAGTTCTGTTAAGATACATGCTGGTACATGATCTTATTTGTGGTAATAGTGATTTTTATTTGATGTTTTACTAATATTGTGAAGCATTTATTATTGCAAGTATTTTACACAGCCTGTACTGTTTATGTATGCACCTTATTATATTTGTATTCTTGGGGGGAGTGCAAAGTTATGCTGGCATAACCTGTACTTTATTTGGAGTCTGGTTATTAATAACTGTGAGTTGGCATTGACTCAGTCTGAGGCATGTGGTGTGGCCTGCGACTACCATCTCCAACCCCTCCATACTTTCACTTAATATTTTTGTGCGTTATTATTTTTGGTAAAAGCAATGGAAGTATTAAAGTTAATAATTGATTACTATTATAAATGTTCCAACTAATATTTAGTGATCAGTGTAAATTTGCTGTGGAAGTGGTTAATGTAATTGTTGATGAGTACAGTATTAATTTTGTGGACCAGTACAGGTAATAAATTCACTTTACTTCGACCTAGGATTCTTTCTTTCCATCAGACTGCCCTACTACCTCCCTTTCCGCTTAACGCTGTGGTTAGTGGAGATAACGGTGGTCTCAGGCTGCGCCACTCTGCTTCCTAGGTTAAGTTTGGTGAATGTTAGATTGTACTTGGTGTGATAGGATAACCATCTAAAATGCCTACAGCGTGGGTTAACGAATTGTCTAAAGAACAGCTGAAAGTTAACCTTACAGCCGCGGCCATTGAATTTGACGACAGTGACACTCTAGATGTTTTGAGAAAAAAATTTGTAAGTTTCATAAAGGGTAATAAGAGGATGGCTGGGGATATTGAAGCAAGTCAGGCTAGACAGGTAGCTGTTGCTGAATACAAGATTCCCCTGATTATGTCATCATTACAGAGTGTTCCGCAGTTGAATTCGTATGAGCCTAGGGCATTGCTTAAGTTCATCGTTGCGGTCGATAAGATAAAACGTAGTTATCTGTTGCGCTCTGAAGTAGAATTAATTCAGGGGTTGTTGCCCAAATGCACTGGGGTAGTTCTTGAAGCGTTACTGGATGGTTTAGCCCGGGGTGATAATTGGGAAATTATCAAAGAGAAGTTATGGGTGTTGTTGTGCCCTGCAAGAGAAAAGGAGGATTTTGAAGCAGCTTGCTTAAAACGTTTTCAGCGCCGTGGGGAGCGCATGGTTGAGTTTATTCAAAATTTACAGGAATGTGCTTCCGCATTGGGAAAAAAATATTCCGATGGTCAGTTTATTAAGTTGGTGCTGGACAACATGGCACCTGAGATTAGGCAGCAATGTTCTTTCCTGCAGTGTCCCAAGTGCCTGGAGGAGTTGAACACATGGGCCATTGAGGTAGATAACCTTGTGTATACCTGCCGGGTTTATCATGCACAGTTAGCAGATCAGGTGAATATTGAAGGGGGGGCGCAGCATAAAAATACTCATAAAGAGGTTAGAGGTGATAAACATCTGGGTGCGAGCAACCTTTTAAAAGAAAAGAAAAAGACAGTAACTTGTTTCAAGTGTCACAAGCAGGGGCATTTTGCCTCAAATTGTTGGAGCCAGCTCTCCGAGGGTAGTCGGTGTTTCAAGTGTGGAAATGTTGGTCATATTTCCAGTCAGTGTAAGAAGGTGGGTTCTGGGGGAACTGAGAGCATGAATAAGGGATCAGACGAAACCAATGTCAATCAAGGAGGGCAAATAGCAACTATCAAATATAGGGGTCCCGGAAAAAATAATAGCAGTTTTTGGGTTGATACCCTGGTAGCGGGGAAAATCAGACAAGCTTTGGTGGACACAGGTGCCAATTCTAGCTTCATCAGTCAGAAGTTTGCAAATCAGTTGGTGTCTGAGGATCCTGAACTCAAGAACCGGTTGAAGGTAAAGGAGGGTTTTAGGTTGCAGGTGGCTAATGGCATCAGTATTCAGGTTAAGGTTTCTATGAGGTTACATTAAAAATTTGTAAGTTTGCGTGGACCAGACAGTTTTGGGTCCTGCCTGATTTAATCTGCGATATGGTGTTAGGGTTAGATTTTTTAGAGGAGACCCGAGCGGTTGTGAATTGTGGTGACCGAGAGTTAACGTTTGGTTTTCAAAAAGATTATGTCGTGCCTTTGGAGCGGAAGTCAAAAAGGGAAATGGAGGTTTTTTCTGGCATACAGGGGGAGACGAATCATTTATCGGGTGAGCAACAGGAGAAGTTGAAAGCAGTGATGAAGGAATTTGGGGACGTTTTGAATGATAAGTTAGGAAGATGTGAGATGATGCCGTATCAGATTAAAGTGAGTGATGAAGAACCAGTGAGATGCGTCCCATATCAGTGTTCACCCCCGAAGCTTCAAGCATTTAGGGAAATAGTGAAGGAGTTAGAAAAGCAAGGGATTATTCAGCGTACACTTTCTCCTTATGCGTCGCCTGCCTTCCTCGTAAAAAAGAAGGAACCTGGGAAGTACCGCTTAGTTCTCGATTATCGCCTACTGAACCGTAAGATAAAAGTGGACCCTTTTCCTATGCCAAATATAGAGGTGTTATTCCAATATCTGAGTGGTGGAAAATACTTTACTGTATTTGATCTTAATTCGGCCTTCCATCAGTGCGTTCTAGAGGAGAGTAGCAAGAAGTACACAGGATTTGTAACGCCATGGGGCCATTTTCAGTGGGAACGCGTACCCTTTGGGGTCAATTTTGGGGGACAATGCCTGTCAAGGATTTTGCATGTATTGTTAGAGGAGTACCAGTTCGAGTTCGTAGTTTCTTTTCTTGATGATATTTTGATATTTTCAAATTCTTTTGAGGAGCATTTGGTACACGTGCGCAAAGTTTTGGAGAAATTGCGCAGCGCAGGATTTACTGTTAATCCTAAAAAAATTGTGTGGGCTAGTGAACAGGTCAAATTTCTTGGATTCCTGGTTTCCAATGGGAATTTAATCATGGATCCGGACAAAATTGGGCCCATAGTTAATTTTCCCCAACCCAAAAACTTAAAAGGGGTTATGAGGTTCATAGGCATGTTGGGTTATTTTGCCAAATTTATTCCTAACTATGCAGAAAGATGCGCCCCGTTGAATATGTTGAAAAGAAAGAATGTTACTTTCAAATGGGGTAGTGAGCAGGAACGGGCCTTTCAGGACTTGAAATATGCTATTTCACACCCACCGGTTCTCCAGTTGCCCAACTTCAATGAACGATTTGTATTGCAGGTAGATGCCAGTAGTCTAGCAGTGGGAGCTGTATTGTTGCAGGGTCAGGAAGGGCAGATGAGGCCGATTGCATATGCGAGTCGCGCTCTAAATCATCAGGAGCAGATGTACAGTACGTACGAGAAGGAGGCCCTGGGGTGTATTTTTGGTGTAGAACGTTTTGCTAGTTATCTGGAGCACGCAGAGTTCGACTTAATGACAGATAACCAGGCGTTGACTTGGTTATTCTCTCATCCTCGCCAACTTGGTAAATTAGGGCGATGGATCATGCGTCTTACACGGTTCCGTTTCAATATTATACATGTGAAAGGGAAGGAAAACTATATCGCGGACACACTTTCACGTATGTTCGACCCAACTGAATTTCATTTAGAAGGAAAAGAGGAAAGAGAAGAAACAGAGGTGGGCGATGAACCATTGGCTATTATCCAACACATTCCTGAGTCCTTTGTTGACATTGGTAAATGGCAGAGTGAAGATGAGGAAGGTGACGAGATCCGTGAGAAGATCCAGTCTGGGATGTGCAAGAACTTTGTCATTTCTAAGGGGATCATCTATCACGTCGATAAGAAGGGGAACAAACGAGTTTGGGTACCTCAACGTGTACGAAGGATGATTCTTAGATATTTTCATGATTCGGCTGTTGGTGCCCACATGGGAGCTAGGAAAACTGAGATGAAGATCCGCCAGGAATTTTTCTGGGAAGGGTTAGGAAAGGAGGTCCAGGAGTATGTAAGGAAGTGTTCTGATTGTCAATTTGTAAAACAACCTCATAATTCCAAGGTGGGAATGTATTCCGTACAGACACCCAAAAGAGTTTGGGAAAGGGTATACATCGATGTGTTTGGTCCTCTGCCACGATCTAGTAAGGGACACAACTGTTTGTTAATTCTTGTGGATGGCTTTTCTAGATTTGTGATTCTAATACCTCTCAGAGATATGAAAGCCAGCTCCATTTGTGGGATGCTTGAAAATGAAGTGTGGAGAATATTTGGTAGCCCTGAGTTGCTAATTTCCGATAACGCGACATATTTCACTTCAGTAAATCTTAAGAATTTGTGTTTTCGTTGGGGAACAAAACAAGTCCATACCAGCCCGTACTACCCATGCCCAAATCTGGTGGAGCGTGTGAACAAGTCGATCAAGGCAGCTCTTACCATCTTTCACCATGAGAAGCAAAGAGGTTGGGACACTGAGCTGTCATCTCTGAATGTCGCGCTGAACTCCGTGGCTCATGTGGTAACTGGAAGGACGCCCAGTATGATTATGTTTGGTAGGGAGCTCCCCCATCCCCTGCTAAGTCTATGGGGTATTTCTCCTGGTTGTTTTGAAGAATCTGGTGTAAAGCTGGAAGAAGTTTGGAGTAAGACTCAACAAGCGTTGAACAAAGCGCATGCCATCATGGGAAAGAAGTACAATCAAGGGAGGTCGGTGTCGGATATTATTTTTGGTGACTTGGTGGTGTGTCGAAAAGTAAATCTTAGTAAGAAGGTGGATTTCTTTTCGAGCAAGCTGTGCCCTGCCTTTGATGGTCCTTATCGCGTTTTATCTTTCCTGACCCCTGTCACAGTTAATTTGGGAGATACTGACAAAGGGTTTGTCATAAAGAAGGCTCACATATCAGCAGTAAAAAAGTTCTTTCCACCTTAGAACAGCCCAGTTGGTGGTTTGACCCTAGTTGCGTGCGTTCTGGTGTCCTTGGAGTTTCTTATTTAGTGTGGGTGTAATGAGTTAGGGGTTTTTTGTAGCTTGTATTCGTTTGTTATGTGATTGGTGAGTATGCTTAGCTTTGGTCTCCCTTTTGTTTGAGCTGTTATCCCTTGCGTTGTCCGAGGGGGAGTGGGTTTTAGGCGGGGAGGCTGTGACGTTAGCTTCGCTCGTCACATATTTATTTTCTTTGTGACCGCGCTGGTTATGTGAATGCTTACGCATTCTGGTGAGGTGGTTTTGAACTAGCCTTGCCTCGTAGTTCTCCGATTTGTCGTAGGAGGTCTCGGTATGCGGCGCGCTGATAGCGCCACGATGGAGAAATTTTTGTTTGCCGTAGCCAGCTGTTGGTAGGGCTAGGGAAGCAATTTTTTTTTGTGAGGTTTGTGTCAGTGTGGCGAGTTGTAATTGAAAATGTTGCGGTTTTTGGGGGGTCGGTCGAGGATGTAACTTCAACCAGTGCAGTTGAGCCACTGTATACTATGGCAGTATTAAGCAATACGATTTACGAGTGGTGTTTGCGACGCGTGCATGCTAATAGATGTTGCTGAGAATACTATGGCAATATTAAGCATGACAGTTTACGAATAGTGTTTGCGACGAGTTCGTGCTGCTAGCTATTGCAGTGAAACGGGTTGGTGCCTAGTTGTACTTCATTTACGATTACAGCAAACGTGACGAGTTTAATGTAATTCATCGTGGTGGACGGTTACCGCATTAAACCAGGAAGTTCCACTTGGTCTGGCAATGCTGCGTTTTCGGCCAGGTTGCCTTTTTTGAAGCATGTTTTGGAGACCTGCCTTATGTAAGCATTTTCGTTTACTGTCGACGAGGATTTGAGCTGTTTTCTTTTGCTCATGATGAGCGATGTTGGGCAGCAAAGTAAGTTTTTGCCACTTATTTTTAGCACCTCCCCTATTTCGGACTACAATATGTGAGTGAACTTACTAAGACTACCCACAAGTTAAATGAAAAGTGTCACAGTCGGCCATTTATATTTTTAGTAATTTATTATCATTTTCAAGTTTGGTTGTTAGTGAGCTTTGACTATATGGTGCAAGATACAGATATATATTTTAATTTGAGAGTGCTACTAGAGAGAAAGTTAATTTTTTTTTATTGAGGAAAAGTAAATAATCAGAGTGACATATTGTTGATGGTTTTTTTGATGGTGCATATGGTAGGCATTTGGATGTGTTCCTATTTTTTTTTTGTAGAGAAAAAGAAGTTATATCATGAGGCAGGTATGCGTGTATTTTAAAGTGCCTTACCTTGTATTATTAACAGTTAACCGTTCGTTATAACATGTACCTGAAGCAATTTTTTTTAAAGTTAATTAATATTCTATTATGTATACACGCTAAAGATTTGCTTATCTGAAGGAAGTAATGTTAAAATTAGTTCTGTTAAGATACATGCTGGTACATGATCTTTTTTGTGGTAATAGTGATTTTTATGTGATGTTTTACTAATATTGTGAAGTATTTATTATTGCAAGTATTTTACACAGCCTGTACTGTTTATGTATGCACCTTATTATATTTGTATTCTTGGGGGGAGTGCAAAGTTATGCTGGCATAACCTGTACTTTATTTGGAGTCTGGTTATTAATAACTGTGAGTTGGCATTGACTCAGTCTGAGGCATGTGGTGTGGCCTGCGACTACCATCTCCAACCCCTCCATACTTTCACTTAATATTTTTGTGCGTTATTATTTTTGGTAAAAGCAATGGAAGTATTAAAGTTAATAATTGATTACTATTATAAATGTTCCAACTAATATTTAGTGATCAGTGTAAATTTGCTGTGGAAGCGGTTAATGTAATTGTTGATGAGTACAGTATTAATTTTGTGGACCAGTACAGGTAATAAATTCACTTTACTTCGACCTAGGATTCTTTCTTTCCATCAGACTGCCCTACTACCTCCCTTTCCGCTTAACGCTGTGGTTAGTGGAGATAACGGTGGTCTCAAAAGTTAAGATGAGATCATTGTAAACTATAGTACACAATGTCTAGCTAGAGGTCATTAAATAAGTTATAATAGTACGCAAAGTCAGACACCGAGGTGTGGTCATTAGAGACGGTAATAAACTAAGTCACAGATCTATGTAATTAAAAACTATTCTACGCGAAGCCTAGACCGAGGTCATTAGAGATAACACTACACAAAATCGGTACCGTGGTAATTAGAGACAGCAATACACAAAGTTATGAACGAGCTCATTATAAACTTTAATAAACAAAGCCTAGATAGGTGTCATTAAAGGTTATAATACACTAAGTCATACACCGAAGTGAGGTAATTAGAGACTGTTATACTTTAAGTCATAAATCGAGGTAATATAAATTATAATACACGATGACTTGAAGATATCATTAGAGATAATAATACACATTCATATACAGAGGCCTGTAGTAAGTCTCCATCCAAGCATTCGTCGGGGGTGATTTAGAAAAACCGTGGTAAACTTAAAATGATGATCGGTCCGGGATTGTAACCTGGGTACTACCGATCGCGAGTACAGCGCATGACCACTGCTCTACCTCAATCAAAGTTAGAAGACTTGCGGACTTCTGAGGCTGCTTAGATACTTCTCCCAATACATACTTTATGTCACGCATATTATATAGTCTCAAGTTAACTGCAGTGATACGCAACCGTTATTTTTAACAGTTTTGTTTCTCTTTAAAACTATTAACAGGGACTAAATACTTTTAGCTTTGAATATATATACTGTATAGAAGTCGCCAGCCCAGGTTAAAATTTATAATACGTTTTTGAGGTAGTTGGTTAATTCACCGCGCAATCGCCACCATCTCTAGGGCATCGACTTGTGGTGGTCCCTCCCGTTGAACGACCTTGAGCTGCAGTGAGTGATAGGTGGGGGGTGCGGGGAATGACAGCGGGCGACAGTGCTGCGCTCTAACATGTAAATAACAACTAATACGATACAGGGCGTTACGGCAGCGCACTGCAGCGGTGAAGTTCCCAAGATGCTCATCATACGCTTCTGAAAAACGTAGAGTAAATCCTATCCACTCGCGACTTCTATACAGTATATATATATTCAAAGCTTTTAGCAAATAATTGTCTGGTAGGCCTACTGGTGAAAATGACGGCCAGTAACAGAATCAGAAACTATTAATCGTGAGTCTCAATGTTCAAATATTTTGAATGTATTTCCCTGAACAAAAGTGTGTCATTCACGTAAATAGTTATTTACTTAAATTTAATTAATCAGTTTTTTAAAAAAGGAATATTACAGTGAAAAGCAAAAAAAAAATAATTTTTATCAATTAAGGATTTTTCGGTGGCCGCGATCGATGTGACGAACTTCAGTATTTTCGCACCGATAACCACGACTACCTCGCCGACGACGTTGGGTCAGCTGTGCTTCGTGCGCACGTTTCGAAGTTTTAAATCGTGTGCATTAAAGTGTGACGTAAATACCAAACTAATATGAAGTAGTATAAATTAATTTTGTGTGCGTGCAAAATCACGTGACACGGGGGGGGGGGGGGGGTGGGGGGGAGAGAAATGTAAAGACATTCGAATCACGAGTCGATTGCGATCAGGTGCAGACATGTTTTAATCCCTTGATGGGTTGGGGGTGGGGGAAAGGATAAAAAAAAATTAGCATATGCACTGACAGCCCCGGGGGGAGATGAAGACCTCTCCGGACAACCAATCATCGAACGGCTAGCAGAGGCCTCGGTTCTCCTCGGCGACGCGTCGGCGCGCGCGCGCCTCGCAGCCATGACGAAACTCAACTCTCGAGACGAGTTCCGCGCCTGGGGCGGGACCCCGCCGTCATGCGTCGACCCCTGCCGCGACCCGCGAGACAGCGTACACGTCCGGAGAGCCAGAACTGTTACCGGGGGGTGGGGAAGGGGGGGAGTTCCCGAGGCGAGACATGGAAGGTCCCATCCCCCTTCCCCCCCTTCCACCCCTTGCCATCGCCCAGGTGTCACGGCCGTCCTGATCGCCGCTGTGACCTCGCCAACTGCCGCCTGTCGAGCACGGTACACCCGACAGAAGTAACGACGTTCTGTGGGCGCCGAGGTTCTAGAAGTTTCCTCAGGATATGGTACACAGAAAAAAATAGTTCCATACTTTTTTTACAAAATATTCCTTTGGAAACCAGTTGAGAAGAAATTACAAGAAATATATCCAAAAGATTTTTCGACGTAACACTGAGTTTTATTACAACAATTGCCATATAATTACGTATTTTAATATATGTTTCATTCAAGTGTAACTTTTTAAACCATGGAAATGATAATCTAGTATTAAATATTTGAGCTTTGTTTTGTTTTATTATGCTTATTAATGTGCGCAGTTAATACTGGAAAGCTGTTCAGGTAACGGTTTACAACTAACTTTAAACGGGGACTCAATTTATAAAATGCTAAATATTAATATAGTTTAAAAAGCCATTTTCAACATAATAACCGATTTAAAATGTTTACTAAATTTTTTTTAATCCCTTAAGTTTTTAATATATATAGACCTATTATAAAACAGACTTAGATAAACAAATCAATAAAATGACGAACCAAGGAAACAAATTAAAATGGTAGAAGATTAGCTTTCATATTTGCTATTAAAGAAGGTTAGTTTTTATATCTGATATTAACGAATTATTAAATGTAAACTTATATAATGAAATTCTATAGGTGTTTTTTTCACGCTATTTATACAAGTTAAATGATGAGTTAATGGCGTCTGACCTTCAAGATTATAGTGGACCCCAAACCACCTCCCTACCTACTGGGTGCTCATTAAATGCATTTACGTCGGACACCGGAGTCTTGGGATCAAACCCGTGGCCTTCTCCCCATTAGCTAAGGTAGAGTTGGCAAACACTGGAACCGAGATCCGAAAAAAAAATGGAAAGTTTGTGAGCTGCATCTTGCAGTTTTCTTGGCATACACGCTGGCTCGGAACATTTTATTTGTTTAAATTCGTGGCCTAACGTCGCATCGAAAGCGAGGTCAAAAGAGACGGTCGCTAGCACAAAAAGTCACGGAACGGTGATTTCAAAAATGTTGGCAGGGGAGGTATGGGAAAGAATCGTCTCTGGACCTATAGAAAACGACCATCAGAGTATTTGTCTGGAGCATTTTGGAAAAACCACCAAGGAAAACTGAAATCAGGTTAACCGGCCGGCAATATGAACACGGGTACTCTGGAATATCCTAGTCAAATATCTCACTGTTTATTTTAATTATCAACGAGCCAACCATTAATGTCGTTTTTTGGTCACTGCAATTGGATAATCGACAAATATTTGACTAGCTACTTAAAAAACACTATTTAGACATTAAATATTCACACTTACATACCACCCGAGATTCTAACACAGAACTACTCGCAACGAAAGCCGTCTGAAATAAGTATTTTAATGCCATAATTTATACATTTGCACATCACAAAAAAGCGTTTTATTTTAAGCGTAGGTGTGTGTCATGAGACGGGACTGTAAAAATTAGCTGTTTAAATGACCTATACGGTAGACTCCACATTCTATACGTACTCGGACAAGTGCCGCCTGCTCGTTAGCTAATGTGCAGGGACCGGAAAAATTCGCGGGTTCAATGACCTGTAGGATGAACTCCATAGTTCTACGTACACTCGGTAAAATGCCACCCACTCATTGGCTGCTGTCTTGTGGGACGTTCCAGCGTAGCAACCTGTGATTCGATAAAGCTTTGGTTGGGTGTTTCTTATTGGCCCAGAGTCATCCAGGTGAGTTGTGAACCAATAGCAGAGGCTGCACTGAGGTATAAAGATTTGTAGTTTAGCCTATCGCGAAATGAATTCGCGAATTTTTCCGGTCTCTACTAATGTGTCAGGATACCTGTAACTGGATTGCTCGTGATTAGATATTTATTTTGTTGATGGTTTTTCATTGGCTCAGAGTCCACCAGATAAACGGTGGCCCAATCAGTAAAGCAGCACGAAGGTAAACGTATTTGGATTACAGCATGTCGTGAAATTAATCAGCGAATCAAGTCATGCATGAGTAGAGACCCGAAAAATTCGTGGGTTTATTTCGTGTTATGCTAACATTCAAATAATTATACCTTAGTGCTGCTTCTGCCATTGGTTCACTGTTAATCTGGAGGACTGAGGGCCAATTAGAAACCCTCACTCATAGAAGTGTTGAATCACAGGCCACCCAGTCGAGACGACTCACAAGTCAGCAGCCAATGAACAGTTGGCATTTGCCCGAGTGTGTAGAGGATATAGGAGTACATCCGGGAGGTCATTGAACCCGCGAATTTTCCGGGTCTCTATGCATGAGTAGAGAACATGAAAATTTCTGGCACCAGGACGAACCACATACTGCTGAACGCAGATAAGTGGGTGTCTATTGTCTATCGGCTGCTGTCTCATTTTAACTTCCCGTCGGATTGCATGTAATTGGGTCTTTGAAGTTTGTAGTGTTATTATTAGTCTCTTTTTCTTGTGAACCTAAGGTACAATGATGACGCAGTTCAAGCGTGTAATGGTATGCGTACCAGTCTCTCTCTCCAAACAATAAAGCAAAATTTTCAGGCCTATAGTTATGGGTGGAGGCATGCACATTTCGCGAAAATATTCCGAGACTACCTGAAAGTTAAAACAATGTAACATCGTCTGTGTTTCATTATTGGGCGAGTTTTTTTTTTTTTCAGGTACATGTTGAGTGTTACAACGACAGTCACAGAAACTCAGTGCGGAAGCATACGCGTCCTGAGTGGCTCGGTAAAACAAGGCCACCACGTCTCTCGCAGACGGCCGCCAATCACAAGGGAGAAACCGCTGGTGCGGATATACCTTGTTGCAGTCTAATAGGCGTTCAGATATTTTTTTTTCTGTGAAAAAATACCTGCCCCTTAGTGATGAGGCTAACAAACCCGTGACATGACTGTAGCTGGCGCGGTAACTCGTTTTCTTCCAATACGTATCCGCTCGCCATTCGCGTGACTGAATAGTGGGTCGAGCACGGAGCTCTGGTAATTGTCTTGCCTTCCCCTAGCGTATCGCAAACCACCCATCTCGCACGAAGATACCACCTGTGCAGTCGGACATGCTCTCGTATAAGGTTAGCTCTCTCCGAGCGGAGAAACTATTCTCTCGCAACCAGATAAGCACTATATGTATGTATGTATGTATGTATATGGGTGCGTGTACTTATGCACGCGCGTTTGAAGTTATACTTACACGACGTAATAAAAAAACTAATTATATTAAAAAAATGAATTAAATACGCAGTATTCAATATTGATATAAACACGTGTATAAAATTTATAATTTTTGTTTAGTAAAATAATTGAAGTAAAGTTTAGTTAATAATGAAATAAATATAACTTATTATAAATTTATTAATTTTGTTTATTTATGAAAAATAAAGAGATAATTTATGATGAAAATAAATTATCCAATTTGGAACATAACCTCACATATATAAATAAACTTGATAATACACTTAAAAATTATATACACAATAAATTTCCTTATTATGTACGCTATAAAATATGTTTGAACTTGTTGTAAACTTTCTTAATATTATCTTAAACCTTGGTCCGAAAATAATTTTGCTTCATTCGCGTAATGATAAAAGAGGCACATAATTGAAAGATTAAATGAAAATATCGTGTCTAATCCTAGGGAAGCCTAGGTGGTAGCAGGATTAGCAAATTCAGAGAATCACAGTACCTACCCATGGGTCCCAACTTATGCTGTGTCCTTGTGAGATCAAGAAGGCATTGGGAGAAAAAAAGAGGGGGGGGGGAGGGTTAAACGGAAGAACCTCGAGGAAAAGCCCACCGGCTGACGGCGACGTCCGCCACGTTTCCCGCACGTAGAAAGTCGAACCTGGAAAACTCGGGGTGTAGGGGCGTGATCTGAACCGCTCGGGCACCGCTGCCCCACACTTAAGGCACACACAGGGTGCGCGGACCTTCAAGGAAATCAACGCGATTTCAAAACTACTCCAGATATCCCATTGGGGCCTGTTCACGAAAAGAATTTAAGAATTCGCTGAGGACTGATAAGTATTCTTGT
Source organism: Bacillus rossius redtenbacheri (assembly GCF_032445375.1). Classification (NCBI taxonomy): domain Eukaryota; kingdom Metazoa; phylum Arthropoda; class Insecta; order Phasmatodea; family Bacillidae; genus Bacillus; species Bacillus rossius. The sequence goes on along the minus strand of NC_086330.1, from coordinate 46,362,890 downwards.
ATCCGGATTTAAGATTTTAAACTGCATTTTTAGAACAGTTAAAATGACTTAAAGACTTTTTTTTTTTTTTTTTTTTTTTTTTTTTTTTTTTTTACCACACGAGATTGACTCAACCGATCCTGTTTATTATTGGCTCGAGGCGTCTGGGGTGTTTTAAGTTACCGTTGGTCCAATCAGACAACAAGAAGAAAGACACAGATGGTTTAAGAACAACTTGATGGATAAATTTGGATGTAGTATAAACAGCATTTCCCTTGAAGTCGTTGTGTTCTGCCTAAAATCCCATCACTACACATGTACTTAGTTAGGATTTAGCACGAAACAATTTTTTTTTGCAAGCAATATCAATTGAAATGCAAGATGGAGAGGCTTGATCCCCCTCGTAAACACGTGGCAGGGTCACTACAAAAATAGAGTTGACGAAAAATGTCGGAATTCAGCGCGACCTTAAACGCGCGAGTCCCGGTCGTTCTTGCACGCCTTCGCGCGGTGCCACAGAAAAGGAGTGAGGGGGGGAGAAGTGGAAAAAGAAGAAAACGAACAAGTGGTAAAAGGAAAAAAAAAGAAGAAGCAGCGTGTAAAGGAGTTGCCGCTGAGGCACCGCTACTCATTGGCATTCAACTCGCTGCAACTACAATCCTCCGCCTCCCCCCCCCCCCTCCCTACGAGCGCCGTACATCGTCCACACTTCGGGAGCACCTTGCGGCCCCCGAGGCCCGCTCGGCGCATACCGGGGCGCCCGTGTGTGCGCATGCGCGGTCGAGTCCCGGGTTCGGCCCCCGCATCCCTGCCGCGTGACGCGCCGGGTACAGTCGCCGCCGCGAGTCCGCGGGAGTAGGTGTGAGGGCCAGCATCTTAGATCTCGGTGTACGTCGTCTGGTGGGAGTGCTCACGTAACCACGGTGCTGCCATCTGTGGCGGACGGCGCGAACCAAAGTTCACAAAGGCAAAGGGAAACTTTACGGCAATAACTGTTTAATGAATTTAAACAAGATGGCCGGTAATTATTTTATTATGAAATTTCCTTGTTGAAAATCAGGTCCAAAGCCGGGGTTTAGTATTATATCAAGTTTTTTTTTCTCGTTTTTATCGGAGCCGTTTCATTATAAATTGTTTATGTAGTTTGAAATTTCACTCTGCAAATTTAATGATCCGATAGTAGACGAAAAAGTGCTCCGGCAGCGAATTCTGGCGGCGGGTACGGAAACTACGTGTGATTCGTGTCCAGAAATGTTTTTGAAAACACAATTTGCGTACATTTATCACGCTTGACACATTAAAGAATCTATGTTAAATTGTAAGTCCGTTTTTCGTAGGGACCTGGAAAATTCGCGGTTTCCATAAAATTCAGGATAGTCTACACAGTTATCTGTATACTCGGGCAAATAACGCCAGTTCATTAGTTGCTAACTTGTGGGTCGTAGCAACTTGTTTGCCTCTGATTCGATAATTCTTTGGTTGAGGGTTTCTAATAGGCCCAGAGTCGTCCAGATAAACAGTGAGCCAATAGCAAAAGCAGCTTAAAGGCATATATATATTTTTTTGAATTGTAGACTATAGCAAAATGAATCAGTGAATTATTCCGGTTTTTAATTATAAGTGTATTTGCAACATGAGAACATGTGAATTTGCTCGTTACCGAGGTTAGACTCGCTCATATGAGATATCAGGACTAGATGTAGGAAAATTTCGTGAATTAATTTAGTCGCAAGCTAGAATGAAAATTCCCATATGATTGTTAGAGAGAAGGAGAAATTCGTGGATTCATTTAGCGACATGTTATCATCCAAACACGTTTACGGTTTCGCTTGTTCTGTGATTGGTCTTCAGATAATATGACGTGAACCAATACATAATCATCAACACAAAAAGAATGGAACCACGATCAAGCCAGATACCAGTTCTCACGAGTCAGTGACCAATAAGCAGGTGTAATTTGCCCGATTACATAGATTATTGTCGAGTCTATCCTATAGGTCACTGAAACCGCTAAATTTTTCATTCCCTACTTTTAACTTTTTTTACTTGAATATGTGATGATGCACTCTCAAGATTGCAATGAACTTTAACTCGTAACCAGCCAAAGTTTATCATTTTTGGAATGGCTAGAAGAACAGCTGTGCCGCTATACACCGCAGATCCAGATAGTATTTACGGAGGTAGAGGAAGGTAGGCGTAGAAAGACGTAGGCGCTAACTTAACCAACAGAGACCCATGCATTTTCTGTTAAGCTCCATGCTCTACAGTATGATTCATGTGGAGTTACTGCTACTCATAGGGCTTTACTTACACCATTTGAAACAAAATTAGGACCTAAATGATCCTAATATTGAGGGAGTAGTTCGACAGACAATAAATGCCTTACAACGAACAGGTTATTGCGTACGTTCTTTAAATGATCTATGCAATGGGAAATTTTGATTGAATACAATTTCTTGGACATATGCCATTGCAGTTTTACACTGTTTATCTTGGGAAAAATACAAAATAAGAAAAAAAATGAAAACCAAAACCCACATAAAAAAGGCTTAAATCAGCTGATGTCAAACAGATAAACCAAACAATGTACCCAAACAGATATTATGGACCACAAAACTACGACAGCACAGACGAACATAATCGAACTTATCAGACAGCACACGAACTCCGTGGGAGGAATTAGTCATAAAATATAGTAACAGCACAGACGAACACTGGTTTCGTCGGTTTTGCCATCGCTGTGTTGTCCATAATACGTGTATATATTCATCGTCGTGTTCGTATATTTGATGCGTTGTCCAAGTTATGTTGTCTTTCTGCCTTTACTGTTATTGTTGAAATTGTCTTCTCGTTGTCAGCCCACTGCGATAGTCCGTGAATGATATCTGTAATCAGACACTTTAAAAAAATCATAAGTGGTTTCTGCACGTCGTTTGGGGACAATAAAGCATCTTTGAAACGCTAGCACGAGGTAACGGAACAACCTGACGCAGGCTTTCGTAAGGTTGAGGCCCGTTCAGCAATTACACGGAAACGGAGACGGATCTCACGGAACAGAGACTCTAGTAATAGCACGCAGGTGGACACAGACCGTTACGGATTAGCTCGGTGATGCTGGGCTCTTCCGTTTAAGTTTCTCCGTGCGACGAATAGATGCCCGGTACTTGTCTGTGGTGGTGGCCATGTTTGTTTAGGTTTAAATAATTAAAAAAAAAGAATATATTGTGTTCTATTATTACGTTGTTGTTTTATGTTTATTACATATGTACCTATATTCTGCCCGTGTTATGATTTCATTGGTTGCCATTTGTTACATTTCCGTGCATCGTGGAAGCAGCAGAAGCGATAGTTGAAATGTTGCGGCAGATACGTGTCCGTTTACGTGTCATTGTTTTAAAACGGAACAAAATCACGGTTTCATTTCGCGGTACGCTGGACTCCAAATGCGTTTAACTTTTTTTTGCTGCTTCCGTGTTGGACCCCACATGACCTGAAGGACTTCTTGAGCCAATGGGCAAGCCTCAACGGAAGAAGTATCTAACCCACGAGCTGGTGTAATTTCTCCCGAGCGCGTGCAGGATCTTGGAGTCCATCCTAGAGGTCAATGGGACCTCAGTCTCCAGTGATCGTGGAAGGGGCCCGAGGTCAGCGGCGGCGCTGTGAGGCGGCGCGAGGCGGACCGTCCGTCGCCACGGCGCGCAGGCCCGCCCCCGGCGGCGGCGGCGGCGGCGGGAGAGATCGTTTCGCGCGGCGCAGCGGTGCTTTTCCCCCGACCCACGTCCACCGGTGGAGGGACGGCCGCCGGCACCCGGCCCCGGTAATTGCTCGTTGCGCCAGCGCGGCCGGTCCACCCGGGTGACAACTCGCGCGAGGCAGAGGCCCGCCGCTCCCCGCTCTGATCACCCCGCTGCCTCCGTGCGTTTACAGAACATTCCTATGAAAACCAGTTGCCGACAAATAGTTTCATTTAATGCAGTTTGTTTGAACATATGCCAATGCAATTTTGCACCACCGTTTGCCATGGAAAATTCTTAATAATAAAAAAAATATGAAGATAAAATTCACAGAAAACAAGATTGAATCAGCGCTGATGTCGAAAAAAAAAAGTAACCAATGATGAAACTCAACAAGTATTATAGACAAAACAACGACTACAGCGGGACAGCACGAGAATTCCGTTGAAGAAAAAGGAGTCATGAAAAATAATAAAACAACACAGACGAACACAGTTTCTGATATTTGGAGATTGAACATTTTTTTTTGTCCGTTCTGTCATCGTTTTTTGTCCGTAATACTTGTTATGTTACATCGTTGGTTCCGTTTGTCCGAAATAAGCTGGCAATTTTTTATCTTCACATTTTTTACCGGAAAATTTTCAATGACAAATAGTGCAAAACTGCAATGGCGCATGTCCAAAAATTTGCATTAAATCAAAATTCCCTATTGCATGAATCATTTAAAGAACGAAAGTAATAGTTTTCAATACTACAATAAATATATCGTAACTATGTAAAACACATGGCTATAGTTGTTAGAGATAATACGGAGTATTTCTTATGAACATAGGCACATACTTACATATTTTAATTGACGTTTCGTTCAGGCATATATATTTTTTTTAAATCATGGAAAAGATAATCGAATGTGCAATAATTTGACTTTATTCTGTTTTATCATGCTTATTAATGTGCGCAGTTAATACTGGAAAACTATTCAGAGAACAGTTTAAAAGTAAACTTTGTATTACTGCGAACACAATTTTGCAGTGATACAAATGTTTGAATGCAGTGAGGAATTACGATGCGGTAAGCGACGGCGTAGTTGAAGTCACCTTTAATACCTCGCCATCGCCATAACGTAACGCCCACGTCTGATGATGGTTAGTACCTACTCCCCGATGTTGAACAAAGCCAATTCCGTAAAACAAAAAAAAAAAAAGGTCCCTTGAAACTTCTTCCGCGATGCAAACAATAAACTTCAGACGATTTATTTGGGCGTCTATTTAACATGGCAAAGACCATTAGCTGAAAAAAAAGCTTCACCCAGCTACAGTGTAGTCCTGCCGACGCGGCCACACCACACGCGTGACGTCAATAACTGTACACTGCCGTAACCTCCATCTGTCACCCCGGTACCTCCACGGGTTGTTTGCCTGCCACCACCTCAGCCCGTCTTTTAGTCCCTGCCGCCACCTACCTGCCCCATTACCGTCGTCTGGCATCCACCTGTACCTGTCGTTGCTGCCACCTGTCGTTCGTGTGCGCTATCAGACACCATCCATCAGTCCCTGACGAGTCCTCTTACGACTATCGCCAAGTTACTGCACCTATACGACGCTGCCGCCATCGCATGCCACGCGACTTGTCTCAAAATTCTCAAAAACCACATGGAGCACGTGTTTTCCGGGAACACGCCTGATCGCTCATTAGAGTGAAAAATGGTTTGCCCCACGGTAGCGTAATTGACGGCCTGCCTGCAAGAGAGGCCACTGACCTATTTGGCCGGGCCACTCACGACGCGTTTGCTTCAGCGATGGATGGCTGTGACTGATGTGCTGACAGTAGAATCACGAAACACAATGGTGCTACAAAGTTTTAACATACAGCTGGTTTGGAAGTCAATTTTGCAAATAATAATGAAAATAATAATATTAAAACAATTACATGGCGACAAATTATCTATAGGCTAAGTAGTGACCGGAAAATCTCGCCAATTCATTTCGTGATGGGTCGATGGGTTAGACTAAACTCATTCACCATGATGCTGCTTCAATTATCGGACTACAGTTTACCTGAAGGACTCTGAACCAATGAAAAACCCTCATTAAAGGAAGTATCGAATTGCAAGCATCATAGATAAGGGCAGGCATTTTTCGCGAAAAAAATTGAACTCCTATGAGACTGCAACTAGGCATACCCGCACCAGGGAATTCTTCTTTCTGATTGGCGGCTGTCTGCAAGAGAAGTCGTTGCCTTGTTTGACCGAGCCACTCAGGACGCGTTTGCTTCCGAACTGAATTACTGTGACTGTTGTAACAGTTGACATGTACCTGAAAGAACCTCACCCAATCACGGAATACAGAAACCATGCTACAGTGTTTTAACTTTTAGGTAGTCTCGGTAACTTTTCGCGAAATATACATGACCCTAATCATAGTTAACAAGTGCCACGAGTCAGCAGCCAATGAGAAGGTGTAATTTTCCCGATTACATAGAGGATTTTGGAGTCTATCCTAAAAGTAATTGAAACCGCGAATTTTTTCAATCAATATCTACAGGTAGGGACTTGCATATTTCACGAAAACATTCCGAGGCTAGCTGAAAGTTAAATACACTGTAGCATCGTCTGTGTTTCGTAATTGGGTGAGGTTCTTTCAGGTATATTTAGATTGTCACAACACCGATCACTAGAGACCTGCAAAATTCGCGTGATTTATTCGGTGATAGGCTAGAATTCAAACACATTTACTCTTAGATAATTTTTCTATTGGGTTACTGTTTATCTGGACGAATCTCAACCAGTTATAAACCCTCAACCAAAGAAGGGTCGAATCACAGACAAACCAGCTGAGACGACTTAAAAGTCGGCAGCCAATTAACTTGCGTTATTTGCCCGAGTGAACAGGGGTATGTTCAGTCTATCCTGAAGGCCATCGAAACCGCGAATTTTGCATGTCTCTACTAATCGCAATAATTAAGTGCGGAAGCAAACGCAACTTAAGTGGCTCGCCTACAGCCGCCAATCACAAAGGAAGAAACTGCTGGTGCAGGTATACCTCGTTGCATTCTAATAGGCGTTCACATTTTTTTTTCGCGAAAAATGCCTTCCCCTATCTAGAGGTATCTTACCGCCACTACTATTCTGTTAATAATGTTTGTAAACCATTTCCCGCGGTTGTCAGTTTTCGTTGGACAAGAATTGCATTGAGAAATCGCTAGGTACTACTTTTGAGACGTTCTTAAAATGATTCATGCAATGGGTAATTTTTATTTAATACAATTTCTTGGACAAAAATTATTGCAGTTTTTCACTGTTTGTGCCTGATGACGGGAACAGATGCCAGTTTCCTGAAACGTCGCAACCGTTTTGTCATGGGAAACCTACTGGTTTCATCGGTGTTATTGCCGTTGTGTATTTGTCCATTATATCTGTTCATCTTCATCGTTGTGATTGTATATTTGCTGCGTTGTCAAGGTTTGGTCTCTAGTCGTGGCTAGCCCACTGTGTTCATCAGTGCTGTCATTACTTCCACGGAATTCTTGAGCTGTCTGATATTTAGGTTCGAATGTGTTTGTGCTGTCTTCGTGTGCTTTTACATAATACCTGTTCAGGTACGTCGTTGGGTTTATCATAAACCCTGTGGGTTTATGTTAAATATTTTTATTTCTTAATTTTAGTTCTCGAATTTTATTATTATTATTATTTTTACCATGACATGCAGTGCAAATACTGCAACGGCGTATAACCAAGAAATTGCATCGTAACTTATTTTGAGAACTGTCGATGATTTCTTTAGGGCGAGTAAACACGAGACACCATGGCACCAACCAGCGCGAAAAGTCATGATTAGAGACCTGTAAAATTCGCGGATTCATTTCGCGATAGGGTAGAGTCCAAAAACCTTTGACAATATTTTGCTTCAGCGATTGGGCCACAGTTTTATCTGAAGTATACTCTGAGCCGATGAAAAATCTTTAACAGAAAATTAAGCGAATCACGACCATTCCAGTCAACAGGTGTTACGAGTCGGTAACCAATCAGCAGATGTACCTAATTTTGCACGAGTGCATGGAGGATCGTGGAGTCTATCCTCTAGGGATTTGAAATCGCTAAAATTTTACAGGTCTCCAGTCATGATCCGATGATTCCGACGGGGGATCGGTCGCCAGCAGCTCTGACCGCTTCCCCCGCACGTTTGCGTTCTCTCACGTTCGGAGCAGATCGGGAACACACCGACGTCGGCCCGGAGCGGGTAAGCGGCGGTCACGACGCGGAGGGGAGCCAGCTATAGCTCCCGGTGCTAATGCGCCCCGGGTGATCAAATGCCACTTCGGCGCATCGCCTCGACACGTTCCTGCGGTTACGACACTCGCGCTTCTACCGTGGCGGCGGCGTGATCTCGGCTAGACGCCCGGGGGGGTTGGGGGGGGGGGACGCCCGACACGACGGCGACTGGCGCTCGCAGCCGCGGTCATCCGGGCGTCCGCCACGGCCGCCTGATTTGTGGACGCGCGGGAGTCGTTGCGACACCCCGCCCCGCCGCTAAACGACCGCTAAACAGCCCCGGAGAAAGGTCGCCCCGCTCCAGGGAGAACGTGTTTTGCGGGCCCGAGCGAGCCAAATGTCGCACGTTTGTTCTGCGGCAAATGGTCGTCCAAGGTAACGCGCCGGATAACCAGAGGAGAGAAGAAGATGAAGGAGAAAAAAAAACAGAATTATCTCACGCTAAAAAGAGGTCTCCTCAGCACGCCTTTTCCTTTCTAAAAACCTTAACCTTTCGATTAAAAAAAATTGGTGCATGAAGCTGTGAAGCTTTTTAAATATCAACACCGTTTATTTTACGTAATAGATGCCCCAGTACTCTCACGCACGCATTAAGTAGGGCCATGTATATTTCGCGAAAAGATACCGAGGCTAGCTAAACGTTAAAACACTGTAGCATCTTCTGTGTTTAGTGGTTGGGTGAGGTTCTTTCAGGTACATTTACATTGTCATAACACTTATCACTAAGGGCAGGTGTTTTTCGCGAATAAATCTGATCGCTCGTTAGACTGCCGTCTGCAATAGAAGCCATTGCACTGTTTGGCCGGGCCAGTCAGAACGTGTTGACTTCCGCAATGCACGAGTGTGATTGGTGGGCTGACAGTAAACATGCAACGGAAAGAAACACATACAATCACAGAACACAGACGATTTTACAGTGTTTTAACACAAAGCTGGTCTATAAATCTTTTAGCGAAAACTACATGGCCCTACTTATCACAATAATTCAGTGCGGAAGCAAGCGCGTCCTTTGTGACTGGGTCAAATAAGGCAACAACTTCTCTCGCAGACGGCCGCCAATCAGAAAGAAGAAAACCCTGGTGTGTGTATACATTGTTGCAGTCTAATAGGAGTTCAGGTTTTTTTCGCGAAAACTGCTTGCCCTCATGCATAAGTAGGTATTTCGCGGATTCATTGGGTAGCAACGTAAACTTGAAACATATATACTTTCTTTGAATGGTTCGTACAATGGGGGGAGACTGTGATTACACTGTGTGTCATTTGGAACCTTAATAACAGACAAGAAAGATAAATGTGCAAACGCACAGAAAACAGGCCAAAATTAACCAATGCCAAAAAAAATACAGACAGCACAGAAAATTCCGTGGAAAGAATTAGTCAAAATTAATATCACAGAACATACGGACACGGTGTGCTGACAATGACGAGACAGTAGCAACAAAACAGTAAATAAAGACAAAAAAATGACCTGGCAACACAACGACAAACAGGATAACACAACGACGATACTAAACAGATAAAATAGATTGTGACCGGACCAGTTTGCGGGTTCAATGACCTCCAGGATGGACTCCACAGTTCTTCGTACACTCGGGCAAATATCACCCACTCATTGGCTGCTGTCTTGTGAGACGTCCCAACGTGCCAACCTGTCATTAGTTACAGATTTAGTTGAGTGGTTCTCATTGGCCCAGAGTTCTCCAGATGAGTGGTGAGTAGGGCCATGAAAATTTCGCGAAAAGATCCCGAGAGTAGCTGGAAGTTAAAACACTGTAGCATCGTCTGTGTTTCGTGATTGGGTGAGTTACTTTGAGGTGCATGTCGATTGTTACAACAACCAATCACACTAATTCAGTGTGGAAGCAAACTCGTCCTTAGTGGCGCGTGCAAACAAGGCAGCGACTTCTCTCGCAGACGGCCGCCAATCACAAGGAAGAAACCGCTGGTCTGGGTATACATAGTTGCAGTCTAGTAGGCGTTCAGATTTTTTCGCGAAAATTTCCTGTCCCTAGTGGTGAGTAAAATAGCAGAAGCAGCATTGAGGTATGACTATTTGAAGTTTAGCATAACGCGAAAAGAATATGCGAATTTTTCCGGTTTAAAACAATAGACAGCACAACACAACGACAACACAGAGACGCACAGGCGAACCCAGAGAGGTGACAAAACAGGTATTCTGTACAACACAGCTACGAAAGCACAGGCGAACACCGTAAGCTTCCTAAGGCAACAGTTGCGACTCTTCGAGAACTGAGATTCGACTTCAAGCACAAACGGACTGGAAAACCGGTGGTATACATACATTCGAACCTCTCTTCAGGCGCGGCCAATGACAGGCGAGCAGTTCTCTGATTTTCCATACTGAACTACCTCACTCCCTGCCCTGGAACCTTCGTCCAAGGACTTCGCCGCTCTGCCGCACCCGCGGCACTATTGCCCCGGAAACTCCGCCGTGGGAACGGCTCCCGTATGAACTCTCTCTCTCTCTCTGAACTCTCCTGCTGAGGCCGACGTTCTATTTTTATATATCAGCCGTCATTTATGGAACTCACGAGCGCGGCTGGGGGCAAGTCGCGTCATTCCGCGCCAACACGACGGCAGAAATCTCTCGAAACACGTGTCAGCGGCTCGCGTAACTCCGCAGCTGTCAGATTTCAGTTACGTGTCAAAGGCAGGGCGCTGCGCGGGGAGCAGAGGGCTGGAGGGAGGGGAAGCGGCGACCCAGGTGTGCACTGCACATCTCATGTTACGGCGGCATGTGATGCAGCCCAGCTAGCTCTGCACCTCTGGGGGACAACGGGCCGAGGACAGGACCAGCGCCGCGTGACGTGCGGGTGATTGATTTCCCTCGCTCCCTCCACCGACCAACCACCATCACAATCACGCGTAGCCATGTGCGTGTTGTTTGCAGCGGTGAGGCGGGAATGTGATCAACGCGACGCTCGCTGGTGCTTCGGCCAATTTTTTTGACGTGACAACGTCTTAAACATCGATGAACGCCGGCTGCACGCACGAAAAAGTGTCCCGTTACGCAAATTGTCCCGTTACGCTGTGTCCCGTTACGCTCATTGTACGCTTGCGCCGCATCTATCTCTCTTCAACTCCATTGGAACAACCATCGATTTGACATTTTCGAGGCACATTAAACTTGAAACACTCCCATTCGTTTCCTACTATTCCTATCATCGTCCTATCCTTAACAGAATAACACAGATTGGAAGAAGTTAAATAGCTAACATGTATAAAAGTTATAGTTAAAATAATCTCTTCGTTAAAGTATTAAACATATTTGAATTAATGAGTGCAAATAAAATTAAATTTGTCAATTAAATTGTAGATTTCATTTTACTCCTTCTTTGTATCCATACAAAATAGTGGTAATACAATAAAAATGATTCAATTTTATTCATAAAAGTATGCAATCATTTCATTAATGTTTTTTTTATGACGTTGTCACAAATTATCGTCCGTAAACCGACTTTACAGACAACCAATTTTTTTTCTGTACTTCTACAAAAGATTCCTTTGGAAACCAGTTGCCAAGAAACAAGCTTGCAACTTTGTACGACACTCTTATGGTAATTCGAGGCAATACCGGGTATTTCTTACGAATATTGGCACATAATTTTATTATTTAACTGACTTTGCATTCAAACATATATTTTTTTTAAACCTTGGAAAAGATAACCAAATATTTAATAACTGGACTTTATTTTGTTTCATTGTGCTTATTAATAATGTGCGCAGTTAATACTGGACAGCTATTCAGGGACAGGCTTACAAATAACTTTAAATATGTTCCTGAGGTAAAAGGACAACACAACATAAAAAAACACAGATAAGAATCCGAACCCAGTATCACTGCGAAAACTATTTTGTAGTGATACAGTTATTTTCATGTAAATGTAGGTACAAACTCAAAATTTTTTCTTTTTAATTTTACTTGGATATTAGTCAAGATCGCATGATTTTGCACCCATTATCTGGCGTTGCTTGGCTTCTGGGTTGTAGCCGCGTTGGAGGCGAAGATATCAACGACGTTTCGGTAGATGTTAGAGTCGCCATCATCAGGGAGCAGTTTCCGACTGATGTTATTACTAGAGACCGGATAAATTCGCGGGTTCAATGACTTCCAGGATAGACTCCAATATCCTCTACACACTCTGGCAAATTCCAACTGTTCATTGGCTGTTGACTTGTGAGTCGTCTCTACTGGGTGGCCTGTGATTCGAAACTTCTATGAGTGAGGGTCTCTAATTGGCTCTCAGCCCTCCAGATTAACAGTGAACCAATGGCAGAAGCAGTACTAAGATATAATTATTTGAATTTTAGCATAATACGAAATGAATCCGCGAATTTTTCCGGTCTCTAGTTATTACTATTAATACTTTCGCCTGAGAGGTAAGTGCTTCCCGATTGGCTGCAGCTGTGAGCCAATCAGAGTCTCCCTTTCTCCTGGTTGACCTGTTAGTTTGGCCAATCGGAGCTGAGCTTCTGTGATTGACCGGGAGTGCTGGCCATTCTGTTGTCTGTAATAGTGAAACTAAACACACTGGAGGGAAAATTACTCTAATTAGTTTTTTATCATTTATCATGAAAATGGGTCTCTTTCTATTGAAGGAAAATTGAAGGATTGATAACCCTATGATAAAGCGGCAAAATTCTCGTTATAATGAAAGACACGAAAATGTCTCGAATTCTTTTGGTCACCAGATTGATTGAAAACATATATATACCTTAGCATAGCTTCGATGATAGGTTGAAATTGTTCCGCAACACCCTCCTTAAGCTGAGCCAGTCAACTACTAGTTAGCTTTAGAGAGATCGAATCACATCGACTACACTCAAAAGCAAGGAGAGTCACTGGAGTAAGAAATCCGCCAATACCGAAGTAAATTTGGGTAGATTATCCATAGTAAAGAGAATTTTAGCCTGACACTAAAAGAAGCCGCAAATTCTCCGGGCTTCTAGTTATAATTTGGCGACGGTCTAGGATGCACATGTTCGTGCGCGTTCACTTCCCTTCTCATTGGTTAAGACCGGAAAAATTTGCGGAATTTTTTTATTACATTAGGCTTCTCTGAGTGACCTACATTGATCCAAAAGTCTCTAAGCCAATGAATGGCCTTAAAAAAAGTAAATATTAATTCACAAGCGCCCCAGGTAAAACAGTCTCACACGTAAGGAGCCAATGAGCAGGTGTCATTTGCCCGAGTACCTATATAGGAGAGTGTGGAATATATCCTAGAGGTCGTTCAAACCACAAATTTTTCCAGGCCCTACTCATTGGATCGTGGTCTATTTGACTCAACCACAAGGACTAGAGACAATAAAAAACCTAGGAAAACATCTGCTGTAATCATATGAGTGGCGGAGAGAATATGAGACTCGCAAAAATTTGTCTTATTATTTGGAGATAGGCTGACATGCATTCACGGAAAAAAAATTCCCGTACTTTACAAAAGATTCCTTTGGAAACCAGTTGCCAAGAAATATGTTGTAATGTGAATTCCATGAAAGATTTTTCAAATATGTGCAACAAATGGCAGTGGTAATTTTTGTCATATATGAAGATAATACTGATTATTTTTTTTACAAAAAAGATGCATAATTTTATATTTTAATGAATGTTTCATTCAAGCATAATTTTTTACTCTATGGTAAAGATAATCAAATAATCCACATTTGACTTTATTTTGTTTTATTAAGCTTATATAGTAATGTGCACAGTTAATACAAGAAAGCTAGTCAGTGAACGGTTTACAAATATCTCTAACTGTTGGAGGTACTGGTACAACATAAAGCCCTGGTAAAAATCAGAACTCAGTATTACTGCGAACACTATTTTGTAGAGATACAGTTATTTTCATGTAAATTTACAAATGTACTATTATCTGATTTTTTAATAATTTTACATGAACATTTCTGTTCAACTTACAAAAAAAAATACAGATTGCCATTTTTTACATATAATGCATTTTCATTGGAGCATAGGTAAATTTAACACGCCCCACAACACTAATAAATTAAAATGGCCTAATCAATTGCAATTCGGCTGGAAGGTAAAAATGTGTTAGCGTAGAATGGACAGTGTGTGTGTGGAGTTTATCCTGACACCAGTAAACAAGATCTCTGCTGTTGTCATGAGACTTGCGTTGTTTTTCTTGCGTTCATAAAACTAGGCCCTGCCGTGAGCGAGATATATATGTATGTATACATAGAAAGAGATGGAGAGGGAGAGACTGTGTGTGTGTGTGTGCGTGTGTGCGTGTGAAGGAGTGGGGAGGCGGAGTCAAACAATCAATAGCCTCCTCGGCTCCTGCGGGAGACGGATGCGGACGTCTTGCCACCGCCCTCGTGACGTCGGGTCTTCACCCTCCCCTCCCCCACCCTCGCACACGCACAACCCCTTCCACACCCTCACCCCGTTGAGCGCACGTGCTCGGGCAAGCAGTGCGGCCGTCCGCCGCTAGGCGGCAGCACGCGTCCCGTCCGCCGTGGCCCGCTGAGGTGCGAGTCGCTCTTACGAGGCTGCGTCTTCATCTGGCGGACTCTGCATTGTCATGAACCAATCATGAAAATTACGTAGTAGTCAAGGGCGTACGATTGTGATATATATATACATATATATATATATATATATATATTCTCAAACAATTTGAAACAATTTGAAAGCAAACAGCTCAACCCAAATCAAATGAATTTTGTATACTTTTTATTTTTATTTTAATAGCTAGTGGCTGAAAATGATGATCGAATGTTGGCCCCTAACCCCCCCCCCCCTGGCTACGCCCCTGAGTTGAACCACGGCCAAAATTCGATCATCATTTTCAGTCACTATTAAAACCAAAAATGATACAAAATTTAATTTGATTTGGGTTGTGCTGTTTCCTTTCTTTCAAATTCTTTCAAATTGTTAGTGGATATATATATATATATCACAATCGTACGCCCTTCACTACTACGTCATTTTCATGATTGGGTCATGCCAATTATATTTTAAATATACTTATATAAATATATATTTTTAAATTTCTATTTCAATATTGAAAACAAGTGTGTGGGACATTTCGTACGGAAAATCTAACGCTATTTTGAATTATACAAAACCGATTTGTTGCAGCCCCAGTTTGTATGAAATTACATATTACCGTTTTCTTTACGGTAAAACGGTGAAAAGATTTTTAAAAAAATGAACAAAATGTCTCCTGAACGAATGATTTTTTCAAAAATATTTTGACCAAGCATTTTTTTTTGTGCCTTTTGAATTGTACAATTTTATTCCCAGATCTGACCATTGCGTACTGGTGCCTGAACGGCACGTGTATGTAGCAGGTATATTTTAATGGTTTAATTGTAACACTAAATCACTGTAGGTTAGTATTAAATGATTAAATGCGAATGAAAATAGTTAACGAGTAAGAAAAAATTGCAAAAATTCCAAAAATATTTTCGGTAAGGATTACGTTGTAGAGAATTCTGAGCACCCAAAAAAAAGTGTTACCCAGTCTACCTGATAATCATTATAATCATCATAATAATCATTTACATCATCAACATATTTAGGTATAAGGCCCTCTTTAGACCCAGCTTTCTCTAAACCAACTATACTGTAGAGTGAGGTCACCATCAAATATCTGGTTTGTGGTTTCATTTTGTAAAAATTCATTTAGCATATAGGGTGAGTCTTAATTAAATCGTAAAACTTCAGTTGCAGGTTCGTAACGAAAATATATTGTTACGAGTAGGGAATATCAAGTTTGAAGGATAGATAGTCCAATTGGATTTAATGCACTACGTCGATTTACCACTAATAATCACACAAGTCTTCTTCGGTATCTTGCGTTGCTAAACTCTTAATATCTAATCAAAGAAATCAGTCCAAGGTCAGCGCAAATATGAATAATTAAGTAACTATGATACTATCTACATAAGTCACTGGAGTAGCTTACTCTCTAGTTGGATAATGTTCACGCACCATTGTTCCCGAACTCTGTCTCTTTCACTACATCTCACTACATTTGAGAAATAGCATTGATGATGTTTAAACGTGTACTACGTGCACTGTTAGACATAATAAGCTTGATGCTATTTTGCGCACGCAAAGATTTATGGCTATACAAAGGTGCAACATGGTTGGATTAAAACATTTATTCACTTTTTTTTTGCCTTTCTTGCCTCTGAGATCTTATTGGCAGATTTATTGATTACTATATTATTTTAAAATGAAACTGAAACAATGAAATAGTCTTATGATTTAACTTTTCAAAGCTGACACCCAATAATTTTATTGAATTAAATTTTTAAAATAAATATGAAAATCGTTCAATTATACAACGGTAGCAGGTTATCAAACTACTACTCAATCACACAGGGGATCAAACATACGTCTTTCCTGACCTAGAACGGGACAGTGAAACTTGAATGGCAACTCACTGGTGCTCTCTAATACGGAATTACTTAATTCGGCACATTCTGTAATCCGGCACCAATGGAGCTATTTGTGTTCGGAGAATTTAGTATGGATTCGGGCGTTGACGGACGAAAAGTGCTATCGGAGATTATAATTATAATTTTTTTTTAACCAGTGACGCTCAGGTGTATCATTTCCATGGAGCAGTTTATTATAACTTGTTTTCAAGATCATTAGTACAATGACTGCATTCATTTTTCTTTGTTACTGTTCCCGTTAAAACTATATTAGCATTTGATAGTCCGGCATCACCGTAATCAAAAAGTGCACAAATTAGCCAGTGTATACAATTAGTTACAATTCTATAACATTTACGTTGTTAGTAATACAGTATTCTGTTTGTCACATGGTAGGTATTATCTTTAGGGACATAAAAAAAAACTGCGATTTATATTGTGCAAACGATTTGAAAGATGTAGTCCATGCGTAATCCATGAAAATTAGTTTTATGGGTCCTTCCTCCTATTATCCGGGCTACACATAGAAAAAGTTTGCAGCTCGTAAGCAATCTATAATTTTTACACCTACGTTTTAAACTAAGTTTGTTCATAACATGTCTCTTTTCAACTTACCCCTTTCCCCACTTTGGCTTCCCCCCCCCCTTTTTTTTTCCCATACGGGTGAGACAACTTTAACGCCACTATGTACAGCAGTAGTTCCCCCCCCACCCTCCAACACGATGTGCAAGGAAGGACGGAAGAATTAGATGTTTCCTCAGGGGATAGCTGTGCGCGATCAATATGGGTGTGTGCGGCAGACTTACTGACCTTCATACGACGGCGCGCCCTCTCTCGTTCCGGTCTCTCCCCCCGACACAACATTGTTTATGTACGAGACGAGGCACGTTGCCTGAAGGACTTTGCTTGGGTGGGGGGGGGGGTGAGGATATTCCGAGGCGGGGAATGACAGCATGATTTGCAAAACCATAGTGTTGGCGATCGTATGTCACCCTAGGTCCAACGTTGGATTGTTTTGTTTCATTATCTTATAATATTTTAACAAATATACATGATTATGTCAGAGCTACGTATTCATTCAGTGCATCATTTATACGAATATAATCACTCCTCAACAACTTCGTCCAGTTTTATCACGAAACATTCAATTTATTATTGATTCGGTTTCGAACAACAAAATGTTAAAGAAAATTTGACGTAGTAAATTACATCAAATAAGTCTAGAGGAATCGCAATTGTTCACAAACTGGTTCGATTGTCCGATAGGAAAAGAATTTTAATGTTCATTCTTTAGAGAGCGTTAAAAATCTCATTGCAGAGATACCTTGATGCCGTCTAGTGTTTCTTGGCTCGGAACTAAACAGCAGGTAATTATTGTCATGTTCGTTATTCGTGTGGCATATTCATTATCAGAAAACCTTTTTGGCACTATTTTATATTTGTTCAAGTGGAGGATTTGCATTAAAGAGTGTTGCACAATTTCGCGATGAAACATCTCAGCGTATTCGTTACCTGTCAAGCGGGAATTTCATTTAATTGTAAAACTATTTATTTAATATTTTCAACATAAAACACTTTAAATTACTTATCATTCGAGTCATGCATTTTTGGAGATTGTTTTTTTTTTTGTTTATCTGTGTTGTAACTTTGTAGTACCTACTTGTTTGTGTTTCGTGGTTGTCTGGGTTTATTTCACTGCCAGCGTACCAATCACAGCCGTCCAGTGTGGTAGTAAACGCGTCCTGAATGGGCATGGGCCCACAGGGCAATGTATTCTTTTGCGGACGGCCGCCAATGACACGGGGGCAATCGCCAGCAATGGCATGCCTTATCGCGGCCCAATAAACGGTCAGATTATTTTGCCGAAAAACACATTCCCACTGTTATCACTGCTGGAACTACACCAGTGTCTCTGCTCCGAACGCTGCCGATACCTTCACGCGACAGACCTACGCCGGTATAAATTACGGTAAATTTACGGAATTGTCAACGAAGAATCGACCTCAGATCTCAAAACAACTGGGTCTTCTTGGAATAAAACGTTGCAGTCCGACCTCCGTCATGTATGTTTCACTGTGAACAAGGTAAACACACACGTGGAAGAAAAGAGAAAGTTTTTTTTTTTTTGCTGGAGCCTCAAAAAAAGGTTTTAAATGTTATGTTAGAAAAATAAGTTCATGATTGTTGATTCGTGATCAAAGTACGTAAGTGAACTCGACAACCGTAAACTTACGAAGAAATTGGTAAAATTACGCAGATCCCTGGGTAGTTTGTAACCAGCGTTCTCCGTAAATTTAAGGTGAAAATTTCTTACAGTGTAAGAATCCCCCAGGTCCCCGTGGCGCACGCATCCGCGGAAAGAGACAGCGATGTCAGTGTGGAGGCAACGGCGCGACATTATATATAGTATATAAAAAAAAAAGATTTCTGTGCTTTTACAAAATATTTCTTTAGAAACCAGTTGCCAAATAATGGTTTGTAATATTACAAGAAATATATTGTAACTTTGTAGAACACATGGCTATGATTATTTATGCAAATATGAAGTACCTACGTTTTTGAGAAAATACAAATTTTTGTGTAATTTTATATTTTAATTGATGATTCATTGTTCAAACCATGGAAAAGATAATCGAACATTCAACCATTTGCCTTCATTTTGTTTTATTAAGCTTATTTACTTGCGCACTTAATAGTGGAAAACCGTTAAGGGATCGGTTTAAAACGCGCGGAAATACCATGCGCTCTAATGATGATTGTCTAGTTAACAAAAGTTCTTCAATTTTATTCCATGTGAATATAATACAAAATCTAGGCAACCATATGCACGAACATATGTCATTACATCTTGGGCGTATACATGCATGTGCTGTGAACTCCCTTTAAAATGTGGTCGGTAATATGGACTTTTTTTAAACAATTCGTTGGGATTCACATTGCTAACATTAACCGTTGCATCACGTAAACGAATGTACTCATCTTAACACTACATGGTTTGATTTAATCGAAAGTAGAAAAGTCGTTTGATATCGACAATGTATGAATGGAGAAATGGTCGATAATTCCAATCATTATTTTCAGCGTTTTCACGAATCATCAATCGATATGAATAGTAATTCATGGCACTGACTTTCTTATTCGTTTTATTGTTTTTTTGTGGGTTTCTCAATTTTGATGTTGGAATGAAATCCAATTTCTCCTTGCCAAAAGACAATTGGGTATTACAATCGGTCGTATGAGCGATGAATTTCTGAGACTCGCTGAACATCACAATTTCTGAACATATTGAATCATATCACGCTAGTTTAATTATTCACCAACTATATCGATCGCCATTTCATTAATTGTTGTTGCATTGTACTGTCTTTCGTGTAGGCCGAAAGGTGTTTTTTTGTACGTATGTATTTTATTTAATAACTGAATTTCAAAATCCCTGTCATAATATGTAAGAGAGTCCCTAAATAAACAAAAAAAAACCTACTTTTGTTTTTAAACCATGCGTGACTGGTACTGCGTGAAGTGACGTGAGCTAATTAAAACTTTGCCGGGTAAAATTCGCGCTCGTTACCGTATCAAAGCCTGTTCGATGTCAAAGACAACGAGCCAACTTGCGCATGTCGTCTCCAGCAAGCTTTTTAAATTAAAATGTTGCAAGCAGAGCGTAGGCTGGTTGTAATAGTGTTTTTTTTTTTGTTTTACGCTCAAATTGTATAGCATTACAGTTGGGAGAGCTGTCCCTAAATAAAGGTCTTCAAACGACTAAAGTGCAACTGGAAAATAAATTAAATATTAGTATAATCGAATAAGAGTTATCTTGGGAGATGTAAATGGTGAATTTATAGCGATGAGCGGGGCAATGTGCTAGTCATATTTACCTTTCCATTTAAACGTAAAGCAGATAATTATTGTTCATTACTGTAAAACAATATAGTTTTTTTTATAAAATCTAACGGTGTTGTGAATGTTTGTATTAGGTATATAATATGTGTTTATAGTTAAAATTAATTTACATATAAGGTTAGTATACCAAATGCTATTTTGTATTGTGAACATTTCAAAATAGAACTACGCCCACTGAGATATACCAATAATATAAAAATCATGCATATTTCTATTCAGGCGTCGGCTTTTGAATACACTCAGAGTTATACAAAGGTAATGCGTGTCAGATTTTAGTTTCGTATTGTCACTACTTACAAAGAAGTCGAATAATTAAAAATTTTGAAAAACAGTTTTTTTTTTTTTTTTTTAAGATTTATAAAACTTAATTACAACAGCTACTTATTAAACGTCTCATTTCTGTTCAAAAATTTTCTTGATATACATAATTTATGGGCTGTATAATATAATATAAGTTTTGATAATATACGTTTGTAAGATAAGGAGGGTTCATAAAATAGTTAAGTTAGATAGTAAGTAAGGAAGATAAGATGAGTAAACCATATAGTATACGTATAATATAAGTTTGTAAGATAATATAAGATAGTATCAGTTTTGGGATACCCAGTGGCCGTGACCGCTATGTGGGGAGGCTCATGGGTTCGATACCCGCACCACGTCCTTACACACATATAAAGAGTACCGTAACGTTAACAAGCGGTTCGGAGCCTTCTATATAATTACGTGCCAAGTCATCTTAAGCCGTTGTGTGTAACCGCGTGACGAAAAACATTATAAAATCAAATAAATGAATCGGTTATGCCGAAAACAAACTTAAGTCACAATTTTAGTTGGTTTGAGTTAAGCCTGAATTCAACTTCTGTACATGTAGGCGCACAGTTTGAAACAACAGAAACACCAGTCAGCCTATTAGGCCTACTCGAAGTTTGAAATTTTAGATGGTCATGAAAACCATTGCAGATACTACATAATTCCAAGAGGTATGTTGTTTCTTCACTAAAGAGTTTATACAAACTTATCTACATCTTTCATGGCCACTGTAGCGTGAGATTAACTACATTTAAAGAACTAAGTAAATTTGTTATTTAAGTATTTAAGATATTTAGTGCACAATTTCTTGTACTCATGCAAAATAAATAGCATCAGGTTGTTAATTTATTTTTTGTTATTTTAAATTTATTTTAAATAAATATATTTGAAGTAGTTATTAGGTAAAACGTGTTTATTTCAGAAACAACTAAAGTCAATAGCATTTATTAATTATAAAGGTAAACCTAGAATTGTTATTTTCTCTATAACAAACACAGGTGATGTTCAATTATGACCAAGAATACATAAAAAGTAAAAAAAAAATACTTGCAACAACTATTTAAAAAAGGATGTTTTTGTACATCCTGAAAAAAAAATAGGGTTCAGTGAACTACGTTGTTTCTGAAATCAGCTATTCAAATGTTAGAATACTAATAAATCCGTTAAAATTGTGAATCTGTTCATTATGAACTTCGTGGATCATTGATACTTTTCAAGTGGCTCATATTCTCCTGAGCAGGGCTGCCGCTTGGTCGGGCATGTGGATTTGTTTTTTTGGGAAAAGGAGGGCGGGGGGGGGGGGGGGGGGGGCTCCTGGTTGAGTTTCGAGATGTTTTTTATTATACTTGGATTTATCATGATAAGATAGAAATTACTAGTCTATTTTCTATATTTATAAAACAGTATCGTGACTGACTGAGTTACTGACAGATAGACAACGCACAGACTGAAACGATGGTCCAAAGTTTTGAAATTTGGAGGAAATATTCCTTGAGTACCCTAGAGGTGCACTAAGGGGGGTGATTTTTAAATTCCATCCCTAAAGGGGTGAAAAGGGGTAATTCATTTTGTATGATTTAACATTTTTTTAAAGTTACGATGATGAAGTTTTGTAAATATACACATAAAAAGAAATAAAATAACATGTTATACCATGTAGGTAAGTTTTTTAAAAATTCATCACTTTTCGGTCGAAAAACCCAATGGCAAATGCTATTGCATTATTAATGCATTCTTAGTCTCCGTTAAAATTTTGCGGAGGCTTTAAAGACGAAAATTTCCCGTTTTTAAAGTAAATGTCCTGTGGAATTGAAAACCGGCAGTGATGTTCCTCACATTGCATAGCCATCAAGTCAGAGCGAGGTTTTCCAAAAATCAGGTCCCAAGGGTGGTTTAGCCCGGGCAGCGCCGGTTACTTCAGCAAGTTGTGAATATAATTCGTAGGTAACCTCACAAGCAATGCGTTACCAACAAATCATAGTTACAGTTATAGCCACAGTAAAGTTTAAAGTCTTTAGATTATTTTATTTTTAATTTTGTGGATTTTGAAAGTTGTGTACAGTATTTAGTAAGGAGAGGACGCGACATAATTATTCACAGCACCCCATCCCCTCAACCTAGGCACATCGACGGCCCTGCTCGTGAGTTGCTTTTCTTACATCAGTTGTTATTAAATCAATTAATTAATGACTTTAAGTTATATAAAACTTATAAGTACATTTTTTTTAAGATTTGGGTTTTGATGAACTGTGAATAAATATGTATCTTTACTATACCATGTAGGTAAGTATTTTTTTTTTAGGAACACCCATAATCCATCTAGGCTTGTGCCACTTTCAAATCTTCGAGGAACCGCCACAAAGCTAAGAATCCTCCCTCCCCCCGGGTCCCAGTCATTAGACAGCACATTCATCTCTTTATGCGTAATTACTCTACTCGTAAATGACTAATTGAGCGAGCGACCGACCCTCCCTTCCTTAATGCGTTCCCATCAGACATCCTCAGCGACTCTCTCCTTGCTTGTGGAAGGTTGTTTTCACGAAGAATGGGAAAAAGGGGAGGGGAAAAAAACTTCTTAAAACCTTACTCTGCAGGGGCTCTCAAACCACTAAGCATCTTTCTAACAACACCGAGGGCGAGAGAATCATGATTTACGCAAAGGGAAAAAAAATAATGGCGAAAGTAAAGAATTAAGAGACAGTAATGTAACGACTGCTTGATGTCAAAGTTTCCCGAGCAGCACTCCGGATATAGCAAGTTTTAAAAATTATGTCGCATTTTTAGGATGTAAGCTAATGCTCGTATCTTGAGAAGAGCCTGTGGTTTTTTTTTCAGCGCTAGCATTACCTCACATGGATAGTAGTTTTTAAGTATAAAATTGACCTATGGATGTACCAAAATCGATTTTCTTTAGAATCAGTATTTTGACTGTCACAAACACTTCAGATTTGTTTATCAGAGAAACAGCTATAAAATGTTTATTTTAAAAACTATAAAAACTATAAAAATACCATAAATAATATTCACCATCCACCAGTCGGTTTACTAGTGGCTTACGGAAACGACTACCTGGAAACCAAATGAAAAAGTAAACTTATTTTGCGTTGTCTCTTATTTGTATCATTCCAACGTTATTTCCATACCATAACTCTAAACCATTGCCTTCGTGTTTTCAATTCAACGCGTTTTGCATAACTTCAGTGAACAGAGAAACAAAATTAATCAGTGTTGAAACAAAATCACTTAAAGTTTAAATTAGGTCAGCTTTTTTTAACGCAGGAATTGAATTCAACGCCGGTGACAGTTGACCGCTGACGATGGAGTTGTAGAAAGTTATTACTAGAGTAAATAAAGCATTTTAATTTATTTATACTAACTACAGTTAATTCTTGATTCTTGCTGAAATTATATAATAAAACATGCTTGTTTTTTTAAAAAAAAACATGCTTATTGTAATTCATTTTTATTCAGCAATTTTTGCGTTGGTATTTCTACGTAGCAGTGAGAGGAAAACGAACTTATCCGTTAGAAAAGATGTTTTCATACTCAGGTAAAATGGCGATTTTATTGAACATCTGTCAAAAACCATTTAGTTATATTTCTCAGCAAGAAATTTTATTCCTTGAAAAAATTTCGAACTTACCTATAAAAGATTGTGATACATTTCCTCCTGAAATATACCACGACTGAACTACTTTGACCTAATTACCATTTTTGCCCGGACTAAAATATTATACCTTTATGGATGACGAAATTTCTTTCTTTAAGTTAATAAAAAGCAAAAATAAAATAAAATATTGATAATATTAATGCGAAAAAACCTAGCACAGATTTAATGCTCGCTGGTAGTTATTACTTAAGGATTGTCGGAATCTTGAGTGGCAATTTTCTTTCCAGTTTTAATTGCACTGCAGCAGATAAATAAAACGACGTCATTTGTGCCCTCAAGTTGTTTGATGATGTCCTTCGTTGACAATTACGGCAGCCGTTAAGCAGAATTTTTGTCATTAGAGCAGCTGCTTCCAGAGGCTAATGCCTTTCAAGACTTGGGCTTTTAATTAAACAAGCGACTCCACAACGCGTCCCCCAGCTGAGATCTGCGGCAAGAAAAAATAAAGTTATTAGACGAATTTTATAGAGCAACATTAAAAAAGGCACACTAGTATGTTTAATGGTATGGTGTAAACATACGTAGCACATGTTCACAGAAAAAAAAGGAATAAATGTCTAAATATTTCAAGGTCACAGAGGTATTTGTAAGGCAAAATAAATCAACGATATCTGACATTTACAAAAAAAAAACTGTTAGAATAATACCGTAGCATTTTGGTAGGAAAAATCGTAGTGATCGAGCAAATTTTTGAAACAGTCCTTGAATCATCCCTTGGCATGTTATTTTATTTCGAACCATATTTTGATGATGTTTGAGATTTTGTGAAGATTTTAAAATAAGCGTTACTTTTAACAACCACAAAGAATAGTGAATCTGGTATCAGTGTAAGATGACCAGAGAATTTATTTGAGTAACATAAGTGTAGATAAGTTTTGTAAAAGAATTCAACTAGAAGTATTAAAAAATGCAGAACTTAATAAATAAATAAATAAATCTTTTTTTTCCCGACAAATCCTACAGGTGCAGGTAGATTTAGAAGTTATTATTGCTTTTGGAACGTTCTGGAAATTAATGGAAAATTTTAAAAACTTAATGTGCCAAACATCCTAAATGTTCACCAATGTTCCAAATGATCGACTATACATTTTCTCGTATTCGATGCAACGAAAAAGTTTTTAAAGTTTTCTATTCGATGCATGCGGCATTTTCGTAGGATTATTATTTTTTTTTTTTTAGAAAATCCTCGATAAGAATGACATCATGAACTTGAATGAGGCCTGAACATGTTGAGTCGGTTCTGTGCTATGCTGCTAGTAAAACTCTGATTAAGAAAACACCCTTTTTTTCCCTCCATAATCTAAGAACAAAAAAAAAAGTATTCGCTCCTTCGATAAGTCTAGCAGTAATCAAAAAACAGTTTCAGACAAAATAGTTTGGTGATAAAGTTAAGAATATTTGGTCCTTCAACTCCTATTTTCCACCCGTCATATCAAAAGTTGATTTTTTTTATAACCATGTTTGATAATGTCAAGTAGGCTTACAATAACTAAGAATGAATCACAATCTGTGGCTACAAGGAAATTGTGTTAGTCACCCTGGTAACTTTTGGAGAGCTAATTATAAAAAAAATATGTATAAGTTGGTAACATTTGTTTAAGTTAAAATGTTTAACTTTAAGCTGTTTGTAAAAATTGAATATTTATAATTTTAGAAATTAAATTATTTAAAATGTTAGATTAGTTAAATTATTTCTAAATTTTCTTTTGTTTTTGAAACTGAATTTTGGTAAAAGTTTTCTTTGCAGGCTTGCCAAAAAGTGATGTCTGGTGTTTCCGCTGCGCTAGAGCGAGCGCGAGTGCGGTGACGTCAGGAGAACAGCTGACGAGCGAGGCGTGTGGTCGACTCCCGGAGGGTTGCTGTGCGCCACGAGAAGGAGTCGGCACTCGATGCAAGGGCGGATCCAGAATGAGGCTCAGGGAGGGCCAAATTAATTTTTCTAATAAATTTCAGTATATTTATAATTGTAATACCGAACAGAAAGTTTTAGAATGGTCTTAATTATCTTGCTGCTCTATTTAACAGTGGGTTGGATGTTGAATAATAATTTTGTCGTTCTTATTTAGTCATGTGCATTTGATTTCTGGTTCAAAAAGTCCTACTACTTATAGCACGGCAGTAAAACAATACTGTCACGTGTCACTTTCAGAGGAGGGAGAGAATCGTAGCTCTTTACATAGAAACAACTCGCTTGCTGGCTTCAACTAGTCTTAACTTCATAAAATACTTTACTGTACCTAGGATCATAGGTTCGTCATCCCGTACAGGATGTCTGGTGAGAGCAGAACTAAGGAGATTTTGCAAAATAACATAATACTAAATTAAAATGATTTTATTCTTAATGTCAAATAATCAACATCATTTTAAAGAACATTTAAATAGCAGGATTACAATTTAAAACAATAATCTCTTCATTACTTCCTTAACTACTGAACGATCTTTACAAGAGAGAAAGAGAGAACTTCACTAAACACTTCCCTAATCCTTCCGAATACATCAAATCATAATTAATACTTAAAATTAAAACAAAGATAAGTCCATACTCACATTTTCCGAAAAGCCTTTCTTGATCGATTACTTAAAACTAACGTAGGGGCCTCCCCTGCCCTTGAAATCCCGAACGAACATTACATTTTAAAAATTAGAACTAAACGACTAGTGACGAGGGCCATAGCCTCCGCCCGAAAGCTTGAAGACGACTACATTATGACCTAACTTGAATTACCTTACGACCTAGCAACTCGTAACCTCTGGCGACGGCTATAGCTTCCGCCAGAGTGAGCCCCGAGCTACCAATCACTTGCGCTTAAATTCGCGCGCCCTGCCGCGCCTAGCATAACAACCGCTCGTTATTGAAGCCAAATTTACTAAACAACTAACTAGAACATCTGGGAAGACTACCCCCCCTCTACCCCGATGTGCAGGCCACACCGCGCGGCTTGTTACGACAGCGCGCCCCAGTAACTGCGGCCCGTGGCTGCGCCAGCGCGCGGCCGAACAAACAAACAAACAAAATTCTGCAAGCCCGCAGCGCGCCGCGCCGGCCCCGTGCCCCAATTACATGGTCACGCCACTTGCGCTGACGAGTGAACAGAGCAGCCAGCCCAGAGTCCCGTCAGTAAAGTCCCTAAATTTGATTTCAACAACCCTGCAAAATTTCAAACCGCGACATAACCCTCTCCTCACAGAGCTCGAGCCCCATCGAGCTACCTCAAAATTACAAATTGTCTTTTTCCATTAAACCATAACTATAAATTCCTCATTTCACAAAAATAATAATTTTCTTAGTTCCTTGCTGTCTGAACATACATCTAGATTCTGCATAAGATTTATTTTAAAACAACAAGTATTCATAAAATTAAAATGTAAAACTTTTATCTGGTTTGTTCTCACAGGAACCTTCAGAGGCTCGAGTTCTCAATTCTAAAAAAAATTGTTCTGTTAGTGAAGCTCTCTTTACAAATTAAATTACTGTTCTTAGTTTCTCAGTATTCGTTAAACAATGTGCAAATTCTTGATAATTATTATTATTATTTTTTTTTTCAGTTTCCGTTTATTACCATACTTCTTTCGTTCTTCAAAAAAAATTAAGTGTCCTTACAGTGTTTCAATTAATTAAACTCTTATCTCGTGAAGGTTGGTGCAACTCCTCGAAGTCAGTGTTGTCGAGAAGAGTAGCTCCCTGGGCTGGCCATCAACAAACACCACTCAACTCCAACAGCTACTGGACTGGCTTCCAGGGCAGCTCACAACTTCTCCCCACATCTGCTTCGGAGTTGTGCCATCCTCATCACGAACAGATTACAATTCTGAAACATCATCAACAGGCATTACCATCACGCCTGACAAATACAAAACTAACTACTAAACTGCAATCGATGGGCAAGGATGCAAACACACAAAAAAAATAAAATTAATTAATTCAACTGCTAACATAAAGTATCCCACCCTTAGCATAATCTAATCAGGAAAATTATTTCATAGGAAAACTTAAGGAAGGGAAACATGACCTCCAATGATTTTCCCTAACTCTTGACTCTTGATCTTCTCTAGACAGCATCAAATAGTCCCCACTAAGTAACTGGGTTGAAGGTCACTTCACATGACCCACCCATAACCTCTTCTACTCTTCTTTTCTTCTGGGGGCAACCACAATGCCCACCAATCTCTCTCCATGGTGCCGAACCAGCTATCCCATGAGAGTAAAACACGAAGTCAATAATAGAAGCTCAGAGGGGAAACACCACTCTCTGGCTTGTCGAGCAATAAAACAGCTTTATCATCTTCTTCTTCTTCTTTCGAGTAAAAATATCTGATTGACCTTGCTACTATTCTTCCCAACAATAAAAAGTTCATCAGGTATCTTCATGAAAAAACATTCTAACTAATAATAAGTATTCTTTTTCTTCTTCTGTTTTTCATCTGTTAGTTGTAATAGAAGACCATGTTAGGGAGGTTATAGGGAAAAAGAGTGGCCAATTCCCACCCCATCACCCACCTAGATCATGACTAATTAACTTTTAAACTTTCTATTTCAAACAAATTTAAAAAAAAACATTTTTATTCAAACTTTTAAATTATAGCTACTTTTCCTTCATAACCTCAAAAGAAAATCAATAATTCTAACTGAAACTGTGATTTACTGCATCCTTGTTCCATCCTATCATTTTGTTTATAACTTTTCTTGTAAAGTATAAAATTTTCAAACATTACTAATTAAAAAAAAATTAAATTTTGGTGTTTTTAAGTTAAAATTAAATTTTGGTGTTTTTAAGTTAAAATTAAATTTACTATTTCTTAGCTTGAAATAATTTAAGTTTTCAGAACCATTTCATTGTCTAATTCACAACACTTAAAAATCAACTCAAAACAAATCCTCAAAATCAATAAGATCATCTGACCTACCTATCAGTACTGTGAACTTGAACTGTTCGTACACATTTATAATAAGCTATGGTACGTATTTAAATTCCAACCTAAATAAGGTTTTAAAAAAAAACTCCTAATCCCTCTGTAAATAAAGAAAATTAATTTTAGAAATTAAACTTAATGTATTAGTTCTTTTTGACAGCTATCACAACTCACTAGTTCCCTTACATTACTATAACCTAAAAAGTTCTATAAATAATGTTTATAACAAAAAAACTACAGTGGCTGTCTTCCATAAAAATTAAAATTTTACATGACCTTATTAATCTTCACTTGTAAGTCCATGGCTGCCAGCTTTCTCTTCTCTTGTATCTTCTGTCTTGGTTCTTGTTTCTGAAATCTTGCATCTTGTCTCTCGAACTCTTGCAATCTTGTATACTGTATTGCTGCTCAGCTCATCTTAAGGAATCTGTAACAGTTTCAAATACACATGTTAATTTAAATTACATCATTCCTGTTATCTTTGGTCCTGCAAAAAAAATTGTATTATTAGTACACATTACCCTGAAACAACATTATTATTCATTTTTTATTATTTTAAAAAATTTCTTTACCATAAAATCCTTTTTTTTTCTATTTAGGCCTACTTATTTTCCTTCTTCTCAATTAAATTCTGCTTCAAATGTTAATCCTAACTTAAGACCTACCATCTATTTATTATTCATTACATACATACATTATTTATGTTACCCTAAAATTCCCATAAGTTTCCAATACTTCCTATCAAAGACATTCTTAAAAAAAAACTTTCTTATGACTCTTGACTTAACACAATAAACTAACTTTTACACTAGACTTAACTTATTATTCATTCTTAGTTACTAACTTCCTATATGTAAACTTTAGTACTTACAAACAAAAACTGCCTATTTCTCTCTACCTCTTAATCTCTTTCAATTATTACAATAATAATGTTACCTTGCATCTTTAAACTTTCTTCTTTCCAATTAAATTAGACATCTCATAACAATAAAAATTATGCCTATACTCTTCTTATGGGTGTACAACCCAACAACAAAATTTAAATTTCTCAAGTTTCCTTATATTTAAATTATGCAATGCACATAACCTCTGTGGTGCCTGTACCCTTTAGGCCTACCACCTTCTCCTCTCACAGCATGACAACTCTTATTCCTCGGGGTCTGTCTTCACTGTTACAAATCAAATATCTCAAAAAAAATATAAAAAAAAACAAATTTATTATTTTAAGAAAACAAAAATTAACATTGAATTTACCATGGAGCCTGGAAATCTTAATGTACCACAGCAGCTAACATGACTAAATCCCATGGAACCCCAGGTTTACCTAACCTGTGCCCAAAAAAAAATTTAAGCATACCAGGCTTTCCCTGCACTGGTTTTACAGCATCACACACTATTTAGGGCCCCTGATCTGCCATCAGTCCCAAGGAGTTTTCCCACAACCCCTCTCTACACAAGCGCCTACCGCATTCCTCTCAATTGGCTATCGGTTTTACGGCATTCTTTTGAGATCCGACCATCAAGTTAGGGCTAATCGAACATTAAACCTCCAAAATTCCAAACTATAAAAATCAATTAAACTTTCTTTGTAAATTCTTAAAATCAAAAAAAAAAATATTCAAACATGCCAAAGAAACTTCCAAAAAAAAATTCATAATCTTATCTTCAAACCATTAAAATAAAAATAAATAGATTACTCTGTTTTCTCCTTAATATGTAAACTGTCAACAAATATCATGTCGTAAATTTAACTATGCTTACTGACTCTAAATCATAAAATCTCATTCTTCCTAATTAATAAACAACCAATTTCCTTGAAATCTCACTGTATCTCTCACACTCAAAATCCACTGGCTGAATATCTCAATAAATTCAAAAACAATTATCTAAACTCTTAAAGAAACTCCTCCCCAATTATTCAACTTACTTCACATTATTTTATTTCATTACTTAAAACACCTTACTCAAAAAAAATTAATTAATTATCTAGCTATCTTCCATTATCATTTGACCAAAAAAAAAACTTTCTCATTAATTAATTTATTAAAATTCAATTTCACATTAGGCAAGTACACTAACTCTCTACAGCAATGTTTCTCATTTCCCTCCTTCCTAACTGAATCCAATCTTACTTAACCTAGGGACATTACCTCACAAAATAACCAAAAATTTCGCTGTAGTGCCTATCGGCTATAGGCCCACTACACAACAGGGGACTCTAACCCCACCAACAAAATTCATTGAAATGGTACCCTATCCCATACAGGATAGCCACTTCGGTACTACCATGGGGAACTCCTGCCCCAAACTACTCACAACTCTCAGGATTCTCCTGACCCTTAATTCACGTAGCCAGCCCATCTCCTATGGGTCTGCTCTACAATCCCTACTTCCCAGGGACACAACACCTCACCTTAGGGTCCCTCGCCCTAATGAAAACATTAATTTTGTCTCTCTGTTCCCTTGGAGTAAACTCCCTCTACACACAAAAACTATCCTTCCCACTTTTCTCAATGCTTATCGATTTTATAGTGTACCTCCTTATAAATGTTTACAAATCCCAAAAATTATTTTTAAAACCGAGGTAGAATTTAACTAACAAAAACATAAACAACTTACAACGAAACACTTCTAGCCTATACATCATATCCTTCTTAAAATAAATTACTTACATACTGAAAGTTCCTCTTCTCCTAAAATACACTTAAATTTAAATTTATTTAACCAATAGTCTATTTTCTTATCGCTAAGTTACCGTACAGCTGATCAAAACAAGGTCGCCTGTCCACGTCTCCGTATGAGCCCGTGACGTCACCGAATTCCATCAGGTGCGCCAACCCTCGCTTGCGGTTCCTCCGTTTACCGCTAGGTCTCAGCACCTCCACGTCACGTGTTCATTCTGCCACGTCCACTGACGTGTCGTTCTGAAACAACTCTCAACATTTTACTTATTAAAACAAAACATCACTATAAATTCTTTAACTCACTTTTAAATAAACTCTCGTTTTCTCTTTAATTACTTTTTACCGTCTATCCTTCCCTCGACTGATTTAATTCGTACGTCTCGTCTCCTACGCGCACGACAACAAAACAAACTTCACTTGAAAATAATTCCTATTTACGAAAAAAACTTTATTTTAAATTATAATTCTCTTAACTTACAATCTCAAAATTAACTTCAATTAAATTAAACCACTTGCATTATCTCTAATAAGCATTTAAATTATAATGTATTCTCCTCACGTAATAATCCCCGATAAACTCAACGACTTAAAACAACTTATCACTATAAGCTATAAACTTTATCCTTCCAAGTATCCTCAAATAAACATCTGTTACGTCAAAAAAATAAAAAATCTCAAAGACTTCCTCCACTTAGATTAAATTCCGTAATCCTCTCCTCAAGTAAACTCTTATTAACCTGCTATCAGAAGCTGAAACTACACTTAAGAATAAACATAAAAATCACCCTCTCTCTCCAGAAATAGAAACTACCCGGCGCCTCCACCATTTCTGTCACGTGTCACTTTCAGAGGGGGGAGAGAATCGTAGCTCTTTACATAGAAACAACTCGCTTGCTGGCTTCAACTAGTCTTAACTTCATAAAATACTTTACTGTACCTAGGATCATAGGTTCGTCATCCCGTACAGGATGTCTGGTGAGAGCAGAACTAAGGAGATTTTGCAAAATAACATAATACTAAATTAAAATGATTTTATTCTTAACGTCAAATAATAAACATCATTTTAAAGAACATTTAAATAGCGGGATTACAATTTAAAACAATAATATCTTCATTACTTCCTTAACTACTGAACGATCTTTACAAGAGAGAAAGAGAGAAATTCACTAAACACTTCCCTAATCCTTCCGAATACATCAAATCATAATTAATACTTAAAATTAAAACAAAGATAAGTCCATACTCACATTTTCCGAAAAGCCTTTCTTGATCGATTACTTAAAACTAACGTAGGGGCCTCCCCTGCCCTTGAAATCCCGAACGAACATTACATTTTAAAAATTAGAACTAAACGACTAGTGACGAGGGCCATAGCCTCCGCCCGAAAGCTTGAAGACGACTACATTATGACCTAACTTGAATTACCTTACGACCTAGCAACTCGTAACCTCTGGCGACGGCCATAGCTTCCGCTAGAGTGAGCCCCGAGCTACCAATCACTTGCGCTTAAATTCGCGCGCCCTGCCGCGCCTAGCATAACAACCGCTCGTTATTGAAGCCAAATTTACTAAACAACTAACTAGAACATCTGGGAATACTACCCCCCTCTACCCCAACGTGCAGGCCACACCGCGCGGCTTGTTACGACAGCGCGCCCCAGTAACTGCGGCCCGTGGCTGCGCCAGCGCGCGGCCGAACAAACAAACAAACAAAATTCTGCAGGCCCGCAGCGCGCCGCGCCGGCCCCGTGCCCCAATTACATGGTCACGCCACTTGCGCTGACGAGTGAACAGAGCAGCCAGCCCAGAGTCCCGTCAGTAAAGTCCCTAAATTTGATTTCAACAACCCTGCAAAATTTCGAACCGCGACAATACTGTTACGTATGCCCGGCATACGTAGGCTACATTGATTACGCCAGCGCGGCGCCTAACCGCGCGCTGGATGCAACGTGTACAACACCAGTTGTCGCGTGCTGCGCGGAAAGCGTCGGAGCCGCTCGGGAATCCTCGGCGAACCTCGTTGGGCGGGCTTTGTACCGGACATCGACGTCGGTGGTCGTCTCTCGGGGCGTGCGCATCTCTCTCGCGGGCTGTTGGCTGGGAGTTCCCTGCGCCCTATTGGGTAACCGAAGGCTGGCAGTGCGTGTGGGATTTGTGTGCGTGCTGGGGGCGGCCTAGCAGCGCCATCTGCTACCGACCGCGTCCCAAGGGTGACGTATACGGGAGCCCAGCTCGAGAGTTGCAATCTCGCTGGGGTGGCTGTGAATAACCAATAGCAGTCCGCGGACCACTGGCCGGCCTGTGGAGTCGTTATCACGGCTGTCGGGGAGAAAAGTAGCCTGAATGTAGCTCGGCGCGCGGCAGAAAGCAGCTTCGTCGGCGAAGGCACCGCAGGGGAGCTCGATGTGCTGAAAAAATGCGGGCTGGAACTTGCGGAGCTGTGGACTGCCGCGCGCGCAATGGAACTGAACAGCATCGGAATTCTGAAGGAAGAGATGGCGGCGCCTTCAAGTTGGGGCCCTGTTGGAGCCAGTGGTAGCCTGGGTGGCGCGACCTTCAACCGACCCGGGAATTTGGGGGGCAAGAGGGTCCGACTCGCAAGATACTTCATTCGCCTGAACGACTTACCCCCACCCTGGCTTGAAAGGTCGTTGGCTGTTGACTGGAAGAAGGAAGATGAAGATGGCGCAATGTTAGGCTGCCTTTCGCTCCGAGAGCCAGCAGTTCGAGCTGGTTTACTGGCTCGTCTGCCCACTTCTGTCTTAACTGTGGCTGCCTGGGCAGCTGTGGCTGGGCTGACGTGAAGTCGCCCGCCCCTGGGGGCGCATGCGCCCCTGGCTAATAATAACCCAGGAGCTCCCAACTTTAAATGCGGGCCGCAAGGCCCAAGCACCCAACTCCACCAAGGTTGATTTTTCAGCCCCTCCAACTCTTCTTACCTGGACCCTTCTTCCTCTTGTCCAGTAGTTACCTGCTTGCGTAATGCAAGTTATTTGATCCCCGCATGAACCGGCCCAGGGTTTTCCCTGTGTCTATGCAGGTTTTACCTGGGTCACATTAGCTAGCTTTAAGCTAGGCGACCAATGGGGCGTCAGTCATGGCGCCAATCGCAGCCATGGCTGGCCAGTAAACCCCAATAGCACACGATGCACGCGCCCTTGTCCTGCATGGTTAAAAACCCGCATGGTAGAGTGTATACGCTTCGGCCTGAGACACACTTAGGTCCTCCCCTAACCTGGACCCTCCCCTACACACTTAGAATTAACTTAGGCTAGGGAAAAAAAAAATCGGACATAGACCGTGCTGACTGGCGGCGGAGTGAGTGGTCAGTGCAACCACTCACCACCAGGGGCGCTTGCGTCCCTGGTCACTAAATCCAGTACTGGACAATTAGCAAAGCGGACCACGAGTCCAAGTGCCCAACCCCCGCATGGTAGACTCTTTTCTACTCTGTCCAACACTTCATCCAGACCATCCTCTGCCTCCTGTAAATTCCTACACGTAATGCATGCCAATTTGCATCCCGCATGAATGTACCCAGGGTTTTCCCTGTGTCTATGCAGGTTTTACCTGGGCCCAACCTATCTCTAGTTATAGTCTAGATTTAAGAGTGAGGGGAGTTAGTCATGGCGCCAATCGCTGCCATGGCTGGCCAATCCCCTCCTAGCACTTGATGCATGCGACCCTCTCCCTGCATGGCTAATCCCAGCATGACTAGGCGTATAGGCTTCGACCTGAGACGCACCTGGGTCCCTCCCTAACCCAGACCCCTCCAAAATACACTTAGTTTTAGTTAGGTTAGGAAAAAAAAAATCGGACATCGACCGTGCGGCGTGTTCCGGTCATGTAGGCCCAGAACAATCTCAGATGATTTTTACCTCGAGTTCCAGGGTATATAAGGTCCCCTATTTTTCCATGAGAGACAGACAGCTCCGACACGACACCCGAGGCGGGGAGCTGCTGCCCGCGACTGCTACACCGTCAGAAATCTCGCCTGCCTGCCGTCACGCTGCCCGAGCAACTTCGAACCACTTGGTAAGACACTTCTACGTAAAACTGTTTGCCCAGCTAAGAGCAACAGCGTTAAGACAGCGATACCAGTTGGATCAATACTTATAAATTCTGAATAGGGGGTAGCGTTGACGGATCCATGGTTTGGAGATGACGGTGTTTGAGCTTAAAACCACCCAGAAGAGACATTTTCTTTGATTCGACAAATAACAGTAACTCTCGGATTCAACAGTAACCACAACGTAACTGGAAGTGCAGTATTTGTGAGAACTGCTGGGTTCGCTCGTGCTGGCAACGTAAGATTTAAAGATATTTGTATTTACCAAACCAACCACCTGCACTATGAACATCAGTAGCCACACCACGGCAGTATACAAGTTAGTGTCAGAACTACGTGTTTTTCAATTATAAATAAACTAACACGTAAATGGAAATACAGGAAGAATTCTGAACATTGAGGACTTCAAACGTTTATCAACTAAGCAGTCACTCCCTCGATTGGTCTAGTAATGTTTAATAATTATGTTCCTAAGAATTAATATCATACTTAAGAGGGTTAACGTAAATGATAAGAGTTTTAGATTGGTGTGTGTGAAAATCATAAAACTTGTTTATTATTCGTTTTCAAGAAACTGTAGATATACTTATTCTTGTAATATATTTCGTTAACACGCATGAATTTTCTGCCTTCAGCATTCAAGTATGGTTTATTCTCGCTTCATGTATTTTGTTGTAAATTCACGTAATTTGATTTGACAGTGTAACCCGACGCATTGCCGCGGGCGTTATGTACTAGTTGAGTAACTCCAAGCGCAATGTTTTGTAAGGCGCTTTCACTTAAGTAAGGACTGCCCTAATCATTTTTGTATTTTCTGTTCACAGAGACTTTGCAGCTGTGTAACAAGTAAAAGCTCTGGGAAAAAATGTGATTTGTTGATATTTTGAAGTTAATATTTGTTTGTGATGAAGGGTATATGTATTTGAAGAATAAAAATGTTGATATCTAACACTTAGCACACCTCTGTCTACCAACTCACCTCTTGTTCCTCTTGCGTTTGACATGAGAGGTTACAATACTTTAGTAATTTTGGAAAACTATGATGAGGAAAATCAGAAATTATTCAAGGTTCAGGGTGGGGGATGGCATGCCCCTATGGCCCCCCTCTGGATCCGCCAATGACTCGATTTTCCCAGGGGTCGACCTGGCTGCCTCGAGTACAAGGAATTTTATGCAAAAAAATTCAGCGTCATAATTTTAATTCGATTTGATGATTAACTTTTAATCCTCCACAGGGAGAAAACGATATTTGTAGTGGTGCACAAACCTGCTCGTAATAGTTTAAGAATTACGGGACACAACTTAACGTTTTTTTTTGCAGTTGTTCATCCTCCCGATGTTACGTTAACTTTTTAAACGTGTTTATTTCGGAAGTGGAAATCACTTTGATGGGCATTAAGAGTTCAAAGTGTGGGAACAGTACTGTGTGTCTACTGTTCGAATTCACGTTACAATTATGCGCGTTAAATGGGGAGCACCGAAACAGCGAGTTATGAATGATATTTGCTTACGCTTTACTACATAGACAGATGTTAAAAAAATAACTTGGTCGATGCTTTAACAAAGTTTGTGGAATTTGGTTGATTCGTGAATTAACTCGATAAACCTGGCGTGTTTAACGTATTGTTATGACCGGGTTCGTAAAGGATAGCCCTTTTAAATATTTTATCACTACACAGTTTTATTTATTGCCAATATTTACGTCACTAACAAATATTCTTCTAAAAATTCCTAATAATTAATTACACTTAAAAATATTTCTTCCCCAGTCACTCGTTTTTACATACCGCACAACACGCTGGGCCACACCTCTGGCGCAACTCTCGCCACACTCCACCGCCGCCGTCGCACTTGCCTTCGCCGTCGCACTTGCCTTAGCCGATCCGCTCAACGCTTAGCTCGGAACTCCGCTCGAAACTCCGCCGCGTCCGCGACATTATCGCCCGGAACTGAACTCTCCGCCCTGGAATCTTCGTCCAGGGACTTCGCCGCTCCGCCGCACGCGCTGCACTATCGCCCGGAAACTCCGCCGCGGGGAAAATCACAGCTGAACTGACTCGGAGGCCGGTATCCTGGGCTTATATTTAGGCCCAGGTGCCCTTCTAGAATTCACGAGCGTGGCTGGGGCCAGTCGCGTCATTCCGTGCCGACCCGACGGCAGAGATCTCTCGAAACACGTGTCGGCGGCTCGCGTAACTCCGCAGCTGTCAGGTGTCAGTTACTTCGCTGAGATAAAGCCTCGCGCAAGGGAACGGTGGGTAGGAGGGAGGAAGCGATGATCCTTGTAATCTGCCAGGCGCGCGCGGCACGTCTCACATTGCAGCGGCTACGTAACATCAGTGGCCGTGTGGGGCTGCCAGTCAGCTCCGAATCTGAAAGCGCCGCGGCCCTGCTTACGTTCGTAACAGTATTTTTTAAAAAAAGAAATATAGTGATTTGTCTAGATAATAATAAGTTTCAGTTAACTTGGGGAAGGTTCTTGAAAAGTATGTAAACACTTAAAAAATGCATTTCAGTAACTGTGCGCGATTTTAAGAACTGTATATAAACTTATACATTAATATGAATTTCTTTGTAGTATTATATATTTGGCAAAATAGATGTGGAACGAATATTTTAGTATGATTTTTACTTGTGTAATCTTTTAATATATTCAGATAATATTAGTACTTCATGATATTTGGGTTATTTTCAGGTATTACCACCAGCATAATAATTTTGCAATATGTATTTTATTTTTTGGTTGAATTTTATGGAAGCATTTGATGTCATTTAATTTGAGTAAGGGTTTTGTAATTACATGCCAT
This sequence comes from Bacillus rossius redtenbacheri, assembly GCF_032445375.1. NCBI lineage: Eukaryota > Metazoa > Arthropoda > Insecta > Phasmatodea > Bacillidae > Bacillus > Bacillus rossius. The sequence continues at coordinate 46,324,128 of NC_086330.1, read as the reverse complement.
CCTACCATCATATTTTGTTAATAATGTTTGTTAACGGATGCCATCTTTGTTGAAAAAGAAGCATTAACTATTTTTATTACTATTTCCTTTCGTCTCCTGATATTTGTTTACTCTACATCATTTGAATTTAACATATATTTGTAACACCACTATTAGACAGAGGATTTCTTGGATTAATACCTTTTTGCAGATAAAAATTTTCGTGATCAACTTAGTTTTTTATTTATTTTCGCCCTCACGGTAGCAAGTGTAAAGTGTCGACCTTGACCTTGGTTTTGGAGGTCAGGGTGGTAACAAGAATATATATAACGCTATATTTCACCCCTTTCAGTAATAATTTTTTGTATGATATGAAAAAAATGTTTTTTGGACAAAGATTTAAGATATGTAATATTTAGTAGGTTCACAATAAATTCCAAAAGAATTTATAATGTACAATCAGAAGTTATTAATTTTTTTATATCAGCCCCTTGCAGTAATGGTTCACCTTATCAAAAATTGTTGCAGACAAAGTTTAAGATGATATTTAGAATGTTTACAATAATTTGTAACGCATTTGATAATTTACATAAAATGGTAGTAATTAATTAGATTTTCCTTCAACCACTGCTTTATACACCGCTTGCAGCAATGTTTGTTTGTTAAAAAAACATTTCATACAAAAGTTTAAGATAATCTTTATTAGGTTTCCAAACTATGGAATCGGATTTGATAGTGCGCTTACTAAGGGAGTTATGAAAATTTGTTGTCCTTCAACCCATGTTTTTTCCATCCCTTAAAGCAATAGTTCGTCTGACCAAAAACTGATTCAGACACAAGTTTTAAATTATATAAAGAAGGTTTACAATAATCTATAACAGATTTGATAGTGTAATTAAAAAGGAAGTTATTAATTTTTTGTTCTGCTTTTATATCCCTTGAGTAATGGTTCTTCTTTCAAAAAAACTGCCAGGCAACAGTTTAGAATAATTATTACAATATTTACAACTATCTGTAATGGTTTTGATAGTTTACCTAAAAATAAATTATATTTTTGTCCTTAACCCCTTGTTTTTCCAATCATTGCAATTATAATTAATCGTATTTATAATTGATTCAGATAAAAGTTTTTTAGTATTAATCTTAAGAGATGTAAAAAGTTCATACGGTTGTAATACTTGTTATATTAAAGTAGTTAAAATGAATTTTCTGTTTAAAAAACAAATTCACATTAAAGAATTCAACCATGATTTTCTATTTTCTATTTTATGTTTCAGTTGGAATTTATTTTGTATAAAATTGCGACAGATGATATCCATGTATATCTATAAACTTTTGAAAAATTGTGTAAAAATGTTTCGAAAGTCGTAACATGGTAACGAGTGCAAATAGTAGCCTTTCTTCGAAAATTCCTTAAAGTACCGTATCAACTGCCAGGATAGTCTCACAAACTAGTATGTAAGAGAAGAATATACACATATCATACAAATGTTTCCGGTAAAATATGACTTTCTCTTTAGGAAAAATTACATTTATAATGTTGCTAGCGAGTATCCGACATGCGAAGCAGGTACACCAGAAGGAAAGTGTTTTGTGTTTTAATTCGGTTTGTTGAAGTGCTTAGGAAATACAATATTTTGTATTTTTTCCGTCCGGTGCGTATACGAATAAATAAGAACGTTATACGACTCGTGAGCAGTTACATACAACTCTGTTCATGATTTTTCCTAATTTAATTCACACACTTGTGGAGAGATTGTCCCTGTGCTTTGTAGATGGTCATTGCAAATTTGAGTCGCACCGTAAATAGCAAATGTTTACATTCGAATAGTATATCTGTCGGAATCATCAGGATGCGCAGCAACAGAACATTTTCTCCTTTAAATAAATCGAGCGACGGAAAGCGAGACTGGATACAATTCGAGTACTCACTGCTCAATCCAGACGAACAGGCTTGAGCAGTGCGTACTTGAACGGTATCCAGTCTCACTTCCAATTGATCGTCTGTTTCTGATGCCTTTTTCTTTAGTGCTTGAGGCGTAGATCGATCAATCGCTCGTCGTTAGGGTGGCGTAATTAATTTTTCAACGAAAGTAAAGCTTTTTGAAGACTATTACAAATTCACTTGGAAAAAGAAAAGAAAATATATGCGCGTGATATCTAATACATAATGTCGACCGGCAATTGGAATTTCACAATCAACACCACTTCTTATGTCACGCACCAAATGAAATGTTACTGTTTGTATTTGATTCAATTCAATTCTGCCGCTAAACTATACGAAATACACACACCTGTTGAAACGTCTCAAGCGCCACCTATTGTAAAACAGTTGTACTAATTCAGGAACCTTCGCAGGCATGCTCATAACAACTCACCAAAGTTTCAATGCAGTCGGCTGAATGGTATAGGAACGCATACGTGACAATTAAAGAAACGAATATTTATTAATAAATAAAAAAAATATATTTTTGTTTCAGCTATCAGTAAAGACAATTAATGATTCAATACTAAAACTAACACGAACTCAGAGAGAGAAAAATATTAGAATACATGTAATACTGTAATGAACCTATTAAATACAAAAGTAAAAAAAAAGGTATTATAGTATTGTTCTTTTACATAAAAATGTTGATTCGAAATTTTTAAGTACCTACTTGTATTGATACAATTTTTTTTAGTTATTAATATTTTAATCACTAGTTTCAACAGAGATTTTTTTATGAACTTTCTGTAACATCCAAGCTGTGCAAAGAAACAGATTTGGTACATATATTTAAATACGAGTCACTTTGGCTGGAAGGGAGGGGGGTGTTGTGTAGGAAGTAGATACTTCGAACCGAAGACCTTCAATAATAAATAAAAGTCAAACACAGTAGTAGGCCTCCAACCATTTAAGCCGAGACCCCTTCAGGCGGCCTGGTTAGGTAATCCCACCGCAGTGTGTGTGCTACACGAGTCCGCCCTTGCCTTGTTGACAGTGAGCAATGACCCGTCACTAAACAACTGTCAACCCCCATCGAGACCCGGGGACGCCGCTCCGGGCCTTGACAAATACCTCGGGAAGCATTTCGCCCGCCGCTATTTTCAATTAAGCCGTTGGAAAAGACCAGCGCGCAGAAACCCTCCCCGCATCAAAGCGGTTCCCGTCCCCCTTCAAAGGCCGAGGGGGCCAGGAGGGCAACTGCCTGATTAAGGTCTGAGTCACTGGAAGGGTTGCGACCCCTAGCTCCCTCTCTCACCCCTCCCCCCCCCCCCCCAGGATCATAGTGTGTCGCGCAAGTTTCCCTTCCCGCCCTCTTGACGGTGTTTTTCAATAACAGCCAGTTGCGAATCCCATGTGACATGCAGTGCGTGGAAATACCCCCCGCAGCGTTGTCATCCCATTACGGGAGCCTGCGAATTACATCGCTTTTAACGAGCCGGTCCTAGACTAGGGATGGCGGAACCATTCCACACGTCGATGTATCGGTCTTTCGATACATCGCTTGAATTATATCGATACCGGTAAAATAACTGCCTGAAAAAAATTTCTATTTTTGATATATCGGTATATAAAAATATACAAACATTTACTCATGCTTTATTCTTTATAAACTTATTATTTAAGTAAATGTTTTATTGTGTTCTTTATACATCCGAGCTAATGCAAAGGAATTACCTGATATAAATTTAATTTTATCTAAGTGAGTTAAGCAATTTTTTTTATTATTATTATTCGATTATACCTTCTGTATATGTTTCGATAGTGAACTACACGAAACTGCAATTTTTCCTTTCCCCCCTCCTTTTAAATAACAATTTTTTTTTCTTCCCGAAGCCTTAGATCCACAATTTTACTATTTTTTCTGCCAAATTTATTTACACATAATTTTAATAAAACTATTTTTACTTGAAAAATATTTTAAATAGAACTATATATTATCGAAAAAAATATCGGTACCAAATTTTCGATATTTATATCTTGAAATATTGATATTTCCGATGGATCGATATATCGTTGCCACCCCTACCCTTAATCATTCCTCTCCGCGATACACCTAGCCCTTCGTGAACCTGCGTCTTTCGTCCGCACGAGCTCGTGTTACTCGTTTAGAAGGCGACATGGCGGGTGTTCATCCACTTTCTTTTATGTTTGCCACATTCCCCTGCTGTATTTTAGCCTGTTATTTTTAAGTGTTACGAGGCTGCTAGAGACGAGGGTCGGCCAGCGCCAGCCTGGTAGAATATATAGGGAAAACTTCATCTCCTGGACCGGGCGTGACATAGGTAGTACCCGTACCTCCATTACAACTATACGGGCCCGCCATTACCGTGACTCCGGGGCGCCTTGCTGTCTCTCTGGAGGTTTAGGCAGGTTCTTAGAGCACCGTCGCGTGTGAATAGATGACCAATTAAGCTGTGATCATTTTTGTGGACAGCCATTCAGATTGTTTTAATTTAAATAATAGTGTGAATATTGGTTGATAGATAAACTCTAATTAATAAATTTGGGCCATCTCTTCCAGATCTGTATTCCCACACATAGCAACATGATCCATAAATTTTTGTTCATATGTCAGATAATATTCATGTGACAAAGCAATAAAATAAATTTATGACTGAACGCAGTAAGATATCTGAGAAAAATGGAATAAAGGGGTGCCACTCTCTTACTGTTTAGCTTTATGAAGTGAAAATAACTTTTCATGATTTTATAGTTATTTATCGGAGAAAATAGTACAGTTAAAGAGTGATTTAATTAAGCACTCTTTTTCTTTAGTTCGTTCTGTAATCCGGCACTAATATATCCATGTAATTTTGGATTTTCCTTTTCTCATTTATGTTAGTATTTTTAACACTAAAACAAAAATAAAAGATAAAAATAAAAACATTGGCCGGAGCCCTGGGCACCAACACGCTTCTTCGTCCACCGATGATCACAAAAGTGACTATATACTAGGTAATGGCGCCAAAAATGAGCGAAAAAATGAGATCTGCGCATGCGCAAAATTCAGTCAACAGATCGGCAACGGAAAGGACACCAAAATCCGTCCCTTAACAATAAGACACTGGCCGTGTCCTATCGTGCACTAGGAATACGGTCAGGGAACATGTGTGGCTTGTCCAACACCTAAAACATTACTTCTGTGTCTATTATCTTGTAATTCCGGCCTCAAAAGTTCCACAGAGGCGCGTCGCCGACGCAGCCAGATCGGGTGCCCGGTGCTTAGAGGCGAAGAGGCGCGTGATGCGAGGGGCCAGTGTCGCCCTTAGCGCCCGCGCGTTGTCGGAGCTCGCGCGCCCGGCCAAGCAGCGACGTCTCGGGCGAGAACGAAGTGTCGGGGATGTTTGTATTCTCTCTCTCTCTCTCTGGTCGTCTGGCGACACGAGAGTGCGCGCCACGTGTCGCGCCTGTCGCCCGCGCGACGTCGGCGGGGACCTCAGAAGGACGCCGTCTGTCGCACGTGACGCGCATGTGGCGCGCGCGCGAGGAGCGACGGGTCGACGGGGGAAGAGGCGCTGAAACACGGCCGCGCGGCCTCGCTCAGGCCCGTAGCCGCGTCGCCCGTCGAGGATCTGAGCGCCGAACTCCCCAGGACCCGGCAGCCCGACGGCACATGCTCTCTCAAAGTCTTCGCAGTTACTTCATGTTTGATGCGTAACATCTTAGCTCTTGGGATACGGCACTTAGTGGGAGTCATTTCGTGAATGGAACGGAAGAAGGCGTGAACCAAAGTTCACAAACCCAAGCCAAAATTTTTATAGTTTTAACGGTTTAGTGAATTTTATCAATATGGCAGTATTTAAAATAAATTACCTTGTTGAAAACCTGGTCAAAAATACCGGGTTTACTATTTTATCAAGTCAATTTCGCTTATATCGGAGCCGTTTCATTATACAATTTAAAATTTCGCTGTAAACTACGTGTGATTAACGTCAAAAAATGTAGTCGAAAACACAATCTGCGTACATATGTATCACGCTCGGCATTATTTTAAAGAACTAAACGTTAAATCATCTGTCGGTTTCGTGTTTTTTTTTTTTTGCAACACGAGAACACTTTTTTTTTAAGTTAAACTTCTTTAGAGCCACAGTTATGTATTCATTTCGGCTACTCTCCACACGCCTACAATCTGTTCACAATCGTCTGTCCGCTTTGCGACGATGTTTTTCTTCGCACGTGAATAAACTGAACGCGGTAATTCCCACAGCCCAACAGACCCGACATTCTGACAGTCCGGCAGCCCCACACACCTCAGTTTGGCCGTTCAGGCCGATCGGAAGACCGAACTGTGCGCGATGACACAACTGAGAGAGTAACTGAAAGTGATAATCGCAGGACGGCAAATAACAAATGAAGTAGGGAGTCAGAAAACCGTTAGGTCGGCATTCCCAGACGTTCGGATAAGGAAGCGAACAAGCACTGCCTTGTTGGGATACGACCCCAACCTAACTCGCGGCGCTTTTTTCCTGAGGTTATTTATATGTATAACGTTTTCCTGAACGTGTTCATACCAAATCCCAGTAAGGTGACAGATCGGCAACTGTTTTAATAAACAGTGCCCTGCGCGAGGCTAGATCCTGGTTCCAACGCATTCTAGCAGACGTTACGCATCCGTCGATGCAATTGTTACGGCAAAAACTTTAGAGATAGCAGTACCATCGCACAAAAAACGGAACCGCTTTGCTAATTTTCTAATTTTATTTTTATGAACATTGAAGTGTACAAAATTTATTCCAGGATAGTTTGGCTATCATAAATTTTCATTTGGCACAACAATACATTGGTACGTCTCATGAAATTAAATATAATTGAGTTAATGGCACCAAACGCGGGTCCGCCATCTGGAAGAAATCAGCGAAAAAGTGAGCTCTGCGCATGCGCGGAATTTTAGCAACAGAACGGCATCGGAGAGGACACCAAAATCCGTTCCCTAAATATGAGAGATTTATCGTATCCTATCTAGAGGTTTGAGAGCGGGTTTTCTTGTTTCATTCTGATTTGTAGAGTTGTGTATCATTTCAATACATTTCAATTCTTTTCTTTAGTTTCTTTTCCTTACAATTAAAATCATTCAATTCATTTAATTTCGTTTCAATTTAAATCGTTTTATTTCATAACAATTAGTTTCTTTTGATTCCGTTTATGTTTTTTTCACTTCATTTCATTTATTTCATTTAAAGATAGTGTACCTACTGAAAGAGTTATGAGTATTTTTTTTACCTCTCATTTCTTTTCAATTCCTTGCAGCATTGGGTTTCCTAATCAAAAATTATTTTGGAGAAATGTTTTAGGTATAGGTGTAGCAAATGTATTCAACGCAGGGTTTTTCGTCACTGAAGTTTTGTAATGATTGTGAACTTCGTGTGTAAACCTCCACTGTGTGATTTATTCTTGGTTTCATCTCTAGAGTTTATAATTATTATTATTATGTATGAATTTTCACGTCTAGCGTGCGTTGTGGCCAAGCTCCTATTTTTTTCTAACTTTCACTTGTCGTGTCGAAGTCATAACAGATACATAACACACAAACATATATAATTAGTTCTGATGTTAGCTGTGCGAAGAATTAAATCTTTGACTGAATGTAAAATAATAACGTTAACCTTAACCCGTCATTGGTCGCATTGTAAAATGTTACACCAGTGGTCGCGCATGAGCATTTCGCTCACAGACTTAATTTTACGATTAGAGTCCTGCTTAACCACTTTTAAAAGACCAAATATTGTACTTATTGCAAATAAAACAACTCTGCTTGTTTAAATAATATTTAAGCACGATGATATCACTTAACATAAACAGTTGAACGCGTGCTAAAAATATGCAACTGTACCCACACGTGAAACGAAATTAATATTTTTAAGCATATTGATTTACCAAGTAGTTTAGTTTGGAAAGTTTTCCGTTTTTGGTTTCCGTTAGAATAAGAAATAGATTCTACCTCTTGCGGACCGTCAGGGTACGCGTGTTTCGTCGTGTTGACGTCACGGTGACCTTATATTCCATTGGCTCCTGAGCGTTTCGGGACTCGCGTGTTTGTGTCCGTCGTGGCATTGTGACCCCCCTCAACTTTCGAATCATTTCGAAAACCGGAGAGCAATGAACGCGCTGTGCTGGAAACTGAAACTCCCCCCTCCCACCCCGCAGGTAGCGGTGGTAATTTGTTAAGATGACCACTGCCTGCAGTGGGAGCGGGGTGGAGGGGGGGACACGAGGAGAAGTCGACCTGTTTCTCCCGACCGGTCACGATTGTTCCGGCAGATTCCAACTCGACCTCATCAGTTCGCCACTCCCCTCTCACGCCTCCCCTCCCCCCCCTTGCCAAAGTGGCATCGTGTACAGCGCTTTCCGATCACAGATTAGGAGCATTAGCCGCCAGACGTGAAGCCGTTTTTTTTCACCCATTTTTTTCTTGAATTTCACATACCAATATGGCGGACATTTGTTTATATTTGTATCGGCTGTCCTAGACTGCCTTTTTAAAAATCTGTAGTCAATCTGTTCGGAAGAAAATTAGATCAAAATATTAATGGATAATGTGTTTATATTAATACCTATATATATATATATATATATATATATATATATATATATATCAATAGTTGACATTCTTCTATAATTTAACCTCCATTACAGGTACAGCTGATATATTTGTAAACAAATAGCAGCCATTTTGGTACCAGTAGTACATTAAAATCCCCCTCCCATTTAGGCATCATCCCCCTGTAATAGGAACTTAGGCTCCATATTAATGTTTCCCTAATCTCTGGTTCCATTCTAGCGGGAACACTACCCGATCTCTTAGTCAGTTAGGTGTTCACAGTTGAAACAAGTCGCTCCGATCTGTGCCCCCAGAATCAATATAGAATTGGGGAAATTCACAGGCGAGTGAAATGAACTGCTGATTTCACTGATGATATGTGCCTGACTTCATAATCATGCGATCGGCAAGAAGGGCAAGAAGGAACTCATGTTTAGTTTTTTTTATTTTTTCAAATTAGGCACTCTTTTTTTCCAACTTTCACTGGAATAAAACATTGTAACTAGACTTACATTCGACATGTTGAGTTTCGAAATTGTTTTAATGCACGAGTTTACCTGAGAGTAGGACGAAAATTACACGTCTATTGCTAATTGAATTCATTGGCAGATATGGAATACGCGCATATCACTTTTACATTTAAAGCCACAGTAATATTTACAGTTTATATACATACACAAACATAACCTGTATATATAAACTAGTTTATATATACATAACTGTAAAAGTTATCTGCGCATGTGTGTAAATACATTGGGGTGCAAATCTGTTGGATTATAAAAAAGAAGGGGGGGGGGGGGTTGTCTCCAGAAATATCCGGAGGGAGGTGGAGTTGGCCCAAAAGTTTTTTACTTGGGTTAACCGAGACGTCATCTCTGGCTACGATGCTTGTATGATGTATAATGCCTTTTAATTTGGCCTGCATGCATGCAATAAGCAGAAAACTTTAAAAAATACAGGAAGTTTTCCATAAGACATAGTTTGGACATAAAATCCTTTTCACAGTCACGCTTTTGCATGTTACGGACAGACCCCTCTCAGTGAGGGGCTTATTAACTTTAGGGGGGGGGATGACCCCCCTGAAACCCACCCACGGGATAAACGCACGTGTATATATAGTACATTAAGAAACGGGGAGGGGTCCCACAAAAGTTATTTGCCCCCGTACAGTTAGTTTCTTTTGAAGGCCCTGGTTGCAGTGAATTTGCGAAAACTGGCAGAGAAAACAATACCTGGCCTAACTTCTAACTATGTACTTGCATGCGATTCCACTCCCTGCGAACAGTCTCACCAGTTTCTGTCTTATTCTCTAGACACTCTCACTTAATACTTTAAAGAAAATTTCTGAGCGAGTTTCAGTATTATGGTTTGATATGTAGAAAACTAACTTTTAAGACATAATTTTGATATCAAACAAAAATTTTCAAATTTTTGGGTTCTGGGTTACAAAAATAATGTTGTATGTTGAAAGAGTACTAAGAAAGGCTATATTCGTGTTGTAATCTTTTAAATAAAATTAACGGTATTGAATTAATAAATTGCTTTACAAATTAAAATTTGTAGTTTTTGGTTTAAAAAAATAAATATGATATTTTTAATTTTAGCATGAACTTATATTAAGTGTTCATGTAGTTTATAGATTTGGACTAACCGTTTGTATATTTATATAACTGTTAAATTGTAATAAATCAGTGGTTTTAGCAAAAATAAATTTATTAAATTATTTAACCAAAAATGTTTTATGAATATTTTTACGGCTAACTGGCAAACCAAAATGGTAAAACACAGAATACACGCACTCAGTTTACGCTAGGATTAAAATTAAAACTGGCCTTTGAACGTTTTTAACCTACTACAAAAATAATATTTATATTCTAGAACCTCTTATAGTCAATAAATCATAAATATTTTAATTTTTCAAATAAAACCACGGTAAAAAATAGAAAAAATAAGTAAAAAAAACTAAAATTAATTAATACGTTCTTTAAATGATGTTTGCATTGGAAAGGAAATATTTTCATTCACTTTCATCATTGCTGGTTTACATTGGTTATCACAGACAAACCTAAATAATGGGTAAAACAATATGAATACATAAACACAGAGAGAACAAGCCAATATCAGCTGATGTCAAAAGTTACATGCTTAGGAAACACAGATAATTCCCAGGAATGAATTTGGCCAGGACAAATAAATCACAGCACAGACGAACACAGTGGGCTGATAACGACGAGACATTTGCAACAAAAACAGTAAACACAGAAAAAAAGAAACGTTAACCTTGGACAACACATCGATGCACATACGAATCCAACAATTAAACTAAACAGACAATAAAAGAAACCACAATTACGACATAACTAATGAGCGTAGTATGTTACTAAACAGTTTAAATTTCTCAGAGTTATCTGTGCTGTCCAGAAATGTAATATGTGTCATTGGCTTATATTGGTTTGTTCTTCGAGTGTGTATGTATTCATCTTGTCCGTTTTTAAGAATTTTCTTTGTCAACCAGTGTATACAGCAAAGGCGAATGTCCATGAAATTATTCTTAGTCATTTGGAAATTTGTTCAGTTTTTGACAAGAATGACTGTCAGAACTGTATTTCAAAATGTTGGGCTGGCTATAACGCACTATAGGCTACACAGAAAAATATTGTCTGTACATTTACAAAATATTCCTCTGGAAAACAATTTCCAAGAATTAGTTTGTATTCCTACAAAAATGAGATTGTAAAGTGTTACAAAATATGGTAAAGGTTATTTTTGCTTGTATGAGATATGTTTTCAAAATAATACTGAGTATTTTTCAAACCACGAAAAAAGATAATCGATTTATTCAATAATTGGACTTTAGTTGTTTTATTATTGTGCTTAACTTAGTGATGTGCGCAGTAATTACTGGAAAGCTATCCAGGGAACGGCTTACAAATAACTTTAACTATTGGAGGTACTGGGACAACACAAAGCATAAATGCACCGGGTAAGAAATCCGAACCCAGTATTGCTGTAAACACTAATTTTGTAGTGATACGGCTGTTTTCGTGTAACTGTTAAAAAATGTACAAATACCTTAATTTCACGATAATATATGTATGTATTTTTATATATAGTGTAGGCTACACACCCTCACTGCGGTCCGAACGGTAGTTCTTACGACATGCGTGTTGCGGTGCGTCTAGGCCTCCAGTCGTCTCCTGGTGGGCGGGCGAAGAGAAAACGCTAATTAATTGTGTCGCCCACACGCTGGCTTTTAGGTCCAGCTTATAAACCACGCGGGAATTGCGAGAACGCTGCACGCAACCAACGTAAGAAAATAACATTCGTTTATAGACCGCGTACCTACGTCACAAAACTTCACCAAATCCTATAGCGCGAAATCGTTTAGCTACAAAAAAAAATAATATCCTTTCAAGTCCAGCTCCTTTATGAGCCACGTAAATCATAAAAAAACTAGGGAGTTTTCAACTACACGACTGATAATTGTTACTAAGCGTGGAGAGGGGGGGGGGATTTTTGAAGAGATCATAACGTCATGCACAAATTAATAGTGTCTTTGAACGTTTTTGGAATTATTCACTTGGAATAAAGAAGGGGAAAAACATATTTCAATAGTAGAGCTGGCACTTAATATCTTCTGTATTTCCTCGTGAGGCTGGACCCGCCTGACACAAGCAAAACTCTATTTACCCGAATTCTTTAACAATCAAGGACAAAACTTGCTTGCCCAGATGGGGCCTAACCTGTATTTAGATTTAGAACAGTATAACACAAGTCAAGAAAACTTTGAGGGGTAGCAGAACAATTACAACAAAAATAGTTATTTATGTTTAATTTTTATTCTACTTTTCTTTAATAGCAAAAATATGGATTTTTTAAAAAAATATAACTGACTTTATAATTACTATTTATTTATCTCTTTTTTAAAAAAACTTCAAGGTAAATATGATTATTTAATGCCAATACAAGTATGTATTTTATTGAACAAAGTATGCAAATTTGAAGGCTGTTATAACAATCACACTAAGTTCAAAATAATTTTGTCAACAGCCTGTACTAAAACATAAATGGGTCGATAAAAACCAACTTATTTGAAATCCATAACTTTAACGAATATTTTATGATAATCGGTGGAGCTAAAGTATTTTTATGGAAACAAGATAGCGATAAAAAACCAATTCGTTATCGTTGAAGCAAAAGTGTAGAAAAATGCACAGATGAAAACTTACTTTATAATCCATAGAAAGGCATCGTTGTTACAACAAGAGAAAAAAATATTAATGAAAAATATCACTACACTAAGGTTTAAAATCAAACTCTGAAACATTACTGGTTATTACAGACAAAAAAAAAAGTTCAAACTGCACTACCTAGCTCTCCAAAACTCCATCGTTTCGTTGACAGAAAAACTGTTTCTCTGAACTTTCCTGCGTTCGCAGGAAATCGAGACAACGATCTTCCGATCACCAAATGGGCTAGCGCACATCTATTATGGCGTCTCAACTTTGCTTCCGAGTGGGGGCAGAAGTGAACATAATAAAAATATTAATTTTTATAAATAATACTAGCTGTACTAGACACGCGTTGCTGTGCCTCTGTCTGGTTAAATGAAAAAAAAAAAAGAGAGAAAGCACACAATTTTTTTTTTTTTGTAATTGCGAAATATGTTTCACTTCTATCACGTGTACAAAGTTACACGTGCTCATTTTTTATTAAGGCAAAAATTTTACACAAACCAACATTACAGATATTTTGTTTTAACGCTAAAAAACGTAACCTAATATGTGAACTAGCATCAAAGCAGGATCGAAAAGAAAATATTTTCTGTAGCAGATATATTTTAAAAATATTGAATAAGGAAAAAATTAATAGAAATGCAAATTGTAAAAACACGTCAATATAATAAAATTAATCAAAAACTTAATAAATGAAAACATATATCAGACAACCGTCAAATAAGAAAAATATAAATAAATATATGCGAAGACGTGTAACCAAGGTAAATGTAATTAAAGAAAGGTTTAATAAAATGTGATTAATGCTGCTGGAGAAAGGTTAAGTAATAAAGATTTCCTTACAGGAGATGATCCAAAACTACACTGACTTATGCGAAGGCACAGAAGTTTATTGGGTAATTAGGGAGAGGAATAACGGATTTCTGAGCAGGAGTTTTATAGTAATATTTAATAGCAATAAACTGCTCTGCGAGACGTCACATATTTTGAGTCTCAGCACAGTTAAAGCCCGTAAAATTTTGCAGCTCGTAACTTGGCCGCCCTCCCACGGGGCTTATAAACACGCAAGAGACATCGCACAAAATAACGGGTTTCACGGCTTATATTTGCGAAAAAGAGATATTACAACGAATAATTTATAAAATAAAAACTACGAGGATGTAAAGAAAAGCATAATAATCGTTAGAAACTCTTAACCTAACCATGCTAAACCATCCTAAATGGCGAATTACTTGTTTTTTTTTAAACAAATAAACTGATATTAAAGACCCATGACGCTTTGCAGCACCATGTTATCAGCTCATTTTACCTCAAATTGCTGCCATTTGCAATTGCAATTTCGAGGCAAATAAATTCAATTGCTGGGAACGTCAGCTGTTGTTTTCTCTAAAAATTATTACACCTAGCATAAATAATGTTTAAAACTTTCTACATGTGTAAGAGTTCCAGAAATTATTTGGAGAGAGGCATGCAAAATAAATTTAATACACAATTACGTACACTATTCTAAAACCAAACTTAGTTCACCATGAGTTGGAAAAAGGCCATCTTCTCTCACTTGAGGTCAAGAGGGTTTATTTGTCAGATAACTTTCTTCTTAATAAGGTGATCTGGGTTCTATTTCCGACGGGTATATAACGTGTGGGTTTTCTCGGGATACTCCCGTTTTCCACATCTTTGCATTTCGTCGATAATCCATCTCATCGTTTTACTCCTGGCTCTTCTCTAATTAGCTCAATGCTGACAAGACGTTAAGCCCTCATTCACTTACACATTCATTTTACCTCTCAAAATTTAACACTATTTTACATAAAGCCTATATTATGAATTCACGAAATGTAGTGTTAAGAGAACTACTTTAGTATAAAGTAGTCGCGATAGAAAGGATACCAAGGAAAAGGAGGATTACCCATATTACGTAGACTATTCTACAACATGAAAGAGAGCTGTGATTAAGTGAACAGAATGGAATTTGAAAACTGTAAATTTGAAGCATACAGTGACGATATTTCCGTCAGAGGAGGCTTCGGCCTCTGACAGAGATATAATTTAATTATACAAACAATGGCAATAAAACCCTTCTGGAAGGGATACCTGTAAAATACTAGATGTGTTGTTGATGTTTAAAAAATGAAATTAATTCAGATAACGATATTTATTACGTCATGTCCACAATAAAGGTAACAAGGGAGATAATATATACACTTATCATAAAATACATGACTTGATAAATAACAACAGTGATTACAGCACGAGACATGACTCGGGTCTAATAAAACACCCGATAAATATGACGCCAAAAAAATGTTACCATTGGATCAACAACGGCCAAGAATACGATCATTCATGGATGGATAATAAATAGACAAAGACAGTACAAATTTCCAAGGGTACAATAAGTGATTAACATTTTAAAACATTTGGTTATAATTAATGTAACAACGTAAATAAATAATAACATTAAATACATTTACTCTGCTAGGGGAATTTTTAGTAATTGTTGTTTTATTAAAACTCTGTCGCAAGCTGCTTTCTCCTCTGACGGAGATAGTACTCTTCAAATTAAAAACAAACAAACAGAGAAGATCATCAAAGTCTCGACGGAAATGCAAGGCTATTTTATCAAGTGAGACGTAGCTGGAATTGGAGTCTGTAGAACATGGAAATCAGGTTAACCAAAAAATCTGGGACATACGTCATTACTGGTTCGCGCTGGTTGTCATAAGAAAAAAAACCTCAGGAGCGGTTAACAAACATGAGTACTAACCCACACGGAGAACAATCAATATCAGCTGATTCGTGGTTAGCCAAAACAATTCCTTGGAAGGAATTAAGCCAGGGAAAATATTAGGCTACAGCTCACACGAACACGGCATGTTGACAATTGCGAGACTTTTACGACCATAGCAGTAAAAATGGTTTGATAAATTTTTTTTGGAATAACGCCATTGTAGTTGCACTTTGTCCTGGGGAAAAAATTTAAAATAAGAATTAAAAATGAAAACCAAAATTCACAGAGAACATGCCTAAATCAGCTCATGTCGAACAAATGGACCCAGCGATGAAATTTTAACAGGAAATATGGACAACACAATCACGAATACACAGACGATCAAATTCAAAACCTTTTAAGATCAGACAGAACAAGAATTCCGCTGAAAGGAATTTAGTCAAGAAACACAAATAACAGCAGCTCTTTACAACACAGCGACGCACGGATGAGACCGGTGACTCGGGTGACTTGGATCGGAGAACAAGAGATGCGGAGGAATCCCAGCAGACTTGAGCTGGTCTCGAGGACCAACCAAGAGAAGGGGAAGGTTTCGTGAAGAAAAACACGACGATCCTTCCGGAGATACACACACCCAAGCCGTCGGCAGCACAGACTGCTCGTCCGCTGCTTCGCAACTGCGACCCGGGGGCGATAAATATTGCGTTGTTAAAAGTCCGTCGGGGCGGCGTGAAAGGTCGGCGGGCGCCCACGTGAGGGGATCACGTGTTACACTCGCCGCCTCGACGGCTCGGCACGAGCGAGCGAGCACATCGTTACGGGGCCCCCGTCCCGTCGTGCGGGCGGCGGGCTTCCGAGAGCTTCCCCGGTCCCACCTCCTCAACCACGGCTCACTCCATCATCAACCGCCAGCGCACTCGTCAGGACACGTTGTCACGAGCGTTCCTCAAAAAAACGAAATTCAGGGAAAAATCCCCTCTCCACCAGCGGGATTGCCGTGTCTCATTAACGCGCATTTTGTTCCGTCGTTCGCTTTGGGGCCGGTCTTCATGTTTTCACCAGTCGACTCAACAATGCAAGAAACGTGATGGGCAAACTTTACCCGCCTGCGTCCGAGCGACTAGTTGGCTGACGTCAGCGGTCTCCATATGCGAGAACGGTAGCCGATGAAGCAGCTATACATACTGTAGGTGCATTTTCGAGACGAACAGCCAAATACGATCTGTTTCCGTGTGCCTCGCTTATGAATTCGGAACGTCTCCAAAAGTTCCCTTTTCGTATAGACTCATTTCGTCAGAGAACAGTGGACGGTGATGGTGGCTCTCAGACCGGTATTCCAAGACACAAAATAAGGGTTTAGGTGTTGAATATGCTATGTACTCCTGTACCCTAACCGTATTCCTATTGCACGATAGGACACGGAAAGTACCTTATTTTTACGGAACGGATTTTGTTGTCCTATTCTTGAACTATCTGTTGCCCAAACTTCCGCGCATGCGCAGAGCTAACTTGTTCGTTGATTTTGTCCATCTGGCGGAAGCGCGTGTGGTGCCATTAACTCGTATATATTATGGATAATTTTATAATGTGATATTAATAATTTCACAGCCAAATTTTTTTCATATGTGTTTTTTTTTTCGAGCCCTTATTCTATAAGAAACTGTTTGAATTTTAATATAAAACTATACACTGTATTGACTATTTCTGCACATTCAGGTCTCCGTATTAAAAAAAAATTTACTCGACAAAACCAACCCCATTGAATTCTGTTAAGTCGTTCGGATTCTATTATTGATTTTATATTCTCTTCATTCAAACACGATGCTAACTATCCTATTTTTTATTGTACTGCAGAATGTATGCACAGCTAAAATCGAATTTCATATTCCTTACCAAACACCATTCATCAGTTACTGTCATAATAAATATAAAAAATTACCACAGTTGACTAGCTCCCGCGCTGTTAAATTGATCTACAAAAATGTTAATAGGCCCACAAAATATTTTACGTAGCGAACTGTAAAGAACAATGTCCCATATGCTTATACTCTGCTTGTGAATTGTTGAAAACATTTCTACCTATATGAATTCGGGATCCACACATTACTTACAAACACACAACAGTCATAAGTTAGAATTATTGAAAAAAATCCACATAAATTAAAACTGTCATAAGCTATAAGGATCATTATTTAGAAACACATAACTTATAAACACATAGGGCCTAATACCTAAACACACCACTTAGAAACGTTGTACCTTAGAAAATCATAACTTAAAACATTGACCCACCACGCCGAACCACATAACTTAGAATAATCATAACTTAAAAACACACACTATTTTACAACTTTTTTATCCGAGCGGGGCGGTTAGGTGCAGGGGTTCAAATCTCGGTTCAACCATTCTGAATTTTTTTTACTCTCTCAAGGTTTTTCGGAACACCAGGCTAAAATGCCAGGCTGGTTCCTTACTACATGCCATTGTAGATCCTTTACCTAATTTACCTGCGTTATATTTATTTTATATGTGTCCGTCTGTTATTACCTCGCCTTTGAGGCGAGCAGACCGAAATATTGTTAGTCGTTAACGATAGCGAAAGGAATGCTTTAAAATGCGTAGTGGGCGCGGTTAGCGTTCAGTCGCAAGCGATTTGGCAACGAAAGTATTTGGTAGATTTGCTCCAAACAACTTTTGTTATTTAGGTAAGAGAGTAAACTACGTTTGATAAAAATATACGTTGATATTTCATATACATATATAGATATATTACCCAAACATCAAGGAATAATGCCAAAACCAAAAGTGAAGGAAAGCGAAGAAGCAACGAGTGACACCCACATTTCTAACCGGCCACCCGGACTTCCAGATGCAGAGAGATGTGTGCGCTATCGACGAGGAGAGAAAGAAGCCCAGACAAATGCCACGGACTGGGTCCAGGCGGCACAGACAGGCGAGCTCTCACGACGCAATACGACGCCTCGAGCTGCAGCCGTCCGCATCGACCCGACCTGGCGATAACGCATCGAACATAGAATCAACGGACGTGGACAACCTCGAGAAATCAAGACATCGCACTTTGGAACTTGTATCGAATTCACGCGAAAACAAAAACTTTGCTTTAGTCGCCCCGACTTCAAACCATCTCAATTTTTCCCCCCATCATAATCATAATTCTTTATTGTCATGTAACACATAGTGCAATAGACATTGTCATAATATACAAAAATTACATAAATTACATATATATAAGCTTAAACTACCGTAAATTTACTCAAACTTAAGTTCAATTAAATTTACATCATTCCATTCGTCAATTGTATACAAAGGTTTAGATTTAAATCATAGTTCTACGTGTTTTCCTTAACTTATTGAAAGACGATGATCTTGTACTCAAAGGTAACCTGTCAAAAAAATTTACACTTATTATTAAAATTCGCCTGTGTCTTAAACAAGCGATTATAATTAACATGGTGTAAATAACAGCGTGTATTAATATCGTCCAAATATCATAATTTTCCTGCACTGCTAAAAAAAAGTAGAGTTCCTGAACACGTGATGTAATCTATGTGGCTGTCGTGTTGAGAGTCTCCAACTACTTATTGGCTTATGGGTTTGAGGCCTCGACTGTGGAAATGACGGCGTGCCGACGTTTCGATATACTGTGCTGCAACCATCTTCAAAAGTGATTAACATCGTCGGGGACACCATAATTTCCACAGACGCATCCTCGAATTGGAATCCAAGAATTGGGTTATGTAATGGAGAACATGTTAATCTACACAATAGCGTAGTCAATATCCAATAGAAAAATGGTATCATTAATTAATACATTAAGGGGCCCGCCTACCTGGTCACACAGACGGTGCGCAGAGCTTCAGGAAAAACAACGCGATTTCAAAACTACTCAAGATATCCGAGTGGGGTGCTGAGGCCCGAAAAGTACTTTTAATTTTGGATCATGTTTTTAAACTGTATTTCTAGAAGAGTTAAAATGGCTAAAACGCATGTTTTGAGAGTAATTTTTAGGCGTAAAACAACCAGTACAGATTATTAAAAGCACTTAAGGGACTTGCATTACACCTTTATCTTCAATTATCGGCCATATAATGTTGCGGTCACCGCTGAAATTTCACAGTTATCCTGTGACGACGAGAAGACTACGCGTCAATTCAGTGCCTTGCGCTTAGAAGCGATACCACGCTATAAATACCATCGAGCGTCGCACTTATCATCCCGCCTCACTAACACACATACACCCCTGACGAGGCGGGGCCCTTAAGAACTCAAATGTATTTATCCCTTTTTAGCGAAAACCACACAGTTAATCCATACAAATTTGGTATAATCACAAATGTTTTTCATTATTGAATAAAAAATAGTTTCGATAAAAATAGTTTATTATTGAATTATTTTTTATTTAAATTTTATATTATTATTTTCAATATTGGTTTGTTTATCTGTTTGTTTGTTCGAGTATAGCGCAAAAACTACTGGACCGATTTTGATGAAACTTCTTCTGTTTAAAACCTTATGATTAGAGTTAAAAAAAACTTATATAATTATATATTATCTCTCCCAATGACGGGAACCGGAGAAATAACAATAAAACCACTTTTTTTTTCACAACCAAGTGCAACCAATATAAGGTGAGCTTCCATGTCTACCAACACACGTTCTACCAATACTATTATGTGCCACATACACAATCTAATTTATTTATTCTCTATATCACAATCAATAACTATTTCACAATTGATGATCAATTTTTTATTTCATGATGTTATATATAAAGAAAAAATCACTAGGTGATTATTCGCACGGGGATACACACTAGTATTGCTTATTTAAAAAAAATGTTAAAAAATGAATAAGATATGCCATGGAACTATGGACTGTATTTATCCAACTTAGGGTTGATAACTTCCGTTAAACTTTAGGGAGGATAATAATATTTTTTAAGGTGTATGCACTTCAAAGATTCATAAAAATTATCGTCAGTCCGATGCCAATGAGCCGTGAAAATCAAGCTGTGTGTTTCTGCCGAAAGTAATTGTTGTATTCTCTGCAAGAAAGAGTGCACGGCGTTACTGTATTGATGGACCACAGGTCTGTGGCCGACCTGTAGGCAAGATAATTAAATGGCTGCATCCCCCTAGTTGGTGTCGGGAGATATACAGCGCCGCATAAATTACAAGCCGCACGCGGTGAATATGATTTACTTTTTTTGGTTTTAACTGCTGTTTACGTGCCTGCGAGTTTAGGGCGGCGTCAGTTTCGGCGTGACGTACAGCAGCCATAGATTACCGCTCGGCTCCGTTTCTTGAATTTTTTTATTTTTTATTTTTTTCTGTGGAAACGTGTTTTTTTCGGCATTCGCGATGTTCCCGATTGTATCGTCGAGACAAACGGTTCTTCCCACTCACGCCGCTTGCGACGCGCGATGTGATGAATATCTCAATTAAAATTACGACAAGGAAACAAAATACCCCTTGCAGTTAACACCGTTTTATTCACCGATGTTTCAGGAAACCACTCTCCTGATATGTTTATTTGCGAGAACACTGCGCACGGAAGAAACCGCCACCTCTTACTGTGAGAGTTATACACAAGCAGTTTAACGTCGCATGAACATAATCGGGATGCCTGCATTATAATTTATCACTTTGTGAGTTCAACCAAAAATTTATCAATGTTGCATGGTTATTAGTGTTTACTAATTAATGTTTATAACAAATCTATTTGAAGTATATTTATGAACGTAGACATTCGTTCCCAACGTGTATTCCAATTTCTTTTATTTTTTTATTTTTATCCTACTAATAAATAAACTTGAAAGTTGGAATTTTGTTACTAAATCATGTCTCTACTACTGAACTTATTTCAATGAAATTTGGAACAGTAGTATCCCGAAAACTGGATTATCATATAGGCTATACAGTTAGATTTTTGTCGTATATCTTAAAATTGACTTCTCAAAACAGACAATTTAGTTAACGTTAGAGGGTAGACCAATAAAATTCTTAAATATTCAAATACCATCAAATCCTCAGTACTCAAAGGAATAAATATTTAAGGAAAATGTTCCCAAGAAAAATATTAGAGTAAATAAATTAAATTAAAAACTTCCACACTGATAACCTCTGAAGTTTACTAGGTCAATTTTTATCTTCGTACATATCCTGTTGCCATTCCTCAAGATATTGTATTTGAACATATAATGTTATAAATAAAATTAAATAAATATTTTTTGTTGAGTATCAAAAATTTAGAGGGTTGAATGTTTCAACACTATAAATAATATTTTTTTTTGACCCTTGAGACATAGATTTGTTCGAGGGGTAGATATAGTAGAGGTACATTTAGGATTCGAGATTCCGATTTGAGAAGATTTGGATTTCGTCCATCACTATTTAACCTGTTTTCACCTGCACCGGTTATTCAGCTATGTGCAAATCAAGTGACATTGCCAAAAACCAAAATCATATACAGTACCTAGATCCATGTCGGGATCGAACTTGGAATATTCACAAGCGCGGGACACATACAGCGACGTTGTCGTAGTCGTAAAGTTTTTCATGGATACCTATTTATATATTTCTACCCCTTCCTCCCTTTTTCATTTCGCATACCGCACACGTACACAATACAGAATGTCCATAAAAGAATGTACCAGTTTCAATGGTATATTATAGCAGTTTAATTTAGACTATTTACATAAAATCATACATAAAATTGAAGGTAAACTAACCTAGATTTTCTTTCAAATGTTTAATATGCGCACCTTTAGTTATACGGGGATGAATCCAATCTAAAGTTCAATTCATCCCACACTTTGGTAACGGAAACAATAGCACCTTCAATTCTGTGTCTCAATCCTGGCAAATCATTAGGTAGCGGTGAAACATAGACAAGAAATATGTATAAAGCCCCTAAAGAAAAAAAATTACCATGGCGTTATGACGGGTAAACTCGGAGGCTAGCGGAAAAAAAAAAGCTCCGACGTCTCGAAGTGCCTGTACCATCAGCGGACATTTCACCCACATGAGGGATCACGATTAAACTTTAAACGAAACGCTCGTTGAACTGAAGTTACGCATTCACTCTTAGAAAATTGTAGAACAAAAAAAAAAACCTTTTACGCTCAGGAGTCGCGATTCTGCGCAGGTGGCGCTGCGAACGAGAAAAAAAAAACTATTTCAATTTATACTATTAAAAATAATTTATAACTGGAACATTCTTTTATGGACATTATGCGATTTCCGTCACTACTCCGTTTACATTACTTCGCCGTCCATCGTCACAAGTGTCCTCGAAACCCGACAAGATGCTTAAAAAAAAAAAAAAAAAAAAAAAAAAAATCGTTTTACGGAGTTTTACGGTGCTGTACCTACGGTGTTGTACGCCAGAATCGGCGCGGGGATTCACAGCTTCGCGCCGACCGGCTAATTACCGTGGGATCGCGAACCCAGCACCGCCTGGCAGGCACGAGTTTAATTGGCGACGCCCGGGAAATCGATCATTTTGGCGCGGCCGCACGACCAGTACCCTCCCCCTCCCTCCCTTTTACAATTGCTCCAACAACCTTCCCCCCATACACCTTTTTTTATTTTCCTAAAAAAGAAAATACACTCGGCCCCCAACACGTTGAATTATAAGCTCCTCTTATAATTTTTTTCATTTGTGCGCGCGTGCTCATACATTTTTTTTTTCCATCTCCGCTGTATCTAATCCCGACGCTGAAACCGCCTCCAAGCGAAAAGTCGTGTCTTGTCCGACGGGTTTCGTAGCTTCAGGCCATCGACACAAGAGAGACAGAGAGAGTGGGAATATATATATATATATAATTTAATGGAGAAGGAAGGACTCGGAAACCCGCTGACCACTACTGAGGTCCTATTTTTCCCAGCCGCGGAGGTTAACATCCTTGACGGGTCGGTGACGTCACGGGATGGTCGTTCAACTCTCCCGATTCCCCCCCCTCCCCCTTCACCAACTAATTCACGCGCCGACCAGCGGGGTTCCTGTGGGGACGAGAGAAGGGGAAAATTAAATGAATGACGGCGTTAACGTCTCTGTCGACGCCGTGATCGTGATGTACGACGAAGGAGGTGTGACGTACACGAGGACGGAGCATCCAAGGAATCACGGGAGAGGTTAAGGGAGTACGCCGAGGAAACCCACCGAGCGTTCGCTAAAGTTGCTCACTTGCGAAAAATCTTGGGTTTGATCCTGCCGTCGGAAATCATGAAATGAATAACTTTGGTGAGAAGCAATATACGATTACTTTTTTTAAATTATTGTTTGAATAAATTTTTTGTTTGTTGATAATTCACTATCGAGCCAACTATTCTCTCTCAAGAGTTTATTGACTTTTTTTTGTGTTTTTGTTTTAGCTTTATTAGATATTTATTCCGTCCTTGGAATGAAAAGAGGAGGGGTAGAAATTTGTAAGTTATTTTGTATTTCTAAGTACTACTAATAATTTGAATCCTGGAATGTATATTTAAAAGATTTGTGTTTCACACGTAAATAAAAAATTCCACAATACGGTACAAAAGAGGGAGTTTTTAATACAATTATTATAAGCGTACACTCCAAATTCATAAAAACAAAGTATAAATGTGAAACATAGCATATTATACATTAAAAATGAAATAGGAGTATGTTTCACTATTTTGGTTCTTAATGTGCCTCTAAATTAAGGGAAAGAGAGGTTATTAGTGTTATTTTATCAGTTTTAATAAATCCTAGAATACTCTAAAAAGTTAACTAAAAAATCTGCACGTACGTAAGCATTCTGAACCCTAGAGTGGTTTCAATATGAATGTATTACTATTGTGCCGTAAATTAGGGATTTAGGCACATTTTATTTAAAATTCTGTAATCTTAAATATTTTTTGGAAATATTTTTTTTTTCTCTCTCATCTTATTTTCTTTACGGCCAGGCCCTCAGCCTCTGTTCTCAGAGGCGAGCTGATTCTCTTTCCCAGCCTCATGCTAGGCTAGCATTCTGGCTAATATTTCTCCCGCCTCCAGGCACGTCGGGGCCGGTAACTTTATTTCTTCGCGTGACTTCTTTTGCCTACAGCAGCTTGTGAAGCAGTGCTGAGCCCTGCTAACTCTGTCACGAATCGGTATAAGGTTCACTAGCAGCAAGACACGACAGGAGGATCCCGTGGGCCTTGTGTCCCACAGACCATGCATTTTTTGAAGCCATCCTCCTCCTCCTGCTCACCCACCACTTTCTTCTCAGAAGTGTGGCTAGGGGCGACGACCGCACGGGTACGTTAACCGAAGTCAAGGCCATCTCAGGCTTGACAGCCGCAGTTACGATTCTGGACTTTAGCGACACCTAGCGACGGCTGTGGTAACTAATGCCACTTGTGGGCGTCGGCAGCGCCGACACTACCGCGCTCGCGTGGAGGTAACGACAACTTTTCCCCTCCTTATGTCTCAGGCCGCTAGGTGGCACCACTGGTTACTCCATTAGCCCTAAGCTTGACACTCTCGTCGGTCACTAGTCGATTTATTAGTACTTCTGCTCGCCACCAAAAGATAGCGCCTCAGTCGCGCAGTCACTCCAGTAAGATCTAATTTTTTTATGCCGGACACCTTCGGGTGGACTCGTTAATTTTCGGCTCAGAGCCTAACCCCCCTCCCATTCTCTAGGTACCCCGCGCTTATGATATTCTGGTGATATCCCGCGCTGAACTTACTTCGGTGCGCGCCTCCTGACTGACTGGTACCGTTTGTATCTGCGATCTTCGGCGAATCATCGACATCGTATATTATGTAGTCTTCTCAGACTAGAGGGATGGAGTCCCTAGCTAAAATTATTAACCAGTCAGTAGTTTATTTGAAAGTAGAGAAACTTAGTATTTTTATATAAATTATTTTCTAATTAATCATGATGACTTCCGTGGCTACCGCGAATCGTGGTTCGAGTTTGCGGAGACGAGACGCCCTCTCCTGAGCGCCAGGACCAACACCCTGTTTTGGTAAGTCTTGACGTCATCCCCCCCCCCCCTTTTAATTTCCCTCTATTGGCCTTTTGCGCCATTTATGTATACTGTCTGGAAACAGGTCTAATTCTTTGGAATTTGGACTTCTGTTTCAGACAGGGTTCCAAGTTTGGGGCAACCAAAATCCTCTGCCAGAACCTCTGGAGTCGGTTCCTGCGCAGAATCCACCATCTTTAGGCCTACTACCTCGATCACCGTCTACTTACAGCCCCGGGTGATACCCGCATAATTCTATCTTTTTATTCACAAACTCAGAAATAGTGTAACCCAGTTAAGACAGCGGACAGTAAAAGCAGTTTCAGGAGAAGAAATTTATATTATGTTTTGGAAGGACTATATGTACAACCTTTAAAGTTACCAATTTTAATTTCATTCTTGTTTTTAAATATTTTAATTTTTGTTATACATTCAGGGCCGGCCCTATCGTATATAACGTTAAGGAATATCATATAATAAGTGTAATTGTGAGTTATGTAAATAAGATCACTTATCAATGAAAAACAGACTTTACTAAGGAAAATTTAATCTATAAAAAAGAAAGAACAATGATTAATAAAATAAGGAAGTCTATAGACATAACAGTTGTTTTTATTTATTTAATATATAATAACGATCCTTTTACTCCCAAGTATTTGTAGGGAGTCCCTAAATTTTCTTTGTTTACTCCTAGTGTCGCCTCTGTTGTTGACTTTTATAGTTATTAATTGAGGGCCCCAGTAATCAAAGCTTCCAAATCTTTTAACCTTATTATTTAATTATTCTTTAAGACACTAGGGGTAGTACAAAATGGTAGCAGAGCATGGTTACGTCTATAGGCATACCTAAGTTGAAAGGTCATACCTAAAATTAAAATGAAAAAAAAAATTGAATAAAAAAAAATTTATTTTTTTGTCACTTAGAATATTTTTGTAATAAGTAATTTGTGAACTGTACGCTGATACACTTAGTAGCTAAATTGACCATTGAATTTTAAAATTATCATAAGTTTTGCTGCCAAGAGGTAGCTGGCTGCCCACCCACGCGACTCAGCCCGCGCGCGTGGCTTATCAACAGAGACGTGTCCGCTGGACAAGATACTCCCCCCCCCCCCCCACTCCCCTTGTTAAAGGTGCTACGCGCCAAGGTCAGTCCTGCCGGCTGACGTGACGTTCATTGTAGGTACCGTGTTGTGCAAGCTAACCTGACAGCTTGTTACACCCGAGTACACTGTTCATTTCCCGACGCGCGTAGTAATAATAATAATAAATTATGATGGCACACTATATGTCCAAGATATTTGATTTTATCTATTTATTTAATTTAAGATGTATGAAATAGATTAAACAGTTTACTTACTTTACAATAAAATAAAACGTAAGCACTATTTGTTTGTTTACTTAGTAAGTAGACAGCTTTCACTATACTTTTTAATTAAAGAAATAATACATGGTGTGCGGGGACCTTGATGAGTTTAGGCCCCACTTGGTGTGTCAAATTCATATGTGGGGAAACCTTACTGCTTAGGCTCCACACACTAAAAACGTTGGGCTGTGTTTAAAACTGTGTAACAAATTTTATTTTTTACTTAATTGTGTGGCTCTCTACTGGTAATGCTGATATCATGTAGGTCACAGTTAGGTGTTACTTAATAGGTTATAATCATACATAAATATACACTGTGGTAGATGAAACTACAAATAACATAACACAACACTTTGAATATAGTATATATAATTATTTTTATTCCCAATGTAAAACGATTTCAAAAATTTCAATCTTATTAATATACTTAATTTAATTACTATTTATATCCAAAACAACAACCTAACTTACAATTGACATCATATGAATTCAATAAAAGTTCAATTACCAGGAGTTATGTTGCGCACATTTAAATATTTACAAAAGTCTTTATTCGGGTTCGTTGACACTACACAGTTTTAATTAATGTTTTAGGGAACTTAGGATCAATTTACCTCGGCTAGTTAGGTTCAAAAATGTCATCGGTAGAGCTCAGAGCCTCTCATCTATAGGACCACTGAGTCTGTTAATTAGTGTGTAAATTCGTAAAATTTATATCCAAGTATTATTTAAATCTTATATAAAATCACTTTAATTCAGAAAATCAATGTTTATATTAAGTTTCGGCGACGATGTGACGTAAAAACGGGAGTTGCGTGATTGAGTGCATAAGATGAGGACACAAAAATCTGAGCACTTTTATTACTCACGTTATTCACTCCTATATTATTTATCTTTTTAGATAAATCCTATTCCAATATTCTGGACTCCCTAATGGTTCATAATTATCATCCTCTATCCGGGATGCCTGATGCTAAATAGCTAATTTTCAGGATTTAAAATCGCCGACGTCACGAAGTTGCCGCTCATTCAGCTGGCCATTAAGAACTCTCTTTCTTACTAGCTTCTCAAATAAACCAGTAAGACTCAACTTTTAAATGGTGGCCCGTGATTGGCCAAAAAACCAAATCGGTTACTTAATTTCTTAACGAAAACGTAAACTCCGAACGCAACAATTGCGCGGATAACAAAATTTCACTTATAATTTAAATAAACAAATATTAAAATCATAATTTTCATAATACATAAACGGCGTTAATTTTACCGTTTACAGTTTCCAAGTCCATTAGTCCTTAGAGGGGTATCAACAATACCTAGTTCAAATAGTCCGGTAAAAATCCAAAGAATCACTTTTCCATAGACATACATAACAATAAATTGCCGTTTCTGAAAATAAATAATATTAGACATAGAGCAAACAAAATAAATAAATCGTAAATAATAATAAATAATTAAACTGTCAAAACAAACATGTTGCAGTACAATGGTCTAGGTCCTCAAATTTAATTTACTGTTATTCTACTCGAAATTAAATTTGAAAACTATTTGGTCTTTTAATTTTTTGATGTGATACGTACTTTGCACCATATTTATGAATTGGTAATTTAGAGCTTAGATAAACTTATAGTGTTTGCGAGCAGATTTGGACCTACTAATTCAAAGCCAAATCTAGATGCTGAAAAATGGATGGATACGAAATAGGAAATTTAAATACCTTATTACCACAAGTTCAAATTCTCAGCCAAACTTGACTGTAATTTGTATAAAAAATGGAATTATAAACCTTAATTTTAATTTTATTTGTTTGATGCCATGTGTATTTTGCAAGTTATTTGGAATTTTCACGACGAGTTTAGTAAATAAGTGTTTGTTTGTCAATTTGGACCATCATGCAAAAAGTAAGAGATACTCTTAGATACCAATTCTCATGGAAATGTAAGGTCTTGCAGTTTTTTACATGTATAATTAACTAACTAATAACCCGCGGCTTCGCTTGCACAATTTCTGAGTAATGCTAAAATCTTATCATTAAAAAAAATTATGTGATTAATTCGAAACATTTTTCCGGAATAAATAAACAAAATAAACTGTCAGATGTATACAATATTTATTTCGTAACATAACTGTTTAAGAATGATATTTTTAGAGTATTTATGAGTAGGCTCTTTTTTTAGTATATATTAACCATCTTATTTTAAAACTTCTGATTTGGAGTGGCCAAAGATATGTTTTACCTTGATTAAATCATAATTAAATTTTTTTTAAAAACATCTTAAACCCGCACCTCAATTATTTTAACAAAGTTTATGCCACAAATACACTGAAACATTCATTTACTATGCTTTGAAATATTCTCAAAATTATTAAATAATTTCACCTTATTACAAATACCTCACATAATTTAAGGCTATTTGTTACAATTACATATTTATTTGAAATAGAAAACTCAGATACCTATCAGTTTGATTATACAACATATTATTTGACTCATAGTTACCCCTCACCTCTTTTCCCACAGGGATGCCAATGTAAAAATTAAGAACCAAGTAAATATGGCAATATCTACTAACCAAACAACTGTAGATATGAATTCTAAAACCATTATAATAAACAATTTTTTTATTGAGTTAAAATTATTTTTGCCAATAACGATTTAATAGGATCCATAACTTTATATTTTTTAAATGATATTAACCCCTGTTACAACTGAAGATGTTATATTTCGGAAAATGTTGAATAAGAGAAGGTAGGTTAAGGTATGTTTATTTAACATTTCCTATTGTTAAATTAAGTTTTATTTTATCACAATATATATTTTTAATGTTGAAACACTATTTTCAAAATTTATCATTTTGGATAGATTTTGCATGTCTGTAAATAATACCTGAAAACTTACATTCCGCTTGATTAGCTTCAGAGGTAGGCCTACTACTTTTTCATTTAAAAAATCCACTACCTTTTCACCCCTATTACATTGACTATAGAAAAATGGTAAAGATTAAAACTAATACTAAATCATGATTTTTACCTAATTCTTGCTTAGTATTTTACCTTGAAAATAATTTGCTTGGATATATATTTTACTGCTTTAAAAAATAACGTGCTCCTGTTTCACTGCCTTTCGGGTCGAATATCGACAAAAAAGTGAAATAACTCTACATTATTATTTACGTTATTTATGCTAAGCTTCTTACATCCTGCTTTATTTGTTATGGAGCTAAGAAATTTTAATGATAAAACAACTTACTCCCTTTTCCAACCCTTCAAAGACGAAAGCCAGAAAAACTGAAACAAATACAATTCGTTACTTTATGTGCTTGTTATTCATTCTTAATTTCTAACACTTAGGTCTAGTAAATTCGGATATATGCATTTTATTTCTTTGCTTCTAACGTTACCTCTTTACATCCCTTATGTGATGAATCTTGCAATTAAGTAAAATAATAATTTTAGTTTATTATTTTTAATAATTTAATTACATATAACTTAATTAGCTTCGGAAATACGATAGTAGTATATAATAGGGGTTCCGAGCGCACGGCGCTGGCGCGTGGATTGTGATTGTCGGTCCGCCATTTTGGATTGTGACGTCACGGCGGCCATCTTGGATGAGTGTAACGGGACACAGCGTAACGGGACAAGTTTTACCTTGACCTTTGACCCTCAAAATCCGCCAAAATTGGCCAAATTTGCCCAAAATTCTTTAAAAATTCGCCAAAATTTCCATTTCTGTGAAAAAAAATTCCGCCAAAAAATCTCAAAAAATTCCACAATTCAAAAATTCCCGTTTTCGAGAGAAAAATTTCCCGTTTCGAGGGAAAATTTCCCGTTTTTAGTCCTTAAAAATCCCAGCGGCTATAAATGTCCATATGTAGGCTTAAGCATCCATGTCTACAGCCTACGATAAGCCTCTGACGTCATCATGGATTATGACGTCACCGTTGCATTTTCCGTTACGGTCGCCATCTTTAACTTTTTTATTTATTATCCGATTTTAATGAAAATTTTTTTAAAAATTATAAAAAAATTCATTTAATAAAATTTTAATAAAATACTTATAAAAAATATACTTTTACGACACGTAGTTCGGAGTCCTCGGTTCGAACCCGGTGAGGGCAAACAAATAAAAATGGCGACCGATCCTTCCCCCTAGGTGGGTGCTAGCAGACTGACTCCCACCACTTTTTTTCAAAGCATATATATCGTCACCTAGTATGACGTCATGTCCGCCATCTTGTCTTCGATGCTGGAAGCCATCATCATTGTATCGTCGGCGAGAGTGCGCTGACGTCATGTTAGTTTCGTTCTTATCCGCTAGAGTACAGTAATCATTTATTACTATGACACCCGCCATCTTGAAATTCGGCCGCCATCTTGAAAATCCGTAATTATTTAGCTAGAAATTCGGGAAAAGTTCCAAAATTCATTAAATAAATCACTCATTAATTTACATATTGATTCGATCGATTCCTGTCCTCGGTTCGATACCCGATCGATGCAAATAATCTTAATTTTTATGTAAAAATACCTAAAAAATGACAGGTTCGAAAATAAAAACACTGCAAGTTCTTTTACAAACATAATATTTATTACATAATTTCTATTTTACTACAGGATCACCTGCGAAGGTTAGCAATCTTACAAACATTTAGGTCCGCATAGGCGTGAAATGACTAATTCTTAGCTCCAATCGGTTTATACAAGACAGAGTCCAACCAGATCCTTTACAGACATAGTCCTCCTCTTCTTGACAGAGTTTCTGGATACCTTGTTTAACAGTTTGCTTGACATCGTTAGAACTGTAAATTACCGCAGCCGATGTCTTGAATGCACACTTCTTCACTTTGTCATCGAACGGATAAGGCTTTCCATATATACAGTCCAACCACAAGTTATATTTCAAAGGTCCGTTTGTTGCTACGTCATCAGTAAGCTGATTGATTATGTCCTGTCTGATATCATCAAGAAAATTACAAATGTCCTTTGACTCACTTAACGTACTTGGATAATAGTAGTCTTTCAATGTTCCACGAAATGCAGACTGCGCCAAGTAGAAGCCATTATCGTTCACTTGTAATGCTCCGATCACAGTCTTATGTTTATTTTCATGTTCAGATGCCACAGCAATCGGTTGCTGCACATCAGTTTTTTTACTTGTACGCTCACGAGTCACCAATCTAAACTCAGGAGTCGTAATTGCTGCAGGTAGTTCAGCAGTAGGCGCACGGACTTCACCTTTACAGTTTATCGAATGTCGGCGCAAATTATCAATTCGAGTAAACCATTTATGACACTCGTCACAGCGAAACTTCATGCGAGAAGGATTCTTCGTACATTTACTCCTCTCATGTCTCCGTACATCATGTGCAAATGCAAACGTCATGTCGCAGTAGCCACAAGGATGCCTAGTTGAAGACAAACCCGAACCAGATGTCGCTGTTACTGCAACTGAATCATTTCCAGGCATACTCTTATGCACATCAATGCATCGTTGTTGTATAGAAACCTTTACTTTCTGCCGCACTGCAGGTCCTTTACATGTCTCCAAGTGATGCTTCAAATTAGCATTTCTTGTAAATTGCTTGCGACACTTAATACAACCAAACATTTTACGATAAGGGTTCTTGGCACATTCTCTCTTCTCGTGTCGACGAGCATTGCTGATGTTTGAGAAAATCTTTTCACAGTAACGACATCGATGTTCGTTAGTTGTTGACGATTCCCCATCCATTAAAGTCTCCATCGAGGGCGAAACAGCGTTCGTCGAGGTTTCCTGTACAGTCAGCACTACCGGCATTAAAGTCTCTTCTGCTGGTGGTATCACATCTGTTGAAATCTCCTCCAGTGTTGACGTCATCGTTGCCAACGGGATCTGCTCCTTCTCCGTCGTAGCTGTCGTCAAGGTTCCCGTAGACGATGGTACAACCTCCGAGTTCAACGTTAAAGTCGGTAAAGATGCCATCGAGTTCGCAAGAACAGGTAATTACGCGATTTATGCACCAGATTAAACAAACTAGGTGATCCTTACACCGCCGACGTCAGTAACAAAACTGAGCGTCCTGCTGTCTAGGACTCGCTTATATACATGCACCGTATGGAATAATACGCTAGTCAAATCAAGAACAATTTATTATAATACTAGAGTCAAAACAACATTAAAATTAGAAGCTCCATCAACAAAAAGGAAGCACATTCTGGAAGCACCGACAACGAAAAGGCAGCACATTTGGAAGCACCGACAACGAAAAGCCAGCACATTTGGAAGCACCGACAACGAAAAGGCAGCACATTTGGAAGCACCGACAACCAAAAAGGCAGCACATTTGGAAGCACCGACAACGAAAAGGCAGCACATTTGGAAGCACCGACAACGAAAAGGCAACACATTTGGAAGCACCGTCAACGAAAAGGCAACACATTTGGAAGCACCGACAACGAAAAGGCAGCACATTTGGAAGCACCGACAACGAAAAGGCAGCACATTTGGAAGCACCGAAAACGAAAAGGCAGCACATTTGGAAGCACCGACAACGAAAAGGCAGCACATTTGGAAGCACCGACAACGAAAAGGCAGCACATTTGGAAGCACCGACAACGAAAAGGCAGCACATTTGGAAGCACCGACAACGAAAAGGCAGCACATTTGGAAGCACCGACAACGAAAGGGCAGCACATTTGGAAGCACCGACAACGAAAAGGCAGCACATTTGGAAGCACCGACAACGAAAATGCAGCACATTTGGAAGCACCGAAAACGAAAAGGCAGCACATTTGGAAGCACCGACAACGAAAAGGCAGCACATTTGGAAGCACCGACAACGAAAAGGCAGCACATTTGGAAGCACAATTGAATAATGAAGCACATTTTGGAAGCACCATCGAATAAGGAATCACACTTGGAAGCTCCATCGAATAAGGAAGCACACTTGGAAGCTCCATCAACAAAAAAAAAAAAGGCAAAAAAAAGGAAGCACAAGTTGCCAGATCTAAGTCTTAGTTAGAAATCAGAATACAAGAAATAAAAACATTAAATTTTTATAATTTAAATTATTTATTTTATTTCTTTACATTATACAAATGCAAGTAAAACAAGCCATTATTGTATGTAGCCAGCTTTCCTCAGTTCCTTGAGTATGAAGGATATTTCTTTGATGCACGAATAGTTTCCTGCACAAAGTGAACCATGTAGAAGTCTTAGCCGGTCAACCAATATGTTTGGATCTTTCCATGATGTGTAATCATTCTCTTCTACCACCATCTTCCTTGCACGTTTATAATAAATATTATGATCTCTGGAGTCTTCCGTTTTACCACCAACCTCAGGATAACTTTCATTTTTGAGACGGTGATCATCACAAGCTTGATCAGATTTATTTAATATATCACGTCGTTTCCATCGTTTCGGTCTCAGGACACCGCCACAATCTTCGATCTTGGCAGCTTTAGGTGCTTCATCATAGTCTATGTCTTTGTCAACAGCCTCAGAGTCACTGTAACAATCACCGTAGAAGGAATCGTCTTCACCCAATTTACCGTAATAATTCGATGTTGATGATGTTGTAGTGTCTTCATCGTCTTCATCGTCTTCATGCTTCCTTTTTAGGAGTCCATCATTTTTACAAAGTAGGAAAGATCTACTTGAATTCGGCTGGAATATATTCTCACTTTTCACGTTAAGGATTCTTCCATTGTCTTCATTCTTCCGTAAATCATCAACCTCCTTCAATTTAAGTTCTTTGTCGAGATCGGAAGAGCCAAGAAAATTATTGTCGTAATACAGATCACTCTTCCTTAGGCTAGTAGATTCATCGTTGTCCTCTAGCTTGTACGCAGGCTTGGCGCTACAAGTTCTGCCATGTCTTTTTAGGCTCTCTCTCCGCGTAAACGACTTGCTACATCGAACACAACTTATCATATTGCGCAGTGGATTTTTAACACAGTCATTCTTCTCGTGTTGTCTTTTATTCTTTCTCAAGATAAACTCTTTACTGCAAAACTTACACCTATGTTCTTTCGATACAGCGTCAGATCCCAAATCGGAATTCATATTAGTTACTGAGACTAATGCCAGATACCAAATGAGTGTTTTAAATTAGATCCAATACTTAAATAGAAATTTTTTCATATTTCATCAGCGAGAATTAATATACCTCATGCAAAAGTACTTTATGCATGTAGTTCGGCTTTTCAATAACAGATGTCGCCACATGTTGCTTGCAGGTAAATAATATTTAGTTCTTTTATGCGGGATGCGGGATGCTCACTAACGATCGCAAAAGAAGGATGGCTTCGCTAGACTCCAAGGAAAAGGAAGTTCGTCTTGCATGTTGGTGCTCCACAGATGTCTCATGGCGTAATATTAATTTGACTGAGTAATGATATTTATTAATTCCACCTGATAAAAATATTGCAAGTTTTGATTTAGTAGCAGAAATTATCGAATTAAATGTAACTCCAAATAAAATAACATGTCTCATTAGACAAAAAAAAATCCATGCAGAGAACGGTTTCTCAGAATAGTCAGAAACACTTGAAGAAACCACAGGAATGATTGCAAGAACACGGGAAAAACCATAAAAATATTGACAAGAATAATCAGGAGCACACGGAGAAAACCATCATAATATTGCCAAGAATGATCAGGAGCACATGGAGAAAACCATCATAATATTGACCAGATTAATCAGAAGTACTCGGAGAAAACCACCACATGTTTTCTTTGATTTCATAAAATTACAGGAAAAAAAAATTAAAAATAAAAATAAATTAATTAAAAAAATAATAAAAAAATGCATAAACAGTTTCTGCTAGCTTGTAAACTTATCATTGTTGAGCAAAGATAGTTCTTGTACAAGCCAGAAATTTATGCATTTTTTTTATTATTTTTTTAATTAATTTATTTTTATTTTTAAATTTTTTTTTCCTGTAATTTTATGAAATCAAAGAAAACATGTGGTGGTTTTCTCCGAGTACTTCTGATTAATCTGGTCAATATTATGATGGTTTTCTCCATGTGCTCCTGATCATTCTTGGCAATATTATGATGGTTTTCTCCGTGTGCTCCTGATTATTCTTGTCAATATTTTTATGGTTTTTCCCGTGTTCTTGCAATCATTCCTGTGGTTTCTTCAAGTGTTTTTGACTATTCTGAGAAACCGTTCTCTGCATGGATTTTTTTTTGTCTAATGAGACATGTTATTTTATTTGGAGTTACATTTAATTCGATAATTTCTGCTACTAAATCAAAACTTGCAATATTTTTATCAGGTGGAATTAATAAATATCATTACTCAGTCAAATTAATATTACGCCATGAGACATCTGTGGAGCACCAACATGCAAGACGAACTTCCTTTTCCTTGGAGTCTAGCGAAGCCATCCTTCTTTTGCGATCGTTAGTGAGCATCCCGCATCCCGCATAAAAGAACTAAATATTATTTACCTGCAAGCAACATGTGGCGACATCTGTTATTGAAAAGCCGAACTACATGCATAAAGTACTTTTGCATGAGGTATATTAATTCTCGCTGATGAAATATGAAAAAATTTCTATTTAAGTATTGGATCTAATTTAAAACACTCATTTGGTATCTGGCATTAGTCTCAGTAACTAATATGAATTCCGATTTGGGATCTGACGCTGTATCGAAAGAACATAGGTGTAAGTTTTGCAGTAAAGAGTTTATCTTGAGAAAGAATAAAAGACAACACGAGAAGAATGACTGTGTTAAAAATCCACTGCGCAATATGATAAGTTGTGTTCGATGTAGCAAGTCGTTTACGCGGAGAGAGAGCCTAAAAAGACATGGCAGAACTTGTAGCGCCAAGCCTGCGTACAAGCTAGAGGACAACGATGAATCTACTAGCCTAAGGAAGAGTGATCTGTATTACGACAATAATTTTCTTGGCTCTTCCGATCTCGACAAAGAACTTAAATTGAAGGAGGTTGATGATTTACGGAAGAATGAAGACAATGGAAGAATCCTTAACGTGAAAAGTGAGAATATATTCCAGCCGAATTCAAGTAGATCTTTCCTACTTTGTAAAAATGATGGACTCCTAAAAAGGAAGCATGAAGACGATGAAGACGATGAAGACACTACAACATCATCAACATCGAATTATTACGGTAAATTGGGTGAAGACGATTCCTTCTACGGTGATTGTTACAGTGACTCTGAGGCTGTTGACAAAGACATAGACTATGATGAAGCACCTAAAGCTGCCAAGATCGAAGATTGTGGCGGTGTCCTGAGACCGAAACGATGGAAACGACGTGATATATTAAATAAATCTGATCAAGCTTGTGATGATCACCGTCTCAAAAATGAAAGTTATCCTGAGGTTGGTGGTAAAACGGAAGACTCCAGAGATCATAATATTTATTATAAACGTGCAAGGAAGATGGTGGTAGAAGAGAATGATTACACATCATGGAAAGATCCAAACATATTGGTTGACCGGCTAAGACTTCTACATGGTTCACTTTGTGCAGGAAACTATTCGTGCATCAAAGAAATATCCTTCATACTCAAGGAACTGAGGAAAGCTGGCTACATACAATAATGGCTTGTTTTACTTGCATTTGTATAATGTAAAGAAATAAAATAAATAATTTAAATTATAAAAATTTAATGTTTTTATTTCTTGTATTCTGATTTCTAACTAAGACTTAGATCTGGCAACTTGTGCTTCCTTTTTTTTGCCTTTTTTTTTTTTGTTGATGGAGCTTCCAAGTGTGCTTCCTTATTCGATGGAGCTTCCAAGTGTGATTCCTTATTCGATGGTGCTTCCAAAATGTGCTTCATTATTCAATTGTGCTTCCAAATGTGCTGCCTTTTCGTTGTCGGTGCTTCCAAATGTGCTGCCTTTTCGTTGTCGGTGCTTCCAAATGTGCTGCCTTTTCGTTTTCGGTGCTTCCAAATGTGCTGCCTTTTCGTTGTCGGTGCTTCCAAATGTGCTGCCTTTTCGTTGTCGGTGCTTCCAAATGTGCTGCCTTTTCGTTGTCGGTGCTTCCAAATGTGCTGCCTTTTCGTTGTCGGTGCTTCCAAATGTGCTGCCTTTTCGTTGTCGGTGCTTCCAAATGTGTTGCCTTTTCGTTGACGGTGCTTCCAAATGTGTTGCCTTTTCGTTGTCGGTGCTTCCAAATGTGCTGCCTTTTCGTTGTCGGTGCTTCCAAATGTGCTGCCTTTTCGTTGTCGGTGCTTCCAAATGTGCTGC
The DNA here is from genome assembly GCF_032445375.1 of Bacillus rossius redtenbacheri. Lineage (NCBI taxonomy): Eukaryota > Metazoa > Arthropoda > Insecta > Phasmatodea > Bacillidae > Bacillus > Bacillus rossius. The sequence continues at coordinate 46,286,072 of NC_086330.1, read as the reverse complement.
CTTTTCGTTGTCGGTGCTTCCAAATGTGCTGCCTTTTCGTTGTCGGTGCTTCCAGAATGTGCTTCCTTTTTGTTGATGGAGCTTCTAATTTTAATGTTGTTTTGACTCTAGTATTATAATAAATTGTTCTTGATTTGACTAGCGTATTATTCTATACGGTGCATGTATATAAGCGAGTCCTAGACAGCAGGACGCTCAGTTTTGTTACTGACGTCGGCGGTGTAAGGATCACCTAGTTTGTTTAATCTGGTGCATAAATCGCGTAATTACCTGTTCTTGCGAACTCGATGGCATCTTTACCGACTTTAACGTTGAACTCGGAGGTTGTACCATCGTCTACGGGAACTTTGACGACAGCTACGACGGAGAAGGAGCAGATCCCGTTGGCAACGATGACGTCAACATTGGAGGAGATTTCAACAGATGTGATACCACCAGCAGAAGAGACTTTAATGCCGGTAGTGCTGACTGTACAGGAAACCTCGACGAACGCTGTTTCGCCCTCGATGGAGACTTTAATGGATGGGGAATCGTCAACAACTAACGAACATCGATGTCGTTACTGTGAAAAGATTTTCTCAAACATCAGCAATGCTCGTCGACACGAGAAGAGAGAATGTGCCAAGAACCCTTATCGTAAAATGTTTGGTTGTATTAAGTGTCGCAAGCAATTTACAAGAAATGCTAATTTGAAGCATCACTTGGAGACATGTAAAGGACCTGCAGTGCGGCAGAAAGTAAAGGTTTCTATACAACAACGATGCATTGATGTGCATAAGAGTATGCCTGGAAATGATTCAGTTGCAGTAACAGCGACATCTGGTTCGGGTTTGTCTTCAACTAGGCATCCTTGTGGCTACTGCGACATGACGTTTGCATTTGCACATGATGTACGGAGACATGAGAGGAGTAAATGTACGAAGAATCCTTCTCGCATGAAGTTTCGCTGTGACGAGTGTCATAAATGGTTTACTCGAATTGATAATTTGCGCCGACATTCGATAAACTGTAAAGGTGAAGTCCGTGCGCCTACTGCTGAACTACCTGCAGCAATTACGACTCCTGAGTTTAGATTGGTGACTCGTGAGCGTACAAGTAAAAAAACTGATGTGCAGCAACCGATTGCTGTGGCATCTGAACATGAAAATAAACATAAGACTGTGATCGGAGCATTACAAGTGAACGATAATGGCTTCTACTTGGCGCAGTCTGCATTTCGTGGAACATTGAAAGACTACTATTATCCAAGTACGTTAAGTGAGTCAAAGGACATTTGTAATTTTCTTGATGATATCAGACAGGACATAATCAATCAGCTTACTGATGACGTAGCAACAAACGGACCTTTGAAATATAACTTGTGGTTGGACTGTATATATGGAAAGCCTTATCCGTTCGATGACAAAGTGAAGAAGTGTGCATTCAAGACATCGGCTGCGGTAATTTACAGTTCTAACGATGTCAAGCAAACTGTTAAACAAGGTATCCAGAAACTCTGTCAAGAAGAGGAGGACTATGTCTGTAAAGGATCTGGTTGGACTCTGTCTTGTATAAACCGATTGGAGCTAAGAATTAGTCATTTCACGCCTATGCGGACCTAAATGTTTGTAAGATTGCTAACCTTCGCAGGTGATCCTGTAGTAAAATAGAAATTATGTAATAAATATTATGTTTGTAAAAGAACTTGCAGTATTTTTATTTTCGAACCTGTCATTTTTTAGGTATTTTTACATAAAAATTAAGATTATTTGCATCGATCGGGTATCGAACCGAGGACAGGAATCGATCGAATCAATATGTAAATTAATGAGTGATTTATTTAATGAATTTTGGAACTTTTCCCGAATTTCTAGCTAAATAATTACGGATTTTCAAGATGGCGGCCGAATTTCAAGATGGCGGGTGTCATAGTAATAAATGATTACTGTACTCTAGCGGATAAGAACGAAACTAACATGACGTCAGCGCACTCTCGCCGACGATACAATGATGATGGCTTCCAGCATCGAAGACAAGATGGCGGACATGACGTCATACTAGGTGACGATATATATGCTTTGAAAAAAAGTGGTGGGAGTCAGTCTGCTAGCACCCACCTAGGGGGAAGGATCGGTCGCCATTTTTATTTGTTTGCCCTCACCGGGTTCGAACCGAGGACTCCGAACTACGTGTCGTAAAAGTATATTTTTAATAAGTATTTTATTAAAATTTTATTAAATGAATTTTTTTATAATTTTTAAAAAATTTTTCATTAAAATCGGATAATAAATAAAAAAGTTAAAGATGGCGACCGTAACGGAAAATGCAACGGTGACGTCATAATCCATGATGACGTCAGAGGCTTATCGTAGGCTGTAGACATGGATGCTTAAGCCTACATATGGACATTTCTAGCCGCTGGGATTTTTAAGGACTAAAAACGGGAAATTTTCCCTCGAAACGGGAATTTTTCTCTCGAAAACGGGAATTTTTGAATTGTGGAATTTTTTGAGATTTTTTGGCGGAATTTTTTTTCACATAAATGGAAATTTTGGCGAATTTTGAGGAATTTTGGGCAAATTTTGCCCAATTTTGGCGGATTTTGAGGGTCAAAGGTCAAGGTAAAACTTGTCCCGTTACGCTGTGTCCCGTTACACTCATCCAAGATGGCCGCCGTGACGTCACAATCCAAAATGGCGGACCGACAATCACAATCCACGCGCCAGCGCCGTGCGCTCGGAACCCCTATTATATACTACTTACGATTTTTTTAATAAATGAAAACTTAACCCGTTATCAGCTCATTAAAAGATGAATTTTTATAAGAGCGAAAAATAAGCAATACATAACTTAAGGTGCAGGTTTTATAGATCTTACTTCTAGTAATAATTGAATTGGAATTGTTCCATATTCTGGTGTCAAAAATATACCGACCACATTTACCAACCTTAGAGTTTGAATAATGCAGAATGGTAGAACAGTGGTCGGTAGTTTTTGTATGTGTATTATTGGTAGAAAAAATTGTTTACTTTGGTTAATAATTTAATTTGGAGATATGAATATTGATAAAAAATCTTACTATTTTTTTCATTTATTACGGATTGATTTTCGCAAGATATTAAAATTTTTGGTTAGTAGTTGTGTGTTTATTATTGATACCCAATATCACTTAAGAATCATATTAAATTTGGTGATATAATTATTAATCTTAATAACATACTTACTCCTTTTTCACGTGATTTCGCCAGATATAAAATTGTGATTAGTAATTTTCGTATGTTTATAATTGTAACCAAAATAATTTATTACGCTTAATTAAGTTATGAGGTATACATTATAATCTTGTAAACATACCTACTTCTTTTCCACACCTTAAGGATTGATTTTTCCATAATGTAAAGATTGTGGTTGGAATATTTTGAATTATTAGAATTGGTATCCAATATTAATTTATTACATTTAATTAAACACGGAAATAAAATTATTAGTCTTAAATATATACCTAACCCATTTTCACGCCGTAGGGGTTGAATTTACAAAATTCAAAAATTGAGGATGGGAGTTTTCAAATGGTATTTTTGGCACCCGAAATCATTCATAGTGCTTAATTAAATTCGGAGATATAATTATTAATTTTTATAACAAACCTGCCAGTTTTTCACCCCTTAAGAGTTCGAATTTCGCAAAATATTAAAATGATTTTTTATTATTTTTTGTATGTTTATTTTTGGAACTCAAAATCATTCATTGCGGTTAATTCAATTCAGATATATATTTATTAATTTTTAAAATATACTTACCACTTTTTCACTTTTATAGGACTGAATTTCGAAAATACAAAAATTTACGTTCTAAGTTTTTGTATGGTTATGATTGGTACCCAAAATCATTCATTACTCTTAATTAAATACGAAGATATAATTATTAATTTTTAAAACATACACTTTTTTGGGTTTAAATTTCACAAACTATACAAATTACTGTTGTAAGGTTTTGTATGCTTATTATTAGTAGGTACCCAAAATAATTAATTCTGGTTGATTAAATTCAGATATATAATCATTAATTTTTGAAACGTACTTACCCCTTTTTCACACCTTAGGGCTTGAATTTTGCAAAATACAAAAATTGTGAATTGGAGTTTTCGGATGATCTTAATTGGTACTCGAAACATTCAGAATGCTTAATTAAATTGGGATATAATTATTAACTTTTATAAGTACTCACCCCTTTTTCACCCCTTTAGTGTTGAATTTCACAAAATAAAACATTGGTATACGGACTGTGAAACAAAAAATATATTAAAAATTTTCCGCACGTCGCACCATGGTAACTACAATAGGTAGTAGGCCTATTTCTTTAAAATCCACAAAAAAAAAATGGAATTGTAATTTTATGTGCATGTTGTTTATACTTAAGTTTCTTACCTATATTTCAAGTAGATTCAAAGTATGCCTTTTTCTTCATAAAAAAAATTACTCCTTTGAAAAAACCTTTAGGAGTTAAATTTCACTCAATCATAACAAAATAATGTATTAGTTTAGGTATGTTTATTGTATACCTATTACTTTTTCTTATGCTTGATTAGCATTGGAGACATTAATTATTATTACAAAACAATTTCTTCACCTTTTTTACCGCCTTCGGGATGAAATTATGTATTTATTCATGTCGTATTGTTAATTTAAGCCGACTAACTTACTAACACAAAATTTTCATCAAAATCCGGCTAGTGGTTTTCTGTTGATGCCGAAAGAAAGAGACAAACGGACAAAATTACTAAAATAAATAATTTCGAGTTGAAAATTATATTAAGTAAAAGCGATTTCAATAGTTTCTTTCATAGTTCTGTCCAATATACAGACATACATACACCTAAAAAAAATTTTATTTTCAGTATAGAAATATCAGGATATAAGAGGATGCAAGGTGGTGTTAACAATTTACACCTCCTCTCTTGTTCTAATAACCTGATACATTCATACAAGATGCTCTAAACGCTTTACAGTGAGTGCGTTCCGATATTTTTGACGAGCATTGGGATATTTATTCATGTGGATTGTCTGTCATAATGAAACAATAAGATGAATGCTTTTTATATGTAGTTTCGAATCACTCAGCAGTGTTTTTATTTCACTAAGGTTATTTATTAGTGGAACGTGTGGATATCGCAACTCTCTTTATTTCCCTCAAATTTAGCTTTTGTGCCAATTTGAGATCAGGAGATTGTACAATTTTCTGGGAGATGACATTGTGGCGTAAACTCTATTTAGTGATGATAATGTACACTTGACAAATCAAAAAGCACTGCAATTCAATAACAGAAAAGAAAGAACAGTACCAAAAGTCTTACTTGTTATATTTGAATTTTTGTGTGTTTTATATCAGGAGATTATAAGATTTCGGTAGGTAGCAGTGTGTTTGACAGTCTATGTATAAGTAAGTAACCAATATCAGTTCTAATAACAAAACAGTTTGGAGTAAAAAAAGCCATAAAAATTATTTAATTTTGAAAAGTAAAAGAACATATAAGACTTACAAATTATTTAATTTTTAAATTTTATATGTGTTTGTTTGTCGGTTAGACTGTTTGTTATAACGTTTGTTTCAGAATTACTCGAAAACTACTAAACGGATTTCGATGATTGAAACCTGTTTTGATAGAAAGGACTTTCGCTAAATTAAATATTAATCTAAACGCTATTACGAAATTTAACCCCTAAGCAGGCGAATAAGGGGTAAATATTTCTTTACAATAATTAACTATTTTGAAATTAATCAAGCCAATCATAAGACATTTTAACTTGTAAACATTATACGTTTGGACCATATTTATTTTTTACCTTTCCTTTTAGTAGATTCAGTGGTGTGATTTTTTTTTTTATAAATCAAAATTTATACAACGCTAAGATAATATTTTTCATTAAACTAGATGGAATCAAATATATATATATATATATATATATATATATATATATATATATATATATATATATATATCGCTCCCTTATTGGGTGAGGTATCAGAAAATAGTAATAATTAATTGATAGATTTTGCATGTTTATTGTTAATACTCCATATTTTAACTCCCACTTTATTAGCTAATAAGATAAGATTTTTTATTATAAAACAAAACTTAACCATTTTCTACCCGCTTATAAATGGACTTAGGTATGTATGTTTTTCGGCTATGCGTTCGTATAGTAAATAGGTGAACTTTGTTTCAAGTCAAATTCAAATTTGATCGGAATAAAAAACGTCAATATGTCAGTAGGATCAAAATGCCTCAAAATGAATTTATAAAACATTAATTTCATTTCAAATTACTCATATATATTCAGAATTATTTAACATCGCATACATATATCTATTATATGTAATGTCTTAAAGTAGACATAATAATTGACTTTTATTCTGGAAAGTTCAAAATGTACAATTAATTTAGTTCCCCGTTTGGGTAGGCCACCTTATTTTTTTTATAATTTACTAGTTGCAATACCCGGCGTTGCCCAGGCTGAACACAGGAAGATAAATTGTCTGCAAGTTAAAGCAAAAATTATAGCGCTATAACAGTGGGTTGGTCATAGAGAAATGACACACAATTGCTGTTTCTATGTCTACGACCTGTGAGCTTCTCTGTTTACCCATGGCGATCGGTCGAACGGTTTAGAAGTTGATGTGCTGCTGCATCATCTAGTGGTGACTTACAAAAAAAATGGATATCATAAAAAACCTTCTCCATGAAAAAAAAATTGGTTGTCTGTAAAGTTGGTTTGCGGACGATAGTTAAACGTGACAACGTCTTAGTAAAACAATGATGAAATGATTGCATACTTTTATGAATAAAATTGAATCAGTTCACGTGTAGATGACTTGTAATTAATTTTGAAAACTGGAGTTTAGCTATAAAGTTTAAATATAATTATGAACAAGTTTTCATATAAATAAACTGTATTCAAATATCCATTATCAATTATATGAATCACCATAATTATTTAGTCAATTGTAACATAACCTATTATTACTGCACTCGCCAAGAGATGCTTTTTTTTTTTAATAATAAAAGAATAAATACTTGAAATTATACTAGTAATCAGCTTTTTAAAATGCAAGTATAATTATCCTTTATTGCCGAAATTGTTGTTATAATAAGCAATGAAAACCACATTAACTTTTCACTTTTATAAACAGTCGACGAAACAGTTCACGTGTAGATGACTTGTAATTAATTTTAAAAATTGGCGTTTAGCTATAAAGTTTAAATATAATTATGAACAAGTTTTCATATAAATAAACTGTAATTATCTATCATCAATTATATGAATCACAAGGACGCATAGGCCAATCGAGTGGAAGAGAGATAGATGCGGCGCAAGCGTACAATGAGTGTAATGGGACACAGCATAACGGGAAAATGTGCGTAACGGGACACTTTTTCGTGCGTGCAGCCGGCGTTCATCGATTTATTAGACGTCACGTCAAAAACACTTCGATGTGCCAACTTTCGTGGCGATCGGTCAAACTGTGTCGGAGTTAAACATACCAACATCCTATTATATATATGTATATATATATATCCTGCTTCGATAGGCGTAAATCATACTTTAGTAATATATGATTTTTTTAATTTTTCTATATATTTGTTATAATAATATTATTTAATCATACTAAACACTTGCAAGTAGTTAAAATAAGTTCATACTAATAACTTACGCATAATTATTTGCTTTATTTAATTTTGTCAAAGATAATTTCACAAATGTCAAACTTTAGGTTTAACAATCGAGTGATTAAAAAAAAATTCATTTAATTTTTTTTTAAAAATTAGCGCGTCTAACTCAGTACACGTGATAGAAATGAAACTTCTTTCGTGGCAACTCAATCAAACCTCGACTCTAAGTATATCTATCTCTCTGGCCAGGTGCCTGTACTAAATTTAAATGGAATCCGTGCAGATGTTTGAGGGACAAACATTCAAACAAACATACTTTCGCATTTATAATAATGATATATTTGAGGATGTTTTGAGCCAGATAGCGGGTCGAATCACGTAAATCCCGGACAATGAGCCGATACGTATATGCGGGGGATCAGTGGCGGCGATATGGCTCGCTGTTGCGCGCGATCCTGGTCAGAGTAAACAGGACGACGTGGGTAGAGTCTCCGAGTGCGCGCGCGTGTGTGTGTGTGTGAGTGCGCGGCCCGCACAATACCACGGAACTGGCACTGGCCACGTCGGGCGAGCCCAGGGCCCTGAAGTTTATTGAGACCGGCCGGCGCGCAACTTGTCGGCTGTCGATAATGATGGTAATGATGTCTTCGAGCGCGGTCCTGCGCGAGCGCGCTTCACCTGGTATCGCGCGCTGCGCCCCGCCGCCATAGAACAAGGAGGGAGGTATCTGTGGAAGTGCGACTCTTCAAGTGGAAACTGAGACCTCGTTTTGCGCGACATGCGATGCTGTCTGTCGGTTGAGCCCATAACTAATAGCAAGAAGAAAAAAAAACCTTGGGTTAGCGTTTAAAATCCAAAGTTTTTGGTTTATAATGTTAATTTAACTACTCGACGACTAATTGCTTGGTAAAAGAGTCCAAAGTAAACGAAAAATCTTAATGCTGTTTTTATAAAAAAGTATTTTATATATAAATTAGTAGGAGATGCCCATTTTCTGGTATGTTACACAACGAATTATAGGTCAACAAAACTAAAGTGAATTAATATTTTCACAGTTTTTTATGCCTGATAATAGCTACACACAATCAATGTAGCAATATTATAAATATAGTTATGAAAGCTACTATCTAGCGGGTGGGCCCAAAACTGTTTCAAAAAGCTAGGACTCAGTCTTGGAAATTAGAGTTTCTTTCCCGTGGCCGTCGCTCGGTCGCTGATAAATGGCATTTGATTGGTCACGGGACATATGATGTCAGGTGCAGACGGTGCAGTAGCGTGTGTCTGATTCGTCGGAGTTGATGGTGCATATGCGGATAAAGACGACGCGTCTGATCTGTCTGAACGTGATGTGCGACCGCGCTGTCTGATGCATTTCTGTAGCAACCGGCCGCATTAACTTTACGATGCATGATGCATCTCGTTCACATTTTCAATCAAAGAGGGCAGCATTGTAGATTGTTTGGCTTTATTCGAGAGATTTATACAAAATTAAATGCACATCAATTGAATTTTGATAACTTTCTTGAAAATTTATTCCAGTTTAATATATTGTAAAGAACGCGTGAGACCAGACCACGATGCCAGGTTCGGAGCTGGCTGGCAGCCCTGTGCGGTCACGTAAGGCCCGCTGGCGTAAGGCATGCCACGCGTGCCTGCACGGATGACAAGGGTCAACACTAACCCCCTCCCCCCACCGTTCACGCGCATCGTCCTGCCTCGGCGCCGGTATCTATCGCTGAGCGGCCTTGGGAATTCCGCTGGCTGTGGCGTGAGCGAGCGACGCTATTCTCGACGCTTCGGGCGTCGGGTCGGCCCGGGATGACGCGACTCGTCACAGCCGCTCTCGTCGGTTCGAAAAAAAAAAGGGCGCCACAGACTACTTAAGCAGCGACGCCAACCTCCGCGACAGTGCTTGGTGACAGAGTCCCGCGATGGTGAGTGCCGTGAGTGCGGCGAGGGTTCGGAGACAGAGTTTTGGTGACAGAGTTCGGCGAGGAGTGCAGCCAGAGTTCCGCGGTGAGTTCCGCGACGAGTTCGGCGGCGGTTCCGAGCGGATTCCAAGCCAAGGGAAGTGCAACATCGGCGAAGAGGGTGTGAGGCACCCCTGAGAGTGGCGCGACGTGGAGTTCGACTGGATCGTGAGAGTGCGGCGACCGAGTGGCGCGAGACTGTGTGAGTGGACAGGCGCGTGGTAAGGGGCGAACCACTGTTGAGCCCAGCTCCAGTGAGGAGTGCGAACTGAGGAACTTGACAGACATTGAGTGACTTAAGGATAAGCATTTTTTAAGGGCCAGTGATTTGAGATCGGGCATTTATAAAATACAATTATTTATTATTAATGTAAATATAAGTAATTAATATAACTGTGAAAAAACCTAATTAAGATATCCCGTATAAACCCATTTCTCCATACAATATTAAATCGTAACAATATATTTGGGCCAAACCTGTTATTTTCATGCCTACACAATTTTACAATTTTTATTTACGATTGCGGGCACTTCGCTCTCTCATCCAAAGTAACTTAATGGAAAAAAAATGCAACACAATGGTGTCCAAGAGTCAATTATATAAACCCTAAAAATTTTAATGTTTGTTTGGAAATGATTTTTTTTTGTTCTGTCTTAAACCTTGATTATAAGTACCTACTCATTGTGCTTCTTATTTGCGAATATTGTTCATGACGTCAGATACAGATGGAGCAGTCCTACCTGTCTGACCACCGAAGTTCAAGTTCGCCAGCTCTGGTCAAACATATCCACTCTGTGCGACTGTGCCATCAGACCTGACGTCATAGGTCACGTGAATCAATCAAATGTTGTATTCGTAAATGCACCGTCAGGTCCGACACACCAGACAGTCGCAACTGCGCGAACGTGGCAGGGACTTCACGCATTTGACAGCTGATACGTTTGATCAGAGCTGCTGAATTAAACATCTGCTATCAGTAGAGCCACGGAATTTTCGCGCATTCATTTAGTCGCAAGCTAGAATGCAAACCTCGACACTGTCGCTCTGTGTTCATGATTGGACCGCAGTTATTTGAACACGCCCCTTCCAGACCGTGAGCCAACGATGTGCAGCTAGGAGAGAAGTAAGCGAATCAGGTAGTGCCAAATAACAAGGATAAAAATGTTCTCGCTAAGAAATCAACCAATGGGAAAGTAAACATGGGTCGAGCACACATATAACTTTGAATTCTATCCTGAGGCCAGAGGAATCCGCGAAATTTCCGGGACTCTAGCTATCAGACACGTTTCACTTCTCCATCTGCATCTGACGTCATGAACAATATTTGCCAAACAAACGCGAGATGAGTTAAAAAAAAATCCTGTAAACTCTGGTTGAAAATGAATATTATCTAAAATAAATATTAAGTTATAGGTTTCTGTCATTTCGTCCTGGGCACTTTTTTTTTGTTGTAGGTACATATTTTTATTTGTTATTCGCAAAGAATACTTTGAAACGAAAACTGAAGTACACGAAAAAAAATGCAGATTACATATTTCTAAATATGAGTGTGTATTCATCGAAATAACATGTGTGTATATGTAAAGTGTGTACATGTTAAATTTACAAGAAATGGCGAGTGAGTTTAAATTTGAATACCATTAAAAACATTTGATGGATTCCAGATTGCAGACAAACCATCAATCTGGCAAGACAACGTCTGCCGAATTCTGCTAGTGAATGATAAAAATCGTCTTGGCCAAAAAAATATTGAAACTAGTCTGGAGTATTTTTGTTCCTACGTCTAGGGGAAGGCATTTTTCGCGGAAAAACCTGAACGCCTATTAGACTGCAACAAGATATATCCGAACCAGAGGTTTCTTCCTTGTGATTGACGGCCGTCTGAGAGAGAAGTTGAAACCTTATTCGACCGAAACACTCAGGTCGTGTTTGCTTCCGCACCGACTTACTGTGATCGGTGATGTGACAACTGACATGTTCCTCGAAGAAACTCACACAATCACGGAATACAGACGATGCTACAGTGTTTTAACTTCAAGCTAGCCTCGGTATCTTTTCGCGAAATATGCTTGGCCCTACCTATGTCTAGATACCAGAAAAATTCACGGGTTCATTTCGTGATATGCTAAAATTCAAATAATTGCACCGTTGTGTTGCTTCTGCTATTGGTTCACTGTTGATATGTAGGACTCTTGGCCAATTAGAAGCCCTCAACCAAAGAAGTATCCTATCACAAATTACTCACTTGAAACGCTTCAAAATTCAGTACCCAATGAACTGTCGCCGTTTGCCCAAGTAGGCAGAGGATCGTGGAGTCTATCCTGAAGGTCATTGAACTCGCGAATTATTCCGGTCTCTACCTATGTCGTAGTATGTGGAACAGCTGCGCAGGAGGAAGGCGAAAGGGTGGAGCAGGAGGGGGAATAAGGGGGAAGAGCGGTTATTTTAAATAACACGTTTCCCTCCGCGCAGGTAATGGATGACGTCACGGACGTGTTCGGGCGAGCACGACACCGACCGACTGCCTGGAGATATCCTCGGAAGAAGAAAGCCGGCTAATGACGAGGTATCCGCTGCTGGGGATTGGCTCGGGTCATCGCTGCCACTGGTCCCAACACCCCCGCGGGGTATTGTTGGCAAAGCACGGTGCATCGCACAGCGGCGTCGGTGTGGGCCGGCGATCCTATCCTTCTCGCCAGTAGAAAGCGAGCGGCTGCATTAGGCTGGATTCACATTTATAAAAAAAGAATCACTGTAACTTTGAAAGTAAATCTTGTGCATGGGAGAGAGTTTGTGCGCATAGGAGGAAAATAAATAATACGTATGTATATACAAATTTCTGTTACGGACGCATCGCGAAACAGCCAATGCAAGTAGAGTAGGATGCCGTTTTGGTGGGAGTTGATATTTTTTTATAATTATCAGTCATCTTTTGGCTTGAAAATGTCGAGATATTACAAAGCTTAGATAATTCATGCATTAAAAAAATATTAATGCAATCACTAAGAATAAGTCACTAGCGAAAAATGTAAATAAAAAATTGGTTGTTTGTAAAGTCGGTTAACGGACGATAGTTTAACGTGACAACGTCATAACAACACATTGATGAAATAATTGCATAATTATATGAATAAAATTAAATCATTTTTATTTTAATAATAAATGAATAAATACTTGAAATTATACTAGTAATCAGATTTTTAAAATGCAAGAATAATTAACCTTTATTGCCGAAATTGTTGTTGTAATAAGCAATGAAAACCACATTTACTTTTCACTTCACTTTATAAACAGTCGACGAAACAGTTCACGTGTAGATGTAAGTTGTGTGCTGCCGCTGTCTTTCTTCTCCTCGGACGCATAGGCCAATCGAGTGGAAGAGAGATAGATGCGGCGCAAGCGTACAGTGAGCGCAATGGGACACAGCGTAACGGAAGAATGTGCGTAACGGGACACTTCTTCGTGCGTGCAGCTGGCGTTCATCGATTTATTAGACGTTGCCACGTCAAAAAAATTTAAAAATGAGTTCTATGTTTTATATTATTGAAGAAAAGTATGCTCACGAACTGCTGGTCAGATGCCACGGGATAATCATATGGTAGTTAATAAAATTATTTACTAACACTGCCTATAAATATCGGATGAGTCGCCAAATTTCATTGGCTAAATTAACAGTAAGATTTCAATTGTGAACACGGCCTTCTGTGCACTCGCTTGTTGATGTGTGACATCTTAGCCCACGGTATACGGCATTTGGTAGGAGTAAATTCGTGAAATGGAACGGAACAGGGAACGGAAATGTGTAACCACGGTGCTGCCATCTGTGACGGATGGCGCGAACCAAAGTTCACAAAGCCAAGGGGATCTTTATAACATTAACTGTTTAAAGAATTTTAAACAATGTGGGCAGTATTTTAATAAAATTTCTTGTCGAAAATCAGGTTCACATACAAGGATTAGTATTGTCTTTGAATATATATACTGTATAGAAGTCGCCAGCCCAGGTTAAAACTTCTAATACGGTTTTGAGGTAGTTGGTTAATTCACCGCCGCAATCGCCACCATCTCTAGGGCATCGACTTGTGGTGGTCCCTGGCGGACAAGTGTCGAACTCTTCAAACACCCCTTCCCCCTCCCGTAGAACGAACTTGAGCTGCAGTGAATGATGGATGGGGGGTGCGGGGAATGACAGCGGGCGACAGGGCTGCGCTCTAACGTGTAAATAACAACTAAGACGATACAGGGCGTTTGGCAGCGCACTGCAGCGGTGAAGTTCCCAAGCTGCTCACCTTACGCTTTTGAAAAACGTAGAGTAAATCCTATCCACTCGCGACTTCTATACAGTATATATATTCAAAGGTATTGTTTCAAGACATGTTTTCTTTTATCTGAGCCGTTTCATCAGACGGTTTAAAATTTCGGTCTGCTTATCGAATGGTTTGGTAGTCAACGTATCCGATCCGGCAACCATTTCTAGCGACGCGACGGGTGCGGAAACTACATGTGATTCTATCGGCATTATTTTAAATAATTCTACGTTAAATTTCACGTCCGAGTTTCGTACAGTAAGTGTACTTGCAACACGAGTACACATGAATAATTATCTAGTCATTGACGTTAGATGTTACGGGCTATTGCCGAAAGAATCGCTCGAATGTAGCGATTACTGAAAGACTCGCCCGCATGTAGCGATTACTGAAAGACTCGCCCGCATGTAGCAATTACTGAAAGACTCGCCCGCATGTAGCGATTACTGAAAGACTCGCTTGCATGTAGCGATTACTAAAACACTCGCCGGCATGTAGCGATTACTGAAAGACTCGCCCACATGTAGCAATTACTGAAAGTCTCGCCCGCACGTAGCAATTACTGAAAGACTTGCCCGCATGTAGCGATTACTAAAAGACTCGACCGTGTGTAGTGATTACTGAAAGACTCGCTCGAATGTAGCGATTACTGAAAGACTCGCCCGCATGTAGCGATTACTGAAAGACTCGCTCGCACGTAGCGATTACTGAAAGACTCGCCCGCATTTAGCGATTACTGAAAGACTCGCTCGCATGTAGCGATTACTGAAAGACTCGCCCGCATGTACCGATTACTTAAAGACTCGCGGGCATGTATTTTTTTAAACTGTGAACCCAGCCTTACACCTGAGCGTCTCGTTGTAATTAACATTTCGCTTGTGTTGAGGGTGAGGGGTAGATGTGGGTGGAGGGGGGGGGGGGGCGGGTTCGGCGAGACGGTGGCATTAGACGCCTCTTCGAGCGGCGCACGACAACCTCCATCGAGGCAGTACACACACATACACACACACACACACACGAGCACGCGAGGGCATAGAGAGTTGCGGGTGGAGAGGGCCTTTCGGAGAGTGTGCCAGCCCGCTGATTGGTCGCAGGTGTGATCTACAGCAGTGACCTCTCTGGTGGCTACGCAAAGAGCCAAGAGTATTACACCGGTGCAGATCTCTCTTTACCCTTCCCCCCCCCCCCCCCCCCCGACCGTCCTCTACAACCATGCGGATATGTTCAGTCGAGTCCAGGGAAAGTTAGTAATACCGTCATTCGAATGATTCTTGCAGTGCTGTCTCGGACGCCTTGTTGATATTTTTTTTTTTTTTTACGTGTAAACATCTTAGCTCTCGGTGTAAAGGCAGGAGTAATTTCGTGATTGGAACGAGTAAACACGGTGCCGCCATTTGTGTAAGTCTCAGAAATCTCGATGATAACAAATTGTTCACCATGTTGGGAATTCGTAATTATTTAACTAGAAAACCTGGAAAAATTTCAAATTTCATAAAAAAATCATTTATTAATTTACTGATTGAATCGATGAAATCCTGTCCTTGCTTTAATCCTTGGTCAATGAAAAAAAAAAAATTTGGTTAAATATCACATAAATTTACCATTAAAGTTACGGGTTCAAGAATTAAAACACAAATACTTTTACAAATAAAAAAAAACATCACATAAATTCTACAAATACAATAAACAATGAAAATTACTAAATTCTTTAGCGTTTCTAGATTTCTGCATCTGCTTACCCACAAACTAAAGCGATTTGGGAAGCCCCACCACTTGACATATTCAAAATTGACACCAGAGACACAAACGGTTTATAATTACATAAACACAAGCTATACAATTATATAGTTTGGTCTCACAGACTTCAAAAATAAATCAAATATGGTCCAAAACAATATAATATCTAAAATAAACTTTTTCAACCATGTACACAAAATAAACAGTTCACCTGCTGGTAGCTAGGTGACGGTAAATAAACATAAATAAATACTATTTACAGTACCATGTACAATTTTATCAATACACTGCAGCATAACGTTTTTTTTTGCTATAATATTCGAGGTGTTAAATATTTTAACAGGTGAATTTCCGAAACAATTCTTTGTGTTAATTGTTCTTTAATTTCAAGTGTTTAGTTTTGATTTTCGATAGGTAAATATATAGTTGTCAAAATCTATGATTGAATTGTAAAGAAAGCGTTTTGTGCAAGGAACTATTTTTTTTTAGCTTAGGTTTGATGCGAAATGAACAAGAAAGTTTCCAGAACTAAATCCGTCCATCAGAAACCATCCTGTAGGTCAGAAGTATATTTCGACGATTGTAATTAATTGTGATTAAGATTATTGAAGGATAAGACGAATTCCATGATAATTCGTGAAGAATTTTATCATTATATCTAATTGAATGTAATTAATTAATAGAACATTTGAATCATCGCATCAATTTGTAAGAAACCAAAATATAGCTTCGATATTATAGTTCAAAGCAAGTTACGATATAAGCTATTTTCCTACAAGTGAACTAAAGTAAATCTGTCTAGAAAGAATTAAGGCTAATGGTGCGGTTTAGAAGAATAACTACAACTTCAAGACATTCAACACATTAGTTAATAACGAGTCCACTACGTCGACCGAAGGAAGGAAGCGACTTCATGTGACCATCCCGAGAGCCATCCACAGCCGAATACAACCTCGGAGCCCGGTCATCGAGTCGCCAGCCAAACCCCAGGAAGAAGAACAGCATCGTGGCCTGTGACGAGTGCTAACTGCCGCTGGAAGCTGTGCGATACATCGATTATTCCTCAGGAGCGTTGAATAGCTGTGTTCGATATCACAACGCTAAAGGTACTGTCCGTTTCTTAAAGGTAATACTACACCACTGTCCTCATGGCCAAGCTAAATTAAAGTAATGTCTTTTAATCCTAATGAATTTGTAATTTATTAACTTATTGGTTGAATCAAATCATAAGGTTACTTATCGTTGCCAGATGATTCAAATGACTATTTAATCTGACGATATTACTTTGTTCAGTAACACAATGTTTAACTTACACTTGAACTTGAGTAATTTAGACTCATAGCTCATAGGTCCTGCTTTTCAAGCATGCAATTATATTTATTTTAGAATACAAGTTTCATAATAAGTAAAACTATTTTGAGATTGAAAATTGAAGAATTATTTATTTGCAACTATATTTTTGGTACTGAAAGAATCGCGCAACGCTTGGAATCACTAGTATTTCTGACATAATCTTTATATATTTACAACTTTTCTGTTGGAAATCCCTTTGTGAACCATTGAATGGAAAATACGTTCTTCACGAAATAACACTACAAATACATCATTGGTAATGTAGCATCTGAATTATTTGAGATAACTCTTCATGTTTCTTTCATATAAATTCCGAGAACAATGAAACTTAGTGACAGTCCTCAGAGCTAATTGTAGAAATTGATATTTTATCATTTTCTAAGGAACACACACTTCAGTTTGGTACATTATTATGTTGAAAACACACAAATCAAAGTCATAGGTAGTAAAAAGATAGGTTTGTCTAACAAAGTGTGGGCATATAGAGTTGTATCATTACAGAGACTTTTATTTTTTTTTATACCCAGGATATCAGACGTACTAACTAAAATAGAACTGCAAGCATCAAGAACAGGATCACATACATTCAGGATCGTGCCATGGATGAACTCGGGTACGCGTTGGCCGGTGAAGACTTCGCCCGACGTTTCGGTCGACCTTGCAGTTGCCATCATCAGGTTGGCAAGTTTTGAGGATCTCTCCTCCATTTTTGATAACCCAGCCTTCATATCCTATAAGGACGTCCAGGCTGGGGCCCCCATGGGCATGGATGCGGATACGCCGCATACGCAACCGGGAAGAGCGTTAGAGCTTTTAGCTATACGCAGGGGCTGAGGCTCATCAGGTTGGCAGTTGTGCGACCGCAAACGGGCGGCGACGAGGCGGTGCCGTGTGAAGCGCGCCCCCGCCGGTGGAGATTGCGGTCACGACGAGGCCCTGGCTCGCGCGCACCGGCGATTGATAGGCGCGACGCTCGCCGGCCGCATTCCTCCGTGCAGCCCACTCCCCCCTCCAACCCTCCCACGCTCCGTGGAGGGGGCAGGCCACGACATCATCGCCCCGAGGGTCCCGCCACCCTCCAGAAGCCGCGCAACTGTGTGTCCTCTGGGACGTAAGAGAACCCGCGCCAAACTACACCGGGTTCCTCAAATCATTTCGCTTCTACAAATTTAGAATTTCGTTTCTTTGATGTAAATAGAATCACTAATTAGAGACCTGAATAATTCGCGGATTCATTTCGTGATAGGCTGAAATTCAAACTTGTGTACATTTATGCTGGTTCTGCTATTGGCTGGCAGTTTGACTGGAACTCTCTGGGCCAATGAGAGACTATCGACCATAGAAGCGTCGAATCACAAGCTACCCAGTGGAGACGCCTCACAATTTAGTACCTAAGGAACACGCGTGATGACTTGAGAAATGCAGAGGATAATGGAGGCTATCCTAGAGGTCATTGAATCCGCGAATTTTTCCGGTCCCTATCAATAATACACAGGGGCAGGCATTTTCCGCGAAAAAAAAACTGAAGGCCTATTAGATTGCAACGAGGAATATACCCGGACCACCTGTTTATTCCTTGTGGTTGGCTGCCGTATGCGAGAGAATGAGTTCGTTCCCTCATTTGAGCGAGCCACTCGGGACGCGTTTGCTTCCGCGCTGAATCACTATGGACTAGTGGTGTAACAGTTGACGTGTACCTGAAAGAAACTCGCCCAGTCACGAAACACAGACGAAGCTACAGAGTTTAATTTTAAATTTAGTCTTGGAATATTTTCGCGAAATATGCATGGCCCTAATAATACAGCATGTTCATTGAATTGTAAGCTTTTTTTTTAGTGTGTTGGTTCAAGGTCACAATCAAAGAGTAACTCGAAAAGTTTTAGATAAGCGCATGCGCGAGTACTTCTTGGTTGTTTTCTCGCTTGCAGCGCCAGCTACCCAAGATGGCGCCTCCGGAGAGTAAAGCATTTCGTGTTCTCTGCAATTTGCTAAGAGTGAATCTTTAATTTCAGGATGGAGCCCCTCCCCCATTGGAATCTCTTTGTGCGAGAGTGGTTGAACGTCGATGTCGCTGACCGTTGGATCGGTCGTAATGGTCGAGACGACAGAGCACTTTTTCGCTGGCCTCCACGTTCACGTGACATAATGCCATGCGATTTTTTTTCCTTTGGGGCTCTATAAAAGATCGTGTCTACGTTCCGCCGCTATTTTCCCAGAGTTGAGACACAGAATTGTTAACCAAAGTGTTGGAAGATTTGGACTGTTGGTCGGATGTGCCGTATAACTAAAGACACGCATATGAACATTTTGACGTGACAGCGTCTAATAAATCGATGAACGCCGGCTGAACGCACGAAAAAGTGTCCCGTTACGCACATTGTCCCGTTACGCTCATTGTACGCTTGCGCCGCATCTATCTCTCTTCCACTCGATTGAAACAACCATCGATTTGACTTTTTCGAGGCACATTAAACACAAAACACTCCCATTCGTTTCCTACTTTTCCGATCATCGTCCTATCCTTAACAGAATAACACAGATTGGAAGTTAAATAGCAAACATGAATAAAAGTTAGAGTTAAAATAATCTCTTCGTTAAAGTAATAAACATATTTGAATTAATGAGTGCAAATAAAAGTACATTTATCAATTAAATTGTAGATTTCATTTCACTCCTTCTTTGTATCCATACAAAATAGTGATAATTCAATAAAAATGATTCAATTTTATTCATAAAAGTATGCAATCATTTCATCAATGTTTTGATATGACGTTTTCACGTTAAACTATCGTCCGTAAACCGACTTTACAGACAACCAATTTTTAAAATAAAAACTTGTTTATTTTGCCTCCAATTATAATGTATTATGTGTTTGTAAATAGTTTAAATTAAATATTTATAATATAACATTGAAACTGGGACATTCTTTTATGGTATTATGTATTAATTAAGATAATATTATTTAATATTTTTATAAATTAAATTAGATCTTTTGATAACCTTACATTCATATCTATCTGGTAAACCTGGCATTAATTAAGAGCATCTTGTGGAGAATGATTTTAAATTGAACTTCATATTTGAGTGTAGCGTTTGTCGAAAAACACAAAATTTTAATAAATCTTTCAAAACTATTTTTCCAAACAACCTATAAAACTCAAGTTTATATGATATAAGGAGAAACTAGAATTTTTTTTCTTTACTGAGTGAAACCCCAAAAACACAACAAAAATTACGAATACTAAGCTACATACGAACGGTTAACACAATATTGTTTATACCACGCAATAATAGGGTCATAGTTTATTCTGGAGTAAAGTCTGGAGCTGTCCCCGTAGTTATCTGCAAAACATCCATACTATTCGTCCCACAAAATAGTCACTTCAGGTTCGAGGTATGATAACATTGGCAGTGATAGCTCGTGGCAAAGCGACTATATATAATTTTACTAAACACTGATATTTTGGCACAGAAAACCATTCATAAGGAGATTTCACTTTCCCAAACCATGAAGTCTGAAAAAATATAAATTCTTATGTATATCTTCAGCCGTTGAAACAAATTCAATTAAGTACGTTGATATAATCTTTAACTTTGGTTTATTTCATGCTATCTTCTATATTTATTCGTGGAATATACCTAATAGGCATTTATTTGTTTGAGAATAATTTATATATTTTTTCTTTCTAGTAATAAAAGTTAAACGAAATTAGACTTCGTTAATGATTTATAACTTTTGGACGAGGAATGAATATTAGAACACACCCTATTCCCTTTAATGTTCTTTGCCAACTAAAATATTTTTAACAACATAAATTTCCTCTATCCCACTAAAAATTACAAATTACATACAGTGTCCAGTATATTATATGAACCTTAAAAGTATCCCCAAGGTGGAAATAAAATTTGCTTTCCTGATTTTAAAACACAAATTAGATCTCGTTAATAATTATATTCGGTAAAATCATTAAAATTCAAATTGAAATAAGAAATTAGCTTTTCTAGACTTTTAAATTTAACTTTATATTATTAGTTAAATTAAATATATTCATTTTCAAAACCAAAGAGTAATATATTGAAATATTGAAATAAAGCTATTTGAGCAAAAATAAAATTACTAATTGCACTTAGAGATTTACATTTTAAACTACACAATTTTTTTATATAAAATATTGTGTTCTATAAAAAATCTAAACCATCCACAGGCACATAGGTATGTGTGTTAACTACTCGACAGTAGACTTAGTTCGATAACTCACAGCTTCTAATAAACACAAAACTAACAGGAATTTCCGGTTGGTTGTGACGTCTTCAGTTGTAGGAATCACTGAGGCCTGACTATGCAAAGTTCGGTGTTCTAACACCAAAACCCTGCCATGACTGAGCATTGAGTCATTATCGCTTGGTTCGGAGCCCACTAATACCTTGAATGACACGTCTTGAGACTCTTTGAATAACCGTGAGACTTAAAAATAAAGGCACTATTCCAGACGAAATACGACATAATTCAGCTCTACTTTGTTTTTGTTAGTGAAATTATGAGTCCTGATGATCATTTCTGGGCGCAGTGGATTCTGATAACGACGTGATGTGGAAGCCATGACACACCTGAGGCAGGGAGATTGTGCGAAAAAAATGTCTGTTGCCTTCCACAATGTTGTTTGTGGAGGCTTGAGAAGGAGGGGGGGGGGGGGGAGGAGGAGGAGGAAATTGGAGTTACACTATACCCAGTACTGAACTCGGGTAGAGAATTCTCCAAAAGTGATATTACCCCGACCTGCCTGGTAATAGAATCCGACATCTATGTCTCACCAGCCATAAAGTTCTAATGACTTTTTTTTATAATTAGGTATAAATGTTTGGCTATCGGGTTGATTTCATCACGTACGAGCCAACCAGCACCCTTTTAATGACTAATTTTGGGCGATATAAATGGCATTCTCATTTTTTATTTTTACTAGTGATTTATTTCTTTGCAATATTTAGAGATTAATATTTCCACCTATGACTTAACTCAAGATTACTCTCACAGAAAGACATCGTGCATTTAACTGCGCAAGAAAGTCGTCTTGCCAGTAGTTTAAGCATTTGTTTTTATTTAATATATAGACTAAAATAAATTCGTCCGTGCAAAACAGTGAGTGATAAGAAATTTATAAAAAGCACAACTGGAAAAAAAGTTTGCAACTAAGAGACTGAACAAAATATTAATATATTGCACTATACGAAGTGATAAATTGACAGTTTGATATATAAGTTTTAAGGAAATACAGTAGGTATTTGAGTAATTGTTTCCAAGATTTACAACGATCATTTGCCACTTATATTGTATACAACTGAGGAAAAACACTGAGAATGATTTCCGTAAAGAGCATACATTAAGGAAGAGAAAAACGGAAGGAAACTGAGATGATAAGTCGACAACATTTTTTCTTTCAAATAGGCAAAAATTTCTTGTACGTTGTATTTTTATACCGTGTGTAACACTGATCTTTGTAGTCCGTTCAAATTGAAGGCACTGTCAAATGAAAGAACATGGTATGCTATAAAAGTATCAGATCCTCAGGCAATAAATTTAGAAAACCTATATTGCGTATTTTTTGTGCATAGTATTGTGAAGTAAAAAAAATAACCGCGAGTTTTGAGAGGCCCGTGGAGACTCAACAAAGAAGGAGCGAAATAAATATGTCACAACACGATTTTCCATGCGAGGCGCGACTTGTTTGAATATACGGTCTCGCATTTGACCTCTATAACTCACGCTCGAAGGAACGTTTATAAAAAAAAAAACCGGAGTCTGCCAGGTGCAAGATTTTACAGCGGAGAACCTGTTTCCAGCTGCGGCTGCTGCACTTTTGCCTTTTGCGGCCTCAGCACACGACGTGGACGGACTGCTTCAGAGCAAGCGCTGTGAGAGCTCTCAGACTCCTTCCCTCCGATGCTAGAGCAAGCACGAATATAACTCAGCAACCGAACTAGATAAAACGCAAAAACCAAATAACTAGGGGCGGGCATATTTTTCGCGAAAAAAAATCTGAACGCCTATTGGATTGCAACAAGGTATATACCCGCACCACCGGTTTATTCCTTGTGATTGGCGGCCGTCTGCGAGAGAAGTCGTTGCCTTATTTGAGCGAGCCACTCGGGACGCGTTTGCTTCCGCGCTGAACCACTGTGATTGGTGTTGTAACAGTCGACGTGTACCTGAAAGAAACTCGTCCAGTCACGAAACACAGACGATGCTACAGTGTTTTAACTGTCATCTAACTTGGGAATCTTTTCGCGAAATATGCATGGCCCTACAAATAACTTAGTATTTTATTTTTAAAAATATAAATAAATAAGCTGCAGTACCCGCGCTGAATCAAGTCGTCGGTGAGACATGAACTTGAAAGACGGGAAAATCTGATCTTTAAGATTTGAAAGTGAGTAAAGAATTAAAATGTAATAGCTAGGGAATGGAAAAAAAAAATCACGGTTTCAACGACCTCCAGGACAGACACCACGATCCTCTGCATACTCGGGCAAATGTCGCCTGTTCATTGGCTGCTGACATGTCAGGCGTCTCAACTGGGTAACTTGTGAGTCGATATTTCTTTGATTGAGGTTATCTAATTGGTCTGCAGTCCTCCTGATTAACAGTGAACCAATAGCAAAATAAGCACAAAGGTATGCCCATTTGAATTTTAGCCTATCAGTAAATGAATCCGCGAATTTTTCCGGTCTTTAGTAATAGCAGTTGCCAGGAGACCAGAAGATATCAAAAAATTCAATAGCCGTTGCTGTGGAGACGTGGAATGCACCAACAATACAATAGCATTGAAAACTAGAGAAATTTCGATTTTTAACGCCCCCGCAACCCGCCTTGGGAGCTGATTTACGTAAAATTCTTTGTAAGCGGATGTCTACGTAGCAAAATAAATGTACTTGCCAAATTCCAAGCCTGTAGGTCTTATAGCTTCTGAGAATTAGTAATGAGTGAGTCATTGAGAGGCGTTTCTCTTCACACAGACTTTAACACTCCTGTTCGACCCTTTAGGGATGGAATTTAAAAAATATCCCTCATTAGTCCACCCTTAGGGAACACAAGGAATATTTCCTCCAAATTTCAAATGTCTAGGTCTACTGGTTTAGGCTGTGCGTTGCCTGTCAGTCAGTGTTAGAGTTTTATTGTGTAGATTTTAACGCCATTTACTCGTTTTCACAAAGTTGAAAAATGTTTTGACAGAGAAAGGTTTCTTTTAGGAATTAATATTAATAACTAATATATAAACCATGGCCAAGTTGCAACAATTTGTTTGTATCTATTTTTCCAATACATTTATTTATCAAACATTTAGTTGATAAGATGGCAATTGTGATTACTAGAGACCGGAAAAATTCACGAATTCATTTCGCGTTAGGCTAAAATACAAATAGTTATACCTCAGTGCAGCCTCTGCCATTGGCTCACAACTCACCTGGATGACTCTGGGCCAATGAGAAACACCCAACCAAAGCTTTATCGAATCACAGGCTGCTAATGAGTGGGTGGCATTTGACCGAGTGTGCTTAGAACTATGGAGTTCATCCTGCAGGTCATTGAACCCGCGAATTTTTCCGGTACCTAGTGATTACAGAAAGACTGGATTAAGATCAGAAAATTATCTTACTTGAGAGATTTATATTTAAGGTATATAAGGCATAAAGAAATCAGGTAGGTATGCACCAAATGCTGACGTGATATGGTTATTTTGGTTCATATGTTGCGATTTAATAAGCTTAAGGATAGAACGCGTTCAATTATACCGGTTTTCTATAGTTTTAGTTTTAAAAAATTGGTATAAACAGGGTTGGTCTGAATTCTACCGACAAACTTTGGCTGCAGGTTCATCACAACAAGATAAGTTAAAAACTTTATTCGCAACCTTACCAGAACGTCTTGGAATACTGCCCTAAGATCCCAATGTATTGAACTTGGGTGCAGTACCGCACGTATAGTATAACCTCATATTAAATTAATTCTTGTTCTAAAAGAAGTAGTTATTCTGGTGCCAACTGTGGTGAAGACTGTGCGGATGAAAAATGCGAAGAGGAAATTCTCTAGTCACGTTAACCATGTAATAAAAAGCTTTTTTGCTAAAACCACTTTTATTTATATGCACATGTATCATGCGATATGAACTTTAAACATTCGTGCATAATAATTTCTAAAGATTTTCTGTTCGCGTTTGTTTACATGCAGAAAAAAAAAGTGAATGATACTCTCTGAACAGTATACTACTATGATATGTGTTTACTGCTTAAAATTATTACATGTCATTATTAACTTTCAACACATATTGTGTGGTTTTTGTTTAGGTTACATGAAATGTGCCAGTTCAATTGATATAATGCCGTTTTTTAATAATTTTTCAAAAGTCTCGAATTGACACATATCGGTAAGGTTGTGTTTCATAAAATACAAGTTTATTTTTAACTCTACAGTTTTTTTTAGTGTAGAACTGGGTTTTTCAACCTGTAGGTCACGACCGCCAGGGAGGTCGCAAAGCCTTTTACTAGAGGTCGCGGGTAAGTGTTTATAGGCCCTACTTTACAATTTAAAAAAGTAAAATTTCAGTAAGAAGGATGTGCTTGTTTATTTTTTAATAATTTTGTTGAAACGTGTTTCTAATTTTGAGACGCAAATAACTAAATCATTTTCTAATTGTAACCTATTTCTCTTTTTATTTTTATTTTTTATGTCCACCGTTGAAGAGAACGTTAATTCAAATAGGTAAGAAGTGGCGAATGGAACTAATAATTTTAAAGCGTCCCTTCCAAGATTTGGATATTTTTGTTTTCTCTTCATCCAGAAGACATCAATATTTTGCGAATGAAATTCATTTTAAGCATGCCGTCAGCAGCTAAATCTATAATATTTTATTTCATCTTAGTGGTTAGATCAGCCAGTTGTACTGATAGCCAAGAAGGGATTTGGGATCCATCTATACCCATTGTCAGCTTCAGAGTTCAGTTCTGGAAAGTAAGTTAATAGTTTCTCTTCAAAATTATGCAAGCTCTGTATCATGCAAGGAATGTGAAAACTTACTACTAACGATTGGTCCGTTGCAGTTTCTTCGACAATATTCTGAACACAAGAGAAAGAAGTTTTGCGGGGAATCCTTTGATTTTAGCTTTAGCTGTTAGAAAGTTTTCTTCTCTCTCTTGGAGGTTCTTGTTTAAAATATTTTCGGGTGGCTAAAAAGATCAGCAAGAAATGCTAATTTTAGGAGCCAAATAGGGTCGCAAATAATTTGCATTTTCAGATTTAGCATACTAAAAAAAAACATTAAGAATTCAGCTTTCAGTTTTAGAACACTTGGCAATACCATTCCTTTGGAAAGTCAACTGAGCTCTGTATTATAAAGGAGATTTTGCTGGAGCGAGCCCATGTCTTCACAAATGATTTTGAAGAGTCGAGTTTGCAATGCTTGACTTTTAAGAGTTCACAATTTTAATCAAAAGGTAAAACCTTGGCTGCCAGAGCTTGTAGATGAAGAAAACAATGTGTCCATGAACCAACGCAATGAGTCCGGTTTTTTTGTCCAGTCATAGCTTTAGCGCCATCGCTACAAATTGCGACACATTTTGTCTAATCAATCTCGTAGTTGTAAATGGTTTCTAAAAAACATGTCGTACAAACACTGATCTGTAGTGTTTGCAGGAAGTGATTAGCAAAATAAAATGTCTTCTGTGATACTTTCATCTGCTTCAAAGCGCACAAATGCCACAAACTGCGCACAATCTGAGATATCAATAGATTCGTCAAACTGCAAAGCACAAAACAAAATGTGGGTTCTTCTTTAATTGCTCAACTACTGGTTCTCGAATGTCACTGGCCATATCGTTTATTCTGCTTTCAATAGTATTGTCAGATAGCCTACCTAACATAATTTCAACCATATCTAGGGCTGCTGGCCAAATAAGGTTCTCGGCAACTGTATGCGACTTCCTTGCTTAAGCTACTCGTAATGCAACTCTGTAGCTAGCTAAAAATGCGTTTTCGTTGGCATTGTATACCTAAAAACAGACAAAAATTATAAAAAAAATTGAGCAGTAAAATTGTTTTTAATCACCAAATAACAATACTATTTTAGGTTACGTTACCTTAATTATAGTATTTGAATGTTGGTTAAGGGTTTTCAGCTTACGTTCATAGAAATCCAGCGTTCTATCAGCTTCTTTGGTGTGTTTGGTTTAGAGGTGATGCATAAGCTTGATGGTTTCATACTCCGAAGTAATGATACATCGCCTAAAATTACACATTGAGGTTTATTATTTATGACATTTAACCCGTATTTCAAGTAATTAACATCGTAATGGTTTTTTTTCCGGTTTTGATCCACTTCCGTCACTACAACTTGCACCAGACGTGGAAGACTGCGATCTTTTGAGAAATTTCTCAATTTTGTGCTCGCGCGGAGCAAAGCGCAAAGACAATGCAATCACGGCCGTACTTGTTGGCGCACTTGGACAACTGACAGAAACAAAAGAGAACGGGCGGCGCGGAGCACCTCTCGCCCCCCCCCCCCCCCCCCCCCCCGCGTAAAAGTAACTACTGGCAGGGCTCTAGCGACATCTTTACACAGTACAATTGATTTTTCGATTGATATTTGGGTCTCAACAGAAATACAATTAAATAAGTAGTTTTTAAAATCACTGACATATTATTATTATTATGACCCTGGGTGTTCACCAGAAATTTTTAACTTGTTAAGATATAAGATGTCGCGTATTCGAGAAGGTTGAAAAACACTGGTGTAGAATGTAAACGGGCATTCTGACATGAACCATATATTTTGATGAAGTATTAAATTTGGAGTTATAAAATTATTTATTTATTTAAAGTTCAGTTCACTATCCAAAAGAAACATTTTTCCTCTTCAAGTTTTGTATGTCTTTCATCTCGAAAAAATATATAGTGAATAACCAAAGTAGCTTACATTCATAAACCTAACACGAGAATGGTTTCATATCCCGTTACGTGTACAGAAATTATGCGTGTAACATTTTTGTTTTTGCAAAGTCTAATGAGCTGTAGGTAGTTTAGAAAGAAAAAAATAAACTATTAAAATTTTCTAACAAGGTTAGTAATTTTCGTAAATTTTGCAGTGAAGGCCATTGTTCGGTAATGGGGGTACATAGCAAAATTATTGCACAGTAAAAAAAGAAGTTGCTTCGATGGATAAGCTATGCATCACCGTCGTCTTCTTGAGCAGTTTATTCTCCCATTGTGAGGGAATCTTTCAGCTCGTTCGCAGGTACGCCCCAAGGGCGCCAAGAACACAATGGGGCGAGCTCGTAATGTCTTATTCAACCCTTCCACGACCACCGGCTCGATGCGGCTCTTTCTCTCTCTCTTTCCTCTCTCTTTTTTTTTGTTGCGTTCCGTGTCGCAACTGCGCATTGTTCCCTCGTCGTCCTCTGGCGGTATTTAATTTTAATCATGATGGGTTTTGTTGCTGATGACCCTCCCTTCCAAACCCCTCCTCCCCTACTAACCCACCCCTCCTCCGAGCCTCGTGCGCGCTCTAATTAGTGTTATTGTGTCACAATTATCGTCCGGGGGCCATTACCACGACACGGAGTCTCCTATCTCGCTAATGAACGAACGGAGGTGCGGCAACTCTCATTCTAGGAGAGGGGGATGGGAGGGGTGTGATGGTCCTAGAAGGGGGGTGTGTGTGGTTGAGAACCTTGGGCTCTCCACGCGAGAGAACACCCCCTCCCCCAATACCCCTTTTCCAACCGCTTCTCGCCCCGTAGCCGTCGTTTCTTCTGGAGTCCGGGTCAACTGTCTCTTGCCAACTCTCAAGATATTTGCAAGGGCATACGCAAGGAGAGGGGTTTATTTGGAATAAATCGAGATATTTGGATAATATTTGAGGATTTTTAATATGGCGAACATTATGTCATCCAATAAGGAGTGATTAAAAATGATGTAACTTTCTTGAATCTAAGATGGTGGAATCCAAAATGATGGGACATTCTTAAATCCAAGATGGCGGAATACCGGATGGTGGAAAGTTATAGAATTAAAAATGGCGGAAAAATCTATAATCCAAGATGGCGACAGGGGTCAAGGTAATCCAATATGACGGCCGGGGTCATGATCATCAAAGATGGCGGCCGTGACGTCACAATCCAAGATGGTGGACATCCGGCTCCGCTCTAACCACCAGCACCAGGGTTCGGACATTATGTAATGACTACTCCCGAAATCCTAAGATATCCAAAAAAATAAATAAATAATTATTCTAACGTTTCCACCAACGAAAGGAAAGAATTTGATAGTAAGCAGAAGGCAAAGATGTTCTATTAACCATCCCCCCCCCCCCGGGGGGAAATGATGCTCTGCATGCGCTCCCGGATGTGTCCAGCATCACCGGCGACTGTAGTGTATGCGGTCCTCCTGCAATTCCCCGCACCTCACCCATACACACCTACAGGATCGTTAAAAGCATCAAGCTCATACACAGAAAATAGCCTTTTTGACGCGAAAACGTATATTCGCTCGTTACAGCGATAGTCAGTCGAACTTTCTTGTGAGACAAAATACCGTCAGATTTTAATCGCTAATAACTACGAGACTAATAATGTGTCAACAGCGGTTGAGCCCAAAAACGGATAGTTCATGTCTGTACGTGTTTGTTTTGCCTGTGACGTCATCGTACCAGTGTGTGGGCGCACGCGCGTGATTGTTACGAATTAGCTTTGTGCAAAAATATAAATTGGTGTGGCGTGGAAACACGTTTAGCTGGACATTCATTCGGGGATCATTGCGAAGAGCTTTGCGAAGCACTACTAGGGTCCAAAGTGAGACGATAAAAATATTCGCAGGAATATAAGTGAAAGTCGGTATTAAATTGGAAATGACCAAATAATTAAATATGTCGTCTCATATGAGTCGTAACTGTTCTCGGAATTATTTAAAAACTCAAGTCAGAGGAAAGCTCGCGTCGAAAGAAATCTAAAAAGCCTAAAAAGTCAAGCGCCGAGCGAACGCGAGAGCTACGGCAGCGTCGAAAATGAAATGAAAAAAATATTATTTTATCCCGACGTTTTCACGAAAAATCTACGGCGTCGACCCGAAATGCGTCTTTCACTTTTATTTAACTAAAAGAAAAAGAACTGTGGTTGCAGATTATTTCAAATACTTATTATTCTAACAAACGTTTCATACATGTTGTCTGTTTGTTCACTCATGGTGCAATAAATTTTGAAGGGATTTCGAGAAGGTCCGTATGTATTGTTTAGTTTTATAAACTACGTTAAAATCAATTACATATTTAATTCTCATAAGTGGAATGAAAAGAAAATAATATATTGGTTTTAAGACTATGAGTACCTCTGAATCCTTATCTGCTTAGTTAATACCCTGGAAATCATAGAAAAAAGAAATATAATAAATCAGAGTGAATTTTGATCATTCGGAAACATAACTTACATAAAGAAATACATAATATTAATAGTAATTACATAATAATTTATAAATAAATTGTTTGATAAATACATCTAATTTATACATAATATAAACTTAGCATTTGATACTGAACGCATTGAATTTTAAGTTCCTGATCTACTACACACTTTTATTAAGATATCAAATTATTTACATTATCTCAAAAACTAATGAAAAGTCACGGGATTAAATCTATTTAATTGGTTTATTGAAAGCACGTAACAAATTTTTATTGGTTTTAAGAGGTTAGGTGGGAGCTAGGAATTATCTTTTATTTGAGAGGATTTTTAATTTCATCTCCTGATACAAATTTAATTTAGAGAGGGACGTCTTCCATACTAACTAGTAATGACTATACGCGCATGGTCGTAATGGGATTAGAATCCACGGCCAATAACTCGAATACGGGAATTTAGAATGAATAAATGAAACAATTATATCAGAGAGGACGAGAGATGAACACGTAGGGACAGGATACCAACCAACTGACGGCAGATTTCTCCAAGTTACCCCAATTGTAAACGATTCTGGGTTTCGAACCCACCAAGAATCGAACATGAATCGCCTTTGTTGAAAAGCAAGTAATTCTACCATTTAAAAAATTTAATTTAATTTTAAAATGATTGGCTTGTTCTTACGAGACAAAAACTTTAATAACTTTTTTTTCAATTTTTATTTTAATTTTAGTGACGGTGACAAGGTTCGAGGCTTATTAAAAAAAAAACACAAAATTTCATCCGTGTCGTACCCGGAATTCGAACACAGTGCTTTCGCACCGAAAGCAGGCAAGCGTCCGACTGCGCCGGTACGGCATCGACTATGCTAAAATACACAATAATATGTGTTCATCATGAGCTTCCCCCTCCATTTTTGCGAAGGAACTTCAAGATCCACAAAGATAACGTGTCAGCTAATTCGGCCTATGCTCAAAGAAAAGGCAGTCTTGTTTGCAAGAAGTTGGTGAGAGATTTTTACAAATACTGTTTTCCGAAGCCATATTACTTGGTCATAGTGTTTTAAGACTGCTGATGAAGAATTTCCACGCAGAATATTTGCAAGGTAAAAAATTTTTGAGTGAAATTCTTGAAAGAAATGAGTTTTTCTCGAATGGTGGTGAAATGAAAATATATATATATATATATATTCCACTCAATCTATATAAATAAAAATGAAAAACGTTTTTTCATTCAAAATCTTAAATTTCTGAAAGATTGTTTTGAAATTCTGACACGATGTTTCATTCGGATACGCGCTTGTTTCTTACATTCCTATATCACACCTGTGTCAGGTAAAAAGATAGATAACAATATAGATAGGTAAAAACATAGAAAATATGGTGTTTTTGTATGACGTTGATGAACTCCGACACCGTTTGTCCGATCACCATGAAAGTTGACAAAGAGTAGTTTTTTTTTCATGGAGAATGTTTTTATGCTTTCCATTTTTTTTGTAAATCGCCGCTAGATGGCGCTGAAGCGCATCAACTTTTATATTATTTTAAAAGTTTGTGGTAGACGAATGAAATAAATAAAATTGTTTAAACTTCGTATTTAATAAATAACATTATTAAAATATTACTAATAAAGCTAACGTAGTCTGTCTATAAAACATATCTCCTATATAATGTTCTTGGTGTTTTAGTATCTATTCAATGTATCCACATTTTTCCAAATTTTAAAGCTGCAATGACTTATCGTAAATAAATACAAACTCTTATTCAGTTTTTAATACTCATACACTGGCATGTGTGTTGCTGTTTAGAAACATTACGTAATATTTTTTTTTTAATCACTCAAGAAAATTTTTGTTGTTTCTTGTAAATGGTGATGCATAGAGAGTTTTGTAGAAGCAACTGTAAACCAACTACGTATTTTTAGAGTGCAAAAGGTAAAATGTCTGGGATACCATTTAATTACCTCAGTACCAATTAGCCTAACTATTGTCCCACCAATTTGGCCCTGAGCAGTGAAATATGCATCACTCAACGAATTACGTGAACATAATGAGACCCGTGTTATCAAATTTGATAATTACTGTCGAGGGAGAATGAAGAGAATCGGCCCTGACTAATCAAATGAGTAGGCCCTATAATCAAGCTAACAGGGCAAGCTTGACAAGATAACAGAGATGTCATACTTTATACTTCCTAACTGCTATAATTTCCAGGGTGGGGTTTTTCCCGTGATGTAGCCCTAATAAAATTTACCACACGAGGTCCCCAAATTGTCGTGTCTCCAAGGAGGCCGTAGATAAGGGAAGTGAAATCGTGTTTCAGGGAGGGTAGATCCACAGTTACGAAACTGTGTGTTCATCCGTTTCGCGAGCCATGTTTCACATTGTTTAGCTAATTACGTATCTTGTTTTCCTTGAGATTACGATCCCTTTGGTCCGACGGCCAGTTGCGTGCAAGAAGAGCGCAAGTCAACATCCCGCGAACGAATTAGCTTAATAATTGAACCGCTGGCATGTCCTGCGTTAGACTAGTCCTGGGGGTGGGCGTTAATGAAGGGTGTTGGTTCTTCCTTGCGTGTTTGAGGTAAACCTATAAGGTCGTAAGCACTACGGAATATTGGAGACGATCGCGAGAACTACATTACACATTATTTCCCAAATTAAATTTAGATTCGCCATGCACAAAAATTATTCTGAAAAGAAAAATTTTCGTTGTCTTCAGCTGACCTTCAATATATATTTTGTTCAAGTGCCAACAGAAATCTATTTATATTGGTATTTAATTGTACATTTTATTTTACTGGTCCTTTCCTTCTTTCTTGCTGAGACTACTGACATAAAATAAACGATATCAATAACTTAAATAATAATTATTGCAGTTATTAAAGGTGTAGCTGTCATCCAAGATAAGAATCGTAGGTTAAAGTTTCACATTGGGCATAAATATGAATTAGTATATGTTTAGTCAATCACTGTGCTCTGACATGAGGCAGAAATTTAACATTAAAAAACAATAATAATCGATGTTGAAATCACCACATATCTACTGTAAAGTTGTCAACAGTTTGAGTTAAATACTGTCCAGCACTGCAGTATGGGAAAATGGAAATTTAGGTACATATTAAACAAATGCCTCTGTAAACGTTAGTTTTAAATAGCGTGAGGGATACCTAAAAACAAAAAGTATTCATCATTTTACAACAAAACAAATTCACTTTCATATGAAAATTCTTGAACTCAGTTTTTGAAACATTTCACTGCATCTAACTGCAATTAAGTTAACATATTTAATGCCTGTGGTACACATTATTTTTATAGCGAGCTCGAATTTTAGTTCCGTGCTTTCAAAAATTATTGAAAAAGTAATTATAAACATATGGCTACTGTAAGCACTAACATCGATTGCGAATATTTTCAAGGCAATAATAGAATGTGTGGTTATTTAATTATATAAATATATATTGCTCAGACTACTGACATAAAATAAACGATATCAATAACCTAAATAATAATTATTGACGTTATTAAAGGTGTAGGTGTCATCCAAGCTAACAATCGTAAGTTAAAATTTTACACTGGGCATAAATATGAATTAGTACATGTTTAGTCAATCACTGTGCTCTGACATGAGGCCGAAATTTAACATTAAAAAACAATAATAATCGATGTTGAAATCACCACTTTTCAAATACCAAAATTCCTGGTAGCAAATCACACGCTTACACTCTGCACCCGCCGCTAGAATTCGCTGCCTGAATCCTAAACGTTGTTTGCCACCATCACCTGCAGATAGCAGCACGAAACAACAGGAAATTTTAAACTATTACAGACGGTTCCTTTAAAACTCCGGCTTTGTACCTAATTGATGTCACAAGGAATTTTATTTAATGACTGCCCTTCTTGTTAAAATTCCATAAACTAGTAAAGGCTCCGCATACGTTAGAAATTATACTTAGGTACATGGCATTACTTTAATATTAATCTAAAACTTTTAAAAAACCCATATTGTAAAACTAAGTTTATTTTTCTATGTTGGTTTTTGCTTAAACGACTGAAATCAATCTGTAAATACTTCCTACAAACAAACCTGGACCTTATTGAGCTGATTAAACGTTATATTTTATTATAATGTTATTAAAAATGGTGGTTTTTTTATATTTGAATCTCGCCCATATAGGTTACCAAGCGAGCGCTCTAAAACTCTGAAACTAAGCCTCTTGGGAAGTTAGAAGGAGGATATGTATTATCATAATATTTATGCCTGATTTTTCAGTATTATAAAACATTTAATTACTTTTGACTACGACTATTTGAGTTTACCAAATATTTTACAGGATAATTATACTATCATAATGATTCATTTGGCATACCCTAATGTTTGCGAAAGAGACTATACACGAGTTTATGTTGCTACACGTGGGTCTGTCATCGACTTACGTTCCATTTTCAAGAAATTACTCCGACCAAATGTTGTATAACGAGAGCTAAGTCCTATTTTACACAAAAAAAATGTAAGTGAGAAAACGTTATGAGTAGAGACCGGAAAAATTCGCGAGTTCATTTCGCGATAGGCTAAAATTCAATAGTTATAGGCCTACCTCAGTGATGCTGCCTCTGCCATTGGCTCACAACTCACCTGGATGATTCTGAGCCAATGAGAAACACCCAACCAAAGCTGTATCGAATCACAGGCTGCTACGTTGGGACGTCTCACAAGACAGCAGCCAATGAGTGGGTGGCATTTGACCGAGTGTACGTAGAACTATGGAGTTCATCCTACAGGTCATTGAACCCGCGAATTTTTCCGGTCCCTAGTTATGAGTGACAGAAGTGTGCTGAAGGTGGTTAGCTCACTGACGTCCTACAGATGTTCAGTCGTTGTGTATCTTCAGCAGACCGGATGAACTTTTCAGGGGGTTTCCACTTTGCCAGCCACTGAAACCCTGGGGTGGCCAGCGGGCTGATAACGAACACACATATTGCGCTACAAGACACGGTAAACATCGAAGGTGGTTAAGAGCAGGAAAAAGCTGCGTGATTACGAACACAACATTCGTCGTCGAACTCCGACCATCGACGACGTTTTGACAGCATGCACCGTAACATCTGAGTATGAACACACATTTCGGACGGTACTCATCACACCGGCGTTACGTTATACACCAGTGCGTTCCAGTTGGTGGTGTGAAACGAATAAGATGTTAGCGTTATAATTAAACTATAAATAGTTTTAAATAATGTTAAATTTCAGTGGCACGACTTTCCTTTTTATCATGATCGGGACTGTTAAGGAGTCAAAACTATGTACAATGAAGTTTAACGTAAAGTTAGTTACTTTTACGGAAGTATTTTTTTATATATGTTTTATGCTCGTATTGCAAAATTAACGAAACAAATTTATTTTTCTCCATCTTTATATTAAATAATTATCAAATTATTCACCGATTGTTTCAATGAACGAAATAAAAATAAAATCTAAAAAATAATAATATTTTATCAACCAAACAAATGTTTCATATTTCACGAACTTAATGGTTTGTTTAACGCACTCGGTAGTTATTCAGTGGTCTCTGGCTCTTCGACCTCACTGATCCACACCGTGGCTCACAGGTCCCACGGATCGTAACGAGACGCACGCCGCATGTTGGTTCGCGATCGCCGAATGCGGTACTTGTTTGGTTGGAGCGCGGAAGAACACCTCACGTCTCCGCGAGTGTTCGTGATCAGCCCGCAGATATCACGTGTCTGTCCCTCGGGCGGATCCGCAAACTTTGGCCCGCGAACCGTTACTTAACGCGAGGGGCACGAACGTGCACACTCGCGACCTGTCGTTCCGTTACTACAAGCGTTTGATTTCGAAAGGGTCACTGAATGCTTGCCATAAACTCGTTTGCCCATTTTTTTTTTTTCGCCCTGTTTTTAATACAGAGTGGGGCAAAAGATGTGTATTGGTTTTGAAGGGCTATTTAAAAAAAAAAACAATTAAAAGAGCAAACTTACAGGAATGAGGTTATTTTTTAATTTTTTTTTTTAACCATTATACATCCCAACTTTGTTTTATCAAGCTCTGAAATTTACGGGAAGCCTACAACTTACGTAGTTTCGGTTCCCTGCAAAAATTTCCGAAGATTTCCGAAGTTTTGCGTTTTGGTACTAACGCCACTTCAGCCTCTAAATCAGAAGTTTCCAATGAAAACAAGCATGTTGTTACTGACCTAACATAACCTAACCCTTCGATTTTTTAAATTTCAATTTTTGAGAGAAATCCGAAGGTGCACGAACGTGGTAGGGAATCGAAACTATGTGAGTTGTAGGCTTCCCGAAATTCACATGAGGAAAATGGTGGCCATCAGCAGCGATGCAATGATGTGGACGAATTCGGAACTCTTCGTTAGATTTTCGACAGATATCGAGGGGTAAACCATTGTTTAAAACAGTTGAATGTATTTCATTAAAAGTTGTACGGTACTAAACACACGCTGTTTTTATTTATTTTTTATTTTGATCTGAAATTATCTTGTAAAATTCCAGATATTTGTAAATTTCTACAATTACATGAAAACAGCTCTACCACAACAACATAGTGTTCGCTGTTATACTGGATTCGGTTTCTTACCTGGATATGTATTCTTTGTGTTGTCCCAGTAATACCAATAGTTAAAATTATTTGTAAACCGTTCCCGGAATAGTTTTCCAGTATTAACTACGCATTTTAATAAACATAATAAAACAATATAAAGTCAAATTATAAAACATTATATTATATTTTCCATTGTTTGAAAAAATAATTTTGAATGAAACATAAAATATAAAATTTGTGCCAATGTACCTAAGATATACTCAGTATAAGCTCGAAAAATGAATTTCATATACGCAAAAATTACCATAGACATGAGTTGCACAACATTACAATTACTTTTTTTTTGGTAATATTACAAACTATGTGTTGGCAACTGGTTTCCCAAGGAATCTTTTATAAAAGTACAATTTTTTTTGCTTCTGTGGATCAGACGAATTCTTGCATACTTGCATGAATTATATAAATGGGTTTTTGGTACTAACATTTTATTTGTACAATTATAGGGTGACCATGCATGCATTACTAAACGGCCTTTTGTTCAGCTCGGGATATCCGAATTATTGAATTATGTGGACCGCATTTGTATTGTGGGAACATTTTCAAAAAGACAGTTTTAAAGGCAGTGACTGAGATAAACAATGTAAATTATGTTTATTAATTACAGTGGTAGTAGACGAACTCTTACTGAAGAGGTACTAAACACCTGGCAGGTAGGCAACCCACGAAGGCTGTTTTTGCCTACTTCAGCTTTGAATACCGGTTTTTCTTCCGCATCAGCGCAGTCTTACAACGCGCTCATTATGGATAACCACGGCTTCATTGAGGCGCGATTGAAGCCGGTACAAAATCTGGTACTTTTTTTCAGTGCTTGATGCGGCGAGAAGTAAACATTTCGGAGCAACTTGATGAGTCAGGCGAGTAAAAACCCTAAGCAAAACGATTTTGCAGGTTAATCAAATTGGGTTGGAAAAAAAGAACTTACTTTCGTTTCAAGTCATGGCTATGCAAGCCGGCCTCAGCACCAGACGGGAATAGCCACAAAATCTACCCGCGGACTTTCACTAAGTAAACAAAACTCTTCAAAAATAAACAATCCTGAACACTAGAGCTTGGAGTAATTATTTGCGCTGCGTCAAACCAGGAAGGATTTTTTAATTTCTTATTTTTTATTTCTGTCACAAGAAACTTCGAAAAACTTTAACACAAATAAGGTTAATCCCTAGGACTTTGACTTTTCTTTTAATGGATGAAAAAGTATCGCAATGCATCAAAGACACTTTGTTTCTGTTTCTAAATTTGAAATTGTCTGCTGCTAGTAAATCGTTTGCAGGTGAGTTCTATCAACCGAAGATTTATTAATTTGTGGCGGGCAGATGATTTCGCAGTTTCGCGAGTGACCGGAATCACTAGAGACATGCAAAATTCGAGGGATTCATTTCGCGATAGGCTAGCATCAGAACAACTATACCTTCGTACCGCTTTTGCGATTGGCCCACATTTAATCCGGGGGAACTGTGAGCCAATGGGAAACACTAAACCAAGAAAGTGCCGAATTACGGGCAACCTAGTCGAGACGTCTCACGCGTCAGTAGCCAATGCGTAGAGACCTGCAAAATTCGCGGATTCATTCGGTGATAGGCTAGAATTCAAACACATATACCTCTTAGATAATTTTGCTATTGGCTTACTATTCATCTGGACGAATCTCAACCAGTTATAAACCCTCAACCAAAGAAGGATCGAATCACAGACAAACCAGCTGAGACGACTTACAAGTCGGCAGCCAAATGAACTTGCGTTATTTGCCCGGGTGTACAGGGCTGTGTGCAATCCATCCTGAAGGCCATCGAAACCCGCGAATTTTGCAGGTCTCTACCAATGTGTCATTTCCGCGAGTATTTAAAGGACTGTGGAGTCTGTCCTTGAGGTCAATGAATCCGCGAATGTTGCAGGTCTCTAGTAATCACGCAGGAAACGAAAACGAGAACAACCACCCCCCCCCCCTCCAAAAAAAATTCGCGATGCCGCCGGGAGGCAGACCTCCGTACCGCCGGACGGCGCAGAGCCGTCGCCGCTGAACCGAGGCGACCCGGAGCCCGCGACGTAGCGCGCGTGCCGACGTTAACGAGTTCCCCCGAAGACGTCATCCCCTCCACCGAGGGCTCGCCCCACCTGCGCGCGCAGCCGGGTCGAGAGGCTGGGGAAGCCTACAACTCCCGTAGTTTCGGTTCCCTGCAAGAATTTCCGAAGATTTCCCGAAGTTTTGCGTTTTGGTATCTATTAACGCCACTTCAGCCGCTAAATCGGAAGCTTCCAATGAAAACAAGCATGTTGTGACTGACCTGACCTAACCTAACCCTTCGATTTTTTTTTTAATTTCAATTTTTTGAGAGAAATATCCGAAGTTGCACGAACGTGGTAGGGAACCGAAACTACGTGAGTTGTAGGCTTCCCCGAGAGGCTGTGGGTTCGACGTCGCCCGAGGGCGGACATGCGCGCGCGTGCGTGGCCCCCCCCCCCCTCGCCCCCTCCACTCCTGCCTAGCTGGCCCACGACCCTGCGCGGGGGTTCCCTTCGGCACGCATCATTTGGCAGCAGTCGTTTAGAGCAAAAATGGAACGGAGGGTCGATGAACGGAAATGTGACACTAAGATGGCGGACCCACGTGTGGCGACATCAACCCGTATATAGTCACTTTCGTAAACATTAGGGGACATACCAAGAGTGTTGGTGTGCCATGTGAAACATTATGATAGTAAAACTTCCCTGCATTATAATTGAAAAACTAAAATAGTTACAGTAAAAAAAATCTCAAGTTTTAACGATGTTGATGATGAATGTTGGAGCCAATGTCCGTTGGAGCCAACGACCGTTGGAGCCAATGACTTTTGTAGACATTATATACTATTGTAAATTGACGATTGCATCCTTCTGTGATGAATGTTTGTGAACATGTAGGCTATGTTCTTTTCGTTAAAATGTGCATAGTCAAGACTCTAGAATCATATCCGATTGATGGGACAGATTCTTTCTGTTGAGATCGTATTTTATCAAGTTGAATTTTCTGCCAAATGTGCGTACTTTTCGTTGAATGCACTTCCTTTTTTTGGTCTGTGCTTCCAAATGCGCTTCCTTTTTTCGAATATAATTTTGGCCAAGTTCGATAAAAAAATAGCCAATGAAATCAATTGGAGCCAAATAAAGATGGAGCAGTTGGAGCACTTAGAAAAATTGAAGTACTTGGACCAATTGTAGCAAATGGAACAAATGGAGCACTTGGAGCGATTGGAGATTTGGAGCTCTTGGAGCATTGGAGCCTTGGAGAATTGTAGCATTTGGAGCATACCACATACTGTTGAGATTGTATTCTTGGGACGAGATCGTATCACACCACATCGAATTTTCGTCCATATGTTCTTCCTTTTTGTCGAATACATGTCCTGTGTGTATAGTATGTTCGTTGAATGTGCTTCCTCTTTGTCGAATTGCTTCCGATTGTGCTTCCTTTTCTTTGATTGTGCTTCCAAATGAGCGTCCTTTTTTCCCGTTAAATGTGTGTTTCTGTGTGTTTATTGTGTGTTCAGTGTGTGTACTGTGTGTCCATTGTGTGTGTACTCTTGACGGGGCCAATGAGAATGTGGCCACCGTATTGCTGCACCCTCACAATTTGCCATGACTCTTAGAAAAAGCTACAGTGTTTTGCGAAATACCTTGACATGAAATAAAATCGCGAAATACAGGTGTCCCTAGTCATGAGGTTCGAAAATGTCTGGTCTATACGTCTCACGATGTTAATGACATGGTCTTGTGGTCCGAAGACACTTGGCCTATACTTATAGCATTGTAAATGAACTGTTTGGAATGTATTTCATGGATTTCAATGGACTTCATGTTAGACAACGCGACAACACATTTATTCCGTCAGGTATCTTGTTTAGTGTTGTTTTTGTAGAGTGAATGATTAATAAACTCTACGAAAGGGAACGGTATACAGAATTAAAAAAATAATTGTAAGCTTTATTTATCTTTATCACTGCCAAGAATCGAAGAAAGGACGGAAATCCGTAAATTGAATTAGTAAATAATGAGTGATTTTTTTACTATTTTTGGAATTTTACCTTAATTTCTAGATAAATAATATCGTATTTTTAAGATGGCGCCTAAATTTCAAGATGGTGGGTGCCACAGTAATAATAAATGAATACTGCACTTTAGTGCCCACTAAAGTGCAGTATTCATTTATTATTACTGTGGCACCCACCATCTTGAAATTTAGGCGCCATCTTAAAAATACGATATTATTTATCTAGAAATTAAGGTAAAATTCCAAAAATAGTAAAAAAAATCACTCATTATTTACTAATTCAATTGACGGATTTCCGTCCTTTCTTCGATTCTTGGCAGTGATAAAGATAAATAAAGCTTACAATTATTTTTTGAATTTAAACCAGCAAGGCGGTAGTGCGGTCTAGCAGACGAAAACAAAATGGAGGCCTCAAACAGACGATAACAATATGGCGGACATGACGTCATACTATCTGTCGATATATACCTTGGCATTAGTGGTGGAAGGTCAGTCTGCTGGCGGCTTCCGTAAAGGAAGGATCGGTCCCAATTTTTTATTTTTGCCCTCACCGAGTTCCAACCGAGGACGTAAGTGAGTTTTTAATAGTATTTTATTATAATTTTATTAATTATATTTTTTTAAGTTTAATTTTTTCTTGATTTTTTTAGCCAAATAATTACGTATTTTAAATATGGGGTTCGTAACAATAATTGCAGCAATTATGTCATAATTCAAGATGTCAGGTGTGAAGTAAAACTGTTAAAAAATTATTATTAACAAATTTTTAAATATATTATTAATAAATTACATGTTTACTCTCGCCGGGAATCGTACCGAGGACCTAAATTGATAAAGTAACTAAAAATTTGAAGTAGGCTAAGCAATTATTAAAATATTTTTTTAGAATTTTTTACGAATGTCTAGGTCAAAAATTAAAGCATTTGTATTTTACGGTCAAGGTCAAGGTCATCCAAGGTGGCCTTCAGAGGCTTAGGGTGGCTTTATTTTAGGAGTCTTAAGCTACTTTTAGGAATTTTGGTTCTTTCCAAGGCAAAAGTCTTTTGAGGTTTTTTGAATTCCGAATTTTTAAATTTTCGAGGACTAAAATGGAAAACTTCGCCCTCAAAATGGATATTTTTCCCTCGAAATAGGCACTCTTTTTTTAGAGAAATTTGGGGTCATTTTGAGTCATTTTTCAGCATTCTGAGTCCAAGATGGGCGCCACGACGTCACAATCAAAGATGACGGTCAGCACCGTCGGCACCAAGCCTTAATGCCTGTCCCAGTCGGAACTATTATATAGGTACTACAAGTAGTGCATCAGTTACCTACCAAAATTGTAGCCTATGTATGATCAATGAATTGACGCAAGGGTCAGGTGTGACGTCGGAGTCGGTTGCGGTATAAATACTCGTCAGTGGTAAGTGGTAGAGGGGGAAGGAGGGAGAAATGTGCACCTCCCGGGTCAGCATCGTTAGCCGAGCTCGCTGAGCGACGGGAATTGTTTTTCACGGCGGTTCGTGAACGGTAGGCGTCTACGTCGGCTAAAGGCCATCTGCGATGGGGTCGCTACGGGAGCAGAAGGCACGAACGCGTTCCTGTCTCCCCCCTCCTCTCTCCGCACCCCTTTACAAACCCGCACCCCTTACGGACCCTCGGAAGGGCGAAGGCCCGTGGCGGGATGATGGGGGTTTGACCTCTACGGGGCAGCATCGTGACCGCGCGATCGGAATCACCTTAAGGCCGTCGCGTCGTTCGTGTTACTCGTGAAGGCAGCTTCGCCTCCCTCCCCCCCTCCTCCCGCCACACAGCGTGTCCGTAAAAAAATTTCCCATTTGTAAAAATTTAATATTACCAA
This sequence comes from Bacillus rossius redtenbacheri, assembly GCF_032445375.1. Classification (NCBI taxonomy): domain Eukaryota; kingdom Metazoa; phylum Arthropoda; class Insecta; order Phasmatodea; family Bacillidae; genus Bacillus; species Bacillus rossius. Next base: position 46,243,114 of record NC_086330.1, on the reverse strand, counting down.
CTGTACGCCTTACACAGTGTTGGCTCGAGCTCACAACTAAAGAGTAACTCATAAACAGTTTTAGAAAAGTGCATGCGTGAGAACTGCTTTGTTGTTTTCTCGCTCGCAGCTGTAGAAAATAATGGCTCTTCCCCCAATTAGTAGAGGGTGAAACTCTAAACTTCATTTGGCAAACAGGATATCTTTTTTCGATAGTGGTTGAACGTCGAAGGATTGGTCTTGTTCGCTGGCCTCCACTTTCACCTGACATAACAACATGCGATATTTTTTTTCTTTTCCTTTGGGGCATTATAAAATATGGTGTCTGCTTTCCCGGCGCCACCTAATGATTTGCCAGAGTTAAGACACAGAATTGAAGAGGCTATTGCGATCGTTACTCCGGACGTGTTAACCAAAGCGTGTGAAGAATTGGACTTTCGGTTAGACGTGTGCCGCGTAACTAAAGGTGCACATACTTATTGAACATTTTTTAAGAAAAGCTAGAATAGTTTACCTTCAATTTTATGTAAGATCTGTTGTTAATAGTCTAAATTAAACAGATATAATATATCATTGAAACTGGGACATACTTTATGGACAACCTGTACATCTCCAGAGAACTCCCCTTCAGCTCCACCCAGAAACTCCTCCAGTCTCCTTCCGCCCGCCTGGCCACACCTCTTCAGCTACTATTACTTCCTTCTCTACACCAGTTCCGCTACGTGTTTATTCCGCTGGATCAAAATTTATTTATTTTTCCTTTATGTGTTGTGACAATAGTAATAGGTAACACGACAAGGAATTATGTACCTACCTACACCATAGAAGATGATGTTTTTCTTTAAAGTCTTAGGAATGATTTTAATAACATTTTCGATACGTAGCATCTTTGCTCACGGTATACGGCATTTGGTAGGAGTACTTTCATGAATGGAATGGGAGTCGCATGGAACGGAAATACTTTATACCACGGTGCTGCCATCTGTGGCGGATGGAGCGAATAAAATTTCACAAAGCCCAAGAAAATCTTTGAAGTATTAACTGTTTCATGAAATTTTAACTAATAGGCGGAATTTTAATAAGATTCCTTGTCGAAAATCAGATCCAAAGCCGGGGTTCAGTATTTGTTGAAATATTTTTAACGTTTATCGGAGCCATTTCATTATATCGTTTAAAATTTCTGTCTGGTGATCAAATGTTTTAATAGATGTCGTAGCTGCTCCGGCGACAAATTATAGCAACGGGTACAGAAACTACGTGTGATTCGCGTCAAGAAATGTAGTTGAATACACAATTTACGTATAATTGTGACGCACGGCATTATTTTAATTAATTCTACGTTTAATTTCGTGTCCGAGTTTCTTATTATAAGTTTATTTGCAACACGAGAACACACCGAGGTTAGACTTTACACATCTTTGGCGAGTACTACTGAAAAACTCGTCCATATGTTTTTTTTTTTTTTAATTTTATAATGTATCTGGCCTCTTACTGAAACACAAATTAACGTGAAAAATACAGATTAGTTGCTGAAATCGATGAAAAACAAAGAAGAATAAATACTAAAGTAGTGCCTCCGGACGAGACAACAAAGACAACACGGACCAATAAAGAATTTCTATAAAAAATCTTAACTTGCACACATTGAAGACTTAATCAATCTGCGCGCGTGCCTCAAGACGAAAACAGATCGCAGCTCTCAACACGTCTTGTAGTAGAAAGTGTACCTGTATCAAGCGGGCGGGTGGGAAGAAGGAAATTCCTTAACGAATGATTAGAGCACCGTAAAGTGTGTGCGCTAACAGCAAGGTGTTTAGTCAAGATTGTTACTCTAACAATAGCTACCATTTCATTTTGAAAAAAAAAAAAAATTCTAGTGAAATCATAATTTAAATTATTATTTTTTAAGTATTTCGAAAGTGTTTTGTCAATTATAATCCTAATGAAGATAGAATTTAAGGCGAGAAATTTTAACAGTGCATTTTAAAGCCTTGCGGTTAGAGGCGATACCGTGTTAAATGCACAAGCGGACGTCACATAAACGGCGCTTCAGAGGGAAAAAAAACACGATTAGAAAACTACTCAAGATATACGAAAATATGGCATATATAAACCAACTCTAGATATCCGAAAATATGATATATGAAAACCATTTAAGGATTTTCTGAAGGCCAAAAAGTCGTTTTGTTTCCGTATAAAGTTTTTAAACTGTGTTTTTTGAAGAGTGAAAATGGGTGAAAGGCGTGTTTTCATAGTAAACTTTAGGCATAAAACAACCGATACAGATTCTTGAAAGCAATTAACTTACATTACACCTATTTCATCATTCATCCGCCATGTAATGTTAGTCACCGCTCAAATCTCACAGTTGCCCTATGCACGACGAGAAGACTGCGCTGTAGGTTTGAGCCTTGCGCTTAGAGGCGATACCGTGTTAGAAACACCAGTGAGCGTCGCGCTTTATCATCCCGTCTCATTAACACAGATACATCCCTGACTAGGTAGGCTCCTTAAGGTCTCCGCCTACCTGGGCACACACACACGGTGTGCAGAGCTTCAGGAAAAAAACAATGCGAAATCAAAACTACTCAAGATATCCGAGTGGGGTCTGCTTACGAAAAGCAGAGGGCCGAAAAGTACTTTTGATTTCTGATTAAGTTTTTAAACTGTATTTTCAGAAGAGTTGAAATTGCTAAAACGCATGTTCACAGAGTAATTTTTAGGCGTAAAACAACCGGTAAAGATTCTTGAAAGCACTTAAGGGACTTGCATTACACCTTTATCTTCATTTCTCCGCCATATATTACTGTCACCACTCAAATTTCACAGTAAATCCTGTGACGACAAGATTGCGCGTCAGTTCAGAACCTTGCGCTTAGACGCTACAGCGCGCTAGAAGCGCCAGCAAGCATCGCGCTTATCACCCGGCCTCACTAAGGCTAGTTCCATACGATACGATTTCTACCGTACGGTTTTTTCCGTGCGGGAACTGAAAGACCAAACTTGTATTAGGTTTAATCAGTTTTTTTTTCCCGTACGGTTCGCTCGAGGTGGGAGCGCTCGCCGTTAACTCAGTTCAGTTGGTTAGAACAAGCCGTCAAGGACCGCAGATCTCTAATCGCTCTGTGGTTGTATCGCAAAAGAAGGAAACAGCAACGTGATCGGAAAGTTTGGGTTCATCCACTACTCTTAAGTCGTGATGAATTCGGGGCTTTCGAAGTTCTTTTCAAGGAGTTGAAAAGCGATGGAACAACATTTTTCAATTATTTCAGAATGAGTGTTGCTTCCTTCGAAGAGCTCTATGCTAAACTGAAGGATACGTTGCAGAAACAAAATACGACGATGCGAAACTTCATACAACCAAAGGAAATGATTGCCTTAACTCTGAGGTAAGAATACATCTGTCTTCCTACACGCACTGCTTACAAAAATTGTTTTATTGTTATGTCTTCCTACACACACTGGTAACAAATAACATTCTACTGTTTTCACATTTTTTTTTTTACATTTTAACTGAATTATTTTTATATCATTGATTAAACAGGAGTAAATTTTATTAAAGAATAAGAAGAATAACAACAATTATACCTAATAATAATAAAAAAGAAAATAGTTTTGCGTGATAATGTTTTCTAAGAAGTTGTGAAGTCCAAATCAGAATACTCGGGCGAGGAAGCTTCAAGGGGCGACTGAGAAGACCGGGGCAGAGAATTTGCTGTAGACACATGAGAGAATGACTGTTGCTGTCATGAGTAGTGGGGCACTGGTGCTGGATTGTAAGGTTGGGGAAAATGTTGATTTTGAAAAGAAGGGGCGCAGTAGTTAAGGATAGAAGTTTCAGAAGTTTGTTGGAAAACATGAGGTGATGGATTTTTTCTTCTTAGTTTGATTCCATGAATCACATTCAATACACTTACTTGCATGTCAAGTGTCTCCTCATGACTGAAATCGGCTGTTGTAGGCAATACACCTTTGATAAACTATAAATGAGCATTTTCTTTTTACTGTAGCACTGCCAGTATTTTTTGATCAAACTCATCCAACTGTGCCATTGCACATTTGTAGTAATGCGCATGCTCACTTTATCTATTTTATAGTTATTGTTTTTATTTTATTTTGTATAGCAAACTGGGAGCCATAATTTTTTTTATTCTTGAATTTTTAAATCATCTTGTAACCAACAATTTCAACATAATTTATATTTATAAAGCACAAGTTTCTGTGTTAAAATTTTTATATTAGTTTTACAACAAAATAATTTTACTTCTGTCCATAATGAATGTTGATTTGGGAAATCGCACTATAGTGTAACTCTATTTGTTTTACATGTGCAGTCTTTCATGTCTCAACTCTATGGTCTTCTTCAGTTGCACAAAATAATACGTCTTTCTTTTTGAAGCATGTCGGCCATGATGTAACTGTTCCTAGCTTCGGCCGTTTCTTAATCTCTTGACATCAATGTCTTAATTAATTCTCCGTACACCGCAAGTGGTGAGTAAAATCGCATATTCCTTCAAGAATATGTGGAAATAATATTTTGTTCAATTATCTTATTTTGTAATACATTTATGTACAGTGTGTGTGCGGAAGGCGTGGGTGGCCATCGGCGCGATTACTTCGTGACACACAACTTCTTCGTCACCTGAGTCATGGTGCTCCTCAGTGCCTGATGCAGCTCGTCTAATCAGGAAAGATCTTCTTTGTTACTTTCTGCATGCAGAAGAGCAACCATGAGCCACCACATATCAAAAGATAAAATTTTAACCTAGCATTTTCGGCATTGTTTTGGACTAATAATTATTATTTTTTGACTTAACCTATGTAATATTTAACCTATGTAATTCTTAACATCAAAATCAATGTGTTTAACTTAAGTATCTAAAGGGGCCCCTTATCTTAACATTTACTTTTACTATAAGTATGACTGTATACTCATCAATTGATATTAAACTTGTTATTGTTATTATTTAAAGTAAAAGAATTTAAAGAAAAGAAAATATAAGGAACAGAGAAACGATATTGCTGTATTCATTTAACTAAAACCACTGTTTGTATTAATTTTGACTAGTATATATATTTAACTATTTTATCCTGTAATATGGCCTCCCCAGTCGGCTCAAGGTTCTCATGATTTTCTACACGCCTAACAAGGCACCATTGAGCCCGTTCCCCATGCTTTCACTGTTGGCCTCTGTACCTCCTTGGTATTTGGCCAGGTTGAGGTAAAGAGGGCGGCAGAGCTTGGTAGCAGAGCTGGTGGTTCTGGTGTTTTGTTGGTCGTGTTCACGTGTGTAGATGTTTGTCTTGCATGTGTCCACCCTCAGATGTGGATGGCTTGGTTGTGGCAATAGTTATTTACTGTTGTTTTTATTGTGGTAGTTTTGTTATTTGTTATTTTCATTATGTCCTCTTCAATCATCCCTGAGTTCCTCATAAAGGATGAATTGATCTTTGAGTGTCAATTGCGTGGCATTTCATGTGAAAACGCCACAATGGCACACAACTTACGTTTTTTTTTACAAGGATTTGTAGATCGCTGTGAGGTGGAAGTAGCAGGAAACTGAGAATTTCCATCTTGAGTAGGTTCAGTATTTTCGGGGGGAGGTAGAGTATCTTCTGTTTCACTTTCCCGGAAAATTTTGTCCCATATCACAGGATGGGCCTCGACACACGAAATCAACAATTCGGCGTTTTGAACTATATGCCAATCCATGGCTCCACGTTAGACCAGTACCTGCCCTACTCGAGTACTGAGTTCCGTACGGGGAAAACCCGATGGTGTGATAGCTTGCATTCCTTTCTTACTCCCACCACTGTCATTCGAACCGAACGGGACGATAAAGTTCCGAAAGAATCATCCGGTTGCTTTTCGCTCCCGTACGGCAACCGGAAACGTCTGAAAGGTGACATTCATATCAACATGTCACTGGCCTTTCGGTTCCTGCACGGAAAAAACCGTACGGTAGAAAAAGTATCGTGTGAAACTATCCTTAAGCAACTGTCCGGGCAGCCCGTGTCGAAGGTCAAGCGAGGAACGAGCTGCCGCAACCGTTGCCCTCAGCGTATCAAGGGTCGCTCCTTTCTCGGCCCGATATCGGGACTGTGATCTCGTGACAGGTACGGACACTCCACCATCGTGGAAAGTTGACCTCCCCCGTTGACCCCTTTGGCCCACGAAACAGCCGCGAGATACGTATCTCTCGAGATTGTTTTTCTTCTTTGGATGTCTATTGTTTCATTGTTGAAGGCCCACTAACAAGGTCTATAAATTACGTTAGCTATCCTAGGCAAATTAAAAACACATAGAAAAAAGTAATTTTAAGACTATTTTCCTTCACAACCCACATGGTTTTGTTACTAATCATCAATCTGCACCAAAAGATAAAGTTTTACATCAAAATACTTTAAATGTCTTTTTTGACAGTTTGTATATGAAAATAAATTATTTAAGTCAATAACATTTTACATAGCTTATGTAAATAGGTTTTATGGTTGTTTTTGTAATTAAAATTCACCATCCATCCCATTCTGTTGCAACAAATTTGCCGTTGAACTGCCAGCGATTTTTTACATTTGCGCCCCGAGCGGTTTTGCGAGCGTGATCTTTTCCGTTAATCTGATGCTTGGGATAAAAAGTCAAAATAAAATGGCAATCGGTACGTGGAACTATAATTAAAATCACAGTTCCGTCCCCCATGCTGTGTTCCAAAACGTGAAATATTTCTGCACGCATAAGCTATGATGATTTTTAGTTTGTAAAATATTAGTGACCATGTTTGACTTCCATCAGTAGTCATTGGGGGTCACGCGCGATTGCTAATCACTATCTGCATCATAACATGAAGCGAGCTCTTTTAATGGAAACCAGAAAAAACTGGGACAGCGGATTTATTTTAATAGGGACTATTAACTTTCGCTGATGGATCACTTAAATACACACAAAGCTATGATTTGATTACATACATGAGCAAGCCAAATTTTTATCAGCTACAGAAAAGTTTAAGAGTTTTGGATTGTTATTTGCAGTGATAGGCCTATCTGTATGTTTTATCAGTGTGGTTGATCCGAATTCCATATTCCCCTTGATTGTGTGACTGTAAGGAGTACAGAAATTTCGCTTTTTAACTTTTGATATGACGGCGGGAGTTCAAACGCACATTTTCATTGCAACAGAGTGAAGAAATGCTGTGCAGTTTTAATTGTTGTATGTTAAGAGCCCCGTCTACCTGAGCACACATACGGTGTGCAGAGATTCAGAAGAAAACCCGAAATATACACTGTTAAACAATTTCACCTTCATTCTTCGAAGAACTCTGGTTACAAATTATCCAGGGATATGCGTAAATTTACGGCCAACTTTAGTAAATTTATGGATACAGATTTAACTTTGGACATGAATCCAAAAGAATATTCTTGGTATGCTAACAAAACATTTAAAAACTTTGTCCTGGTGTGTGTTTACACTTGTTTAGAACGGTACATTCAACTCGGAAGTCGAAACACGTGGTATTGCCACTACGATCCAGTTATTTTAAATTCATAATAGCTCTTCCATTATTTCAGTTAAAATTATTCGTTGAAAAAGTCCGTAAATTGACTGTAATTTCCAACAGTGCAGAGAGGTGTCCGTTTACGAAAATAGTTTCAGGATACGCTGAGGGTGGATGCACAATTACATTTCGGTATTTCGTTTCTAAACTGTATTTAAAAAAAAAACATTAAAAACAAGTGGCTGAAACGCGTGTTTCAGAATCACTTTTAGGCATCAAACACCCAGTGGAGATTCTTGAAAGCAACCAAAGGAATCTGCAGCACAACTTTATCTTCATTTGTCCGCCATAGTTGCCCTGCGCACTATGAGAAGACTGCATTCCAGTCCACAGCCTTGCGCTTAGAGGCGACACCGCGCTATAAGCACCAGCGAGCGTCGCGTATCAACCCGTCTCACTAACAGAAACACACCCCTGGCCAGACGGACGCCTTAAACTGGAAAAAATGAGCAGAGAAATATCCAAAGCATAATTATGAAATAGGTGGTCAAGTCAGAATAAACCAAACTTTAGTGCCAGCAACAAAATAGTCTGTACCGAGAACATTCTAACCGCAGTTTACGTCAGCTCCATCCGCTAAAGGAACACCAATACAGTTGTTCCCTGTAATAATAGACTAAAGGGTTGTTAATAGATTATTTCGGATTCTACAAACCAATTTTTTTCTCTCAGTGTAATGTTTATGTATTTTCTACGCGACTATATAAAATTTTTAAAAATGAATTTACATGATTTTTTAAACAAAAAAATCAATATATACCATTGAGTTTCTTATCTTTCTAAAAAACACACAACATGACATTCTAAATTAGTTTATCTTTCAAAAATTTTAAGAAGCCTAGAGCGGTTAGTTTTACCGATATGCATAATTATTATGACTTTTAAAAATTAATTATTATGAAGGCATGTTTGGAAAATGTGACAGTAGTATTTGAATTGTATATAAATTTTACAGCTGTGGCAACAAAGACAACGAAACTTCTAATAAACTATTCTGACAAAATTAGTTTATGTAAAGATAAAAAAAAATAGTTTGACTTCTACTAATTGAAATTTTTTCTTCGTATAGCTTATGTGTGATGAAATTTGCAACGTAACGTAATATGATAATGCTTATCATAGTGAAGAAATATGTCTTCGATCTCGGTCTTCATAGCATTCTTCATCTCCTCTCGGCAGATATCAATTTTATTCGTCATTTCTTCCTGGCCACTCTTCATCACGTTCAGCCTATTTTCCATTTTCTCCTGGCTACTCTTCATTTCATTCTTTTCTTCTTCCCTGTTACTTCTTATTTCATTCTTCATTTCTTCCCTGTTACTCTTCATTTCATTCTTCATTTCTTCCCTGTTACTCTTCATTTCATTCTTCATTTCTTCCCTCCTGAAGAAACGAAGTCATGAAAGCGGAGTAACACATGGAAGACGACGTGGCCAAGCCTTGGGGGACGAAACACAACGCGTTAATGCATTATTGAAAACCTGTATCATTGTCGGGAGGCACGTAATTGGCGGAGGGTTCCGGTCTCAAAAAAGGCTCACTCCACGGAGTTTCTCGTTGTGCCTGGGGTAGGGGAATCTTGTCAGGAAAACCTGAGAGGGGGTAGAGGGGAGAGAGGGTAGAACACCGAATGTTTCCCGCGATCGTTACGGCGAATGAATGTTCCCGAGGCTCTGGTCGGCGACTAAGCGACGTCGTCATAAAGACGTGCCCGCGGGACTATTATGCTAATGTCGTGGTGGAGGAGTTGTTTTGTTGTTGGTGGTGGTTTGGTGGTGGGGGAGGGAAGGGGGCTGAGGTGTACTCTAATGGGCATTGGCCCCGGCCCTTAAGGGCGGTTCATCGCGGCTCCATCCGTCCGTCCACCGGACAGGTTAATGAAGTCGCATCTGAAACTGGCCACGTAACGACCTTCTCCAGATGGTGTCGCTGATGCCATCGACGGCGGTCCACGACACTTGCGGGCCCCCAACGTCCGCTGGAGCTTGCTTACGCAACGACCTTCCCAGCTCAACAACTGACGGACACTTTGTTCCAGGGCAGCCCAACCTGGATTCAGAACGCGTGGACTTTACCTACACTGTCTTGGGCCAGAGATCGACTCAACTGTAAGTTCACAAGTACACGGGCTTGCGGCGCGCGCTGTTGCCGAATCATTAACGCATTACGAATTTCAGGATACGAGTTTCTTTGAAATTCTGGTTGCACAAGAAGCAGTCTAGGAATTTGCATTGTGGTTTATTATATAAATACTATCCCCTTATAAATTTGTATTATATCTCCACAATTTTTTTAATTCTTTAACTTACAATAAAAACCGTTTACACACTTATTATACGAATTAAAGCGATAATTGTGTCGTTAACTTGACAGATAAATTAATGATATCACATATATTTTAATCACTATCGCTGCAACTGAACAAAGTTGATACCCCTTCTACAGGGCTGACCAAAAGATTTGGGTTGGGGTGATGGAGAGGGCTGGAATGATTTGGATAAGACTGAAATTATCAAAACCCTTCCTCGTCATCTTGAAGTTCGTCAGTTTTCCCCAGCTCTTCTCCCATGTTTTTCACCTATCCTACATAATTTTCCCAATTTTTTTTTTTTGCTGTGAAAACATTTTAGTTCTCGGCATATAGCCTATGATAGGAGTAATTTAGTTAAAATGAAACGGAAGTCGATGAACGTAAATGCGTCACAAAGATGGTGACCCATGTGTAGCAACATAAACCCGGTTATAACCACTTTCGTAAACATTATGGTACATACAAAATGTATTGGTGTGCCAAATGAAACTTTATGAAACTGAAACTACCACGGAATATATTTGATAAACTAAAATAATCACATTAAAAATTAATCTAAAGTTTTAAAATACCTAAAAAAATGCATTACACGATTCTAATACATAATTTCCTTAAACTATGTCAACGGGCTCGGTATCACAGCGATAGAGCACGCACTTGATTAATGCCAAAGGTTTTTTTTTTTTAAATTTTCCTTTAAGATTATCCTGTAAAACATGTAAATAATGTAAATTCATATATGTGAGAATAGTTATAATGTTTACTAAATATGTTATGTCCTTTGGTAAAAGAGCACTGAGTGTTGGAGTACCAACTACTATTGTACAATCCTTGTAAAAATTCATAAATAATGACTTTTGAATTTGAATTTGATTTAACTTCAAGAGATGTGGTTCAATTCTCATCACTTGAATTTTTTTTTTAATAATGTTATAATATTATAATATGTAATAATATTGAATCAGCTCAAAAAGGTTAAGATTTTTTTAGTAATTATTTACGGACTAATTTCAGTCGTATAAGCAAAAACCAATATACAAATATAGGCTATACTTAAAAGTTACAAATTGTGTTTTAAAATGTTTCAGGTTAATATTTTACTAAATGTATAGAAGTATGTGTCATGACATAGAAGATGCGTCCACTAAACTCGATATTTCTAGTAATGGGACACACACGTACATCTGATGCGTCCCTTCGTCCATTAGCTTTGGCATAGTGTTGTATTTTGTTTGTATAAAATGTTACTAACGCGAGGGCCAAACCACGATGCCAGGTTCGTAGCTGGCTGGTAGCCCTGCACGGCACGGTCGTGTCACGTGCAGTCCACTGATGTAAGGTTTGCCACGTGCACCTGGACGGATTATAAGGGTAATCGCTACCCCCTCCCTCCTCCTCCTCCTCCTCCTCCCCCAAGCATTGTAATTCATCGGCGCTGTTATCTTTTTCTGAGAGGCCTTGGGAATTCCGCGGGCGCCGCACGGAGTGGCGTGAATTGACGCCGCCCTTCTGGACTGTTCGGACGTTGGGTCAGTTTGGAATGACACGGCTTGTCACAGTTGCTCTCGTCGTTTCGAGAAGGGCGCCACAGTACTTAAGCAGCGACGCCGGCCGCCACGGGAGTTCCACGACGAGTGCTACGAGAGTTCCGCGAGCGAAGGGAAGTGTGACATCGGCGAAAAGGGTGTCAGGCTTCCCCCCTCCCACCAGAGAGTGGCGCGACGCGGAATTAGACTGGATTTTAGAGAGTGCGGCGACTGAGTGGCGCGAGACTGTGTGTGTGGACAGGCGCGAGGTAAGGGGCGAACCACTGATGAGCCTAGCTCCAGTGAGGAGTGCGAACTGCGGAACTTGACAGACATTGAGTGACTTGAAAATAAACATTTTAAAGTGCCAGTGAATTGTGATTGGACTTTTTTAAATACAATTGTTTATTATTAATGTAATTATTAGTAATCAATGAAACTGTAATAAAACTTCATTGGGCTATCACTCACTAAACCAAGTCTCCCCACATTATAAATCGTAAAAATAATATTGTTACAGCGTTCTGGCATAAGTTTTGTTAAAATTAAGAATTTATTTTCTGACTCAAATAGAGCTAACAAAAACTTTTCTAAATTTGTTAAAGCATTACCTATTTATGAACTTAAACTTAGAAGATAATTAATGCTTTTTACAATAATTTTTAATATTTTAGGATTCATAGCCAAATTTTCATTTTGATCGCAACTCGTTTATATCATTTACACTAAATTAAATTATTGTAATTCTATTTACCAATGGCCGCTGTTATTTGCATTTCGCTGAATCTTCGTAGATATCAGGACTCAAAATGGTTGCGCACACATGAGTACAAACTGTCAACAGGTGGTGCTAACAGTAAAACTATTCGAATACCATCCACCAATATTACAAATGCGACCGTTTCATTGCGGCTGCATTTGTATGGGATATGGGGCTGTGCGCGATATGGACGCATCCCTATGTGTTCGGAAACAGCCAAAGTATCCGTTTACAAAATCAGAATCTTATTCCGTAATGAAATAAAAATAAACTGTGCATCCACGACTCTTACCACGCCTGCAAATTCTGTGCCCCCGATGTGCACCAGGCCTAAAGCCCCCCGACACACGATCAGTCCGAACTAAAAAGGTTGGAACGGCCGTTTGTGTGGAAGGACGGTGGCCCGATCATTCGGAACCGATGTCCTGACGAACTGATGGCTTCCCATCGGATCGGACTGTGGGCTCGAAGAACTCTCTGTCCGAACTGGCGAGTGTGGGAACAGCATATTAGGCCTGTACAAACTAGTCCGTCAGTCGATCAGCTGAGTGTCGTGGCAGTTGACTTATCCAACTAAAAGTGCAACTGTAACTGCAACATTCAAAGTTTCTTCCGTTACTCTACGGTGGAACGATACATCTAACTGCAACGGCAAACCACAAGACTGACCGTACATGCGGGAGGCTTCAGTTCTGTCCAAACTGTCAGTTGGGGCCCGAGCAGTCCGAAATATGGGGCTTGACTCGTGGCTAGAGACCTGCTAAATTCGCGGTTTCAATGGCCTTCGGGATGGACTCCACATAACCCCCTGTGCACTCGGGCAAAAAACGCAAGTTCATTGGCTGCCGACTTGTAAGTCGTCTCAGCTGGTTCGTCTGTGATTCGATCCTTCTTCGGTTGAGGGTTTATAACTGGTTGAGATCCGTCCAGATGAACAGTGAGCCAATAGCAAAAATTGTCTAAGAGGTATATGTGTTTGAATTCTAGAATGAATGAATACTTTTCATACTTTCGTACTTTAGGAATATGTCTATCAGATGTCGAACCTGGAAACATCGTTGTGTTTCGTACAAAGACTAATGATGGATGTAGAGTATGCGTGCAAGACTCACGGTATAATATTGTTGGCCTCAACATTGAACTATTTATTCATCGCATTTATTGTTGGCGAAGTTAAGGCGACGTGCCTTTGCTTACACTTGAACCACATTTTCTGCCATTACATCAAACATTGAAATTTTACAAAAATATGAATGTACCGAATGAATCCGCGAATTTTTGCAGGTCTCTGCTCGTGGCGTGTGTGTGGGGGGGCCTCGACAGCGCAGCAGACCGCGGCCCGACCCCAGAAGCCCACCGCGAGGCGGGGCGGCGGGCAGGTTCGCCGGCCGCCGTCACGCACGAGCTCCTCCTAGTCGGCGGGACCCGGAGGGAGGTCCGCCGCATTCCACCGCGACGGACCGCGCGCGCGATGTGTGGGCGCCGTGCTGGGGGCCGGACGATCTGCAGGTTCCTCCTGCGCGCGTGCTCGGGACCATGTCGTCTGTTCCCTGTGGAGGCACAAGTCGTCCCGGACCAGGTTTGGAGACAATTTCTACATCTCCGTCACCATATTATAAAACACACGCGAAACTTTGTTGCGTGCTGGACGAACTGAACGAGGGTCCTCTTGGCGTATTTGGGACCGTGTCTATCCCCACGGAGTTAGGCCGTTGTCGCACTATGCAATTGGACCGGTACTGTTGCAAATTTCCACAAGGATATTTCTTCTTGTTCAATTGATTGAATGTTTAATTTTGATGAATTTACTTAGTGAATTCTTGACAGAACTGCATTGTGCACCTTTAAGAAAATCGGTCCGCATATACTTAGCAGAAATATTATAATATTTTTTTTTTTTGCAAAACTACTTTGGAAATTTTTTGCCAAAACATATTTTACTATAAGTTACTACAAGAAAAATACCGTAAATTTTTATAACACATTTTTATGGTTATTTTTGCAAACACTTAATAATTTTTTGGAAACAATATTGAATATTTTTGTCACATTAACGTAAATTGACACGTTATTAAAAATCTTATTTGCTTTCTCATACAAGCATACATATCTTAAACCATGCAAAAAAATAATCGAATATTAATCAATTGTACTTTATTTTGTTTTATTATGCTTATTAATGTTGAATAGTAATTTGCTACTACTCTGAATAGTTACTAAGCTTTGAATAATAGCTTACTTGAGTGTATATATGGTTTTGCTGTAGATAATAATAAACCACGTTGGTGAACACTCTGAGTATTTACTCTTTAGTGTGGCCACTCTGTTGAGTGGAGGCTCTCTGATTATTTTGAATTGATTCTGGGCGCCACTCTTATGTAAAACTTAACTTCGTTATCAAGATAGGATAAGTGTAGTGTAATACATAAGAGAAAAAAATAATATAACACTTCAGATCTAGTATCTTTACAAGAGTAAGAACATGTAGTTTAGGATCATTAAACAAAAAAAAAAAAACATATACACTGTGAAGTAATAATAGAATGAAAATAGAATAAACAAATAATCTTTAATAAGACAAATATATATAATTATTGGCTTGGCCAGTGGTATATTCTTATGTTTTCAAATAAACAGGAGATATGTTGCACACATGACAAAATACAACAAAAGTTCATAAATTCAAATTAATTATGTCCGTTACTCTCAATCTTAGATCGAAGTTAATGTGTTAAAATATAGTTTATTATCGTTGTCATTTAATTTAAATTATTGTACCTCGGCTGAATTCAGTGTGTAGGTATGGTAGAACATCATGAGAACTCCGTCTCATTTCACCTCTGGGTTAGAACTAATAACGTGTAAAACAGAATAATAATTGGCTTAAAAATGTTTGTCTCTGCAAGGGCTTTACTGAGTTCGACACAAAAATTAATGTTTATATGCGTGTTGCAGGATCAAATTACGTTTGTAGTAGGAAACGGTCTTTTCAAAGTAACATTATGAGTCAATTTTACTCACGTTAATTTCACACCTAATTACACATCATATAGGATGTGCCCTATATAAATTACATGTAATTATGTTTAAACGACGATTACAAACATCCCTTCAACTGGATGATCTATTTGGCTCGTTGAATAATCGGATTTTCAAGGGGATTGCAACCCAGGCTGTCTATCCAACGCCATAGTCATTCCAAAAAATTTTCTTAACTTCATTAACGACGCTTAACTTAAGCAACATGGCCTCTCATTGGCTGAGACACAAAGATCGTTGACTTAATTAACACATCAAAATAAAATACAGACATTTAACAATACATCTTAAAATACTAAAATGTCTCAAATTTAAAACGTGATTCTTCAACAATGAAAATTCTCTTATACAAATTACGTGCAAAAGGTTCAATTTGCCGTTTAAGTCATTATTTCCCTAGAGGGGTCTTGCTTATTGAGGCCTCAAAGTCACTTGGGCTACGCCATCGAGTGTAGCACTCGTAGATACGTCCAATAAACAACAATAGAGCATAGACATGAAAATGTAAACAAATAATAATAATTATTTAAAAATATTATTTATAATAAAGACAATACACTTTCTGTGCACGGGATAGTCATGTAACAGCACAATGTGTGCAGTTAATACTGAAAAGCTATTCAGGGCTCTGTTAACAAATACTTTAACTAATGTAGACGTACTGGGACCACAGAAATCAAAGATGCCCGGGCAAGAATTAGAACCCAGTACTACTGCGAACATTTTTTTTTGTAGCGTAACCGTTGCTTTCATATATATGCACAAATTTACAAATATCTGTGATTTACTATGATTATTTTAGTTCCATTTACAAAAACAAATAGTGCGTATAAATAAGTAGGCGTGATAAAAATGATACGTCTTTGGCAAATCAACCTTGACTCCTAAGTAAATCGTAAGGGTTAAAATGACAGAGAGAGAGAAAAAGAAGACTTTTTTCTAAGTAAACATGAATTTTAAAAAAATTACTAGTACAAAATAATTGCTCACAATATCAAAAAAAAAAAAAATTAGATACACGACTAAAACAATACTCATATAACACTGTTTACAAATAAGTAATTGAAACAATATGTACTTGAAAAAACACAATTTTCTTGCCAATATGTCCCGTGGTGCGGTGCACAACAATAAGCTGAAACCCCGTTGTGTTGCAACTCTGTCAAGTCGAGGTGGCGTCAGGCGCAGGCGGGTCCCTACCGCCGCGACCCGCCTGTCCCTGCAGCATGGCGGGGTTCAACCTGAGCCGCACGCCGCCATGTGGAGCCCGCGGCCCCACAAGTTCTCTGCACGGTGCGCAATCTATTCCTCCATCCTTTTTAGCGTCAGAGACGATGCTCCAAGTGCCCGACCTTGCTTAGTAGATATTTTCTACTCTGTCCAACTCTTCTTCCGGAACCATCCTTCTGTTTCCTGTAATCAACCTGCTCGTCAATAATGCATGAAATTTTGCATCCCGCATGAAGTGCCCAGGGTTTTCCCTGTGTATATGCAGGTTTTACCTGGGCCCAACTTATCTAGTTTTAACTTAGAATAGTCAGTGAGGGGAGTTAGTCATGGCTAAAACTTTGCCATGGCTGGCCAATCCCCCTCCTAGCACACGATGCATGCTCCCTCTCCCGCATGGCTTAAACCCTGCATGATTAGAGCGTATAGGCTTCGGCCTGAGACGCACTTAGAGTCTTTCCCTACCCAGATCCCACCCAAATACACTTAGTAATTAGTTAGGTTAGGAAAAAAAAAACTTTAATGTTGTACGAAAACGATGATTTAAAATTCGGCCTTTCAAATTTTACTCGCAAATAATTTTTCACTTAAAATATTTTGCGGTGTATGAATTATCTGGAGACGGCATGCCGTGTGGTGATCGGATTCACTTTCATCCTCACCATAGCCATGTTGCAAAAGGGTTGAGGGCCCCGCCTGGTCAGGGGCGTATGAAGCGGGGAGATACCATCACGCTCGCTGATACTCTCGAGTTCCACGCGCCCCGGCGGTCTCACGAGGAGAGCGAGTTCGTCGCTCTCACCGCGGAGTACCGGCGGTGTTTCCGGAGGGAGTCCTCGTCGCCGAGACGGTAGCGTCATCAACACCCAACTCACAACACCTCAGGGCCACCAAACATCCGTTATCTACATCACCATTACAACCTAACATCTATTTTCACAACTAGAGGCATCGGGCGGCAATCCGCGGCCTGTAACTCATACGCGGGCCCGCGGTTCGATGCCCGGATCTGGCACTCGGACCTCGAGGCCCGCAATGGCTATGATGACAGTACAGTTGCAGCTCGCCCTGCGGCGGTATTGCCTGATTAAGCAACAAATCTGAGTCATCGCCGTCCGGCCTTGTTCTGTTTCTGCGAGGAGCTCGGGACGGCAGGTTGCGCCGTTCATCGTCCTCTTTTGTCCTCCTCGCGGCCACAGCTCTCCGGCAGGACATGGACGAGAGACCCGCACTCCCGAAAATAACACCCCTCTCCCGTCGCCAACAAAGGAAGGAATAAACAAAGCCCCGGGACAATAGCGAGCGATAAATAGCCCGCGCCGTGAGTGTGGATCGTTGGGGAAACGAAGGACGGCGGGGAAGAAGGATAGGCGGCGGAGGTTGTTAACGACTTCTCCCAGGTTATCGGTCAGCCCCCTCGAAGACGGTATTGATTGGCCAACAGGGCCCCTACGCCTGGAGAGAGAAAAAAAGGGGGAGTGGGAGGAGGGACGAGCCCGTAGCCCTTTATAAGCACGCGCGACCATCAGGGATATGGACCTCGCCATTACCGGAAGTAGCCGGTCGAGTTTGATGGCTCGCGTTACTGCGTCCTCCCAGACGACCCCGCGGCGCCGATGGGCGGACGGCACCACGTGACACGTGAACGACAGCTCGGCTCACGTATTTCCATTTCTCCTTGGATGCGATGCAAAAAGAGTTACTTAGGCCGGCACTCCAACACGCAAAAATTATGTTTAGGTGTTACATATGCCACACCTGTATCCCAGCCGTATTCCAAGTGCGCGATAGGGCACGGCCAAGTCCATTAGGCCTATTTCTAGGGCACGGATTTTTGGTGTCCTATCCGTTGCCGAGCTGTGTATTGGCTTACCGTATTCATTTCCTCCCTTCCCCCACCCCTCGTTTCTCTGTGACATATGTACAGTATACCAGCAATTTCTTAAATCAAAAAAATCTTAAACTTAAAATTCAATTCTGATTTTTTTTTGATTATTGACAGTTGGCTTTAACTCTCGCCGGAATAGCGGCCTCGCCACATCTTCGCGATCGCAAGCCGACAGAGTTCCCTTTGATGGGCTTCAAGCAAACGAAATCCGTATAAAATATCTGAAGCCACCAAGCAACCAAGTCAACTTTAAGGCAAAACTCCAGAGCAGATGCCCCGGACGGGCAATCTGTTGCCCGCTATCATCCACCCTTAAAACTACAGGTGTCAAACGACGCGCCCCAGGCTCTAAGCTACCCAATGAAACCCATGAAAATGACCTCCTCGAGCCACTGAATTAATTTAAAAAGCTGTAACCACCTGAAGTTTTCTGTGCAAGAGGTTTAGGGATTAGTCTAGCACGACACGTTGGCTATCATTGTTTTTTTTTCCTCTGACAAAGCATAGGTCTTAAACATATAGTTTTTGATAAAACTATTTATATTTATATTTTTACAAGCTAAATGCATTGCTTTGTGAGGGACTCGCAAAAGCTGCTAATTTAGGTAATGCAGCTAAAGAGGTTAATAAAACACGTTTTCATACATGTATAAAAATTGTTTTATTTATATATTCAAATAGACATTGACAACTTAATAATTTAATATTCTGTAATAATATGTTTTATTTTAAACGTTAATAGTTACTAATTTTTTAATCTGCATTATTCTCGTTTCTAACATTCTAACATGTGAAAATGTTTTAATACTTTTTAACATATCGTACGGAAATTTTCTGTTGAACGCCAAATCTTTATTACATTTAATTTTTTGTCCACAATATCCAGATTGTCCACCTTTTAATCTGTATACTGAGAGGACTGATGGGTGTACAGGAGCGATTAGTTGTTCATCAACAAAAGATAATATTTAAAAAAAAAATGTTGAAATCCAGAATCCATATATTATAGCAGAATAAAAAATATTAAAATATTTTTTTAATAGAAAACTTTTGACATACTTAACAAAATCGGTTGGTTGTAATCAAATGTAAATCCCACCATCCATGATAACAGAATATAATTATATATTTAAATATCGCATCTTCACATTTAAATACGATATATTCTGTGATAAATTTCAAACCTAGGGTTTTAGTAGTTTTTTTATAAATGGTGTAACAGAATGCAAAAAAAAAAATGCTACCTCGTATTTCTAAGTTATGGCTATTATTGCCTGTTAAGATATCGTCGAGACGAAGTTAAATGTTCCATTTTGTCTCTTAGAATTTTTTTTTTAGTTCAAATAAATTTTAGGCTGACGTTAACTAATTAAAATTTAAAAAATTTTTTTTTTTCAGTTTGGGATTGTTTTATAATGAGTTTGGCGGTGTAAAAAAGTTGTTGATAATCGATTCTAGTTGGCACGTTTTGATGGAACACATCTGATTTGTTGAGACAAGTTTATGACCTCACTCTTAGCGTGTTTGGTTTGTGAAACCGGTTTCTAACAAGGAAGTTTTGTGAGCTAAACTATGAATATGATTAGCAGTAAAAATACTGATTCAACACCAATTATGTATCCTCTCATTGCATCACTTAGTGATCAGTATCAGAATACAAGCAACTCAACAGCTTATTAATTCTTAAAGCACTGTTCATAAATGAATGAAAAATTAGAGCATAAGGCTAAAAAAAGAAGATGGTCTGTCTACTGGTCTTGCCTAGTAGGCCAATCATTAATACCCCTTATGATTGTTCATCATACCAGCTAGATCACTATTTTTGAATGAGGTCATCCAAGGTCTAAACCTTCTTTTTAATTTTTTTCTAAACGATAGCGTTTAAAGTATTAAGAATCATAAAAACAAAAAAATGAAAACTTAATCAACTTCTCTTTTTTCCTAGCTTCGTTTTTTTTTTCATTCTAACTGTAGATACTTGTAAAAATAGAAATTAAACAATATAATAGAAATAACACAAAATTTTAAAAATATTTTCTGAATAATTTCGAGTGGAATATTAAAGTTTTAAACCATTAAATAATAATTTTTCTGGAACTTCTTTTTAAAATTTTTATATAGTACAGTTAAAGCTCTGAAAAAATTACACTGCAGAAATTTCGTGATAAAATCCTGATGAAAAACAAATACAATTTTTTTATCCCTCATTGAAGTTCACGATATTGGTTTAAATTAATGTCAGAACTCATAGCAGACCCGTTGGTTTTCCCATATTTTATTCTTCGTATGTTCGACCTTTCTCAATAAATAAATAAATAAAATTAAAAAAAAAACAATTTTTATGACCTGAATAATGTAATTGATCGCTAACCTCAAAATTTAAAAATGAATATTATAACTAGATTTTTTTAATTTCAAAACAAGAAAATTAGTTATATAAATCATTCTATTAGAGGTTCTTGTACCCAGTCATTATGGTTACTTGGAAACAATCTTGAAAACATTTATATATACCTACTGTATCAAAAAAATTCAGGTTTCATGTAAAATGTGATCTTAAGAAAACATTCCGTACAAAAAGAATGAACATTTAGGGTAAGGAAGACAAAAACCACCTATAGCTAAAAATTTGATAACCTCACACTAAAGCCACCATTTTTTGATAAGTTAATATTGGTTTTCGATTCCGAAACTGTGGTAGTTCGGAAGATATCATAGGCATGTGTAAATAAAAAATCTGAATGTTTTATCCTCAATTAAAGGATTAGGCCTATATAAAATCTATTCCAAAATTTTTCTTTTAAAAATTGTGCAAATTTTAATATAGTTGCTGTTGAAAAGGATTAATAATATGTTTGTAATAAAGCATCAAACAAATCATTACATATTAATAAATGAGAAAAAACTCTCAAATGGTTTAGATTTTTAAATACGTGTAGTTGGAAATAAATAGTTAATGACTCCAGACCATCCCCTACGACTGCTGCAAACGCTTTTAAAAAAGACTGCAAACTTGCAGACTGTCTTGCGCGTAGAGGCGACACGGCAAATTGATCCGCGTGCCCCTGTCACCCTTAGAGATTTCTTTTTTCCGTGTCGAGGGACACATAATAATAATGATAATAACAACTACGTGTGCCCCTTAAAATAGCCTCCTAGCTGAACGCATGACGCTTTCTAAATTGTGGATGATGCCAACCTTACCATGTAAAATGTCATACTTTTTTTTTACTTTCATAATAATCGAGGGGATATTCGAGCTAGTTATTAAGAAGATATGATTTACAATATTAAGTTGTATTTATTTGTTATTTTAATTATAGTGTTGATATAATTTTAGTTGTAGAATCAATACATACTGCCCGTCACTTTCATTTATTTTAGATACGTCGCAAAAAAAGCATTGGTTGAAAGAAAATTATTCACATTCCATCAAGGCGACCAGAGTTCGAAACCCAGATTTTTCGCAAGTGGGAAACTTGGCGGACGTTGCCATGTCCTGTGAGATTCCTCGGGATGCTCCCGTTTTCTGCATCTATTCATTCAGTCTTTGCTCCATTCCTCATTTCAACTCACCTCACCAGAGATGTAACTATACTACTTAGTTTCCACCCGAGGCAAGAACTCATCTTGTGCCTCCCTCCCCCTTATTTTTCAAACCAAACAAACCAAAACCTCATACCGCCAACACATATTAATTTCAATGTTCCAAATATTTTTAATTCAACTAAGATGGTTAATAAATAGATTTATTTGCAGTCATTTTGATTTTAATGCATCGCAAGTTGGATAGTACGCGAAAAATACCAGTTTTAAAATTTTTGGACGATATACACGTATGTATCTTTCAATAAAAATAAATTCAGTTTAATCTGCCTTCCAACTTTTTTTTTCGTGTGTTCTTACACTATTATGTTCAAGTAAATATTTATAGTTCAAATTGCTCTGCAAGTTTAGCCCCCCTCTCCCCTCCCCTAAATGCGCTGCCCGGGGGGCACAAGTCTGTCTGCTCCCCTCTAGTTACGTCCCAACTCCTCACGCATGCTTAAACCCTGCCGGAACGACAGGTCTGTCCCTCGAGTAGGGCAGCAGACTCCTGTGAGCGTCAGCCGGTATTCCATCCATGCAGATCCTGCCCCATGCGAGAAACTACGTGTGGATTTTCATTTCCACGACAAAACAATACCCACGCAGCACGGATATCCCTCTCCAACCTGGCCACGTGTCGGATCAAGCCATGCGCTGGATGGTTCTCGAGAACTCGGGGCGCATTTACCCCCCACCCACCCCACTCACACCCCTCCTATGCAACGAGCTGTGGAATCCCCGGCGGCAATTAGTCGCTCATTATGACACGGTCCACTTCATTATTAATGGCTCGTCGCAGGGCGGGCGCAGGTCATTAGTCGTATTGACGTCGGCGGCGGCGGCGGCGGCGGCGGCGGCGGGGTTTTAGGGTGGGCGACGCATGGGGGGCGGGGTAAGGAGGGGGGGGGGGTGCGAGAGGAATCCCAGTGGCGTCGGGAGGACGTGGGGAAGAGCCTTTCTCTCCGTCTGACGGGCCGGGCGCCGGCGGGCAGTGCATCGGGCGAGACAGCCCATTTACGACGAGTTGCAAGTCACGCCGGCGCGGGAGCTCCCCCCTGGCCGGACGTTTCGAGAAGCATCCTTCGCCGCGAGGGAGGACCCAGTGAAACCGGGGTGACCACAAATTACAACTGCCCAAAATGTAATATATATATATTTTTTTTTTAGTTAGTGAAACAGAAATATTCAATCCAAGGTTAGACATAGCGAAATTCTTTTTGTTTTTTTCATGGTAGTTGATTTACTAAGTATTTTTGCAAGTTTGAAATGACTGTACATGATGTGGCCGGAAGATAACTAGGGAGCTTTGAAGTAGGCAAGACAAATAAGGGTTTTAAAATCGATCGGGGGACCCTTACATAAAGTGGTGAGGCTAGGGTAAAATAGGTTTCTGTGCCAAAAAGAGAATCTGTGTGTTAGGATTTAAGAGTAGGCCTACGTTATCATATCATCATTTAATATATATAGTTACGAATATAATTTGGGGGAAATGGGTTCTTAAGGGATAGCCCAATTACGTTTTGTTATAGTTTTATTAATTACTAATATTTACATTACTTATAAATAATTATACTTTTAAAAAATGTTTAATAGCAAGTCACTCCATGTCTGTCAAGTTCCACAGTTCGCACTCCTCACTGGAGCTAGACTCGACAGTGATTCGCCCCTTACCTCGCACCTGTCCACCCACACAGTCTCGCGCCACTCAGTCACAGCACTCTCACGGTTCCGTCGCTCCGCGTCGCGCCACTCTCGAGGGGTGTCTCTCACCCTCTTCGGCGATGTCGCACTTCCCTTCACTCGCGGAACTCTCCGAACTCTCGGAACTCTCGCGGAGGATAACGTCGTCGCTGCTTATATACTTGTGGCGTCCTTCTCGAAGGGACGTGAGCAGCTGCGACGTGTCGCGTCATCCCGAGTCGACCCAAAGCCCGAAACACCCAGAACAGTGACGCTTATTCACGTTTTTCCTCATGGTGGCCTCTGTATGCCCGGAATTTCCAGGCCGCTAAAGGTGAACGTAGCCCGAGGCGAGATGGTGCGCGGGGAGCGGAGGGGGGTTGGGTAGCGAAAACCCGAGTAATCCGGCCAGGCACACGTGGCATGCCTTACGCCAATTGACGGTGATTAACGGTGAGTGACGTCAGTGGATGTGTGGGGCCACCAGCCAGCTCCGAACCTGGCGCGCTTCGCGGCCCTATCTGCGTTCGTAACAATTACAATAATAACTCAAATGTAGTAGCCATTTTTTTTTAGCAAAAACCATGCAGTTAGCCATAAAAATTTTGTATCATTGTTTAGAATTTTTTTTTATTATTGAGATAAAAAGTGTTTCAATTAAAATAGTTTATAATGGAGGTTTTTTTTTATTTTATATATTATATAATAGTGGAACTATTTTGATGAAAATTTTGTTTTTAAAAGCTTATGATTATTCTTATAAACTGGAATGTATTATATCTCGCTACGATGATGGAAGCCGGAGATAAAACAAAAAAAATGTTTTAAAGCCAAGTGCAACTACTATAAGATTAGCTCCCATTGCTTTAAACACCCACTTTCACCAATACTACTATGTACCACATATGTAATGTAAATTATTTATTATATCACAATAACTATTTAACAATTGGTGATAACTTTTTATTAAATAATGTGATAATTAAAGAAAAATACCACCGTGCTATTATTCGCACGGTAGAACTATTGTATTGTAGAACTATCAGTTTCGTACGAATGCTGACCAAAATCATCAATTTTATTCTCTCTGCTTTTCTTTAATTACAATATTTCAATCTTAGTAAAGTTCTAAGTGCATGAAAATTACGCTTTATGTGTTTATAGTAAACCTCGAATGTTTTAATAAAATTTAAAATTTAGTCAATTTTTTACGCGGAACTACAGAACTGAACCGAAAATTTGCCATAAAATGATTTAAAAGTTCTTATTTATCGTAGCCTTTCTAATAACCGTTTGGAAAGAGATCTTTGTTAAGAGATGTTCTCGCGACGGAAAAAAAAAATAAAGAATAAAAGTATACTCCTTGTCGTCAAGAATTTCCATTAGCACACCGGTAGCATCGCTTTCGTCTTGATGGTCCTTCTGGTTTCATCGCTCCCTTCTCAATGTCCTTTCTGGTTTCACTTTTTTTTTGCCGCACGTTCAATTTCTTTGGTGAAAAGACAACTTCACGGTCGGGGCCGGACCACAGTGGACCGCGCTCAGTTACTGGAACTAGCTGCATGTCATCCTGCTTCCAAGAAAAGCCCCTCCGCTTCGCTGGAAACTTGGTCCTTTATCCCGGAACTTCATTGTCGTCGTCTCCGGCGAGAAAAAGAACAACACAAGTAAATAAAACTACATCCCTTTTCAGCCAGTCGCATTCTGTTTGCTGTTGCCAATGGCCCCTCCGGGGTGTACGTCGCCGCTGCGACGATAGGAGGGACTCAGAAAAAAAAAGAAATACAATGAACAGGGTGAAAATCGAATTCCTTGTGGTTGAAAGTGCGCTACGTGTTTCTATGACTAAAACTTTGCACGACATGCCAGGATCTTGGTAACTTACGTACTGCAGTTATTTTAAATACTGGTACCATTATTTTCGAGCCTACATCTAAAAAACAGGAATTTTTAACAATAAGTTAATATTTGTTTTAGTTACTTAAATAAGAAATATCCTCTTGATATAGTCTTTTTTCGAACGTTTCACTAAATTATAACTTTATTTAATGTTTGTTGATTTCAGTGAAATAAATGTATTTATTTTCCGGTGGTTAAGTAAAGAAAAGGCTATCATTATCTTAACTTCACCAAATGAAAAAATATATATACAAGTAAATAAATAAAATACATTAATCAAATTTTTTTGGTTGCAACAATTTGAAAATTTCTACAGAGAAACCCGAAGCCCGAAACACCCAGAACAGCGACGCTTTTTCACGTCATTGTTTGGACAGAGTATATAAAGCACTAAGGGCAAGACTAGCATGGGCATTAAGTGTGCAGTCGCCTTTATGCGCAAGGCAGTGGGCGGATGAGATTATTTCACGGACATTTATACTTTGTGTTGTCCCAGTAAATTCGTTAGGTAAAGTTATTCTTGTAAACCATTCCCTGAATATATTTTAAATATTAACTAGGAACATTAATAAACATAATGAAAAATCTAATATTTAAACATTTGAATTGTCCTTTGAGTGGGCTGAAAGATAGATCTCTAAATATATACATACATAAATAGTATAAAACAGAGTCGCTATTTGCGTCTGAATGTTTGTTCGCTTACTTCTTCTAAATTATTCAGTGGATTTTGATGCAGTTTTCACCATTATTTAGAGAATTTCTTCAGGAGGTTTTATTTGTTTTGTACATACAAATTAAAATTAAAGATAGTAGTAAACACTCGATGTTTGAAAATAAATCGTAAAAATAAATTTTTAGGGCGCTTACGTTGCTTACGCTGACTTATACATGACTGATACATATGTAATACATAACCGCATGTCTTAAAATAGCCTTCAGAAAAGTCCGCTATAGCTCATGTGTATCTTCTAAGGATGATCTACAGTAAAAAATTTTATCTTGAGTTATTTGTGATGCTATTTTGAGTGACAAAGTTTAACTATGTTATTTTTCTTATAATATCATTTTAGAAATGTGGAACTGGAGATGTCGTTTTATTCCGCCGATTCGGTTCGTGTGTGACTTCTAAACAAAATTGTTTGTGTCTGCTCATGAGAAAACAGCTATCAGCATTGTTTAAAAATGAATTATTCAGTTATGGGCAGTACCTACATGTTAGTACACATACCTATTATTTTTTGAAAACACCGGACACTTACGAAAAACCTAATACGTTGTACTTATTAAATCTAAATGACGCCACTACAGTAGGCCTAAACCCCATCCGTGCGAAGCCGGGATGGTTCGCTAATGCTTGTTTTGTTAATCGAATGGCTTCGTCAGGCTTGAGTCGAGAATTCAATGACGAAAGTGCGGTTTTTATTAAAATCTTATTAAAATATAATTGAATATTTTTTTTGTGAATTTTAAAATTCAACTTCGATTATTTTGGATAATAATTCCGGATTTTCAAGATGGCGAAATTTAAAAAATCGTGGAATTCTGTAATAACAAAAACGGCGGAATCCTGGATGGCGAAATGTTCTGTAAAACAAAATGGCGTGATCCAATATGGCAGCCGATATCATGGTTCAGTTCAAAGGCCAAAGTCAAAGTTAAATTCAAGGTCATCCAAGATGGCGGACCCCGGATCCTTGCTGCTCAAAACTGAACCCAGTGGCAGGAGACCCATTTGTAAAATTTCGTAAGCGTGAAAAGAAATATTCAGTATTGTTTCATATATTCTAAGGAAAAAGATAACTTTTGTGTTGTACAAATTTAGATTTTTTTTTTGTAGTTAGTTTCACACACCGTTTCTTGGCAACTGGTTTCCGAAAGACTCTTTCGTAAAAGCACAAGATTTTTTTTCTCCTGTGTAGCTCTCGCGGTCGGCCGGAGTTGACACCGGGTGATTAATAATCGCTAATAGCGGGGTTCGGGAAGGACGAGATGGCCCGGGCGTCCTCCGGGGGCGCTGGGAACAGGTGGACCGCGCGATGCCATCGCGCACGTCGCGCGTGCTTTACGACCGAGTCGCGTCGCTCCCGCCCCCCCCCCCTCGGCCTCCTCACCCTAGTACTTCATCTCCTCCTCCTCCTCCCGGTCCAGGTCATCCGCGTAAATATAAATGTAAAAGTTCCTACGTTCATTCATTCGAAATATTAAATTTCCGAAAGTTCTTCACCGATCGCTTTGAAATTTTGACACAAAGTTGCACTAGAATTCGCGCGTTTATTGATATACCCATGTCACAATTGTGACAGTTAAAAAGATGTATAAAAATATGAATAGGTTAAAACATAGATTTTTAACATTTTCATTGCTAGCGAGTGTCGTAGACTACATAGGGTTATAGAGATATATAGATGTATAGAGGAGGGAGAGGTGTATATATATATATATATATGTGTGTGTGTGTGTGTGTGTGTGTGTGGATTGAGACATAGAGAGATAGAGAGATGTAGAGATATAAATAGAAAGATATAGAGAGATAGAGAATTAGAGAGAGGTATAAAGATATGGTTTGTAGGCTATATATGTACCTACTTCAAACAAATTACAAAAAGTAATTGATTGAGGCAATGCAACGCATGCCGGGCATTGGCTACTTATTTTATATTTACGCTTAACACTGTTAAACTTTTAGACATTTTAAGTGGCCGAATTAAAAGAAATGGAAAATCTTATATACCTATAGATTAGCCGGCGAAGTTAAATTTTTAACACTTTTGTGCAGTATGGATGAGGGGAACAGAATGGATAAAATAACTCAAATTTTAGGGGTTTAAAGGCAATGCTTCTGGTTACTACTTAATGTGGTTTTATTTAATTAAGAAGAATTTATTTACATTTATATATTTTTGTTAAATCACAAAAATTTCTAATGATTATAAAAGATTAGGAAAAATTTAAAATACTGTAACATAAAAAAATCCACTTTCGTTCTCCTTATCCATACTGCAAGAAAATGATAAAAATGCAACATTTCCAGCTTATTCGGCAAAAAGGTATGCGATACATATAAATATACATTTTGTGAAATTTCAGACATTCAAAAAATCATCACTCTTAACCGTGTAGAACGTAAATATAAAATAATGATCTGGAATACGACATACCCCCTAAAATGCCACGACGCGCGTATTTTTTCTCTCTCTCAGCCACCTTGCTCTACTCCCGGTCAACCACACGAAAATCATTTTAAGTCCCCCCTAACCAGGGGGATGCAGAAAAGTTGCACCCGGAAAAATTACGCCCTGACGCAGGAAAGTTGCCCCCTTGCCTCAATGAATGGGAAAATCGCGTCCCGTAATATAGTTTATCCTTCCATCCTTTCCCGTGTGACCAACTCCTCATGACCTTCAATCTTATACTTTTGCTATCCTCATTACCAGGGGTTCTGGTTAGGTGGATAGACATATATGTTCTTTGTGATAGTTCAAATGACTATAGCCTACGACAGAGAAAGGTAAGCAGTGTGCTTTGTTAAAAGGATATGAATATAGAAATAAGATCGATAAAAATGAGAAAACGATTTGGCTTTGTATTCAGTAGAAGAGAGAGAAACGTATGGAGGACAGTTAGTGACAAAAATGCACGAAATGATGAGTGCAACCGATCACAAGTGCCAACGAGACGTTGCCTAAACAGAAGTTCAAATTCAACGAGGGGCAGCTGAGAAGTGAGTAAGAGAAGGCAAAGAGCCTATCTTTGATATCCACCAGGAATAAATAGGTAGTCTGTTTAATCAAGGGATTCGGCCTCGTGACAGAGGTTCCAGCGTACTACAGCTTCAAATGCAGCATGAATTACGTGATATGCAAGCACAAGGTATGCTATAAATGGGGACCCGGTACATATGGGGAACATTAATTTGTCTGAATATTGCAGAAAATGTTTCCTTTTAGTAGATGAAGCAGTCAACTTAGAGTAATCTTTTTCTAGCTATTAAGTCAGATAAATATCAGAGAAATGCTGCAGAGTCAGGAGCAGTACTACATGACCAACCAATTCAAATCTACACAATTTATCCGGACCTGGTCAGTACAAAAGACCGTTCGCTTTACCACACAATAAGAAAAAAAATAAATGTACAACTTAGTTTTTTTTATATGAATAAAGGATTGTTTACCGGAATGGAATTCGGAAATAATCATGAATGACTTCGAAGACGCCTGCGTTCCCTTGCTTGTTCGAAACTTAAAACTGGCAGGTTCTGCTAGTTGCTTATAAAATAGCTGCAAAAATTTTCAAAGTGATTACGGTAAGTTGAAGAAAATTTCGCAGAATTTATCTAGCATGGAATTTCCATTCGAGGCCTCAAAACCACCAGGTCAAATATCGCCGGATAATTAACTTATTAATTAGTAGCTCTTAAAGAAAAGGTTCTCGAAGAGGGGGAGGAGGGAAGGCGGGGTTGATGGACGTTGTCTGCCTGAGCCCGAGCGGAGTCAACCCTATAAGCTGTCCATCTCTTCGGAGGGAGTTGATCCAGCAGAACAATCAAGCCACTAAGAACTTCCAGAACTCCTTCAGCCTGTCTCGTAAGATTACGTGACACTGCCTCGGTGCATAAACTACACATGTTCCGCAGTTCCTGCTCTCTGAGGCAGGGGCGGTACAGCCTCTGCTGCCACGTGGCTTTACTATGAAACAACGTCTTACCACTTTGTTTTCTTTTCAGAATTTAGATAACTTCATTTCCTCTTCCCGAACTGTATGAAGCAAGACTATAAATTAATTTTGTGTTTTTATTGTCAAAACAATTTTTTTTTCTTAATTAATAAGTATTTGGGAATATTCGTACTTCATGTAAATATATATATATAATTAAATTAGAGTAAACAGTTTTCAAATGAGAAGTCATTATTCATAACTACGCAATGAAACGAAAGATCTCTAGAAACGTAAGTCGCATAAAGTTCAACAAATCATGAAACAAAAAAAAAAAAAACTTCTATAAGCTACGCAACGCAATGCAACAATCGGTCAACTTTCAAATTCGTGTTTCGGCTTGCATTTTCGTCTGCCATGTTTCAAGTGAAGATTTCCGGAAAATTTTAAAGGCACACATTTGCGCTTGAAGGCGTCAATGTTTTTTTTATTATATAAATCACGTTTTTACTTGTTTAAACTTTCTCAGAGTTGAAGAATGTAACACTCTTAAAATAAATTATTGAGGCTATCGTTTTTTTTTTCATGGTAAACATGAATTATGACAAGAAGCCAATAAGAAGAAATTTAGGTTTTTGAATGTTTAACAAATAAAAGTAATGCGGTCGGTGAAGTCTTGGCGAATTCCGTGATTTACTAACGACCGTGTTTTTCTTGCGTTGATTCATCGTTGCCACTTTTACGAATAGAAGGCCGGGGAACATTGTAACAAAAATTAGCTTTAATTTTTTTACTAATTTAGTTTTATTAATTTTACACAGTTCTTACAGCTTAGATCTACTATAATGGTTTAACTACCACATGAAATAAAATAAATTCTTAATTGCAAAGAAATACTCTCATCATTTACATAATAAGTTAAAACACTCTTGCACATTCATTTTATAGAAGAGTTTATTTTTTTACTTCCACCATTTTGAATCGAGGTAACGCGTTACCTTACAGCACGTGTAACCTTTTCATGATTCCATCCTAATTTTTAAATTGAGGTTCCTGTGTTTTCCCGCTGGTGGGTTCCCTCTCACAGAAACTCGTAGATTTGCCAATTCCTAATTGATCAATTATTTCCATCCTAGAAATTAAAGAGGGTTAAGGCCGGGATTCCAAGACACAAAAATAAGGGTTTAAATTTTGAATTTACTACGCCTGTAACCAAAACGTTTTCCTAGCCCATGATAGAACACCGCGAGTCCCTTGGGTTTAGGAAACGGATTCTGATGTCCTATCCGTGACCTATATGTTGCCTTAACTTCCACGCATGCGCAGAGCTCTCTTTTTTCAGTGATTTCGTCCAGATGGCGGACCCACGTCTGGCGCCATTAACTCGTATATAATCAACTTCGCGAACATCGGGGGACATAGAAAAAGTATTTGTGTGCCAAATGAAACTTTATGATAGCGAAACAATCCTGGAATACATTTTGTACACTATAATGGTCATAACAAGAAACATTCTAAACTTTATAAGTAAATTAGAGAGGCGGTTATATTTTTGTGCGATGGTGCGGCTATCTCTGCTATTTTTGCGGTAATAATTGTACAGATGGATACGAAATATCGTCTAGAATGCGTTGGCACCAGTTTATAGCCTCGTGCAGGGCCCCGTTTATGAAAACGGTTACCGTTCTGTTACCATACTGATATTCGGTTTGTTCACGTTTTTGAATACAGCCCGCGAGTTAGATTCCAGTAGTATCCCAACAAGGCAGTGCTTAATCGCTAACTTACCCGAATGTCTTGGCGTACCGCCCTAAGACTTGAAAATATTTTTATTGCGGCATTAAAAAAAATTTCAAGGAATTCAACTGAAATTTTCGTGGCCTGATGTTGAAAGTTTTCTCAGGCTGTTGGTTGGACCTCTTATCTAGGCTAGCGCATGTTTCCAACTGAAGCATTTATGGCCCGCCTACCCGGGCACACACACGGTGTCAAGTAATGTATGCATAAGAAAAACAGTTGAGAACATGTTGAGGGCGTGGACAAGTAGTAATGTTTCCGTATTTCGTTTTTTTTTGAGAAGTGTGAAAATGGCTGAAACGTGTGTTCTCAGAATATATATTTTTTGGCATATGACTCCCGGTAGAGATTCTTGAAAGCACTCAAGGTACTTGTGCTGCACCTTTACCTACATTCCTCCGCCGTATATAATGTTACGGTCACCGCCCTAATCTCATAGTTGTCCTGTGCACGACGAGAAGACTGCGCGCCGGTCCACAGCCTTGTACTAGAAGCACCAGCATACGTCGCACTCATCACCCCGCCTCACTGACACAGACGCACATCTGGTCTTGAGACGTCTCCTGCGCAGGTACGCGGAAGAGAGCGTGGCTGTCGCAAACAGCAGCTAGCCCTGCGAGCGAGGAGTCACCGCGGGAATTAGTCAACGCCGATACGCGGGTTTACCCGACGGCTGCCAAAACGTATTTAGTGTCTCGGTCGCTCCAAACAGGCCGTGCGGAGCGAAAATAAACCTGTTCCAAGACATTCTCTCCCATCCCAAACCCCCTCCCCCCTCCCCTAAAGACACGCGGCAGATCTGTTATGGCGAAGGGGAGTTTTAGAGTGTGGAAGTGTGGCGGTGTTCGTGTTAAGCTGATCACTGATTGGTCAACAGTCCAATTTCGCTTCGAATTACATCCAATTTTTGAAGTAAAGCTTCTTTTGGCGCAATGAGAGTAAAATTTAAAGCAACGCTTTCATGAAAAATGTATGTGAAACGTTTCTAACGCTAAAATGACAGAGGATAAGTACTTGGCCAAATATATCTAAAGAGAGCCCTATGCTATATACGTTGCTGGACTCGTTTTCTTTCTCCTCTTTGTGTGATGATTCGACCCTCGCCCAAAAATAAATAAAACCGTGAGAGATAGATAAAGAAAAGAATAAAACACAGAGTTTTGCGCATGCGCTTGTTACAGTATATATATATATATATATATATATATATATATATATATATATATATATATATATCCTAAAAAGTCAGCTGTGAGTGAATTTACTTTTATATTTACCACCAGCGCACTCGCGTTCCTCCTTGTTCAACCAGCAGTGTAGAGAGCACAGTCGGGACAGTTCCTACATAGATAGCGCTACCTGTTAAGGATTTCATGTTTCGTTCAGATATTTGGCGTGTTCCAAATGGCGGAATTTTTTGAAGAAACAATAATACGCCCCGTTTTTCGTTATGGTGTTAGTATTTATACAGTTACCTGTTAAGGATTCCATGTTTCGTTCAGATATTTGGCGTGTTCCAAATGGCGGAATTATTTGAAGAAACAGTAATACGCCCCGTTTTTCGTTATGGTGTTAGTATTTCTACAGTGAGTTCTATTTATTGTTAATTAATCACCTATTGATTGATCAGTAATTATTTATATCCTGAAAGTTATTTTGAAATTAGTAATAATTTTGTTAATTCATGGTTATTTAGAAAATGGTCTTCTCTCTCTCTCTCTCTCTCTCTCTCTCTCTCTGCTGTTTTATTCCTTACGCTATATTTACGAGTTAAGGTTTGAATTGCCGAAGAAGTTTCACTCCTGTCATGTGTACTGAGCTACGCGCGCTCTATTTTATACTGAATTTAATTTTTTGAAAGGCAAATGGCGTCACTATAATGTCATAACCGCACCCATTTTGTCGGTTAAGAAATTGTTCGCTTCGATTACGAAATATATTCTGGTTTCGTATTGATACGAGGAGACTAGAGGTGAGGCAACGAGGCAGGCCAGTCGGTTCGGCGCGTCGGTCAGTATGGCGTCCAGGGGAAGACCCACCTCCCGGACAGGCAGCTCCTGTTCCTCTGCGGTAAACCTATTAGGAGCGGCGCCTCTCTCCCTGTATCGCCGGAGTCCAGCTCGTCCCCAGAGCCCCGTCTGCGTGAAGTGGCGTAACTAGGATGCCAATGCTCCCGGAGCTTCGAGTGTTACGTTGGGGATTCTGAGAGCTACGAGACATTCCCAGGTATATAAGACGACGCTGACGTCCGGCGGGGAGTGCCCTGTGAGCGAGTGCGAAAACTGGCGAGAGGATTGGAGTGAGGAGGGCGGGTGACCTCTTGGCGAGCGATAGCGGGCGACGAGCGGGTTTCGTGTGCGATGGTTGGTGCATCGGGTACTGTGTCGCGACGCGAACGTGTGAGTAGTGTTGGGACCGAGGTTCGTGGCAAGAGACGAACGGTAAAGAGAACTACTGTCGAGCTGACCTAGTGGGGAGAGTGAATAGTGGACTTATATTAAAAGAGTGACTACTTTGCGGGCCGGCTATTAAAGATTTGTGGTTTAAAAAAAGTTTTATATTATTAGTTAATACATAAAACCATATTTAATCTTTTGGGCTCATTTCGAACCTATTTTCCCCGATCGTAAAAGTAAATATACTAAATTCAAACATTTTTTTAAATATATTCTGTGTTTTCGTAATAATCGAATGTGTTCCGAAAACGATATAGGTAAATATATTTTTTTTAGAAATAACCTACCATTTTTGGAAAATAATAAAAAAAAATTTTTAAGAATTATACTACTTATAGGTTACCTAGATTTAATGTTTTTGGACATACGCTTTTGCTGGTTTAATCTTTTTTATGACATGGAAAAACGGTATTGAGAAAACGTATATTAAGAAAAAATAAAAACAATCTTCCCCATCGCAAGAATGAATCATTAATAATGGTAAAGTTCATTTTTGTAATATTTTCGTTCTATGAACTTAAAATTAAACAACTGAACTAATTTATTTTAAGAAAATTAATGTTTATAATTATTTTATTTGAAACTTTCAGTGTGTATTTAATTGAAAATTTGAAGAGCATTGAAATGTGTCAAACAGTTTAAAATTCAGAGGTTTGAATCTAATAACTATTGAAATATGGGAAAGGGCTTTTAAGTGCGAAGGTGAAGGAGATTGTTTAAGATAAGTTGTTTGTTCTCATTGTACTACCTAATCTAAATTAATAATTAATAGGGTTATTAAAAAAATTAAATGAAAGGATTTACCACGGCACAGAAAACTATTTAGTAAAAATGTTATGCGCTTTAGTGAAATAAAAAAACCTCTCAATGCGTATTAACATAAAACTTATTAATATTTATATATACATACGTCACTATACATTACCTTTTTTTACATTTTTTTACATTTTTTTTACATTTTTAAAATATGTTTTCACTTGATTTTGTAAAATTCAGATCCAATTTCAGTACTCAAAGAAGAGATTGTTCAAAATGACTTAGGAGCGCTGTGCCTCCGACAGAAGGAAAGTCTAATCTGAGATTCGCCAATAAAAAAACCGATAAGTGGACAAGAAAAGGCGTTGAATCCAACAACAAACAGGGACTGGGAAAATGGCACGTGAGTGTGTGTATCTTTCCTCATACACTGAGGAAACAAATTTTGTGGTCACAATGAGTGTTTCGGTAGTATTCAGCGAGAAGTAGGCATGTCTAGTAGCGAAAAAATTAATATTGTAGTGTTTACATTCCTATCTATTATTATTTTGTTCATTGTAAGAGATTATTCATAAACTCACCATCCTAACGTTAGTTGTAACGAAAACCCACGCATGATATAGATAGTTTGCACTGACCGATATTTCATTTGATATTTATGATTTAGTAATCAAAATTTATATTCACAGCAAAATCAACCAATTTTTGTAGTTTATATTTCTCATACAACGTTTCTACAAAAGCAAGTGCCATTTAACTTGTCCCAAATTAGACAGATGTCAAAATGTAGCACGAGTCGTACCGATTTCCCAACTGTCACTTGCAAAGCATCACATGATAATGGTTTACGAGCAGTAAATAACCTCATGCAGTAATTTACTAACACTGTTTGACTAGACAACAGCAGGAGAAGGATATGTTGACCCATTGCTACTGCTATTGAAGTACTGTGTCGAACTCGAGACTAGCTCACATGATTCAGTGTATACGAATTTCATTACTTTATAATTTTGTTGATACTAATGAACTGTTTTGTGTAATTTTTTTTTATCACTAACAATTTTTGGAGGTTCAATACCTACAAAATATTTTTGCGGTAGGCTTGGTATGCTTTTGTTATTTATTTCATCACCCTTTTCCTTCTCCCGATATAAAGCATTGTCTCATTGTCTCACAATACCGACCCGCCCAGGAGGTTGCGACACAACCTACCCCTTCCCCCCCCTCCCCCTCTTCTTCACGGAACCCCCTCGACGTTCCGCCGGGACCACTAACGTCCTAACGTCCTCTGGTCTGCACACTCGCGGGTCTGTTCGCGTCTGAAAGGTTGTTATTTTTGTCGCGGTTTGGCACCAGTGGCGTGCTTGCTGTGAAAGGTCGATGGTGGGGGTGGCGTTGGGTGGGGGAGCAGAAGGGGGGGGGGAGAGTTGGTTTCGTCTGTCTCTCGTCCGATTGCCGCGGCTCGCCGGGGATTCGTGTTTACCCGGAGCGTCGCCCGTCAGCGACGCCGGCGATTTGTTTACAAGTGGCTTTCGCATATCTAGTGGCAGGACGGGGTGGGGGGAGGAGGAAACTTTGTGTGCCGCCCTAGGAATAGCCTCGTAGGAATGCCACTGACGAGGACCTCGACTCCTCTGGGACACATCGGTCTCTCTCTCTCTCTCTCTCTCTCTCTCTCTCTCTCTCTCTCGCCACGATGTTTGAGTGGACAGGACAGTCGTCTTCCACCGAGGCCGGCCGGGTCAGACTGCCGTCTACATAGTTCGCTGCGGCCGTCGACGGGAATCTCTACATGTGTCCTCGGGGTACATTCAGGCGGTGCAGTTCTTTACAATCCCGGTCATCGTTGTCAGCACTAGTGGATCCAGAAAAGGGAGGGGGGAGGCGTTATCCATATCGGCATGCTGACCCCCCTCCACCGAACCATGAATAATTTTCTAATTTTCTCCAAATTCCTTATCATATTTTAAAAAAAAATCTTACTTAAGTATAATTTCACTGCAGTACTGTTTACAACAGGACTTTTTTTTTAACCACAAATGAAATATATTAAATATTTCAACTCTAAAATACACTAAAAATGTCTTCGAAAAATTAGTTTGGCCCTCCCCTGGCAATCATTCTGGATCTGCGATTGGTTTGTCATCACCTATTCGATTGAGACGAAAACCATTGTAGCAGGTCATGTTCGAAAAAAATACGAAACGAAATTTTTTTTTTTTGAAAATATCGAACCATTCGGTTCCCCGAACGACAATGTCGACGCTGTTGCGACGTTTTAGCGACGTCGTGTGCCATCCAGGTAAAAAAAGGCCATTTCACGCGGTCAGATTTAATTTTCGAGTATTATTTAATTCGATCCCTTGAATAGACTCAATGTCGACGATTAAGCTTCTGTGCATGACCGTACGACGTAAAACACAAACAAACTAATATTTAAGTTTTTTTTCTAAACATGAAAAAATATATACTTACTTTTTTTTTTAAGCAATCGGAGCTCGTATGACGCACAGCTTCAGCAATTATTCATAATTTATGAGCTTTGGGCTTGCGTTTTACGTAGATAGCTACAAACGCGCGGTAATCGCACCCATTCGAGCGCAATTAATTGCACAGGGAAAACCACAGATTAGTTTTCCTCCGAGGCTATATTCTGGACAAATAACGTCTACACAATAACTGTACCAAACGTTTAGCGTTACCGATGAAAGGAATGTTTATGATGTGATGTATGATTTTTTATTGTGAAACCTAATTTACATCATTTCCGCTCCGTTTGGAGTCATGTCTCGAAAAAAAAATTGCAAAAGTATCTTATTTTAATCATAATGCAAATTTTTGATGCTCGTATTTGTACATACCTTCCTATTGATTTACAGTAATATAAAATTTACCCCTTTTCCATCCATCCACTTTGCAGGAGGATTTAAAAAAATTGTAAAACACCCTACATAACTAATTTATATAAATTATTCATGCTCAGTTTCTACTTGATTTAAAAAAATACTTAGCACACTCTCTTCCTCCTTTTTTCATTCATATATACATATACATATACGATTTTTTAATTTTTATATACGAAACCAAAGCTTTAATTTTTTGATACGTTTAACGATTGAATTTCTATCGAATGAAAAAATAATAAAATACTTAACTCTATATGCATGCTGTTTAAGCTTCGTGTGTTATTTTTTTATTGTAGTAGATTTCGGTGCAAGGATATTTATTCTTTGAACTAAACTTATCCCTCTTACATCAATTAAGAATAGTATCGCGCCATAGAAATGAAAAAAAAAATGAGTCGGTTATTTTGCTAGGTAGTATTCGTGCCTAAAATATTATTACAATATCTTACCTTCCGCTTTATAAGCTTTTGAGGTATTTTTATTTTTATAATAAAACTTTCCCCCTTTTCATCACCTTTTATATTGAATAATTAAACTTAGTCTGCAAATTTGTATGCAGATTTTCATGCTAAGTTTCTTACATCACGCGCTAGAAGCTACTGAAATATTAATTATTTCTTAACCAAACTTAACTACCACTTTTTAATTCCTGGGTAATGTAATTTGGAAAAATGGTAAAATGGGTTAGTATTTTAGTATAATTACCATCCGTACCCAATATCGTACCATATTCATTATTAGATTTGGAGATATATATATTTTGAATATAGGAAAACGTACCACCTTTAAAAAATTATGTGAAAAACACAGTAGGCCTACGTAACTATGCATATACTAGTTCATGCTCGTTTCTTACCTCCCACTCAAGAAGATTTGGATATGTTACTAGTTTTTCTTAACTTCAAACTTACCTTTTTTACACCTTATTAGGGATAGAATTTCGCAAAAAAAATTTTAATCGTAGTTATTTTTTATGTTTAATGATACTTAATATACTTTATTATGCTTGATATAGTTTCGGAGATATGATCAATTATTTTAAACCACTACTCCTTTTTCACTCCCTGAAGAGTGTGAATCTGTGATCATATATTCTGGTGTATAAATAAACAAAAAAATAAAATTTAAAAAACTTTCAAAAAATCTACTAATTCGTTTTTGATTCATGCCAGAAGAAACAACTAAACATATAGAAAATAAATAGTATAACTGATGAAAATTGTTTCGTTAAAAATAAATTTAAAAAAGGTTTATAATAATTTTTTTTATAATTTCATCCAATGTACATACAGATGCTTATTTTAATCCCAACAGTTTTATTATTAGTATAGATATATTAGTAGGATGCAACATATATCTTATAAGCTCCTGATACCATACTGACCCATTTGGACTAAATTCCGAAATTCTCATGTTTCACTCGCTCGCTATACAATCAATATCGGAACAGTTCGCTGTATTATTACTCGCTATACAATCAATCAATATCGGAACAGTTCGCCGTAAGCGAACCATATGTAAGTATTAGGGTGTTAGGATCAGAGAGGAGGTGTATATTATTAACATTGCACAACACCAACCTCCGTACTTCCTATAATCTCCTGATATCAAAATGAAATAAAACTCCAGCAAAAAAGGTAAAAAATTTTTTAACAAAGGCTAGTAGGATCAAAGAAAAGTTAGTTAGAAATAACATAATTGTGAACTTGTCAGCATAATACTACAAGTGTCTATGAAAATGTCAACACTGTTTGTCTTTGTATTTCTTTCTGCATTAACGCGAAAACTATTGAACGGATTTAAATTAAACTTCTTAACAGTGACGATTTTGACTAACTTTAAATATTAGGCTGAATGTATAATTACAAATTACGCCTCTAATGAAGTTAAAAATGAGTATGCATGTTTTATGATAAAATAAAAATTTCCGAAGTTCATTAAGCAAAAATTTATATATTTAATATGAACTATTAAAAAAACTAAAATTCTTATTTTATTTTACATAAATTCCACACTTAAGGGATAAAATGGGTAGAATTGGTTTTATGAAGAACCAATTATGTATTCCAATCCAAAAATTAAAAATATAAGAAACTGAGCACGAATAACGTACATGAAAAGATGCGTAGTGTAATTTTGCAATATTCTTTTTAATTTAATCGCTATTGAGGTGAAAATGGGGTAACGTTACTACTAAAATATCATATCGTAGAAGATTAATCAAGAATGAGGCTAGAAACTCAGCAAAACTAACATACTTAAAGATTAATGTATTGACATCTTTTTCCGAAATTAAATATTTAAAGTGATGAAAATTGAGCAAGTTTAATGTAAATAAAAAAATCTGAAATAAATAAAGCAGGGTGAAAGAAACTGAAGAAAAAAAGTTAAATAAAATTAATGTAATTTTGTTAATTTTTTGATCTTACATCGCTAATGGGTTAAAAATTTGTAAGCATAGTTATATATAAAAAAATCTTATCTCTGAAACTATCCGAGCTAAAGTAAAGGAATTAAGTTTGCATAGTAAAAATACTAAAATTGCAAACTTCATTCAAAAATTCTTGTAATTATACCCCTGAGGCAAGTCTCTCCTTATAACAAATGGAAAAAATTTCGAAGCTAATCCAGGTGAGAGATAATAAACTCAAAAAAAAAAAGGATAACATAGTGTAATTTTTTCAATTGCTTAAAATTCTACTACTAATGGGGTGAAAATGGGTAAGTTTGGATTTACCTATATTAAGAAATAATATCTCCGTGTTTCTGGGTGTTATGATGAAGGGCATAAGAAAAAACACCTACAACAACAGCTACCAACTGTTCTTTTATATTACTGTACCTTCATGTATTTTATGATTATAACGAGAGTAGGTTAGTTTAGTAATAAAATAAATATTAATGAATCAAATTTAGACTAAACGCTATAAATATTGAATACTCTTAAACTTCCAAATTATTTTTACCATTTCCTTAAAATTACATCACTAAAGGTGTGAAAATGTAATAGCGTTTGTTTTAAAAAGCTATATTTAAAAATCAAGAATCTACTGAAGTTTGAAGGTACTTTCACAAGAGTATTTTATTTTTATTTTTCCAAATTTGTTCGTGAGGTGCAAGTCGTGTTATATGTGTAATAAAGAAACTAGTCGAGCGGTAACTAATATAAGGGATGTAATGGATTACAGGGGGTGGCCACGTCTGTATGATTACATGGTAATTGTGTGAAGCCTTTATTTTATTTCGGCTAATTGTTGTACCATACTGGTGAGATGCTCAAAACATTGGCTGAAGTATGGCATTTGACTTGTGGAAACATTTATTAGTTAATTGGTTTATAAACGTGACTGCTTCCAGCGACAGATTCTAGTTCATATTTACTGGTCATCATCAGACGTTATTAAGAACAATTTTCGCAATGTTACAGGCGGAACAATATAGCGTTGGCGAGGTTAAAATGTACCCCACAACATGTCGCATCCTGACAACCCTTAACTCCATGTTTGATTACCACATCCTACTATATTTTAAGGCTTGTATGTTTGCCAGTTGCTTATTTTGAAAGTTTGTGCAACAGTTTGGATGTTTTTTTACTTATTTGCGTCTTTGATATTAAACTGAATTTGAAGAATTTATGGAATAGATTCACTTATATATTCCATTAAAACATAATGTGCATTTTATCCTACGAAAAATCAACACAGTTTGTTAATAAATAGCCATTAATGTCCATTTACAGAGATAACTAAGGGAAACACATGGGCCACTAAGCGATAATGTGGGAAGCGAGTGTGTGGTGTGTGTTTATACAAATAAATAAATAAATATAAATATATATATACACATGCAGCCCACTACCTATGTTCAAAATTGTAATGAATATTTTGTTTGCGTTATTATAATGTTTTAATTTTTAATATATATAAAATAATTAATTTTTGCTAACCACTCTATTGTGATAATATTATCAGTATCAGCATTGTTACAAGTGGGATATACAATTCCGGAAAAGATAACCTAAGTTAAAAAATAAGAAATTTTTTACTAACGAGTATTTTCACTCATTTTTCTTAAATAATAGCAATCCTAATGATCCCCCGTTTAAAAGGTCCACTTATTCACTCTCCCCGCTGGAGCTCGGCTCGAAAGTGGTTCTCTCTACCGTTCGTCTCTTACCGTGTAACTCTGTTCCAACGCACTGATTCGCGCAACTCACTCGTCCAACCATCCCAGGTGCTCTGATCTTCGCGCGCAAATCTCGCCGCTCGTCGTCGCTCGCCAAGGGGTGTCACCCACCCTCTTCACTTCCCTCCCGTACCGCTCCAATGATTCATGTGTATCTCGCCACCGGCCTCTCTCTCGCCGCAGCCCGGCCTCGCCTTCTGCACCCGCTTGCGTTGCCCATGGAAAGGTCTCGCATCCCTCCGAAGTGTTGCGTCAATAATAATGCTCTGAATTAACACTCGAAGCTACGAGAAAAATGGAGTCCTAGTTACGTCACTTTACGCTACGGTGCTCTCGGGACCTGCTGAACCTTCAGAGACACTGTTAAAAATTTTCACCTTAATTTTACGAAGAACACTGTTTAAAAATTAACAGGGATCTTCGTTAATTTACGGTGATCTTCGTAAATTCACTTGCATTGAGATCGAACCCACCAAAATAATCTTGGTACACCAGAAAAAAACATTCAAAAACTTGTTTACAGCGGAGCACGGAACTTAGAAGTTGGAAAACTGCGTAGATTTTTTTTTACGAAGATTTAGTTGTCTTCAGTTACGAAAACGTCTTCGTTTGTTTAAGGTAATTTCTTCGTTAAAAGTCCGATAATTTACTGTATTTTCTAACAGTGGAGAGAGCAAGGCGCCACGGATTCCGCGGGACAGAACGAGGCCCGCTAATGGCAG
Source organism: Bacillus rossius redtenbacheri (assembly GCF_032445375.1). Taxonomy (NCBI): domain Eukaryota; kingdom Metazoa; phylum Arthropoda; class Insecta; order Phasmatodea; family Bacillidae; genus Bacillus; species Bacillus rossius. The sequence goes on along the minus strand of NC_086330.1, from coordinate 46,200,189 downwards.
GCCTGTGTAGTTGTGATGGAGGTACGGGTGCTACCTTTGTAACGCCCACCCACTCCAGGATGTGAGGTTTTCCCTTGATATCCCACCAGTCTGTGTAGCCGGTATGGCTGCCCGACCCTCCTTTCTAGCAGCACCAATTACATTATTTTCATACATTTATATTTCTGAGCGCATAAAAACATTTTGTGGCTAAAATTAAATCCAGCTTGTCAGCGATGGCTAGGCCTACCACTGGTTATTATTATGATTAAAAATGATCTTGAAGTAGCTTGGTACGCAAATAGAAAAAAATACCAGAAAGAAAATAATTTCTCGCGTGAGATAGTTGCAGTTGCGTGTACGCATTTTCTTTACCAAGCGAGAGACGTGGTATCTTGTCACAACACTCGTTAACGAGGTACGCCTCGATTTTTTTTTTTTACCGCAGGGCATCCAACAAATGAGCGAGCTGCGCGGTAAAAATCCTTCCTTCGGGCGGCTGGTGCAAAGTCGTTTGTCACCGCGCAGAGCTTCAAGAGAGGCCGCCGGGCGAAGGGAGAATATAAATAGGCTACATGACATCCGAGCTTAGCTCGTGCGTGATGTCACCGCGGCGGGAGAACTGGCACGGGTTACCTCGGCGGGACCTAAAAGTGAGAGGCGCGGAACCGAAGATGAAGAGCGACTGCTTCTCGTCTCGCAGGTTGGCGCAACGTCCGTGAAACTGCGATATGCTCAATGTTCCAGTGGTGGTTAACAACTGACACGGGATCATCCATAACTGAGCGGTGATTGGCACCTGTGAGGCGGCCATGATTGGAGGAGGTCTGGTAAATAAAATAAATAAACAAGCTATCAGGCACTTGAACCCTCGACTGTCTTTGGTAGCGTTGAGGGGAGAGGGGTCAAACACGTGTATACCCGTAATCTAATTTTCCGCTATCAGTTTGTTTGTGCCTTATGTATAACGGGAACATCTCAGTTTCAGAAACTTCGCGACTCTTTTGTCTGCGTTCGTCTGTGCTGTAGTCGCTGAGTTGCCAGAATATCTGTTCAGTACCATCGCTGGGTTCCACTGTTTTTCGCTGTGTTTATTTTCCTCCCAAGGTTGTTTGTCCGTATTTACAGTTACTGTCACGTCTTTGTCGGCCCGCTGTGTTCGTCTGTGCTGTGATTTCTGTTGATGTGCGACATCGGCTGATTCTGGCATGTTTTCTGTGTGATTGTGTATTAATCTCTGGATTTAGGGTTTTCTCCATGTGTTACAGTGTAAACCAGCCATCTAGACCAGCAGTCCCACAGCAACCTAAGGGCGGACGCGGTATAAGATGGTCGCGGCGTACAGCGATGTCCCAACCTCTCTCTCACGGTTGTAAATCAAGAGGTTACGAACACCCAGGCGGCAGAGAAGTGTTTTGGCATGGGACGATCTGTACAGTCGCTGCTGTTTACCGCCAGGGGCCGGGGACAGGCAGTTGACAGAAGCCCGCGCCACGACTGCCGCCGAAGATTTACGAGCCGCGCCCGACCGCAACACAACACAAGCCGTGTGTTTAGGGCCCCATTCCTGCTGGGCGGGTTAACGAGCAGTTTTTTTCCTAACTTAACTAACACTAAGTACATTTGTTTGAGAGGGGTCTGGGTTAGATAAGACTCTATGTGCGTCCCAGGCCGAATCCTTTAACGCCTGATCATGCTGGGTTTCAACCATCCAGAAAGGGTAGCATGCATCGTGTGCTTTTTTTCTGGGATTGGCCAGCCACGGCAGAAATTAATGCCATGACTAACCACTCAATCTTAAATATAACTAGTTAAGTTGGGCTCAGGTGAAACCTGCATAGAGACAAGGCTCATTCATGCGGGGTTAAATATTTGCAAGCACTAAGCAGGCAGGTTCAGTGCAAGACAAGAAGAATGGTCCAGGAAGAAGAGTTGGTCGGGGCAGAAAGTTCCAACCATGCTGGGGTCGAAAGCTTGGACCTTGCCCTATTCATTCTGGGCGAGTTTACAAGCATAGTCACCCCTTTCCCTTCTCCTCCCCCTCCACCCAAAGTCTACAAAGGAGCATGAGCCACTGGTATTGCAACTCAGGATTGCGCAAAAAAAAAACCTGCATGGCAGCTTTTTCTGTCCCAACCAACTTTTCTCACCTGGAACTTTTCCCCCATCATCCGGTTGTGATCTAACTTGCTTTAATACATCCCAGGGTTTTCCCCGTATATATGCAGGTTTTACCTCGACACATCAACTAGCTTTAAGCTAAGAGGCGTTAGCAATGGCCTCAATCACTGCCATAACGAGCCATAAATACCAGTAGCACAAGATAAAAACGATCTATCCCCGCTTTGTTAAATCCCAGCATGATAGGGTGTGTATGCTTTAAGCCTGGGACGTACCTAGGTTCTCACAACTAAACTTTGCCCTTTCCGGACTCATTTAGATTAAATAAGGCCAGTAAAAAAAATCTTACTGATTCCTGCCTTCAACAAGTTAACCTCCCCCCCCCCCTTCACCATAGGTAACCCCTCTCACTCGCCTACCTCAATGTTAGTGTCGCAACAGCAAATTCAAGATTGATTGTGTAAATATTTATAGGCTTCCAGGTTGGGGTAACTTCCACATCAATCATGATGTGCCCGATGTTGGTTAAAGTCCACTGTCGTTTAACACGAGTTGTTGATCGACCTTGAAGATGGCTGGAACAATGAACACCGAAACGTCGATAAATTTCCACAAAAGTGGTGTCAAGCAATTAGTCAAGAAGTATGTGGTTGGTTTCTCTGGCCACGAAAGTCTACGATGTACATTTGGTTTGTTATATTTACAAACTAATTCACTTTATTTCCTCTCTCGATACCAATATTTACAACACCAAATGCATGATGCTGATGTTCTGCATCAACTTGGTTGCCGTTCGCGTTCGAAGTTATTATGATGTTTGGTAAACCATTTACTTAAAGTGACCAAAGAAAAAAAATGAGTCTCTTGTCAGATGACACACCTACCAACGCAAACATGTACGCATTTCGTAAGCTTACTGTAAAATTGAAAACAGTTGTTTGGGTATTTTCTTTACGTCGCATAATACCAAGTAAAATTGAAATCCCACGTAAATAGTACGTAGATGAGTTACAAGTAATAAGCCAATAAACAATGTGAAAAAAATATTTACTTAAATTAAAACTTACTTCCATTAAAAATAAATCATGACTCGGGACCTTTTCAGAATTCACAATGACACAAAGCTGCTTATTCAAAACCTTCACAAAAGCCGACTTCATTTGCACGCCAACAGAGTTTCTGGCATGAAATTATGAACTTGGAATTTTATTTTGTTTATCAGAAAATGTTGTAAAAGTTTCGCCGCCCCCTTTTTTTATATGATTTTTTTTTTTGCCAAACATGCTTAGGCCTGGAGACCTAACCTTGTTTAGAAAAATAGCTATTTGACATTAAAATAACGGTACGATTTTATGTCTAATTGAGGCCTAATCACTTTTAAATACCTCTTGAAAATCAAAGTATTCCAAACAATTCCCCAAATATTTCCTGGAATTTATTTTGTTTACACTCAGAAAACTTCTCACAGACTATACGTTTACTGATGCACGGAACCGATTTTCATCGTTTTTAGACTCTCTTAACGTAATAACATAACGATTTATACTATCAGCGCTTGCAGATATGATTATTAGACGCATTTTCAGGCATTATAGTTGAGTTATGCTGCAACTACGCTAACATAACTTTTTAACTTTAACGAGCCACATGATTAAAAAAAATACTTATATTTTTCCACAGAGATCTAGACAGGTATATGATTATAGATTTTTATCAGCAGTGATCTCATCTGAAGAGCTATTTGTAACCTGTGTACACACTCCTGGCTGCTCTTAGAGGATATGTTGCTCACCCTGAACCCATCGTTAGCCATTGTTAGATCATTACGCCGCGCGCTAGGCAGCTATTTCGAACATGTGGCTCGTGACGTTCTCAATGTCGTTTGACATCAAATACAGGTTTCTTTCCCGCTGCGTCGTTTTTATGACGCGATTGTCACTGTCGCACTTGGCGCAAGAGTGGCGTAAGGCATTACGACAGGAATTTCTAAAACACTCATAAACTACTATCACAGAACTCCCGTAATGTTGACAGAACTCTCGTGAAAGTGGTATGTATTTCCTTATTAGTTTTTTTGGGGTGAACATATTTTATACCATCGAGTTATGTAAAAAAAATAGTGACTTAAAATAAATAGAAATATTCTACAAAACGTGATTAAATCAATTATAAACGCAAATCGCAGAACATTTAGAGTGGGCCTGTTTACAACCCATTTCCTTCAGCAGTGTACTACAACTGAAAAATACACCAGAATGCGTGTCGAAACGTCTTGTCAACCCAGAAGCCGAGAGGAAGTTTGAAAACCACACGGAACTTTCCCGCTCAAATCGAACGAAGTTGGCAAAGTTTTGGCAAACGCTAACTGAAGTAGTGCTGGCGGAAATTTTCCAAGCGCGAGATAGATAACGTACCAAGTTTTTGTTCGAGCTTTCTTCCCGTCGACGCAGTGAACGAAGGCGCGCGCACTTGCGCCGCTGTTGCGCGCGCGAAGGCGGCATGTGGTCCTAACGCGTGGCGCACTCGGGCGCCGGTGATGCCCTCTTGGAAAGGGGGAGGGGGGGGGGTAGAGCGCCTGTGACTCCGAAATAGGCCGCCGGGTAATCTCAGCGCGCCTATCGCGGGCGTGTGCCGGGTTCGAGCCCCGGAGACGTGCGGGCGACGGGAATAGAGTCGATACTCCGGCCCGCTCGCCTGCGCGCGCACACGAGCGGCTGCTGTTCCGACGACGAAAACACCCGTCAGTATATTTGTGAAACACGACAAGGCCAGAAAGTAAATACCTACATATGTTAGTATTACACTACAAAATGTCTACAACAAATTCTTACTAGTAGCTGTTACACGTATTACAAAAAAAAAAATTGACTTAATGTGAGAAGGGAACTGTTTTGCACTCGATGTTATCTACCAATAACTGATTATATTTAATTTTTAAGAATGAAGAACAAAAAAACACATTTATTGATATTATTTTCACACAACATAATAAAGATAAACATTCAAGTCCCAAGTATGTTGTGAGTTGGTAGTAAGTACTGTGGATTAGTTTTCTGGCACATGCACCAACATTAGGTAACAAACTTATAAAACAAATGGCAAAAATATTTATTTTATAAAAAGTGATCGATAATAGTTAAAGAATAATGCTGAAGCAGTTTAAAAATTAAGTTACTAGAGGCTTTATAAGCAATTTCTTAAAGGAAAATTGAAAATTGACCTCAAACGTCACGATTTGATCGAACAATATAAAAATTATTTTCTTCCGATAGTGAGAACTTTATACTTCAATACTGACTTTGTACATTTAAATTTTTCTTTCGTAGTATTGAGTTATTGGTTTTCATGTATGAGAAAGGTATGGGAGTAATTATTTTTTCTCAATAACCTACTGAACAGGCAGTGAGGCAGAACTTCAGGTTCGACACAGCTGTTTGCGCATGCAAGTTGCTCGGGCACACGGTCACAGCAATTAAAGGCAATTCACGCCGGTGCGGTGGCTTGGAATTCTCAACCAGGCCTCGGGCGGATTAGAAAGACAAAACACGTCCGCAAAGGTTTCTCCATCCAGCCGCGTGGTTTGCTATCGAGGACAGACAGCTATCTAAGAGAACTCAGCAAAGCCATGTGATCAGCAGCGATTGAAAACTTGATATCTTAAAACTGTCAGGGTTACTGGTTATCGTTCTACGAATAACTTCATGAAACGGTACTCATATTTTACGTTGATTTTGATTAACTTTCGTTAAGAAAAATTAATTATATTTAGAATAGCAATTTCAAAACGAGTTTACCTGCGAAAGACAAACAAGTTTGGCTCTGCATGCAAACGAGAAAACGTCAATTTCATCTTGAAGAAGAGCATGGGAGTGAAATTCTTACGCTTTATACGTTTACTGTGTCTACAAACTAGACCATATTCCGTATCAATTGTTATATAGAAAGAAGTACCGTTCAGCTTTGTTGCGTAGTGTTTTATCTTTGACTTTAAGTTACATATTCCCCAATTTTGCGATACAATTTATAATAACGTTGTTAAAGATACACAAAAATTATTTTATGTAAGTCTCCTTACACCATCTAAAAGTATAGCAGTTGCATTTATTTTGTATATAGAACAAAATGCATACATCTATATGAATAAAAATGTAAATGTTCGTTCAAAATCATCAATATCTTAAAGTTTTTTTTTACCTATTTCTTTGAAATTTTAAAACAACGTTGCATTCTAATACGCGCGTGTTTTTAACCTATGTTACATTTGTGACAGGTAAAAAGATAGATAAAAATATAGATAGTTTAAAACATAGATTTGTAATACATTCATTGCTATAAAGTGACATATATGACGATATAGAGACATATGCATATAAAGAATATAGAGCTATATAGAGGGGATATCTATACTATAATAAAACAGTAGTTTTTTTCTGTCTGTCTATCTGTCTGTCTGTTTGTACGCGGTGTCCTACGAAATTACTGAACGAATTTTAATGGGGTTTTCAAGTTAACTTGAGCGCATCATTGAAAGAAATGTAAGCTTTATTTCATCAAAATCGGCTCAAGTAAAGAAAAGAAATCTTAATTTTATGACATACAATATAATCATTATAAGAAGCCATTAAGTTTTGCTATTGTAAGGAACTAAGTAGAGAGTAAGAAAAAATAAAGATCCTGACAGTTTGTAGTGTCGCCATATTTGTTTCAATTTTCAATACCCTTTTTGCAGAAAATCATGTTTCATAGACACATAAATAGTGAGTGTGTGTCATTTCTCTATGTCCACGAGGTCTCGCCGTGTCAATTTTCTCCTTGGGGCGAACCCGTCCGCTTTATTAAATAAACAGCTATTATCGTTTAATGATTTCATGATTTATTTCTGCTCTCATAAAAAGGTTAGTTTTATAGACATTCAATAGGTGTCTCTCTCTCTGAAAATCAATCTATGAATCATTACAATTTTATTTCCTTTATTCATATCAGGATCTTTGTTTGTTGTGGTTGCGTGTTTTTCTGGTAATTGTTACAATATGTAAGGTTGTGTTTGGTTGCAAGTTTGTGTTTTATTATTGTGTAAGTTTTCGGGTTGGTTTCCATCTCTTCAAGCTGCCAGAAAAGATAAGAAATAATAGCTGAAAGGAATGAGTATGTGAAGTAGGTTTCATTGTTTAAAATATTATCCAATGTTACACATTATCTATTTTACAGTTCGGTACAACCAAAACATTATGTTTAAGTGTTTTCTATTTTGTTTTAAAACTTGAAATCTGCATAGCTGCCGAGTAGATGTTGAGAATAACTTCATACGCCTCCTACAACACAATTCTGACAAGGAAATTGATACGAATGACGAAAGAGCAATCAATAGTTGCCTTTGTTCCATTCAAGATATTGTATTTTAGATTGGGGGCAAATCCGTAGTGAATATGGCCTTCCTGTTCCCTAAATTCTACCCGATCAACCACGCCTCAATCGCGAATATGTTGCTGAGACTAGCTACAATACTGCAGCATTGACCACCACAGTAAATGACCAATGTGGTCGTTTCAATCTAGAAAAAATTGATATATTTCAAACAGTCATACGAAGCGTACTTCATAATGAAGGGAATCTATTTTTCTTGGACGCCCCCGGTGGTACTGGAAAAACCTTCGTGACAACAGCAATTCTCGCTGAGATCAGGCGACAAGGTAAGATTGCCCTGGCAGTGGCTTCATCAGGAATTGTAACTACTTTACTCCCTGGTGGAAAAACAGCTCATGCTATGTTAAAAATTCCAATCGATTTAGACACTAATGAATCACCAATATGTTCGATAGCAAGAAATTGTGATATGGCAAAAGTGTTACAAGATTGCTCGCTAATCGTTTGGGATGAATGCACGATGGCGAATAAACAGTAGTTCTTTTTCTGTCCGTCTGTCTGTTTGTACGCGGTGTTCTACACAATTACTATACGAATTTTAATGGGGTCCTGCGTATAACAGTCATTACTTAATTATTTGCCTTGAATGCATTTACCTTATTTCACGTCCAGCAAAGCGGGCAGGTTCGGCTAGTAGATATATAAATATAGAGAAATATATAGAGAGATGAAGTAATATAGAGGTGTAGATATAAATATATAATATAAATATAAACATAGAGAAATATAATATTAGAGAGATATATAAATAGAGAATTAGAGAGATATAGAGAGATGCTTTGTATATGTGTACCTAATCCAAACAAATTACAAAAAAAAAATATTTGCTGGGCATTTCGCTAGTATACAAATAAATACATCATATTACACACATAATGTATACATAATATAATACAACGTACATTTCCTCCAAATTGTAAATACCAAGAGTGAAAAACAAAATGTAATTACTTTTTTTTAAATAAATTTACTTTCATTTCCATAATAATTTATTTTAAAACTCATAAACTTTATCTAAAACCTTTGGCTGGAAGAATTTTTGATGAAACGAACTTCTTCCGTAAAAACAGGGGTTGAAATAAATTTTTTTAAACTTTTTTAGTATCATTTTTGTTGGAATTTGTTAATAAATACCTTAATATTACCTTAAACCTTTGTCCGAAAAAATTTACACGGCTACGTATTAGTGTAAGGGACGAAAAATAATGTTTGAAGATCAAAAATAATAGCATGACTACCTTACTAGGCATTTATATGAAATTTGTTTAGACATTCAATGCTGAATTCATTAAGTTAAAAAACATTCAAACTACTTTCGCTGCATGGAATATGAGAAAATGTTAAATCGATCTTTTTTTGAATATTTAAGAACCTATAGGATGTTATGCCGGCTACACTAAGTTCTTAAAATGTTCGAGGAGTTTACAGAAGTTTCCATAATCTAAAAAATAATAATAATAATAATACCTAAGTGTTTTGAAATCTACCCACGCGTTTAGGCTGTGCAGAATAGTATTTTTTTTTTCATTTGAACTATTCTTTTTGCCTCGACTTAAACCCTACCGGCTGTTAAAAAGATTCAATTAAAAAAATGAATTTAATATAACACATTTCACTGGACGTAATTTGCGTACATTTGTGTTAGAGTTAGAATCATTTGTCATATTTATGTGGGCGTGAACAAATTGCTTGCCTACGGAAGTAAAAGAAATTAAACGATCTTGACTGTTAGCCCGTAAGGTCCTGTCTATGCGTTTAAGTATTGGTGTCTGCTGTCTTTGGAAGAAAAAAAAAAGGTTTAGCCTACGTAAAACCGTTACATATTATTTCCTTGGAGCTCCGAGTGGCTCTGGAGACGAAGCGAGATATCGGATTACTGGGTTGAGATTAGTTTATTTGTTGAGTCTGGAACGGCGCTTTCCTCTCTCTCTCTCTCTCTCTCTCTCCCCAACCAAAAAAAAACAACTCAACTGCAAAATCAGACCAACACTTTACTTCCCCTTTCTTTTTTTGCAGTAGGACCTTTGCCGTCGCTGCACCGGGTGCTACGTGCGAGAGAGAGAGAGAGGGGAAATGAAGAAACATGTTTGGAGAGGGGAGGAGGGGAGTTCCTCGCGGACAAAGCGGACGGGCGTAAATAACGCCCTGTCGGAGGATGTAGGACTTGAAAGAGGGGGGGGGGGAAAGGGGGGGAAGTGGGGTCGCAAGCAAGCGTCGCAGCACGTGCTAGCGTCCCGACGTCACTCCGAGACGCTAAACGGCGCTGAGCTAACATGGGCTTACGATAGATGTAGAAACCGCGCTCAAACGGCGCAGTAAAAAAAATTTGCGGCCCTTAACATTGAATGGCTTTTTTTTTTTTTTTTTTTTAAAAGAGTCATAACAAACGTGACATTATCTTGGTTGTTACTATCTTTACTATTATAAAACTGTAAACAGAAGTGTGTTTGCATGTTGTGTTTGTTCGCGTATCGCGCAAAAAAATACTGGACCGATTTTGATGAAAGTTATGTTTTTAAAAGCTTATGATTAGTCTTAAAAACTTGTTTATATTTTATTTCGCTGCGATGACGGAAACGGAGATCAATAAAACCACATTATTTCACAACCAAGGTGAGCTACCCCTTTCAAGTTTATTCATTACACATGCATATGTTTACTGTTGAGTTTAAGAATGTCAGTTCTAAAAAAATATATATATTACTGTTAAACGATCTTACCTACAGTTGAGATGAAAATAGATCGATTTCTCTGCTCCAGAACAGCTGTTACGCAAATCTAAAGCCGTATTCGAGGACGCCAATAAAAACAATAAATGCTTGTTTAATAGTTTTAAGATAAACATCAGTTCCACAAGATATCGTCCAAGGGTAAACGCGACTGGAAATGATTCGGTGTCAATCCTAGAATATTTTCCGTCGTGCCGTCTCTGCTGGGGTGAAGACGACGAAGGACACTTACGGCGCGATTCTGCAGCGGGCTCATTACGAAAAATCGTGGAGACTTGCGGTATTCTCCACGCTCCACCGAAACACGTGCCGCATATCACGATTACGAACCAACATGCGGTGTGTGTTTCGTTACGATCCGCGAGACTTGTGAGCCACGGTGTGGATCAGTGAGGTCAAAGGTAAGCAAGCGCAGAATATTATTAATTATGTGCCTTAAATAAACTATGTTACCAGTAAAATATGAAAAAAATATTTCAATGATAAACAAAAAATACCTTTTTTTATATTTTTATTTTATTTCAAGCATTTAAAATTAACGGTGATTTACTTGATAGTTAATTAATTTGAAAATTGATTAAATCAAATTTGTGTCATCGATGTTGCAATACGTGTAAATTTCCATAGAAAACGTGAATCCAAATATAAAAAAATAGTACTGTAACAACTCCTAACCTCAAATATTAGTATAGGATAAACTTCATTATAATAAGTTTGGCTCCTTAACACTCACAGCTATGGTAAAGAGAAAAAAAATCGTACCCTAAAATTTCAAAATTTTTAGTAATTTTTTATAATTAAATTACATCGCTAACCTCTTATTCGTTTCACATCACCGACACACGTGGTATGTATAATAACGTAGCACCGTGGCGATAAATACCGTCCGAAATGCATGATCATACTCATATGTTATGGTAAGTACAACCCGTCAGAACGTCATCAATGGTCGGAGGTAAACGAAAAATGCTGTGTTCGTAGTCACGCAGCTCTTTTTCCTGAGGGAATATCCTCCACCTTGCATCGAAGACACAGCCCGCTGCCTGCCTGGATCGCGGTGGGAGGTGAAACAGTCGCGTAGGTTCCCCGCCCCTCCCGTGTCGAGTCCACCTTTGATGCGTCATCTTGGTCGCAGTCAGAGCTCCTCTTCCAGGCCCTCTCATATTATATTAGGTCTCGCTACATACAACAAAACAAACACACGCAAACCCATCCGAAAATTAATGTCCTAATTTTTACATGGTTTCAGAATTTTTGAAGGGGATATTACATTTTATTCCAAGAGCAATGAACATATGCTTTTAGGCGGTATTCCAAGACACACTCATAAGGGTTTCGGTGTTGAATATGCTACACATGAACCCTAACCGTATTCCTAGTGCACGATAGGAAACGTGCAGTCCCTTATTTTTAGGAAACGGATGTTGGTGTCCTATCCGTTGGCCGTTCTATTGTACAAATACCGCATCTGGTGCCATTAACTCGTATGTAGTCATTTTTGTGATCATCGGGGGACGTTCCAAGCCAGTTGGCGTGCCCAATAAAAATCTTTATGATAGCGAAACTATCTTGGAATACATTCTGTACACTTTAATGGTGATAAGAAATAATCACAACGTAAAAAATACTTGATAAAATAAGAAAGGAGGTTCTATTTTTGTGCGGTGGTGCTGCTATCTCTAAAAAAAAAAAATCCGTAGCAATTTTATCGAGAGTTGCGAAACATCCGCTAGAATGCGTTGGAACCGGTTTCTAGCCTCGCTCAGGGCACCGATTATTAAAACGGTTGCTGATTTTTTTCTTACTGGGATTCGGTTGGGACTCGTTCTGGAAAACGGCCCGCGAGTTATGTTGCGGTTGTATCCTAATATTACCCGAACGTCTTGGAATACCGCCGTAAGTTCAACGTGCTACTGTAAACGCCTTTACGTCTCCTTACATTCAGCGATCACAATTTGAACACGCGTGGTATTCCAACGAGCGCCCGCTACCGGCAAATCCGGTGGTGACGTCGAGCGCACTGTACGTCCGAGTTCGGGCTGCCGGATGGGCTCGCCTCCCTTCTCCCCACCGCTGCAGTCGTCAGTCACGTATCGCAGCCGCCGCCGTCTCTTCAGCTGTGGCAACACTCGACCCCGCAGTCACTCGGCAGCAGCGTGCAACAACCACGCATCTCTCCAGTCAGCGACCCGCCAGTGACACATTCCATGAGCTGTCGAAAGCCTTTTACTGGCGACAAGCGACCCAGCCGCTCTATCCCTTCTCGAGTGAGATCCGACGCGCCACCTCGCCATTAACTAACGTTATTTAACTTACAATAAGTGTTATATAGTTTTAACCCCACGTGCTGATTGGCAGCCTGTAGGGCACCGAATGAATTTGCTCAACGCCACTGGTACCAACCCAGACGCGCACAAACACTAATGCGGGCCGCGAGGTCCAAGCTCCCGACCCCAGCATGGTTGGAACTCTCTGCCACTGACGAACTCTTCTTCCTGGACCATCCTCCTCGTCCTGCACTGAACCTGGCTGCTTAGTGCTTGCAATGTTTAACTCCGCATTAATGATCTCAGGGTTTTACCTGTGTCCATGCAGGTTTTACCTGGCTCCTATTTAACTAGTTACAGTATAAATCTAAGAAAGGGGAGTTAAGTCATGGCATCAATATTGCTGCCATGACTGGCCAGTCACCGAACAAAGCACACGATGCATTCTACCATTTCTGCATGGCTGAAAATCAATACTGTTAGGCTTGTTGGCTTCGGCCTGAGACACACATGAGTCTTCCCTAAGCCAGACTTCTTACAAAAAAATTCATTTAGTTTTAATTAGGCTAAGAGAAAAAAAATTAATGAGCGTCCTGCCAATTTTCATTTGGAAAGAAAAAAAATAAAGAATGCTGGAGAAAATTTATTTTATATTTTTGCATAAGACTTCGATTAAACATTTAAATGAAATAACGGTTATTTATCAGCAAAAAAAAATAGTGTACTAATGTATGCGTGTTAGAATTTATACTCACTTAGCATAATAAAAACCTAACTTTAATTAAGCATGCATATAATGAAAACGTAATAATAAAAGAACTGGAGTGATATTTTAAATACAGTTAGTAAAGTTAAATCAAATCAAATTTAAATAAATATCCATTATTAAATGCTAATTTATAAACATGTACAAAATGTATTATTTAATTTAGTAAAATAACCCATTTAAATTTTAATTCATGTTGAAAATTAATAAATTTGTAAATATTTATTCTAGTTTATTAATTTAATTATTCACTAAAAAATTATTTAATAATTTATAGTTTATAATTCAAATAAATTCTACATAAGGAAATATTACCTCATTTATATAAATATAATTGAAAATGCAATTGAAAAAGTTTATTAACACAATTTATATCACTTTTATTCACAATAAATAAGTGTTTTTTAATTATATGGACTATAATTTAATATAAATCACTAAGGTATGTGATTTAAAAGCACACATATATTTTTATTTGTATGTAAACTATTTTCATCGTGCAAATTATCATTCAAGGTGCGCGTGTATATTAAAAAATAATTTTCATCATTAGTATGATACATGTACTTACTTAACGCGTTAGAAGTTATTCATACATGGAGGAATTAAAAAAATAACATATTTTGCATGCAAATAATTAAGAGAAATAAAATAATAAAATTATTGAAGTGATAGTAAAAATACGGTCGTAAGGTGAAAATTCAGCCAAATCAAAAAAAAAATTAAATAAATATTCAGTATTCAATATTGATATAAACACATTCATAAAATATATTATTTCATTTAGTAAAATAATCGAGATGACTTTTAAATAATAATGCAATTAAATTGATATGCTGAAAGTTTATTCTAATTTATAATTTAAATTATTTTGAATGTTAATTTAAATGCAAATTAATTATACATTTGGGAACATAACCTCAATTGCATAAATACACTTGGAAATGTTTATAAACAAAATTTCTACCACTAATATTCACAACAAATAAATTATTTTAATGATATGGACCGGTATTCAATATAAATCACTAACGTAAAAGACTTAAACGCACATATATAAATTTTATTTAGGTGTAGTTTTTGTTATTTATGTATCCTTTTTTTATCCTATGAAAATTTCGTTGCATGGTGCGCGCGCATCGTAAAAATTTACTAAGTAGCATAAGGCACCTAAAGAAGTGTAACTTAAAAAAATTCTGAGTGCCTACTAGCACCTCCTAATTATTCACACCCCGCCCATATTGCGGTGTCCAGCGATAACTATTAAAAGTAAAATTGCTGAGCAGAGACAAAAAGCACGGCATTGACAGATTTATAATAACGTGAAAAAAAAATACCCAGTAAGTATCATTATTTATATACGGTAAAATATTACAGAGCTGGGTAACAAACTGTAGATATCTTAAAACTTCATGGTAATTACTTGGCTGCCAAAAAAAAAATTCAAAACATTTTGATTAAATAATACGTAAATTATTTGAGGATCAAGTTTAACTATCGCAATCTCATACGCCTTACATAAACAACATTAAAATTAAGAAGTATATTTATATATTTTTTAAAATTAAAAGATTAATCAATATATAAATAAAAAAATTAAGTGTTCGTTCGTTCGAAATCTTAAATCTCGGAAAGTTCTTCACCGACTGCTTTGAAATTTTGACACAGCATTGCATTCGAATACGCGCGTCATTTTATATACCCGTGTCACACTTGTGACACGTACAACGATGTATATATATATGTTAAAACATAGATTTGTAATATTTTCATTTCTATATTTCACCAGTAAGAATCATTATTTATATACGGTAAAATTTTACAGAGCTGGGTAACAAACTGTAGATATCTTAAAACTTCATGGTAATTACTTGGCTGCCAAAAAAAAAAAATTCAAAACATTTTGATTAAATAATACGTAAATTATTTGAGGATCAAGTTTAACTATCGCAATCTCATACGCCTTACATAAACAACATTAAAATTAAGAAGTATATTTATATAATTTTTAAAATTAAAAGATTAATCAATATATAAATAAAAAAATTAAGTGTTCGTTCGTTCGAAATCTTAAATCTCGGAAAGTTCTTCACCGACTGCTTTGAAATTTTGACACAGCATTGCATTCGAATACGCGCGTCATTTTATATACCCGTGTCACACTTGTGACACGTACAACGATGTATATATATATGTTAAAACATAGATTTGTAATATTTTCATTTCTATAAAGTGTCATATTTAAAAATATAGAGAGATGTATAGATACAGGTACAAAGAGAAGAGAGATACGGAGAGAGGTATTTCCATGTAGACGGAGACATAGAAAGATAGCGATATACATAGAGAAATAGAGAATTAAAATAGAGATGCTTTGTACATGTGCATGAACTTCTAACAAAAAACTCGCGTTAGCTAGTAGGCTATTACTTTAAATTACAAGGCCTTATATTAGATTACTAAAGAAATGACTATTAATGTGTACAAGGAAAAAAGGGTTCGTACATGTCCTGCTGGGATGACCTACACTTCACGTTGAAATACGTGTTTTTTTTTTCCCCAACATGGATCGTGAACTTTGCTTCCAGACGCACCGGGCCTCAGGTCGCCCCGCGAAACCCCCGAGCGGCGTGTGAACCGGGACACTCGGGCCTCGTCATCAGCCCAGAGTACACACAGAGGAGGGCCGCCGCGGCCGGTAGCCCCACGACACTCGCCGTGTTATTGCCACTCCAGCCCACCCGCGTTATTAACCGCCTCGCCCGACGCTCATTAACCACACCCCCCTACCCACTACCCGCGGGAGCGGATTCTCAGGAGAGAGAGAGAGAGGGCTGCTCTGGTTTCATAAAGCCACCTTCCCTCTCCCCACCCCTTCTCCAACCGTTCTTGTCAACGTCTCTCTCTCCGCCCGCAGCTGACAGACACTACCGCGGTTCCCCAGGGAGCCCCCCCAAAACGGCTCTTATCTCTGCGATATTGCGAGACCTATCGATACGGTCGATACGCAAACACTATAGCAGCGGCCGCGAATGCACGCAGGAGACGTATCAATGTCCGGCGAAAGTTGAATTTATTCCCGATACAGCAAACACTATTGTATCCCTCCTACAAGACTGTTGGTTGATGCTGGGTGTCCCGGGGGGGGGGGGGGCAGAGGGTATATATTTATCCTCCTCTCCCCTCTTCTTGTAATTAAGAAATGTCATTGAAGGAAGTATACTATTTTTGGTGATGCAAGGTGAGCTGTGCAACCCCTGCAATATTTCAACTGTGTGAAAAGCAGCGTCGCTTACGGCTTCTTCTTCCGTGTGTCCAAATATCATTGTGTTAGCGTTGACAGCAATGAAAGATTTTTTTAAATACAAGTATTCAAATTTAATTTTTTTTGTGCCTTCTCCACGAAAAAAAAAATTATGTTCCCACCACTGTTCGCGACGTTAAAGGTTTAACAATTTTGTAAATTCATGCAAACTTGGAAACCATAAATTTTTTTTTCAGCTGCGAAGTTTTATTGCAGTCACTAAAATTAGGGTAGTGTCGCGTTCGTTGCAAGAAAAAAAGATTCCATCTTATAATCTGTGCACATCGTTGCTTAGGTGGCATATAAGCAATATTCCCACATATGACTTTCCCCCAGGTACTCACTCTAGTTCCAAGTTTTCCTTCAACTCCTGCCAGTTCTAGTGCAGTTACCTTCGAGCGGAAGCAATGCAGCGGAATCAAGGGGCCGAAATCAGTACAATGCTAGATCTGTAATTCACAATGAAAAATAAAGGCCCTCAAAAGTTGCCTATTTTCTCTTGAATGTAGTGGGAAAAAAATGTATTTCTACAAGGTATTTAAACGTTTTCCTATCTTATCGATAATTCTAATAGGTTTGTTTATGTGCCAAAATAAACAGTTCAAAACAGACGCGCCGTGAATCCTCTAATTATTGTTTCGATATGACGATTAAATAAACAAAAAATTAAATATAAATTTATTGTTGCTTCAATAATTTTGTTTTCGCCGCTGTTGAATTTGCATTTTTAAAACTTGTCTAAGTTAGTACAGCGGTGCCATAAGAGTAAATGGAAAATTTAATATATTTTTTTTATATTTGATTTGTTTTGGGTTTATATTATATCTGTTCAATGCTCTGCACTGTCTCGTAATCTGCTTTGGCCTCTTCAGAGGGATAATTCTTACCCGGGCATTTATGCTTTGTATTGACCCAGTACCTTCAATAGTTAAAAGTTATTTGTAAACCGTTCCCTGAATAGCTTTCCAGTAATACTAACTGCTCACATAATAAGCATGCCACAACAGAATAAAATAAAACTGTTGATTGCTCTATAATCTTTCCCATTGTTTAAAACATTATGCTTGAATGAAACATTTATTAAAATATAAAATTATGCGCCAGTTCTCGTAAGACATACTCGGTATTATTATGAAAAACGTATTTCAAAAATAACCATAGCCATGTGTTGTACAAATTTACAATATATTTCTTGTAGTATTACAAACTACTTCTTGGTAATTGGTTTTCAAAGAGTAATCTTTTGTAGAAGTACAAAAATTTTTCTGTGTGTATTAATGTGGTCAGGGGAGAATATCAGTATGATTCCCTGGAAAAAAAGGGTGGGGGTGTAATTATATTTATCATTCCCGTTTCACCGCTACGATTTTGCAAGCGCATAAACCCTCCCCCCCCCCCCCCTCCTCCCACGACACTTTTCCCCACTGGGATCGGGATTTATACCTATGCGCAGGGATATTAACATTGTTAAAGTTGATCTTAACTTCAATTATTACCTTTCTTACAAGAAATAAAAAATGTGGAGCTGCAAAAAAAACAACATATACCCACATCGCTCGCTGCCGAAACTCAGACAGAAATCGTTAGCCGCGACTGCAACCACTTTTCTTCCCTGGACCAAAGATGCTGTGCTGCAGGGCCATCAGATTCCCATTCGGCCCCGGGCTCGTCGATCCCTGGTCCGGGGCTCCGCTTTCAATCACGCGCGATTTAGCGGGACAAAAGATCCGCGGAAGGGAGAAGGTAGGAAATGATGCCCGAAGGGGGAGGGGGGGGGGGGGTTGAACGCCCACGCCATTCTCTGCGTGTCGCTGCGCCCGTTTTCGCCGCGCTGCGAGGCCCCCTATGGCCAATGGTGCGTGGCCCACAACGGGTCGTTACCACAACGCCGAAATACCACTACGCCGAACGTACAATAACGCCGAATACCATAATGCCAAATGCCAAATTTACCGCAACGCCGACAGCTAGAAAACTGCTTTTGTTACCACAACGCCGAAATACAGTAACGCCGAAAAATGTACCACAATCTAACCTAACCTAGGCTAGCCTAACCTAGCCTAACCTAACCTAACCTAACCTTACCTTACCTAACCTAACCTTTGTGAGTCCTCCAATGACATTTTTCGAAGTTAATGTATTCCGGCGTTGTGGTAATTCGGCGTTGTGGTACACAGCAGTTTTTTAGCTGTCGGCGTTGTAGTCAATTTAGCATTCGGCGTTATGGTTTTCGGCGTTATTGTACGTTCGGCGTTGTGGTGTTTCGGCGTTTTGGTGCGTCCCCGCCCACTCTCCACGCCAACACCGAACGTCCGTCGGACGAATCGCTGGCGCGTCGCAGCCTGAAAAAAAAAACACGTCCCGATGAAGTCTCAGCTGCTGCAACGCGCCTCGGCGACCACGATCATCAAGGACGTAAAGGTCGTGTGATTCGTTGTGTCGCAGTTAAAGAATACATCTAACTGACTATAGTGTTGGTCTGTCTGCGTCCCTCCCTCCCTCTCTTCTTTCGTACCCAAACCTCCTCACAGTTTCGAAAGTTTTTCATTCACTAGTTTATGTTAAGCTCATTTTATGTCCGCCATTATCCATTCTCGTTTATCCATACAAATAAAAATTTATTGTTCGTTCAAAATCTTAAATTTCAGAAAGTTCTTCACAGATTTCTATGAAATTTTAACACAACGTTGCATTCGAATACAAGCGTGTATCTTTGCTCCTATGTACAGCTGTGACAGGTGAAATAATAGATAAAAATACTTATAGATTGGTAAACAAATGTGCATATAAATGAATGTTTGTGATCGTCCTCTGTTTTGTAAAGATAAAGATATAGACATAGAGAGATCGAGAGATAGAGAGAAATATAGACAGATGGGGGATATATACGGATACATAGAGATATAGAAAGATAGGGTGAGGGATGTATATAGATATATAGAGAGATGTAAAAGATTTAGATAGGATATAGATTGAGATACAGATAGAAACATGTATATATAGTGATATGGATAGAGATATGTAGACATATAGAGATATAGTCATATTTATATACAGAGAAATATAGAGAGATTTATAGAGGGACATACAGAGAAATCGAAAGTCGCAGTCTAACTTACGAGCCGCATTCAAGAACGTGTCCAAATCGAATTCCAGTAGGCCCCAAGGGAACATCGGCAACAACTTTAATGAACGGTGCCCTGCGCGAGGCTAGAAGCTGGTTTCAATTATTTCTAGTGGACGTTTCGTAAGCATTGGTACAGTTGTTGTGGCAAAATCACTAGCAATAGCAGCACCGTCATACAAAAATAGAACGGCCTTTCTAATATTCTTAAGTGCCTACTATTAAAGTTACATTTATTTTTTGTTATGATCATTAAAGTTTACAAGATGGTTTCGCTATCATTAAGTTTCATTTGGCACACCAACACGCTTGGTACGCTCCCTCTATGTTCACGGAAGTGACTATGTACTAGTTATTGACGCCAGACGCAGGTCCGCCCTCTGGATGAAATTCACTGATAAAGTGCGCTCAGAGCATGCGCGGAATTTGGGCAACCGATTTGGACATAAAAATCCGTTTCCTAAAAACAAGGGACTTGCCGTGTCCTATCGTGCACTAGGAATACGGTTAGGGTACAGCATATTCAAAACATAAAACACTATTTTTGTGTCTTGGAATACCGACCTTAATAAAGTGCTTGGATACTCTGGTACATACATCAAGGTTTAATAGATTTGACTTCCACTTTTTTAAAAAAAGAAGTCTGCTCAAATAAACGAAAAGTTCTTCGAAATTACAAATAACTGAATCTTCGTAGAAAGAAAGCCGTACTTCGACTTTAGAGTTTTATGTTCGTCCTAAACAAATATAAAACACACCTAAGCAAAATAAGAGTGTTCTTGCTGTAGACTTTAACTTTTTTGAATGGTTTGTTGGTATGCCTAGATATTTTTTTTTTGGATCCATGTTCTGAATAAGTGAACTCATGGTCCGTAAATCTAAGAAGGTGTTCGTAAATTTACGAAGATTTCTGGATGATTTGTAACCAGCGTTCTTCGTAAATAGAAGAGGTGAAAATGTTTAACAGTGAGAGACCCACTTTCTTTTTTCTGTGGATAGTGTTTCCTAGGATATTTTCTCGACGTGCTTGTCACCCTGGGGGGGAGTGAAGGAAATCACCACCGCTCCGCCCACGGACACCTCGTGGCTCTCTGTCCGGGTCGGTCCACGTCCCGGACTTCATAACTCGTCAGTCTGCCGCCTCGGGTCGGACGTGTTTGGGCCTGCGGCTCGGCCCCGAAGCTGTCTTCCTCGGAGGGAGTGCGACGCGCGCCGGCCGACGGACAAAGACGTCCTCCGGCACAATGGCCGCCTGTTCGTCGCGATGGCTAATAAACGCGATCCAGAAAAAGATTGGCGGTGGGTAACGACCTTGGGGAACTTTGATGGGAGGTGGCTTGTGATGGAGGAGGGGCGGGGGGGATAGGGGTTGTTGCGAGGACCAGCGACGCCAAAAGACTCTCCTCTCCTTCCTTGTCCCCCCCCTGACGGCGTCGGTGGAAATAGTCGCCTTTAAGGCTGTAAAAAGTCGGATGCGAGTCTCCCGCTCAAAGACAATAAACTTCTTTTTTTTTTTTTTTTGCGGGGTGGTGTGCTGCGTCCAGCTGTTGTCAAAGTTGTCTGTAGTCGTGGCCAGCACCCCTCACCCCTTTCCACCCTCCACCCTTTTTCTAAACCTCACGAGCTCCTCTGCATTAACGCACCGCCTGCGACAAGTTTTCACGGGAGCTGGCCTAGAAAAAAAATAAAGATTTTCCAGACCAGCTGTGTGTTCAAACTTTGTAGCATTGTCTGTGTTTTCGTGGTTGGCTGGGTTTATTCCAGGTACATGTCTACTTTCAGCACGCCAATCACGCTGTGCGTTTACGTCGCTGCTTCTGAAACAACCGCAGCGTTTTTTTTTTTTAGCTGAAAATTCTTTTCACCGCTTTTCTTAGAGTGCACGAAGTCTACCCTGTAAGAAGGTTTGCATAAATTTACACATTCAGTGTTTGGGACTTTAAAAATGTTTGTTTTGTAGTTTGTAAAAACACATAAATTTGTGTATCCTTACACATTTCTTGTGGAAAATTACTACAACGTCCGGTAATTTTGCACCAAATGTTGGTTGATATCCTAATAATTCAGCATTTATGTAAAAATAGACAGTGGCCGTATAATTAACGATTCTTCTAACAGTTTTACATCCATAATTTCCTAGTATTAATAAGTAAATAAATGTATTCTCTTTCAGTCGGCTACTAATTTCAAAGGGAAGAATCGACAGGCGACCACAACTCAACGCAGTCCAATGAGCGAACAAATTATTTGGCAAGGAATACGGGCCTTCGCTATGAAACACGCCTTACATCCCCGCTTTGGCATATAATAAGCAATATATCCTGCCGTATCAACATAAAGGTTTTTTTACTTCACATTCCAAACGCATTTTAAAAGTAACTGCTAACAACTAAATCGCGGTTATCAGCTGAGTAAAAAGGCGTTAGAACGAACTTCTATGACAAAAGGCTGATAGAGATGATGTATCTGTATCTCACACTGAAAAAGAAAAAAACCTTTAATTTTTTACACGTTTTATCGAAAAAATTATTTAGTAATAATAAAAATATAAAATAAGCTAGCATAAAAAATACTTCCAATTTTTTTTTTATTTCAGTGCTGCTCGTAAATGTTACGCATAAGTTTTCTCTTTGACATTGTCATTTGCACTTTGACATAAATAAATGAAAAATAAAAGAAACATGTTGGATCAGTAGTTAGACAGTAGCTCTCAGATGTGCCAGATATCATTTATGAACAGGAGGGGATGTTTGTACTCGTGGAGGATTTCTAGGCTATGATGTCGTGCTTTACCGTCACCAATATATTGTGAAGGGCGAAGGTATTGTCTAACCATCGCAGGTTAACCTCATCTAGTTCAACCCAGAGTCGATAGAAACGGTACAATACATCCTCCAGGCTGGTGATTCCATCATCATCATCATCATCATCATCATCAATATCATCATCATAATTAAATATATTATCACCCTGATTGTATCTTTCGCATATCCTGAATTTCACTGAATAACATAATCTTTGTGCCGCTGTGCTGTGTGTTTGTGCTGTCCAGTTTTTGTGTTTATTATCATCGTCTGTTTGTCCCTATGTTGTCCGAAGTAAATTTTTTCCTGTACACTGTTAGAAATTGCATTCCAATTCCAACGATGAATTTAACTCAAATAAACGAAGAGTTCTTCGTAATTTCAAAAAACTGAATCTTCGTAGAAATCACGCCGTATTTTGACTTCCCCGATGTACATGTAGTTCTAAAGAAAGGTCAAACACAAAAGGGACAGAAGCAGAGGTTTATTGCTGTAGACTAAACGATTTTTGAATGCTTTACTAATACTGATTTGGTTTCAAGTTCAATGTTAGTGAAGTCAGTAACGGTAAATTTACGAAGATATTCGTAAACTAACGAGGATATTTGGATAATAAATTCGTAACCAGTTTTCTTCATAAATTGAAGGTGAATATTTTTAACAGTGTTTTCACTATTCTTGTTGCAACTGTATCGTCGCTGTCAACCCACTGTGCTCGTTTGTACTGTGATATGTTTTTTTTGCAAGTCCTTTCATGGAATTCTCTGTGCTGTCTATGGGTTGGACTTTGGACACCGGCGGTTTTTTTCTTGTTTGCTAGATGTTTGTATATTAATTTATTTGTACGTTCTCTATAAAACACATTGTAAAAGAGCATTGGTGTATGCAAAAAAAGTTTTACTTCAATCTTCCTCATGACAAATTAATTATAGAACAAAAATTCAAAATCAAAATTACAGCAAAAAGTGTGGATAAAAATCTAGGCAAGCGGGATTTAATCCTCTTAAAGCTCTTATCATCAGCTGTGTTACGGACAAATACTTCAAAAATGGGGCTGCACAAGTAAAGTAGTCGCATGCACTATTCAGCTAAGGAAACACAGGTAACCACTAGTCAGTGACCATTATTTGTCAGCCAAAAATTTTAACTACGAATGATTGCGTAACTTCGTACGAACAGCAGATACTGTGTACAATATTTTTCATTCAAAAAATTAACAAAGAATAGTCACATGCGATGCTCAAAGACTGTGCCATAATAAAACTAACATATTGCAACTGCAGTTTGATCACAAAATCATTAAGTTGAAAACATGCTTACGACAAATGGCATGAAGTGATTTCATAACGGTAGTATAGGCCTTTGGAGATGAAGAAATTTTTGAAGTTATACTTCTTTAGGCGCGTTATGAAAAAATGAAGAGAGTGAAATTTTAAGATGTGCGTGTATCACTGTAACACAAAATTAACAGGTTGAAGCTGCCCGCTAAACCGCTCATTAAGTCTCGAAAAAAAGCTACCAAAAAATAGAAATAGAACCTCTATTAGTCGTGTATGTTGGCACGCTCGTCGCCTCTGATCACTGTTTTCATATTTATAATATTTATCCACATGTTTCTAGTTTATACATTCACAACACGTGTTTTAGTTTCATACAAGTGCGAATTATATATGTGCTAATAAATTATATTCAGTAGTGATTTAAATTGAATATTTTGATTAATATTATTTACTATTTGTAAATATTAGTAAAAAAATTTGCTAATATACTTTTTTAAATTGCTCCAATATAATTGAGGTTAACTATCCGTATGTATCATTTATTGATAGAAATTGAATTATTATTATTTAATATAATTAATACTAAATACTATTACATTATTAATGTTAAATATTTATTATTGGTTTTTAATATTTACAAAATAAAGAAATAAATTTAATAAATCATGTAATAAAAATTTGTGATAAAAATTAATATCGAACATGAAATTAAAATATTAATTTTTAATATTTATTATTCAATTGAATAAATAATAAAATTTATAAATTAAAAGAACAAATTTAATGAAAACTTTTGATAAAATGAAAAGTGAATATTTAATTAAGAAAATATTAAATATTTAAAAAATTAATAAACTTAAATTAAATTTTTTGAATTTATTTTCTTTTAAAATTTTGAATAATCAATAATAAATATTTAAAATTAAGAATTTTATAATATTTATTACAAATTATGTCATATATATTTATTATTCTCTAAATTTTATTTAATTAATTTTTTCAAATTTAAACTGAACTTTATTGACTGTGTTGACTATCTTTCTCCAGACCTTTTATTAGTTTATTGTAATTAATTATTTGCATGCAATTAAAAATTATTTTTAAAGATGCCAAAGAAGTATAACTTCTCACGCGCGTACATAAGTACACGCACCCATTTTTTTTATCCAAATATCAGTGAAAGTTTTTAAGACATAACACTGAGTTTTTGGATAATGTTTAATTAAATTAATATCTAAAAACACAGCAAAGCTTGTCGCATTCGTAAAATGATTACTTTTAAATTATTACTTCTGACTACACGTCAGAAAAATGTATCGGAAATAAAGGTATTGCCCTCAATAATTTCAATGAAATCATTTTACGACAGCGACAAGTTTTGCGGTAGATGTAGAAATTTGTTTAAACTTTATCAAGATACTTAATGTTATATCTTAAAAGGTTTACTATTGACAATAAAATTAACTGTTTGAATCCAACTTCGAAGGCATATGCCAGCATTACGAAGCACTTTTGATCATAAGTCATAATTTTATTATTAACATTTTTAATAAACATGCAGCTGAAGATTTTCGGTCAAATTAGTATGACTCGCTCAGTACAGAAAGCATCCACGTATTGTTATAAATCACAGTCAATTTAAGGACTTCTCAACGAATAATTAACCTCAAATAAGCGAAGGGTTCTTCGTAATTTCAAACAACTGAGCGCCGTATTTAGATTCCTGAGTTGCATGTTTCGTTCTAAACAAAGATAAACTAAAACTTGGACAAAAGAAGAGTGTTCTTAACAAGTTTTGAAAGTTTTTTTAATATACCAAAAATGTTATTTTGAAATTATTCTTAAAGAAAGTGATCTCATTGATCGGTAATTTACGAAGATCCCTCAATAATTTTTGACCAGCGTTCTTCGTAATGTAATTTGAAGGTGAAAATTTTTAACAGTGTGGATAAAGCATAACAATAAAATAATGACGTTAAAAGTGCTGTAACACCTTCTGGAGGACGAATGCGCGCTGCAGATGAAACGGATGCGAGCCTAGCAGAGGGTTGGGCGGTCGGCGCCGATGAAAGTTTTTCCCGAGCGGTGTGCGGCTGCGTGTGATTGCCGCGAGAGTGTAACTGCAGTCACCCCGGGAATACTGGAGACACGCGCTACATCTTCAGTGACGAGGATGAGGGAGGGGGAGTGTTGCGGGAAGGGGGTGGTCGTGCCCCCGCTTGGTTGTCAGAGAGAGGGGATGAAAGAGGGAGGGGGAGCGATTGTATATTATTTATACGCGCCAGACACAACAGGGCATCTCTCCCTTGGCCTGAAGAGGTCGAGAACCTTTCTCGGGGAGTGTGTCGTCGGTGCTCACTCAACACGTGCCACTGCCACCCCTTCCCTCCCCCCCCCCAACCCGGACGCTTCGCCCGAGAAGTTTCCATTCGACCAATAAGAACTGAGTCCATCATCAGCTATGACAACCTTGACCTTATGTGTCCAAGACACGAAAATAAGGGTTTGGGTGTTGAACATGCTACACCTGTAGGCCTAACCGTGTTCCTAGTGCACGATAGGACACGGCCAGTCACTTATCGTTAAGGAACGGATTTTGGTGTCCTATCCGTTGCCGATAGGTATCCGAAAGTCCGCTCATACGCAGAACTCACTTTTTTCCCCGTCAAAATGATGGACCCGCGTATATAGTCACTTTTGTGATCATCGGGGAACGACCAAGCGCGTTGGTGTGCCAAATGAAACTTTTTTTTATAGCGAAACTATCCTGGAATACATACATATTTTTACACTTTAATGGTCATAATATTAAATAATCGTAAGTTAAAAAGTACTTGAGTATTTTTGTACGATGGTGCTGCCATGTCTAGTATTTTTATTTTTCTGTAACAATTGTATCGATGGTTGCAAAACGTCTGCTAGAATGCGATGAAACCAGTTTATAGCCTCGCGCAGGGAACCGTTTATTAAAGCGGTTGCCGATCTGTTCCCTTAGTGGTATTCGGTTTGGACACGTTCCGGAATACGGCCCGCGAGTTAGGTCACGGTTGTATTATAACAAGGCAGTGCTTATTCGCTACCTTCCGTGTTGGAATACCGCCCTTACTAAGAGTTTGATTTTGGGTTGCGCATGAGTGCCGACTCTGCCTTGCCCTTGATTTCTGAGGACACGCTTATTTCGCAGCAAAGTACACTCGAAACAAACATAGGTACATCTGCTACGCGTTGATGACTGCACTACAATCAGGCCTCGGTTTCACGTGTCTAGCGCTTTGGGCACAAATTCTTTAGCTGTTCCCCTTCATTTTCCAGTTTCCCACAACATCATACCATTGTACAAATTCAAGATTATTTACTATAAGTTTTAGAATGGCACATTATGCAACTAAATACTATTTTTTTCAAAAACATTGGCTGTTTGTCTTTTTCTTAATCAGATTTAATAAATGGTTGTTGCTGTTTTCTACTGTTGTCATAACTACCTTAATACAAATTAGTGTTATGTTAAACGAGTTTTAAATCTATTTCTTAATTATTTATGGCCTAATATTTTTTTGACGAACTGAAATGTTAGTATAAACTAACATTTACCCTTGTCACTGGCCAGTATAAACTAACATTTACACTTGTCTCTGTCCGTGGAAGTACTCTGTGGTAAAAAAATTAATTTTTTACAGAAAATATAAAAAACAAAATGAGAAAATCATTACCGTACGTTAAAAAAAATTATTATTTTCCCCGTCCTTCGTATATTTTTGGTCCCACTTTTTGTTCGCACGTAACTGGCGCTCTGGGCAAATGCCCGTTTGGCCCGTTTGTGAGTCGGGGCCAGACCACAGTGCGCTTGACACGACCCTTGAAGTCAAGTCAGGGACAAGGACAAGAAGCGGTTATCCAAATCACGCGTAGCCCACCTAACCTTGCTATCGATCAACGGGAACTATTAAAAGTCTTGATTACGCACGTGTTTGGAGCGAAATTAATCAGCGAGATACCGATGACGGAAAGAGATCTCGGTTCCTGGAACATCGCAGATGTTGCGCCGTAAGCAAGCATGTCATCTTGCTCGAGTCGTCATGAGCTGTTCCTCGGTAAATTTCTTCTTGTTTCGTCGGTTTTTTTTGAGTGAAAATGTCTGTTCGCTCATTACAGTGCTGAGAGTATGAGACAAAATA
This sequence comes from Bacillus rossius redtenbacheri, assembly GCF_032445375.1. Taxonomy (NCBI): domain Eukaryota; kingdom Metazoa; phylum Arthropoda; class Insecta; order Phasmatodea; family Bacillidae; genus Bacillus; species Bacillus rossius. The sequence continues at coordinate 46,172,216 of NC_086330.1, read as the reverse complement.
CCGTCAAATTTTGAATAGCTAACAACTACGAGACTAACAATGCGTCACCAATGGTTGAGCCCACGACAGATAGATCGTGTCAGTACGTGTTTTTTTTTCGCACAGTGTTTGTTTTTTCCCCTGTGACGTCATCGCGCAAGTGTGGGCGCCTGCGCGTGATTGTTAAGAATTAGCCTTGCGTATAGTTATGAATTGGCGTAGCGTGGGAACGCGTTTAGCCCGGACATTGATTCGTTTGTCACTGCGAAGAGCTTGTTGAACACTACTAGGACCCACATTGAGACAAAAATAATTATCGCCTGAATTTAAGTGAAAAATCGGTACTACATTGAAAATGTCAAAATAATTAAAAATTTTGTCTCGTATGACTCGTAAATTTGCTCGGAATTATGGAAAACACAAGTCAGAGGAAAGCTCGCATCGAAAGGAACCAAAAAAAGTTTCTAAAGTCCTGCGCCAAGCGAATGCCAGAGCTACGGCAGGGTCGAAAAGGAAATAAAATATCCAGACGGTTTCACGAAAAATCTACGGCGCGGACCCGAACAGCACCTTTATCTGATTTTATTTTCATTGTTTATTTGTCCAATATTGCCCTGTATTGTTTTACCAACTAGAACCTTCTTCGTAAAATCATTTACACACTACACAAATTAACGTAGGCTTTACTTGGCCCGTTAGCCCAGTTATCCCAAGTTATTTGATTGAAGCGTGGATTCCATCTGAATTAGTGTGAGTTATGTAGATATTAGAGTGAGTTATGTAGATACCTCGCTTCATGGTCTCGCACCACCTAAATGCTTCAGATAGGTGTCGATCCATGTAATATCATTGGTGTTTAAATATTTATTTTTGACGATAGTTAACCGTGGCGTTTCCTGTTGCACCATTGAATTTCGAGATCTGAGCATAGCTGATTGGGAACAGATCGACACCGCGTGGGCACACATGGCCGGCATTTTCACGGACTTAATACACGCTCAACTTAATCAGAAGTAAATATTTTAGTATTATTCACAAAATTTCCGATCACATATAATACACGTATCAAAAATATTATTAGCTACTTATTCTAGTGTTAAAACCCCTTCTCACGCAAATTACCCATATTTTAGTTTATTGTTTTAATATTTTATTTCGCCATGATTCAAATACTTGAGATATTAAAAAGAAGCGTATTTTAGTCAAAACATATTCAATATTTCCGACTGTTTGATTCTATATTAATTTTTATATACCAGTTACTTAAATTAAATATATATATGCTGCTATCTTATGGCAATTGCATCAACCATTTGTTTTGTCGTGTTACAATCAATTGAAGCGACTCAAATCCTTCCAACACGCCAAGAATAGAAATAAACCTTACATTTTTCTTCGACACTGCTGGCACCTGTTGTCGCAGATTGTAAATGTCTTGTTAGGGACGTGGGAAGCAGGGCCGTGACACCTGCCAGTAAACTGAGTGGTCCTCACAGCTGTAGTCTGCCCCATCCCCAGGGCGCCACTGACGTCATGCGCGCATAGTTGGGGGATTATAGTGGCACGGCCTCGCCACGTCTCTCTGCCCCCTTCTTCTCCTTCCTAAATGCTTTTATCTGTCCATCTATCCCCTGGCAGACTGGGAATGCCACGGGCTATTGCGTGCTATTCTGGGTGCTTCGAGCGTCTGGTCGGTTCGGGGTGTCGCGACACGTCACAACCACTCCAGTTGGTTCCAGAAAGACTGCCAAGGGTGTAAAAGCGGCGACGCCGGCTTCCGTGACAGTTCCGAGAGTTCCAACAGGCGAGTGGAGTGAAGTGCGAGTTCGACGAGGAGGACGAGAGAACCTTCCCGCCCCCCCCCCCCCCTTGAGATCGGCGCGACTCGGAGTGACGGGACCGTGCGAGTGTGACCGAGTGGCGCGAGACTGTGTGTGTGTAAACAGGCGCGAGGCTAGGGGCTAACCACTGTTGAGCTCCAGTGAAGGGTGTGAACTGTGGATTTGACAGATATTGTGATTTGAAAACGGACATTAGGTGTAGTGATTTAATTAATAATGTAAATATTAGTAGCAAATAAAATGTATAAAAATTAATTGGGCTATCCTTACGAACCCGGTTTCCCCAGTAGTAACAGTATGAACTATATATAGTTCATGCGAACTGAGATCGTGCAGTCACAGTATGTGTTGGCGCTACGTTTAGGGGAATGGTCCTTGGATCAATCTTGGGCTAAGATCATTGGACCTGCTATCGAAGAGCAGAACGGTGCAATTGGCCTCAAGCAGATCTTCAAGCTTGTCACGTGACAAGCGACATCCGAGCGGCGTCTCGGGAGACGGGAATCTCAAACGGAGAGCGTCCCGCTCCAGAGGAGACCCGTGTTTAACTTCAACTGATTTATCGCGCCGAGACGTTGCGGGCTGCCGCTCGGTTTGGGAGAACCCCCCTCAGGGCTTCCTACTGCCTGTTATAAGGCAGAGCTCGGGATTCCTCGCGGTAAATACAGGTGACGACGCCCGGAACGCAGTAACAAACAGCGGACCGCGACGTAAATTATGCGAGTTGGCAACTTCCTTCCAAACACTATGAAAAATTGCACTCCTTCCCACCTCCCACTCCCCCCCCCCCCCATCCCCTCCTTCCGAGAAGCCTACCCTTTTTTTCCCGCCCCGTGGTCGGACGACGCCGCGGGTAAGCAAACACCGCGCGGGGCCTGTGAAGCGATTATCAAGGTGTTTCCGAAGGCGACGGGAACGTCCCGCCAAGGTGAGGCCTCCGACGTGTGGGCGGAGAAATTGTTGACGACTTTTTTTTTTTATATATATCCCTCTCTCTCCTTCTCGGAAAAATACACACGCGCGCGCACCTGGCGGGGCGCGGGTAAACAGCGGCGCGGCTTCCTTCGCAAACAATGGCGGCCAGGTGAGGCCGGCCGCGAGCCCGCCGAGGTCGCCGCGGGAGGAGATGCCGTCGAGTCCGCGGCCTTCGTCGACCACGCGCGGGCTCCCGCGCTTCTCGTCGGGTCGTTACCACAACGCCGAACGTACAATAACGCCGAATGCCAAATTGACCGCAACGCCGACAGCTAGAAAACTGCTGTTTACCACAACGCCGAAATACAGTAACGCCGAAAAATGTAGCTGCGGGCTTAAGGGGGGGCACAGGAGCAAAATGAAAAACAACTGAATGAATTTGTGTGCTGACCTTACCTAACCCAACCTTTTGTGGCAGTCCTGCAATTAATATATTTCGGCGTTTTGGTAATTCGGCGTTGTGGTACACAGCAGTTTTCTAGCTGTCGGCGTTGTAGTCAATTTGGCATTCGGCGTTATGGTTTTCGGCGTTATGGTTTTCGGCGTTATTGTACGTTCGGCGTTGTGGTATTTCGGCGTTGTGGTGCGTCCCCCTTCTCGTCCAGCGGAGACGTCTGTTCGCGACACGCACGCACACACACACCGAGAGTGTTAAGCACAGCCACGATTGCTAAGGTGTCGCACTCTGTGCACTCTGTTACACCGGGAAAAGAAAATTCTGTACTTTCCTTTGGTAACCATTTGCCAAGAAGTAGTTTTTAATACTTAGGGCATGGAAAAATTCGCTGTCTCAATGACCTCCGGGATATATTCCACACTCCCCTACATACTCGGGCAAATGACACCTGATAATTACGTGTGAACCAGTTTTACCTGGGGCGCTTGTGAATAAAAAGAGTTCTTTATTTGAGGGACATTCGTTGGCTCAGAGTCCTTTAGATCAAGGTGGAGATCACTCAGAGAAGAAGCAAAATTGTGGACGTGTTTGTATTCTAGCCTAATGCGTAAAATAATCCGCGAATTGTTCCAGTCTTAAGTAATAGGTATACTAAAAGAAAGACATTGTAACTTTGTACGACTCAAAGCTATGGTTATTTTTACATGTATGAAATATGTTTTCGAGATAATACTAAGTAATTTTTTTTTTACAAAATTTTGTGCATAATTTCATATTTTAATTGATATTTCAAGTATATTTGTAAACCATTTAAAAAAGAATCGAATATTCAATAATTGGAAGTTATTTTTTATTATGCTAATTAATGTGCGCCGTCAATACTGGAGAACTATTCAGGATACGGTTTACAAATAACATTAAATATTTGAGGTACTGGGACCACACAAAGCATAAATGCTCGAGTAGTTTTTAGCGATACATGTTTTTTTCGTGTAAATGTACAAATTTACAAATATCTAAAATTTTACATAAATATTTATGATCCATTTGAAAAAAAAATTACAGTGTAGAAAAACCGTATAGTTACGATATTTTCAACGAAGAATTTACGTGAAATAAACGATACTTCAGATAGCTGAATCTTCAGAAATACAACTTAGAAACTTTTGTGTGCTGTTTTAAACAAGGTAAACAGGTGATTTTTAAGACATATAGGTATGTGTTCTTGCTTTGAGTTGACAAAGAGGAGAAATAGAGCAGTTTTTTTTAGCTGGTAAATCACTGTAACTTACTTGAACATGAAGAATTTTGAATCCGTTTGAAGTTATTAAAAATTCTAAGAGTAGTACTAAAAAGTTTGTTGGAAAGAATTTTGGTAACACCATACATTGGCAAAATGGGTGAAAAATGTAGGGGATGGAAGTACAACGATATTCATAAACCCCTTAGGAAGGCACCGTCTCAAATCAAAGCTATTGTAAATCTTGTAAATATTTATATAACAACTAGATAATGCCCGGCATGCGTTGCAATGCCTCAATCAATTTTTTTTTGTAATTTTTTAAACATATACTAAGCATCTCTCTTTATCTCTCTAATTCTCTATCTCTCTATGTATATCTCTATAACTCTCTCTATCTTTCTATTTATATCTCTATCTCTCTATATATCTTTCTAGCGGACCCGACAGACATTGTCCTGCCCAAATGTACTTTTTGTGAGATATGGATATGGCGGTAAGTATTTCTACGCTGGACATTTTGTATCTTCTCATTATACATACCCCTCCTCTTGGGCACGCCACTGCCGTTACCAAAAACCTTTCCCATGGTTACGCAGAAGGCAACAACAATGCAAAAGCCCGTTGCCATGGAGGCTAATTATCAACAATGCTTAGTTTTTTTGCTTTTAAAGCGTGTTTTTTTAGTTTTTCTTAACTCAGAATCCAGATAAAATATCCAATTGTGAATCTAAACAATCCTCGAATCCCCGTGAACTCACACACAAAATTTCATCAAAATCGTGTTCAGACAGACAGAAAAAGTACTGTTTTATTATAGTAAGATAGATAGATTATTCTTACATGTTCGCATCCATGCAGTATATGAAAAATCAGCATGCATAGCCCCACACCTATAACTATACGTATCTGCTGCCCACGACTTTTTCCGCATGGAATTTTGTATTATCTTGCACCATTTAGAAATTTAAACATTATAACATAACAGTTGATACAGTTGTAGTAGTTTTCTTATGTTCACAAATGATAATTTTTCTCACCTCTATTTCAGTCTTTGCAATAAAAATATGTTACTACCTAAATTTTGAGTAAATATGTTTCTACTTTCAAATGTAATGACGGGAAGACACTTCATAAAATGTCTTTGTAAACCACATTTACTGTTTTTTCCGTCTTGAGATATAATGTAAAGATTATCTGTATTACTGACCCGCGAGCAAGCTACATACATTTCAGAGAGAGAGAGAGAGAGAGAGTGAGAGAAAGACACCTATTGAATGTCTATCTAACTAATTTTTTATGAGAGCATATTTTCATTAAATAAATCATGAAATCATTCAACGATAAAAGTTGTTTATTTAATTAAGCGGACGGGTTCGCTCCAAGGAGAAAATTGACGCGGCGAGACCTCGTGGACATAGAGAAATGACACACACTCACTAATTGTGTGGCTATGAAACATGATTTTTTTCTGCAATTTAAATTGTAATATACAAAAAGGGTATTGAAAATTGAAACAAATATGGCAACACCATAAACTGTCAGGATCTTTTTTTTTCTTACTCTCTACTTAGTTCCTTACAACAGCAAAACTTAATGGCTTCTAATAATTCGTTGCAATTTTTGCTTTTAAAGCGTGTTTTTTTTAGTTTTTCTTAACTCAGAATCGAGATAAAATATCCAATTGTGAATCTAAACCATCCTCACTATTGGGTGGCTATGAAACATGATTTTTTTTCTTCAATTTAAATTGTAATATACAAAAAGGGTATTGAAAATTGAAACAAATATGGCGACACTATAAACTGTCAGGATCACGGTCTTAGAAACCAGGTCTGGACACAAGCGTATTTTCTTGACCCCCTTATTGACGGATTTAGTTCATAAAACTGCCGTTGGCGCCACAAGACAGTGGTCCGGTTTTAACATTGTGCTTTATGAACTTTTTTTAGTTATTTGCATTTAAATGATAATTACACATACTTGGCAGCTTTTTTTAAACACCCGATGAGATATGTAGGTATTATAAAACATTTTTCCAACGTTATAAAGAATTTATGTGCACAGTTCAAGAAAATGGCTAATGTTGATGTTTGAAAGGTTATGTTTGTTATTGTTTTGAAAGATTATTTTCATAACTTTATAACGTCGGTCAACTACGCGCTATTGAAAATCGTGATTCGTAATGCTAATATTTTAATGCTTTTTTTCCGGGAGTTATATATATAGTGTTTAATTAGACACAGTAGTCTAATAACTCTCCTATATACAAAATTTCCGCTACGAAAATAAAGTGTGTAAAAGTACCAATTTCAGTGAAACTAATTATAACAAGAGCTTAAACTATGTCACCAAATAATATTCCAGTGAAAAGTTTGCCTAGTAAAAAATTGTTTGTAAAAAATTGTTTAACAGTGGCTACAGGCCATTTCATTCCTCCATTCCTCTTATTTGTAGTACTTTGGATTATCAGCAAATGAATGCCGGGGAGTGTTCCAGGCTGTGGATTATTATTATTATTATTATCATCATAGCTGCAATTGGGTACAGAAGTGCCCGGTGGCAAGCATTCTCCCTACTTTCCCGCACTCTTCTTCTGAACTTGTAATTTTTATACCAAATATTTATTACGTTTTTTATCTAAGCTGCCACCCAAAGTACTTTTTGTCCAAATTAGGTCCCCAAAAATGTTTAGCTCCAGACCTCCACCACCTAGAATGCCTGGTTGATCAGAAAAAGTAGAATTATAAAACTTACCAAGTAATGTGATAAAGAATGGAAAAATAATATTAATAATCAACATTGATGTTTGTTTTTAAAACACTTATAAGTAAGAATGCAGCTGTAAAAAAAGTATTAAGATTTCTCCAAAATTTGTAGGTGCAAGCATGTGGGTGCAAGGTTTAAAAATTTTGTTCATTGACTCAGTGTGACCCTTTGGGAAGCAGAGTGACACAAATAAATTGTTCTTACAATCCGCCAGCTATTTTCCTGGACTTAACAGTTTCCCTTACTGTTTTAGATTTGGCATTCACTGCAACCTTTTAACATCGTACTTCATTTCATTATATTTAGATTGTATTTTGCATATATTGAGATAACACATTTCCTCCCATTTCATAACCTTTTCACTTTTGAAAATCAAGACATAATAAAGGAACACTATAGTTTCAATAACACAGATGCAGTTTGCTTTTTTCAACGATGACTAGGTATGTTGTTACCTAGGATTTCTTTTTTCCAAGCAGTCACAATATCTTCATGAAAAACAAACATACTACTTTCATAATAAAAATAAGACACACACAAGTACTCACAGATCGGTACTTGTAGAAAGCAAAAACACACAGTTTGTACAACACATTTAGGTACACAACAGATGAAGCTTGCTTAAGCTAGCAAAACCATTGCGACCGCGCTTCCGCACAAAAATGTCAACCAAACTGTGTGCGTGTGTTTAGTTTCTACAAGTACCTATCTGTATATGTATGTCTGTCTTATTTTTAATACGTAATTAGTTTCCTAGTGGCCTTTGTCACGCATTTATACATACTACTTGGTTAATATATAATTTATGATCTACAGAAAATATTAAACATCTTAATGGTCTTTAACCGAAAATACAAAGGAAACTGTAAAAATTTTACAAAATGGAAGGGGAAAGGTGGAAATACACCTAGGAAGTGCAGTTATTTTGCAGTACTAACTGGTAATAAAAAAACCATATCTGGAGCAAAAAAAATTTCTGATGCACCTAACACTATTTTCCCCCTCTACAATTAATGCAGGGCAAAATTGTTACTAACTTATTTGTTCATGTCAGAGTGGTATTTAAAGCTGAAAGGAAAAGTTACTTAAGTGTTTTGAAATAATTTCTGACCCATAATTACATCAACTCATCAGTAGTCCACAGTCACCACACATAGGTACAAAATATTGTCTGTGAAACAAATTTATAACAAATTAACAAACAATGCTAAATCATTTGCGACTATTGTTTGAATAATGAGAAAGGTTGAAATTATGACCATGCCCATAATACTATACTAAGTTATGCACTTTAGCATTACCACCAAATCAGGAACACCACCACCGAATTTCAGAAAAATAGACCAGTTCTATAGCATGTAACAGTAACTGCTCTTTTGAACAATAAATTTTAACTGAACTGAAAAAGTTTTCCCCGCTGAACATTGGTACAAAAAACACAGCGTATTGCATTACTCTCACAAGTAAATGTTCAGTATGTAATGTCCAGTAACTCTAATTTGCAATGTAGGGATTTTAATATAACTAATGGAATTACGTAACTTAGCAAGTACAAATAAATATTTTGAAATCCATATATGTAAACTTCTTGAAAAATTGTGTAGATATCATCCTTCATGGCATGCTATTACACAGTCTGTCAAATGTATCATTTGTGGAATGAATATGTGTTGTGTATTCTTCTAAATAATGTTTTTATGCATACAATGAGAGTGAGCTGTAATCATGCACGAGACATAATGTGTGTGATTAAACACGTGCTTGAACAGTCTTAGGAGCAGGAAATGAGGGCTAATTCAGTTAGGTTTTGGTTTGCTATTTTGTTTATTTGCATCCAATCCAGATTATTCCTGTATAGTGAAATATACACAATGGTATTGGACAAGCCACGTTTTACAATTAAACATACATCAAATAATACATGTTATCAATTAAAATAATATTTTACATAATCTTAAGATACTTACATAAGTATATTATAATATAAATAAAATGATGAAATGTTTACATGGTGTGAAACATTTTGAGCAGAGTACAAAGATCAGCAGAACATAACTTATCTAATTTTATAAACTATTACCATGTGCCCTAACTTGCTATTAGCATAAAAAAAACTTATGAGTTTAGGTACTTATTTAAAAACATGTTATGAAATGAAAATTTTATTACAAATCATATTATATATTTACAGAAAATAAATTATGTTAAGACTATTTAGGGAGATGTACTACATAATTACAAATATAAATGCACGAGTACTCATGGGTTGGTACTCATAGATACTCACACAAAAAAAACAATTTTTAGTCCTACGACTGGGAGATATACTCTTATATTTCTAGAACTCTCAATTATTTTCAATAACACAAATGCAGTACCTACCATCTTGCTTGGTTAAAATATAACTGAACAGCATTGTTACTAAGCTTTTTATTCTTCAAGCTGTTACAATATCTTTATGAAAAACATGCACACTTACTTTGTTAATATATAATTTATGATCTATAGAAAATACTTAACTTAATAGTCTTCAGGCCAAAATACAAACGAAACTGTAGTAAAACTTTGATAATGGAAGGGGAGGTGGAAATACAAGTTAAGTCCCAGTACCAACTGTCTATAAAAAAAACTGTATCTGGTATAACAAAATAACTATTTTTATGTGTCCAACATTATTTTTCCCCTTAAATTATTATTGTTATTAATGCTGGGAAATTAGTCACTTTCTTATTTGTTCCTGATGGCACAATGGTATTTAAGAATGAAAGGAAAAGTTCCTTAAGTGATAGCAAATTATTTCCAACCCAAAATTGCATCAACCAATCACCAGTCTGCTGTCCCTGAACATTGGTACAAAAATATTGTTTGTTTAATAAAATTTATGTAAAAAAATGTTCGATCATTTGTCGAGAACACCATCACCAATCTTCAGAACAATATTGACGAGTTCCATAGCATGTAGGTGATTTTAGAACAATAATTTGAAATGAACTAAACCAATTTTCCCTGCCGAACTTAAGTACAAAAACACAGTCTGTTTTAAAAATTATTATAAAAATATTATGCTCAATCGTTTGTGTGCAGTTTAAAATAAAGAGAAAGCAGATTAACTATTTACAGGAAGAATAAACCCTTCAATACCCATGAACCCTACTCAGGTTTATGAATTTTTAAAACATTTTATTATTCAACTACATCACTACCTACTTCCTAAAGGTTTAAAAATTCGGATAGTTTAATATATATTATCATTGATACCAGATTTTTAATTTCATAAAAAAAACTTCCTTTGAACTGATATTTTAGTGCATCAGTTCATAATTTGCAAATATACAACTAAAACAGCCTCAAATGTATATTTGCACATGACATATTTTCTGTGCGAAAAATCAATTAATTCTAACAAACATCCACAACAAAAAAAAACCTATAACAGTGCATTACTATTAAATTGGTGAGTATTCTCATTTAATAATGAACAAAGGGTCATCCCAACATCTTTCTACTTATCTAAGCACCACAGACCTGATCCAGGAGATTGCAGATGATAGACAATCCCTCTATTGAGTTCTTTATACATAGTAACTTTTCTACGAAAAAACATAATAAACCTATATGTATAGCCTACTTGCCACTATTTTGACAGCCCTGAAGGTATTATGCAACTGTGGAAACAGTCGACTTATCACTAAATAACTGTTAGTAGCTCAAATAACCCTATTATTTGCAATCAAAGTACTATGTTATTTTGAATAAAAAGTAAAATTTAGCTAGTGTACTGATTATCAATTTTTAAAGTGTTCATTTTTATGAAAATCATGAGACAACATTTTCATGTACATTTTTCAAGTTGTTTGATAAATATACCAAACAAAATATTGCGAAGGAAAAACTGAACTAATAGATAAAATAACTCGTTTACAGAAACTATAGACAAATAAACTCACTAGAATTTATTTTTCATAACCCTACATGGTTTATATGTATAGATATATAAACATGTTACATGTACACAAATCAGCAAGAAATAATTACAAAATAATTATGTAGCAATGCAGCTTCAATGAAATGTTTCTCGCCTACGAAATTACTACTTTTTAATATAAAGTCCTTCCTCGGAATTGCTGCCTGCCACAACAATCGGCGTTGTTCATGTTTGGGTGCACTGAACACGACACTTGTCAAATGAACGGTCGCAATTTGTTTTACAACCTGGAGCAAATACGCGATTTGGCATTGTACAGCACGATGAATTATTTGAACTTGATTAAAAAAAATTAGAAGGTTCACATTACTTCAAAAACTGCCTCCAATAACCTCTCCACCATCCCACCCCAAACAGAAAAATCAACATTACTCAAAACTTGCACACTTCAATGTTCAGTTTTATGCGCATACATAACTTTTTTAATATAAATAATAAACGTCAAAAATATAAAACAACTACCCTTCTTGACAAACGAGTACTTCTGATTTATATAAAACAATTCCTATTGTCAACACGCTAAAACCGGACCACTGTCTTGTGGCGCCAGCGGCCGTTTCATGAACTAAATCAGTCAATAAGGGGGTCAAGTTGAATGCATGGAGAGATAGACAAGTGTCCAGACCTATAGTTCTAAGGCCGTGGTCAGGATCTTTATTTTTTTCTTACTCTCTACTTAGTTCCTTACAATAGCAAAACTTAATGGCTTCTAATAATGCGTTGCAATTTTTGCTTTTAAAGCGTGTTTTTTTTAGTTTTTCTTAACTCAGAATCGAGATAAAATATCTAATTGTGAATCTAAACCATCCTCACTATTTGTGTGGCTATGAAACATGATTTTTTTCTGCAATTTAAATTGTAATATACAAAAATGGTATTGAAAATTGAAACAAATATGGCGACACTATAAACTGTCAGGATCTTTATTTTTTTCTTACTCTCTACTTAGTTCCTTACAATAGCAAAACTTAATGGCTTCTAATAATGCGTTGCAATTTTTGCTTTTAAAGCGTGTTTTTTTAGTTTTTCTTAACTCAGAATCGAGATAAAATATCCAATTGTGAATCTAAACCATCCTCGAATCCCCGTGAACTCACACACAAAATTTCATCAAAATCGGTCCAGCCGTCTAGGAGGAGTTCAGTGACATACACACGCACACAAGAAATATATATATAAAGATTTTTAACTAATTATTTTTTGATACTACCGATACATACTACGGAGAGTTAAATTTGGTTGAAATGTACGTTTGCCTTTTTTTGTTCCAAAGTACAAACATATGAACTTCGAAATCTGCCTGCGCCTCTAGGAAGAGTCCAAGAGATTTTTTATTTATTTTTTTGGCTACGGTTGATGATGCTATATGAAGTGCATGCATATTAATGAATGGATTTACAAAATCAAAAACAATTTCAGAAAAACTTTTCTTTCTTTACACCCACATTTTATTATAGTTTAATAAATGGCATTTGGATCTTCATTTCAAAAATGAGTCAATTTAAGCCTATAGGGTAAATCCAGGATAGATGGACCACCGGGTGAGATGGACCGGTAGCATAGTTCACGAACCTGCTAATAAAAAGCGCCATAATTGGTAGGAACGTGTCGTGGCAACTGTATTGCGCTAGCTGTGTTGTTTTTGTTCCTTTGTATGAGTAAATTGAGAAGATATTAAAGAAAATAGAAAACAGGTAGGTCAAAAATTTTGATAATGCGAACCATCATTCCTTACAACATGTAAACAAGCTAAACGTATCTTTGTAGTGTTCTGTAGCTACGCTGGGCACAACAGGGACGTAATGGCGGCCTGGTCCATCTCTCCCTAACGATCGGGATAGATGGACCAAAATAAAGAGGGAGAGATAGACCATCGTGGGAGAGATGGACCATCGTTTTAAATGGGCCTACGTATTATTAATGAGTAGGCTGTAGATTTGTAATGTCATTTCTACAAAAAAAATTAGTCACAAAACATATTGTTAAGTAATTTGTAGGTTAATTTCCAAACTTTTAACGTAAATTCTCCTCTCCGATAGGCCTACTTAAAAAACAAAAATACAATATAGGCTGTATGTGATAAAGTGAGCACTTTTGAGGCCATAGTTAATTTTATTATTCGATCAAATTATTATCTTTCGGCCACTTTTAAATAGGATTTAAATAATCGCTTATGAGCCTATTACATGAAGTTTTCTCATTAGTCGCGTGTTCTTGTTCGTATTTAAAAGTTGCAAAGTGCTCACTTTACCTCGTACAGCCTTTAATAATTTTTACAACTTTTTGTAGTCATTTGGAATATAATACAGTCAATTTGCGTATAAAAATAAAATTTTATATTCGAATGTAAATTTGATTTTGAAGATCAATACGCCTATTATGTGACCTTTGTTTAGTACAGATATAAATTTGTTTAAAAGTACGTATTCAATAATTGACTTATTGGTCTAGTGGGTAGCACGTCCGCATGGCTTGTATGTTGTTTCAATGGCGAGGGCAACTACATTCCTCCCTATTGCATTTTTAAAGGTAAGAATAAGAAACAGGAGTTCAGTGATGGCATGTCTCCGGGTTCCATGATTGCAATGAACGTGAAATCTGCTTACATAACCTCTGAATGTTTTTTTGACTGGTTGAAACATCACTTATTGCAAAGAAAGCCTGCTGGAAAAGTACTGTTGATTCTTGACGGACACTCCTCCCATTGCAGCAGTGTGGAAATGCTTAAATTCGCTGATGAAAATGATATAATTTTGCTTAGCCTTCTTAGTCACACGACCCATTTCTTCCAGCCACTTGACAGAAGCTTTTTAAATCATTGAAGTCTAACTACAACAAAGAATGTAATGTGTTCATGAGGAACAACCCACTGCGGCAGATTACGAGACTGCAATTTGGCAAGTTGCTAGGATGTGCTTGGTCCAAATCAGCGACTATAGAAAATGCAGTTTCCGGCTTCAAGGCATGTGGAATTATTCCGCTAAACATGTCTGCAACACCAGACTACGTTTACCTGACACCTAGCGAAGATTCAACAATCATCACCCCTGACACAAGAGGTTCTAGTGAAACGTCACTTTCTGAAGCTACTGAAACGAACTTAGTTCAACTACACTCTCCAGACATTGGTTTGACATCAAACCAAGAAGCAACCATAGTCACCGATAGGTCTACCCCTCCACTCGAATCTGCTCTGCCTATAAGACATTTCGAACAGCTTATCAGTGATGAATGTCTGGCGACTCCTGGAACTTCGTCAGGGCCCACCAGTGTCTCCGGAGTCAAAAAGGTTGACAACCCCACGCCAACAAAAATTTTGAACAACATCTCACCTATTCCAATCTTAACAAAATAAACTACAGCCCGTGGTAAGAGTGCAAGTGTTTCGAAAGTACTAAATTTTAAGGATAATGTACAACGTATTGCCCAAGGAAAACATGACAAACTGAAGAAAATAAAAGAACCAGAAGAAAGAAAAAGACGGAGAGAAGAAGCTATCCTAACTAGGACTGTTAGGCCTACCAAACATAAAAAACCAAACACCAAAGGATTTTCTCAGCCAATTTTGTATGATGACAGTGATGATGGTGACTGGGACGAAGATGAATGTGTCGGGTTTAATGAGGACTACAATACTATAAAAAGTACAGAAGACTGGATTAAATACACAGTGTGTTCCCGTTGGTTGCATGAGAACTGCAAAAAGTACGAAAATAAGTGCGATGTATGTGGAAAAAAAGAACTAAAATCTTTACGGGTTTTGAAAAACTACATCTGAAAGAAATACCTTGTAAAACATGTTAATGTATAGGCACTGTAGACTTATTGCACGTCAGAAACGATTTTTGTTTAATTGAGTGCTTAAATCTGAATTTAAAGTTAGTCATAAATGATTAAATAGCTTTCTCAATGCTGGTCCATCTCTGCCATATAGCCTGGTCCATCTAACCCTAGGAATATAGTATAGATGGACCAGTACTGCAAAATTTTTCAACATATTTCTTCTCTTGGTAACGTAAATTTTCTACATAAACCTTTGCTTTTCATATACATAGATCACCAGAATATCATAGCGAAATTTACTTCACTAATATCTTGACAAATAACAAAATTATAACAGTTTCAAAAAAGGTGGTCCATCTCTCCTGGATTTACCCTATACTGTATAGTCAAGTGCGATAGATTTTTTTTTGTTATAGCATGCAACATTCGCAATATACTTTAACAGTATGTTAAATGAACTATGGGAGTGTTAAAGCAACCTTTTTTCTGCAGCGAGTTAACTTGCCTAGCGGCCAGTGTTTTAAATCGCAAATGTTCTAAGCTAGAGTTCAGGAATATTAAGTTATCTTGTCCCTGGAAAATATTACCTGATTTAACAAAACGTTTCTTTAAACGTTCTCAATTTTTTTTTCTTTAGAGAGCTGAGCTGACATGTTGTCAACTAGGTAGGCCTAAACAATGATTAAAGACAATTTCAAGAGTGACATGTTAACGAGATTAAATATATGTGTGTTGGGCAGTAATTATATTAAATATTTGTAAAATGATGAAAGATTGAAATAATCTTCTGAATTTTATTCGTTCCTTAAACAAACAATAAATTACACAACTTGTTGAAGACCGCTACATCGGAGACCGCGGCTATCGTCGGACGAATTCGGAAAAAATCAAGGAACGAAACCAACGCGTTATTATTATTATTATTATTAATTTTATTATTATTATTATTGTTTTTATTATTTTTGTTTCACCCCCGGGTGGAGACGGATAAAGAATCGCCGAAGATGCGTCCGATGTCTGGAAATGATGGATGCTCTCTCAACGACGCCCGACATTTAGCGCGAGCGCTCTGAGGGGTCAGGGGGAAGTGAATTTTTTTTTTTCCTTCTTACCCCCTGTTTACAACGGCGGGTATCCGAAACAACGCCAGGGCAGAGAGGGAATCGGGGTGGTGGGGGGAGGGGGATGTTAAACGTGGAGGTATAATGGGCTCGCCATTGTCCCTCAGCTTCCCGCTCGCTCTCCGGTGCCGGACCGTGTACCCGAGAGGCGAGGAGTTGTCACTCAACCATCAGCCGAGATCGCGGCCCGCCCGGATGAAAGCCCCTGCGGGCCCGGCGCGAGGCTCTGATTGCCCCTCTTCCCCCTCCTCCTACCCCCTCCCTGCACTCCTCACCCCTCCCTGGCTCTGATTCCGTACACACGCACGTACGCACACCGCGGAGTCGCCCATTAATCTCAGTCTCATTTATGCAAGCGCACAGGGGTGGCCAACGCTGCCGCCGCGGGTACACTCGCAAATCGAGACCCCGGAACTAACGCCCCACTTCAAGGGGGGACAAGGCCCCCGCCATCTTGGAGTTTACCATCTTTCAGCCATAGTTATAATTTTGAGCATATTAATCCCCATTTTTGACATGTCAAGGCGTAAATCGCATTTGCCTGACCTTCTATACCTTGTTGCGAGCACACATTTACTAACAGGCTCTATTCTGCAAGCGTCGCAATGAAATAACACATTATTTCACGCGAGTGACTACAACTAGTGTTGATTTCAGCAAGCAAACAAATCTTGCTTTAAAAAAAAAAACAAAAAAAAACACGACAACTTTATTGCAAGGGGCATCGAAATTTTTGAAATCCCAAGATGGGGAGTCATAATTCCGCTAAAGGGCCCCGCCTACCTGGGCACACACAAGGTGTGCAGAGCTTCAGAAAATACCCTGCCCAAGATATCCAAGTGCCAGTCTGTTTACGAAAAAGATTTAAGGATACTCTGAGCACGGATGAGTTTTTTGAAAAGTGAAAACGGCCAAAATGTGTGTTTTCTGAAACATTTATTTTATCATCCTTTTTCCGCCACATAATATCATCGTTATTACTCAAATCTCATAGTTGTCCTATGCACGACGGGGAAGACTGCGCGCCAATCCACAGCCTTGCGCTTAGAGACGTGCTGTATTTGCGGCCGTAACGCATATGTATAAGATTACAATCAGAGACACCACTATCATTTCAAGACGAAACATTGAAGATAAAGCCTCTGTGTACGTCTCTTTAACATTTACAACACCTTGTTTAGACTTATTCATACCAAAAAGTTCATGCAAACTGTCCGTTAGAAAAATTTCCTCTATCGAAATAATTATAAATTAAAGACCCGACCATGAAATGGCTGATGTTCGTAATCAGACTCAATAAATTGTGAAAGGTCCATAAATAGTGCGTTAACACCTGGAGCTCTACACGCCGTTTAGTGACCCAACCAGTCTACCAACTTAAGGGTTTTTGGTACCTAGCAGATTATTAAATAATATTTATTTGAAGCAATCCTTTAAAATTAAATTTAATCTTAAAAATAATCAGTGCTTTGATTATTAACATGTTCGAGAATGACCTAAATACCTCCAATGGCAATTGTTTTTAAGGCATTCCTTCACCTCTTTCCACCTTGGGAAATATGGTTCGATCGACGTCGGAATCCAATCGATCATACATTTCTTCGTGATAACCTTAACTTTAAACTTAGACAGGCCTTTAAGCATAAGCTTCTCATTTCTGCTTTGGACACTTTTTTTTATTTCAATGTTCTCGAGCTACTCTAACTTCCACGACATATTTGGTCACCCACGTGAAATAATGTCATTTACTCCCAGTAGAGTGTCGTAGTCGGGTTTGGCAAAATGCATGTCTTATGGAGCTACGGGCTTGATGCTTCGGTGGCCTGTGTCTCGGGATCCTTCGGGTGTGTTCGGCTGTATTCTGGTATGTTCGTCACTCGATGCCACAGTATAAAAAAACGTAACGATGCATGCGACCCTTCCATGCTTGGCTAATCACAGCATGACTATGCGTACAGGCTTCGGCCTGAGACGCACCTAGGTACTTTCCCTAACCTGTAACGCTCCCAAATACACTTAGTTTTCGATACGTTAAGACACAAATGTACTCGCTTCGGCGGTACATATACTAAAATTCCATAGATACAGAGAAGATTAACATTGCCCCTGCGAATCAAACCGCAATGACGTAAAAATGCTAGTAAATATTTCTGGGGATACGTATTTCATTTTATTTTTTTATATTTTAGCAAAAAAAAAGTAAATAAATCCAAAATGGCAAGATATTCTTGTCTACTTGCTTTTTATATATACAGTATATATTTTTGCCGCGTGTGGCGTGATGTCCACCCCTAACCGGCGCCGACTCGCAACCCGCATAACAGTTACACTATCCCCCCAGCCTTCCCCCCCCCCCCAACCCTGTAGCCCTACCACCGCCTCATCTATCTTCGTCATCGGAATGCAATTCTCTCCCCTCCCGCTTCGTCCCGAGGCAAAGTGCGCACTCTTCCCTCCCCCCTTGCCCCAAGAATCCCTTGTTCTTATTCCATCACCTCCGTGATCCACTCCTCGCCTCCCACCACGTCCTCTCTTTTTCTTCATTGTTGTTTTGTCAAATCTCGAAGACATTCACTCCAGTCTTCTGCGTTTCATCAATTCACTCGATTCACCCTGATGGGGAGTCTTCAAGTCTGCGCTCTGTGCAAGAAGAATCATCCAGAACATTTTCACAAACATTACCAACACTCTCCGTCAATCAAAAACATCTTCTATTATTTTAATTTTTTTTTTTTTGGTAACAGATCTTTTCTTCTTCAAAAATTGTGTACCTAATCATTGTTATATCTCCACACTTTTTAATCTAATTCTAATGAGCAAAATTTTATAGTGATACCTTCTATGCTTGCTGTGAGTTACGTTTCTATGTATTTATCTAAACCTTAATATGTAGTGATAAAATAATAAACATTAGTTTTACGTACTCGCTATTATATATCACAAATGTTTTTACATATTATTAACAGTAATATTTTAAGATTATAAATTTCATATTAATTCAATAAATGTTTATATAATGTTAGATTAATAAAAAATGCAGCTTGGACGTGCAATCTAGATTAACGAATTAAATACATCTAGGATCTATTTGGTCAACATTTTTTTGTAAGCACTTTAACCTTATTAACGCCCAAAATGACAAATAAACTTTAAAAGTATGCAGGGTACCCAAAATATGTACGACGGTAAATGTATTTCATTCTCTTTATTAATTTGGGGGGGGGGGGGGGGGCGTGTGTTTATAAACTTATCAACAGCAAAGTCATTAGAGACGTCTTTTCACAACAACACTAAACCAGAATATTAGGAAAACGTCGACAATAATCTAAAGGAATGAAACTATAGTATGCCACGGAATAGCAGTTGTTTTGGTCCCACGATATAAGTTGGCCACAATTTAGCTCTCGGAATACGGCATTGGTAATTTCGTGTATGCCACAGATGCCAAGGAACGGAAATGTGTAACGACCATTAATTTTTTTTGATGAAATTTTAAATGGGAAGTGATTTAATCAAGTTCTAAAGCAGGGGTTTAGTATTTTCTTCAAATCTTTTTCGTTTTTATCAAAGCAGTTTCATTATAGGTACAGTTTAAAGTTTCGCTCTACAATCGAATGTTTCGATTGTCGACGTAGCTGCTCTGGCAGTGGATTCTAGCGGTGGATGCGGAAACTTCGTGTGATTCGTGTCCAGAATTGTAGTTGAAAACACAATTTGCGTATATTTATCACGCTCGGCATTATTTAAAAGAATTCTACGTTAAATTTCGTGTCCGGGTTTCGTATTATAAAGTGAATTGGTAACATGAGAACACACGGTTAGATGTTACACATAATTGGCGAGTACTGAGAGACTCGCTCACAAATTTTTTTTTGTGTACTCAAGCTCGTGAATGCCAATGGTTTGTCAAAACCTAGATATTTTTGGTCACAATAAAGTAATAAATAGACAAAACTTATCTTTATGAACCTGCTTGAAACTTGTTTACATTGGTATAATACTTCTTTTGTAATAAAATGCATTAGTTGACCAGTGGCGTAGCCAGGATTTGTGTATGGGGGGTGTTAAGAAGCATGGCCCCCCCCCCTCCGGGATTAAAGCGGGGGGCCCGGGGGTCCTCCCCCGGGAAAATTTGGATTTTAAGGTGTAAAATAGTGCTATTTTAGCAGTTTTTGGTACTTCAATTTAAATATTGTAATGGTAAAAATTTTATTAATTTTTAATATTAAATTTGTTTGAGTGATGAATAAGAAATTTAATTAAAGATTTGGTGCTGAGGAGGGGTTTGAACCCCTAAAGCCCTACCCTGGCTACGCCCCTGTAGTTGACTAAAGGCGTCATGGTTCTTTATTAGACAACCCCCCCCCCCAACTTATTTTTCCATCTGGGAGATACGAAAAACATGGCTCATACTGTCTCATTTCCGAAAATTTACGTTTATATAGATTTAATTTAAGCAAAATAATATCAAAACTCAACGTGGCAGGGGAAGTTAAGAGATTCTGCATCAGTCAGAACAGAGTCATGGCGGAATTGCAATAGACCTGCAGCCAATCGGAGGGCCCGAAAAATTATATTCTTCCGTCCGTCAAAAACTTGACAGGCTCTAAGTTTTGATGGACGGACGGACGGGTCATACCCATGGTTCTGGCTGCGGCAGTCAGTTGCTACCGGAACACAGGCCCGTGGTGTTTGTGCAGGTGGTTCAGATGTTTAGTGTAGTAACATTGCGGTTCTTAAAACGCATGTCCAAACAATTGAAACACGACTCTGAATTTTTCCGAGGAAATGTTATAACAGTACGCACATAGCACATAAACGCGACATAAATAACAAACAAACTTCTATATAAATCTGCTAGATAAAAACATGGATTGTTGGCAGAACTTACTTGGGAATATATTCTGACGGACGGATGAAGTCAAGTCGTGAATCGCCTGGCCGTATGCGTGGCGTTGACGGACGAAAGAGTGACAGACGGACGGATGACGGACGGTGGCGACGGGCCATTGTAATTCCTCCTTAAAAAGGCCAAGACGTGTAGAAAATATTCGACGTAACGGGGGACCGAATCGGTCAAACCTGTCAGGTCCTTTTCCGGTGGCAGTCGGGTGGAAAATAATTCGGTGGAAATTAGAGGCGTCTTTGATTCCCTTTCCCCCCCGCAGGAACCGAGCCCCCTCCACACCCCTGAGTGGGCGTCTGCCAGGAAGTTGGTCGGCGCAGAGATTCCGGCGGCCGCAGGAAATGACGTTGCTTGCCGATGTGGTTCACGTATCCAAGTCCAGGCCCCCGCGACAACAGACCCGGCCTCTTCGCCGAGGCCTGGAAAGGGAAGGGGGGAGGGTCCGTGGGTCGGGGAGCGAGGGGAGGAACTGCGAAGTGAGCGAGCCACTTGCTCATGTCCGCCACGTACCAAGACTCGGCGGTGGTTGCCCGGCGCCCTCAGGAGCTGAAGTGCCGCGCGCAAGAACGGCGCCGGACGCTCCTCGTCGCTCTTCCCCCAGTGCAGAAGCGACTATCTGCCACTGGTTCGCGCGCCCGCTGAACACATTCACGTTCAACAAACGAACATGGCCTGCTGTCGTTTACGATCATCCCCCCGAACCCTTACACTGCAGTCGACTACAGCTGCGCCGCGGAGTTGGTGATAAAAACGCAATAAATTAACTGCTAACCAAGGAGTTAGAAACTGTCAGCAGACAGCATGCTGTGACGTGGATGGATTCACTTTTCGCATGAATTTGTAAGAAACCAAAATAAAGCTTCGATATTATAGTTCACGGCAAGTGACGTTATAAGCTACTATCCTACAAGTGAACTAAATTAAATATATCTAGAAAGTTTAAGGTTAGTAGTGCGGTTTAGAAGAATAACTACAACTTCAAGACATTCAGCACATTAGTTAATAACGAGTCCACTACATCGTCTGAAGGAAGGAAGCGACTTCATGTGACCATCCCGAGAGCCATCCACAGCCGAATACAATCTCGGAGCCCGGTCATCCAGTCGCCAGCCAAACTCCAGGAAGCAGAACAGCATCGTGGCCTGTGACGAGTGCTAACTGCCGCTGGAAGCTGTGCGATACATCGATTATTCCTCAGGAGCGTTGAATAGCTGTGTTCGATATCACAACGCTAAAGGTACTGTCCGTTTCTTAAAGGTAATATTGCACCACTGTCCTGATGACCAAGCTAAATTATATTCATGTCTTTT
The DNA here is from genome assembly GCF_032445375.1 of Bacillus rossius redtenbacheri. NCBI lineage: Eukaryota > Metazoa > Arthropoda > Insecta > Phasmatodea > Bacillidae > Bacillus > Bacillus rossius. Next base: position 46,149,910 of record NC_086330.1, on the reverse strand, counting down.
AACTCTAACGATTTTTTTTAATTTTTTAAACTTCTTGTTTGAATCAAATATTTTTGATACTAATCTTTGCCAACTGATTCAAATAACTATTTTAGCTGAAGATATTATCTTATCTTACATGTTGAATCACACTCTGTTTAATTTACTTGTTCACATGAACATGAGAAATTTATACTCAGACGTCCTACTCTTTAAGCATTGAGCTAAGTCAGAGTATGTAATTATATTCTTTTGGAATACTAGTTTCAGAATAATTAAACATATTTTGAGATTAAAAATTCAAGAAATATTTATTTGCGATTCGTTTTATGGCCTACTGACAGAATCGTGGAACGCTTGGAAACACAAGTATTTCTTACATAAGCTGTATCTATTTACAACTTAATACGTTGTATTTTCTGTTGGAAATCCCTTTGTTAACCATTGAATGGAAATACGTTGTTCACGAAATAACACTAAAAATACTTAATTAATAATCTCACGTCTGAATTATTTGAGATAATTTTTCATGTTTCTTTAATATAAGGCGCCCGAGCACATTGAAACTTAGTGTGATTGTCCTCAGAGCTAATTGTAGAAACTGATTTTATCATATTTTTTGTAACACACACTTTAGTTTGGTACATTATTATGTTTGAAATACATAAATCAAACATCATAGTTAATAACAAGATAGATTTATCTAAAAACGTGCAGTCATTGAGAGCAGTGTCACTACACAATAGTGCTATCATAACATAGTTCGGTTTTGAAACGACATACAGAGGTAGAGATGGATAGAGGATATAGAGGATAGATATATAGAGAGAGAGATTGATAGATAGAGGATAAAGAGAGAGATAGTGCTATCGAGAGGTATATAGATATAGAGATATTGTTAGTAATATGGAGAGATAAATACAGGGAAAGCTAAAGCAACATAGGGATATATATAGAGTGATATATAGGGAGGTATAGAGCGATATATAGATGCTTTGTTTAATTATACCTAAATATAACTAATTCCAAAAATAATTGAATGAGGCATTGTAACGCATGCCAGGCATTAGCTAGCATATATAAATATATATATGTTTGTGTGTGTGTTTATTTATCAACTTAAATATTGAACACCCCATGATAAAGACCATTTATAGCCTGTGCCCAAGTAAGGAGCTCGACTTTGCACGTTTAAGGTGTTAAAGCGTCCTTGGTGTTTTGTAGTAGTGTTAGTGTTTTTTATGCGTAAAATTTTAGCTCTCAGTATAAGGTATTTGGTAGAAATAATTTTTGAATGCGACGGAAATATGTTACATGAAGTAGTGAGAAGCGCGCGACATTCAACATTTTTTTTCGGTGCTGCCTACAGTCGGCGCTTGTGCTGCAGCGAGTCAGCGAGCGCAAACATTTCCATGGGGTTTGAAAACAGAGGGAGGGAGAATGTGAGGAAGGGAAAGAAGACGCAGCTTTTTACCGTTCGTTCAGCTAACAGTAGTCAGTAACAGCGCGACTCTTTGCCATGTGGCTTTTCTAATACGTTATGAATATGACTTGATGCAAGCTTTTGGACATACGCCATTGGTAAGCACTTTTTCGGTAGAAGAAAACTAAAAAAATACCCAAAATACAAAAAATACCAAATCAAGCAAAAAATTGCTGTTGTCAACAGGATATAAACACCACATATGGTCAACAAACAAAGAAAAATTGACTAAGAGAACGAAAAAAAAAACACAAATGATGACAGCACAAAAATATTGAACCCAAAAAAATTGAGCAGAACAGTTGAAACGAGACAAAAACACGACAAAACGAAAAGACAAAACAAACAAAATAGTTTCCCAAAACAGAAAGGAACGGAAAAAAAAACTTACATCAAGTCATGCACTCCCATTGCACAAATCTTTCAAAGATAATACGTTATGAATATGCTGTGAAATAATACTTTATGATAAAAAATTTAAAATGCAATAATTTCATTAAGTGATGTGTTGAAACCGCGGGCTGGTGCCATCTTGGCGCACTTGTTCAGACCCGCGACTCTGACGGCAACCTCTGACCTCCGCAGGCCTCCAACGGCGTTAGTACCAAACACCGCCGCCGACTCCGCATTCCGCCCGATCAGAAAACAGACGAGCCTTGCGTCACACAGGCAGACGCCGCGCCGGGACGAACCATGAACTGTTCGTCTCCGAATTTTCACACTTTGACATTGTGACCTTGAACTACTTGTGTATCACTGATGTAAAGAATGTCAGTTTCTGTCGACGATATATGCGAATGCGAATATTTCAAAATAAGTTTTTTATTTATAACACTTAAAGTAAAAATAACGTTTAAGTATTGGATAAAAGTTTAAAAGAAAAATAACGTTTTTGTTTGTTTAAATTATTTTTTTTAGTTTATTAAAATAATTCATTATTCGTAACACTAAAATTCAAAATATTGTGTAAGTAAAGACTGATAAAAGTTCAGTAGAGAAATATGATTTTGTTTGATTAAATTATATATTTTTTTATTTCCTAATAAAAAGTTGATTATTGATAATACAAAGTCTAAGACTTTATTACCTATTACCTAATATTAAATTTAAGGCTGATTGAAGATATAATTGCAAGTTTACCTTTGTGTAAGACGTTTTTTTTAATCTAATAAAAATGTAAATAAATTCATACTGTTTTGACCATTTTAATATTATTTTCACGTTCAAAAAATATAATTTTATCACATGACATTTGAGAATGTCATTGTGAATGTCAAGAAATTGCGTATATTCGCGAATGTGAATATTTGTTACATTACTATTGTGTACACATCGAACAAAATGGTTGACGTATTAATTTTACAAAAAAAAATTGGTCAGGCCTCACTGATCTACTTCTTGTACCGATAGGTGTCCATTTTTTTTCTTGACTGCTTCCCTCTGTGCTAGGATAAAAACTCTAGACAAAATTTGTTATTGCGCTCGCCTGAAGGTACGCCAAAGCCCACCGACATTCTTACAAGTCATATTTTTAGAAAGAAGAATCCATACCTGAATAATTCAAATCATTACGTAATATTTTTTTTATCAAAATTTGAACAATACATCTAAAACCTCTACAACATGCCACTAAAATCTTTACGAATAAACAGTTAATTCCAAGCCATTATTGATGTCTACAACTGTGAATACCAGCTTGTTGAACTCGTGTTCCAAAGTAGTTGTGTCGTGGTGTACAAAAGTGAAACATCCCAGGCAAGTTTATTTGCCCAAGATTTAATAACTCATCACACAAAAGCGGTAAGTAGAAGCACACAGAAGCCCTTCGTAGCCGGAGGCAGCCCGCGACGCAGGCCCGAAAGAAACTAATTTCAAGCCTCCTTTAATCATTCCTAACGACTTCTCCTGGGCGGCTCCTCCCCTTCCTTCCTACAGACTTTAAAAAAAAAAATTTCCTTTACAAACCCTATTTTCTCCCCCTCGGGCGAGGAGTCGCAGGGTTATCGAATGGGGGAGAGCGGAGAGTGGAACAAGGAGCGAGTTGACGCGTGACATCGATAGGGCAGACATCTGTGGTGAATTCGCGGCAACAAGTTAAACTGCTTGGAAGAAAGTCCTGAAGGGTGACAGGGGACAAAATGCGACATCGTGTTCGCCTTCGCTACTCGGCCGTGGAAAAGAGGGGGAAGTTTTTTTTATTTTACTTTACTTTTCTCCCTTCCTCCTCTCTTCTTCAACCAACATTTTCGCATCCGCACTAGGGAGTGCTGGAGGTCTTTGGATGTTGCAGAGGGGGGGAGAGAGGCAGTCAAAACAGATTCCAGCAGAGACGATGTTAGACAGAGAGAAAGAGAGTAAAGGTGGGGGGGAGGCGTAATAAATGGGATTAAAGAAGTGTTTTATATGTCGGAGACGACGGCTGCAACAGAAGGCTAAGTGAAAAGGGCAACGAGCTAAAGGAACTAATCACCGGTCCCTTAATTGAAAGATTTGAATGCGCTTTTTCCCGAATTGCCGTGGTAAGATTTCTGCTGAATTTTTCCCTCTCCCCCTCCACTAATTCCCGCATTAAGAAATTCCTCAGTGTTCTAGTGGCAAGATAACCCTCCTCCAACATAGTTGATGCAAGGTTCGATACCCTGTGCAATGTGTTTCACATGTTGGTGTGTATGGGTTTTCTCCGGGTCATTCAATTTTCATCTAACCTTCCATCAATGCTGCAGTTTCATAACATCACCTCTCATCGTTTGTAATGACCTCTATGTAGAATATTTCATGCAGTTTAAGCAAAAAACAAACATACACACTTAAACTTAGTGTTATAATAATTGTTTTAAAATTTTTGAATTTATTATTTTAATGATACCGTATAAGTACTTATAACTTCTAAAATGTGCTGAAACTTTATAGTATTAACTTTTTATTGAATTTTAACAAGATGGGCAGTATTTTTATAAAATGCCTTGTCGAAAATCAGGCCCAAAGCCGGGGTTTCATCGGAGCCGCTTCTAACAGTTTAAAATTTCCGGTTGTTTAGTACTGCTAACTGATTGATATCTGCGTTTTGCTGGTGGCAAGCAACGTTTACGGTTCAGGCAGCGAATTCTAGCGGCGGGCGCAGAAAGCAAGTGTGTGATTCGCGTCTAGAAATTTTGGCATGTATGTACTTGTATATCTATCACGCTCGGCATTTTTTTTAAATTTTTTTTTTATGAATTCTACGTTAAATTATTATTGTGTTACAGGTTTATTTGAAAACACTTGAGTTTGCACGTTACCGAAGTTAGATGTTAAAACATCGCATCTCTCAAGTTTTTGACGTGACAACGTCTAATAAATCTATGAACGCCGGCTGCACGCATGAAAAAGTGTCCCGCAACGCACATTGTCCCGTTACGCTGTGTCACGTTACGCTCAGTGTACGCTTGCGCCGCATCTATCTCTCTTCCACTCGATTGGAACAACCATCGATTTGACTTTTTCGAGGCACATTAAACTGGAAACACTCCCATTCGTTTCCTACTTTTCCTATCATCGTCCTATCCTTAACAGAATAACACAGATTGGAAGAAGTTAAATACCAAACATGTATAAAAGTTTTAGTTAAAATAATCTCTTCGTTAAAGTAATAAACATTTTTGAATTAATGAGTGCAAATAAAAGTAAATTTATCAATTAAATTGTAGATTTCATTTCACTACTTTGTATCCATACAAAATTGTGATAATTCAATAAAAATGATTCAATTTTATTCATAAAAGTATGCAATCATTTCATCAATGTTTTGTTATGACGTCACGTTAAACTATCGTCCGTAAACCGACTTTACAGACAACCATTTTTTTTGTTAAAATGTCTACTATTTGAAAAGCGTGGAACTAGCAGCGCCGACGGGCTGTCCAGCGAGACGCGACTCGTGTCTGCGGAGGGGTGGGTGGTAGGAGGAGAGGGGGGTTGATGTTCCTCCCTCCCTCACGCCCCCGGGGGGTGGAGGTGGGGGACGCATCTGCGGGCCGCTGCGTCGTCTCGCCGCGGGGAGTAGACGCCCGGCTTCCGGGTCGTCACGTCGTGACGCACTCCCTCCCCCCCCCCCTGCACTGTTGCTTCCTTAACCCCCGGGAACCCCGCACGCGTTTACACAAGCAGCCGCGGGGCTGGTATTTCCAACCTGCGGCGCAGTCGGGGGCCCGGGACTGTTGTTGTTGTTGCCTTTAAGGGGGTGGTGCCCCGAGTCACTTGGCTTCTAGTATTTCGTGTTTTTGCACGTTATTTCAAATACATTTCTTAATATAACCACACATAATTGTTTGTGAAGTTTTAGTAGAACAAATTACGATTTCAATATGATAAGTAAACACAATAGTTAAGTAAATAGGTGTTAAAACTATAGGAATACTTACTGTCACAAATCAGAACCTTTCACTGGGAAGAACATTTAAAAACTAAGATATTTCAAAACTATTATAAAATATGAATATATTTCTTTTGTCGATATAATTAAGAACACATTCGTATTCTGGTCATAATTTTGAGTAAGCAGTAAATTTTTTTTTTAAATTCAAACCATCATAATATACAATTTGTGCTTGATTTTGTTGTAAAATATTTTTAACTGTAATTATTTAGATAGGCTGTAAAAAAATTTAAAAATCTTGCTCTTATGAACTTTTTTTTTTTCCTTCACATTTGTGTGTCTGTGTATTGTGTTGTCACGTCTATTGTTACTTTATATGTTATTTTTAAGGTTTTGTACTATTTTTGTGTTTTTTATTGTTAATGTATGTTTTTTATGTTTGTTTTTAAGCCATTTTTTAATGGCTTCCATCTGTAGGATGGATCATAAAACAAATCCAAATAAATAAATAAATAGCTAAGAAAACTTGTATTACATTTGTAATAATATATTTTCTCGGTGCAATGTGTAAACGAACTCGGTAGCGCAGCAGTAAAGCGCGGTATTTTTAACCTGAAAGAACATGGTTCGAATATAATTTCAGGTATTTCGTTTAACATTTTAAAATAATGTTATGTAATGATAATGTTGAATCAGCTCAATAAGGGAAAGTTAAGTGGGTAGTAATTATTTACTCACTTATTTCAGTCGTTTAGGCTAAAACAAATATACAAACATATACTTAGTGTTATAATAAGTGTTTTAAACTTTTTCAAGTTATATTTTAGTAATGCCAATGAAATATAACTTCTAAGTTTAAAATATTAAATTTTTAATGAATTTTAACATCATGGACAATATTCAAATTAAATTCCTTGTCTAAAAGTTTATTTGCAACCTTAAACGACATGAGAACATATGACTTCGCTCGTTACGAGGTTAGATGTTTACACATCACTTGCGAGTACGGAAAGTTTCTACCAAATGTGTCTTTATTTAAGAACCCTGACTATCTCGGGTTTCTGTGGATTTTGAAAAACCCAACTATCTTTTTTTTAATTTTATTTATAAAAGTTACACTCAAATTGTTTACCATAATATTTCATGCTTTCAGTAGACGCTAGGACTAACATAAAACTTTCAGTATGTATGTATGTGTATGAGTTTATGTAGGTGTGTATGTGTGTGTATGTAGCTACGTATGTATGTAATTCGTAAAACTATTAAACAAGGACTTTTTTGGTAGGAAAACCCTTTAATAAACAATTCAACGTGGTTACATCATTAATTCCTATAAAATCATGTGCAAAAATACAAAATATCAGAAGTAAAATAATTAGGCCTAAGGATTTTACCCTCTTAAGGCTCGGGATCACTCGTCGATTTAGTTATTTAATCTTAATAGTCATCACCATTACCTGAAGTATTTACTTGTCGACCTATTCCGATTAATTTTTACGTCGCAAATATTTTAATCATATGTTTACTTAACGTTTTTTGCGATCTGTAAAAGTACACGCAATTGACTGTTAACAATTGCGTGACCTTCAGTAGGGTAAACATCTGTTCAAAAAATTTGATATGAAACAGGAAATGCAAGAGCGCTTTTGTGATAGATTAAAAAAAAAACTGTTCATTAATAGTATGACAATAAAACGAACAACTTTCAAACCTTTATGAAAAATAACCTTCAAAAATTGGACTTTAGAAGTAATTTTTTACTAATTAAAATTTCGATGAATTTAATTATTTATAATTATCTCACTCTTCCATATAGTTAATTAAGTGTATAATAATTTAATATAACTAAAAAAAAGTGGGCCAGTCTTTCAGTACTCGCTCGGTAACGAGCAGATTCATGTGTTCTTGTGTTGCAAATACATTTATAATATGAAACTCGGACACCAAAATTTTACGTAGAATTCTTTAAAATAATGCAGAGCGAGCGTGATAAATATGCGCCAACTGTGTTTTCAACTACATTTCTGGACGCGATTGACACGTGGTTTCACCACCCGCCACTAGAATTATCTGTCGGAGCAGCTACGCCGACTCTCGAATCAATATATTTTAAACTATATAACGAAACGGTTCCGATGAAAGCGAAAAAGACTTGACCTGATTTTTGTCATGGAATTTTATTAAAATTGTGCCCATCTTGTTAAAATTGAAAAGCAGTTAATACTATAAAGTTTCCAATTGGCTTTGTGAACTTTGGTTTGCGCCATCCGCCACATATGGCAGCACCGTGGTTACACATTTCCGTTCCACGCGACTTCCGTTCCATTCGCGAAATCACTCCTACCAAATTCCGTTTTAGTATGTAATGTTTCTGCATAGAGAAACATCCGTAGTAGGTTATTGCAATGAAACGCAGACAATGACGCGGAGATGCAATGAGCCGACGCGACGTGCAGTGTGCAGACGAGCCTTAACGGAGCGGCAGGGGTGAGCAAACTCCGCGCGCTGCATGTCTGGATTATTCCAGGAGCGGTCGGCGCAGACACTCGCCTCGCACGTGCGCGCGCAGCACACGAGACGACGGGGAAAGCCACGTCAGAGATTGTCCTCGGAGACGTACTCACGCAGCGAACACAACGCGGCGGGTTTTCTAAATTAGTAACCGGCCGTGGCCCAGAGGCAGGAAGCGTGATGATTTCAGAAGAAGAAAAATTGTATAATTATGCACGCGCGTTAGACGTTTTATATGTGTTCTTACTTGCCTTAGTAAAAAACGAACTTTGATTTCCCTGCAAACAATAATTAGAAATAAAATAATAAAAGCAAGTGTACAGTAATATTACGAATACGGTTGGAAAAGTCTAAATTCAGTATTCAATTTTAATATAAATACGTTGATAAATTTAATTATTTATTTTAACATAATCAAGGAAAATTTTAATTTATAATATAAATAAATATGTAGTGTTCATTATAATGTATTAATTATTAATGTAATAATTTATAATTCAAATAAATTATAAATAGGGAACATAACCTAGCTTACATAAATACACTTGAAAAAGTTTATAAACACAATTTCTATCACTAATATTAACCTTTAAATAAACGTTTTTAATGATGTTGACCAGTATTCAATATCGCGCCAATTTTCCGCGGAAATGTAGGTGCTCGTACATGCCCGTAGTCCGTAGATGTTTGCAGCAAAGACGTGCGCGCATCCACGTGTGCTTACTTGTCGCAATGGTTTGACCTCGCAAAGGTCGCATCGCTGTTCACACCCTTCCTTCATCCCAACCAACTTGTTTCCGTGTTTCCGGGAGCTACCGTCTTGTGTTTACGGGGATCGTGACGCGGTCGTTAAACACGATTCGCACCTAACGACGTGTCGTGGCCGCGTGTTCGTTAGTTTATGGGCTGCCGATTAGGCTGTCGGATTGTTATTATTTTTTCTCGCCGCAGGGCGACGCAGGTCAACGCCCTCCTGCACGTGGGATTTGCGGCACTCGCTGTGTCCGACAGAGGTTCCAACACGCCACAACTTTTGCGAGTTTTCATGAATAATTCATTCGACGGCTGAATCGTGTACACTCGGCAAATTCCTTGAAGTTTAGGGCACGTAGATTAGGTGCGTTCCGTGAGTATGTCCTTAACTAGGAGGAGGGGAGGAGGGGGGGGGGAGAGAAAGCAGGGACCATTAAAACAAAATAACTAGTACTTTAACGAATATTTTAGAACATATTATGCGATTTTAACCGTTTATCTCAAAATTTTATATGGCGCATTATTTTACTCTGTATTAAATATATTGAGATGTAATGTCCTGGTTTTTTTAAATAAAAGTGTAATGTTATGGTTTTATAACGTCTAAATTAATGATTATTTTGATAAAAAATATACCAAACTGCGTGAATCAAATTTTTCAAAGAGTTTTTGCAGTTAGTTGAAAGAAGTACAAGTTATTAGAAACCTAACCGTATTGTCTGACAAGACGCGACCTTTCGTTTTCTGTTAAAAATAAATTGCGTTCATGAGCCCACTCTTAATGTACCTATCTATTGTTTTCAGGAACTTTCGCGAAAGTTTGATAGGGTTTTAAAATTTATTTTCATGTAAAATCGTTTTACACCTCGTCAGATTTTTTTTATAATAGGCGGATAGAACACTATGGAAGTCAGGAAAACATTGTTACGACCTGTCACTCAATGTCTGTCCAGTTCAACTGTTCGCACTCCTCACTGGAGTTCACCCTTTACAAAGCGTCTATCCACACACAATCTCGCGCCACTCGGTCGCACTCTTTCGATCCCGTCCCTCCGCGTCACGTCACTCTTGTGGACGGGGAAGGGGGGGGGGGATATCACCCTCTTAGCCGATGTCGCACTTCCCTTCACTCGCGGACCTCTGCGAACTCTTGGAACTCTCTTGGAACTCCCGCGGAGACCGGCGTCACTGCATAAGTACCTCTGGCGCCCTTCTCGAACCGTCGAACCGACGATAGCGGCTGTGACGAGTCGCGTCATACCGGGCCGAGTCGACGCCAGAAACATCGAGAAAGGTGGTATTTATTCGCGTCACTCCGCGTGGTGGCCTCTGTAAGCCGGATTCCCAGGCCGATAAAGGTGATGGATAACAGCGTCGAGGAAGGACGATGCACGATGAGAATTGGGTGAAGGAGGGGGAGGGGGGGGGGGTAATTTGTGACGACCCTTGTAATACGGCCAGGCGCGCGTGGCATGCCTTACGTCAGTGGACAGCACGTGACACGGAGCGTGATGTCAGTGGCCGTGCGGGGCGCTAGCGCGCATCGCAGTCCTATCTGCGTTCTTAACAGTATCTTAAGGAAACGGCAGGGGCCTACTGTAAAATCCACGGCACATACCAGCATTTCTTAGAAGTGTTTTCGGTAAAAATGGGGAAAACCAAAACCAGGTTGTACAGAGTTTTTATACAATAGCACGCTGACGGAGATGGACCCGTATCTACGGATTAATTCGGCAATGCTGAGCTCTTCCGTTTTACGTTGCTCCGTGGACCGTGCGACCAATAGAAGCCGAGTACTTGGATGCGGTGGTAGCTATGTTGTTTCTGTTCTTAATGAGTTACAAATTGTTTTCAAGTAAAAGAATATCCAGTTTTCTGTTTTAACTTTGTTATTTATTGTTTTATGTACGTAAATTCTGTCCGTACAATGATCTCGAAGCACAATATATTCTATAATTAATTTGATATTTCGTAACTTTGAAATGCACTCTCTTTGGATGTCATTTGATATGTTTCCGTGCATTGTAGAATAACGTAGAAGTGATAGTGAAATGTTCCATGAGCTCCGTCTCCATTGTAGAACGGACATTGTTGAAGTACGCAATATGCCAAAACCGTAACGAAAGCATCCGCTAAATTTCAACTTATTACCTTTTAGCGTGTGTTTCCGCCTTTCGTGTTTGAAGATAGAAGTGTTCCGAAATATTTTTGAATGCATAAGATTAAATTCTTATTACAAATATCACGTTTTGACTTTTTAAAATTTCGCCAAGTGAAAGAAAATTACGTTTTTAAATCAAAATATTTATAATTAAAATTGTTTTGTTAAAAAAATATTACTTTTCAAAAGAAGTCCAATTAATATTTTTTTTCCCCAGCGTTTAGATATTTCAAGGCGCTGCGTTGGTGATGTCTTCCGACTTTAGTGCTTTATAAACTATATTAGTTTCCTTGCGTTTGTTGCGATGTTTATAAACCCAGTGATACTCCCGATAACCAAGGTCACCGTAGATCTTATAGAGTAACTTTTCCTAATGTCTTATTGGGGCGTTGGAAACGAACCCAGCAAAGGGAAATCTTGAAGCATTCGGCCTGGACGAGATGATCTCGCGAAACCAACTGGAAACCTTATATCAGGAGCACCTAGCCTGGAATTCGAACCCACGACGCGAAGGCTTCACCGGTTTTTAAACGAGCATCCAAGCGAACGCTCAAGTCCACCAGGTCACTCATATGCGATGCGCAGATCTTCAGAAGAACATTAATTATTTGCAAACTGCTCTCAAGTTATCGAGAGAGAAAAAACTATGCATATGCTAACGAAAAGCATGTTGGTGTCTGAATGGTAGTTCTGTTTCCAGATATATTTATTTTTTGAGAGTGAAAATGGAAAAAAAAAAAGTATTAATTTTCATTATTTATGTCTGACACTCCCGGAAGATATTACTGGAAGCACTTTAAGTATAGGCATGCATTAAATTCACCGATAGGGTATTTCTTCCCCTTTTTGGTTTGTTTACCCAGCCCTTTTAGCATTAGCCCTACCGGCCTGGGGCCCCCATTAGTGAGGATACGGAATACGCCGTATACGCAATCGGGAAAGGTGTTCGAGCCTCTGTCATGACCAGAGGCTGAGGCTACACATCCCAGCATAGTCACCACCTTATCCTCCTTCCTCACTCAGCTAACCAGACAGTTGGTTGTGTCCTTAGCCATTAGACCTTATCAGCACTGCTGGGACCCCTCAATCACCCAGAGAACCCGTGGTCCGGTGGAAGACTATCCAACCTCTGCCAGCTATCCAGGCTAGTAAGGCGTGCATTACAGCTTGATCCTCGCTTACTGGATTTTAAAAGTCATTGTCACCACTCGAATCTCGAAGCTGACCCCGGTGGATGACGAGAGAATTTAACGGCAGTTCACAGCCTCGCGCTTAGGGTCGACGCCGCAACGGAAGCCGCAGCGGGCGTCGCACTTATCCCCCTCGCCTGAGCGTCCCGAGAGGACGACGTTCTTCGCCGCAGAAGTCCTGGAAGGACTGCGATCTCGCACGCGGAGCGTGTAGCCGGCTGTTTGTCTTCGGCCCGAGAGAGGGCAGCATCCTCCGACCGGGCAATACACGGCGGGGCCATAAGTCCCGTCGCCGTGAAACAAGTGTGCTGCGGGCAAGGGCCTGCACCACCCCTCCCCTATCCCTCACACTACACCCCTCTTCGTGACTGGTCATCGCCCTCAAGACAAAGTGGCCGCTCCCGTGGCGATGATGACTCACCCCTCACCCTCCAGTTGTCGCTGCTCCTGCGGGCGAGGATCGTGTCCTCGAAGGACCACTTCTTCGCCGCCTTAGACTTCCCGCCGGTCCTCGCGGCACCGCAGGTCCGACTGTAATACACGGTACACGGAAACAAACTGTACTTTTACAAGAGATTACTTTGTAAACTGGTTGCCAAGCAATCATTTGTAATACTTCAAGAAAGATTTTTTAACTTTGTATACAACTCAGGCTATGGTTATTTTTGCAAATATGAAATTTTTTTTTCGAGATAATACTGAGTATTTCTTACCAAAATTGGCGCACACTTTTGTATTTTAACTAGCTAAAGGCCGGCATGCGTTTCAATGCCTTAATTTTTTTTTATCGTTTGAGGTAGGTACACATATCCAAAGCATCTCTCTTTCTCTCTCTCTAATTAATTAATTATCTAAATCCCAATCTATCTTCATTTATATCTCTATGCTTTTCTCAAGATATACATACATATATATATACTAGCTGTACCCTGCCACGCTTCGCTGTGGCACATTGTGATTGAATAGTTGAGAAATCAGAAACAAAACGAAGAATACATTTCATATAAGTTTAATTTTGCAATACTTGTGGATATACAATATGTTTTGTTTTTCCACTGTATGCGTAGATTAAAAGACCATCTGGTTTTCCGACTCGGGAACACGCAACATACAGTTGTCCATGTTAAAAGCAATCCGCATCTAAATCTAAACCACACAATTATAAATATTGACCTTGAGATTTATTGATTGTTATTGCAAATTACAATCGAATTGGGATTTGCAATCTTTTAAATTGAAATGGTGTATCGGTCGGGATCATGGGTATTTGAGGAATGAGGACATCTTCACCTTTGAAAGGGCCCATTAAAGAAGAAGGATTAGGCCTCGCCATTTTGTAATTTAAAATATTTTTATGCCGCTTGAAATAAAGCTTCCATGATAATTTTTTTTTGTTTCACCTGGCAAAAGGCATACATAGCTTTGGCTACTTGTCAACACTTGTGTTTTGGTGCGATTATGTCGCCTGCGTGACATTCAGTTATTTCTTTGCGGCGCTTACGAACTAGAGCCTGTTAGCAAGTATGTGGATGCATCAAGGTAGAGATGATCTGGGAGGGATGATTCATGCATTGACATGCCGGAAAATTGGGATGAATGGTTTGAAAATTTGAGTTGTAGCAAAACAAAAATGGATAACTGCCGTGTGGCACTGCCAAGTGATTGGCCATGACTTTGCCGAGCTGCTGCTGCCAGGTTTGCCGGTGTGCCACCTCCCTCGAACGCAGGCGCGAGTAGCCCTGGTCCCCGTGGGAGACCCCCACCCCCCTCAACCACAACCCCCCGAGAAGACCACCCCCGCAGCCACCCACACACGCGCACAATCTGTCTCGCCGTCAGGGTCCAGGGGGAGGCCGTATCAATAACAGTCTCCAGGCCCCGGCGCGCGTCAGGGGGCGCTCTCCAGGGCGTCTTACCTCTTCAAGGACCGTGCACTTGACGCCGGGCGCCGCGACGCCGCCGGCATCCCTGATAGGAGCCCGCCCCCTCCTCTTCCCCTGCCGACCAGCTGAGCAGAACTACCCCTCCAACCCGGGCACACACACGTTGCGTGGGGCTTCACCAGAAACCACGAGATTTGGAGAAACGGATCGAGCTTTGAGATTTAAGAATACAGCGTTGGCGGACGGGTAGCTTTGTTTCCGTATTCAACTTTTAGGTTTTCAACCATATTTTTTGGATGGTAAAAAAAGGCTAGAACGCGTGTTTTCAGTACAATTTTTATGCATGAAACGCCCGGTGAATATTCTCGCAAGTACACCCAAGGACCTTGCCGTACACCTTTATCTTCATCTGCACGCCGGCTCAGAGCCACTGCCTCGCTAGAAGCACCAGCGAGCGTCACAACCATCATCCCGCCCCACTGACGCAGATGCGCCCCTGACTAGAACTGTCACGTTAAATTTACGAAGAACGCTGGTTGCATAATCATCATGATCTTCTTACACTTGTCGTTAACTTATGCAAAGCCCGGCCACGATGAAAATATTATCAACACATGGATAGTTATAGCGATGATCACTGAGTAGTTTGAGGAGTTGCATGCTACCGCAAAAAAATAATTCAGGAAAAGAATGACAAACTAGAGAAAGAAAATGGATTTTTAAAAAACGTCAGTAATGCGCTGGAAGAAAGTGTACATGTACTTGAACAGTGCAGTTTTAACGTGAACATTGAAATTGTTGGAATCGCTGACAAAAAAATACTGTATTTGCAGTAGCAAGTGATATCACTAAGGCTGTTGGCATAGTGGTGGGTGATAAGGATGTCTAAGTTGCTCATAGACTACCCAGCAGTCGAAGAGACCAGCCTAGGTCGATACTTGCATAACTGCTCTCCCGACAAACGAGAGATCAGTGGTTACAGAAATTTAAAGAAAACAAGACGCTATTGGCCTCAGAAGGGAATACAAGGTTTCATGCAAATAACACTTTTACAAAGAACATCATATGCACTACTTGATGTAAGTTTTTGGACATACGCCATTGCTAAGAACTTTTTCTGTTGAAGAAAAACTAATAAATAAAATAAATAAATAAATAAAAATAACCAAAAAAGACAAAAAACACACAAAATTAAGCAAACAATTGCTGTTGTCAACAAGGATATGAACACCACAAAATATTCCGAAACAGGAATATGGTCAACAAACAAAGAAAAACAAAGAAAAATGTACTAAGAGAACGAAAAAAAAAACCACAAATTATGACAACACAAAAATATTGAACCCAAAATAATTCAGCACAACAGTTGAAACGAGACAAAAAAACACGACAAAACGAAAAGACAAACAAATATAATAGTTTTACCAAAACAGAAACAAGCAACGTTTCGGGAACTGCTATCTGCTCCCGTCCTCAGGCAGAGACGCACATGGTACGGAAACACAGGTGCGACTGAGTAATGAAATAAGCGTTTACTGCAAAAAAAAAAGTAGTGTCATAGAAAGAATACACGTTGTAAAATATTAAGATACATTACTCGACTCTTTTATAAAATGTAACATACTTCTTATATTAAAAACTAATTTCAAAAAATTTGGTAATAATTCATTGAACTTAAGACCTGCAGTATCTGTTCAAAAAATTAGAACGGTTTGATTAGCTATATTTCGGTCTGTTCTGCAGTATGGCTTTCTTACCTGGGGATGAATGACCAGAACATCAATTAAACCACTTATTATAATTCAAAATCTTATCATACAAGTAATTAAAAAACTATGGGTACCCATCTAATAACATTTATAACTCCTGGGAATATCTCATATTAAAATGTATATTACATAAAGCTGCAATAATGAATATGTGTCTAAGGTAAATTCAGTTAAATTAGTATATCATAATTATCCTACATAGCACACACAGAAAAAAAAATTACCTATTCCTTTAATTCACTAAACCATTTCACAGATATGTTTAGATTTTTTGCTTACAAAAATTATAACTTTTCTTCTTGAAAAGTTAAAAAATATATATATTTAAAAAAAATATGTCAAAACTTAGCTGTATAATTTGCCTGATGAAGAGATTTCTTGAATATTAAAGTAAGGTTTTATATACTGTTGTAACTTGTGTGCTTGTACTTTTTCTTTTAAATATTAATTTTAAACATAAAATATGTTATGAGGCAGTCTTTTAATGTAGCTTGTATTCAAAATATTTTTTTTACTTCATAAAAATTAATTTAAATTAAATTTATTATTTATTTGTCAATTTTTCAAATTTGACATTATTCAAAATCACACACGTAGATTAAAGTAACTAATGCACTCACACACAAGCTTGCTTTTGTTACTGCTAAATAACTCGTTTCATTAAGAGAATTATAGTCAAAGTTTTAAAAAAGTGAGGCCGGGCCCCATCAGAGTCCCAACTCCCACTGCAAGCACATACTCTTGTTTCCTTCCACAAGGTAACACTTGCCCAGATGGGGCCTAACCTGCATATTAAATTCAAATCAAAACCAAAATCAAAACCTATGCTGAAAGATTTAAGGTGGCAAAAACATTAACCGAACACAAATATATTTTCCAAGTTTATTGTTAATCTTTATATCTCATAAATAGTAAAAAAAATAGTTAGATCTCATAAATATATCACAAATATTTTATAATTGACTACAGATATCTCATAAATAGTACAAAAATAATTAGATCTCATAAATAACAAATATTTTATAATTTACTCACAATAAATATATCTGACTTTAATGCTTTCTTTGGTTTTTTCAAACTCTAGGCTGGAAAAGCCAACATTTATTATGCTTCATGTCTTTAAACCAAACATAAACAAACTATTACAACTCATAAGGAAAAGGTCTTTGGAGAGCTAAAATAAATTATTGAAAGCAATATGGCCGCCAACAACAAGAAAAATGAACAGGAGGGCAGCAAATTTTACCAAGTGCCAATCCACATTATGAACACCTAAGGCAACACTAAGTTTAAACAGGTGCATCATATTCGCACAAAACACAAGTCCAATGGTTACTACTCAAAGTTATTTTCATCATTATCAAAACTTTAAACTCTACTGGCCATATCATAACAAATAATTACAACACTCATACTTAGCTCTCCAAAACACCTTACCTTCTGTCAATCTCTCTCTCTCTCTAATGCCTCATGATGATGTGGGTATGGTCCTGCGGCTCCATGCTTAACTGGTCAAAATCCCGGGCTTGTATACCCATTTCTCACCCCCCCTTCCCTCCTATTGCCCCTCCAAATCTCGGGATTAATAGAGATGATTTTCGAATGCTCTAGAAGGATCTTCATACCAGTTCACATAATCGAAAAACAACCAATTTCCGGGATTAATTCTTCTTCTTGCTAAATCCGGAGTTGGTAACACTGAATTCAATGTTGTGTAGGAATGAAGTCTCCACTTTGTCTATGGTATTTTGTTAGAAAGTGCACTGTCTTCTGCCGCACACAGCCGTAGCCTATCTATGAGTCGTGACGTCACAAGAGGTCAGTTTATTCCTACACGTCAACATGAAAGGTAAGCTTCTTCATGTCCTTAAATGTTTTTGGTGCAGGGTCATAAATTACCGTCTCGTGACCACACACGGTAACAAAAGAGAGAAAATGATGCATAAATAAATATTTAGTCTTCCGCAAAGTAGGCTAAATTCTGAAATGCATTTTGTAAACAGACTCCACTCAGTTACTATCTCAGCACAGGCTATGCCAACAACACAAAAATCTCAGGAATATATTCATAATCTTGTAATGTCATGGTTGCTCTTTAATTGTTTGCTTATTTCATTTACTCGGGAGGATAGCAAATACAAATAAGTTTTGGTTTAAATTTTACAATTATTTTCAATATCTACTACATTTCTAACTAATAAGACGTTCTTAAAACTGTGTGTGGGACCGAGCCATTAGATTTAAAGTTTCAGAATCAATTTTGATAATATCTGAGCAGCGCCAACTTAACTGAATTATGCAAAGAACATCTAAGGCCCATTAGCTGACTTTGACAAGTTTTTAAAACATAAATACGTTTTTAAAAAGCAGTTTGTTGCCCCTAGTCACGTCAAATGATATGAAAATCATCGAGGGGGGCGGTTTAATATACGTTAAACTGACACTACAAAAGTAAGTTTTGTTATTGGATTGAATTTACGTATTTCTCAGACAACTTTACTGCCAATCAATGTTCGGCAATTTTTCCCCCAGCTATATTAAGCGATATACATTTACACACACACCTAAACACACACACTAAACGTGGATTTAAAAAATGTGAATAAATATTGCATATCACACACCTATTTCCAATCAAAATTTTAACAAAGTCTTCAAACTAATTATAGCTCTTATTTCATAAATTAATTTACATACTGGGAAACGAAAATCATTGCGCGTTGCCAACATGTTAGGACTTTCTTTTTTTTGTTTGTTATTTTTATTGAAATCATCGTCTTTTTGACATAGTTTGTCCTTGGATACTCACGAATGCAACTAACACGATGCAGGTAAAGTGAGTATCTGGAGTATTTTTGAAATCCCAAACATTTGGTCGGAGTGATTCCGGGAAAACATAAAAAAAAAAAAAAAAAAAAGAATAAAATTAAGGACGGGCAGTCGAGTATTGAAACCCAGATCCTTCGGAACGCGAGTGCAGTGTCTTGACCACTGCGCCGCCCGGACGAGGCGTGAACTCCCCGTTGCTGCGAGGCCTCACGAGGAACACGAGCGAACTCGCCGAAGGACCCTCCACTCCCTCCCAGACGGCGCGGCGTGGCGGTCTGCCGTAGCCAGGGAGGGGTCATCAGATGTGCCGTCCCCAGTGACACATTACGTGGCTAAGACCGCTCGCTCTCTCCTCCCCCTCCGCGAACACCCCCTCCAACCCCCTGCACCTACACCCTCCCTCCCTCCCGGACGTCGCAGGAGCAAGACCCTCCTCGTCTTCGGAGACCCAGCTGCCGTCGCCAGCACACCGCAGCTCGCGCACACAGCGAGCAACAACTGCACCGCGGATCCATTTGGTAGCCTCGCCTACCTGAGCACAGCATGCAATGTGCAGAGCTTCAGAAATAAAACTTGGTTGTCTGTAAAGTCGGTTTACGGACGATAGTTTAACGTGACAACGTCATGACGAAACATTGATAAAATGATTGCATACTTTTATGAATAAAATTGAATAATTTTTATTGAATTGTCACTATTTTGTATGGATACAAAGAAGGAATGAAATTAAATCTAAAATTTAATTGATAAATTTACTTTTATTTGCACTCATTAATTCAAATATGTTTATTACTTTAACAAAGAGATTATTTTACCGATGACTTTTATACATGTTTACTATGTAACTTCTTCCAATCTGTGTTATTCTGTTAAGAATAGGACGATGATAGGAAAAGTAGAAAACGAATGGGAGTGTTTCAAGTTTAATGTGCCTCGAAAAAGTCAAATCGATGGTTGTTCCAATCGAGTGGAAGAGAAATAGATGCAGCGCAAGCGTCATGAGCGTAACGGGACACAGCGTAACGGGAAAAAGTGCGTAACGGGACACTTTTTCGTGCGTGCAGCCGGCGTTCATCGATTTATTAGACGTTGTCACGTCAAAAAAATAATCACGTGATTTTAAAACTGCTAAAGATATCCCAGTGTTGTCTGTTTACGAAAATAATTTAAGAATACTCAGAGGGCGGATGAGTATCCCTGTGTGCGCATTTCATTTCTAAACTATATTTTAAGAAGAATTAAAATTGTTAAAACACTTGATTTAAGAATAATTTTTATTCTTGAAACATCCGCTACAGATTTTTGAAAGCACTCAAGGGACATGCACCCAACCCCCGGGCCCTTTTTAACTTTATATACTATCCTCCGCACTCAATTTTCATTTTTCATAGTTGATATTTTTTACGACGAAAAGACCGTGCGCGAGTTCAGAGCCTTGCGCTTAGAGGCGACATTGCTCTAGTAGCACCAACAAGCGTCGCACTTAGCATCCCTCCTAACTAAAACAAAAACACACCTTGCTAGGCGGGCCCCTTTAAACCACGCACACATCTGCCTTTACGTTGAGTTGATGATTGGACTACAGTGCTCTTGACACGTCCTCCTTGACCAGTTAGAAATAAGAATAAGACGATGTTACTTAATAATGTCTAAATTGCCAAAAGTTGTAAACTCTTTATCGACTAACCAGCATTCTAAAATGGTTTGTTTATGCAAAGAAAAATTTAATCTAGCCTGGAGTGAAATAAATTTATTTAATAATTAAAGGTAGAGCAGTCCTTCGTCTTAAACGTCTATATTCCTTTGAGTCTCTTTTAATAGCTGAGCGTTAAGAAACGGTCCCCATTAAGGCACAAATATCGTTAGAACTGGTTCTTACATTTTTTATCATTATTTTATATTTTTACACATTTAACCATCATCAAAAGAAACTAAATATTTTCAGGCAAATAATGGCTGTCAAACAATGTCTGCAAGTACCAGAGAATCTGCTTACGCTATGAATGATAACATTTTATAATTAAAGTATTTATCTATGAAACGATACATAAAATTGATAGGATGGTGTAAGGATACATTTTGATAAAGAAACTGGGTTTATAACTTGAATCTAAGACGTAATACCAATCTTCGTTATACAATACTTGCAAAACTTGTAATTTACTTAGAATATGGGCGCCAGCAAATTGTTAAATTAATTTCATAGTAAGAACAAATCGCGGGTGCGCGGGAAAAAGGGGATATGTCAAATGACTTATCCCCTTTTTCACGCACGAAAACTGTCAGTTTGTGATGTAACTCCAAAAGTTCAGTGCCATAGAATAACGCACAATGGTGCTAGACTTAACCCATTTGGACCATTTTGTAGAGCTTGTTCTCCTTTATTCCATACCATAAAAAAAAAAAAAAACAATTTTTGCCAACATTTGACTTATCCCCTTATTTCCGCGCATCCGCGAAATATTACGTTAAATATGAAACTAAGCAGTATCGAAATTATGCTAATGAAATATGTAGTATCCAGTTTAGCCAAATTAGTAATTAAAGTCACAGGGAGTTGCAATGAACATGAAAAGTACAACTGAAATAATTAACAAGTTTGACAATAATGTGTCCATTAATTTCGTTTAATTTTTCGACAATACAATTTACAATACTCAATGTTACTAGAATCCAAATTCAAAATTAAAATTATAAATCTTTTATTGTGTATAGATATTAACTATTGTACAAGTATTATGAATATAAGCTATTTCATTCAGTAAAGAAAGAATACGTTAGTGTGGCTAGTCAATCGATAAAAAACAATATTGAGTGCAATCAATTAAAAATGGTATCCTCTGGGATAAAGTTAAACTGATAATGGAAAATTATATCATTACACGCAAACTATAGAAATAATACTTAGGAATAGTTATTTAAGTAGGGAAAACTGAAAGTAAATTAAATTATCATACAAATCAAAAGTCTAAGCAGGATATCTACAGTTTGAATGCTATATTTCTGAAACAAAAAACACAAACTATTAAACAATTTCACTATTCTACGGACATACCGTTGTGCTAGCATCAGTTATATATCTTTAGGTAAGTCTGTTTAAATCTTCTCTAAAAGGACTGTTAACCGTTTCGGTGACATATGTAGCACTACCTTATGTCTACACAATAACAAAACCACGATGTTTTAATGATCATCCTTGCATTTTACATAGCTCTTGTAACAGTTTTCATTACTTGAAATTAAGTAGGAGTAAATTAACTTTTGCAACATTTTTGAGGAGTCGTATTGTGCTATGAAAATTACTCTTAACATATTAGGTAACAGACTAATACCCACTTTTTCAATGAAATATGCCGTTTGCTGTGTTCATAGGGTCTTCTTTTACATACACAGCACTATATGTGCTGCGCCATCTCGCCAGAGCACGCCAGAAGAAGGCTAGCTCCAGCGGTCACCTCAGTCATCCATCAGTTCCCCTGCGCCTCCGTGGGCCTACAACCAGTTGTACGTGCGTGTCGTGCAAGTTGCATACTTTACACTCGCTGCTCCCGTAACCAGTTGGGGAGTGGATGGGGAGGGGTGGTCTCTCCGCCCAATGTTTGTGTGTGCAGGGGTAGCGAGAAATGGCTAGGATGGTGAGAATGGTGTTTTATGCTCAGACGTCGTAAACACACACTTTCTCTCTCTTACCCTGCCGCGTTTCACTAAAATGAGGTATTTGAACTACCCTGCGTAAAAAAAAAAAACATACTTATGAATTTACCAGTGCTTTGTTATAATGTATTTATACTGTGCAATGTATTAACGATTTTAAGAAATTGCTGCACTACTGTAGATTTAAACACTGTCTCTGGATTTGTGTCAGATGGTTTTCACCTTTTAGGTAAGATTAGTTTGCATATAAATGGATTAAACAGCAACCACATTACAACAATTCATAGAAGTCGAAAATATTTTTATTATTAAGACAATGAATTTTAATGCTCTGTATTTCTATTTCAAGCATTCAACGTCAAATATTATTTCATTGGCTGCTTTCCTTCCGTGATTCCTTTAAAGACGATATTTAATAGAATATCTGTTATGAATATTCAATGAAAGAAAGCCTCGTAAAATAAGCTTTTATGGTTCAACAAAAGTAATCAACGCAAAGTAAGGTAAACTTGAAATTAATTTAAAGAAGATAAACAATGGCGTGAACATCGTGCGGTATTGATTTTAGCAATAATACAAAGTGTAAAACTAACCTTCAAAGTAAATATTTCCATCTGTTTACTTGAATAGCCAAAATTAAACATTATTGTAATGTGTATTAAAAAAAATCAGCAGACATTTATTTTTTGATCAGCATTTATTCATAGAAACAGGAAAAATTCGTGGTTTCTTTTTGCGATAGGCTAGAATCCAAATGCGTTTACCTTTTTGTATCGCAGTTTAACTGAAGGACTCTGAACTAATGAATAACCCTTTACGATAGAAGTATCTAATTACGTGTCTCCTAGTTAATAGTTCTTACGAGTCAGTAGCGAAAGAGCTGTTGTAATTTTCCCGAGTACATACAGGAACATAGAGTCTATCCTAGAGGTCATTGAAACCGCGAAATTTTACAGTCCCTATACATATATTATGAAAATATGTTTACATTGGCCATCAAGGAAGCGATTGAATATCAGAGAGAAAAGAAAAAAAAACAATTCACGAAAATTACATATTACCTTAAAAAAGCTGTGTAAGTAAAAACAGTGAATAACAAACTGCTCTGGAAGTGGGCAAACTTTACTACATATATGGCGAAATGCCTGACCTACTGTCGTATTTAAGAACACAATACGTGTTCGTTATTCATCCTAGAGTTAAAACACCAACAATTTTAAAACAAAAAACTTTGAAATGAAATGCAGGTATTTCACATATTTTAAGATTAATCCCTCTCATAATATCAGTACAGTATTGGAAAATAATGTATTGTTCAATTTAAATTGGGAGAATGATAATGGCCATTAACAAAATTTTTCGAAATTCCAGTTTCAGCTTTTTATACAAATGCAGATGAGTGATATTTTAAAGAAGAACACAATTATTCTATAGATTATTTTCAAAGTAATTAAAAAATTTATTTCCTAGTTGGGAATTTACTTTTTTCTAAGACTTACATACTGCCAGGAATACAAAAAATTATAAATACCCCGCCACACTTAATTTTTTTTTTTTTGTATTTCGAACAGAAATATTAATGTAAAATTAGAAATATTTGTATATTTTCTACATTTACATGAAAACAACTTTATCACTACAAAATAGTGTTCAGAGTAATACTGTGTTTGGATTCTTACCCTTGCATTTTTTATATGTGTTGTCGCAGTACCTCCGATGGTTATAAAGTAAACCAGACCATGAATAGCTTTTCAGTGTTAAATTACGCACATTATAAGCATGATACAACAAAATAAAGAAAAATTTTGAAAATTCGACTATGTTTTCCATGATTAAAAAAATATGTCTAAATTAAAATTCAATTCAAATATAAAAATTTGCGCCAATTATTGTAAGAAATTCTTAGTGTTATCCCAGTGTTATTTCAAACCTGCAAAAATAACCATACTCATGTGTTGTTTACAAAGTTACAATATCTTTCTTGTAGTAGGCTATTATAAACTATGTTTGGCAACTGGTTCCCAAAGGAATCTTTTGTAAAAGTACAGAATTTTTTTCTGTGTAGTACAATATTCACAAATAGTGAATCACTGACCAGTGTTCAAAAGAATAACGTGAGGCCTTTGATAAGGCCTTGATTACCTAATATTTAACAGTTTAACTTTGACCGTAGAATAGTGGTACGACGCTAAGGGGACTGCCTAGTCAAGGGTGCATTTGTGTTAGCGAAGTGGGATGATAAGTGTGACGCTCGCTGGTTCTTCTAGCGCGTTATCGCCTCTAAGCGCAAGGCTGAGGACTGACACCCAGTATTTTCGTCATGCATGGGATCTATGAGATTTGAGAGTTAAGGTGGATAACTGATAATGAAATAGTCAATTATGTCCCTTGTATGCTTTCAAGAATCAATAACATTTTTCTTAAAACACACGTTTATAGCCATTTTAACTCTTTTAGGAATACAGTTATAAAACGAAATCTGGAACCACTACTACTCATTTACCCTCATGGTATTCTTAAATTCTTTTTAGCAGACGCCGCTCCGATCGCGAGGTTTCTTCTAAAGTTCTGCACACCATATTTTTACCCGTAGCCACAACTGTCAAAATGAACACCAACCGGGGGTTAAGTGCATTGAAGTTAGTTCCCGCCAACCCAACATTTACGTATCACACTGAGAATGCCCCAATGTCGGAGAAAAGACTGTCCTTCAAAAATAGAATTTTCGGTTGAATGAATCAGGCAAAAATGACTTTCGGTCAAATAATTTTCTTTTGGCTTTCCCTGAGAGATAAATGTATGTCTACTGTCTTTCTGCCAAATGATTTTTCGGCCTTCTGCAGCTCCACCAAGGCATTCATGTCGGCGTGGCGGGCCAGCTGAAAACAGAGCTTATAAATAACGTAACTCCCTGAATACTTCCATTGTTTAGCAACCTCCCCCCCCCCTCCCCCCGGGACTAATGTCGCGCACGGCGAGGTTTACTCTGCGAGGCGCCAAGCGTCGGGACGCCCCCCCCCCTCCCCTCCCTCCTCCTGTGGCTCCAGTCAGCGACGCGCACGCTGGGGCATCTCTCAGGTTTACTCTGGCCACTATTTTTAACCCCCGCGGGGGCTGTTAAAAAGCTTTGTCGGGTGCCCCCACCCCCCTGAGGGATGGGAGGGGGGAGGGTGAGGGGGACAGAAGAAAGGCAAGCGTGACGTCTTGTGACGAACGAGGCGTGAGGCTTGTCACCCGGTCGCCGGCTCCGGAGACGGCCTGGCTGCGTGCGTGCGTGCGTGGCTGGCCTCTCTTCGGCGCGCGCGTCCACGACCCAGATTCTTTGAGGTTCTCATTTCGATCGACAGGTGGACCCTCGTCCCTCCAGGACCATCGTGTCCCCCCCCCCCCAGCACGTCACTCAGGATCTCGTTTTGTTAAACAACGCAATCAGAACACTTCGCGTAGGCCAGACTCCTATTAATTGTAAAAAAAAAAAAATACAAAATTTAAATTGACTACCACTTGGAGTATTTGCCGGGTTTTAACCCAGAATTTTTGTTCATAAAATAACTACACGAGCCTGTTCAGGCTTGAAATAATTTTTTTTAACAATTTACAAAACTAAAAAAAACAAACTATAATACCTAAATAGATTCGTAAATAATGTCCGAATGAGGTTTTTTTTTTTGCGTAAAAGCCTTTCTACAGGCTTCTCAATTTGAGCTTCAAATTACGTGTTATTACGTTTTCAGATAACATAACTTGCGTCCCCCCACGTAGAAGGACCAGAGTTCATATCTCTATCCAGGAAACCCTGATTTTGTGTTTCTTGAAGAGCACTAGACAACGGCTCATGGTTGATTCCAACACTTAAGTTCTCTGAAAAGTGTTTCTGTATGTTTTCCAGCCAGGATAAATTTAAAAAAAAAATCTTACTTAATGAGTGACTGAAAAACATCGGAATCGACAAGAGATAGGGGCATGTTTTTTCTCTCTCTAAATAACCTGATCGTTAATTAGACTGCAATAAAGTGTGTTTGCACTATCGGTTGTGCCCTTTGTAATTGGCAGCCGTCCGCAAGAGAAGCCATTGCCCAGTTTGGCCGAACCATTCAGGACACGATTGCTCTCGCACTGAACGGATAAGATTGGTGGTACTGACAATAGACATGTACCTAAAATAAGCTCAGCCAACCACAAAGCACGGCCAATGCTACAATAACACGTAGCTGGTCTGAAAATCTTTTCGCAAATTGTACAAAGCTATAGGCATGAATTTATCTTTCCAAACGTCATCGCTTTTAGTGCCGAGTAACAAACACTTTACAATTTAGATCCAAAATCTGCATTAACTGGAATTTGCAATAAGCTATAAAGCATTCGCCTTAATGAACAAAAGTAAAAAAAATTAAATTTACCAGCCTTTGGCTGATTTATATAATCTTCTGTACGAAAAACATAACATTACTTAAAGTTCCATGTATAATTAATGAAATATGTACCACGATCGGTTACTTTTATGCTGAAATCTCGTTTTACTGAAATTCGGTGCATTTATTTTCGTAAATATTTCAGATCTTTAAGGAATTAAAGCGTCGTTAAATATTGCAAGATCAGATATGAATCTATATGCCTTGCACCAAATAACTGACATTCATACTCATGCTGTCGCCCTGTCTCCCGCTTTTCCTCGCACGTTTTTATGTATAATGCAGCTACACTCGCAATCACCCTCGCAATTTGTTTAAAAAAAAAAAATGATTTATCTAGTCTTCAGTAATATTACAAAAAATGGTTCTCAGAGTGGAAGCAAGAACAACAAAGTTCCTGAAGAAAAACTCACTGAAAAGAATAAATTTACCATATGCACCTGTTATTTCTTTCAAACAACTCTTAGTTATTTAGTACTGAAATGGAAACACTCGTGTTTAAAAAATCCAATTTTATACTCGTAAAATTATATTTGTTGTAAAATATTGCATTTTTAAAAAATTACAAAATAAGTTGATGAGTAAATATTTTGATCAGTTTCAGTAAAAGAATATTTAAGTAGCTTTCGAAATATCATTCTTATTCAAAATTAGTGTTATTGCAAAGTGATGATTTATACTGCAATGGATAATAGTTCCATACGTAAAAAAAAGTTTAGTTACAATTATGATGGTTGTTTTTGTAATAGTGTCTTAAAACTATTTTAAAGCTTCTTATAGTTCCAATTTTCTAATTTTGAAACCCACAATTAGCTCACTCTGAAATGTATTTTTTTTTTTTCCATTCGAAAAACCACAATTTATTGTTCTGCCCGATTGTCCCATAGGACTTTATTGCGCCGGAAGGGAATGAAATATACTTGCATTTAAATTGTCTTTAATTCTTACTTGATTAACTTTAGTGTAGGACAGTCGTTTGCCTAAGGGTTTTGCGAGCTAAAACGAGCCATGTGAACTGCGGAACATAGCCTTCACTGGGCGATTTTCAAATAAACTTTAATTTAATTGTGTGTAATTTTTATAACGTAACACTTTAAGTCAGTTTTATCCTAAGTATACACACACACACATATATATATATATATATATATATATATATATATATATATATATATTCAGATGTGCCTAAGACACTTATTGTTAAGACGCTAACGTGGATGTAACAGTAAGACATTTCAAAACACACAAGCCTCGCTACTTGTTAGTAAGTGTCCTTACTGTCTAAGCAACTATCTTAGTACGTTACTTTATAAGATATTCTGGCACTACGTAACAAAAAATTTACACTGAAGAGCCTGGTTTTTTTTATGTGAATAAGACTTTGAGGTAATTCATGTAAAATAATCCAAACAAACACATTAATATATTTTTATACAACAAATTGATTCAGAAAATTTACATTTTGACGTTAATGTAAGCTTTAACAATAATGTAACTTTTGTATAAATAGGGTTAACTCACAAGATGAATTGCTGAAACGAATTCTCCTGAAAAAAATTCTACAATAGAATGTACATGTGACGTTAAGTTACGAGGATACTATTATATTGTTACGTACATAATTCAAGGAAAAAATTATAAAATTTATCGAATTTGTCACGCTTAAATACAGGGACAAACAGAAATGATTAAAATGATTCACAATTACATATTTGTACACAACGCTAAAATGGGAGGGAAATATCGAATTATAATTTTTTTCTCTCAAAACACGTTCACAATTTCTCGCATTAGGCTTTTATATCATTATGCTCCCGTATCACACACAGACTGCAAAGTAAAAATTATTTCGTAACAAATAACATTAATCCACTGTACATTTTTGTAATACATAAATGTGGAATTAATAAAGATAATGTTTCATTTGAACACACAAATAATCAAATCCCAGCGTTTACTATAAATATAGAGATACGGTATAAACCTTTTTAGTTTACGCAGAAATATTTTCGGAAATAAACAATTTCTTTCCTAAAGTGTATATAAAAATTTCGTAATCAATTAAAAATTCCTGTAAATCATTATATTATATTCCTAGTGAAAAAATTTAAACTTGGGCTTATTTTTATGAAATAACAGCGATAGTATAAATGATATAAGCGTCTAAGATATTATTTATTTACGGAGATAACAATATCGTTTGAACTTCGATTACAAGGCCGTTCAAATTTTAAAATGGTTGAAGAGGCATATTCACAGCATTTAATTTTTTTTAAATTAATTCCTGGACGTTTGGTATGGTGAGTCGTAAGGTCGAGTGTGCATGCTATGTAGCAGGCAATGCCGACCTTACCACTTTGCCACGCCAGTATGAAAATAAAAAACATAAGCCCCTGACAAATGAGCGCTTCGAGAACCTTGACTCGCTCTTGTTCCGAGCCCACGCACATCAGTCGTTACCTGCGCCTGTGACCAAACCCTGAAACGCTACTTTTCCCTATTTAATTACCCTGCCAGTCAGGAATTTATGTCCCATAATAAAAGGGAGGAGAGACGGCGGCAAAAAAAAAAATGCTTCGCCCTCCCTAGTGCCCGTTGGAAGGGCGGCGTGATCAAACAGCAACGCAGACATTCACCACTCATTCACTAGGTCAGACACCGTACGGCTGCAACGATATGAATGCCATGATTTTTTGTAAAGTCACTTTATATATTTTTATATGTTAGCTAATGCTCGGCAAGCGTTGCTATGCCTCTTACAATTTTTTTTTGTAATTTTTTTGAAGTAGGTACACATATACAAAGCATCTATCCATCTCTCTATATGTCCCTCTAAAAATTATATTTCATTAAATTTCTTTATATATAAACTTTCCTATTTATACCTCTTTATATATCGCTATCTATATATCTCCATCCACTCTATCTCTCTATATCTCTCAGTGTAACTATGATTCTCTTTATCAATCACTCACCCTACCTTTATCGCTCTACATCTCTTTATACATATATACATCCATATGCATCCCTCGCTGTATTTATCTATATCTCTCTATATATTTATATCTCTATATCTCCACATTTATATAAATATTCATCTTTGCAGAACAGAAGACGAACACATAAATATTCATTTATTTATATTTATCTATCTATATGTTTATATATTTTACCTGTCACAGGTGTGACAAAGGTATATAAAAAAATGCGCGTATTAGAATGCAACGTTGTGTCAAAATTTCAAAGCAATTGGTGAAAAACTTTCGGAGATTTAAGATTTTGAACGAACGAATGATCATTTAGCTGCAGTGTCCATCACTGACCGGGCTTTGCACATCAGATAAAGACCAGGAATTTTTATCTTAAACGCCCTGTAACTCGTCTTGGTGGCAGATTTTTAGCAAATCCCCGTGCTCAGTTAATGTATATGTAAAAAAAAGAACATTCCTGCCATGTTTTAAGTCTGTAGGACACGCACTTCAAAGATGGGAATTATCCAATCTTAAACGCTTCTGCAACCCGCCTTGTTAGCTCGTTAAGAACTAAAGAGAAAACAATGAATTGAAATGAAATAGCCGTCGTCAGGAGAACGCAGAAGGCATCAACAATAGCCGTTGCCATTGACACGAAAAAGAACATCAACAATGTAATAGTATTGAAAAATAGGGAATTTTTTAATCTATAACGCCTCCGCAACCCTCCATGACAGCTGATTTTTATAAAATCCTTTACTAGCAGACTTCTACGTAGCAAAAGGAATACACGTGCCAAATTTCAAGTCTGTAGGTCTTATAGCGACTGAGACTTCGTTATTAGAGGGTCATTGAGTTTTATTTCATATAAAATTAACCACCCCTATTCCCAACTTTGGGGATGGGATTTTAAAAAATTCCCTCCTTAGTGCACATCTAGGGAACTCAAGGAATATTTAAACCAAATTTCGAATCTCTAGGAGGTGCATGTCGACAATTTACATTTCTTACCAGAAATTGTAGAAGTCATTATAAAAATGTTAAAGTTTCTACCTTTGTGGTCTGCCTTAATGGTGCCAATTTTTTGGTATGGTTCTTTGACAGCTTCAAGTGCTTCAGTAGAAAGGATATTCAATGACATTAAGCACCGTACTTTTCAGAACGTACGTCTGCCAACGACTAGGGACTCATCTTTGGAAAAAAACATCTGAAATCTGTTGATGGTTAAATGAAGTTAGCTTCAGCGATTATACCAAGCAAAAACATGTTCAAGCATAGAGAGGAACAAGCATCTCATGATTATATTGAACAGCTCCTTTTAACATCCGATGTAAAGGAAAACAAACCAAAGGAAGTTGGAAATAAAAAATTAAGTACTGAAAACAAAGTGGCGATTGATACACAACATACGCTCATCAATGAACCCAATAAATGCTTTGCATGTGACAGAGGTGATTTGCCAACAGGTGCTCAAACTTGTTTGTGTCTGCGGCATTCCTGTCCATGTTGCATTTACTGAATGTTCACTCCCATATGAAAGGTCTGAAAATAGGGTATGGCGAGAAACGTATATGCGTGAAATGTGTAAAGAATGGTACTGTCCATAACGTATACACTAAAGAAAATAGCTCCTCTTCTAATATAGATATTCACGAAGACACTGCAAAAGAAAACTGGAGACGGAAGTTGTGTAGTCGTTCACCTGGGTGACATCACGCGAGGACTGTCATGTCGCCACTGACACACTAACCTCCAGGGATGATTCACGGCTCACAAGCGCCCCCTCGCAACGCCCCGCTCAAATGTAAATATTGGTATCCCACCGTCGTTGAGCCTTGGGAAATGGGGGGGGGGGGGGGGAGGGAGGTAACCAGACCTAAAGGGTTGGTGGCCCTGTGATTGTCGTTCATTAACCTCCTTGGGCGCGGGGAAGAGGGGGGTGGGGGTAAAGGGGGTGGGGGTTGCGCTTCAGTTGCGGAGGGTTGGCAGCGCAAGGACCGCTTCGGGTTTGACAAACGATAATGTGCCGCGTCCGAAACTGACCTGGGAAACTGGGAATGTCGGATATCCCGGCGGACTGAGACACCGCGACTACTACACGAGTAGAAAACATTACTCAATTCGATAACGTAAATATACAAATTAAAAATACACGTGCACAGCAAGAAACTGTTGTTAAGGTTTCCTAGACATGTAATGGAAGACTCAACTCACAAAGTTGCATTGGAAATGTACAATACAATTTTGGTACATTTCCTACACTTTTTATTTTTTTCCTAAACCAATTTAGGAAGGAAATTTTCCAAACAACTATACAGGCTAGTAACTTCAATTGCATGTATTTTATGAACGCTACCAAATTTGTTTTTAATAGTATACATGCAATTTTTTAAAGCCGTAACTCCATATTAAACCAAAATATTGCGTTTAACTTCATGGGTCCAATCACAAGAATGATTTTAAAAAAAGTAACTACTTTCTTAAAATTGTTAAATCGTAGTGAGAAAATGAAATATATTTTTATAACTTAGATTTAGTAAACAAAAGTGTTTTAAAATGAAACACAGAGGAAAATCAATTTCTTAAAATCACTACTTAAGTGCATTGTTGTAGCTTTTCAAAGAAACTTATTTTAGGTTGCTTTAACCAATTTTTAGTTATTTTTAATTTAGTTTGCCGGTTTATAACAATTAAAATGTAATCGCTAGTGAAATTTACATTTTGCATTTTCTCAAAAGGTTTATATAAATTAAACTAACTCACTTCTTTGGTTGATGATGGTGTCCTAACATAAAATATATCTCCGTGGCTTGATTACTTGATGTACCAGACATCTTGCAGTGTATCTGAGTTCTATTCAGAGTAGGACAAGGTTACGAATAAACCCAATCAGAACTGAATTTATGCTACCGAATTTAGTACTGTCACTGTAGATGAAGAATACTCATTGTTAAAATTATTAGTTTCGACACTAATTTTTTTTATAAACTTAGAAAAATTTTCTTGTTTGCAGTTATATGTTTCTTTCGATTAAAATTGAAAATACTACACTTTTTATATGGACATCACAATACATGAAAATTCTGTCAAAAATATTTCAAAAATTTCTGCTGTATTTTTTTTTTTAATTTGTGTGTAACTTGCTGAATATCTTTAATCTATTTAAGAGTAGCATTTAACACTGTCTAATGAAAAAAAAATGTTTCAAAACACGCAAAATATACTTGTTCTTTTTAAAGGTTTTTGAAAGACTATGCAAGTTCATTTTATGAGAATTTTCTTTCGTTTGGAAGCTGAAGAAGAATACAAAGACATGTTTGTGGTACTGCGCTGTGTCATATTTCTGCATAGAAATATTATAACTTTATGTAACCTTAAAGGTAGAGCGTACAAACAACTGTGTCACACATTTAAGTTATTCATATCCATGTGATGACATCATTAGAGACGTTTGTTACCCTTGCGGCGCAAGGGCGGAATGTGCGGCGCTACACGGTCCCGTTCGTGGACTACTGGGACCCTGGAGTCTCTGGAATCCAGATATGCAAAGTCCTTGAATCCAACTCGAGAGCTCTAGCGTCCAGACAACTGGTTATGCAAATAAATACTCAAGGAAAGTGAACAGCAGTTGATTGCAGATCATGCCGATTGATAAACCACTAAAAAATCTCCGCCAACGCGAGCATTCGTCGTCACGCCGATTTAACGACGGATGAATACTGCATTGGTCCAAAGAGCCAGCGAAGGTTAACGGCGCAGTCAGCTGATCATGTTTTCATGTGGTTATTCCCCCCTCCCCTCCCCAAACTTTTTCTCTTCACCACCCTTTCAAATGAAGGCGGAAACATGTTTTCAGACCCTGCTGTACAAGGTGTTGGTGCGGCCGCTGTAGATTACTCCCACAGCCAGGGCTCGTTAAGCTGTAGTTCGGCGAGGTGGTTATAGATGTCGCCATTACGCAGCGTCTCTTCCTCCCCCCCCCCCCTCCCACAAACCCTCTCTTCCCACCTCCCTCTCCAAAACACTCTAACTCTACTTCGCCCCTACGCCCTCCCCTGTCCATACATCACCGAGCCTATAAACACCGCCCGGCCGGTAACTACCCCCTTACTGATTTACAGTTACTGCTGTTACTCTGCAAAGTAATTTGCTACCTCTCCACTGTCCTGTTCATGTTTGTTCCCTTGTTTTTATATCCTCCCCCCCCCCTCCCTCTCGTATGCCTCACAGTTCCTCACTTCTCGCACGCGACAAATCACTCACGCCGAAAGCCATGCCTCGCGTTATTTACCGCGTCGTGTATTCTGCATTGCCAGCGCGGTGCAGAGTCATGCTAGTGAAATATTGGTGTTATTTTTTTTAATTTTGTATTTTGTTTTCTAATCAAAGTCCATTTAGAAACTGAGTGTAAACTATTCCACTACCTGCATTGGGAAATAATATTGTGATCAGATTAATATTGGTGGAAACTGTGTCACAAAAATACACATGTACTTAAATAATCATTTATTTGGTTAAACGCCTTGCAGAGTATTCAAAAAAATTCTGGCCAATTTTAATTATGTTTGAATCAAAACCTGCCTGATTAAATATTTATTACATATCCATGACTTATTTTTTCATGACTGCCAAGCCATTTATGCTGCAAAAATGAAATAGTACAAACATACCATTCACTATGTGATTTAATTGTTTATAATTAATGATATTTAATTATTATTTGGAAGAAAATATGTATTCTGCTTAATGAATAATTAATTGCTCACGAAACTGTAATTTTTCGTTGACTCCCAAATTAAGTGATACGAGAATGCTACTGCGCTGTAAGCAAATCAAAAATTATTATCTTGTTTGCTGATAACTCTAAGTAATGGTTTTAATAATGTCCACAATGCTGTGCATTTTTAGTCATGAAAAGTTCATTTTAAAAAATGCTTTCGTTTCTAAAATGTACAATAAATGAAGTCCTCAATTTAGACAATGACCTATTTTAGCATTTGTAATTATCTACGAGTATTTGTTTATATGATACTTTTAATAAAAATGGTGAGCATGAAATTGCCGTTTAGTTAATTGTGTGAGAATTCAATTTGTTGGTTGAGTATTATAATAAATATACCTAAAAATATTCTCGTCTTCCAAAAAAATAATAATAATTATATCTATAGAAACCACATATTTTTCACGATTTTCAAAGATTGTGAGTAGCTTTTTTATACATACGAGCCTGAAAACTCTCCAGAACTAAAGAAGATTTAAAAGGGTGTCTTTGTTAGACGTCAAAAATTATTATCTTAAACGAAAAAATACGTTAAATAAGCTAATGTTTTCACATACGACTGATATTCACTCCTAGAAAGAAAAAAAGTGTAAGATTTTGATTAGTTTGCGGTCAGGTTCGTAAAATACCAAGTGTTGAACAAATCTTGATCCTGTTTGGTTCAATATTTCGTCCGAGTCTGAAGCGTGCAGAATTTTCTACGCGAGAAAACATTAGTCAACCCCTCGGTTTTTTGTATCGCTCCGATCACGGAAACGAGGGAGATGGAAGATTAAATAAGAAGCGACGCGGAAAGAAGAAAAGGGGTGATTGGGGGAAGAGGAGGGGTGAAAGTGTCTCAGTTGCGATAAAGGCGACTTAGTCGAGAGAAAAGAGAAAGAAGGGGGGGGGGGGGGCTCGACCCGAAAACCTTGTTGTATTCCCGACAATCTGGTCTCGTTCAATTCCCTCCATCGCTTTCTTCTTTTTTTTTTCTTCTTCTTCTCCCGCCACTTTCTTCCCTTTCTCGTCCTCTTCCACCCCCATGGGCTTCCTTCCCTTCTCGGTCGGAACTCCCTGGAGAAAGGGAACACCCCAGCCCTTGATGCGACTGTCGTTTACGGGTCGACGGACGGACAGGGAAGTTGTTTTAGTTCGACCCCGCCGCGGGGCAGAGGGCAGTCGGGCCGCACACATCTCACCACGTCCCGCTCTCTCGTCTCCTATTGGCCAGCAGAGTGCCTTTTGGTTGCACGCGATACCAATGTCGGAGAGAAATATTTTTTTGTCCTGGACTCTACAAATTTTTAAGTGTTTGTGCCTGTGACTGTTAGTTTTTGGTGTAACAAAGTTTATGAACGGAGCATGTGGAACATCTGTAAATTAATTCATTAATGAGAAAGCAATAAACTTTAACACTAACTTTTAGCATCCACATTTAACACATTAACATGATAGTTCACTTATTTTTTGGTGCCACTTTAGACGAGGTTTTTAACATATATTATTTTTTTATTTATTTCTGTAAGTTGTTATTATATTTAAAAAAACAGTTTTATCATAATAAAACATTAGGTTTCGCTTTCTTGGGATTTTTTCTGTGTGTCTTTTTTTTATTTTCTTAGATTATTTCGACACTCAAATTAATAATTTATATTTAACAAAACAAAATTTAATTTAAAAAATAAAAATATTTGTTTTATTTAGCTCACAAAATAGGTAACTGAGTAAAGAAATAAATATCATAAAATCAGAAGTGAAATAAATTCCTGTTATTTAAAACACAAGAGTATTGAAATTTTATATAGTGCATTAGTAAATGTAGATAAGTACACTTGCCTTTTGCAATAATTGTTTGGCAAATATGTTTAAAGATGATTTTTTTTAATGAACTGGTTCGAGTTTTCATATTTGTCTTATTATTCACTAATAGTGCAATTTAAGATTTCAATCAGTTTTGTAATAGTTACACATTTTAAATGATATGTGTTTCTTAAGTTGAGTTAAATAATTTTTTAAAGCTTGTATTTATTCATTACAGCATTATTCAGTGGCAAAATTAACGAGTTAAATTTATTTTTAGTTCGATGACATTGATGTACTCATATAGTTAGATTAAACATCAAATATGTTAAGATAGGTACAAGCGAGGTCTAAAAACTTATATTCCAGTAAAAATATGGTAATAAAGCTAGCAAAAAACCTAGCAAAAACGTCCACATACTCTCGATAGTGAAAAAGAAAACAACTTGTAACCAACCTAATGATAGTTCGACAGATTTTCTTAAATGATTTAATTTTCAGTCTTATTCAAATTATTATGATGTAACATAAATTATTCTTAACATAATTGATGTTTGACTCCAAAGTTATAAAATATTGTGAGGAGTGGGAAAAAAAGTCCTGGAAGGATAGCAAATTAATTAATAGTAAATTCATTTAATGGCTAATATTTACATTGGTAATAAAATTACAACATTTTAGATGTCTGTCCACACATTAATCACACATTCGCAAGTCTACTATTTACTCACCCACTGGAGCTCGGCTCGACAGTAGCTCTCTCTTGCTCATCTCTTACCGCGCACCTCTGTCCCAACACTGTCTCGCACCAATATCTCGTCCTTCGCACACACAGCACCGTGCCAGATGCTCCGGTCCCCGGTTATCCAACCTTTGTGCACGAAGCCCATCGCTCGTCACCCGCTATCGCTCGCCAAGGGACCACTCACCTTCTTCACTTCACTCCTTCGCAGGTAGGCCTCGCCACACCGTTTATATTCATCTCAGCGCCGCTCTGGAAATGTCTCAAAGCCGTTCGAATTGTCGCGTCATCAAGGTCGTCTTAAAATTCTAAACTACAAGAACAATGGTATCCTAGTTATGCCACTTCACGCAGACGGGGATCTGGAAACGTGTCGAACCCTTGAGGGGGGCAGACAGGCGCCACTATAATTGCTTTACCACGTAGTGCAGTGACGGGCGTTACATGCCTGCCTCGTTGCTTGAATCTAGCATCCTCGTAACAATATTTAAGAAATAATAATCTTTACACTTATATAATAGTAACTGCTTAGAATATTTTCTATGTATTACGATATAAAAGATTATCTCATTTAAAAACATTGTGTTCAAGGTAAAATGACGTAATGCATAACGATAGTTATAATCATAAGTTGTAACAAAGACTACCATTGGTTTAAGGAATATATTTATAAACCTGACTATAATCATTTCTTGTCCGTAGTTATGAATATTTGTTGTGAAATATTTTATCAAAAATGCTTGTGATGTTAATGTAGAATAACTTAAATATATGCTCTCTCTCTTTCTCTCTCTCTCTCTCTCTCTCTCTCTCTCTCTCTCTCTCTCTCTCTCTCTCTCTGTGTGTCTCTGCCGTTTTACCCCTAAAGATAAATATACTAACGTGTTAAGGTTTGAATTGCCAAATAAGTTTCTCTTCTATTTCGTATGTTGAGTTACACGCGCTTTTTTTTTCGAAACTTCTTGGTGCAGGACTATTTTTGCGGTAGATCATTATTGGACAAATAGCAACATTATTGTTATTTTCTGGTACCAGGATAACCAACACACATTCGTACTCTTTTTTATTGTCCACTGGCTGTTTCTACATTTTATCATTGTGGTCAGAATGCATGTGATTGGGTCATTTGTAAGGCCAAGGATTTCTCGCCAATGTTTTTCAGACCAGCTGTACTTTAAAACTTTGTGGCGTTGTCTGTGTTTCCTGGTGGTCAGGGTTTATTTCAGGTACAAGTCTACTGTCAGTAAACCAATCACAGCCATCCAGTACGGAAGCAAACACAAATCAGAATTGCCAAGCCAAATAGGGAAATAGCTTATCTTCCAGGCGGAAACAATTGCTAGTGCACATACAGTATTGCAATCAGGATTTTGTTCGCGAAAAATAAATGTGTCACAATTATAAATTTGTCTTTGTGTTTTTATCGTGTTTCTTGTGAGAACTCAGGTCAAGTCTATAATATATTGAAATTTAGTCTCCCTCCAATTAATAATGCGAAATTTGTAGGTCTCTACATAATTTGGAACCGTAAAAATTCGCAAATTCAATGACAGCTAGGATAAACTCCAAAGTTCTATGTACACTCGGCCAAATGTCACACTTTCATTGGCTAGCTGCCCTGTGAGACGTTCCTACGTAGCAACCAGTGATTCGTTACAGATTCGGTTGAGTGTTTCTCAATGGCCCAGAGAGTTCTCCAGATGAATTTGTGAGCCAATAGAAGAAGCAGCATTTGGGGTATAACTATTCGAATTTTTTTCCTCCCGGTCTCTACTTATCATTAAGGCCTGGAAAAATTCGCGGTTTCAATGACGTCCAGGATAGATTCCACAATCCCTTACATATTCGGGAAAATGACACCTGATCATTGGCTACTGACGTGTGAGACATTTTACCTGCTGCGGTTGTGAATATAGAGTTCTTTTTTCTAATGTACATGTAATGTCTTAGATAGTCATTTGGATTAATGTGGACCACTCAGAAAATCTGCAAAAAAAAAATGTAGACGTTTTTGGATTCTTGTCTGATGCGAAAAGAATACGCGAACTTTCCCGGTCTCGACGTACCATCGCTTTCTGCAGGGAGACCACACGCGGAGTTCAGTTCGCCTGAGCGGCCAGCTGGCAAGGGCCGAACATCGGAGTGCTGGGGCTCTTCGGGAGGGCAGGCATCAGCGTGACACCCTGTGGAGGAAATGAAGCACGGAGCCGGCCAGTTCCTGGAGGGGTTGTTGGGGCGCTCGGCCTAGGGCGGGTTGTTCAGGGGGGGAGGGAGGGGTGGTTTTCCCCGGAGCGCAGAAGTGTCCGAGATCAATTAAAGAACAAGACGTGGTCATCAGAGGGCGCGCGAGGAACTGGGGTCAGCAGGAGTTGCGGGAGGGTGGTTTGGCGCGATGGGGGCAGGGGGGTTTTAGGAGGGTGAGCGAATGCTGCGAGGCAGAGATGCCTTCACCCCTCCGGGGGCAAGCAATGGGCAGCATTTCGCACGTGCGCGCCCAGAAGAAGATTTGTTTTCGCCCAACAAAGATACTTCCTCAAGCGACGTCGACAAAACGTTGTTGCGTTTTCGATAACCGCCCAATCTAGCTATTTAAGTGAATGTCACGGAATTTTGTTTTTAAATCAATAAACCATTTTTTTTTGTTTTTTTAACGAAAGATTTTAAGGTCAATGACAACTTCTGACATATATTCTGCTCTCAGTTAAGAATTTAAAGTGAATCAGACAATGAAAATAACAGTCTGTATCACACAATTTAAAAATTTGCAAAAGAATTTTTTTTTGTCATACTACTGTAATTTAAAACATCTCAGCTCTTTATTTTTGCGTGTTCTCGTTTAATGTGTGGCGAAGATTTTTATCTTGACTCATAAATTACGCGTAAAAAGTTTGATAATTATTGAGTATTGTTTTAACGTACAAATAAATATTATTATTTTTATACATATTTATTATTTATATAAATATTATTCAAGTAAATTTATATAAGTAAAAATTTATGTTCGTTAGACTTGTGATTGAATACTCGGGTAGTTATAATTTATTGTAGGATGGCCTTCTTATTGATTTTTTCTTGCTATTATTAGTTATATATCTTCCTAAACTCTTCTTGGCTAAGTTCGTATTCAGTGTTTGAAACAATCTTCCGTATTAGGTACTACTATTAAATGTCTATGTGAGTTACTCATTCTTTAGCATCGCTAAAGGATAAACTATAATCTCCAGCATTTATTAGTCTTAACCCGGCCTTCGAGCCAAATTTAAAATGTCCATATACAGAATTTACATGTATATTTACCTACTCATTAAATAATGGTATACGCATGGATTAATATATATGAATACAAACATACCTATTTAGTCATACGTATACAAAATTTTTAGAGAAATTTGTCGGTTAGTGCACTGTAGTTTTATTCAAAATTCGTTGTATTTTTTTTTCAAATTTGGTTGTGATGTCTTAGGTTTAAATGATGATACTAATTTGGCAAATATTTCCATAACATATTGACGGTATTTATACAACGCGCCCGCCTTTTTACCATTGGAATTTCTTATATTTGTTTTTTAAAGAATACTTATATGTAGGTATTTTACGTGAACTACGCATTAGCACGAAAATTTTTGTCATGCTGTATATAGTTACGCTCATCACTGGCTTAATGATCGCGTAACGCTGTATGCTATGTAATTTTTCTTTTCTTTGCTAAACTCTACCTGTTAGCATTGCTGTCTAGTCCGTGGTGCGAAGATATTATTTTGACTACATTTTGGTGTTGGGTAAGCCATTTTCCTGCACATCATCGGTGACTTAAGTATATTAAATGTATGATTCTGTGTGTTATGTGTTTGTTTAATTCTGTGTGTGAATGATTATGTGTTTCGCCATTATCTTTCCATATATGTACATGACCATTATATTTCCATATTTATGCCCATTATCTTCCCTTATGTTGATCTATGTTTGAATGATTACTGTTATAAGTTAGATGAATGAACTTTCCTTTTTGTTGGTTTCACCTTTACATGGAATGAAATATGAAATACATAATTTATTGTACAATATATCTACCCACGACAAACTGTTTGTGGTTTTGTCATGATCAAGATTTGCAAGTTAAGTGAAAGTGTATATTGAATCAATCAACAGCACGGAAGATTATAGAATCACCAGAGGCAATTAATGCGCCTGCAATATATTAAAATATATTTAAATAAACTGAATTATTAATAAATGTTTTGTGTATATTAAATTTATGTGCTTGTTACCTTTATCAGTTTTCAACGGGTGTCTCAGGCGCCTTAAAGCTTACTAAAATTATGGAAGGAATTAAACATTAAGTTCAAAATTAATGAAATTTTTTTTCAAGTTACACTTATTTGGGCGCATTATGGAAAAATGGTGAGAGTGAATTTTTATGACGCGCGCGCAGCATGCAAAAAAAATTGACAGGATGAAAACCGGATACAAACAAATTAAACAAAGTGAAGTTCTGTTATACATATTTAGGCACGCTATGAAAAAAATAATGACAGTGAATTTATACGATGCGCGCAGCATGCAACTGATAATTGATAAGATTACAAGAGGCTACATGCAAATAAAAAAATATATATGTGCTTTAAATCATGTGCATATTTTAGTGGATGATATTTAATACTAGTCCATATAATTTAAAAAAAAAATTATTTATTGTGAATATTAGTGATAGAAATTGATGTTATAAATTTTTTTAAGTGGAATTTTAATTGTATTTATATAAGTAAGTTTATGTTCCCGTGAGTATTATTTATTCGTATTGAAAATTATAAAGTATTACATTATTATATAAATTCACTGTGTTTATTGATTTTCATCAATAATTAAAATTTATCTATATTATATAACTAAATTTAAGAATTAATTTTTACACGTATTTATATTAATATTTAATATTGTTTATTTACTTTTTTTTAATTTCATTAAAATTTAAACTTTAGCAACCGTATTTATAATATCACGCCAAACCTTTATATCATCTTAATTTTTATTAGTTATTTGCATGCGGTATTATATTTTCTATTCATTTTATTCGGAGCTTAAAAGAAATGAAGTATAAAATGGCGTACCCACAAGAAAGGACAGTGGCGTAAGTAGAGAAGCATTGTCTTCATCATACACTTAATTAGAATAAACATTCAGAATAATGATTTATTTTCATTATTAATTAAAACTTATTTCGATTAGTTTGCTAAATTAAATAATTAATTTTGTACCCGTGTTTGTATTAATCCGATATATAAAGATATGTATACTTTGCAAACAAACGAATCATAAAGCACAGATATTAGCTTAATTCATACAGATATGAATAAAATATCAAATGGAAGGGTAACAATAGAGTAACATTTGAAATACAACTACATAAGTGGAACACGCCTTAGTTATTAAATTAAAGTGACACCTTACGAATAACTATGCTTGTAATTAATAAAAATGTATTATATCTATGAAAGTTAAGCTCTAAACTAAAAACGGTGAAAATTTTTCCTTTCTTGGAAATCAAAGTTTGCGACACTGGCAATATTTTGTTGATATTTTATATTTACGTACTTTCAAAAATATTGGTTCTTTTTTTTTTAATATTCTTATACCTTTCAAGTTTATATTTTAACTAGCTGCAGTACCCGGCTTCGCCCGGGCTGAACACCGGGTGATATATTATACGCAAGCTACAGCAAAATGGATAGCGATATGTCCAGTGTGGTGGACATTAATAAATGGCACAAAATTACTGTTTGTGTATCTGTAACCTATGATTTTCTGTTTACCCATGGCGATCGGTTGAAAGTTTTAGAAGTTGTTGCGCTACAGTGCCATCCAGCGGCGAGTTACAAAAAACGCATAGCATAAAAACCTTCTCCATGATAAAAACACTTCGCTGTGCCAACTTTCATGGCGATCGGTCAAACAGTGTAAGAGTTTATCGACGTCATACATGCCAACATCCAATTATATATATTCTTATATTTCGAAATTTTGGGGGCTTTCACTTTAAAGAAGGAGAGGGGGGGGGGGGGGGTTATGGAGGTTCAGGACCTCGAATGGTTATCAACACTCCATGTCGAAAGAAATGATATTTGAAATTCCTGAAATTTTCGAGATTTTGGGGCTATGTCCCCAGATAGGGAAGGGTTAATTTTAAGGACCCTGAATGGCAGGGAAACACTAAAAATCGAAAGAGAATGATTTTTGAAATTTTCTACATTTAGGGTTTTGGACCCCTAAGAAGGGGGGGGGATTTTGAGTACCCCGAATGGCTTGTAAACACCCCAAATCGAAAGAAAATAGATTTTCGAAATTTTGGGAATTTTTTTAATTATTGGGTCTTTGACTCCTTGTGGGGGGAGGGTAGTTTGAGGACTCCGAATGGCTCGGAAACACTCAAAATAGTAAAAAAGTATACTTACATTTTTTTTTTTAATTTTTCGAAATTTTGGGGTTTGTCATTTCCCCCCCCCCCCCCAATTCCCACAAAAGTTCCACCATCCCCCGGACACTTTAGTTCGTAATGACTTAATTTTAATACAATTTCATCCAATTTTTCGAACTTTTGCGGCTTTCACTTTTGTGAAGGGGGGGGGGGCGGATATGGTTGTTCAGGACCTGGAATGTTTCGGAACACTCCATCTCGAAAGAATAGATATTAGAATTCCTGAAATTGTCGAAATTTTTGGGCTTTGTTCCCAGAGGAGGGCGGGGGGTTAAAAGACCCTGAATGGCTCGAAAAAACTTAAAATCGAAAGAGAAAGATTTAAAAAAAAATTTTAAACTTTCGAAATTTTGTGGCTTTGACCATCTGGGGGGGGGGGGGGGAGGGGTGATGAGGACCCCGAAAGAAATAGATATAAAGGAATATAAGAATGTAGGCATTTACTGTACTCCTATCTACCATAATAACAAAATTGACAAATAGAAAAACTTATTACCTACCTATGAATAATTTTCTAAATAAATTAACAAATAATTCTATATTTAAGAATTAACGTACATACATAATATAAAACTTCAAACTATACACACCAAAAAAATCTAAGGATGTTTGTGAAACTATTTTTTATTAAGTCATAATGTTTAAA
The DNA here is from genome assembly GCF_032445375.1 of Bacillus rossius redtenbacheri. NCBI lineage: Eukaryota > Metazoa > Arthropoda > Insecta > Phasmatodea > Bacillidae > Bacillus > Bacillus rossius. The sequence continues at coordinate 46,105,538 of NC_086330.1, read as the reverse complement.
ACATTTGTAAGATTTGTTTATATGTAAAACTGTGGTGGCCATATTCCGCTTATCCAAAGTAGTATAGAATTTAATAGAGATATCACTCCCTGTACACACCACAAATCTTTGAATTAAGTATTACAAAAAAAACATAGTCCAAAATGAAACAAAAAGTATAAATAACAACTAATTTGACAAAAAAAAATTATAGAACTGGAATGACAATGTTAACATCCACCTGAAATTTAATAGAAGTAGGTAGGTAAGAATATATATAAGAAATTAAATGAAATTAAAACATACATAAATAAAATTATCTCACACTCAACCAAACATATTCCAAAATGAAACAAAGTATAAATAATGATTAATTTGACAAAAAAAAAAGATTGTACAACTCGAATGACATTGAAAAAATACACGTGAAATTTAAAAGAATTATGAGTGCCCTAGGTAGGGAAAAAAATATATATATAGAAGAAATTAAGTTAAAAAAAAATGGGTGGGTGTACCTACTAAGGTACGTGCATGTGAAGTTATACTTCTTTGGCATCATTAAAAAATAGTTTTTAATTGCATGCAAAAATATTGCGTGGAGTCCCTCCGCGTGGAAGAAGTGAAACTTCGTAATGGGGAAATGAAAATAGGAAGGGGTAGAAATTGATTTTTAGTGAAATCATATTGTATTAAATCAAACTAAAAAAATAATGGAAATACATTTTTAACGAATCATTGATTGATCTTCAGAGAGAAAGAGACACCTATTGAATGTCTATAAAACTAACTTTTTTATGAGATCAGATTTTCATGAAATAAATCATGAAATCATTCAACGATAAAAGCTGTTTATTAAATTAAGCGGACGGGTTCGCCCCAAGGAGAAAATTGACGCGGCGAGACCTCGTGGACATAGAGAAATTACACACACTCACTATTTATGTGTCTATGAAACATGATTTTTTCTGCAATTTAAATTGTAATAATACAAAAACGGTATTGAAAATTGAAATAAATATGGCGACACTACAAACTGTCAAGATCTTTATTTTTTTTCTTACTCTCTACTTAGTTCCTTACAATAACAAAACGTAACGTAATGGTTTGAAAGCTATTGCTTGGCAGACATAGAGGAATGACACTAACAGTTTGTGTATCTATGACACACATTACATAAAATTAAGATATATTTTTTTAACCCGTTTAAATTTTTTTTTAGACAAAAGTTAGCCTATGTCCATCCCCAGGCTATAATCTATCTCCTTGCCAAATTTCATTACGATCCGTTCAGCCGTTCAGCCGGGAAAAGGTAACAAACAAACAGACAAACAGACAGACAGACAGACAGAGTAACTTTCGCATTTATAATATTAGTAAGGATTAAAAGTCCGTCGGTATGTATGTTATACATAATTTTTGTCAAATAGTTTTTCAATTTTATGTATCTATAAGAAATAGTTTCCATTCACAGAATATTAAAAGAAATTGAATTTTCAAAAAAAGTTTTGTGTGTGTTAAATTACAGTGTTTGTTACATTCATCATACTTCAACGGGCACCTTAGGCGCCGTACAACTTCCTTATTTATACTATAGTAATACTTATGACAGTAAGTCACTATACTATAGTAATACTTATGACAGTAAGTCACTGCACAATCACTGAAAGTTGTTTAAATCTTAAAAACACTTTGTTCCAGCGGTAAGTAATAACTAGGGGCAGGCATTTTTCGCGAAATGATCTGAACACTTAATAGACTGCAACAAGGTATACCCGCACCAGCGGTTCCATCCTTGTGATTGTTAGCCGTCTGCGAGAGAAGTCGTTGCCTTGTTTGACCGAGCCACTCAGGGACGGGTTTACTTCCGCACTGAATCACTGTGATTGGTATTGTTACAATCGATGTGTAAATGGGAGAAACTCTCCTAATCATGAAACACAGACGATGCTACAGTGTTTTAACTTTCATCTAGTCCCAAAATCTTTTCGCGAAATCTGCATGCCCCTAGTAATAACGCAAATCTCTCGATGGAGGCAATTTTTATAAAATTGTAAAAATTAGGAGATAATATTTTCCAATTCTTTCAACTTTATTTTCTGGATTATTCACTAGCAAAAAGAATTGCTTCATGACACTTGCACACATTTTCTTGGTATTATTTACTAGACAAATAAACTGTTTTCAAGACGTAAGTTTTATGTTTTTATTTTGCTACAAGAAATATATTCTAAAATTGTAAACACACAGCTATGGTTATTTTCGCATATATTAAATATATTTTGTTTCCAAAATTAACAGAGTATTCTTACAAAAATTGGCGTATAAATTTATATTTAAAATGAAGTTACATTAACGCATTTTTTTTTAACTATGGAAAAAAATTATATACCTAATATTTAATGATTAAGCGTTCGTTTCTTTTAGTACTTATTTAAATGTGCGCAATTAATACTAGGAAGCTATTCAGGGAACGGTTTACGTTTAACATCAACTATGACCTATGAGAGGTACTGGTATAACACAAAGGATAAACGCCCGGGTAAGAATCCGTACCCCAGTTTCACTGCGAACACTTTTTTTTTAGAGTGACACAGTTGTTTTCATGTAAATGTATAAATTTACACATAGATGTAATTTTACTATAAAATTTCTGTGCAAATGGCAAAAAATAAAAATAAAAACATTAGAGAGTGGCTGGTGTCTCGAGAGTGTTCCCTCGCTCGTCAGCGCGGGGAGATGCTGCCTGGACTCGGCCTTGCCTCAGGAATGCCAGAGCTCGTCTTACACGTCACGTCGCCGCCTTCCTCGCTGTCAACTCACGACATTCCGCAGACGCTCGCCGTTTGACACCCGCCCTCACGCCGACGGCAATTAACACCCCACTGCTACCAACCCTCCACGAACGAGGAGGGTGGCCATCAACACGGGCGCCACTCAGGCTTTGAAATTTGACCCCCGAGACATTTCTGGACGCCCACGCCAACTGCCACAACTGGCTAAGTATTAGTTTACTAAAGGGGGTGGCATCCTAAATTATTTTGTGGACGGCCAGGCCAACTGCCCTAACTACTAAGTATTAGTTTACTAAAGGGGGTAGCATCCTAAATTATTTTGTGGACGGCCAGGCCAACTGCCATAACTGGCTAAGTATTAGTTTACTAAAGAGGTTAGCATATCTAAATTTTTTATGACCAGCCAGGCCAACTGCCACAACTGGGTAAGTATTAGTTTACTAAAGGGGGTAGCATCCTAAATTATATTACGGACGGCCAGGCCAACTGCCACAACTGGCTAAGTATTAGTTTACTAAAGAGGTTAGCATATCTAAATTTTTTATGGCTAGCCAGGCAAACTGCCACAACTGGTTAAGTATTAGTTTACTAAAGGAAGTAGCATCCTAAATTTTTTTTAGGTATGGCCATGCCAAACTACCACAACTGCGGGTAAGTATTAGTTTACTAAAAGAGGGAAACATTCTACATTATTTTATGGACGGCCAGGCAAACTGTCACAACTGGTCAAGTATTTGTTTACTAAAGAGGAACCATCCTAAATTATTTTGTTAACATATGTTTACATATTCTCATTTTTTATCATCCCACAATCCTACAAATCTGAATTTTTCATATTTTGTGAAATTCAAACTTGTCTGTATTTATGAATGATAGGCCTACACAAAAAAAAATTAAATAAAATATTTTAAAGGTTACACACAAAACTATAAACAGCAACATTACACTCTCTTAGTTAGTGCTGGAGGTGGCGCAAAAATTGGCATTTTAGTTTCTGAGAACGATTAAATTTTGTTCAACACTTATACACTTTTAACGAATTTATTGAAAATAATGAGCTTTAAAATGAAATTATGGAATCAAAATAATTTAGAATACTATCCGTATCAATTTACTTTTATCCCAATAGATTTAAAGGCTTGGTCTTACAGCCCGAATTGTTAATCTCATTTTCTTGTCATTACTATTATTTAAGTGATTTTCTTGAAAAGTTAATTTTAAATGCACTCATGCATATTATGTTTCACCTTAATTTTTCTCAACAAAGTAAGAAATTGCAATCACGTGTTCATTTATGATCACTTGCGGACACTTTAAAGATTGTTAAAAAAGTCAGTAAGTATCTAGTGGGAACAATTTGCAACCCAACAACAAATGTCCAGGGAATGCCCTAATTTTCATTTTCTTGTATTCACTAGAAAATGATTAACCAACTCGGCTTTGTGAGATCGAAGCTCAGGAGCCTCGTCACTTTGCCAATCAATCAATATTGCAATACAGTCGCGGGTCTTGGGTGTCTAACGACGCCGCCTAGGACATTGAATGTTGATCGTTTCTGAATCAATGTTAGGAGTGATCAAAAGATTATTATTGTTTCCAGTGAAAACATTAATTTTAAAATGATTAATAATTCCAATAAATGTTTAACGACAATAGAACATATAGGCCCTACGTTTAACAAGAAACTGTTTAAACCACGACCATTCAGTGGAATTTCAATGAAAAACAGTTAATGTTGAATATCGAACTACGGAAGATACCCTTCGTTTATTTCAGGAAAATTCTGAGTTGGAAATTACGAAAATTTTCTGCTGTTAATAACGGTGTACACTGAATTTTTTAATTTTAAGTCCACGTTTGGAAATCATAAGAGACTCGCAATTTCGTTACAAAATGTCATATTTTTTATTCGCAATTTGACACACAGCGTTCGATACAGTACCCCGATAACCAATTGTATCAATCATAGAGTCAAGCATCCTGTCTCAATGAGCTGGGTTTGAATCCCGTCATTCGATAAATAATTTTTTTTTACATGAATGAGTATTGCAGTATACAAAATGTACTTTAAGGGTAAATGATTTATAAATACTTAGCGCTGTCTGTGGTTTAGTAATTTCAAACTACGTAGCCTTTATTTTATAGTTAGAGAAAAATTTAATAATATAAGCACAATGAAACAATTAATTGCTGGAAACAAGGCGCACGTTGCTGCTCCGATAGGCTTCGCCGACTGAATTTCTTCAGTGCTCCGCTGAAGCGACCCTTTGCTTGTCGCCCTTCAAGGGTGCCGACATCAATAGCGCTGATGGTCGGAGCACCGCCTTAAGACGCCCATATGTTTAGGGTGTATCTGTGTTAGTGAGACGGGGTGATAAGTGTTACGCTTGCTGGTGCTTCTAGCGCGGGTATCGCCTCTAAGCGCAAGGCTGTGAACTGGCGCGCAAGTCTTCTCGTCGGTCGTAAGGGTAACTATGAAATTTGAGCGGTAACTGTAACATTATATGGGGGAGAGATGAAGGTTAAGGTGTCATGCAAGTACCGTAAGTGCTTTAAAGAATTTGTACCGGTTGTTTTATGCCTACAAATTTTCTGAAAACACACAATTTCAGCCATTCAAAACTGTTATAAAAATACAATTCCAAAACTTTATCCGGGTTAAAAACTAATTTTCGACCCTCAGCGAATTCTTAAATTCTTTTCTTAAACATTATCCATTTGGATATCTCAAGTAGCTTCAAAATCGCGCTGTTTTCCTGAAGCCCTGCGCACCGCATGCGTGCCCGGGTAGGCGGAGCCCTTAAATGCGTTGGGTTCTGGGTACAATCCCGAGTAATGCTTGCGGATGTACCTATATGCGTTTTAAATTACAATATTAGGCTGAGATAACTTTATAAATCCAACCATCATAATATCTGGGCCATAAATAATTTATATATATTCAAACTGAAAACCAGGATGATTTTCATATTCTATCCGTGTTAGCCGAGATTTTGCTCACCTAAGGTTGCAGCTGTCCACTTTGACTCGTTTAATCGAGACTCAACTTCAGTGCGAGAAATGAGAAGAAAAAATATCGTGCAAAGTAACTCTGGTTAAGAATGAATTATTTCCTGCAACGAAGAGTTTGAGGAGGGGGGGGGGATGTATTATTGCCGCTATACCCCCACTATCTCTCTCTCTCTCTCTCTCTCTCTCTCTCTCCAACGACAATTACACGCCAATGCTCATTTTTCACGTGGGGGAATCTCCACCCACTGCTAATTGTTGCACCGGGCCGGAAGGGGGGCGGATGGGGGCAGGAGAGCTCGGCCGTTGTAGCGCGTCCAGTCTTCGGGAGTGTCTGGCGAGCGAGAGCAACCCTTCTGCCCCTTCAGGACCGACGGCTTCTGACTCGTTTCATTACAGCCCCCCCCCCCCTCCCCGCTACCACGCCGCACATCGAGGACTCTCCTCTCCTCAATCACGCGGCGGCAGTTTCGGGAGGGACGAGTTGACAAATGACGGTCTCCTCCAGCTTGCTCGACACCCTCTCTCCCCTCACCCCTCTTCTCCAAGCCCCGACCAGCTCGTCATTTCGACGGCCAGCACCGCGCCGGCTCGGGAATGCGGACCCCTCTCTCTTCGTCGTCGTCGTCGAGGTAATGAAGTGGAGGAAGAGAGAGAGAGAGAGAGAGGAAAAAAAGTGCTCAATAAGCCCTGACAGACAGTGCCCGCAGGGCTTGATAATTTCTGTCTCTCTTCACGCCTTCATCCCATCTCTCTCTCTCTTCATCCTTTCCGCTTCCTTGCGGGAACCCCCCCCCCCCCCTCTTGTTTCCGTTTCTTTATCGCCGGATGACACGTTTTGGAGGCGCCGGACCGGAAGAAAGTGACCATTGGTCATCTTCCCTTTGCGACTCCCAAGAAGGCAAACACACCCCCCACCCTTCTCCGACGGCTATTGATTGATCCCCCTATTCGGGTTCTGCATCAATCGGTTACATGCTTACAGTTCCTTGTTTCCAGTTATTCAAACAATTTTTATCGTTTACTAGCTGATGTACTCGGAAATAGCAAAATCCGTTCGCCCATTTTAACATCCAGATCCATCCCACAAGTACCGTGCATTTTTCCGGGATGTAAATTATCCTGTGTCACTCACCGGCCCATAAAATATCGCTATGCAAAAAATAATGTCGATCCGTTGCTCCGTTCCTGCATGAAAGGACAAACCATCAAATAAAGTTACGTTTTGAAAATATATTATTAGGAAGTATGACAATGTTTAAAAATTGAATGTGTATTGTTTTCGCGAGAAAAAAGAACATTATTTCGAGACTAGCTGAGGGTTAAAACAATGTAGAATCATCTGTGTTTAGTAACTTATTTTCTTTCAGGTTGTTACATGTTTACAGTTGATAAAAGCAATTCTGTAGTGAAGCAAATGCGTCCTGTTTGGCAATTTCTTCTCTTCATTTAAACGATTTCACTGGCTAAAATTGTATGTTAAGCTGTGATAGATGACTTGGCCCATGGTAATGAAACACATGTGGTTGTATGTGTACGTGTGTATGTATAAACATTATAAATTCATTAATTTATGTAAGCTACCTTCATCACAAAATTTTCTGTCAGACATGGCAACAGTAATATAACTATTTAAAACATAGTTTTAATAGATTTCTACTGTAATGTTACATGTAATTCATAGGTAAAATTTACAATTATGACTACAAACACGCATAAATGAACCGGAAATTATATATGAATTGTCTATATCATAAACGTCGTTGTGAATATATTATTTTTTTCGTGCACATTTTTGTAACATTGGTTTTACATAATTTCCACTTCAAAAGACAAATAAAAATCTAATTATTAGTTTAAATCAATAAGATATAAAAAACGAAATATTCTTAAAATAAAAATGCATGAGTAGAATTTTAATTAAAAATATTTTTATATGCAATCTGGTTTGGTAACGTCTGAGAAAATCTTCACCAAACAATTGCATTTCTCACTCCTAATCTCCGACGCATTTAGTTTCTTCAGTATTGGAAATAGCACTAAACTAAAACTTTCACTGTAAATTTAAATTATTTACCATTTTTAATTTTGCACCGTCAAAGTTTTCTAAAATAATGTTTTCTAAGTCTAGTTCAGAATCTGCAGCAGTACACATGCTCGTCCTTGCCTATATGTTAACTTGTATTATTTTTTTTTCAAGCCTACTCTGGCTTTGTGGCCCTTAGCCACGTCATGATGTTATCTTTCTTCCCCTTCCCCCTCCAAGTTCAAAACAACCATCGCCATCATAAAAATTCGCCAGAGCGCGACCCACTTTCCACGGTGCCCCTAGCCGTACACACTCTCCTCCTCCCCCGCCAGTGCCATGACTAATCCCAGCGCGCTTCAAGGGCCAGCACGCGAATCAACCTAGGGTTTGGAAATACGCCGCCCGGAGAAGGTTGTGTAATAACTTAATGTGGGCAGCTACAGGTGACTTGAAGTAGGTAGTGGAAAAAAAAATTCTTTAATTTTAGTGACACTAAAATGAATGAACTAACAGCCTAAATATGCCATATTGCTCTCTGCAATCATGTAACAATAAAATTTTTATATAGTTTTATTTTTAACATTTTTTAGAGAATTGCCTGCAATTTAATGGAATTTCATAATTTGTTCTTCTTCTTTCGTGTGAATATGATGGCGGTCTGGTATGATAGTGGGATCTCAGTCCGGAGAGTGTCTGTGTGTTCGAGTCTTGAGTTGGGTCATCCTGATGCTATTGCTAGCTGTTAGTACTTTTGACTTATTTATAAATGTTCATATTATGATGGGTGAGGCTGTTGGTCTATGTATCGTTGTTTTAGTTTTAATTTAAGATAATTTTTTCTTGCTTAGTGAATATTTATTGCTACTTTTTCTTTATTTGTGTTTTATAAATGTATCATAATTAGTTTCTTCTTAAAAGCAAGAATTTTCAAAGACCATTAAATATTCTCTATTGACATTTTTATCACAAATTCACTCTTTCTCAAAAATCAATCAAATACTAAACGCCAATGACTTGACAAGGGAAACACGTATCAGTCATTTATTATTAACTCGGGCATTCCACTAAAATATATAATATGCACTAATGAAGCAAAATTTTAAAAATTAGTGGTTATAAAAATTTAACAGTTAAATAACTGTAAAAAACCATATGGCATTTTATCGGCTCTTAGTTAAATAATTTTTGGTTACAGCAACTATGTAACTAAGTGATTTTTCCTGTATACCTAAAAATTTATTACGATGGCTCTCTTGAAAATGTTGTTGTATCAAAAATTTTCTCCTCAGATATTTATTTACCTAACTTTATATTTGAGCTGCAGATTTTCACACGTGTGATATCATAACGGACACTTGAATGAATTTTCACATATATTGGATAAACGTTTTTCAAGAAAATGTGAGATGAAACGTACTGTGCAAGAAAGCTATAGCGATGAATTTACAAGAGAAGCTATCAAATAGTACACAGAAAAAAAGTTTCTGTACTTTTACAAAAGATTACTTCGGAAACTAGTTGCCAAGAAAAAGTTAGTAATACTACAATATATTGTAACTTTGTACAACACATGGTTATGATTATTTTTCCATATATGAAATTCGTTTTTCCAGATAATGCTAAGTATTTGTTACGAAAATCGGCTCATGATTTTATATTTTAATTGATATTTTACTCAAGCATTTTTTTTGAAATCATGGACAAAATAATAGAATATTTAATTATTTGAGTTTATTTTGTTTTATTATGCCTAATAATGTGCGCAGTTAATATTGGAAAGCTATTCAGGGAACGGTTAACAAACAACTTGAACAACTGGAGGTACTGGAAAAACACAAAAGCATAAATTCTCGGGTAAGAATCCGAACCCAGTATTGCCGCGAACACTATTTTTTAGTGATACAGTAGTTTTCGTGTACGGGAAATTTTTTTTGCAAATACTTGTAATTTTACATGAATGTTTTTGTCCCATTTACAAAAAAAAATTTTAAATTGTGGTAGTACTGACGACATGGCGTTCTGTCAGGAGCCTTGGTTGAGATAGACATGAAGAGGTGCGGGTTTGTTGACCCGCAGGAGACGAGTGTAAATTTGAAGGTTTTTGGGCCAGGAGGGGGTGGGGAGAAGATATAAAAGGGGGGGGCGGTTTCCAAGGAGAGGCCAGAGAGAGAGGTCGCAGGCTTGTCTCGCTGGCGGTCCGCCCGCCAGACGCACTCTCTGGGGGCAGTTTGTTTCTGCGAGGCCCTGAGCGCGCGCTATTTTCCTTAATGGACACCAGGCAATAATATGCCACTGCTATCGCCAGCTCGAGCCGGGAGCCGCCTGCGCGCAACAGTGGCCTACGTTCGTGCGGTGCGGTTCTACGTCGTGCGGGATCTCGTTGCCTTCAACCGACAATTATTTTTTAAGGGGGATCAGGCCTCTCCATTTTGCTATTTCAGATATTTTGATTCCACCTGTAATAAAGATTACTTGATTTTTTTTTTGGGGGGGGGGGGGGTTGAAAGGCATAGGACTTAGCTTTGGTTACTCGTTGAAGTCACAACTTGATATCTGATGTGATTATCATGACAGTTGTAGTTGCTGCAACGACGATGCAGCCTTGTGCATTAGAAGTACACCGGGAATTAGCACAATTACAGCATCAGCATTCTGGTTCGGGTCTGAAAGGGTCTGTCTTCATCGGCTAGACATCCTCGCGGCTACTGCGATATGTCAAACGGATTATCCCATGAGGTACCTAGATGCGAGAGAAGTAAATGTACGAAGCATCCTTCTCGTATGGTGTTTGACTGTGATGGGTATTATGCGTGGTGAACTCGTACTTATTGATAAGTTGAGACGACACACGAACAAATTTAAATGTGAAATCAATGTGCCTACTGTGGAACTACCTGCAGACATTTCGACTCCTCGGTTTAGGTTGGAGATCCGTATGTGTACAAGCACACAGGCATATGTGCCGCAAGCGATTGCGATGTCTTATGGACAAGACATTAAGCACAAGACTGAGCTCAGTTAGTTACAGGTAAATGATAATGGATTCCACTTTGCGCAATCTGCATTTAGTTGAACGTTGAAAGTTTACTATTATGTAAAAAGGTTAAGTGAGTCAAAATACATTTGTGTTTTATCTTGACGATATCAAGCAGGACATAATCAATAAGCTTACTGATGAAACAGCAATGTACAGACCTATGGTGTTGGCCACGACAGTCAGTTGTTACCAGAACACAGGCCTGTGGTATTTTTGCAGGACTTTCACCTGTCTTTCTTGAAACTCATGTGTCCAAACAATTTAATTATGACTCAAATTTTTTTCCAAAGAAATGCTAATACAATACGTACGTACAAAAGCCAAGATAAAAATAGCAAACAACATGTATTGTTGGCAGCACTTATTTGGGAAATTATTCCGACGGGCGGATGAAACCCAGTTATGAATCGCTTGGCTGGACGCATGGCGTTGATGGACGAAAGAGTGACGCATGGACGGATGATGGATTAATTTAATTCCGCCATGTCTGTAAACGTTATTCGACATTTCCCTTCCCCCTCTTGAACCTTCGAGAGCCCCACTACTGAGCGTTGCACATTTAGTTACGCTATGATGAGTCATCGCCTAGACTTACCAAACGGGTTGCAAAGAAGTTTCACTTCAAAGAATTAATTTGAAAATTTTTGCGAAGAGCAACGGAAACAGCGAGAACGAACACTACACGTGCATACGGAAGGTCCCGTTAGCATATAACCAGTTCCAGATACAAATATTATTTTTTTCTTTTCCGTGTCCTTCCAAAGTAACCAAAGTCACTCCGTACAACTGTTGGTACAAGTCCTCAACAGAGACAATGTCTGATTCCTTCTTGGAACATATACTAGGTTATGATTTTGTCGCATATCGCTGTCACAAGCAACGTTACTGTCGATGGAACTTAAGTCCCCTCCTAACTAGACACACACACGGTGTGCAGATCTTCAGAAAAACTGCTCAACACATCCAATTGTTGTCTGTTTACGAAAAGCATTCAAGAATATGTTGATTGGTGGATGAGTAGTTCTGTTTCCGGATTTCGTTTTAAAACTATATTTTTAGAAGAGTGCAAATGGCTAAAACGTGTGTATTCTGAATAATTTGACGCAAGAAACACTCTGTATAGATTCAAGAGACTTTGCATTTCACCTTTACCTTCATTTCTTATTATATGATGTTATGGTTACCCTCAAATCTCACAGTTGCCCTATGAACGATGAGAAAACTGCGCGCCAGTCCACAGCCTTGCGCATAGAGACGATACCGCGCTAAAAGCACCAGCGAGCGACACACTTATCATCCCGCCTCAGAAAAAAAAAATTTCTTATTTAGGCCGCTTGAAAATTATATTAATACGTAAACTTAAAAGACTACGAACTACAAACGACTCCTCAGAGTGCTCAAGGTTTCGTGAACCGAAAGAAAAAAAGGTTTTTCCTCGGCTACCCTCAGTTGTCGTAGTCCTCGGAAATATGCACTGCCAGCACGCAGAAGCAAACAACTTATTCCTTTCTGTGGAAGGAAACAATTTTTTTAAAACCAGAGATGCATTATGGCTTCCGTAAACACGGGTTGGTTCTTAGCTAAAAGATAAATAAGAGTTTTTGGCTAGCAGCCAATGGTATGGTATTGATGTTGGTGCTTTAGGAGTTAACGTTTGCTGTGTTTTTTAAAAGAGAGATGACAACAAAAACTATAACATCGCTTAATAGTATTTTCATATGAAATGCATATGTAAAAAAAAATTCTGAAAAATATGCAGGAGCGTCATAAGCCTGCAGTGTTTGTAATATGAACACAAAGAAAAAATAATGCAAGCTATGTTGAATAGAGCAGGGATTTCCTGTTACATGGACTTTGTGGAGGAATCGCTAAGGGTGACATTACCACGGGCATCAAGTGCTTAGCCACCTCTGTGTTTAAAGCAGTGAACAAGCGTGCTTCATGTGAATAGGTTATGGGACTGAGTCCTGGCTCTATAACTATCGTTGAAGAGCGTCTACCTTAACTCCAGTTAAGTGGGTGGTTTTTAGACTTTCATTTAGGAGGTCTTATTAATTTTATTTTATTTATTTTATTAAAAGTCTTTATCGGTGGCAAAGTTAAGGCCATACGTCTTTCCCTACACTTGAACACATTTTCTGCTATTAAATTATACATTAAAATTTTACATAAAAAGCTTAACATAAACATAATAGATGATAAAATAGGTCTAAAATAGAGAGCAGAGTTAGTCTTTAACTAAATGTAAAAGCAACCATTACAAAATTTTACTAGAATTAAGGTAACAATAAATTAAGAATAGGCATACAAGTTGTGCGAAAACAAGGACACAGATGTATAATTATTTATAAATATTATTAGTAGAATATAAAAGTACCTATGTCCGGTGGCAGGAGTAGGATTAAGGTGCCTGGTGCCTATATTGGATTTTGACGTCACGGTGGATATCTAGGATGACCTTGACCAATAATTTCCCAAACATGGCCAAAAATGACTCAAATTCATTAATTTTTTTCCAAAATTCGCCAAAATCCCAGTTTTAAAGAAAGAAAAAAAGGTCAAAATTTCTCAAAAAATCGGAAAAACACTAATTTCCCTATTTCGAGAGAAAATTCCCGTTTTAAAGGAAAAATTTCCCGTTTTAGTCATCAAAAATCCAGTGGGTTGAAAAGTCCACAAAGCTGCTTAAAATCCGCATCTACAAGCCACCTGAAGCCGCTGAGGTCAAGTATGAAACTGACACAGAGGACTTAACGATTTTTTGATTAAATATTTTTGTATTGATGTTTAGTTTTTTTCTTTTACTGAGCTAGCCAAACTATTCATTATTTGCTGCAAACTGTGAGTTTCCGCTTACAGTTTTACTCTGTTTTCTGCTTTCGTGAAATATACAAATATAAATTAATTAAAACTGTTTATGTACATGCTTTTTCATTTGGTAGTGTCAGATCTCTGTCCTAATAGCTATTTTATAGTGTTTCTCATTTGTTTGACCAGTATATGCTACTCAACCCAACACTATTGTAGGATCAACTTGTTTTTAATTGCCACAGAAACAGGGCATTATAGCAGATACAGTCCTACAGACTTATATGTATAAGTAGTTACAACACATTATAAGTAGGACAAGTATATAAAAGTAACGCTACAACGTGCTGAAAAGTAATTAGCACTTTAAAAAAAATTTGGCTTTGTCAAAACACGATAATAATAAGTACTATTACATTAATACCACTCACAGATCCAAGCAGTAGGTAAGCCGTGAAGTGATCATGGAGAGTAGGTATTTCAAAGATTTATTTTTAGCCTGAGTTTGAAATCAGCAAGGTTTTATTATTGTCTTATCGCCTGGTCCAGTTATTTGCAGAGCTTGCTTCTCGTGGCTGCAAAAGAAACTGACGAATATTTAGATGACGGTACAGATATATCCAGCATAGAGCAGAGTTGACACAGCGACACAGAATTGAGAAGTTGTCAATTTTTGGTCATGTTGAAGGTCCTAGAAAAAAAACATACTCGTGAGTTTTTGTGTTTTACGTAAACACATAAAGGAAACTCACGTCAATCGGTCTAGTTGCGGTCAAAACTAATGAATATTTGGCACAGCAACGAGAGAGAGAAAGTTTTGTCAGTACTAGGTTATTTCCGTTCTTTGGACTATTCTTGCAGAGAGGAAGATTTAAATCATTCACTTTTCACCAATGTACAAAATGTTTCGAAACCATTAACCCGATTTCAAAAGGCATTATATTTACATGAATTGAAACCTCAAGAATGGACACCAAAGATGAATACGTACACGGATAACAAACAAATATGGCTTTTGTCAAATGTTTCATGCCTATCAGTAACAATAATTATCTTGGAAGTCAGTATCACACCAGTAGTATGGAGGTTTTGATATCATTTTCATTCGAAAGCAGGTTGCGTTTACGTCTAGCAGTTTGCCGCACAAACGTGTATTTCAACAGACACTGCACGGCGACACTTTTCTCGTGGGACATGGGGTTTTATAGTGTTTCTTCGTCGACACATTTTTCGTTGGCTTTCAACGAATTACGTCACGCAATGCTAACTTTTCTATTACAATACAAAAAAAAGGTACGTTACTGATGGCCATTTGTGGTCGTTGCGAACGGAAAGTTTTGAAATTAATTTTTAGGAGAATGTTTTTTTCGTTGTTGGGGTGGGGTGGCGGGGTTTCAACATGAATACTTCATTGCTGACTGGTTTTAAAGAAAAAATATCACTTTTTCGGTCATTAACATTGAACAAGCAAATTATCGTATTGAGTTTCTTTATTAATTTTGTATATTTATCACAAATGGTGAATCAGTTCGCTTGAACCGCATTATCACCTTCTTACATTAGCACATTTATCCACAAAAAATATTTGAAGTCTCTAACACTAAAACTGGAACCAATAAATTAAAGTCTGCACTATGAAATTGTCTACCTAGAAAAAGGTTAAATAGTTTTGGAAGAACTGGGGTTTTATTCCGAATACTATCGTAGCAATCTATTGAAAAAGTATCATTAGAATTCTAAATGCAGCCTTATACCATTTGCACGACGCTTTGCGTTCGACGCCACGCAACTGCACACCCTACATCGCTGGAGGTGAGGGGAGGGAGTTTGCCAAACATAACTTAGTAGATCACAACTAGAACAGTCATAACTTACAATTTTCGATGAAAGAAATCGTAAGAATGAACATAACTTAGAAACACATACATTAGAACATCACAACATAGAAACATCTTATTTTAAACAATCATAAATTTGAACTGTCACACCGTAGAACCACACAACTTAGAACTTTAACCAGTTAGAAACACACAACTTAGTTCCATCACAAGTTACACGGTATACAATTTTTTTTTTTGTACTTTAACAAGGAAAATTCTTGGAAACCCATTTGCCAACGCTATCACTTGTAAAAAAAAACTGTAGTTCGGTCCATTTTACCATTTGCAATTTTACAAAGGTCTGTCTTGAAGTTTTACAAGTGATATTGTGGGCAAGTGAGTTTCCAAGGACTATCTTTTGTAAGAGTACAAAGTTTTTTTTTACAGTGTATGAATATTTAACTTTAAAATAATCGACACTTGTTCGTTTCTCAGTATCGCGAACACCCCGAAGGGGAGGTTAGAAATTGTTATCTTGTGTGTTTCTAAGTTTAGTGCTTCTAAGTCGTGCGGAGAGAAGAGTTGATCGGCGGTCGGCCGAAAAGGCGCGGTGGTGCCTCTATTTCGGACGGGCGCCTACTCCGGCCGAGGCCTAGGATGATGCCCCACCAGTGGGACAGAGGGGGATAAAAAGGGGCACCCGGAAGGGTTAGGGGGAGGTGGTAGTGGTTGAAGGGCATCCAGAGCGTGTTTTATCGTCGGGCCCTCGCGAGTTGACACTTCGCAGATGCGCCCCCTCCCCCCTCCCACACCATCACGCTCACGGGGAGAAGGACGGAGGAGTCGTGGACCGGGTTATTTCCAGTCGCGCCTCTCTTCAGACTCGCTGAACAGCTTCGGAGATGGAAATAACACCGCGGCCCGGGACTTCACGTGGCGCTGAATGGGCGTCGCCACGCCTCGGCGGCTCTGATTTTCTGGCGGGTAAACATCAAAGCTACCGGCACGCGGCATTCGGCGGGAGTGATTCCGTGGATGCGACGGAAGTCCGCCGGAACGGAAATGTGTGAACACGGTGCTGCCATCTGTGGAAGTCTAAATATTCTCCCAAATTTGGCGGACCCACGGTGATTCGTCCGTAGGTAGATACTTATATATTGCTTTCGTGTACACCGTAAAATGTACACCGTACATACGTATTAAAAAAAAACTTTATAACTGTACAACTACCTACAACCCAAGATTAACACTGAAATGTGGAGATAGCGCTGCGTTCATCATGCCGCGGAGACACAACAAATTGTTAACATACATATATTTTGTACCATGAAAAATAAAAGATATTCGGGATGAAATTTTTTACTGTTAAATCTGAAATACTGAATCAGCTCAATAAGAATAAGTTTTTTTTGTAGGAAGTATTAGCATACTGATTTCAGTCGTTTGCGTCAAAACAAATATACAAACATATACTTAGTTTTATAATATGTTTTAAAATGTTTCAAATTAATATTTTAGAAATGCAGTAGAAGTAAAACTTCATACGTGTGTTTTTAATAAAATTACTTGTTTAAATCAGGTCCAAAGTCAAGGTTTAGTTTTTTACAAGTTTTATTTTTTCCACATTTATCGGAGCCGTTGAGTTATATAGTTTGAAAATTAGCTCTGAAAATCCAATGGTTTGAAATACGACGTAGCTGCTCCGGCAGTGAATTCTAGTGGCGGGTGAGGAAACTACGTGTGATTAGCGTCCATAAATGTAGTTGAAAACACAATTTGCATATATTTATTTATCACGCTCGGCATGTTTTAAAAAATTCTAAGTTCAATGTATTGTCCGCGGCCGAGTTGCGTATTATGAATGTATTTACAACGTGAGAACACACACAGGTTTTTTTGTTATAGAGGTTAAATGTTACACTAAAAACTTTTTTCTACCTTTTACAAGGAAAATCCTTGGAAACACAGTTTCCAAGTATATCACTTGTGAAACCAGGCAGAGTTTTGTAAAATTTCAAACGGTACAAAGCTCTGCCTTGCAGTTTTCCAAGTGATATCGTTTGCAACTGAACTTGTAAAAGTTCCTTGTAAAAGTGTAAAAAAATTATTTTTCAGTGGAAATATCTCTGGCGAGTTCTGAAAGACTCGCTCACCATTTTAAAATGGAATTTAAATTACTATAATCCATTTATTGAATATATACTTCATTAGGCACATTGAGGATGACATTTTAGTCTGCAACGGAAATGCAATGAAGTGGGCGCGCAACATGGACGGAAGTTTAAGATGATGGGAATTCTAAAACGCATGCGCGTCTCTGCTTTACCCACGGGTTGACGTCATATAGACAGCCGACCACGTGTGATGGAATTAACCTCTACATACTTATTAGCTTACGTGAACATCAGGTAGTACTATAAAGTGTGAGTGTAAGTGTTTGTATCATGGTGCCTATTAAGTTAACTTCATCTACTCAAGAATAGAAAAGAGGAAACATAATATATGTCTCTCTTTGCATTTCAATAGGGAAGATTGATTTGAATCATTTTTTGAACATGCACCATTGCTAGTTTGCACCGTTTGTCGTAGAGAAAACCTGACAAACCATAACATAATCACACAGAACACAACTACACGGAACACAAGCCGAGGTCAAATGCTACTGTGTGTGTCTGTTGACAATAACAGATCGCTGTTCCCGAAACGTCGCAACTGTGTCTGTGGTCGCCCGTGCTGTCGTTGTGTGTCAGAATACATGATCTCATAGCTGGGTTCAATTTGTGTCGTGTATTGTTTGTGTTTTGTCCATATTACCTGTTTTTATCATCGTTGGATTCCTGTGTCTGTCGTTGG
Source organism: Bacillus rossius redtenbacheri (assembly GCF_032445375.1). Lineage (NCBI taxonomy): Eukaryota > Metazoa > Arthropoda > Insecta > Phasmatodea > Bacillidae > Bacillus > Bacillus rossius. The sequence goes on along the minus strand of NC_086330.1, from coordinate 46,087,211 downwards.
TGTGTCCAACGTTGCTGTTTGTGTTTATTTACTGTAATCTCTGCAACTGTCTCGTTGTCAGACTACTGTGTTCGTCAGTACTGTGATAATGTTCTGTTTAATTCCGCCCTTGGAATTCTCTGTGTTAACTTAGAATTCATTATTTGACAAAACAATCCATGCTAAAAACATTTTAAAATACTATTTTTTAAGTTTTTGAGAAATGTATTATTATTAGGGTAAAGGCGGGGCAGACGGACAGCATAAGGATAAAATATTGCAAATCTCGCACAAAAGTAATTGAAACTTTAACATAAATGCACAGTATATGTATTAGACATTGGTATACTTGTATACGAAAATTAATGTCTGTAACTGGAATCTATATCATAGAAAATATTAACAATAATTAGCACTACATTAGTGTCCGTATGCCCCTAGCTATGGGGCAGAAGGACACACTGTGTGGGGCATACAGACAGATCTGATTCCTTTGAAATTTAGTTTGAAATACAATCATTGCATTCAAAATATGGGTCACTTCCATCATCTACAAACTTGACACGGAACCAGGACTTGCACTGCAGGCACTGCACCCAATTCTCATCCTGTTGGTACACTTTTTTGCATGACTGTCAATTATCTTGATGGTTCTGCTGTTTGGACTTCATGGCCTTCTTGCCTTCTCTTTGGGCGCTTAGAAGCTGCAGCCTTTTAATCCTTAAGCTTCTAGGTCAGTAAGATTTGAGATTCGCCAGTTTTTCTTTTCCTTCTCTGTCCATTAGGTGTAGGCCTAATAGGAACTGGGCTCAGCTCTTCGAAACTGTTTCTTCGCGAGGTGGATGTTGACGCCACTCCTCCTTCAGGTGTGAGTGCTGATGATGCAGGTGAAATACATGCTGGTAGCTGATTTAGTGTAATTCCCTCTGCCTCATATTGTGCCTCCACTACGACTTCTTCAGAATGTTGAAGATCATCATTGTCAATGTCAGACTTGTGGGCAGTTCCTGGCAAGAAAACATGTTTAGCCAGCTACTTGGATTGAAAGGAATAATTCCACAGGCCTTGAATCCATTAACAGCATTTCCGACTGTGGCAGCTTTGTTCCACGCTTCAGAAAATATGCCACCAAAAACCACTTTGTTTCATCCTTTACCAGGGTTTCTTCTTAAATGAATTCAGCATTTTCATTGTAATATTTCTTTAAGGGGCCGAAGAGAGACACATCAAGTGGCTGAAGCTTGTGTGTAGTGTGTGGGGGTAAACATAATAAAGTTATCGTTCGCTATCGCTTACTCGATCGTTGGGGGATCCGAGCAGTGAGATCCGTGACCATCAAGGATCAAAATTACTGGTCCTGATGGTTTGGCAACAATAAAGTGGTCTATGAACTGAGAGAACTGCTCCCATTTCATGTAACCATAACAATCTTTGTACCTGGTGGCATTCCAATTTCATAGTTGTCATTGTGTCGTTGTCCTTTCATCACAACAAAAGGAGGTACATAATGGCCAGCTGCAGAAACACAACCCATGACACTCACAGTCTCACCTTCTTCACAATTAGTCTGACTGACAACATCCCTCTTTCCACGCTGTGAGATCACTTTTTTTGGTTTGTAAATTATCTGAAGGCCACTCTCATCACAATGCAAAATGTGATTGTTTCTTCCACAGATCCAGAGAGTCCAGTAACTTTGAAAAGTTGACATAAAATTGAGAAATTCTCTCTTTGGACAGCCCTCTAGCTCTAGCGAATGATAATGCTTCGGATACACGGACACTGAGAGTTTTGTGATGTCCTAAAAAGCCCCTAAGCCATTCCTTTCCTGTCATTTGTGTTTTGTTGTTGAAAGGGTGCTTCAGTCCATTTGAGTGTCGTTGAGTCATGCATCCGACACACGCTTTGGGTAATTCGTGATGCTCCTCGAAAATATATTTCTAAATTAGTTTTTAACATTTTTTTATACTTTTTTAATCTATGCATTGCTGCCAACAAAACGTCTTTGACATATAATGCAAAATTTTAAATTTAAGGAAATATAATTTAACATAATCTTGACTATTATGGTTTTTTAATCGAATTCTATTCGTGACATTATCCATTTATTTACTTAAATGCACGGGAATATGTTTGAGTATATACATATATAGGCATATAACCATTAAGTATTCCCCTAATCACTTTTATACTCCACCCCTTAAGTAAATTTCATTATCACGTATTTTACGCTAAATCAAACAAAGTGTCCGTTTGCCCCCAAACAATTATGTCCGTTTGCCCCCAACGTGTGTAACAACAAATGTAGTACCTTCGAATCCCAACAGATAGCAGGAGCAATCACTATGGCAGACAAGAGACGCGCCAAATACTGCGGGAACATACCTTGCCGCGCTAAACCTTTTCCCGTTCATATTAAAAGCGTAAATCGTTATTTTATAATTGCTCTTATTTATATTATGTAAATAATGACGTATTGTTTCCTTACCTGTAGTTATTTTATGAGCTGTTGTTCAATTACACTTAAAAATACGACAGTTTCAGTATAAACACACGATACCACACACTTCCGCAGTACTTTCAGATTAGCCAGATCAGTGGTACCAACTCAAGCCACTAAAATTTACTCCAGTTTCTTACGATCTGTCCGTTTGCCCCCATGTCCGTCTGCCCCACCTTTACCCTAATAAAATATAAATGTAGGTATTTGTAAAAAATTATACAAAGTCAGTAATAAAAAGCTTATTAAACCATACCAGCCACACGGAGAACATACTAATACCAGCTGATGTATGTAAAATGTTACATGCCTAAATAGTAACATTGATTCCGTGGAAGGGATTTATTCAGAAAATAATTTATAGCTCAAGCGAGCACATGCTGACATTGACGAGACAGTTTAAACAAGAACAAAAATTACATAAAAATTAAGCCACAACCTTTGAGAACACATTGACGCATAGACGAATCCAACGATGAAACAAAACAGTTGAGACTAAACGTAACATTTGGCAACATCTGATATTAGCTTGTTCTCCGAACGTTTGATGTCAATTCTTGAGAGAATCATTCATGTAAGTGTAAAGACTTGTGGAATTGGTTGAATACTAGTAGTAGGCCTATATTTTGGGGGCGCCTGGCACAGGGTCCAGGGTGAGGTGCGAGGTGCCGAGCCACATCTCTGACGTCACGTCTATCTGTGACGTCACGGCGGCCATCTTGGATGGTTGTGACCTTGACCTTTGACCTTGACCTTGATCCCGCCTTTTTTGATGACGTCATTGTGTTCTCGAACATTCCGGCGATGTGTTTTCCGCCATATTGGATGATGACGTCACCATTGCAATTTTCGTTACGGCCGCCATCTTTAACTTTTTTATTTATTATCCGATTGTAATGAAAAAAAATTTAAAATTTATAAAAAATTCACTTAATAAAATTTTAATAAAAAAATATTTAAAAATTGTACTTTTACGACACGGAGCTCGGAGTCCCCGGTTCGAACCCGACGAGTGCAAAAAAAATGGCGACCGATCCTTCCCTCACAGTGGACGCAGGCAGACTGGCCCCCACCACGTTTTACCATTCATATATATCGTCACCTAGTATGACATGTCCGCCATCTTGTCTTCGATGCTGGAAGCCATCATCATTGTATCGTTGGCGAGAGTGCGCCGATGACATGTTAGTTGAATTCTTATCCGCTAGAGTGCAGTAATCATTTATTATTATTGCTGTGACACCCGCCATCTTTAAATTTAGCCGCCATCTTGAAAATCCGTAATTATTTAGCTAGAAATTCGGGAAAAGTTCCAAAATTCATTAAATAAATCACTCATTAATTTACGTATTGATTCGATCGATTCCCGTCCTCGGTTCGATACCCGATCGATGCAATAATGTTTAATCTTATGTAAAAAATAATAATTTCAATAAACCGTGTTCAACATCCATAAAGAGACTCTAAATCCTCTACGACCATCATCCTATCAGACATCAAGACCACCATATTGGAAATCCGTAATTTTAATGCTAGAGATTCGGGAAAAAGTTCAAAATTCATTAACTAAATTTGTAATCTATATAGGGGAAGGGTGGGCAGCCCCGGACACTTAAGTAATTAATGAATTAAAGGTAATTGAAATTTTTTAATTTTTATATTTATGTGTTAATTATTAATACAGATGTATTTTTTAAAGTTTAGCATGTAAACATAGAAATATTATAATTTTTTTTTCTTACAACATGCAAAAATATCAATATTAATATAATGGGATTGACATAGAATAGTCGGGTAGCCCCGGACAAGACATTCGGTCCAATAAAAAACAGTGAAATGCCACATTTTATAAGCAATTATATCCTGAAAATAAACACAGTTAAACACATTTTGATCTGCAGTGATCACAGTGATAAAACGCATCATTTTCATCAACACTAGCACATTCTTCATGGGCCCAACCATTACAGTCCTTGCACTGAATCCAATCCTCCTCAAAATCTTCACCACAAAGAATGCAGGTAGTTTTTACTTTGTCATTTAATCGTGGCAAAGAAAACTTGGCTCTTTTCGTTTGTGGCGCCATCGAAAAACTCTCATTAGGGTTTCTAGCATATTTCGGTGTTGCAGTATTAATATTCTGCTTCGGGGTACGCCTCTTTTTGTTAAATAAATTTTGTTTAATTTCTTCTATCTGGTTTTTATAGGGGTTGGATGTAAGGATCTCACTTCTCTGCGATCTCCGTTTTCTTGCATTCATTCTCTTCTCTGCTGCATTTGGAAGAGGCGACAATTTTTTCAGTGAGATCTGGAAATAAGAACATTTCAATTCCTGTAGCCCACTGGTAGAAGGCTGAGGCTCTTTGCTTGGTTTAGTTACGGCTGGATTCTGGTTTGAATATTGCATGGAATTATTAAAAGAATAATTTTTCTTTGCTGCATTCTCAGTAGGGTGGGAACATTGATCTTCAGTGTTAGAAGGAAACACTTCCGAGTTCAATACGCTTCTGTGACATTCCGTGATGTTCGAGCTTACAGGAGAAAGCTGGTTCTTGTCTGCATTGTGTGGTAAAAGATGAGGGTCATGAACAATGGTTGTAGAGGACTGGTGGTCTAAATGTTCTTGAGAACGAACTGAGATTAGACTTGCGGGGTTTGTAAACAGGTCTTTAGAATGTCCTACACTTCTGCTGAGACTATCGCTCTGTACCTGTGCTGCCATTCGTTGAAGGATCTGGAATGTCTGTCATGACACTTGCTTCAAAATCAAGATCAGTGAACACACCTGGGTTTAAAGGAAAAATTCCTGTGCTAGAAAACCCATTTACCGCCAATTCCAAACGACAAACTCTAGTGTATGCGTTATTCACAATGCCTGCAATGTCATAGTCGTTGATCCTCACAGAAGGATTTTTTCTCATCCAAAGTGCACAAGCCTCAGCGTATGCACCTTTAAAGGGTTTCATAAATGTTCGATCAAGGGGTTGGATCTTGTGAGATGTATGGGGTGGTATGCTTAACATATGAATGTGATTCGCACGAGCAAACATGATAACTTCAAGTTCTCTATGGCTGCAATGTCCATCCACAATTAACAACACTGGATTTTCTTCTGTTGGATGAGTGAAGTGCACAAAGTGATGCAAAAACTGTAGAAATATTGCTCCAGTCATCCAACCGGTTAGATGAGAAACAGCTAAGCTCTCACTTGGTGCATCGATTGTTAGCCGCTCGTTTAAACGACTTCGAGGATAAACAAATACAGGTGGAATAAAAACACCATTAGCGCTCATGCAAAACAATATTGTAATGTTTTTTCTACGTTCTCCGGAAGTCAGTTTTCCAACCTGCCTTTTTCCTTTGACCGATATTACCTTCGAATTTTCATGAACACATGATACGCTACTTTCATCAGCATTAAAAATGCGTGATGGTGGGAAAGCATACTTCTGATATAGAGATTCCAGCTTTTTGAAAAACAGTTCTACTTGAGGTCTGTTAAACCCAACAGCTCTCATAACACTGGTAGATTCCGGCGTTCTCAAGGCTAATTCCGGAAATCTGGACATAAAGGCAGAGTAAAAATCTTTGCCTGCCATTTTAGTAGTTTTATTGAAGCGGTGTGGTAACTTCGAATCTTCAGCTAAATCAAATGCTAATTTGAGGAATTCTTTTCTCTTGAGCGGCATTAAACGGTTGTCCAGGTCTCGGATGTGATCAGCCAGTTGTACCTCAAACTCGTCCGGAAAAGTTTTATTGAACCAAGTTTGGCTTTTAAATTTACTTGCAAACCGCAATTAACGCCCTTTGTTCTGTCATGCAGTGTGCTCTTTGGAATACTGTACCGGTTTGCTGCCTCTCTTACTGTCAACTCTCCAGAAACTACACGGTCCATAGTTACTCTCATGTTATTTTCACCCCAAGAACCTCTATCTGTCTTTTTTTTTCTTTAAACTTTGGCATGTTCCAGTAGCCCTGTAACAGAAAAAATACCCCATAATTTATTTGTTGTTAATTCTCCTATAAACGCATTAGTCGATGTTGTCCGGGGCTACCCATTCTTTATGTGTCCGGGGATACTCGATGCGCAATCATCTACTGAACACTTTAAAAACGAGTAACATTTGATCATGAAGGCTTATCACTATGACACACATATTTAAACATTACACTCTACCTGTATAAGTAATATCAACAGCAAATGCTTACCTATATCCACACTGGTAAAGATTAAAAACTATGTCCGTAACAAGAAACTCACTTGCGAAACACACAGACACTCGTATTACCTACAGAACACTCCACAATGGCCGACCGCTTCGTCACGGCTGTCTACTACGCTGAATGCAAAGGCTCGTAACAGATTGGTACTGCTATCTAGCGGCGTTTAGTCTTACTAGCTTTGTCCGGGGCTACCCGATGTCCGGGGTTACCCACCCTTCCTCTACTGATTGATTAGATCGACTAAGGTCCTTGGTTCGATCCCTGGCCGATACAAAACAACTTTAATATTTTAAAAAAGTACCACTAAAGTGTTAGGTTTGAGAAAATAAAAACACCACAAGTTCTTTTAAAAAAAATTTATTACATAAATTCAATACACTACTACAAGTACAAAAAAAAACACTGAAAAATTACCAAAGCCTTTTGGATTCCTCGATTCAAACAGTCTTCTTATTGTACGGACTAAGCCTTTTACATGACTTTAAATGTCTATCCGATCCGGTCATCACCGCAGCCAGAGACGGACTGAAGTTCATATCACTTATATAGTCTCATTAGCCGGTACAACACATGAGTCAAATCAATAACCATGTTCATTATACGTCTTGGAGCATTTTTTATAATGACGATGTAAGCTATCGAGACGTGAAATTAGTTTATTGCACTTATTGCACTGAAATTGTATTCTATGAACATTATTAGAACAACCGCTTCTTTCATGTCTGCGAGCATTTGAGGTGATAGTAAATGATGCACCACAGTATTTGCACTGATGCGAAGTACGCTCTTCATTAATTGAAGTATTCAATGCTGATGAAACTTCAGCTGATGGTGGAACAGCACATATCGAAGTCTCCTCCAGTGTTGTCAGAGGCGTTGCCAACGGGATCTGCTCCAACATCGTCGGCGCCGACGTCATGGTTCCCGTAGTCGATGGTACATCCTCCATCGAGTACGACGTTAAAGTCGGTAAAGATGCCATCAAAGTCTCAAGAACAGGCAATTACACGACTTATGCACCAGAAGAAACAAACTAGGTGTTCCGTACACCGTCGACGGTAGTAACAAACTGAGCGTCCTGCTGTCTAGGACTCGTTTATATACATTAACCGGTTTGAATAATACGCTAGTCAAATCAAGAACAATTTACTAAAATACTAGAGTCAAAACAACATTAAAAAAATAGAAGCACCATCAACAAAAAAGGAAGCACATTTGGAAGCACCTTCAAAAAAGGAAAAACAATAGGAAGCACCTTCAAAAAAAGGAAAAACAATAGGAAGCACCGACTACGAAAAGGCAGCACTTTTGGAAGCACCGACCACGAAAAGGCAGCACATTTGGAAGCACCGTCATCGAAAAGGCAGCACATTTGGAAGCACCGAAAACGAAAAGGCAGCACATTTGGAAGCACCGACAACGAAAAGGCAGCACATTTGGAAGCACCGACAACGAAAAGGCAGCACATTTGGAAGCACCGACTACGAAAAGGCAGCAAATTTGGCAGCACCAACAACGAAAAGGCAGCACATTTGGAAGCACCGACAACGAAAAGGCAGCACATTTGAAAGCACCGACAACGAAAAGGCAGCACATTTGGAAGCTCCATCAACAAAAAAAAAAGACAAAAAGAAAGCACAAATTACGAGATCTAAGTCTTAGTTAGAAATCATAATACAAGTAATAAAAACATTAAATTCTTATAATTTAAATTATTTATTTTATTGCTTTACATTATACAAATGCAAGTAAAACAAGCCATTATTGTATGTAGCCAGCATTCCTCAGTTCCTTGAGTATGAAGGATATTTCTTTGATGCACGAATAGTTTCCTGCACAAAGCGAACCATGTAGAAGTCTTAGCCGGTCAACCAATATGTTTGGATCTTTCCATGCTGTGTAATCATTCTCTTCTACCACCATCTTCCGTGCACCTTTATAATAAATATTATGATCTCTGGTGTCTTCCGTTTTACCACCAACCTCAGGGTAACTTTCATGTTTGAGATGGTGATCATCACAAGCTTGATCAGATTTATTTAATATATCACGGCGTTTCCACCGTTTCGGCCTCAGGACACCGCCACATTCTTCGATCTTGGCAGCTTTAGGTGCTTCATCATAGTCTAGGTCTTTGTCAACAGCCTCAGAGTCACTGTAATAATCACCGTAGAAGGAATCGTCTTCACCCAATTTACCGTAATAATTCGATGTTGATGATGTTGAAGTGTCTTCAACGTCTTCACGCTTCCTTTTTAGGAGTCCATCATTTTTACAAAGTAGGAAAGATCTACTTGAATTCGGCTGGAATATATTCTCACTTTTCACGTTAAGGATTCTTCCATTGTCTTCATTCTTCCGTAAATCATCAACCTCCTTCAATTTAAGTTCTTTGTCGAGATCGGAAGAGCCAAGAAAATTATTGTCGTAATGCAGATCACTCTTCCTTAGGCTAGTAGATTCATCGTTGTCCTCTAGCTTGTACGCAGGCTTGGCGCTACAAGTTCTGCCATGTCTTTTTAGGCTCTCTCTCCGCGTAAACGACTTGCTACATCGAACACAACTTATCATATTGCGCAGTGGATTTTTAACACAGTCATTCTTCTCGTGTTGTCTTTTATTCTTTCTCAAGATAAACTCTTTACTACAAAACTTACACCTATGTTCTTTCGATACAGCGTCAGATCCCAAATCGGAATTCATATTAGTTACTGAGACTAATGCCAGATACCAATTGAGTGTTTTAAATTAGATCCAATACTTAAATAGAAATTTTTTCATATTTCATCAGCGAGAATTAATATATCACATGCAAAAGTACTTTATGCATGTAGTTCTGCTTTTCAACAAAAGATGTCGCCACATGTTGCTTGCAGGTAAATAATATTTAGTTCTTTTATGCGGGATGCGGGATGCTCACTAACGATCACAAAAGAAGGATGGCTTCGCTAGACTCCAAGGAAAAGGAAGTTCGTCTGGCATGTTGGTGCTCCACAGATGTCTCATGGCGCAATATTAATTTGACTGAGTAATGATATTTTTTAATTCCACCTGATAAAAATATTGCAAGTTTTGATTTAGTAGCAGAAATTATCGAATTAAATGTAACTCCAAATAAAATGACATGTCTCATTAGACAAAAAAAAATCCATGCAGAGAGCGGTTTCTCAGAATAGTCAGAAACACTTGAAGAAACCACAGGAATGATTGCAAGAACACGGGAAAAACCATCAAAATATTGACAAGAATAATCAGGAGCACACGGAGAAAACCATCATAATATTGGCAAGAATAATCAGGAGCACACAGAGAAAACCATCATAATATTGACCAGATTAATCAGAAGTACTCGGAGAAAACCACCACATGTTTTCTTTGATCTCATAAAATTACAGGAAAAATATTTAAAAATAAAAAAAATATAAAAAAAATGCATAAACAGTTTCTGCTAGCTTGTAAACTTATCATTGTTGAGCAAAGATAGAGTTCTTGTACAAGCCAGAAATTTATGCATTTTTTTATTTTTTTTATTTTTTTATAAGTTAATATTTTAGCGAATAAGAATTAAACTAACATGTCATCGGTGCACTCTCGCCAACGATACAATGATGATGGCTTCCAGCATCGAAGACAATATGGCGGACATGTCGTCATACTAGGTGACGATATATATGAATGGTAAAAAGTGGTGGGGGCCAGTCTGCCTGCGTCCACTGTGAGGGAAGTATCGGTCGCTATTATTATTATTTTTTGCACTCGTCGGGTTTGAACCGGGGACTCCGAGCTCCGTGTCGTAAAAGTACAATTTTTAAATATTTTTTACTAAAATTTTATTAAGTGAATTTTTTTATAAATTTTAAATTTTTTTTCCATTACAATCGGATAATAAATAAAAAAGTTAAAGATGGCGGCCGTAACGAAAATTGCAACAATGACGTCATCATCCATTATGGCGGAAAACACATCGCCGGAATGTTCGAGAACACAATGACTTCATCCAAAATGGTGTATCCAAGATGGCGGATCCAAAATGGCCGCCGGGGTCAAGGTCAAGGTCAACGGTCAAGGTCACAACCATCCAAGATGGCCGCCGTGACGTCACAGATAGACGTGACGTCAGAGATGTGGCTCGGCACCTCGCACCTCACCCTGGACCCTGTGCCAGGCGCCCCCAAAATATACTACTAATGCTTTAGAAACGGCCAGTATTTTGCTAATTAAATTATTTGTAATGTCTTAATACTAGAGACCGGAGAATTTTTCGAATTCATTTTGCAATAAGTTGAAATTCGACTACCTACTCATATATTGTTGCTGCTTCTAATATTCGCTGACCATTAATCTAGGGGACTCTGGGCCTATAAAAAATCTTCAACCAAAGGAGTATCGAAAAACACAAGTTACTCAGTTGAGACGTCTCACGGTTCAGAAGCCAATGAAAATGTTACATTTGCCCGAGGGAGTCTATCCTAGAGGTCATTGAACCCACGAATTTTTCCGGTCCGTACTTAATTCTGGCAAAAACCCCCTCTCTCTCTCTCTCTCTCTGTCTCGTTGCTGATGTGTACAAGTATTATAAGCTAAGACCTGTTGGCGTGAACTTCCTTGGTGTGTTTACGTAAACCACAGAAACTCACAATGCAAAACCCCTCCCCCAGATACCTTTGTCTAGGTAATTAAGTGCTGCGTATCTCGGCGCAGGATCAGAAACGAATTCGGTGTTTTCCGGCTGAGCGACCCGGCAAAGACGAAACGCTCGCGTTTCGAAAGGGGCTTGGGCGTTGAATTGGTGGAGGGGGGGTGGTTGTTGTGGAAGGGGAAAGGGTGGTGGGGGGTGGAAGCTCGCAGTGGTGTAGTTAGCATGATTCCACACGTCAAAAGCAATTACTGGGGCCCGACCGCTCCCCAGTCCTGCACTAACACACGCGCACACACACGCGTGCGTACGCGGGTTCAGCGAAGCGGAAATACGTGCGAGTTGTCTCTTGCCGCAGGTCATTGTAGGGGTTTGTGGAGTCTGCAGTGAATCAAGGTGCCTTAGGAGCCTTAGTGCACAGTCGGGTGCACTTGGGGCCAGGGGCGCAAATATGTAGGATTCTAAAGGGGGGGGGGGGAATTTCCAAGAGAATAGGAGGGGAAGAAGTTAGTTTTGCACGTGAGGTTAACCGACACGTCATCTCTGGTTACGGTGCTAGTGTGTTGTACACTTCCCCATATTTTGGTCTAATACACTTTTAATAAGCAGAAAACTTTAAAATATGCATACAGAAAGTTTTCCATAAGACATAGTTTTGACATCAAACCCGTTTCACATTCTCTCGCTTTTGCAACTGCAGGAAGCCCTTCCCCCCTTCAGTGAGAGGCTTCTTAATTTCAGAGGGGCCGAGGTCCTTGAACCCCCCCCCCCCCCCCCCCACCCCTCCCACTCCCCTTCACAAAGATACGCGGACATGTTTGGGACACGCCTTTAATTTCCCCGGGCTGATATAGTTGGAGAAGGTGATTATAAGCTGACTTGGGAATCTCACGTGTTTAGTTAACGTCAGTTTAACTTTACAGTTAAACAGTTACTACTCTTTAAATCGTTACCATAGAAAGACTTGCGGAAATTTCTATCTAGCTTTTTTTTTTTTTTTTGGTTCAGTGGCTCCTAGACCCAAAATCATTGGTAACACAAAAGTTATATATTTATATACTGTATAAAAAATCTTTTTATGGACATGATTACCACCGAAATTTTTCACGACTTACTTCCAGGCTGATAAGTTTACAGAAATTCTAGAAATGGAAATCTCAGTAAAGTACGTTATGGGCGAAATCTGACCAATATAACTCTCTGCGGCACACTTAATAGGAAAAATATTACGTCTTTTAAGGTTAAAAGACTTCCTAATATTTAAAAAAAAGTTTAAAATATGTCCCTGTCAACAACAACCAATATTATCACAAGAGGTTACTAGGCATTAAAAGGATAAAAACTCATTACACATTTTGCACAGTTCAAATCCGTTCAGTGTTATTGCAAACCTTCTTAATATTATATGAAAATTTTGTCTTTAAAATTATTTCTGTTTGGCGAACCCTTCATACAAGGGTGGACATTTGGTTGTAATTGACCTGTGACTGTAGGCAAAGCCGTAAAAGATCTATATTTATATATTTATGTTGAAACATCTCGTCTTGTATGCGCGGTATTACAAAACGATACAAATCAGTAATATTGGGTAGTAAAGGTACATTTAAAGAGTTGTGGCTTTTCCGTAAAAATAATTATAAAATTCCGAAAGTGATTTTTTCCCATAAGAGATGTATGTACCCTTAAAACAGAGTTTGGAATTTCCTACTCGAGTGTAAGAAAATGCCTTTTAAAAGTTAAGTATCTGCAGTTACGATGCCACCGTTATATTTTGCTTTAATAGAGCAACCGGGAATGTTATCCAAGACACTGTGGTCGCAACCCTAGTGTTTACTTCATACTAGCTGCAACTTGATCCTGTTCTCCAGAGATTCTAAGGAATACAGCGTAGCCGAGACTGTTTCTAAAATACTGGGATTTTTAATATCAGTACGTTACTGCTGGAGCCTAAACTGTATCGTATATAAACCCTATGATGCTTTTTTTTGCCTCCAGTTTTTTAAAAATAATTTTGTGTTATTGTAGTCTGTGAAATATAAAAAGTTATTCACATAAATTGGTTTAAATAATTATATTTTGAATGCGGTTTATTGTATAACAAGCTTATTCTGCCGACGAGGCAGTATCGTAAAAATTGGGCATAAGCATTCCACAAACTCTAACCGGGTTCGTTTCCCGGTTGATTTAAAAAAACAGTTTTTTAGTGTTAAATATAGTGTACGATGCCTTCTGCCAGTGGGTTTTTCATTTTATGATATCCCCCATCCCACGAAACCTACATGAATTCCATCGCTAGTACGTTCACCCGCTTCACTTCTGCCTTGTATGTCCTCAGTGGCCGTGTTAGCTATGGCGGGTTCTATCGTAAACATATTTTGCGTGACTCTAACGTACTAGTGATCAGGACTCTAAAATAATCTTGGCGGTCCTGTCGCTCAAAGCCTTCGTGCATCAGGTTGTGGAGATTTACTCCACAAACAAACAATCACCACGTCATTTATTTCTAATGATCTCGATGTCAAAGAAACACGAAGCTGCAAAATTTTCTAATAAAAATGGAACCTTCGTAAAACCATTCTATATACCCTGTAAAATATGTTTGTACCTACTGTTTACAAGTAAAATCCTTGGAAACACATTTTCCAACGATATCACTTCTAAAACTACCAGGCAGAGCTTTGTAAAACTGCAAATGGTACAAAGCTCTGCCTTGCAAGTTTACAAGTGACATCGTAGGCAACTGAGTTTCCAAGGACTATCATTGTGAAATTACAAAAAAAAAAAAAAAGAACAGTGATTTTAAAGTTAAAAAAAACACGTGGATTTATGAATCATTGTCAGTACATGTCATACTGTGCCATATTGCAACACCCAAGCCTGAAAACAGTAACTAAGAATTTCGATTTCTGTTAATGTACACTGGCACACAGAAAAATAAATCTGTAACTTTCCAAAAGATTCCTTTGGAAACCATTTGCTAAGAAATATTAATACTACAAGAAATATATTTTAACTTTGTACAACACGTGACTATGGTTATTTTTGCGTATATGAAATACGTTTTTTTGAGATAATTCTTTGTATTTCTTACGAAAATTGACGCAAACTTTATATTGTAATTGATGTATTATTCAAACATGATTTTATAAACCATGAAAAAAGTTTATCTAAAAGTAAATAATGTATTTATTTATGAAATTATTTGGTTTGATTGCGCTTATTTAATGTACGCAGTTAATACTGGAAATTTAACCTTAACTATTGGAGGTACTAGAACAACACAAAGCACAAATGTCCGGGTAATATTCCGAACCCTGTTACAGTAGTTTTTATGTAAATATGCAAATTTTCAAACATCTGTAATTTTATATGTATATTTTTGTTCCATTTACAAAAATAACGATTTACAATTCACTACCATAAAGCACAGTGACGAAATGTTTTGATGAGTTACGCAAGCATGCAACGAGCTGGAAAAAAAGAGTCTTTGAGAGCCAGAGTCCGCGCGGCGAAGCACGCACGGCCATCCGACGCACGCAACGCGCCGCGACTTCAGATCACTTGACTGAGCGAGCGCGGTCTGTCCGCCTGGGTTCAAGCAGTTCCGCCGCATTTGACCGCGTTTCCCGTCGAACTGCTTCAAACTCCCCCTCCTCCCGTTGAGTTGGCAGCACATCCCTCCCCCCTTTCATTCACCAAGCGCGATTCAAACTCAATTAACCTGGAAACTGCGCGCAAGACGCGCGGTCCTTTGTGACTGTGCGGGTCCCGGGGGCGTCCCTTTTCCCTCGGCTAGTCAAGACGGTAGTCGCTCTGCCTTCCCCCTTCTTCCCGACGGCGTCGCAACTCTTCGCAAGATGCGTCGCGTCGGTGAGTCAGCCTTCAAGTCGCCCCGAGGGCAGGACCGGGAGGAGGCCGCGAGCCGTTCCTCGCAGTGAACGCGGTGACCCTCAAACCATCGCGCGAAGTACCGTTCCGTTACCGCACTGCTCACGCAGACGTTTGAAGTACACTTTCTTTGCAAGCTTACCTCAAAAAAAAAAAAAAGCTTTCGTACATTCTTTGAGTGATTCTTGTCACGGGAAAGAGTAATTTAAAATGTTTTTTTTTTTTTTTTTTTTTTTGGGCGTATGCTATTGGTTCAAAAGAAAACTGTAAAATCACCAAATAAGTGTACAATAAATAGACGCATACAGGAACTCATGCAATCCAATTCAAACCATCCAAAATTAACCAAATCTGGCATTATTCACAGTCTAATCAACCGAGCTGAAATAATTTTCTTTAGTCATAAATCAGTTGCTGATGAACAAAATCACCTTAACGATGAAAATTTAGCAATTGCCAAACCAAATGGCATCATAAAATAACACTTAAAAATCTAAAAATCTCCTGAAAATCCGAGTGGTACATTGGTTAGTCCATATGTCCGTAGTTTCTCTGGAAAAAAAATATATTAAGACTATTGGGAAACAAACACTGACTAAGAAAAGTTTCCAAATCATATTCCACAATTTAAAAAATAAAAATAAAAAACAGCAATGACGTTTAATCAAAAAACTTTAAATCATGTTTGATGACACCTAGTTTCGATTGTGAAACGAACTTTCATAACAGCTTGCATGCTGTATACTTTGGATAAGGCTTGCCAAGATAGTTGACCACGTGGCAACTTTTTTTTTTTTAGTTGGATGTAAGCTTGATTCTATCTCGCAGGCCTGATGTTTGCAGGCTTGCTGAATGCTTGTTCTTCTGACACGGAAGAGACAATCCCGATCCAATTAAACTTGAACAATGCGTCTTTCCAAGATTGTTTTCAATGAGAAATAGTCTGTCCAACGGTGTTCACAACTTTAGAATTTTTCTCTTGTTTCGTGTTTAATTTAATGTATTTCAGTACTTTCCAGTGACGTGTAAACAGCTAACCTCGGTAACAAACAAATTCGTATGTTCTCATGTTGCAAATAAAATTATAACACGAAACTCGAACACGAAATTTAAAGTGGAATTCTTTAAAATAATACCAAGCGTTATGAATATACGCAAAATGTGTATTCAACTGAATTTCTTGACGCGAATCACACGTATTTTCTGCACCCGCCGCCATATATCGCTACCGGAGCAGCTATGTCGACTATAGAATCATTCGTTTTTCAGAGCGAAAGGTTAAACTATACAATAAATCGATTCAAATAAAAGCGAAAGAAAGGTTTGAAAAAAATTCAAAACCCCCATTTTCTATACAAAATTTAAAATACTCTATTTTATGTATGTTATAATATTTTTTTTTATTTTAACAACATACATATTCTCTGTGACTTTTTTTACACTAATGTTTTATATATGCAATCGATAGTTTTTGACGAGAGCTGACGATTGAAACTCAAACGAACGTCGTAGCTTCTCCGAGTCAAAATTTATACTAAATGGAAATCTCGAAACGCAGCAAAATAGCCTCAAAATGGCGGCGCTTCCCCCTCAACCGCGCGCGATGCGTCACAGTCCTAACTTAGCATAACGAATTCTTTGATCCTTTACTTATCCAGTGGTGTAATTAAATTTTGGATTGAAATGATAGATATGTAGCAGCGGCAACACCAAACTGTATCACACGATTTTGTTATCATTGGTTTTTTTTAATTGCCTCCCACTATGGAAGCATATTTAAAAATTTATTCACGTAAAATAAAATTTTTTAATTCAACATGGCCGGTGAGAATGTTCAAACACGAACTCGCGACTGAAGCGAGCGGATAGCAGTACTTTCTATCTCCCGCCCTCGCATCTTCAACCACCACAGCTCGACCGTCCGACGACTGCTCTTCCGCTTTTCTTTATTCCTTCTCCTCGTGTCCCGTTTTCCCTCTCTTAACCCCTCCCCTCCCCCTCTTTTAGGGGTTGATGGATGGCCCTCCGCGGGACAGACGGAGCCTCTTCGCCGCGAGTCGCAGTCGGCGAGCAGCAGAGGTGGTGTTTTGGGTTGAGGGGAAGGGAGGGGTGAAGAACAAAACACTTTTAATTAAATTGCGTAATTGTTTCGAGCCACTCTTCTCGTCGCGGGGACAGGCTTGCGCTCTTGGAGTTCCCTACACCCCTGCTCCACCCCTGACCCACCCCTGTGTCCAACAATTAAAGCCTCCGAAAAAAAAAATATATATATATATGTGTGCCACGGGTAATGCTGTAAGAAGAAGTAACCACGGGTTTACCCTGGTCAACTTAGCATTATCCAAGTTTGTTGGGTGAATTTAGAATAACAACTGAAATAAAATTGAATTCGACGTTTGCCCGCGTGCACCCGTGTCTACCCAACGCTAAATGGGTAATGTTAGGTGAAGCATCGTTTTTTTTTTAGTACGTTAGGTTAGATTTAATTAGGTTAGGTATTCAAGGTATCAATGGAACTAAAGTTAACAGTTTTTTGGTTTTTATAACATTGTCCAGTCAGCATTGGTTAGACCTAGTTTGTACGCGGGCAAACGCCGAATTCAAATTTATTTCAGTTATTACCTTTTCGAACTTAACCCAACAAACTCAGGCGATGATAAATTAACACGGGTAACCCAAGGTAACTTTTTTTTTATAGAAATACCAGTAAACTCATACATCCACTACCCCTGAAACCTGAGTGTCGGGTTGACAAGAAATAAATCTGCAAATAACCCGTTCTCATGGCCATGCAAATTTGTGCGAAAAGTTCAGATTGCTCATCAGACTGCAATAAGGTATACCCTCACCAGCTGTTTCTTCCTCGTGATTGGCGGCCGTCTGCAAGTGAAGCTGCTTCCTCATTTGCTCGGGCCACTCAGGACACGCTTGCTTCCGCACTTGAATGGTTGTGATTCGTATTGTCGATTGGCAGACACATCTGTAGGCCTACCTTAAAAGGAACTCAACCAACCAAATACAAAATATTTTTGACGTGATAACGTCTTATAAATCTATGAACGCCGGCTGCACGCACGAAAAAGCATGACTCATTGTCACGTTCCGCCTGAGCCGAGCTTGCAAGAACCGGCCACCCACCGTGCAAGAAAATCTTCTATTATATCAAACAGGTTAAGGCGGGCCTTTTAACTAATTGTTCGTGGTTATATTTAAACAAATTATTTAAATTAAATTTGCAAAAACTGTTAATAATATATGAAAATTAAAAACTATGCAATTTTTCAACAATGTTTTCTTATGACGTTATCATGTAAAATTATCGTCCGTAAACCGACTTTACAGACAACCACCCTTTTTTTTTTTTTTTTTTGCATTTTTAAGTATATAGGAATAACAATGAAGCATATTTGCAGATTAAAATGTAAATAGTAATGTTGTAGCGTAAGAAAGCGAGACATTATGACCACCATTTCATAGTTTGTTGTACAAGCAATTGATTGGTGCCTATACAGTCTCGCTAGACCTATCCACAAAATTTCTATTTACGTTTGACCCTGCAAATACACTTCATGTTTTCCCCCCTATATTTTTAAAAATGTTATATATATATATATATATATATATATATATATATATATATATATATATATATATATATATATTAAACATAATTTTTAATGTGCTTATTTTCTCAAAATGAAATTTACACATCTTAAAATACTAAAAATAAATTGATACTTAATTCAACAAAAAAATTTTTGTTTACAACATGGTTGATACTAAAAAATGTAAGTTTTTATAATAAGTATCGCAAATTTAAAAAAATTGTATCTTGAAAACTAAATGTCGTATCGCAATGTTTTTTAAATAGATATATGTAACATGATCTGCAATATTCACAAAATATTCATGAAAAGATTACTAAAAAATTAAAAAAAAACTAAGGTAATTTTATTTAAAATAAGCCCGTGATCTTAAAAATTTTTAGTAAAGTAAAGTAAAATTCACAATCAGGTGAGAGTTCCGTAAACTGTTTACGAATATTAGCTATTATTCGCATTGGGGGAGCCTGTCACTTTATGTGTGTGCATTCGGAGTTTTTTTTATTTAATTATTTCCATAGTAAATATTTTGTGTTATATTGAAAAGTTTAATTAATCTCTACAAATTATTGGTACGCTGAGTACTGAGATAATATTTACTCAGATTAGCAAGCAGTTGAGTCAATGTCATTAAATATAATTACATAAGTAGATATGTCTTTAAAATCATGTGATCTATAAAATCTTTATTTTTTTTTTTGGTAGTAATTAGATCCTTTTCAGCCCGAATCGTCTTCAAGCCGATCAGTCGGCTGGAGATACGAGAAACCGAAAATCCTAAAAATATCTCTGGACGTGATTCGTATGTAAAACGCGGTGAAAGAAGCTGTAATCATTTTGAAGAATTCCCCCAATTTTCGGGCACGGTAGGTGTGTTTGAGAAGCTATAAGGTGGGAGTGAGTGGAATCCCTTCCCAATCGCCCGTCGCCGAACGAAGCTGTTTTTTCCCATCGCGATGTTGCACGCGATGTGAGGGTGGAGGGGGAAGGGGGAAGGGAAGGAATATATAATGTTTTTTTTTTCCTTTCGACGGTTGGTACCCGTGTGAGCCGCGAGACGGGAGATGACGGTGATTACCAGCGTCCCAGTCACGATGGCGAATTCCAAACATGGGTGCCTGGCGTCTTGCATTTATCGTCCTCGTGTCGAAGAAGCCGGCCAGAAACGATGTATTTAGGTACAGTCTCATACGCCAAGTTTAACATCTTAGCTCTAGATATACGGAATTTGGTAGGAGTAATTTCGTGAATGGAACTAAAGTCGCACGAAACGGAAATGTGTAACCACGCTGCTGCCATCTATGGCGCGGATGGCGCGTACCAAAGTTCACAAAGCCCAAAGAATATTTTATAGTATCCACTGTTTAATGAATTTTAAAATAGGCGATATTTTTTATAAAATTCCTTGTCGGATATCAGGTCCAAAGCCGGACAGTTTAGTATTTTTTTTAAAATCTTTTTCGCTTTTATTGGAGCAGTTTCATTATAAAGTTTTAAATATCGGTCTGCTAATAAAATTATTCGGTAGTCAACATAGCTACTCCGGAAGCGAATTCTAAATGTGGGTGCGTAAAATAACTACTTGTGATTCGCGTTCAAAAATATACACACGATTTGTGTTTATAATTATAACGCTCGTCATTAATTATAAAAATTCTACGTTAAATTTTGTGTCCGAGTTTCGTGTTATAAGCGTATTTGCAACAGAGAACACATGAATTTTCTTATTATCGGGGATTAATGTAACGCATTTTCGGCGAGTACTGAAAGATTCGCTTACATGTTTATTTTTTATTTTATTTTATAATAATTATTAATTTTTAAGGGCCTTTACTTAAATCGAAACGATAACTCCTATGCATTTGTTTTACTATCGCCGATATTTTCAACAGACATAATCAAAGTGTAATATAATGGGTGTAAAAAGTCGCACATTGTTCGTAATTATTATCACTAGCTGACTATTACAACATTTGGTAAATTACGCTTAGTGAACACCTATTTAAATATATAGTGACAAAACGTCAGATACAACATTGAATAAGGTACGCATACACACTACATCTCTATTTTTCTGTAATCGTCTATTTCTCTATTTCTCTATGTATATCTCTATATCTCTATCTACATAAATAACTACCACAATCTCCCTTCGTTTCTCTGCGGATATCTCCTTGTTTACATATATGTCCCTTAATATTTCCCTATCTCTCTCCTCTATACATCAATATTCATATATATAATATATATATGTACTCTACATAACTATATCGATATATCTACACATATTGCTCTATAGCAATGAAACTATTAAATACCTATGTTTTATGTATTTATATAATTATCTATATTTTTTACCTGTCCCAAGTGTCACTTGGTTTCATAAAAAAAAAAATACGCGCGTTTTCGAATGCAACGTTATGTAAAAATTTCAAAATAATTCGGTGAAGAAGCTTCGGAGATTTAAGATTCTGAACGAACAACAAACATTTATACACACACACACACACACACACAGGCATATATATATACATATACATATATATATATAGTGTCGAAAAATCATCTCTGTGATTGTGCAGCTCTGCTCGAAATCAGTAAGAAAATGCTTGTTCCCGGTATAGGCTATATAAGTGTGCGCACACTCCGGGTTCCTCCGGGAGCGGGAGACGGGAGGCTCAGAGGCTAGAGGACTCGAACCAACTCCTCCTCTCCCGCGGGCTAGCCGTACCGGGGCTCAAAGGTTCGGCGGCGTGCCCGGCGGCGGACCGACCAACTCCGTGAAAGACTTTGAGAGCTCGTGAGTTGGCGCCAGTCTAAGGTGAAATCTTTGGACCACCCGTCCCTCTCCCCTCCTCATCTCTCCCAACAGAAGTCGTATACAGCGTCTTAGCCCGCGACTGTAATTGGGTTCATGTAGAGCCGGGAGGGGGGGAGCAGGGGTGGTTGCAAACCCGGGTTAGGAGTTGCGAGGCACCAGGGTCTCATTTACGCGCCTCTCCTTTACTTCCCCCTTCCATCTCGCGAACCCCGCCCCTCCGATCGCCCTTCCTCCTCTTGACTAGCACGCCCGCTACTCCGTCAGACACACCCCCCCCCCTTCTGTTCCCTCACCGAACCTGTCTTTGTGCGCCCTCCCGGGCAATTAATCCAATAATTGAACTTGTCTCCTTCGGCCGGCCTCGGGGCAGGCGCGAAGGGAAAAGACAAACGACAAGAGTGGGTTCGCTTGCTTTCCGCTCGTCGCGTACAGTCGCGCGCGAAAAAAAAAATTAAAAGGTGCCGTCCTGTCCCGGTGGCTAAGGTCGGATCAACGAACCGGGGAATGCGGTCCGTTGGAACCATGTAACTTAATCTTAAAAGTCGGTTGCGTTAATTTCATACTCAGTTTTTTTTTTAATATCCTCCCCATTTAGTTCCTCTTTGGTCCAGTGTTGGCCATTAACGAACTCGACCGAGATTTCAGGTTCCACTCTATGTAGAAGTAGTTTTCCAAAATGTTGACAGTTATAAAAGAGTTCACGGAAAGTTATATCAAGATACAGCAATGATTTTGGGGTCCAGGGATCATGAAACGTAAAACTTGGAGAACAATTTTTGGAAGTCGTAAAAAAATTAACCTGCATTAGATAGGTAATTTACCTATAGAAAAAATACGTTTACATAGAATTAGAATGGATTTGATTAGAAAAGTTGATTAAAATAAAATAAATTATAGGGATTGAATGAACACTATGTTAACGAACCTGTTGCAGGAATCTCTCACTTAGAATCTTTAATTCACTGAAATATCAGTGCCAATAACTACCGATAGAGCAATATACCTAATATTAATCCACGGGAATAAACTGTTGAGCAGTTTAAACAGATCTGAGATTAATTTCCACATTTATTTAAGTAGTTCCCACTGTAAGAAATCTAGGGGGTACAAAACATAAAAGCAATATCAGAAATTTGTAATTCATAAAAATAATCATTGTAACAATTGTAACGTTACACAATTCATAACACATTTTTAATTTGATTTTTCTTTAGTATCTACGTAAATAAATAAGTATAACAGACTAGATCAAAATTATATTTGGGGTATTTTCAGGGAGAAAATGCCAAATGTATACCTTATATTTTGCCAAACGGATTCCCCTTAAATGGTTGATATTCTGAAACAGAATATTTAAGAAAATAACTGATCGGCTGCGCAGATGTGGTCTTCAAAGAGCCCGATTCAAGTTCCAGTTATTTGTATTAAGTGATAAATGGCAGGGCTATTACTGTTTTTTTTTTGTGCTAACAAAATGAAAGTGGTTTAACAACTGAATAAACAAGGAACTCGACAATGTTCCAGGATACGTAAAATAGTGATGAAAAACCCCGGACCCAATAAATAAATGTTATTTGACGATAAAAAACGCAATTAAGTCAAATCCACCTTGACATGTGGAGTGAAATATTGCGGCTTATATCAATTAAATAATTTTATAGCCTTCTCTGAATATATTTCTTCTATATCAAACAGGAAAAAAAACGTTGTTTGCTGGAAACCACTATGTACAAAAAGATGAAACATTTTTGTTGAAATTTATAAAAATACGATAAAGACATAAACACGCTGCTTTAAATTACAATTATAATCGTAAATTTTAAATACAAGTTGTAAATAGTAGAGTCATATCGTCCGTAATGCCATCGTTTTAAACAATAAATTACTAATAATGGCGTACTTCCTACATCAACGATAAATTTTATCCACCATTCTCCCACTGGAACACAGTGTAAAAAATAGTGATCTGAAGTTGATAAAAACTGATTGAAAACCATATCAATAGTATAAGAAAGTGCTGTTTATTAAATAAAAAGTGTCTAGGGATAATTTTCATTAATAAATAGTCGAAGAAATTCGGTTTGTTTATTTATTTATTTTGGAATCATTATACAGATGCTTGTGAACCGTAACGTTACACACGATTTTCGGATGTGAAACTAATTTAGTTGCTACTAAAATAAAGAATGATTTTAAACCTTCATTATTTACTTAAATGGAAAACTATGCCATGCTCAGAGAACCGATCAGGTTTATGTATTTAGGCAAACCGGAACCCCTAAATTTAGTTTTTGAAAATATTTCTGCACGAAAATTTGCATGAATGAATTTATTTTACACTGTCTGGCGTACGCACAGTTAAAATGTAAGCTATTTTAGGTAGTTCAATAAATTAATGCATTATTAAAAATTGTAAATTTTGAGTTAACGGAACCTGAAAGGTTTTTAAGCTTTTTAAAAAAATTGAAATATAATGAATCCAAATGGGATGATTTATGTTTCCTGTGACAAGAATACAGTCACGCGTAATCAGCTAGCTGTAGAAGTTTTCGTTAAAGCATGATGGAAATATATATATATATATATATATATATATAAACGTGTAAACACCAATAAACAAATCGGGATACACATTTTCTATCAAGCAGTCATTTTCGCTGCAAATTAAATCAAAACTTTGGTACCTACATGTGCAGAATTCGGTCATCGCAGTAAACGGCAGGAATTTACTGATTGCACTTGAGAAAGTTTTCCCAGCCTTGAAGGTATATTGTACGACAAAAATTAAGCTGAATTACTACTTGAAGAAACTCGGAGGTGAAAAATTCAAGAGATTTAAAAGGATTGTTCCACATGAAATATTTTCTGCACTCTATTCAAGAAAGTGGGGACCTCCCAACTCAGAATGTTTCTGAAAAATTACATATTGTTTATTTTTTTTCCTTGAGCGTTCCATACACTGTTAGAATATTGGCAGTTTTAAAAAAAGATGTAAGTGTACTTACATACGCGCCGTTAGATGTTATACATACTTGGCGTACTAAAAAACTAACTTAATTTTGCATGCAAAGTATTAATATAAATAAACAATTTAATGACTGGAGCGATATAAATAATGTTCGTAAAGTATAAATTCAATCAATTAAAAAATTAAATGAATACTCATTTTCCAATATTAATAAAGGCAAATACGTGTATTAAATTATTTAATTTAGTAAAATAATCAAGATAAATAATGACCTCGACCTTTACCCCGACATTCATTCTGGACGACCTTGAATCCGGCCGGGGTCTTTAATTACACCATTTTGTGTTATAGAACTCTAAACTTTTTTTAACTTTCCACCATCTTGAATTCCACCAATTTGAATTCTGATGTCATGACAGCAATTTTAAATTCTGATGTTTGTTCCGAGGGTAAGCGAGCATTAACTCTGCCTCATGCATGTAATGGCAATGTTCCATTACCTACCAGTGTTTCTATGACCCTTATAAACATACTAAATATATATTTTTTATACAAAATACATTGGAAGCGATGTGATTCGAACCTTGACAGCTTGGACCATTAGTATGGAAAAAAATTACGACTTCGACTACACGGCCATCGAGACATACCTATGCCATACTGAGAACTAAATAAGGTATTTTTTCTTTCTTTAATACGAAAGAATAATTGCAACACATGTTGGAGGCCGAGCCGCAATCTTTGTATTCAATCATTGCCACCAGGAGCACAAGTGTCACCTAGTGCACAAATCGTCTGCTAGAGGGAGCTACGTCGGACGATTCAACCGACGATCATTTCGAGCAAAAAGCCGAAGTGGTGCACGTGCGGTGTACGCCGACGTCGGATGTAAATCAGGGCGAACTACGATGGTTCGAATGTTCTTGACGAACTCGTCAGTAGGCTATACCTCTTTTCGTCCGAACACGCATCCACTGGAAAACTTAGCAACGGGCTTACCGTCTGGACGAGCTGCCGCACCGTTTGCACGTTGTTTAGAAGGGCGAGGGGGGGGGGGGGAAGATGTGCGAATCGTCCGGGAACCTGACTTTGCGACACGTGCAGCAGCCGAGTCGTAAAAAATGCGCCCACTCCGTCGCTGCCCGAAAAAAAGAGAACCCTTTCTCCGAGCGACTCTCTCGCCAACCGGCTTGGAGCACGTGCGCCTCCAAGCGAGAGCTGCGAATATACATGCATACATCACCCTTCGAATGTTTATCACCATTACGAAATTCGCACATAACGTTCCTGTCCTTGGACACTCGGTGCAATCTTTAAGTACTTTTATTTCCCCTACCATGCTTTTCATAAAAAATAACTTTCCTAAATTTAAATTATCGAAATATTTTTATAAGGTTACAAAAAAATGAAATATTTACAGGACTTTAAAAAACAGAATTTTGGTGCATTTTGTGATGCGGAAAAATATGTGGACACAATAAATTATCTGGTGTATTAGTGCTATGTATATTTTAATTACCTCTTGGTATTCATTTAAAGAAAAAATGAAAACAAATAAGCAAAATTTCAATACATATTTTAAAAAATGTAGTTATTAGCTTTTGAAGAAAAATCAACCTTGAATCTGCCCATATTGTAATATTTATATATTTTTTTCATTCAAAAAGAACTAGTGATATTAGGTTTGTTGCACTTTCTTAAGCAGGAAGTAAACTAGAGAACACTGAAAATCCCATCTTACTGTAATAGTTTGTATGGAAATAATTATATTTATATATATAAAAATTTTGGTAAATTTAAGGCAAATATTTGATAAAATGTTGATTTCGAAATTATTTTTAAAAAGCTGTGCGTGATTTTTTGTTTCAATTTTTTTCTTTAAACTAAGTATCAATATGTAACTAAAAATTATACGCAACTTTAAGATATCAGAAAATATTTCGAGTTAACATATTTTTCCACATAATGATATGCGTCTAAATTCTACTTATCTAAAACCAGTAAAATGTCATAAATTGTAAACTAAAATCGATTTCAATAATTTAAAATGTATAAAAAATATTTTGATGAAAATAATGGTGGGAAATATGTATATTGCTAAAGATTACGCCAAAAGTTTTGTTTACGAATTTCACAATGGTCCTTAACTTTTGACTGGTACTGTACACTCGCTGCCGGCCTTCCGAATTCTCGTCACTACAGCGAGGTTAACAGATGTATCTGGCTCCTTATTACTTAGGAAAAGTGTTAGTATTAGTGTTTGGTAAGTTTTGGCCCAATGCATTTCTTATGGAAACATGTGGCTTCAGACCTTCTATTCGAAGCTTGAAAATTTCCAGTTCCCCCCCCCCCCCCCCCATCGCCCCCCCCCCCCCCCGAATTTGGCTTGCAATTGAAACAAATCCGTTTAAATTGCTAATAATTTCCCATTTTCGAGGGGAAAAAATCCCGTTTTGAGGGAATATTTCCGATTAAAAAAATCTAAGCACTTGAAATTTCCCAAAGAGGCTTTGTTTGCCTCAAGAAGACTTAGTATTCAGTATTTTTAAACAGGCTCTGTATTCTCCCTTGACACTGAATACCCGAGAAGTATGAAAATGACTTAATATTATAAAATACTAGCTGCCCGACCCGGCTACGCACGGCTATACTAATGGAAAACAAATTAAGCCACATCTCTCATTTACAGTAATGGTAAATAAATAAAAAAATTAAGTGAAAATTTATTTTAATGCTGTATAATGTACCGGAGAGAAAATGAATAGCACCGATGGTTTCCCAACACGTGCACGCAACGTACAACAGATGTACCCGTACTTCGCTACGGCAGTCTACAGGCATATCACTCTTGCGCCGCTCATTATACATGCCCCTCCTTGTGGGTACGCCACTGCCGCGCGATGCCCGTTGCCATGGAGACGCAGAAGGCATGAACAATGCAAAATTCTGTTCTCATGCAGACAAAGTACCCACTGTTGCCTGGTTTTAACCACCCATGGGATCTATTTTTCGGAAAATGTCATCCTGCGTAACATAAGGAACATTACTGTGAAGTTTCAAGTCTGTAAAATATATATACTTGAAAAAAAAGGGCAATTGTTGATATTTAAAGTAGCCGCAAAATTTCAACGGTGATGAGGACTGCACTAACAATGAAATAGTCGTTGCCATAGAGACGAATGAAGCATCAACAAAGCAACAGTCGTTGCCATGGTGATTTCCTACCAAAAACTGGAAATTTGGATATATTACGCCCCCGAAACTCCCCTTGGGATCAGATTTCCGCAGAACCCGTTCTTAGTGAGCGTCTACATCACAAAATGAGTAACTATGCTAAATTTCAAGTCAATCGGGTGTATAGTTTTAGAGATCATGAGTGAGTCAGTGAGTGGTATTTTGCTTATATATATATATATATATATATATATATATATATATATATATATATATATATATATACACACACACACACAAGTCCTTGTCAGAATTGTAACGGGAGAGGAAAATTATTGATGGTCCGAAAAATGAAAATTAATTAAAAATAATAAAAAATATTCTAGTAAAAGAAAAAAAACAAATTTAACACAGAGAGAGGGAAAAAAACAATAGTTTAGGTTTGCGATTTAAAGTGATAAAAAGTATTTAAATACTAATTGAACTCTTATGAGGGTACTGATTGCTTCGTTGTTAATATCACACGGGTGTTTTTTACTTGTATGGGAAAATTAAGAATGATAAGGCATCTAGTGCGTGGCAACAATGTTAATAGGCAATAGTAAATAAACTTCTAGCCCCTGCGGCATTGTCAACACACACTTCGTACGTGTACTGCATGTTGTATCTAACCCCCTCCAACGCATTTGATTCTAAATTGGACTTTTAGTAAGGATACCTAATGTTATTGATAATATAATATAGCCTATAACCTTCCTCGATAAATGTACTCTCCAACACTGAAATAATTTTTTCAAATCGGACCAGTGGTTCCTGAGATTAGCGCTTTCAAACAAACAAACAAACACTTCAGCTTTATAATATTAGTATTGATTTAATAAAAACGCGTTTATTAATTTGAGTTTGTATTCTTCAGCTAGAGCTTGAACGAAAGTAAACATTTAATTTCTATATATAAACATTAATTGCCGTGCGTTAGTCTCGCTAAAACTAGAAAACGGCTCGACCGATTTGAATGATTC
This sequence comes from Bacillus rossius redtenbacheri, assembly GCF_032445375.1. Classification (NCBI taxonomy): domain Eukaryota; kingdom Metazoa; phylum Arthropoda; class Insecta; order Phasmatodea; family Bacillidae; genus Bacillus; species Bacillus rossius. The sequence goes on along the minus strand of NC_086330.1, from coordinate 46,058,397 downwards.
TTTGATTTTTGTTCGTATCATTACAGGGATGGTTTAGGAAAAAGAAAACATTAGGGAAAACCCAAAGGAAAAGCCGAAAAATTGAAAAATCTAATTTGGTAATCTTGTATGGGAATTGCCACTTCGAATTAGTTTTGAATGTTTCTGTTTGTACTCTATGCGTTCCTAAACCAATGATCCTATCTCGATTAAATTTTGCACCCTATAACTTTAAAACACGAAGAAGGTCACTGTCCGGGTGAGATTACGATAACACCAACCCTTAAAGCAGAATTTAAGATGGCGCGCGAGTCGTATGGTTAGTTACCTGTGATTATTTTATAGTATATCCTCTTTGCTATAGTCCGAATAATAATAGTGGGAGTGAGGTTGGGATAGATGAAGATAGAGGGTGGGAGAGAGTGAGAAATGGGTAGAGGTTGGAAGAGGGGGAGAGGAAGGGAGAGGGATATATATAGAGAGATAGAGTTATATATATATATATATATATATATATAGAGAGAGAGAGAGAGAGCGAGAGTTACAGAGAGGTATAGATACCTATAGAGCCAGATAGAGACACACTCCAACACACTCTGTTTATGTTTACCTACTTTTGAAATTTTGAAGAAAAATAAATTAAGATGCATTGCAACGCATGCCAGACATTAGTTATCTATATAAATAAAAATCAATTGCAGTGCGTTAATTTCTCAAAACCTCGAAAATGGCTCAACCGGTTTGAATAATTACTTTTTTTGTTCGCCTCAATACTGGGGTGGTTTATGAGAGAGAAAAAAAACATTAGGAAAAACCCAAAGAAACAGCCGAAATAATGAAAAACATCGAAATAGGTAATTTTGTATGGGAATTTTCACTTGGGATTACATTCAATAGATGGCGTACGTGGCGGACCTTTCGTTTGATAGATGCACCATGCATAACTGTATTTCCTCTACGTGTTTTTCATTCCGTGTGGTTGTGTGAAATCTATTACATATTTAAATAGTTTTTTCATTAAAGAAAGATAGTGGATTTTTAGAATAGATTTGGTTAAAGCGAATTTAATTTATTAAATTTTCCAAACATGTATTTTGATCAGCCATTCTTTTAAGGTAAATTGAATTTGCAGGCCTAGACATAACCACAAATTCATTCCAATGTATTTTAGCGAGACTCGAAAAATTATAGCTGCACCATGCATAACTTTTTTCATTCCGTGCAATGGTGTGAAATATATTACATTTCAAATTGTTTTTCGTAAAAGAAAGGTAGTGGATTTTGAGAATAGATTTGTTTAAAGCGAATTAAATTACATTTTGCGAATATTCTTTTTTTTCAGCCATTCTATCAAGGGAAATTGACTTTGCAGTCTTATACATAATCACAAATTAATTCAAATGTTGTTTAGCAAAATAAGTTTGTGGTTAATAATAAGTTATAAGGTTCTCGAGGTAAGTTCGACAGTTTTCAGTGATTATGAAAACAATTCCGTGTGGTTTTACAGGGTTCATTACAATGCCGAGGAGAGGACGAGCTGACATAGGTCTTCGAAGTAATTTAAATGCACGGCGAGCTTCTTCACGTGCGAACCGCACTGATGACCACTTAAGTTTGCAAAAACTAACTTGGATTTTCCGTGTTTCACGCATGGACAACTGTATGTCGCGTGTTCGCGTGTCGGAAAGCCATCATCTTTGTTCATTTATGCACCGAAAAACAAAACGAAAAATGAAGTTTGCCAGAAAGCTTTGCATTGAATGTTAACTGAATGTTATCTTTCATGTAAATAAAATACGTTGAATTCATTTAAATTACAAATGAGTTTCATTGAATAACCAAACAAAACCCAAACCGTACACGATGCGGATAAAATTCTTGACCTCAATGAATTAGAGTTGGAAGATTGATAAGGATTGAAAATCGCTTATGAAGAGTTACAATAAAATTAATTTTAGGTGTTAAGAAGTTAATCTTGAATAAAAAAAAAAGTCGGAAATCAATTCTGAACATGACTGTCGCTCGAAGCATTGTCGGCCGTGATATGTCACCTTCGGGTTCTACTCCAGTCAAAACATCTCCCGATATTTCACTGGCTGTAGACCAGAGTGTGCCTGTGTCACCTGTTAGGCGCACTTCTGTCATTGACAATCATTTTGATCTGGATCGTAACTATGGGCTTCGTGACCAATATTATTATTAGCTTCTATTATTTATATTATAAATTATAACTTGTTAAAAAAAATCTCTGGCCACGAAAGCCAAAGATTAATATTTGAGTCTATGCATTAGGAGAATCCTGATTGGCCAATCACCCAACCATAGCCGCTCACAAGGGACTGCTGTAAATAACAGTAAATTTGCGGACTTTTCAACGAATAATTTAACTCAAATAAACAAGTAGTTATTCGTAATTTATAACTACTGAATCTTCGTAAAAACTACGGCGTTTTTCTACTCCTTAGTTGACGTTTCGTTCAAAACGAAGGTGGACAAGAGAATAGTGCAGATTTAACCAATTTTTTTTTAATTTTGTGTTAAAATACCGAAAATACCCCTTTGGATTGAAATGCAAAGTAAGTGATCTTAGAGTACCTAAATTTACGAAGATAGACGTAAATTTACGAAGATCCCTGGATAATTTGTAACCAGCGTTCTTCGTTATGTTAAGGTGAAAATCTTTAACGTTAGTTACAGCCTGGCTGTGAATGAGCCCATATGAATACTTTGCAGAAGACCATGCCTTCAGTTGTTCATCGCCTTTGAAAATAACTGCAGCAAGGCAAGCGTAGTAAACGTTATTAAATCGGCCGTGGTCTAACCCCTCCCCCCGGGCCCAAAGTCATTAAGTAGTTATTTTTATGTTTTTATGTTTTTAGTGTTGGGTACTTATATCGTAAAATTGTTTGAAATAAGAATTATGTAGTGTTTATTAAACATTTTAGTAAATACATATACTGTGGATTTTAGCCATTGACCATCATATTACATTTCAAACATAATTGACAGCACGGTATTTTCCCATCTTTAAACAAATTATCTTATAAAATACTTCTCGCTTTAATATTCTATCCTCACTCATAAAAGTAATTTTTACGATTTTAGTATATACATATCACCGGGGGACAAAATGTGAGCTAGAATTTTAGTACTCGCCAGTGACGTGTAAATATCTAACCTCGATAACGAGCAAATATACTTCCGCGCCATTCACGAAATTAATCTTACCAAATGCCGTATACCGACAGATAAGATGTTTACACATCAAAAATATTTTGATATTTTTTTAAGCGCTTGAATCAAACGAGTGAAACCAAAATGCGTGTTAAGTGCTGTATTTAAATTCAATGCAAGCCAGTATAAATATCATGGAGGTACTGGTCTACGGAGTGGGTGTATGTTCTGAAGATGAAGTCAACTGGTTAGCAATTGGATAGCAAAACAAAGCGTAGCTGTATAAAGGCAGAAGATATATATTATATATAAATATATCTAAATTAAGGTTTGTTTGTTTGTTTGTTTGTCCCGTATGCGTTTCTATACCATTCATTTGAATGCGATGAAACTTTTGTGAGGTATTATGTGCATGCCCGCAAAGGTTTTTGAGTTGGAACAACCACTTTACAAAAGGTGACGCGCGAATCGTTCCAACAAATGTGTGTATTTCGTATAGTTTAGCGGCAGTTCGTGTGTTTTCATTGTATGAGTGCGCACGCATGACAGAATTGAATTAAATATAAAAAATAGAGATATAGAGTGGTAGAGAGAGATACAGATATAGTAAGATATAGAGATAGAGACATATAGACAGATAGAGATAGAGAGATAGGGGGAACTAGCGAGATAGAGATAGGTATAGAGAATGGGATGGAGTGACATATATATATATATATATATATATATATATGAGAGACAGAGAGATGGTGGGATATATATAGATACATATATAAAATATAGACAGAGCGTTAGAGAGAGGTAGAGAGAGATATAGACACATACATGTAGATAGTGAGATAGATTTACGGATATTTATAGAGATATAGAGAGTAGTATATAAATGTAGGTCTGAGCCCTGGATTGGGAGTGAGGAGCTAGAGCCTAAGTCCGCCATTTTGAATTGTGACGTCAATGCGGCCACCTTTGACCTTGTCCTTTAAAATTTTCCAACATTTGCCAAACAAATACTACAAATAGGCCAAAATTAGCAATTATTTGCCAAAATTTCAAGGTTTTAGAAAAATATTCTACCAAAAATTCTCTAAAAAATCAGAAAAATAAAATTTTCTCTATTTTAGAGAAAAATTCCTGTTTTGAGGGAAAATTACATTTTTTTTAATCTTTAAAAAGAAGTCAGAAGCTTGGAAAATACTCAAAGTAGCTTAAATTCCCCATCGACTAGCCACCTTAAGCCACCGAGGTCATGACCTCAACCATTAAGAATTATGGCCATCATTTTGAATTATTACGTAACCGTTACAATTATCATTACGGCCAACATCTTGAAAATTCGTAATTTACTATCGGAAAAAAATGGAAATATTATAAAATTTATAAAATAATTTATATAATAAAAATATAATAAAAAATTGTTTAAATGATGATATTACGTCCGCCCCCTTGAAAATTCGTAATTAATCACCAAAAATTCGAAAAAAATTAAAAATACATAAAAAATTATTAAAATACGATTTTAATATTATCTTAATTTAAAAAAGCACTTATAGCACGGAGTACTTGGTTTGAACCTGGTGAGAGCAAAACCAATGGTGATGGATCCTTTCCCCACGGAAGCCACCTACAAAATGACCCCCTCCACTAATACATACCAATGTATATATTACAGCAGCTAGTATCACGTCACATCTGCCATCTTGCTTTAGTTTGCTGGAGGCCGCCATCTTACATCATAACTATCAATTTGTTTCCATCTGCTGGGGTCATCTGCCAGAGTGCACTGCCGCACATCCTGTTTTCAGTACTCGATACCAGGACACTAGTGTGACATAGTACACATATGCCATCTCCTAGAGAATGCCTCCGCCATTTTGATTTAATTTTTACCCTCTAGAGTGACAATCACCAGACCGTCGTGGCATCCGCCATCTCGTCAGCCGACTTGGCCACTATCTTAAAAATCTGTGATAATTGAGCTAGTAATTTGGGAAAATTCTAAAATAGCCTTCAAAAAATCTTAAATTAATGTAATATTTGATTCGATAGGTTCCTGTCCTTTGTTCGATACTTGATTTATTGAAATATTTGATTTTATGTAAAAAATATTAATTTAAAAAAATATGGTGGAAAGTCCTATAAGATGCTTAAATTCCTCTACTACCAGCCTCCAGTAGGCCGATGATGACATATTGACCACCATCTTGGAAATTCGTAATTATTTAGTTATAAATTCGGGGAAAATTCCAAAACTCATCAATAAAATCACTAATTCATTTACTGTCTGATTCGATCGATTCCTGCCCTTGGTTCGACCCAAGCTAAATCCAAAAATGTTTATTCTAGGTAAAAAAAAAACACATATTTAATAAAACATGGTCAAAATCTTAAAAGCTGTTTGAATTCCTCATCTACCATCCACCAGTAAGCAGATGATCACATAGGCCAACATATTGGCCTCCACATTGGAAATTCGCAATAATAACTACCCTTAAAATTCGGAAAATATTCTAAAAATTATCAAAAAATTTCACCTTTTAATGTAATTATTGATTCTATTCATGTCATTACTTGGTTAGTTCCCTGGTCGATACGAAACCTTGGCGCGTGTGTGCACTGGCCCCAGCAAAACCCGCAAACTGAAGAAACTGAAGATAAATAAGGGAAGGAGCGCGCGGACACAGAGAGAGAGAGATCCGCTACAATGACGGAATTTTTACTTTTTATAAAACCATAAAAATCTTGAATCTGCCTGCAAGACGAAAATATCTTGTTTAATCTAGACTAGACTAGACGTAGAACAAATTGTTGTAGGAGGCGACGAACTTAGGAATAATTTATGTTTTGCTCGCGAGTACGGGTCCAGCCCATCATCAAGCGTGCGGTTGCCCCCCACCCCCCTCCTCCGACAGGAATTCCTCCCACGCCATTATCTCAGTTTGTACACGCGCGAGCGGACAGCGCTGCCGGCCCGGGTGTGTGACTGCCGAGGAATGTGCGTGCGCGCGCGTCCAGCGACGCGGTAAATCCCGTAATGACCACCCTGAGCCCGTCGGTCGCACGGTCTAATAGAGGGGCAGGGGGGGAGGCCCGGCTGGGCGCTAGAGTGAACCATGAGGCCGCAGAGACGTCCGACGCGCTTTCGCCGCCAGTGCTCCGGTACGCAACTGAGTGATGTGTGATGATTATGCCAATCCTGTGGTGACAAGGAAGAGAGAAAAAACTAATAAAACCAACTAGGTTTTTTTTAAGATGCCATTAGAGTCAAGTATTATTAAGTAATGTATAGTTAGCTACGCTCAGCACTGACTCTCCGACTCTGTAACGCGCCAGAGATTTTTGTATACCTGGGAGACAAGCTAGTCATGAAGCGCAAATATTGGCCTACTCCATAGAGACATATGAAATACAGATACATAAAAAAACACGCTTTAGTTATTAAATTAAAGTATTGTATTCATCATTTTTCAATCGGTGCCTTAGGCATCTTACGAACAACTATGCTTATAATTATAAAAATGCTTATATCTTAGAAAGTTTAGCTCTAAACTAAAAATAGTGAAAAGTTTTCCTTTCTTTGAAAACCAAGTTTGCGTTCCTTGGATTATTTTGATGATATTTTGAAATTTGGACTCAAACCCTTTCGAAAATCTTTGTTTTTTATTTTTTATTTTTTGAATATGCTTAGGAATATCTTTGAGGTACCTATATATTTTTTTATTAAATAACCTTTAGTATATATATACATATATAAAATTGGATTTTGGTATCGTATGTATTACGTTGATAAACGTTGACCGATCGCCATGAAAGTTGGTACATTGAAGTGTTTTTTTCGTGGAGAAGGTTTTTATGCTGTCCGTTTTTTGTAACTCACCTCTATATGACGCTGCAGCGCATCAACCTCTGAACAGTTTAACCGATCCCCATGAAAATTGGTATACACACACACGCACAGACACACTCACACACAAATATAAACATATATATGTTTGAACACAGAAAATTTTCGCGTTATCCATTTTGTTATAACTCTTCAGTAAGTGGCATCAACTTCTTAACCGTTCAACCGTACACCATTGGTAACAGAATATCATATGTCATAGACATACAAAAAAGTAATTGTGTGTCATTTCTCTATGTCCGCCACACTGTCAAATATCTCTATCACCCTGTGTTCAGCCCGCGCAACGTCATGTACTATAGCTGTGAATAACTATTCATACAATATCATTTTGACGTGACAACGTCTAATAAATCGATGAACGCCGGCTGCACTCACGAAAAAGTGTCCCGTTAGGCACATTGTAACGATACGCTGTGTCCCATTACGCACATTGTCCCGTTACGATGTGTCCCGTTACGCTCATTGTACGCTTGCGCCGCATATATCAATCTTCCACTCGATTGGCCTATGCGTCCGAGGAGAAGAAAGACAGCGGCAGCACACAAGTTACATCTACACGTGAACTGTTTCGTTGATTGTTTATAAAGTGAAGTGAAATGTTAGTGTGGTTTTCATTGCTTATTACAACAACAATTTCGGCAATAAAGGTTAATTATTCTTGCATTTTAAAAATCTGATTACTAGTATAATTTCTAGTATTTATTCTTTTATTATTTAAAAAAAAATGATTCAATTTTATTCATAAAAGTATGCAATCATTTAATTAATGTTTTGTTATGACGTCACGTTAAACTATCGTCCGTAAACCGACTTTACAGACAACCAATTTTTTTTCTATAACTCAAGGAACAAATAGCAACAAATAATAACTATTAATGATTGTGACTGATCAGTAATTGGTGAGTAATTTTAGTAACAACATTTAGTGATTGTGATTCTCATTAATAATAGGTAAGCAAGTATAAAATGTAGACTTAGTGCTATATGAATAACTATTGTTCTTTTAATTTTAGGCAAATTACATTTGTATCACACACAATTAAACTATCTTTGGTTATCTTGTTGACAATGAAAATTAAATAAAAATCAAATGTAAGATACAATTTTTTTTATCAAACTAGTAGGATTTACGAAACCATCCCTTGGTAGTAAATTTAGTGATGTACGTAGTGTGTGAAAACCATGTTTTCCGGCCAATTGGGACTTGATATCGTACAGCCGTGATTGAAGGCGAGTGTCACGATTCACTACAAAAACTCGGCGAAGGTAAGATAATGAATGTGTATTCATGCACCCTTTATTTGTCTTCCTCTGTTCAGTCACGTGATATTCTATCTCAGAGAAGATCTTACACCCACGATAATACTACAAATCAAGTCCCATGATTTGACAATTGAAGAAACCTCTTTTTTTATGACAAGGGTTTTTTGTTGGTTTTTGTATGTGCGTACTTATCCCACGAAATAAACTTTGATTTGTTGGAACTTACGTGACAAAACGTTAAGTACTGGGTGTTCTGAAAAAAAATAAGAGTCGCGGAAAAGGTATGGAATGAGGAGGTAAGAAGTGACACGAAAGACCATCCTGCGGACAGAATCGTACCAGGTGTGGAGGCAACAGGTATTTTACTACACAAAAAAAAAAAACTACGGACGCGTGCACAACGAACGAACGTGACCAATTTAAAACTTGCTTCCCTCTCATCAAAATTACTTTGTCTCTGACGAGAAGAAGAAGACAAAAATTTACTCGCCTTCAAAGTAGTACGCTCCACGACAGTTTTCGAACACGTTATAGCCTACTAGCAGCCTCAGTACGGGTTTAAAACCTAAAAAATCTCTGTTAGCAAGAAATCATTTGTTGAAAAATGTACTTCTTAATCTATGATGATAAAGAAAAATAAAGAAAAATTTTCAGTTAAAATTCTTACGGTACACAACGCATAATGGCATAAAACAAAACAAGAAATTATGTATGTTCAAATTTGAAAATATTTTTTTCACATAATGATTTTTAAGAATTGTAACTTTTTTGCAGAATTTTAGAGGTTTCCTTCAATATTACAATACCGTATTTCGTAGAGGAAAAAAAATAATCATACGTCAGCGCGCAACAAATATAAAATCTGGAATAAATTTACTCAGATTTGAACTCTGTATAACTTTAGTATCGAAAAATTTTCGAATGTCGGAAAATGTTTAGCCTACTTGTTAATAAATTAATTACGTACATTTAGTCCAACTATTATCCACCACGACAGCGGAACTTTTGACTAGGTTATTTCACAAACCACATGAGTCATTATTTTGGCTGTTTTAAGTTCAGCATGAATTCAACTTTTGTACATGTAGCTTTAGATGGCCATGAAAACTATTCATTCCATTAAAGACACAACAAATTCAAAGAGTTATGTTATTTCTGCATTAAACAGTGAATACAAAATTACCTACATCTATAATGGAGACTACGGACGTTGGCAACCCATGAGCAATAATTGAATGTTTTGGTGTTTGAAGATGTTATGGTATTTTTGAGCCTAGAGTCTGATGTTGACGTTAGCATTAGGTGTGATGTCGTTTACATTAAGTTTATAAAACTCAATATGGATACTGACAGTATAGTTATGCTTCCGTTTGATAATAAAAGAAAGAGAATACAAGAACAAAAACGTCATTATAAACGAAACTGCCAACACAGAGTTAAATTATAATATTGACCTTATTTAGAAATTTATGTGTTTTGGACAAAAGAGTTAAATTTTTTTAGCATTATTTATAAATCTCGCCTGCACAAGAGTGATATAAGCTACACTGAAGTAATTTTTTTTTAAATTGATATAATATGTTATTTAAGTATAAAAGTTATTCTGTAAGCAAGTTCTTTTGTTAATGCAACACATATGGCATTAAGATTATTGATTAAAATGTTTTGTGTGTTTTAATTTCATTGTAAATAAATATATTTGAAGTTGTTAGGGGAAATGTGTTCTTCTTTTTCAGAAACAACATAAGTTATTTTTCTAACAAAAGCACAGTCAAATTTCAATACAAAAGTTATAAAAATGTCCATGAAATAATAAAAAAAGCAATAATTTATTTTACTTCCTGAAAAATTAGGGAAAAGTGACTAACGTTGTTTCTTAAATCAGCTATTGATTTGATCCTCTGGGACGGATTTTAACCAGTGATCTATAAAATCCTATGTTACGCTATCGTGGTGAATATTAGTTGAACTGATTCCTTACTAGGCATGATAAAAATACAGGGGATGGATGTAGTTGTTTCACTAACAAGTCGGGAGCCACCGGAACACACGTTCATCTCCGACCATACCTTCACCTTGTTCACCACTGTCACTCTTCCCAAGAGAAGCAGGGTTGCCACATCTACCTCGAGCCGCAACAATATTAACTGCGTGCCGTGCACCTAGTGATGAATAGTATGTCATTTATACCATCGATCTGCCAAAAATTCTATCAAAGAGAAGCTGAAACCACAGTATACCAGTGTCATAAAAAGAAACTAATAAACACATACAAAACCACATTACGGAACATTAGTTTAAAATATATATATATCCTTACAGTCATAATATGCTCTTGCATCATCATTAAAATTCTTTTTCGAAAATAAAATATTGATCTGCTCTTTCTGTTAATTTATCTGGTTTTGCTGTGAACTTGCAATGGACCACAGTTAATTCTACGGCTCTAAGAGTGCTAAGTTTTCTTTTGACTCCTAGATATTTAGCCTAGATGTAACTTTTATTTTCTGTGGAATTGTGTATTATTTTAGCTCGTTTTCAACAAAGGAAATTTCTCATTAAATTTTAAAACGATGAATAAATTTGGTGGTCTCGTCAATTTAATTCTTTCCAACACAGAACGTTGCAGCGTAGAAATCCTCCTCGGTGGTCATGAAGCTTGTTAGGGTCCTGTAGCCATTTCTCCCTCCCCCATCGAAGATTACTGCGGACCTCTATCCGCACGATCCCTCCCGTATTAATATGCAGTTTGCGGGTTTTTTCTGGGGCCAGTGCGCACGCGCGCCAAGGTTTATAAAATGGTTATGTTATATAGTAATGGTGCGAGGTTTTACAGCGATAAATAAGATACGACGCCGTTCTTTCGTGCCGCATTGCTTTCCGGCGACACGTCTACCTTCGCCTGCGACGCCAAAAAAAAAAAAAAAAAAAGCCGCCCTCGTGTTTAAACCGGCGTAACCAACCCGGCCTCTTTGTCCAAACACGCCGCTGACCAATGGGGGCGCGGCTGTGTCTGTAGTGTTGGTGGACGTTGTGGATGTGCGCGGGCGGACTAAGTGCCCCGCTCACCCCCACCCCCACTCCTACAACCCACCCCAGATGGAAAGTGATGGGAGGGGCTTAAACGGCGAGTACGAGGTGTGGCAAAGTGTTTTAGATGACAGGGTGCCTCGAAGGGCGACGCCGCGCGTCTATAGGATACCATTTGTAATTTTACGCGGCTTCAGGCGTGCTGTAAGAAAATATTATTTTTTTCCCCCCCTTAGTCGCGAGGATCGGTAATTTTAGTAGAAGCGCTCTTTCGAGGGGGCGAAAGACCTCGGGAGAGAAAAAAAAGTAATGGGGAAGTAAGCCAAGTACCCACACGTGTTCAATCTTGTTTCGTATCTAGCCACCTCTAGGCGGCGGTAATCGCAGATTCATAAAAAAAAAAACACATGCCTTTACTGAAACGGAAATACCTCGAACTGCCTCGAGATCATTGGCAAATCCAGAAGAATTAAAAAAAAAAAAAAAACAAGCCTTGTTTGCGTTGTATTGAGTTGCCTCGTTACTTCGATGATCATGCTAAGCCCTCAAACCACGGAGGTGCTGGATTCGCTACACTGTAAAAATTATTGTGTAACTTCACACAAAATGTGTGGCAGCATAGTCTCAACCTACATCAAGTTTAATTTGACACATACATGTGTTAATGTAGTTTTATTCTGTGATAGGCCTATATAAATTTTACCTATGCACGCGTGTGCATTTTTACCACAACTGTCTGTTAATTTAACTACATCGTTGGATAAATTCGTTCGTTCTGTAAACTTGTTAATTTTTACTCATTTAAAATAGATTTTTTTTATTGTAGCTTAGAGCTGTTAATGAACAATGTGTACTTTCGTGCGATTTTTAATTTTCATTACATTACAGTCTCAGTAAATTAAAGGAGTGTCGAACTCATGACTTTATAATTGTTAGTTTAGCTTCTTAACTATTTAAACCTCGTACAAGCTAATAAATCCTTTCGTTACGTAATGCCAATTAATCAGGGGTATAAATTTCAAAATACTTTAGTTTCATTTCGGTGCCCTGACAAATATTTTGTACCCCTTACTTACAAGTACTTACAATAGGCCTATATTGAAAAAAATATTTATACATTTTAACTTTTAATCCAAGGATACTTTTACCTTTATATCCACATGTGTTGTTGTAATAAAAGATTAACATCTTTTTTTTTTTTTTTACTGAAGCCTGTAGTACAATTTGGTTTTCTAGAAACATTTGTGTGAAATTACACCAAATGAACTGTTTTGTTTTCTTTCGAAAATCATGAAAATATGTAAAAATTAACAAACCTTTGTAAATGTATTTTACAAATTGGTTTTACAGTGTGGCCTACAAACGCGTTGCCCGGAGCCAGAGCTGAAATGACCTTGATGAGGGCGTCGCTGGACGTCTCGGCGCCTCGCGTCCAAGCGTGGCAGATCCTTCCTCCCTCCAGGCTTCACGAAAAAAAACTGCTGAAATTTCAGACACACCGCCCGCCGTATACTTACGCTAACACAACCCGTAACTTCTACTTCGCCAGCGTTTCGTCTTTCAACGAGCTGTTCTTCAGCATTAACATTTTTTTTGTATCCTTTCTCAAAGTACCAGAACAACATTGACGTCATATTACGTGTCTGTGTGATGTCTATATGTTTCTTGTTAAACAACGTAGAGTCGACAGGACTTTTCGTTTTCAAACTGTTACTACCTCTCGTACACCCAAACAACAATCGATCATTTCTCTCATGTAGGGATGAGTCTGTCGAATCATAGAATCCAAGAATACCATAGGCCCAAAAAATATTTTAGAATATTTGATGGAAAATATTCCAAGAAAAATTATTAGAGAAAATGTAAATCAAAAAGTTTAAAGTTTACTAGGTATTTTCGTGTTTTTGTGTCTGCCTATCCTATTAATGTGAAACGAAGTCTGAGTTTATGATAGGCTACTAATTCATAATACTTTCAGTATTTTATCATAAAATGCCTATAAATTGGTTTTTTTGACAGTATTAATAATAGTCTGTGAATTTTATACTACTTTCATTGTGTAAATCATAAACATTTGGATAAATTAATCTTAAATTTTCTGCTTAAAATTAAGCGCATATCCTACATATTATTGTCATTATAAAATATGCACAATTTAAATTCAACGAGATGAATTGTCTCCATTAAGTTATAAACTATCAAAGTAAAATATTGACTCTTGTGATAACCGGTTCTTCACGAAACACCTTGTTACTTTTTAATTCTTTTTAATGCTTGGCGTTTAGATCATTTTGTGTGTCCACTAAAAAACTTTACATTGACACTTTTTATCACTGTCAATTTAATTGACTTTGGCATATTTTAGTGAAGGATTAAGACGATACCAATCTAAACCCATGCATTACTCGGCGATCGAACCCAGAACCCCTGACACCGAAAACCACACACATCAAACTACACTACGGGATATGGCTGACCTGTTCTCTCACACCGTCAATTGAGCGTGTATTAATAATAAACAAGGATATAAATTATTATTTTTTTATATTTGCATAGACACTATTTCGAATTAAGTACTTATTCTAATTTCATTTTACAGTCATTTTATAAATTTAAACAGTTAAAATAGTTTTGGCACTGCTACCTTTTACGCTGGTGTAACTAAGAGTTGTGCATAATAGTTATTCGCATAATCCAGCGGGAATGTTCTTACGTGCTTTTTTCCCCCTGGTAAAGTATGTGGATTTTAGCTTAAAGATGTTGATGTGATGGTTTATTTCATGCGCGGTAAAACAGGTTATCCATACATAATTATTCATGAATATTACCTTACTTTGTAGAGAATAATGTCCTAGCTATTTTAACAGTTTATATATTACGACCTACTCTTGCTGCATTCCTTATAAACTTTTTTATTTTTATCTTTTTGACCGACAATTTGTTTCCTTAATTACTGAACAGACAATCATGAATGCTTCAAATTAAATTTCATCAGTCCATTTAATATTTTAGCCAAACAGTGTCACAAACCCTTTCTATACGTAAAATACATAATAGATTCCAGAAAAAAATCTAATGTTATTATTATTTAATAGTGAAAATTTGTCAAAGCTAAATCTACCCAAAGTAAAATTTCTTTCTTAGAATTTTTTTTACGTTTTAATGAAATAGAACTTGCGTCTCAAAGAAACCTTTCTTAAACTTGTGACGTAATGTTAAGTTAATTGAGAAGTACCCACCGTATGGATGAATAATAATAGCCATGTGGAGGCGTGAAACTATCATGAGCAAGGCTGCACCGGGCAATCACGAATAGCAACACGAGCTCTTGCCGGAAGCCATCACACTTGACCAAAGCTAATCCCGCGGTGGCTAATCCAGACACACGAAAGCCACGATGTCAATTACGCGTGCCTTTTTTCCTCCTCACGTGTTTTTGTCAGGCGTAAACCAAGTGAGGCTTTAATTTGCGCCCTAGCGCAAGCTGTCCCGTTATTCCACTCATTGCGAGAGAACGTGTTCCTTTTTTTTTAGTTTTATTATTCATTGTGGAGGTAGCAATTTTCTTTTCCTCATCTTCACGTGTGGTGCATCACATCCTCGTGTGGAAAATTGGACATCGGTCCACTTGTGCAGCCAGCGCACACGGTGGAAAATTCGCATGGTCGCGTCTGGCTGCAGAGACCAGCCTAGATTTCGCCACGGGATCTGACGGTGGACTACATAGCTACACTCTCTGTCTGCGTGTCTTAAAACGTTTCGGGAATAACTTCAAATCAAATGTTTTCCTTGTACATCTTATCAATTGATCCAGCAAGAAATAGTAATCTTATATATACATATATATAAAGAGAGAGAGATCTATATATGGAAACGGAGGAAGGTCACTCACTCTCTAAGTGAGATTTCGATTAAAAATCAACCCTTAAAGCAGAATTTATTTATTCTTGATTAAGCTTCACTATTGCATTTTTTAACTCGTCGTTCATTCGAACTCTATGAAATTCTGCACGCTTGACTTTTGAAACATGAGGAATATTACTGCCAAGGTGCACTAAAGTACCGCACCATAGGTGGCACTGCAAGTCGTATCGAATGGTTACCAATAAGTATGACATTTACTTTTTTCTATCGTCCAAATAGTAATGGTGGCACCCGAAAAAAAATAATTAAAGTGGCTTTGCAACTCATGCCGGGCATTAGATAGTATACCCTGAAAACTTGCTCCCGAGATAACATTGTCAATACAAATTGTAAAATACTTACATGACAATGATGTGAGATTGAAACAACTCTAAGCACTAAATTATACAATGCTAATTGAACGTAAGTACAGTATGTGACTCTGCTAACATGGTAGACCCATTGTCTAGCTAAATTAAAATATTACACTATAGTGCAGACGGCTAATGGATGTCCTTTCCGACTATTAAAGAATTTCCACATAAAAAAAAAAGGAAAAAGCGAGGTCATTAAGGACGGAAGCTTGCATTACAAACGTTAGGTGTATTGAAGAAGTAATCGTCCATGGCCTACTGTAAGGAGAGATTTAGAAGAGTCGTGGTTACTGAGACCAGGATTTCCCGACAAGGATTCAAACCCGAGCTTCTCTGGAATGCTAGTTCGGCGTCCTCGGTGCGTCGTACCTCGCGCCGCAACCCAGCCGCTGTTGTGACTTTGAAACACGCAACTTAGAAACACACAAGATAGAATTTACTATATTATGCCTGGTCTTATGTTATGTGTAGAGACCTGCAAAATTCGCGGTTTCGATTGCCTTCAGAATAGACTGCACATACCCCTGTACACTCGGGCAAATAACGCAAGTTCATTGGCTGCCGACTTGTAAGTCGTCTCAGCTGGTTTGTCTTTGATTAAATCCTTCTTTGGTTGAGGGTTTATAACTGGTTGAGATTCGTCCAGATGAACAGCAAGCCAATAGCAAAATCATCTAAGAGGTATATGTGTTTGAATTCTAGCCTGTCACCGAATGAATCCGCGAATTTTGCAGGTCTCTAGTTATGTGTAGAGACCCGAAAAATTCGTGGGTTCATTTCGTGTTATGCTAAAATTCAAATAATTATACCTTAGTGCTGCTTCTGTCATTGGTTCACTGTTGATATGGAGGACTGAGGGCCAATTAGAGAACCTCACTTATAGAAGTGTCGAATCACAGGCCACCCAGTCGAGACGACTCACAAGTCAGCAGCCAATGCACAGTTGGCATTTGCCCGAGTGTGTAGAGGATATTGGAGTCTATCGTGGAGGTCATTGTTAGTTATGTGATACTTACAATTTATTAAATCCGGTTTTATGTGTTTCTAAGTTATGCATTGTTCTAAGTCGAGGGTGTGTAAGTTGTTTCAGTAACAAATTTCGATTTTCTCAGTTACGGCGTTTTTAAACTGAGTATTTTTCTTAGTTACGTGTGTCTACGTTCTGTGTTTATAATTTGTAAAAGTTCAAGATTTTGATTTTCTAAGCTATGTGTTTGTAAGTTGCGTGTGTGTCTAAGTTAAGATCGATTTAACTCATGAAAGATCCATGTTTGTGTATATTTTTTTTCGAAGATTCCAATCACGTATTTCTTAGTTAATGTCAGTAGTATATATTGGGGGCTCCTGCGTCCGGCTTCTGGCTGTGGATTGATGATTGTCGGTCCGCCATCAAGGATTGTAACGTCACGGCGGCCATCTTGGATGCAGCGTAACGGGACACAATGTAACGGGACACAATGTAACGGGACATAACGTAACGGGACAAGTAGATCACGGCGGCCATCTTGGATCCACCATATTGGATTACGTCATTTTGTTTTCTCGAACTTTCCGACATTTTGTTTTCCGCCATATTGGATGATGACGTCACCGTTGCAATTTCCGTTAAGGCCGCCATCTTTAACTTTTTTATTTATTATCCGATTTTAATGAAATTTTTTTTTAAATTTTTCAAAAAATTCAAATAATAAAATTTTAATATATTTCTTTTTAAAATTGTACTTTTTAGACACGGAGCTTGGAGTCCTCGGTTCGAACCCGACGGGTGCAAAAAAAATTAAAAATGGCGACCGATCCTTCCCCCTGTGGTGGCTGCAGGCATACTGGCCCCCACCACTTTTTTCAAAGCATATATATCGACAGTGAGCATGACGTCATGTCCGCCATCTTGTCTTCGATGTTGGAAACCATCATCATTGTATCGGCGGCGAGAGTGCGCTGCCGCCTAGTTAGTTTGATTCTTACCCGCTAGAGTGCAGTAATCATTTATTACTGTGACACCCGCCATCTTGAAATTTGGCCGCCATCTTGAAAATCCGTAATTTTATTGCTAGAAATTCGGGAAAAATTCCAAAATTCATTAAATAAATCACTCATTAATTTACATATTGATTCGATCCGCTCATGTCCTTCGTTCGATCCCTGGTTGATACAAATCAACTTTAATTTTAAAAAATACCACAAAAGCATCAGGTTTGAGAAATAAAAACACCGCAAGTTCTTTTAAAAAAATTTATTACATAAATTCAATACACTACTACAAGTACATTAAAAAACACTGACAAATTACTAAAGCCTTTTTGGATTCCTCGATTCAAACAGTCTTCTTATTGTACGGACTAAGCCTTTTACATGACTTTAAAGGTCTATCCGATCAGGTCATCACCGCAGCCAGAGACGGACTGAAGTTCATATCACTTATATTAACTCATTAGCCGGTACAACACATGAGTCAAATCAATAACCATGTTCATTATATGTCTCGGAGCATTTTTTATAATGACGATGTAAGCTATCGAGACGTGAAATTAGTTTATTGCACTTATTGCACTGGAATTGTATTCTTTGAACATTATTAGAACAACCGCTTCTTTCATGTCTGCGAGCATTTGAGGTGATAGTAAATGATGCACCACAGTATTTGCACTGATGCGAAGTACGCTCTTCATTAATTGAAGAATCCATTGCTGATGATGAAACTTCAGCTGATGGTGGAACAGCACATATCGGTTCGCAAGAACAGGTAATTACGCGTCTTATGCACCAGAAGAAACAAACTAGGCGATCCTTACACCACCGACGTCAGTAACAAACCGAGCGTCCTGCTGTCTAGGACTCGCTTATATACATGCACCGTATTGAACAATACGATAGACAAATCAATAACAATTTACTAAAATACTAGAGTCAAAACAACATTAAAAAATAGAAGCACCATCAACAAAAAAGGAAGCACATTTGGAAGCACCTTCAAAAAAGAAAAAACAAAAGGAAGCACCGACAACGAAAAGGAAGCACCATCAACGAAAAGGAAGCACATTTGGAAGCACCGACAAAGAAACGGCAGCACCGCCAACGAAAAGGAAGCACATTTGGAAGCACCGACAACGAAAAGGCAGCACCGGCATCGAAAAGGAAGCACATTTGGAAGCGCCGACAACGAAAAGACAGCACCGGCATCGAAAAGCCAGCACATTTGGAAGCACCGACAACGAAAAGGCAGCACCGGCATCGAAAAGGAAGCACATTTGGAAGCGCCGACAACGAAAAGGCAGCACATTTGGAAGCACCGACAAAGAAAAGGCAGCACCGCCAACGAAAAGGAAGCACATTTAGAAGCTCCGACAAAGAAAAGGCAGCACCGCCAACGAAAAGGAAGCACATTTGGAAGCACCGACAACGAAAAGGCAGCACCGGCATCGAAAAGGAAGCACATTTGGAAGCACCGACAACGAAAAGACAGCACCGGCATCGAAAAGCCAGCACATTTGGAAGCACCGACAACGAAAAGGCAGCACCGGCATCGAAAAGGAAGCACATTTGTAAGCACCGACAACGAAAAGGCAGCACCGGCAACGAAAAGATAGCACATTTGGAAGCACCGACAACGAAAAGGCAGCACCGTCATGAAAAGGCAGCACATTTGGAAGCACCGACAACGAAAAGACAGCACCGCCAACGAAAAGGAAGCACATTTGGAAGCACCGACATCGTAAAGGTAGCACCGCCAAAGAAAAGGCAGCACCGCCAACGAAAAAGCAGCTCATTTGGAAGCACCGACAACGAAAAAGCAGCACATTTGGAAGCACCGACAACGAAAAGGCAGCACCGGCATCGAAAAGGAAGCACATTTGTAAGCACCGACAACGAAAAGGCAGCACCGCCAACGAAAAGGCAGCACATTTGGAAGCACCGCCAACGAAAAGACAGCACATTTGGAAGCACCGACAACGAAAAGGCAGCACCGCCAACGAAAAGGAAGCACATTTGGAAACACCGACAACGAAAAGGCAGCACCGCCAACGAAAAGGCAGCACCGCCAACGAAAAAGCTGCTCATTTGGAAGCACCGACAACGAAAAGGCAGCACCGCCAACGAAAAAGCAGCTCATTTGGAAACACCGACATCTAAAAGGCAGCACCGCCAACGAAAATACAGCACCATCGACGAAAAGGAAGCACATTTGGAAGCACAAGTTACGAGAACTAAGTTTTAGTTAGAAATCAGAATACAAGAAATAAAAACATTAAATTTTTATAATTCAAATTATTTATTTTATTTCTGTACATTATACAAATGCAAGTAAAAAAAGCCATTATTGTATGTAGCCAGCTTTCCTCAGTTCTTTGAGTATGAATGATATTTCTTTGATGCACGAATAGTTTCCTGCACAAAGCGAGCCATGTAGAAGTCTTAGCCGGTCAACCAATATGTTTGGATCTTTCCATGATGTGTAATCAATCTCTTCTACCACCATTTATGCTTGTTTATTATAAATATTATGATCTCTGGTGTATTCCGTTTTAACACCAACCACAGGGTAACTTTCATTATCGAGATAGTGTTCATCACAAGCTTGATCAGATTTATTTTATATCTCGTCGTTTCCATCGTTTTGGTCTCAGGTCACTGACACAGTCTTCGATCTTGCCCGCTTTAGCTTCTTCATCACAGTCTATGTCTTTGTCAACAGCCTCAGAGTCGCTGTAGAATTCACCGTAGAAGTCATCATCTTCACCCAGATTACCGTAAGAATTCGATGACGATGATGTCGAAGTGTCTTCATCGTCTTCATGCTTAATTTTTAGGAGTCCATCATTTTTACAGAGTAGGAAAGATCTACTTGAATTCGGCTGGAATGTATTCTCACTTTTCACGTTAAGGATTCTTTCATTGTCTTCATTCTTCCATAAATCAACATCATCCTTCAATTTAAGTTTTTTGTCGAGATCGGAAGAGCCGCGAACATAATCTCTCCCAAGACAAGGAAAATTATTGTCGTAATGCAAATCGCTCTTCCTTAGCCTAGTAGAGCCATCGTTGTCCTCTAGCTTGTACGCAGGCTTGGCGTTACAAGTTCTGTCATGTCTTTTTAAGCTCTCTCTCCGCGTAAACGACTTGCTACATCTAACACAACTTATTATATTACGTAGTGGATTTTTAACACAGTCATTCTTCTCGTGTTGTCTTCCATTCTTTCTCAAAATAAATTCTTTGCTGCAAAACTTACACCTGTGTCCTTTCAATACAGCAACAGTCACCGAATCAGGATTCATATTAGTTACTGAGACTATTGTCAGATGCAAACTGAGTGAATTAAATTAGATACATTACTTAAATAGAATTTTCTAAATATTTCAACAGCAAGAATTAAGTTACCTCATACAAAAGAAATTGTTTCATGTGGTTTCGATTATTAGCATGAGATGTCGACACGTGTTGTGTTGAGTCATAATTTATTTAGTTCTTTTATGTGGTATGCGGGATGCTCACTAACGTTCACAAATCAAGGAAGGCTTCGATAGACATCAAGGAGAAGGAAGTTTGTCTTTCATGTTAATGCTTCTCAGCTGTCTCAAAGCATATTATTTGTCTGAGTAAAGTTATTATTTTTTAAATCCACCTGATAAAAATATTGTATGTTCTGATTTATTGACAGAATTTCACTGATTAAATGTAACTCTGAATAGAAATGTCATGACTCAGTAAGTAAAAAATTCTTCATGCAGAGATAGATCTCTCACAAATAATCAGGAGCACTCGGTGAAAATCATCAGATGTCTAGCCAGGAATAATCAGAAACACTTGGAGAAAGCCATCAATATAATATCAAGATTAATCAGAAGCACTCGGAGAAATCCATCAGATGTCTAGTTAGGTATAATCAGAAGCACACGTAGTAAACCGCCATAATATTGTCAAGAATAATCGGAAGCTCACGGAGAATACCACCATAATATTGTCAAGAATAATCAGGAGCACATGGAGAAAACCACCATAATATTAACAATAATAATCGGAAGCACACGGAGAAAACCACCATAATATTGACAAGAATAATCGGAAGCACACGGAGAAAACCACCACAAGTTTTCTTTGATATCATAAAAATACAGAAAAAAATATTTAATAAATAACAAAAAAAATTAATAAAAAATTTTAAATGACAAAATAAAATACAAAAATTCATAAACAGATTCTGCTAGCTTGTGAACTTCTCATTGTTGAGCAAAGATATAGTTCTAGTACAAGCCAGAATTGAGGAAAGCTGGCTACATACAATAATGGCTTTTTTTACTTGCATTTGTATAATGTACAGAAATAAAATAAATAATTTGAATTATAAAAATTTAATGTTTTTATTTCTTGTATTCTGATTTCTAACTAAAACTTAGTTCTCGTAACTTGTGCTTCCAAATGTGCTTCCTTTTCGTCGATGGTGCTGTCTTTTCGATGGCGGTGCTTCCAAATGTGCTGTATTTTCGTTGGCGGTGCTGCCTTTTAGTTGTCGGTGTTTCCAAATGAGCTGCTTTTTTGTTGGCGGTGCTGCGTTTTCGTTGTCGGTGTTTCCAAATGAGCTGCTTTTTCGTTGGCGGTGCTGCCTTTTCGTTGTCGGTGCTTCCAAATGAGCAGCTTTTTCGTTGGCGGTGCTGCCTTTTCGTTGGCGGTGCTTCCTTTTCGTTGTCGGTATTTCCAAATGTGCTTCCTTTTCGTTGGCGGTGCTGCCTTTTCGTTGTCGGTGCTTCCAAATGTGCTGTCTTTTCGTTGGCGGTGCTTCCAAATGTGCTGCCTTTTCGTTGGCGGTGCTGCCTTTTCGTTGTCGGTGCTTACAAATGTGCTTCCTTTTCGATGCCGGTGCTGCCTTTTCGTTGTCGGTGCTTCCAAATGTGCTGCTTTTTCGTTGTCGGTGCTTCCAATGAGCTGCTTTTTTGTTGGCGGTGCTGCCTTTTCGTTGGCGGTGCTACCTTTACGATGTCGGTGCTTCCAAATGTGCTTCCTTTTCGTTGGCGGTGCTGTCTTTTCGTTGTCGGTGCTTCCAAATGTGCTGCCTTTCCATGACGGTGCTGCCTTTTCGTTGTCGGTGCTTCCAAATGTGCTGTCTTTTCGTTGCCGGTGCTGCCTTTTCGTTGTCGGTGCTTACAAATGTGCTTCCTTTTCGATGCCGGTGCTGCCTTTTCGTTGTCGGTGCTTCCAAATGTGCTTCCTTTTCGTTGGCGGTGCTGCCTTTTCTTTGTCGGAGCTTCCAAATGTGCTTTCTTTTCGTTGGCGGTGCTGCCTTTTCTTTGTCGGTGCTTCCAAATGTGCTTCCTTTTCGTTGATGGTGCTTCCTTTTCGTTGTCTGTGCTTCATTTTGTTTTTCCTTTTTTGAAGGTGCTTCCAAATGTGCTTCCTTTTTTGATGATGGTGCTTCTATTTTTTAATGTTGTTTTGACTCTAGTATTTTAGTAAATTGTTATTGATTTGTCTATCGTATTGTTCAATACGGTGCATGTATATAAGCGAGTCCTAGACAGCAGGACGCTCGGTTTGTTACTGACGTCGGTGGTGTAAGGATCGCCTAGTTTGTTTCTTCTGGTGCATAAGACGCGTAATTACCTGTTCTTGCGAACCGATATGTGCTGTTCCACCATCAGCTGAAGTTTCATCATCAGCAATGGATTCTTCAATTAATGAAGAGCGTACTTCGCATCAGTGCAAATACTGTGGTGCATCATTTACTATCACCTCAAATGCTCGCAGACATGAAAGAAGCGGTTGTTCTAATAATGTTCAAAGAATACAATTCCAGTGCAATAAGTGCAATAAACTAATTTCACGTCTCGATAGCTTACATCGTCATTATAAAAAATGCTCCGAGACATATAATGAACATGGTTATTGATTTGACTCATGTGTTGTACCGGCTAATGAGTTAATATAAGTGATATGAACTTCAGTCCGTCTCTGGCTGCGGTGATGACCTGATCGGATAGACCTTTAAAGTCATGTAAAAGGCTTAGTCCGTACAATAAGAAGACTGTTTGAATCGAGGAATCCAAAAAGGCTTTAGTAATTTGTCAGTGTTTTTTAATGTACTTGTAGTAGTGTATTGAATTTATGTAATAAATTTTTTTAAAAGAACTTGCGGTGTTTTTATTTCTCAAACCTGATGCTTTTGTGGTATTTTTTAAAATTAAAGTTGATTTGTATCAACCAGGGATCGAACGAAGGACATGAGCGGATCGAATCAATATGTAAATTAATGAGTGATTTATTTAATGAATTTTGGAATTTTTCCCGAATTTCTAGCAATAAAATTACGGATTTTCAAGATGGCGGCCAAATTTCAAGATGGCGGGTGTCACAGTAATAAATGATTACTGCACTCTAGCGGGTAAGAATCAAACTAACTAGGCGGCAGCGCACTCTCGCCGCCGATACAATGATGATGGTTTCCAACATCGAAGACAAGATGGCGGACATGACGTCATGCTCACTGTCGATATATATGCTTTGAAAAAAGTGGTGGGGGCCAGTATGCCTGCAGCCACCACAGGGGGAAGGATCGGTCGCCATTTTTAATTTTTTTTGCACCCGTCGGGTTCGAACCGAGGACTCCAAGCTCCGTGTCTAAAAAGTACAATTTTAAAAAGAAATATATTAAAATTTTATTATTTGAATTTTTTGAAAAATTTAAAAAAAAATTTCATTAAAATCGGATAATAAATAAAAAAGTTAAAGATGGCGGCCTTAACGGAAATTGCAACGGTGACGTCATCATCCAATATGGCGGAAAACAAAATGTCGGAAAGTTCGAGAAAACAAAATGACGTAATCCAATATGGTGGATCCAAGATGGCCGCCGTGATCTACTTGTACCGTTACGTTATGTCCCGTTACATTGTGTCCCGTTACATTGTGTCCCGTTACGCTGCATCCAAGATGGCCGCCGTGACGTTACAATCCTTGATGGCGGACCGACAATCATCAATCCACAGCCAGAAGCCGGACGCAGGAGCCCCCAATATATACTACTAATGTCGTTCTAACTTTTGACAGTTCTAAGTTATGAAGATATTTTCTTTTCTCGATAGTTCTGAGATACGACTGTTCTAGGTTGTGAGTTTCTAAGTGCTGCATGACTCCCACCGCGACCCACGTCGTGTGCGGTCGGCGCGGTGATTCTGCACCCAGCATCCTCGTCGTCTCTCCGCGGTCCGGCGCGGCGGCGTCACCTCCGGCATCGTGGGAAACAATGGTCCCTCCTTCCCCCAAGCTCTTTTTCCTCGTCAAGAATGCCGAATGTCGAAGGTCGTTTCCCGTAACTGCATGCTGCGTGTGGCGCCCATGGAGTGGCGGTGTGCGATCTTTGCAAGGTTAATAATTTAAGTCAAAATGAAAACCACCCCTACATCAGGATTTTAAAATATATATATATATATATATATATATATATATATATATTTTTACATAATTTAACGCCGATTTCTTGAAGTACAAAAATTTTGATCAGTGTAGCTGAGAGTTAAAAACAGTGTGTCGTCGCCGGTTCTTCGTTATTGGTCAAATTTATTTCAGATGCATGTCCAACTGTCATGCCACCAATCACAGTAATCCTGCGCGGAAGCAAACGCGTCGTAAGTGGCTCGTTCAAATAAGTCAGTGGCATCTCTCGCAGACGGCCGCCAATCACAAGGAAGAAACAGCTGGTGAGGGTATAGCATATTGCAGTCTAATGGGCGTTCGGATTTTTTTCTCGAAAAAACTGCTTGTTCCTACATACGGTCGAATAGTGAGGTCCAAATACAACAAAGACCCGGTGTCTGCTAAAAGTACATGTGCCTGCTGACAATATTACTTCAAATTTTAATACGCTTTAGATTTCTCGTTTGTTTCCTGAAGTCGGTTTAGGAAAATGCCATAGAGTGGCTGGATTTCTTTCGAAAAATTCGCGACACGCAACGTAGTGTGCCAGTCTCTATGACCTCGCCGTGGAATGCAGGTGAAACTAAAAAAAAGTACAAACCTTCCAGAAAGGTGATCGCTCCAGCAACAACATCACCCTTTGTTATCGTCATCGGTGGTTCTTCATTTTCTGTTCCGCGCTGTTTTGACGTCAACCAGTGGCCAAAAAGGCGATATAGGGTCCCGCCTTACGAGATACAAAAGTGTATAACTGACAAATCCGTGTTACTTGCACTATTAAAAAATGAGCGAGTCTTTCAGTACTCACCAGAGATTGGTAACTAGCAAAACCATGTGATGTGTTGCAAATACACTTATAATACGAGACTCGGAGACGATATTTAATGTTGAATTCTTTGAATGATGAGCGTGATAAACATACGCAATTTTTGTTTTAGAATATCTACATATCTGTGACGTGAATCACACGTAGTTTCCGCACCCGCCGCTAAAATGAGCAATTCGAGCAGCTTCGTCGACTATAGAATCATTCGATTTGCAGAGCGAAATATATAATGAAACGGTTAGATAAAAGCGGAAGCGACCTGAAAAAGTACAAAATCTTGCCTTTGGACCTTATTTTTGACAAGGATTTTATTTAAAAAAAAACGCTGCCTAAAAAATGTAAAAAAAAAATTCTTTGAACATTTAATACTATTACGTTTCCCTTTGGCTGAAGTGAACTTCGGTTCGCACCATCCGCCACAGATGGCAGCACTGTTGTTGATACATACTTCCGTTCTTCGACTTCCGTTGCGTTCACAACGTTACTTCCACCAAATGCTGAACACCGAGAGGTAAGATGATACACATAAAAAATAAAAAAATGAAAGTGCTCACCCCAACGGCCGCTCTCTCGATCAAGACTTCTTTTTTTTTTTTTTCGTGATGTTAATTCTCGGCTTCATGCCCGGCGAGATTGGGGGAGGAGGGGGGTGGGAGGGGGAGGTGATCAGCGCTCGTGTGTGTGTCACGATCGCCATCGGACACGTCACGACCGTCATTTTCTCACGTGCTGCCGGCTCGTGAGGGGAGTCGTGGGAAGAGCAGGAGGAACGAAGGAAGGGTTGACGCGAACGGCTGAAGGGTCTCGTGAATCCAATAAGCACACACGCGTTCCTTCTTCACGACGACACAAATTATCCTGTGAGCGTCGACGGTAAGAAAGGGCCCGAGATGACATCAGTTGACGTTTGATGCATAGGCTGCATATATAACCCTAGCCACAAGACTGGACAAAATTCAACTTTTACCAACACGTCGGAAATGGAGGAATGGAGATTAACGGTGTTACCGCCAACTATCGCGATGGAATAATTTTTTTACGATAGCGACTAAGTTTGCAGTTGGTTTTAAAACTTTCTTTGATTTTCTTTTGAGTGCTTAAGTGTTAGACATATTAACCCACTACTAAACAACAGAAAGTACAGAAATGTTTTTAAAATTAAACTTTTACTATTAGTTTAAACTAAAAAAATATTCATTTTCAAAGACTGTGAAACGATCTTTTGAAAAATTCGATACAATATGAATATCTATATTTACAAATTACTGCAAGTAACAAAACTTTTGATGTATAAAATATTAACTATAGAATGTTTTATTAATTTTAAACTATAATAAAAATAATTTTTATCAACGGATAATCCAAGATTTATATTCCTAGGGTTAAAAAAAATTAAAATCTTCATTAAACAATTTAGAAATGCAATTAGGGGAAAGGCACCTAAGAGTGCGCACCTAACAAACAATAGTCAAATGTGACTACATTTTAAATTAACAATAAATGTTTGAATCAAATTCGGTTTTATTAATCTATTATGCATTCATCTACATATGTTCAATTATGTGAAAACTGTTCATATTGTTATAAAACACACAAAAACAAATACATGCAAATGCGCACTCTTAGGTGAGCTAGCCCCTAAGAGTGCGCATTGTTTACCCTAAGAGTGCGCACTTAACACAGATCACAAGTAAATGTTACAGATCCTTCAAATGACGAACACTGCTCATGCCACCACTGTTGGCATTTAATACACTGTATCCAGTCTTCTGAGATTGGTTCAGTATATCTCTCATCACATCCTGGACAGAGTACATCACTTTCCACTGTCTTTGAAGTTTTACGCTTTTTCAATGGACCTGATGATTTTCCTTTCTTATTTGACTTCTGTGAATCTTGTGAACGTTTCTTTTCACTCTCCAGCAAAAAAACATTTTTAAACGGCGAGCTTGTCATTACTTCCGATCGCCTGGCTTTCCTTTGTCTCTTGACTGTTGTGTCTGCTTTGGGAACAGGTACGATGCTGGCTGGAGAGATTCCCTTTCCCTCACTCTGATCTACCTTCATAGGACTATTATTTACAATGCAGGTGGAAGAGTTAATTTTCTTAACATTTTTCTCACTTGATACACCAGCTAGCATTTGGCAACCCAGATTAATTTCACTAGTCGACAACTCGACACCACTATCGATCGGCATATCATTCTCATCAGCGTTAGAAAACTCCAATCCAGCTACATGGACAATATTACTGGTCGACGGTATTTGGTTCAGCATTGTTTCATTATTCTCACTAGACACCAAACATTCCATATCAACTTGAAGATTTTCAATAGTTGATGGGGATGTGTCAAAGCTAGAAGGCATGATGGGGTTTTTCACAGTTTGTACAGAAGTATCTGGAGCAACAGGAACCACCTCGTTGCCACTGTCCATTGGCTCCTCTAGATTTGGCCTGTCAGTCACATGAGATGGGATGAAATCCTCGTCGCTGAACACATCAGGGTTATAAGGATAAATTCCTGTTGCACGAAATGAATTCTTTGCTTTCTCCATGGTGGCAACCTTCTCATATGAATTGCGGAACAAAAAACAAATGTCAGAATTGGAAATTGCACGGCCGGGGTGGTTGTGCATCCATTTCTCCGCTTCAATAGCAAACATTGACTTCAGAGGGCCGAAGAATCCTCGATCGAGAGGTTGCAGTTTGTGTGTAGCATGGGGAGGGAGTGAAAGAAGTGTGATATTGTGCTCTCGGCAAAAAAGAACAGCCTCAAGAGAATAGTGGGATGAGTGATTATCTAGAATTAGGAGTACTGGGTCATCCTCAGATGGTTTGACATAGGTCTTGAAATGTTTAAGCCAGACCAAAAACAGATCGGAATTAATGAAGCCACTATCAGATATCATGTGCAAAGAACCTTCAGGAGCATCTTTAAATAACTTTTGTTTCATTCTTTTCCTGGCGAAAATAATCGCAGGGGGCACATAGAAACCAACAGGATTCATGCAACAAACTACTGTCACAGTTTGTCCTCTCTCTGCTGAAGACACTTTGCTGACTGAACGTTTGCCTTTGGGAGAAAGTACTTTGGGAACTTTGTTTGGGACACACGAGATTCCACTTTCATCCATATTGAATATACGATGAGCATGAAATTTCTTTTCATCTGACACTTGTTTCAAGTTATGGAAAAACCGCTGACACTGTACTCTGTTAAATCCAATGGCACGGCCAAGACTGCATTTTTCGGGTGCTCGAAGGGACAAATTCTGCCTCTTGCAGAAATCTTGCACCCAGTGTCGCCCTGCTGCCTTTGTCACATTGTTGAACCTGTGTGGAATATTGTTTAGAGTCGCATACTCAAGCCAAACTCATCAGTTGCTTTCTCCCTATGCCATAGAATCGGCTGTCCAAATCCCTTATGTGGTCTGCTAGTTCTTGCTCTTGAGCCGGTGTAAAAACTCGTTTCAATCTTCCTAGTGACACTGGTATGGATCCCTGAAACAATCATCGAACTCAACTCAGGATAAGATATCAGGAATCTACTTACTAATGAAAATAAATGACAGCTAGGAAAGGCAAGGAAGGAAATATTAGTGGGTCAATCTACCCTAACAGCGCTTCAAAGAATGGAATGTTATGTAGATGAAACAGCAATGAAATGAGTAAGGAGACACACAAACAAGAACACAAAAATATCCATTAAACTGACACAGTACATTATTTTTCTTTACGACGTAATCGACTCAATTTAGCCTAAATCATTAATTCTGAGCTAGCGATGGCCAGTTTTCGAATAGTAATCGCTAAATAATAACTAAATATACAAACGACTGCTTTAATTATGCAGGCTTAACAAACCTTATTTTTGTATAATGGGAAATGAATTAACATTTTGTTAAGTAAGCCTAGATAACTGACAAGGAATTAAATTAATGCAAGTTTATTATATTTATAAAAATTCTAAAGTAGGTAATAATAAATTATCTCAAATTTTCTTTATTGTAACTTAGCAATTTTATGAAATATATATAAATTGTTGTGTATTTTTTACAAAAAATGTAATTAATAATTTTGTTTTGGAACATTATGTATGGGAAGTCAAGTAATTGCTATTGATTGGCCTATACTAGGTTGGTCTCAATTTGGCCGATTTCAACTCACTACTAATTCTAATGAAGACTCGGACTAAGAAACATGAATAAGTTCATGCATTTAAGTTACATTTATCAAAATAATACAATTATTGCTAATTAAATAGTACTTACTGCTTTTAGGCGTTTCCTTAGCGTAGATTCCTTTGTGCCCAGATCCTTTGCAACTTTTCGTTGACTTTCCCCATTTAGTATTCTGTTTCTTGCTTCATTTAAGATTTCTTCTGAAAATATTAACTTTCTTTCCGATTTTCTCTTATAAGAAGATGACATTCTGAAACAAATATAGGCCTATTTGATTAAAATTGTTCATTTTTGCATTAATATAAACTTGTCCCAAAGAGTAGGCAAGGTGCTCCAAAGAGTGCGCGCGCACTCTTGTGGACAAACTTTGTGCGCACTCTTAGGGAATGAACACGAAGTATCTAAAAGAGTCGACAGATAGCAGCACATACCGTAAAAGCTAATATGGCTTTATCGACACGAATGCTGAAAACCAAAGCTGCTACGTAATATAAAGATAATGAACGCATCTCTGTTTACCTACTTGCTATAGCTTAAGTTACCCGATAAAAATATTACATGAAAACAACAACAAATGAACTCTCACCTTTCAAATATACAAATAATCTTGTGCAGCTGCAAGTTTCACGCCACTCGTTTGTCACACAGTAACGAACAATCTGAGGCTATACACTTTTTTTTCAATGTTGCCAACTGTAAGAAAATAGCAATGCGTACTCTTAGGGGATGCGCACTCTTAGGTGCCTTTACCCTACAGACCGAATCATTACTCGTCCAACAGAATTTTGAAACCGTATCCATTCCTGGTGTCCATAGTCCTTTTTATAGATAACGTAAGAGAGATGTAGCCTACATGGAGATTTTTTAGAACGTAATCACTCCCAATATCAGAAAAATGATACGACGAATTTTGGAAAAAAAATATATTAATGAGCAAAATAAAGGAAAATAAATAAAAATTATTCAATATTCGATCATCTTTTCCATGGTTTAAAAAATATGCTTGACTGAAACATCAATAAAAATACTTAGTGTTATCTAGAAAAACGCATTTTATATGTGCAAAAATAACCATAGCCAGGTGTAGTGAATGTTACAATACATTTCTTGTAGTATTACAAAATATTTTTTGGGCAACTGGTTTTCCAAAATAATCTTTTGTAATTGTACATAAATATTTATATTTCTGTAAGTGATTGAACGGTTTCTGTTATTATTGATGTCTGCTAAATGAATTGGTTCATGCGTTCGTAACAGTTTTTTTTATGAGCGACTCTAGCCCGGACCATGCGCCGGCTAAAGGTGGGTTTACGATTGAAAATTAAGAATTAAGACTTAAGACTTAGTCGTGTACTAACCATATGACTATGTAAACTAGTGGAATGGTTTATGATTGTCGTGTGTGAATTTTGACGGAACGTGTGCGAACCATATGATGACTTAAGACTTAACAGAAATGGTTATATTTTATATTTTTCGTTAAGACTTAAGGGAAGTGACCAATCAAAACAAACCGGAAGTTTATGTCTTATTATTGAACCGAGCGAGGCAGTATTTTGGGTTAGAATTCGTATATTCGTCATTTGTAATCATCATCCATTTCGAAAAATAGATATCCCATTTGTCAATAACCTATTTCAAACCTGCTTCTCCGTTTCGAACAATGGCCGACCATGTGTTTTGTGCTGTGATTGGATAGAATTAACGACTTCTATGTCAATCATAAACTGGAAAATGTAGTTTTGACTTAATCGTGTGCTCAATGTTAAGTTATAACTCTTAAGGAAATCAATCGTAAACCCAGCTTAAGGTTGTGTGCGCCGGGGAAGAAGGGATTCAGGTTTGATCGGCCGCGACTGCTACAGCGCGTCACGCGCATGAGGCTAAACGGGTCCTAGGTGGTAATAGCACGAGACACGCCCACCAAAGAGACTGAATTTGATCACCAAGTCGGCGCGCAAGCGGTCCGCGGCGCTCTGTAATCAAGGGGTCACGTCCCCGTTAGCCTGCTAATGCATTACCGTGGGAAGAAAAAACCTTGCACAAAAAAAAACAACATTCAACGTTGCTTTGAAACACGGTTATTTCCCTGTAAACTGTTAACACTCCCGGAATTAACTCCTACCGAAATATATTTCAGTAAATAAAATCCACTTTTTAGACGTGACAACGTCTAATAAATCGATGAAAGCCGGCTGCACGCACGAAAAAGGTTTCCCGTTACGCACATTGTTCCGTTACGCTGTGTCCCGTTACGCACATTGTCCCGTTACGCTGTATTTATTCTTTTATTATTAAAAAAGTAGCATCTGTTGGCGAGTGCAGTAATAATAGGTTATGTTAGATATTTGATTACAGTTTATTTATATGAAAACTTGTTCATAATTATATTTAAACGAAAAGTTAATGTGGTTTTCATTGCTTATTACAACAACAATTTCGGCAATAAAGGTTAATTATTCTTGCATTTTAAAAATCTGATTACTTTTATAATTTCAAGTATTTATTATTTTATTTAAAAAAAAAGTAGCATCTGTTGGCGAGTGCAGTAATAATGGGTTATGTTACAATTGACTAAAAATTATGGTGATTCATATAATTGATTATATATATTTGATTACAGTTTATTTATATGAAAACTTCTTCATAACTATATTTAAACTTTATAGCTAAACGCCAGTTTTTAAAATTAATTACAATTCATCATCTACACGTGAACTGTTTCGTCGACTGTTTATAAAGTGAAGTGAAAAGTTAATGTGGATTTCATTGCTTATTACAACAACAATTTCGGCAATAAAGGTTAATTATCCTTGCATTTTAAAAATCTGATTACTAGTAGGTAGCTACATATAATTTCAAGTATTTATATTTTTATTATTAAAATAAAAATGATTCAATTTTATTCATACAAGTACGCAATAATTTCATTAATGTTTTGTTATGACGTTGTAACGTTAAACTATCGTCCGTAAACCGACTTTACAGACAACCAATTTTTTTCTTTCTTTAAAGACCTAAATTTAAAAATGTTTTTTTAAAGCCGTATGCCAACAGGCTTCAAATCAGAAGTCTCGTACACTAACTTTAAATGAGGCAAATGTTTAGGAGAACGCTGTAAAAACTGTTCAATCCAGTGCGGAATCGAACACACTACCTCTTCAACTACCGAGCAGGCACTATTTTTCATGTAAATCTCTGTATCGGGAACAGAATTCCAGTATCACTACTTTCTCCTGGCTCGCTAGAATGTATTTTTATTATTGACAAAACTAACCTAGCAAAATGCGCATTTGTGCTGGAGTTGATGAGATGGAATTATATGATCTATTTCCCTCTTCGTATCGCATGTGGACTAGGCTTTGACTAGAGAATTTTTATTAGTTTTTCCTCGTATGAATTCAAAGAATTTTTAAGCCTTTCTGCTGACGTCAAAAAAATTACTGTTTTATCTATGTTTATTTTGAATTTTAATTCACACGCAAGGAATACGTGTAGTGAAAAAAAAGTAGACTATATAAACATGATTTTTTTTTAAAAACTTTTATTGAAACTATTATATAATTTTGACGCCAAATTAGGATTGGAATGGAGTTCTTGAAATACTATAAACCAGTAACAGGCTTTTGCACGGGTTGATAAAGTATTATGTAGATATTATCATAGGGTACTTTTTATCTGTTACTAAAACTCAGATGATAAGAGAATAGATTTTAAATACCACTACGCTTTTAAAAATTTTCACCTAAAATTTTGAAGAACGCTGGTTACAAATTATCCAGGGATCTTTGTAAATTTACCTTTCTCTTCACAATAAAGTTTCTAAAGTTACTGCCCTTGAAAATGAATCTAGAAGAAGTATCTTGGTATACAAGCAAAACATTCAAAAACGTGTTACGATTATTACAAAAAAAAAAACTAATATTCATTCACGTGTGTGTTTACCCCGTTATAACGGAAAAAATAGTACTCGGAAATCGGAACACGGCGTAGTTTCTGCGAAGATCCAATATTCTGAAATTACTGAGATCTCTTCTATTATCTATTCGAGTTTGTTTCTTTGTACAAAAGTCCGTAAACTAACAGTAATTTTTAACAGTATGTAAAGATAACTGCACGGCCGCAGTGGCGATGTTTAAAGTTTCGATAAACATTTATCTTAATTATTGTATACATTTTATATTTTATGACAAGTTACATAATTATGTAACGTTTTACTCAACGTTAGTTTGCAGGAAGCAGTTAATGAAGTCTTTTTTTCCTCTTATATGAGCTAGAAATACTTACGGCTTTAACTTATAGAAAATAATGGATTCTTTTTTTAATAAATAAACCGAAACATAGCCTACGTAACGTTTACGAAAATGTAGCTAAAGGACATTTTGTTTTCAAGATATAATTTTTTAAATTTTAGACACTCATTATAAATACCTACATTTTTAAGTATCAAAAATGTTGTAAATACATACTAAACCATTTGGTTGATTTCAGTATTAATTTCTTTCTAGTATTTTAGGATGTGAAATTTTTTTTAAAATAAATTAAAAAATTGAAAAAACTGTTTAATTATTTTTTTTTATATTTTTGAAAATATATGTAAAAACAATGAAGTTTATACGGATTAAAATAGAAATAGAAATTGTGTACAGTAAGCTAGCAAGATTTTATGAACACCATTTGATAGCTTGTTGTACAAGCTACTGACGGGTTCTTATTTTTACTCGCTAGCACTATTGACAAAATTTTTATTTAAATTTATACCTGCCAATACGCTTCATGTTTTTTCACCTATATTTTTCAAAATGTAAAAAATAATAATAATAATTTATTTTGAAAACAAATGTTTTTGAATGTTAATATTTTTTTAATGATTTTTACACATTTTAAAATACTACAATAATGGATACTTAAATCACCAAATTGTTAAGTTTTTGCCACATTTTTGATACTTAAAAATGTAGGTTTTTATAGTAAGTATCAAAAATTAAAAACTTGTATCTTGAAAACTAAATGATGTATCAAAATATTATATTTTATTGGATAGATACATGTCTCATCATCTGCACTATTTACAAATATATTCATGAAATGATAACGAAAGAAATAAGAAACTAGGGTAACTTTATTTTAAATAAGCATGTGGTGTTAAAATTGTGTTAGGCAACTGTAGTTTACTTCTTACACACAAGAGAACAGATTCTTACACTCTTTATACAGAATATATCTCTGAACTCAAAGTCAAGCTGAAAACATTTGATATGTTAACTAATTACAGTTGTGAATCAAAAAACCAATATTAAAAAAGTGTAGTTTTTTAGGTGTAGAAGTTTTTATAGAAATTATAAAATTTCCTTTCATGCAAAAAATTATTTTATACTGATACTACAAAATTTTTGTTACGCAAACATTAATAACTCTAATATTGATAAAAATTCAAATTATGATCTTTGTACGACTTACGAAGCAAAACATTTAATCGGATAAATGTTACTTATACTGTAAAACATTTACCAAGCTAACTTATGGTTTTTTTTTCTAATGATAGCTGATTTAAGCAACAATGAGTGGTAATGTACATTTTCATTCGAATATATGTCAGTAGGGATTGAGGACAAACAACATATACGCAGTCTCACGAATTACCTCACTCAGCACATTTTGCTAACATCACCTGTTCGTTGAGAATGGCTAACATCACCTGTTCGTTGGAGAATGGCTAACATCACCTGTTGATTTGGAGACAGTGTGCGAAGGTGTTGTGTTGTCAACCAGTGATTAGGCACTTATTTCGACGAAGGTCTGTCTTTATCTCCACATTGTACAAGGACTGACACGTGAAAAGTGGTGCGTTTGCTAAATTGGCAGTTACTGGATTAGAGCTTGTCATCATATTGATGGGCAACATTTTCCGTCCTCTAAAAAAAAGTACAACCATATTATAGCAATTTCGCAGTGAATTGGTAGGCACATTTTTCCTTACAATTAGAAAACCTGATCTCTTGTAAATTAAACTTTTTATTTTTTTTTTGCTTTTTACCGAAATAATTGTTGGTTAAATAGTAGATATAATTACTTTTAAAAAATAAAACAGTGTGTTTTTTATTATATTTTCAAATGGTTTCCACCCAAAAATTCAGGAAAATAAAAATTTCACAATTTAATCAACCTGGAATGACATTTAAATAGGCGTTTTCCTGCTACATTTGGTGCATTGAAAGCAATTTTCTTAATTTTTGTATCATCTCATTCTTTGAAAATACCCAAAACACTACTTTCGTGTTGTTTGGTAGATTTAGGCTTCGTTTAAATGCAATCCCAAATACTTGGCTATAGTAAAAACAAACATACGTAGAATATAAAAATCAAGAAACTCGTGACAAAAAATTATTTTAAGAGTATTAATTTAAGAGTGCATTGTAAACGAAATACACCATAACCATTTTAATTTAATAAAAGTTAGTAAAAACCAATCTTTTAATTAGTATTTTTAGTAAATTTTAAATGACTTTCTAGTTATTAAACTCATGATACAGAAACAACTATTCGTAGGGGCAAATATTTCGACTGTAAGAAATGAAATAAAGTGTTTTTTTAATACAGGCAATTGGATAGAACTGTACGTGCAGTTAAATAAACAAATTAATTTAAAATGATGAAATGAATTCTCATTAGGGCTAAGAGCAGTGTGAATTTTGGCGATGGAAACATTAGCACGCATCAACCTGTGTGTATGTGTGTGGGTACACATACGTGCATGTACGTTAAACAAGCTTTTCCTGCAATGAACGAAATGAAAGAATGTACTAAATTTTAACAGAACCCGAAGGTAGCCCCTGCAAAATCCAGATGTTTTTGATGTGTATCATCTTAGCTCTCAGTATACGGCATTTTGTAGGAGTAATTTCGTGAAAATGGATCAGAAGTCGATGAACGGAAATGTGACAAAGATGGCGGACCCACGTGTAGAAACATAAACACGTAGGCTATATAGTTACTTTCGTAAAAGTTAGGGTACATACCAAACTTATTGGGGTGCCAAATGAAACTGTATGATAATGAAACGACCCTGGGATATATTTGGTTAACTAAAATAGTTATGGTTAAAAGGATTATCAAAATAAATACCAAAGAAAGCTGGCAGTACAACTATTACAATACGTAGGTATTCTCCTTGTGATGTTTATTTACAGTTTCGATGGCACAGCGGTAGAGCGCGCGCTTGCTAGTCACAAGGACCATGATTCAAATCATGTCACTTTTAAATAACATTATATTATAATTATTTAATAATGCCGAATACGTTAAATAATGTTACGTTTTGTTTTTAGGAAGTATTTAAAGACTGATTTCATCAGTTCTGTGCTCGCGATCAGAAAATAAAACAATTCTCAATTATTTGACAGCGGTCAGGAGGTGGCAGTTATTCATTATTTCTTAATTGTTTTGTTTTAATAGACGTCAGTTTAATGTCGTTCCATGAGTGTGTCAATAGGCTATAGCGACTGCACGTCAAAGTTAAGAGGCATTTTAGCTCAATTATATAAAATGTGTCATCCATTCAGCCAGAAGAGATTTCTTCGTAATCATGCAAATAAAAAAAGGGGTTGTCTGTAAAGTCGGTTTATGGACGATAATTTTACGTGATAGCGTCATAAGAAAACATTGATGAAAAATTGCTTACTTTTTAATTTTCAAATATTATTTACAGTTTTTGCCAATTTAATTTAAATAATTTGTTTAAATATAATCACGAACAATTAGTTTAAAAGCCCGCCTTCACCTGTTTAATATTATAGAAGAAAAACGAAAAATTACAATGTCAGTATTAAAATTACGCCATAATTTCGATAGCTGTGGGCCTAATTATTTTTAGTGGCTCTTTGCAGTTGGAATAGTGAATAGTTGAAATCAGACATTCATGCCCAATAACTGATGACGTTAGCCACCTGAATTACCAGTTATTCAAACGGAACCATAACTGCTAAAACTGTTACTGGAAAATAACAATTTCGCTCATACCTAGCTGTTATCTGCGTTTACAATTACCTAAGGCATCGAATTCTAGCGGTGGGCGCAGAAAGTATGTTCGTGATTCGCATCCAGAAATGTTGGTATTTAAAAGCGAATATTTTATTTATCAGTTTAATTATCACGCTCGGCATTATTTTCAAGAATTCTATATTCAATTTCGTGTCCGAGTTTCGTATTATAAAAATGTTTTGCAACATGAACAACATGAGAACACTAGAATTTCGTCGTTACCGAGGTTAGATGTTTACACATCACTAACGAGTAATGAAAGACTTGGTGAAATATTGTTTGTGTGTAACATCTTATTAGCTCTCGATATATGGATGGCATTTGGTAGGAGTTATTTCGTGAATGGAACAGAAGTCCACATGGAACGGTAATGTGTAACCACAGTGCTGCCATCTGTGATGAATAACGCGAACCAATGTTCACAGAGCCAAAGGGGGAACTTTATAGTATTAACTGTTCAATAAATTTTAACCAGATAGGTATTATTTTAATAAAATTCCTTGTCAAAAATCAGGTCCATTATTTTTTTTGGAGCTATTTCATTATAGGTATAGTTTAAAATTTCGCTCTGCTAATCGAATTATTCGATAATCGACATAGCTGCTCTGGCATGAATTCTAGCGGCGGTAGCGAAAACTACGTGTGACTCGCGTTCATGTATATACACACAATTTATCACGATCGTCATTATTTAAAACAATTCTAGCTTAAATTATGTGTCCGAGTTTCGTATTATAAGCGTATTTGCAACATGAGAACACAATAATTTGCTCGTTACCGAGGTTAGATGTTACACATAGCTGGGGAGTACTGGAAAAACTCGCTCACGTGTTTTTTTTTCTCTCCTCTCTCTCTCTCTCTCTTCTCGAGTCGACGTGTTTCCCTAGAACTTCCCCTCCCGGAGAAACAGTTCCGTTCAGACACGTGACCTGCGACCTCACGCTCAACATGCCCCCTGGGCACCGGCGTGCAGGATCTCGTTGGAGGGGGGGGGGGGGGGAAGACGAAGGGCCTGGCGAGGGAGGGAGGGGAGGGGGAATCTTTTTATCTATGTTGCACTCCGGCGCCGTTTATGGCGTTTTAAACGCGCGGGGCCGGCTGTCGTTATCCTAAATCAAGCCGCGAGCCTCCATGCATCTCGCTGGCCACCGAGGACACATTGAGCTCCCGGTAAAAGATTCCATCAGTTTTATCGCTCGTAGGTTGGGACCTTCCCGTTGGGCGCAATGGGGTGGGGGGGGGGGTTGCGCCGAGGGGATGGTTCTGTTCGACGCTTCGAGGGGTTGGCAAGGGAAGGGGGAGAGGGAAGAAGAGACGTGATCGCTGGACCGAGATGCAGCGCTTCGCTGGAAGAACCGCTACCTGGCTCTGTGCTGGTACGCTCTACGGGAAACACCAACCCTAAGCTTGGCTTCAACCGCCATCTTGGGTATTTGGTTTGTTGCATAAAGCATTTTTTAAGATTTCCATGAAAAAAAATTTAATTAGAGAATTTTTTTTTGTAAAATTTACCTGGAAATTAAAAAAAACCTTACAAATATTAAATTATTCTTTCACAGACACACTATCATTAAATTTTAACATTTTTTTAAAATATAATAAGAACCAAATAAAACATACATAGGGTGTTTTATTATCTACGAAATTGATCACTTAAGGCCACCGCCTACCTGCCCACACGTACAATGTGCAGAGTTTCGGAAGAACCCATGCGATTTGAAAACTGCTCTCAAGATATCAGAGTGGCATCTGGTCACACAAAAAATATTAAGAACACAATGAGACGGACTTGTAGTTCTGCTTCCGTATTTCGTTTTTAAACTGTATTTTTGGAAGAAAATGGCTAAAACGTGTGTTTTAAGAATGATTGTTAGTCAAGAAACATCCGGTAAAGATTCTTGAAAGCACTCAAGGGACCTGTAAGGGCAACTTTATCTTAATTTATCATCTAGAAAATGCTATGGTGGCTGCTAAAATCTCATGCACAACCAGATGACTTCGCGCCAGTTAAGAGCCTTGCGCTTATTGCCAATAGGCTTACCGTGTTAGAATCACCGCCTCATCTCACTAACACATTAATACGCCATAAATCAGGGTTATGTATGACCCAAGCTACATTAAACCATTACCAT
Source organism: Bacillus rossius redtenbacheri (assembly GCF_032445375.1). Lineage (NCBI taxonomy): Eukaryota > Metazoa > Arthropoda > Insecta > Phasmatodea > Bacillidae > Bacillus > Bacillus rossius. The sequence goes on along the minus strand of NC_086330.1, from coordinate 46,018,185 downwards.
CTGATAGGAACAAAAAATTGTGGTTAAAATATGACATACCAATCTACCGAAAATAAATCGCTGTATATGTCAAACTATCATAAATTATTAAAATCTATGTTGGTAATCAAAAAATGAACAATACCAGAAATAAATGTGTGGTCATATTTTTCCAGATAATTTACTAAACGGAATATTTATCGAGGAAAATGGTCCTTTTCACATTTATAGGAACAATAAAGTTAATTTGTTCGCTTGGACGTATATCCAGGAGGCAAATATGCCCCCTTCCACCCAGAAATAAAAAACCGCTCAATAGATGGGCGTCATTAAATCATTTTTTTTTTGTTAGAAAATAGAATTTTTCCTTGAATGGAAAATGTTTGTATGCAAGCAAGTCGCGAAATTCAGTTCACAAGTAATAAATATTTTAAGTCAACTGATAATAATTGTGAAAAACTGCTCTGCTCTCTTTACCTAGTAAACACAAAATTAAGAGAACACCAGTAGTATTTCTTATTTCAAAATAAAGGACCCTATCTAGAAAATATGATTCGTATCTGCTAATTCTCATGCACAAAACACTTGGGCCGCAGATTCTGTAAATATATAGTTTTCGCCCATGGTTGTGTATGATTTTCAACTGCAAAAAAAAAATAGAGATTTTTCTGCAGTGTAACCACAACGTCAATAAGTCAGAAAGAAAATTTTCATTGCTTATATTTGCTCGGCTTTAAACAAAAAGTGTATAATGTAAAAAAAATATATCTGGAGCAAATATTTGGCAAAAAAAAGTAATATGCAATGCTTGTATGCTGAAACACTTCTGCAGTAATAGCAATAAACCCAAAATAATAACTTAAAAATTAAATAACAACACATGAAATCTAAAGTACTTAAATGAATACGTCAATAGTATTATGTATTAAAACAATTAAATTCATTATGCACGAATAAATGAAACAATGCAATTGATTTAATATCATAGATAATTTTTTTTTTCTAAACTGGAAGTGTCATAAGATGTAGGTGTTTGGTTAAAATAATTAAATGAGCTGTATGTAAAATAAGTCATAAATAAATTAACGTAACTAATCAAAAATTGTATTTTTTTTAAGTAGGATTAAGTTACTTTTGTTTATATACTTCCAACACAGTCATTACTTAAACTATAGTTCTTTTCACTTCAAGGATAACTCATAGTGTTCTCCTAAACCAGTAAACACCATTTTAATGTGGAAATTAGAGGTATGGAAAGCATAGCTAAAATTAATTAAGTAGAGTCTATTTATTAACTATTTTATACAAATTTTTATCCTAAATTTTACAACACTCACAATTAAAATCAAACACACTTTAATAAGTTCACATTTCACTCCCCACTGGAGTTCGGCTCGACAGTTGCTGTCTCTGCTGCTAGTTTCTCACCACGCACCTCTGTCCCAGCACACTGCCTCGCACCACTCACTCGTCCGCCACGTCGTGACGCCGTGCCGTGACTCCGATCTTCGCACACGAAGCCCGTCTCTCGTCGTCCCGCTATCGCTCGCCAAGGGGTCACTCACCCTACGCACCTCACCTCGCAGCTTCGAGGGTTCATCTGTATCGCCACCAGATTCCCTCTCTCTCTCTCGCCATGGGTCGGTTCCGTCTTTTATACCCGCCTGCTCTACACACTCGTAGCCCTCCATCAAAGTCCCCTCGAGCTAACACTCGAAGTTGCGAGAACAACGGCTCCTACATAGAAAAAAAATATTTTCTGTACTTCTACAAAATAATCCTTTTGAAACAAGTTGCCAATAAATAGTTTGTAATAGTACAAGAAAGAATGTACAACACATGACTATGGATATTTTTTTTGGATTCGGAATTACTTTTGTTGAAATAATTTAATTTATGTTTTATTCAAGCATAATTTAAAAAAAAAATGGCAATAATCGAATATTCAATAATTGGACTTTATTTTGATTAGTTGTGCGTACTTTTTACTAGAAAGCTATTCAAATAACGGTTGACAAATAACTTAAACGACTGGAAGTACAACACAAATCATAAATGCTAGGGTCAGAAGCCGAGCCCAGTATTACTGCGAACACTATTTTGTAGTAATAAAGTTGTTTGATATCAAATTGCCAATTAACGAATTTCTGTAATTTTACATGAATATTTTTTATTTAAAAACAAAATGATTTACAGTGTAGTTACGTCACTTATCTCTGCAGGACTCTGGGAACCCGTCGAACTCTCCAGAGAGACACAGAGGTGCCTGGACTCTCGACTCAATAATGGGAAGTTCATGTAGTGATAGTGGGGGGGAGGGGGAGGGATGGGGTGTTTCCTATGTCACGCCTGCTGAACGGAGAAGTTGTGTCTGGTCTTCCCTATGAATCCTGCAAGCTGGCGCACAGGGCTTGCTGGCCGGTCTCATCTCTAGCAGCATCGTAAAATTATTTTGATCCATATGCATTCAAAATTATCTGCGATATATATGAGCTAATTCAGTTTGCACGCTAATTGTGTAGCAGTTTGCCTATCATACATCATAGCTCTATTTTCATGAAGTTGGCAAAGACGCAAGCAACTGCTGTTTCAAGCGAATGTATTTTCATTGTAGTTCTACGTAAGCTGATAGTCAGTGCTGCTACTGCCATCTATGTTACTAACGCTGAAAGAGTTTCACTTTAGAAATATTCAAAAGTTAGTTTTGTATGAAATTTAACTATAAAGGTACGGAATCAATGTTTACAATCGTAAAAAACACGGTGACTAAAAACATGCAAAGAGTTTTACAATTGTCTTTTTCTTTGCTTTATTCGCAACTCCTTCCTCATGCATATTCCACGCCTAGCAACATCGAGGAATTACCTTCTTTTTTCCCCCAACTTCCACTACCTTCCATAATTTCGTTATCTTCTTACATCCTGCATTTTGTGATGACGTCATCGCTCAAGTCAACCCAGCCGACTGTAAATAAGTTTCACTTCAAAAATATTTCTAGTTAAGTAGTAGTAATTATCACTAAAGTTAGTAAAAACTATACCTCTTTTCTGCTTGGAAATAAAAATGAAGCTTTTTTGTCTGGTACATTAAAGTAGTTCGTTGACTACATCTCTGTCCAGCGAATCGAATGATTGAATTGTAGCTGGAGAATTTCTTTCGCTTCGCGTTCAACTGTTCCACGGGCCACGGGGTTTCTTACTCGTGCTCGCCACAAAAGCTTGTCTCATCTTTTAATTCGAGATGGTTAGTACACTCGAATTTCCCCGGGCCCGTGTCGGATAACCGTCAGGCGAACGAGTGGTTATAGGGCATTTGTGCCAACCTTGACCAATTTTTCGATCGACCATTGAAATGGTCAAAGGCCCCGTGACGCCACGAATTTTGACGCGGTATGCTGCCTGGCGAAACTTCAGCGATTGCAGCAACTAATTATAAAACATACCGTCGGTTTTGGCATTTACGCTAACACGTTTCATTAAAAGTTTTTAATGTTAAACTTGGACCCCAACGTGTTACGCGTATTAAACACGACATGAAAAACAGTGCTGGCCCTGACACAAAGTATTAAATAAAAATTTACCTGATAAAATAATTTTCTTAAGCGGAAATATTTTTGCAGATATGTACAAAACTGTTGGTAGCTACAAATAAACATTTGTTCTTAGTAATTTTACTTATACCTTTAAATATATTGCCTTATTTGAAAACTTTTAGAAAGGTGAATTAAAAAAAAAGTATCAGGTAAGGCTACTGAATGTAAATAATAGTTTAGAACATATTCTTAAATTGCATATAACGGTTACCCGTTGTGAGAAACAATTATACTGACATATTAAAAATATATTTATTAATTTATTGTGCCTCGTAAACAATTATAATATTGATATGGGTAAGATAGTTTTAATGTTTTAAATATGGTAACTAATGCATTGTGTTGAAAATATGTAATTGATATTTCATTTGTTTGTGAAAGCATATAGGTAGCGGATATGAAATACACGTGAATAAATATTGCGTTTATTCGTAAGCTTCAAAATTTGTTTTCCTGTGTAAATTTGCGGTAATAAGCTTCATAGTGATTTAAACTAAAATAAAGCAAATGTTTGTAATGTGCTGTGTGGTAACTATTTGCTGTGTTAAAAAATTTTTCTGTTAAAATATATTGAACCGTGTGTGTATGTGATAATACAAGACATTAAACGAAATATAGGAATCTTAGTGTTGACTAATAATATAGGTACATAATTAGTGAACTCAAATTTATTTCCTTTTTAATTTATTTCTTTAGCGAATTTCTATCAGTTTTTCCCCTATGATCTCAATGGCAACGGTCGTAGAACTGTTAAATCTTTATTTGTCTCCATGGCTCTTTTCTGTTATTTCTGTCATTCACGTTATGATCTTAACCAGTCTTTCCGTAATAATTATCTTTGCCATAATATAGACACGGTATTCGTTAAATAAGTTTCGAATTTGAAGACCCTTAAAACAAAATATCGTCTTTGGTTTATACTTCTTACCGTTTATATTATTTTAATTTCATAAGATCATTTTCAAAATTAGTTTCATTTTTTTAAGGCGTGGTATTGGTGTACCCAAGAAGTGTGACGTGTATAGGGCAGTGCGGGTGTGTTTTCTGGCTGTAGATTTCTGCAGCGAAGAGCAGGTACTTTAGCTATTGTGTCTGTGGGAAGTAAACCATTAAAAAAGGGGGTTTTCTGTAAAGTCGGTTTCGGACGATAATTTTACATGATAACGTCATAAAAAACATTGATGAAAATTTTTTTTTTTTAATTTTCAAATATTATTTACAGTTTTGGCAAATTTAATTTAAATAACACAAGCCGAACGCATAGGCCGATCGTGCCTCTCTATCGCTTGTTCCGCACTCTCGCTTGCACGCTCGGCTCAGGTGGAACGTGACAATGAGTAATGCTTTTTCGTGCGTGCAGCCGGCATTAATCGATTTATAAGACGTTAAAAATCACGTCAAAATTTTGTCCTAAATATTTATTTATTTCCTTGATGATACAGTACTCAATTTATTGGTTCATACTTACAAAAATTAAAAATATGTATTTTTATGCATATTAATGAATATAAATAAATAAGGGTGAAATTGATGATTTCAATAGGTACCGCCTTTTATAACATATCCGATAATCATCAAAATATTACAGCTATTAACTTTACAATGCTGGACGTTCAGCAATGTGTACACTGTTTACTTCGCTGCTATGTGAATGACGTTTAACGAATTTCGAGCTAGTGAAGGTAGTCGTGCGGGTCAGTTGTCATAAGATGTGGTCTTACCCCTCGGTCCCACGACGAGGTGCCCCACTTGCCAGCGGCAAGAGAGAGTACTGCTGGCAGCGCGACCCGAGCCCCGTGTCGGATGCGTTGACTTTCTTTGTCTTGTCGCCGTCGCCTGTGACGGCGTGTCCAATTGGGCAGCTCTCGGACGTGTCTCGCCGTCCGATTGGCGCGGTGGCAGGATGGTGATGGGGGCGGAAGGGGGGACGAGGACCACCTGGGAGCAGAGTCCTACTGTCTTGCAGTCACGGCAATTTTAGACGTGCCACAGCGCGTTACCTCTACACTCGACACTTTTGATACCATCCGTTGAAAAAAAAAATCATCAAGAGTAGTCGCTATTTTCGTAGGACAACAAATAGGAAACAGAAATTAAAAAAAAAAAAACTGTATTATATAATACCACTAAGTACTGCAGAAACTACCAGATAATTCAAATACTTATATACTTTTTTGAAATGTACGTAAAATAAACACAAAGCGTTTTTTTCTTAACCCACTTTGAGAATTTTCTCCAATAAAGCAGGTACGTAGCGTCTTTCATATACTACTTATGTGTGTACTATCGATAAAAATTAAAATTTAGAGTGCGAACCATCGTACAGGTTTAACCAGGTGCTCTAATATCCTCGATGTGTGATTTTCATGGACTCTTGTCACAAAACTTATGTTTTTTTTAACCTACTTTGCGAACTTTTACAATATAGCAGGTATGCAAGTCTCTTTGTTTTAAGACTTAATAATAAAACATTTCATTCACACAGCTAAGTTAAATATTAATTTTGAAATATTAACCAAAATTACGTTTTCAAAAAATAATACTTCATTGTAGTACATAGTATATAAAAGGGCGTCCGAGTCCTAAGTGCCATTCTCCGCCATATTGGATTTGACATCATGGCAGCCATCTTGAACGATCTAGCACTTCAAATTTTGTCAAAGTTGGCCCGAAATTAGCCAAATTGACTCAAGTTATGCAGTTTCAAAAACAATTCCGCCAAAATTTATTTTAAAACATGGAAATAAATTTCCTTTTCGAGAAAGTTTTAAGTGTAAACTTGAGAATAATTCCCCAAAAATTTCAGAAGCTTGAACATTTTCTAAGAGGCTTAAATTCTTTTTAATTGCGAAAGTTAAAGCCTCCGAGGTCATGACGTAAAATATTTGGATAATGTCATGACCGCCATTTTTTTATTATTTCATCACAACCACCTTATTGTATTCCGCCATTAAAATTATGAAGTCACAAAGCCATTTTTTTTTTCAGAACTTTCAGCCAGTTTTGGGACCGCCATATTGGATTATAGAACTTTCCACTATCTCGAATTATGACGTCACGTCAATCATATTTAAAATACGTAATTATTAACCGAAAAATTAAAAATTAATAAAAAAAGTTAAATTTCAATTTTAATTAAAAACACGACTACTTCATGGTCCTTGTAGTTCATGGTTCGAACCCACTAAGGGAAAAAATTACAACAGACCATTCCTCCACGGAGATTACATAAGGAATGACCCTCCGTCATTAATAACAAGGAATATATATTACACAAACCAGTATGACGTCATAACGGCCATCTTGGTTCCCGAAATTTTGTTTATGGTTGCTAGAGTTCGCTGCTGCCATCTCGGTTTATTTTTTTCGCTAGAATGCAATAGCGTTTATCACCAGACCATTGTAGCATCCACTATATTGTCGGCCATCTTTGCCACCATGTTGAAAATCTGTAATTATTAACCTAGATTTTGGGAAAAAATTCCAAAAATATTCGAAAAATCACATATTAACATATTAATTAATTCTATTTTAGTCCTTGGTTCAATATTCGGTCAATAGAAAAAAATTGTAATTTAGGCTTAAAATCATTTATAATTTATTTAAATAAATTAACTTTTATTTAATGTTTTAACATAAAAGTCTAGATTCCAGGTTTAAGAAATATCACAATACTTTTGTAAATATTATATAAGTACTACGAAAATTGTACTCTACTACAGGAACACTTGCAAAAACTAAAAATCTAGTAAGCATTCAGTGCTGCATTGGCTTTAACTAAATAAATCTCAGGCTCAATAGGTTAACCGAAGCCAGCTGCTTTACAGATACTTAGAAACCCCTCCCCTCCCCACCCACCAAAAAAAAAATATTTTTCTTTGCAACATAATTTCTCGATACTGTGTTAACAGACTGATTCACTTCGTTGAAAGCCAAAATTTAAATAATTGACATAACAAGGTAAAAAGTAAAGGTCATCCAAGATGGCCCCCGTGACGTCACAATCCAAAATGTCGCACACCGGTGCCACGACCTTTCCCGGCACCCAGGGCGAGTTCCTTTTATATAACCACTCATTGTGCTTGATTATCAGAGTGTTTACGTTTCGTTGTAATAAAAAGGAAAAAAAAATTGAAATAAGGTACAACGACAAGTAGTTGATTTCTTACATACTAGAAAGTAAATTATCGAGCTTAAAACATATAAAATATACACTTACTTCAGCTATGCTAACTTTGACATTGCCTTCAATCTTATAAATATTCAACCATTTACCACATTACTAAAAAACGGTTTCAAATTTATATATATATATATATATATATATATATTTATTTATTTATGTATAGCTACATATAATTACAAAATAAATTATAAAATGAACCAAAAACATTAGAAATTTTTAATCTTTTCCATTCTCACTTACATAACTAAACCTAAAAATTTATTCTTTATCATTCTGGAGGTTGCTTTAGTAGCTACATTTAAACAAGTTACAAATATTTTGTTTTTTATGTCTTAAGACATTTAAGAAAATACACTGTACTTAAGTCTGAAACTTTTTCTCATATACAAATAATAAAGTAGACGGCAAACGAGGAGAATTATGTGTCAGGTTTTACTCGAAGTAAATTAGTTTGAAATATATAGGCACTGAAATCAGGTAGTCCATCTGTTAAATGCAAATTAGCGTAAGAAATAAAGCAAAAATGTTAATATGAATTGATTAACTTGTGAATAAAAGCTGTTATTAACTAGTGAGAATTAATCTTATCAAATAAAAACAAAACAATAACTACAGAAAACAAAATAATAATAAACATGTTCTAATCAAGTCAAATGAAAATATACCTACAGTTTCGGAAGAAAAAAACTACCGTCAGCTATTTAGTTTACACTCAAGCGTATAATTCAATGTGCGATGGCCTGTAAAACAATCTGCAATTATATAACGTTAGTTGTGAAATTTTAACTTATGTTAAATTTAAATAAAGCTATTTAATGTAACCAATTTGAAAGCACGAACGTGGCTCATAATTGTGTACTCTGTGCAGTCATGTTAATTAAGTCTGATTTTTTTCTGAATTGTATAGAATAAATTTATTATGATTTTCTATTATGAAATTAACTAGGGTTGCTTTCACTGTTGTTTCACATCGCGTCTATTTAAAAATCAGTCGATAGCTTAAAATTCATTTTGGGGTCGAAAATTATTTGAACATTTTTTATTTATTTCTGCATAAATCACACTTCAAATGTAGTAAGCATCATAATTCAGATGTAAACATCGTGTCGGCAATGACAAGAGGTGTTCTGCACTGAAGTGGAAGTTGGAGGAAAATCGGCTGGGTCCAGTTTTCTTGGCCGTGACCGTACCTGAAGGCACATGAGACTGCCCGGACAGCATGAGCGAGCAGGTGCCCGCAGCTCATTTCGGAGCCGTGTGCGGTCAAGTGGAGGTCAAGCACGTGTGTTCAGCGTGTTCCAGAAAACGTGAGCAAATCTCCCACTGCTTGTCAGTGACGTGAAAATATGCCAGCCTCGGAGACGAGCAGATTTAATGTGTTCTCATGTTGCAAACAAACTGAAAATACGCAACTCGGACACGAAATTCGGCGAACACAAATACAGTTTTTTTAAACTACATTTCTTGAAGCGAATCACTCGAAGTTTCCGCACGCGCCGCTAGAATTCGCTGCCGGGAGCGACTATCGGTATCATTCGATAGGCAGAGCAAAAGGTTAAACTTTATAATGAAACGACTGCGATAAAAACCCGGGGTTTTTGGACCTGATTTCCGACAAGGAATTTTATTAAAATCCTGCCCATCTTGTTGAAATTTAATTAAATAGTTAATATTATATATTTTTTCTTTGTTTCTGTGAACTTTGGTTCGCGCCATCCGCCACAGATGGTTACATATTTCCGTTCCATGCGACTTCCGTTCCATTCACGAATTTATTCCTACCAAATGCCGTATACCGAGAGCTAAGATGGTATACAAAAAAACTGTGTAGGCACGTGGCAATAACAAAATTTAACAATTTCCAGCTGTTAATGATAACCAGGCCATTTCCGTTGTGATAGTTTGTTTCAGAACCTGTGGATTTTATATAAAAATTTGTAAAAAAAATTCAGCATTTTTTTAACAATTTTTTTTAAATCAACCCATCAAATAAAACATTATAATGGATGTGCAATTCAATCTAAAACTAAATTGCTGTATCATTAGCACCAGGTGTAAAGAAATGGTACAGATAGCTAAAATATTTTGACTTAGAATACTACCAAAAGTGGCATGGTGCGCTTGTAAAAAATTATAAATAAATCGAAAATATGAGCCATAAACCACTTTTTACAAAAAATGTATTCATGCATGTTTGATCCGAGTTATAAGTTTTATTTTAATTTTATGTAACTTTTCATTCAGTACCTACCTCAAAAAGTAAACTTTTCATGAAAAAATAAGTTTCCAAAATATTGTTATTATATTTTGTTAATAATGACAATGATTTTAACTTCAGAATTTACACAAGGATAAAATATTTATAACAGCAAGATTTATGGAATAAATAACGTTAAACTCGTAGCATATTAAATTAAAACAGCTTTCTTCCAATAACAAAGCGATGAAATGTAGTGTGAAACAACTGTAAACTTTCACAGAAATACAATAAAAACATTTGATATCTTCTATTTTATTCTACTTCTAGGATGAATAAATAAATATTTTTTAATGTGCAACATTTTATCTCTCGGTACCGGCATTTGGTTGGAGTAATTCCGTGAATGGAATGGAAATCGTATGAAACGGAAATGTGTGACAACGGTGCTGCCATCTGCGGCGTTTGGTGCGAAACAAAGTTCACAGAGCCAAAAGTAAACTTTTTTTAGAATTTACTGTTTAGTACATTTTAACAAATTGGGCAATATTTAAAAAATAAATTCTCTGTCGGAAATCAGGTCCAAAAAAAGGGGATTAGAATTTTTTTTTTAATTTTAAGTCTTTCTGCTTATATCGTAGCCGTTTCATTATCAGGGTTAAAATTTCGGTCAGCAAATCTAATTATTCGATAGTCGACGTAGCTGCTCCGGCAGCGAATACCAGCTTTGGGTACGGAAAGTACGTGTGATTTAGTGTCAAGAAATGTAGTATTTTAATAGAATTTGCAACTTGAGAGCACACGAATCTGCTCGTTACAGAGGTCAGATGTTACACATCTTTGGCGAGTAAATATTGAAAGACTCACTCACGTATTTTTTTTTTTAATTTGGCGTGGGTAAAACCAATTTGAAGTGAATTAAAGTTAACAGAGGTTTTTTTTTAGTTTGTAAATAAATGTATGAGTGGGTAACGAAATAAAGGTGATAAATATATATTTTTTAAAATTATTTTGTTGCACCAAAGGTTCGGTGGGACATCGTGTCGGCGGCGAAGATGGTGTTACGAGCTTGTAGAACACACGGTGGGAACACGAGCTTGATGTCATCAGGCCCACTACCGGCCGTCCTCCCGTCTACCTGAGTGGGTCACGTCTCTCTGGAGGGACGTGTCCAGAGTCCCCGCCGACAAAAGAAATGACACTTCCCACCGTGTTCCTCCTCTCGGGACGAGAACGGCACAAGCGCCTCCCCGTGTTACATCTTTAACTCTCGGTATACGGTATTTGTAGAGACCGGAAAAATTCGCGGTTTCGATGGCCTTCAGGATAGACTGCACATTCCCCTGTCCACTCGGGCAAACATAACGCAAGTTCATTTGGCTGCTGACTTTTAAGTCGTCTCAGTTGGTTTGTCTGTGATTTGATCCTTCTTTGGTTGAGGGTTTATAATTGGTTGAGATGCGTCCAGTTGAACAGTAAGCCAGTAGCAAAATCATCTAAGAGGTATATGTATTTGAATTCTAGCCTATCGCCTAATGAATCCGCGAATTTTTCCGGTCTCTAGGTATTTGGTATGAGTAATTTCGTGAATGGAACGGATATCGCATGTGCAACGACGTAGCTGCACCGACAGGGAATTATAGCGACGGGTGCGGAAACTACGTGTGATTCACGTAAAGAAATCCAGTTGAAAACACAATTTACGTGTATTCATCACACTCGGCAATATTTTAAATAATTCTACGTAATATTTCGTGTCCGAGTTTCGTATTGTAAGTCAATTTGCTACATGAGAACACATTAATGTGCTCGGTACTGCTGGCGAGTACTGAAATAATCACTCACAATTTTTTTTTCTTATTTAATGGAACTGAACTAATCACGTAAATGTTCGGATTCTTGCTCGTGCATTAATGCTTTGTGTTGTCCCAGTACCTATATTAGTTACAATTACTTGTAGGCTGTTTCCTTAATAGCTTTGCAGTATTAACTGCACACATGAATAAACATAATAAATTATAAAGAAAGTTCAGTTGTTAAATATCCCTTTATCTTTTCCATGGTTTAAAAACAAATCCTTGTACCTACAAAACATCAACCAAAATTAAATTGTGTGCCAAATTTTTGTTAGCAGTACAAGAAATATTCAGTTTTGTTTTCAAAATAAGTATTTCATATGTGCAAATCTTCCACAGCCATGTAATGTAAAAATTTAAATTGTGTTTCTTGTAGTATTACAAACTCAATCTTGGCAATCTTTGGTAGGAGTAGAAAAATTATTTTGTCGTTGCGGAACTGCGATGACAGTTATGGCTCGTGTCCCAGCAGTAAATTTCCGTGATACCTGAGAGTTAATTAACCACGTGGCCGAGTAGTTTGAGATTGTCTGGAGGGTAAAAAAAAAGGGGGGGGGGGGGGAATGACTTCACGAAGGTAGATGATGAATGGCGAGTGAAAATGTATTTAAATCTTAACCCCACTGCGTCGCATCTGCTTTGTCCCTGAAGCACACAAAGATGACCTAACTTGTAAATAACGTTTTAAATAATAACACTTCACGCTTGTTACGATTCAAATTATCTCACACGACTTAATCTTGCCCTCACTTCAAAAATGGACCGTAATTTTGGTGTCTGAAATGAAATACTCCCCCCCCCCCCTAACCTAACATTTTAATTTACTTAGCATAAGAAATTGTTGTTCTTCATACTGAAAACACAATAATAAGTAGATTACACTTGGAAATTAAAATTATTTTGGTTTGTCATGATTATAACACATTAAGTAGATTTTTCTGGAAAACTTGTTTGTGTAAATTATCCTCGAGGATAAAATAACATAAATTTTATATAGCTGTTTGTAATTCATGTTTATCCAAATATGAGAGCACAGAATTTGTAATGCTAAAATCATTTTGCTAAAATTTGCCGTGGAGATAACGAATAACTATAGTCCATCCACGGTAACCTCCTACTTTTTTAAACGAACCTTTGAAAAAACACACCAGGATGCAGCATGTTTGGTTCGTTTGCAAAAATACTTTCCATCATATGCATATTAAACATGCATTAACACTAAATTACCGTATAATGATGTTAAATAAAAGTTTACAAAAAAAGTAACTATCTATGTACAATATTATTAATATTAATGATCTCGTTTGTGTGTAAATGAAACAGTGAGAGAAGTGGTGTGTTGGCAATGATTAGAACGAAATAGTTCCATAGCCAAAATATATATTTTTTGACTTTCCGCGTGTATTTAAGAATTTGTTTGGGTATTTGTTAAGTTTGAACATTTTTTTAAATCTCTGGTGAAATAAAAACGTTATGTTAACGGTAAAAAAATATTACGTGCCGAAACCGTGGTCGCGCATTAATAATGTTAATAGTCACTTGTTTGTTTTCTCTTTCAGCCGTTTGTCTGCAGTCTGCACTCTTTACGCCATATTGCAGTGTGTTTTAATATATTACTGACCGTGAAATAACGTACAGTTTGTGTTTCAGGATTTTGTGTTAATATTGTGTATTTTAACTTTGTTATATTATTTATTATCTACTATTGTAATGATGGAATTTGTTATCGTTTTGATATTTTGTGTGGTTCTTGTGATTGCTGTAATGGTAATTGGTTCCGGGATGGGGAAAGCTACTTCTTCGCAGCGTCAGATGGACATCATTAACGTCGCTCAGAACTTATATGTTTTAATTAGGAAAGGCGACTTGAAGAAATGTGACGTTACGCAGACGACCGCGTTTCTTCTCAACATCGCAAAGTCAACTGTTCTCAAGTAAGTAGGCTTTTTTCGTTTTCATGCACGTAAAAAAAATATCGACTGTGTCCTAAGTATTGTCGGCCTGTGTTTTAACTCACGAGGTTTTTTGTGTTTTATTTCCATTTTATATTTTTTGGTGTGAGACAACACCGCCATGTGGCGTCTCTGTTGAAAAGTTAACCTAAAATCATATTAGGCCTACTCAGGTCCTAACAATAACAATATAGGCACTTTCAAGTATTTTTATGGGTGTGATACACGTTTGTTTATAACGATGTTTATAAACTTTATGATAGGTTTAACTATAACATAAGGGAGTGATTTTATAATTTGCATTTAATTAGTTTTTCATCTGTTTGGGAGATCACAAAATAAATAAAAAAACACTTCATTAATTTCGTGGACAAAGTCTGTCATGTTTCCATTTAGTGACCACAAAGCAAATATTTGTGACAAAATGCCATATTTGGAACACTGCCTAACTGCGTATTGTGAACGGGTCCCCGGAAAAATGTTATGACAAATGTTTTTTTTTTTTTTTTTTTTTTGGTTAGGTTCTACAAGAAAGACATTGAAGAAGTTTCAACACCAGGAAAAAAGAGGAAAAAAAGGCCACAGGAAGGAAAGTCACTTGACACAGTCGACGATTTCACAGTAAATGCAATCAGGAATGCAATTTACAGGATGTACGCTGAAGGTAAAAATTTGATACTGAAGAGTAGTTTCAATATCACTGGGGTAGGCCCTACTTAATTGTATTCATTTCATATATCCATATGCAGATTGACCGGTTCAGTTTTTTTCCCGATATCATCTGTCCTTTAAAAATACTTAACATTTTTGGGTGGTTTGTTAGGTTTCTTTATTGATATGGTATTGATATATAGAATATTGTGCAACATATTAAATAGGTACACGTCCTTTTAAGGTTAGGTTAAAGATAGAAAGAAAATTGTTACATTCTAAAACTACAAGTAATGTTTATATCGTTATACACAGTATACATATTAAATAACCTCAACTTTTATGATGTATCAGAAGGTTAAATAATGACTATTTCCAGTATCAATAATATCCAGTTGTGCGCTTTAGCAGTAATTGGTTACAAATTAGTGAGTTGTGGTCTAAGCAAGCATGGTTATTAAAAAAAAATTGGGATACTTAATTGGCTAAATTGTACTGTGTGGCAGGGTCCAGTACAATATATATTCTATTGCAAAATAGTGTCATGCCCCGCCTAACCCTTTAGAAAATATAGGGGTATTGTTATTTTATAAACAATAGGCCTACTTCATTGTAATGAAGTATCATATGAAAACACAACTTAGCCAGACAAACTGTGTGTTAGTGTATGAAGTAACAGAAGGTTATAAAACAGTAAAAGTTTATTATCGCGTATCCGATTCGATACATTGATCCTGATCGCATGATCCTGCAAATATTGATCCTGTGATTAATGATGCTTGCTTTTCTAATTTATTACGTTTAAAAATCCTGTACAAAACCAAAACTAAAAACCTGTGATGTAGTAATGAGTTATGATTTAAAGTTGAATAATAATGTAAATATATATGTTTTATTAAACTTATGATAATTATTCTTGCTATACCACAATATTTGATTATGTTCAGGATCTTTGATCTGAATAAATGAAAAAAGCATGCACCACACGATCAATAGGATGTACAGGTTCATGCATAAAGATCTAGGGATCACATGGGATACACGATACAAAACATTTACCTATAACACAGTGTAGAGCTTGTAACTTATTGATTGCTAAATTGAATGCTGAAATACTAATGTTTTACACAACTTCAATACAAACGCGCAATATAATCGTCATATCATTGCAGACAAAAATACTGCAATGTAGAATTTCTCTAAGCAAACTACAAAATTTAAATTAATTTAAAAGTATTTTTGAAATGTAAGTTTATTAAAACTATTTAATAAATGTAAATTGTGCACTTAAATTATCTTCTACGGGGTTGTGGTTTTGCTTAGTTTTGTGTACCTCTGTTATTTCATGTATTGTTAATGTATGCAATAAATTTACAAGTTTGAATGTTACAGTCGGCACCATTTTGAAAGAAATCAGGGAAAGACAAATAGATTATTATGGTGGAAGATCAAGTCTTCATAAATTGTTAAAGAAGATGGGATTTTCATGGACAACTGTTGATGGACGAAAAGCTTTGATAGAGAATGAAAACATAGTATTGCAGCGAATAGATTTCTTGAGAAAGTATAAAGAAGAAAAAGAAAGAGGTGCCAATTTCATATTTGTTGATGAAACATGGATTTTCCAGAGAGGCAAGGCATTAATTTATTTGAAAATTTGTTCTGTGGTCCAATACAAAGTATTTCATTTCCATTTCATATATTTTTCAGGAACTGTATCAAAGTCATGGCAGGACAAGAGTCTACAATCTGCGAAGAGACGTACTGTTGGAGATGGTAAAAGGTTTATTGTTGTTAATGCTGGAGGGCGCACTGGCTTTGTGCCAGGAGCAGGATTACTTTTTGTTTCAGGTCAGAAGACTGCAGACTACCATGGCGAGATGAATGGGGAAACTTTCTTGATGTGGTTTGAAGACATGTTGGTGCATCTTGAGGAACCCAGTGTCATCATAATGGACAATGCTTCATATCACAGCACCCAGGTATGTGCAATGGTAAAGCAGTGTCTTTTTATTGCTCAAATTGTAATGTGAAAAATTTACATGTGTTTATTATTGTGTATAAGTACGAATATTCGAGACTAATACATTTTGCCAGCAATAATTGTTATCTTAATAGTATGCCTACACTACATTTTTATAAACTATAATGTTTGAGCTGAAATTGATTACACACACACACACACAGATATATATATATATATATATATATATATATATATATATATATATATAATGTAATTGAATTACATCGTAGTGCAAACTAATTTAGTAGAGGGTTTGAAATACCAAATAAATTTTTTTTATTGCAAATATCATTTGAAAATGACATAATTACTTGTTTGGTAAAAGGACCCACTTTATGAATGCTCTGTTGCCCTACTTAATAAATTAAAATAATATTTTCAAAAAAATTTCTAGTCACTAAACTAACATGCTTTGTTAAATTTAGAAATTCATTACGACAATATGCCAAAACACATGTTTGCTTTGCATAAGTACAGTTGAACCCTGTTATAATTTGTTTTTAAGGGGCTACAAGAAAAAAAAACATAAGCAGGAAATTCAATTTAGTACTTTTTATTGTGGATTTATTGCCAATGGACTCAACAAGCTGCATAAAGATATATTTGATGCTCCAATTTGCTTGTAGCAAGCCAAAAACAATTTTTCTTTAACATCATGGTGCTTCCAGCTTCCATCTGCTTTGTCTTTACTTACACATTGTCTCATTGCTGTAAAATTGTCTCATTTCTGTATAATTGTCATAATTCACGACAGTGTTTACAGTGGAAATGCTTAAGTCCAGTTCTTTTGCCACTTGAACATGTGATTTAAGTGAATACATTTGAAAACACACAGAATGGCTAAAAATTTATGAATTTATTTGTTTTCCAAGGGTGTCAACAGGCAGTTAACTGCTAACATACACATATACATAGACAGTATAGACAAAGGCTTTTAATTTTTTTCGTCTTCTAAAATTTTATGAAGTGAACATTACAAGCACGAAACGCATAATTTGTGAAACATTATATCCAGGAATTAAATACATTGTCCTTATAGGGAAAATATTGGACTTGAAAAATAATACATAATAGGCAGGAAAACTTTATAAGCAGTAAAATTGTAACAGGGTTCTACTGTCATGAATTCTTATCAGCTACTTGAGTATTTAGTTAAATGTTGGCATAACGTAGGTTGAGAAAACACCTACAACGAACTGGACCAAGGATGCACTGATCGCGTGGCTGGAGAAGAATGAGATAAAACATGAAAATAATTTGTTGAAAGTGGAGCTGCTGAGAATAGCTAAACAAAACAAGCCCCGAATACGGTATATTATTTCGTTTTTTTTACAGCATTTCTTTAAAAGTGAGATAGTTGCAAAAAATTACGTATACGCCTTGTTCTAACACACTTTTCAGATATGAGGTAGACGAGTTGGCTCGTAACTATGGCCACGAAATTCTACGACTCCCACCCTATCACTGCCACTATAATGCAATCGAACTAGTTTGGGCTCAATGTAAACACCATTACAATATAACGTGGGGCGGGCCAAGAGATTTGACAATGATGCAGTTGCAGCCATCTGGAAAGAGGCTCTTGATGCTTCCACACCAGAGAGGTATTTTCATGTTGCATGACCAATGGGGTATTCCTTTTGAAGTAGAAATTGTTTTATTTTCCTGTAGAACATTCCTCAAGCTTCAGCAAAACCCTTACCATACATTTTTACATAATACGTAAGTATTGTTGCCTAGCAGCCTGGTCCTACCATTCCTTTTGATAACTTTGTGTGCTAGTGTGTGTATAGTGTGATTATCATTTTGTGTATATTCATATACCAGTAATACAGTTTTAAAACAATTGGTAAAAATAAGTGGTTTGAATTTGTGTAGTTGTCGTTTTGAAAATGTGTTGCATGTATGTGTTTGTGTTCGTGTTTGTGTTTGTAATTTTATTCCCATGTGATTCATACATATCTGTGTAGTTTCTAGATCTAACAGTGGTGACTTATTTGCAAGGTTTTTTTTTTTTTTTTTTTTGTAATTGCAGTCCATTTGCAATTGTTTCATTTCCATAAATAGTTTTGTATTTATTAGTAATTGTGATATTACTTTCTGTTATGCTTAATCTTGTGTCAATGACTTTAAAGTTATGTTGGGTTCAGTGCTGTAGGCAGATTTCAATATTCAGATAAAATTTCAACGTAGAGAATTTTGAATATTTTCATCTAGCGAACTTGAATAGGTATTTACACATGTAGTTCTTGCACATTAGTATTTTCAAAAGTTATGTTAGGTATTATAGTGAAATACATATACAGTAAATCATCAAAACTATTCAAAAAATTAAATTTTCGCTATATCTCACTGTTTTTGTCTGGGACAAATTTTAACCAAAAACAAACACAAAACTTATGAAATAAATATTTTATCATATGCATTCTAAGCCTTTATTGATAACATAGAAAATATTTACAGCTTTATTATATCTTGAATAAACCACTATAAATTTTTTTTTCCAGATAACATAAAACAAAACATGTTACTTCAAGTATTAAATAATAGCTTTGATAGTTGAGGAAAACACATTAAATGAGTTTTGTTGTGTTTAAAAATAGTTCCTTGTGGAGTGAGTTCAAAATTGTATGTAATAAAGAGCATGCCATGCATTGTTTACTATGCCGTTTTGACAGAAACAAACATATTTTGTTATAGAGTGGTTTTTGCTATAAACAGGTCATTTATATAGAGGTTTTACTGTATACATTAATTTTTTTAGATGGGCGAGGTGTGTGGATCACGTGGAGAAGTTAATTCAAGCAGACTGGGAGAGAGAAGTCCACATAGACAGCGGCACCATTCCTCCACTCATCATCCACCTCGGCAAGGATAGTTCAAGTGAAGACAGTGACAGCGAAGAATTTGAGGTTACGACACAGCAAGTAGATGGAGACAGTGAAGTACTGGCAGTTCCTCTTGATGATTTACCCGGGTGTTCTTATTGAGGTCTGTATGTAATAAACACCTGGGCAACTGTAAGTATTGGGGTTTGAAACATTTTTTTTTTCTTTTATGCATTCCCATTAAGTATGTTGATTACTGGAACTTTATGTATTAACTTTATATTACACATATTATGAAATTAATAATAAATTTCATTTCTGGATTCGTATAGGTGTATGTGAAACATTTTATTTTGTTGTGTGTCTTCATTTTTCAGTGAACTTACTTGGAAAACAAAAAGCGAGTCCCCATCCAGGGCCACAAATAAATAATGCATATAAGTGGTATAGAAATTACTGTCAATTCTTTACCACAATTTTACTGTTCATAAAATTATGATTTTGTCTAATAAGTATACTCAGGAAAATGTATACAACCATATTTTTATTTGTGGCCTTAACCTGCAAAATGGTAGGGGTTTATTAAATAAAAGAAGAAAATTCATTTTTAAATGTTTTCATCTGAATTTGTTAATTTTATTAAACCTTCAATCCTTAGTCTTTTCCAGATTGCTTAGATGGACAGTCATATGTATAATTTACAGTACTTTTTTTTTCAGATGCAGAAAACTGTGTTGAACTGTACTAAAGGATGATATTTATTGCTTACATAAATGTTGTAAATTTATATGTTCTCATAAAAATTTACTTTAAATTATATGTTATTTCTTTAGCTAACAAACTTATTTTTTAATATTTTTACCATTGGGTATCATAAATGTTATGAACATATACATGTATACTTAGATCATATTCAAATTACTTATATATATATACATACATACACACACACACATTGTTTTGACAGCTGGTGATTGTAAACAAACCATTTGACATTTGTCACATGGCAATGTTTTTGTTTACATACGGCGGAAGGATACATAGTGACATTAAAGTAGATCCGGTGAAAAGCAGGGCTTCAGAAAAGTAGGAGGTTACCGTGGATGGACTATAAAAGTGAGAAACTTATATCCTAAGTTTGCAGAAAATTTACAGTTCGCAAATCGTAATGCTGTTACAAGCTAACCTGAAGTAGCGTATTAGAGTGTATATTTGGCAAGTTAAATACAAGGAGTTTATATTCTTGTGTAATGTGAGAACAATTGAATATTCCAGTCAATCAATATCCGAAAAATTTAGTCACTAAGGTCCCAACACCGCTGCGATACGTGGCTGAAGTAGAAGACATCTGTGACTAAATAGAATGCGTTCTGTTTGAAAAGAATTCTTTGCTGAGGGGACTACAATTTTCGAGCGTTACGAAAATTCCGATCGCATGAGGGGAATAGTTAATTGCGTGATGTGGGAACCAGTAGAGCAGGAGAGTTCCCCAACGCATGCACTAGCGGTCGAATGAGAAGACGGCAAAAAGGGAGGTGTGCATACGTAGCGAAGCATTCTATATGCCAGTTGTAACGGCCGGAAGGGGAGACGGCAGGGGAGAGGAAGAAATGGCGCAGCAGTGATTTTACGAAGTTCTCGTAACACGTCATGTGTTTGTCTACTCTTCAGTTTTCGTAACGGCAAACGATTGACGCTACCACATTTCTTTAAATTTATTTAAAGTATCTACAATTTATTGATTCGTGTGGAAAACAGTTATCGCTTTGAGCAATTTACTTTATAAATATTATTAATTTGTATGAGTAGTTTGGTTGAAAATTTAAAAGAGACTTACGAGGTAAGCTTTATAAGTGTAATTTATTTTTGTATGTGAACACTGATTTGAAATTTTAAAAGGACATATGAACTTGTGAAATAAACTTTATAAGTGTAATAAATGCTCGATTGGAGTCTTTTATTTATGTTATTTCCCTTTATTCAGCTGGAGAACATAATTTGAAATTATGATTTAAAATAATAAAAAGGCAGAATTAGATACGAGGTATCATTAAAGGCAACGTGGGGATAAACCGACAATAGGGGCGCCAAAAAGTGATAGTGAACGGATGCGAGACTACAGGACGCGGAAAAGGGCATTTTTTCCCCTTTAGATATCATACCAGTATCCTTACTGTTCTCAATTAAGTATTATCTCTTGTTCAATAAAAAAAAATACTAATAAGTTATCTCTATACCTATATACTTAATAAGCAAGAACTTCTGTCACACGTGGACAATAGTTTTTATTAGTTTTTTGTATTATTATTTTTTCATTTGGTACAAGTTCGTTAGTTGTCTCTTCCACCGCAAGAACAAGGACAATGGATGTAGCAGCCGTTACGTGTGAAGGGCAAACAATAAAAAAAGAAAAGAATCACAGAAGCAGCGCCGGAGCGGGGTGAAGGGGGGAAGAGAAACACAAACGGGGGAAGAAGTAGGGAATGAGAAAGAAGCTGGTGAATAGGAGGGGGGAAGGGGGGCTGCGTGAAAGCGACAGAGCGGAAGACAAGTGGGACAAGCGCAAGAATTCGTCCGGGTGTTGAGATGATGTGTGGGCGGAGACCCGAGCGCAGGCGAGGGATTAGCTCTCGACGCCTGCTTGCCGTCTCGCTGGCCCGTCGTCCCTCCCAAGCGATCTCCTTCCTGCTCACAGGAGGAAAAAAGAATGGGCACGCGCACTCAAGTACGCCCGTTGGAAACTTGTTTTGAATCTATCCTACCGTGAAATGAATTCGCGAATTTTCCCGGTCTCTACTTAATCACGTGTAAGTTAACCGGCCAAAGGACGTGACCTCGGAATATACCAATGTTCAGTGTGATAATGGCTTACTATGTACAGCCACGTTTAATCCAGGCTGGAGTGAAACGAATCCGTGAAATAACCGTGGTTCCATTCATCACCATGAATAAACGAGGAAGCTTCATCAAAGTTCTTTTATTTTTCTTTTGACCTTTTGAAAAGGTTCGCCTAAAAGACTTTTCCGTACCGATACGTCCTTGGTGCTAAAGATCAATTAGCTTGCCGACATTTTGCCAAAAACAGTTTGGCCTAGCAGGAGTTTTTGCCTAATAGGTGGGGGCAGGCATTTTTCGCGAAAAAACCATCTGAACACCAAATAGACTGCAACAAGGTATACTCTCGCCCCCGTTTTCTTCCGTGTGAATGGCGGCCGTCGGCGAGGGAAGTCGTTGCCTTATTTCACCCGGCCATTCAGGACGCATTGCTTCCGCAGTGAATTTGTGATTGGTGTTGTAACATTCGACATGTATATACTTGAAAGAAACTCGGCCAATCACGAAACTCAGACGATGCTACAGTGTTTAACTTTCAGATAGTCTTGGAATATTTTCGCGAAATATGCATACCCCCTACTAATAGGCGTTTTGACTAAAAGAGGTTCCGGAAAATTATCTGTGCATCGCCAACTTCTCAGGTAAGCAGTTTGTATGGAGGCGTTTTGCATAGCATGTGGATTGCTTGGTAGGCATTTTGAATAAGTGTACTTAGCATACGTTTTAGTATACTAAAGTATATTGCGTTATCCTTGCACTATCTATGTATATTTTTCAACGCCTTTTGCAATTCAGGGAGAGAAACTCAGTACAATCTGCACAAATAAAAGTTTTTTTTTCTGACAAAAAATTGTTTGAATATGGCGAAACAAATATTTAATTGATGTAGGCTAACAACAAATTGGGTTGGCCAAACCAAATTTTATTAATAAAAAAATATTATTTTAGTACCCTTAACAAAATATATAGTACAGTTGACAGAATTATTTTGTCAAATCGACAATAAAAATTTTCTTACTACAAAATATTTATTTGGATCAAACGATATATTTATTTGGCCAAATAAAACAATTTTTGAGGCAAATAATCATGTTTTGTTGTGTAAACATCTTAGCTCTCGGTATGCAGCAATTGGTAGGAACAATTTAGTGAAAATGGAACGGAAGTCGATGAACGGAAATGTGTCACAAAGACGGCGGACCGACGTGTAGCAACATAATTCCGTATATAGTCACTTTAGTAAACGTTTTGGGACATACCAAATTAAAGTTTTTTTTATAATCAAACTATCATGGAATATAATAACAAAATAGTCATAGTGTAAATTATTCTCATGTTTTAAAATATCTAAGAAACTGTAATTACAATTATTATAACACATATTTTCGTTCATAATTCCAGATAGGCTTAGTAGCACAGACATAGAGGGCGCACTTGTTAACCTGAAGGGAAGTTGTTCAAATCTCGACACCGAAACTCTCCTTATATTTCTTATAATAACATATTATATTATATCATTTAATAATAACGTTCATTCAGCTCAATAAACTTAAGTTTTGTTTATTTGGATTTTTTTATATAATGAATTCAGTTGTTTAAGGAAAACAAATATATAAACACATCTTTAATGTTATATTATAAAATTTTTTAGGTGAATATTTTAGTAATTCTATAGAAGTATAACATCTTACGTGTGCGCAAACTGTTTAATGAATTTTAACGAGATGGGCAGTATTTAAAAAAATTCCTTCTCGAAAAGTAGTTACAAAGCCGGGGCTTTTTCGGAGCCGTTTCTAATAGTTTAAAAATTCCAGTTATTTCTGCTACAAATTTATATATGCGTTTGATGATTGCAAACAATGTTTACAATTCAGGCATCGAATTCTAGCGACAAGCGCAGAAAATTTGTGTGAGATTCGTATCCATAAATTTTTGTGTTTTTAAAGTCATTATTTTATTTTTCAGTATATTTGTCACGATCGGCATTATTTTAAATAATTCAACGTTAAAATTTCGTGTCCGTTTTTCGTGTTATAAGTTTATTTGCAACATGAACATGAGAACGCATATGTTTGCTCGTTAACGTGGTGTAATGTTTACTTGTCACTGGAATAATTGCTAACTTTTTTTTTTCAGTGTACCTCTTCGACGTGGGTCATTCCCCCCTTAAGCCGAAACAGTTTATGTTGTATGATGCCATGTCGATTGACACCCTTGGGCAACCAGTCGTGAACATTCGTAAAACCCGAGAGCGGTGTCCAGTGTTGGCGGACCGGACTGTACTCGCCGGTAACCCGCGGACAATTCCACCCCCCCTCCGCCTTACTTCATCGTGTTGTCGCGAACCGCCAATCTGCTGCGAGGAACGGCGAAAAAGCGTGACTCTTCCGCGGACTGCGACGGTGTAATTGGATTAATGGCGGGCACGGTCGCTTTCTTCCTCTCCCCTGGTCTTGCATGGTACGTCCTCCTCAGGAGAAACATTTCTTACACCGCTCAATTAACTTACTGTATTTTTATATTCCCCTCTCTTTGACTTAAAAAAAAAGCCACTCTCTCTATTCGTACCTCTCGTTATTTTTCTCGGTCACGCTGTCCTTGTAAGTAACTGCCGTTTTTGTTCTCGAGAAAAATCAACCCTGAGGATGCTTGATGCAATGCGTGGCGAAACGTCGGTTAACGCTACTACCTGCAAAGTCAAGTTAGCAAATCCGAAGACGTCTCTTGCTGTACGATTGAGGCCACCTGCGATCAATATTTAGTAATAAGTATTGTATTCCCGACGTCGTCGTAACATTAAAGCCTCACTTATGTATGCACATTCTATTGCAATACTTTTTTTCCTCAAATGTACTAAAATTACTTCCATAATAAGAAAATGCTCTACTTAAATCAGGCTTAAAATTATGGTCAATGATTATCACCCTTTAAGTTAACGATTCAAATGTTTTTTTTTTTTGTGTGTGTGATGACACACATGAAATTTACATCCTACACAACCGGAGCTTTTTTTTAAGTGAAAACAAACTTTAAAACGTTATTAGATAGATTTAATTAAATTAAATACACATTATTTAAATTTATAGCCCATCAAAACTAGTGATGGTAGGAAACGGCTTTAAAGTATTTTATTGTCCAGTTATAGTAAATACATTATTATTTTGGTGATATTTATTTTATTAAGGTGAAATACAAAATTTTAAGGGTTCGAGGGTAGTCAGTGATCAAAAATTTCGGCAATAAAACTGTACATATAAACTCATCTTTGTTAATTTATGCAATACATTTTTCTAAGTCTACTTTTTGAAATATTTTTTTTTAAGACACTTGCGATTCAGGATTAAACATTAACATTTTAATTTATTGTGATTTTATCAATATTACGTGTAAGTTAATATTTTTCGGTGTCTTATCAAATTGGGGTATTGCAAACGATGACAGTTCCAACTTATCTTTTGGGAATTAATTTTCTTTCCTCGATACTGGAACAATTCTGTAACTTATGACCAAGTGTTGAATTAGCGCTGAGAACGTATTTTTTTTTACTGTTTTTCAATCAGCGAATGGAGTGGAGGCGTAGCGCTGATGGCCCGAGTGATGGCTGACATTTGTCAGGTTATTACAGAGGTCATTAAGCGAGCCACTCTGCCTTGATTGGAGTGCGGGCGATGACGACTGTGTCACGGATGTTAGATTTCTGACTGGTACACTCTAGCTGCAGCAATAATCCTGCCGTCAGGAACTTCTTTTTTTCTTTCGGTGGCATCGTTCCACTTTTCCCAAGACCGGAGGAAAACAAAAACTTTGTTACTAGCTTCCTTGTGCTGTTGTACGTGAGGAAATATTTTACATCATACAGACAGCGTTAATAAGAACTAAAAAGATTATTTTGCCCTAAATATGTGTATCAAAAGCCTGATAAAAAAGTCACAATTTATTAAAACCACAAAGATTCTCTGCGTATAAATAAAACATCCAGTCACTTGATGAAGGAATATGCTAGAAGTAATTCTGATATGTTTAACTGCATGTTCATGGTATTGTCAGTTGAATATTATTAGCATCCTCGAACAAGCCATTTCACAAATTGTTAACTTGTCTTATCAAATCTTATGGCATGCATTCAATGGAAAATGGTACTAGGAACTAACACCAAAGCTAGTTATATAAAAAAAACATGATTCATAGGTTACTTTAATCAAACCCGGTTGTGTGGAAAAATGTTTCTCGCAAATATGTTTATTTTTCCACGTATTTCCACGAATTTGGCGCTCCGGAAATCAATGACAAACAACTCGCTTTCGAAATCTCGTTCTTAATGGGGAGATGAAGGAACCGAAATACGTGATGTTGATTTCAACAGTTTTTATGCCATAACTAATTTTTATCTTCTAATATCGAAAATTTGGTTTCGTTAGCATAGATCACAGAGTAAGAGAAATATTACAGTATTGTAGTCATCCTCGAAAAATGAGTTAAACTTTTAACACCAATTATTTCACAGGAAAAAAACGTTTTAGTAACCAGTCATTACTTAATTTGAGAATTTGATTAAAAGTTACACATTTCGGCGCGTTCTCATGCAGAATATCTACTGAGCTTTAGTTAACCCGCTGAGCGATATGAACTTCAACTCAAAGCGGAATTACAATAGCCCGTCGCCTTCAGCGTCATACGGTTCGTTCGTCATTATTTTGTGTGTTAATGCGACGCATCTAAACTGTTAAAAATTTTATCCTTAAATTTACGGTGGACGCTTGTTACAAATTATCCAGGGAGCTTCGTAAATTCACGGGGATATTCGTTAAATTACAGGTGCTATGTTCATTTACTTTCAACATGAATCCACAATAATAAACTTGTTATAATAGCAAAACATTCAAAAACTGGTTAAGACTCCTACAAAAACACTGTCATTAATTCTTCTAAATGTGTTCTGAACCCATAAACAGAATTCGAAAGGTGAACTACGGCGTAGTTTTTACGAATATCCAGTTATTTGAAATTACGAAGAAATCTTCGTTTAGGCCTATTTAAAGTGAAATTTGCTATAATTTCTAAGCGTATCCAAGCGATTTACAATTTAACGTCATCCGTCAGAATATTTCGTCAAATAGGTGCTGCCAAGAATACATGTTTTTCTCTCGGAGATTTATATCGATGTTGTTTGCTATTTATGTAGTTTTTATGTACGTATTGCATTAGCATTTACTCAGAAAAATTCAGAATTGTGATTAAATTGTTTGAACATGAGTTTTAAAAACAGCAATGTCTTTATAAAAAACATATGATCGACCTATACAAACATCACAGACCTGTATTCCGGTAACAACAGAGTGACATAGCCAAACCCATAGATATGATCCATCCGTCCGTCAAAAGTTAGAACTAGCCAAGCTTTTGACGGATGGATATACCTATAGAATTTTCCGAGCCATCCGATTGACCACCACAAGTTTCCATTTTCGAGAAAAATTTACATAAAAAAAAATAAAAAAATTCAAAATATTAAATCCCTCAAAGTGCTTAGCCCTTAAGAGAACCAAATATCCTAAAATAGGCTTAGGTTTAGTTAAAAATTTAAATTCAAGACTCATCTGCCATGACCGTCACCTAGTATAACTTCGTCCTTGACCTTGAACCAGATCGGCATCTTGGTTTCGCCATCTTGTTTAAATGAACTTTCCGCCATCTTGGATTCCTAGCACTTTTCACCAGTTTGGATTCCGACATTTTGAATTAAGATGTCACGTTCACCGTATCTTAAAAATCCGTAATTATTACAACAACAAAAATCTGGATTTGTTTTAAATTACGACGGACGGATGACGGACGGATGGAGTTGACGGCTGTTGGAAGTCCGCCGGCGGGAGGGCACTTAGCGAGCAGATCGCCGAGCCGATACGGAGCGGACGAGTGTCCTTGCTCTTTTGTCGCCAATCATCAGCCTCTCACATTCTCACGAGACCTTGAACTGGAGAGGCTGCCTTTTTTTTTTCCGCGTCGTGACGCAACCTGCGTTCGGAGCCTACTTTGCGGAACGGGGCACTTATGTCAATTAAGGTTCACTCCAATATCTCCCTGCCCCGCCTCCATAAACATTGCTTAATGTGTGCTTTCAGCTGGCAGGGTATCGCCTGCAGAGATCAGCGGACGTTATTATTGCACCTGTTAGTGACTTTCGGGTTCACCGTAAACGGTATCATAAATTTTTTTCCATTAAATATCAAGTAAGCAACAAGTTATGTCCCCGTTTTGTAGCAGGTAATCAAAGTTCTAAAAAAAAAGTTTAAAATTAATGTTATTAGTCACGGTGGCTATTTTGGATGACCTTGACCTTTGACCATTAACATATCCATTGAATTTTGCTGAAATTCACCCAAATTAAAATTAAAACCTGACTAAATGACTCAGAAATTACCGGTTTTAGGAAAATATTTTCACCACAAACATTTCAAAAAAATATTTTCAAAAGTTTCCATTTTTAGGAAAAATTTCCCATCAAAATTTAGAGCAGGTATAACAAAGCTTATTATGATTTGTGAATATTCTTTACTAGAATTTAATTTACTGTAATCCGAAACATTGGAAAATTAATATTAAAATTAACGTACTGTAAATGATTCTGGTTTTGAATAAAATATTATACCAGTAATTGCAAGTATTTAAGCAAGTACTTGACTATTAGGTTCTCAGTTGACCTGTTGCTGTACCTATCAGAGTGAAATTAGACTCTTTCTGCTGCATATCCGAAAATGGATTTTGGGTTGAGTGAATCGGCATCACCAATTTCGACTTCGGTGGAAGTTAGTCTCATCTTAATCGGATATGACGTCAGCAACTCCGACAATGTCGGATATCTCGAAGGCAGCAGCCTCAACAGAACATACGACTTGAACGAGCTTAGTGTCGTCTGCAGGGTAAACCTGATAGCTACAGTGACACCAACATTGGTGAATTCGTCGTCGATGATCGCCGGAGGTCCATCAACATATTCCGAGCATCGATGTCTTCTTCGTGGTGGGAAACAGCGGTGATGCTCGTTAACTTGAGAAGAGAGAATGAGCGAAGAATCCTCCTCGCAAAAAGGTTCGAAGGTGAGAATTTTCGCAATCAGTTTGCTAAAAAAAAAGAAAAAAATTAAATCACACTTAAAGAATTGCAAGGGCCGTGCTCAGTGACAGATAGTAAAAGGTTAGGCACATCAGCGTTGCATAGATGCGCTTTAGAGTACACCGGGAATTGGTACAACAACAGTAACATGGACAGGCTCGAATTCATCGACAAGACATCCTTGCAGCTACTGCGATATGTCGTCCGAATTTGCTCATGATGCACGAAGACACGCGGTGAGCGAATGCGTGAAGAATCCTTCTCGTATAAAGTTTCGCTGCGATGAGTGTCATGTGTGGTTTACTCCGTGTTAATAATTTTAGATGATATGCGAAAAATCTTTAAATGTGCAGTCCGTTTGCCTACTACGAAAATACCAGCGATCATTTAGACTTCTCAGTTTAGGTTGGAGACTCGCATGGCTACAATCTCTAGCGAAGAACATATGCGCAGCAAAACCTGATTGCGATGCCGTTTGGGCATGAATTTAAACCTATGACTGTGCTCGGTGCATTACAGGTAAATGATAATGTATTCCACTTGCTGAAATATGTTTCGTGGAATGTTAAGAGAACATTATTAGTTAAATAGATTCGGTTTTTCAAAAGACATTTGTACTTTTCTTGATGATATCAAGCAGGAAATAATCAATCAGAACATAATCAATCAGCTTACTCATAAATTATCTACGCACGAATCTTCAAAATTGAAGTTTTGCAAGACAGCTTATATGGTAAACAATATCAATTCGAGGACGAAATTAAATGAAGAAGTGCGCTTTTAAGACATTAATTACACACATTTAAAATTCCGACGAAGTGATGCAGTCAGTTAATCACAGTATCGAGAAACTCTGTCGGGAAGAAAAATACTATTTGGGAATACGGCGTGGCTGGTCTCTATTGTCGGTTAACCTGTTGGAGCTGAGAATCAGTTTTTTCAAGCCAATGCGGTACTAACTGCTTATTGGATTGCTAACGTTTGCAAGTGTTGCTAAAATAGAGAATAATTTAAATAAGACATAATATTTGTAAATGTTTGATTTAAATATATCATGCATCTGGAATGTAGAATTTTATAGTGAAACATTAAATTGAAGTGTTTTCCATTAAATATCAGAATAAAATTTGAGCATAAATAAGTTTTTTCTGGCCCTGGCCAAAAGACTGAACCAAGAACGGTAATCCATATAATTAATAAATATTTGAATAGGTATTTTGTAATGAGTTTTAGATTATTTTCGAATTATCAGTTAAAAAATTTCATATTTTTAATGTGGCGGATGAGACGTCATAATTCAAAATGGCGAATTAAAAATTGAGGATTCTACGAATTCTACGACAGCTGACAATCTGTTGACTGACACTTCTGCACTCTAGCAGTTAAAAATAAACCAATATGGCGATAGCACACCCTAGGAGACTAAAACAATATGGCGGATCCAAGATGGCCGCTATGGCATCAAACTGGTTTATGTACGATACATTCCTTGGCATTAGTGGTTGTCTGCCAGAAATAACCATGGGAGAAAAGAACCGAGGACTCCAAGGCCAATGAATTAACTGGTTTTTTATTAATGTTTTAATAAATTAGTAATTTTTATAAATGTTTTTAAATCATAAGGCAAATTCTGATATTTTGGTAATAATTACGGATATTCAATATGGTGGACGTGACGTCATAATTAAAATTGCCAGAATTTAAAATGGCGAAAAGTTCTACGTCCCAAGATGGCGGTATCCAAGAACACGGAAAATTCTAGAAAACAATATGACAAATCTAGTATTCCGGCCTTGTTCAAGGTCAAGGTTGAAGATCAATGTGAATTTCATTGCCTTAGGGGCTTGAATTTAAGTATTTAGGGAAATTTAATTATATTTTAGGATATTTGTTTCTTTGAATGGCAAAACGTTTTGAGGGATTTAATACTTTGAATTGTCAAATTTTGATGGGAATGATTTCCTCGAAAATGGAAATGTTTGTATATTTCAGATATTTTTCGTGAAACGTTGTTCTGAAAACAGGGAAATTTTGAGTAATTTAAGTGATTTTAAGGCCAATTTGGGCCAATTTTGAAGGTCCAGTTCATCCACTATGACTTCCGTGGCGTCATAATACAATATGGCTTAATCGACCATCCCAAACTTAACTCCGGCTTCAGGACTTGGAGGAACATTGATTTACTACTAAGATTGTCGAAGGCTACTTAAAAATAAAATTGTTGAACTCTACTTAAAGTGATTAACAGAAAGCGTTAAGACAAAAATCTCACAATAAAAATTTTGTAAACATCTTGCGTTGTTACAAATTAAAGTATAATTTAAAAAGTTCAAATAAATTAGGCAATAGACTGAAATCACTATAGTGAACAAAAATAGTGACTATAAAATAATATTTTTTGAATACATTTTGCAATCATGATTCATTGTCATATCACACATTTTTGTTATGTCTAGGGTCTTTCTAGTATTAAACTGAAACAGCAAGCATCATGTACAACAGGTTAAATATATACAGGATCATATCACCAGGGTCAAGGTCTAAACTTGAATAAGTGATACAGAACATTACTGGAAGAATAATGTTGCGAATCAAATAATTATCTGAACCAGTGAATGGAAATGCTCGTAAGGCACCATATGCACCGCCTAAAATGTTTTGAGTGCTGCAAATAATTCATTGTTAGTGTTTACTTAGAATTAACTGTTTATTTATGACGTATCAAGGGAGAAGTAGACAAACGCGTTGAAAGATGGATCTGTAACGCCAAGAAATATAATTTTAGTTTGATAGAGAATTTTAGAGTATTTATCATAAACTGTGTCAGGAATCTAATAAAATTACCTGTGAGAAAATTCATTTATTATATTTAGGATGATACAATCACATGTATCATATTTAATGTGAAATAGATTAAAATACATTATTAATAACTACAACTCTGAAATATTTTCTCAAAAAATATCTCTATAGTAAATTATTCATCTTTATTATTTTTATGGAAGAAATATATTATTTTTGACAAAAATATTATTAATTTCAATAACATAGCAGTCCTACAGTTATAATTGCTTTCATAGATCAGTACAAAGATAAATTCAATCAATTCTGGTATTTTAATTAGGTGTTTATTATATTTTCAACTTATAAAGTAGATTTTTTTAGAAAAATATAAATTTAGAAACATACTAGTTTTGTAGATATAGCTTTGCATTCATATATCACAATATGTTCATAGCACAATCTCCAAACAACTGTTATTCAGAGTTAACTTTATTTACCTTGGTTAATACAATATAATTTAGTGGGAACGAGGATTTTTTTTTTTTTTGAAAAACTTGAACATCTTAAAAAAATACTTCAAAACACAATTATTTTTCTCAAGTATTTAGTAGTTTTTTTTTCTTAACTCAAGAAATGGATACATGTACAAAGAACTGGCTTTGTCTTGTTTTGGAGACAAGTTAGTGTATTTTAACACCACATTCGTTTCATTAAAATTAATAAGCAACATTGTAACTTATAAAATCTAAGACAATAATTTAATCTACGTTGCATTCGAAAAAAAGGGAAACGAATAAATTTTTGTTTCTCATTAACTATATTGCTTTTAAAAAAATGTTCCATTAATTTTACTTCTTCCTTAGGAGTGGTTTAAATCTTGATGGTGAAGAAGTAATTAAAGACAACTGGCACCCACACGAATCAAGTAAATCAGGAACGAATGAGCACTGACCTTTAGCGAAGAAAGGTAGGCTAAAGTATGGGTGATTAGGCAGTATAACTTATTGTGTCGTTAAGCTAAAAACTTTTAATTTGTTTTGCAGCTATCGCCAAGAGTTTTTTGTAAGATCACTGATATTTACGAAAATATACATTTTCCAGAAAATATATTTCACTCGTGTTAACTACTACTCTGTGATTTTATATTGATTTTAAAAATTCTCCACGAAATTGTTACCCTGGTTATTTAATAACAAAATAAATCTTTAATAGCTGCTTTCCAGTAATTTTCCATTTAAGCGCATTCCATTATTAATAAGTTCTTTCCTTTTGTTAAAACCTAAGTTTGAACAACTGTCAATCTGTTTGGCAACATTTTAGTAATCATTCTATTGACTTCGTGTATTAATAACTGTCGTTTTTTGAGAAGTGATATGATGTTCACTTATCTGTGTGGGACGGGAAAATGGTTTTTAAAATCTTCGATCGTGTCGATAGGTCAAAACAGCTCCAATCAACACACCGGTGCTCTTCTCTTCAGTGACAGCTTCGTCCTGCGACGACCTTGTAATTGTAACACGTAACACGATGGTAATAAAAGGAGGGAAAAAATAAGGAACAGCGAAGGGGGGGGGAAGAGAAACAAAAGAAAGAACAGCTAGCTAGAGGAGGAGAAAGAGGGGGAAAAAGGGGAGGGGGGGTCTAATAGAAACACGAAGGTGATGGCGAGGCCGGACTAGAGGAGAAAAGGCCATCAGTGGGTTTTCGGGTGTTGATGGGAAAGTCATTAGTGGTTCGCCGCTCCGCGACCTAGGGGAGTGAGGATGTGGTCTTCGGAGGGGGGGGGGGGGGGGGAGTCGGGTCACCCTCGTGGTCCGAAATCCCGCCCTCTCGATTCCTATCCCACCCACCCCGCTTCTTTGCTCTCTGGTGTCTTGTAAGAGAAGGACTAGGAGAAAATGGGAAAAAGAATTGTGACGAGGGGTTGAGTGGCGGCACATCGATTTATAGCGCCGCGCGGGGCTGCAGAGACGTGAGAATTGTTGCCGTCGAGGAGTGCCACTCCCTGCGACGTGTTAGGCCCGCCATGTGGGTCCTCGCCTCAAGTTTAGGCCTCACACACGCCATTTCCAGCATGTTTGAAGTCAACTTCCTTGGGCGCGATGGGAGTAAAATTTCAATGCAACGTTCTCTTTAAACATTGCTGTGAAACTATTTCTGTCACTGAAAGGTTGCGGATGATGCAGAGAACTCGTTCCCTTGAGTGGGCTCCACGTGGCGGCGTGCGGCTCAGGTTGAACCCTGCCATGCTGCAGGGATAGGCGGGTCGCGGCGGTAGGGACCCGCCTGCGCCTGACGCTATCCGGCTTGCTGGCATCAAGTGAGGGAGTGTTTGGGCAGAGGGCAACACAACGGGGTTTGAGTTAGTTGTTGTGCACCGCGCCACGGGACATATTCCCAAGAAATAGGTGTTATTTCAAATACGTATTATTTTAATTACGTGTGTAAATCAACATTGTTAGATAGTGTTATATGAGTATTGTTTTAGCTGTGTAACTACATATTTTTTGGTGGTATAATGCTTTTCACTCCCTAGTTTGACATAGTAATTATTTTTCACGAATTATCATTTGATTAACTAAGTCACACTGTATTATAATTGTGAGCCCACTAGGGTGTAAAAATTATTAAGTCCAACTAAAAATATGGTATTTAAAAAACATGTTCAAACATTTCCTGTGTGTGGAATATGTATTTTTTATTTTTATTTTCACTTTTTGGTAATGTTGTAATAATGTAACGAATTACCGTGAGGTAGGTTCATGCCGTTTTATTTTTGCGTCGTGGAGCGGCGGACATGTTACTCATTGTTCATTCATTCAACGGCAGAACTTTATCAATACCTATGAAAGTATTGCAGTAAAAACAAAACTTATGTTGAAAAAAAATTATTTATTTTCCCCCTGAAATTGTAGCTTTTTCCCGCCTCGGAGAGCGTGAATAAAATCAATAGTTGGTAAAGGTAGGTCAGTTACATTAATAGTAGGTGAAATTGTGCTGACTAATGTATTCAAATCCTCACAAAATGTGTTCTTTTCCCGGAGAGTAGTTTTTCACACGTCTAGATTTCCGTGACTAAAATGAAAGGTTATTTAGGTTAGTCAGGTCAGCACCACTTTAAATAGGTACCTACTCTAGAATCGTGAAAATATACAAATTCTTGTAAATATTTTTTTATTCTAATCGGGAAGTATCACGAGCAAGTGGCGAACTTACCTAGCGTCAGATTACAATAAGTATTGCCTACGTCCCAGGCGTTTTAATATTGCACCTGAAATATTTGCAAGCTTTTTGACTTCAAAACGGTTCGTATTAGGGAATGCAACGATACAGGGTTCCTTTTTCATTACTTCAAAGGACCACAAAATCACATAATCATTACATCAGAAGGAGTTGAAGTGTTTTCAACCATACTATAGTGTTATTCCCTATCATTATAGTAATAGTAAATATGAAGGTGTATTTATTACAATTTTTTTTATTTAATTTTTTTTAACTTATAAGCAAGAAATAATGTTATTGAAATTGTAATTTATTTTTGGTAGGTTTCTCAAACTTAGTTTTAAGGGCAAATATTACTCTTATAAATTGAGTTAGACTCTAAGATCGTATGTATTTTCTACCTCAATTTTCATAAGCAATCGCCTCTCTATGTTCGGATGGGTTTCAAAAAAATTGCATATTTCGTATACCTAAATAATAAATAATTATTCATCGATCATAATAAATAATTCTTGTTTTGGTACTTTTGTTTTTCATTTCAAATATATATCAAGCCTGTCTTCAGTAATAAGTCTTTTGGCGGATAAGAAATTGTTGAATTCGGAAGTTCGTAAGTATTGTTTTACAAAGACACGCTCTCTTTATTTAAACTTATCTGTAATTAAATCTAAGGTTATTCAATTAACACCTTCACATACGTTTCACATTAAAAACCAGATAGCAATACAAAATGTGTTCCTGTAATGCAATCTGGCGTTATACAATGTCCAGTTGTAAGGCCTTTTGTTACAAATGTTTTTAATCTGATATACCATTAACTGTGTGGTATAATATTTCAATTTTTATTTCAAAGTATAAGACACTAGGGTTGGCTCATTCTTCTTCAATCAGCGAGGTAATAGTTAGGCGCAATCTTTGAGACAACATTGATAAAACTGTTCTGTGGCGCAGAAAATAATTAAAAAGAATTCAACCTAAAATTAAAGTTTGAGTTGGCTAAATAATGACCTCCAAACTGTTTGCTGTTCGTAAGAAAATATCGTGCACATTTAAAATATACCTATTGCTCCGGCTACAAACTATTTGAGAAATTGTATATCCAAAACATAATACTGTGCTGTCTTGGTAAGGGATATTTGAAGAAGTTTTGTTTTGGTGGAGGATTTTTCGATGCTTCCCATAACGTAGCATTTATTTTAGAGAGTATTCCCATTTCCTCCACTGAATTTCGCGTGAATTCATGCCTTCGCTGCTTCAGGCACGCCTACCCCTTCTCATATATTACATCATTCACAGCGGATGATTTATAATTTATTATGCAGTAATGTTTCTTGATGGTATGTTTTCAATTAAATTTTTGTTTGCTCTTCACTCGCTTTCAAACTTGAATGATAAGCGTGTGTTTACCTTCATTCATCAGTTCACTTTTACATTTGTTTTTTTGTAAGTTATCACGCCGGCTTTTATTGTTACGTCCTCCTCCTTTTCTCTCTTCAAAAGAATATGAAATGAAATAGGGGAAGCGATTGGGTCGAGTGTTCGGCGGTATCCACAAGCCCTTACAGTTTTGTTAATTTTGTCATGAAACTCAACACCGATGGGACGCTCCGCGCTAATAAAAATGAGCCATGATGCAAGAACTGGGTAGGTTCTTTCTTCGAACCTTTTTTTTTGACGTGAATACGACTTTAAAATTGCTTCCATATTGGGACACAATTCGAAAAACAGATGATAACAAAATCGGAGGCTACAGATATCCATAATCTCCATCCAAATTTTAATTACACCACTGGATAG
Source organism: Bacillus rossius redtenbacheri (assembly GCF_032445375.1). NCBI lineage: Eukaryota > Metazoa > Arthropoda > Insecta > Phasmatodea > Bacillidae > Bacillus > Bacillus rossius. The sequence goes on along the minus strand of NC_086330.1, from coordinate 45,981,167 downwards.
CTAAATGATGAAAGAATTCGCTACGCTAAGTGAGAACCATGACGAATGGTGCGCGGTGGAGGGGGAAGCACCGCCATTTTGAGCTCATTTAGCTGCGTTTCGAGATTTTCATTTAGTATAACTTTTGACTCGGAAAAGCTACGACGATCGTTTTGGTTTCAATCGTCAGCTCTCGTCAAAATCTATCGATTATATGTTTATAACATTAGTGTTAAATAGTTACAGTGAATATTTATGATGTTAAAATAAAAAATATATATTCAAAACTATTATATGTCGGCCTATACGCGTAAAAAAATAAAATCCAAAAATACAGAGATCTTATACGGTAGGAAAGAGCTTCCCAAGAGTAATCGATTGATACCAATAAAACACCATATGACCGAATGAAGCATTGCAGGGAACGTAAAAGAATGAATGCAGCCGAGCGAATCAACGACGCTGCCAGTACATCTGAAGCTGGGGTGGTTGAAATTATGCAAGTAGATGATGAAATTGCTTCTATATCGACGCCGGACTGTGGAAGCATCTATTGTGTACGATCGTCGATTATGAAGACACTTTGGGCAGCAGCTAGTGCACGTTTCACTACGACATTTATCAACAATCCATTCGGACGTAAGTGCTGTGATGTGTGTGATCGTCTATTGTTTCTGCGCTCATTGAAGCCAACAAAATAAAAAAAACACTTACCTGTTACGGACACGTATTCACGTAAAACACACGCCCGTCTCCATAACACAGCCACACCCCATTTTTTTTATATGCGGCGGACTGATACACTCAAACCTGCTCACGGAGTGCCACCCAGATCTACCCACCGCGGCCAATGAGAGCGACCGGTGGCAGCCAAACGGATGCGCTGTCGCCACACAAGAAACTGCGAGACAGAGACTGCATCACGTCTCCGCATGGGAATACTATTTCATTTAAAAAAAACTGTGTGTGATGTCAGAGGGAGTGCGTTTTCCAAGGGCGCGTTATTGTTATACAGTTTCTAACAAAAGTTTAAGACCACGGGCTTATTTCATATAAAAATTACCTAAGAATTCGATTTTTTTTATTTATCATTTCATGAATATTTTGATAAACAGTGCAGAGCATGAGTCATCTCTCTGTCTAAAAAGTATTGCGATACCATGTTTAGCTTTCTAGGTAGAACCTTTTTTAAAATTTATGATTTTAACTATATTAACCTACATTTTTGAATATTAAACCGTTTGGTTAGTTTCAGTGTAAATTTTTTTCTAGTATTGTGAGATGTTTAAAATAATTTTGAAATAATGAAAACATTAAATAAAAATATATTTTTATAAGGATTAACTGTACATTTACATTCATTGTCAATTTGACAGTATGATATTAATTTAACGTCAATTTAATTTCATATCGTCCGATTATAATTTATATTTGGACAGTACAGTTATCTGCGAATGTGAGAGTTCACTACGTGTACAAAACTAAAGGCTCGTGATTTGGTTTTCTTCAAGAGAAACTTCTTTAAGCCAGTAGGGTAAGAATAGGTGATGACGTAATCAGAGCGTAGCGAAAGTGTAACTCTTAAAGGGCAACGCAAAGTGCAACGATCAGAGATACTGAGTTTTAAGACGGCATCCGTCAAAACATTTAAAGTTTTTCTCTGACATCAAATTTTCATGAAGAAAAGTTTATCTTGGAAGCAATTTTGAATGCTTTATATAACTATGGAAACCCAGGAAATAAGGTGTGAATGAGAAGCGAATTAATTATTCACACAAAAGTTTTAATTATGATGATCACCTGAACTTCTACAAGTAGCATATATAAAGTAGGGAATCTATGTCTGACAACATGAATTTCAATTTTTTTTATTAAGGGGAACGTCATTATAAATTGGTGCAGATAAGAAATAATGACCCGAAGATACAATAATCCAACTTGATGAATGAATTAGAGTCTTAATTTATGAACTAATTAAATCTCCACGACCTATTCGGTGCCCGTATGACGCTCGAATCCAGCTTGCTGTCTCGAAGCTAGTCCGGCGAATGCCTTCTCATTCGACCGACATACAAGAGAGGTTTATTTTTAAATCGCGACAGTGGCGTAGCACAGGGCGAGAACCCTGTGTGCTGGTGGTTTCCTCTGCAATCAGCCTCTGAATCGAAACATTTTCTCGGGTATCGGCAACTGCGTGCTTCTTACAGCCGACTCTGACAGCTATTATAATATTGGTTTCAAGATTTTCCTTCGTATTACTTTTTTCAGTTCAGTACTTCCACTTTTCATAGATTAAAAAAATAAAATTAATAGCGGTACTAGCGGTAATAGCGGTTCTAGTTAAAATGGTTAAATATAGTTTAATTTCTAATTAAATTTACTAAAATATGTTTCATAAACTTTAAAATATACCTACTCCAATTATAACATTTATTGTTTTGATTTGCTTCCCGTGTTATGTTGCAATAATTGAGCAAGGTAAGATATTGTTTTAATTTTCCCCAAGAAATGTTGGTACTTTCAACTAAGAATCAGCATTTTCTGCTGTCAGATTAGTTTCGACGAGGGTATCGAAACCGTTCGCCCTGGCACTGTCTCTACTCAGCAGGTAAACGACCACGCTGCAAAAAATAAACTCTACAAATACGAGGGCCAATCATTTCATAAAACAAAACTCCAAACTTTGGTATGTCATACTATTTACAACTGAAAACTTAAAACGGTGAATGATTCTTTAACTCTTTAATAAATAAAGCCCTCACGTAGAACAATGTTTACATTAATTTATAAACTCCAATAATACTATTCTTTAGCATAAAAGAAAACAGCTATGCAATGAACTTGAGAAAACATATGGCTATTAACAAGTTAACATTAAATTCCACTTTTATCTGACAGCCCGTAAAACTAGACTATTTACATTAATATTTAACATGTATAGCTATATACTTCAAAGATTATTTAACATTGATTATTTACAAACTTATAGGCTTTATTAACAAGTAAATGAAATATTTTTGACGTGACAACGTCTAATAAATCGATTAACGCTGGCTGCACGCACAAAAAAGTGTCCCGTTAGGCACATTGTCCCGTTACGCGGTGTCCCGTTGCGCTCATTGTACGCTTGCGCCGCATCTATCTCTCTTCCACTCGATTGGAACAGCCATCGATTTGACTTTTTCAAGGCACATTAAACTTGAAACACTCCCATTCGTTTCCTACTTTTCCTATCATCGTCCTATCCGTAACAGAATAACACAGATTGGAATAAGTTAAAAAGCAAACATGTACGATAAAAGTTATAGTTAAAATAACCTGTTCGTTAAAGTAATAAACATATTTGAATTAATGAGTGCAAATAAAAGTAAATTTATCAATTAAATTGTAGATTTCATTTCACTCCTTCTTTGTATTAATACAAAATAGTGCTAATTCAATAAAAATGATTCAATTTTATTCATAATAGTATGCAATCATTCCAACAATGTTTTTTTATGATGTTGTCACGTTAAACTATCGTCCGTAAACCGACTTTAAAGACAACCCATTTTTTACTAAAATATGAAATTTCTTATGACTGAAGGACGGACTAATAATCCGCCGTGATGTCTTTACAAGGTTGTCAACGGAATACACCGCCTGCCAATGCGGTTCCACTCGCCTCGCAATACTGACGTGAAGAAACTCCCAACGAGTCACTCCTCGGGGTTGCCGCCGTCATCTCCCGGGGCTCCACGCTCAGCTCTAAGCCTCGTCGTCGCAGGGGATGATTGCTGCAGCGAGTCATCCGCGACAGGAACTCGTTTCCCGGCCGCGAACTCGCTGACGGCGGCCTCGGCCAGTCGCGGTGCTTCAAGCGAGTGGCGGACCCAGCTCGCCGCTCGCCGACACTGACACTCGTTGTCCAGCGACACGAGTTGTCCCGCTCGTTCCTTGGAACAGCACTTTCCTTCGGTTTCGCAAGACCCGTTATGCCCCTACCGTCTTGAAACTTCAAAGTGTCCGTCCTCTCGCAACTTCGAATTGCTTTTCTGGGACTATACACAGTGACGTTAACCTAACTGGATACGAACAACGTACTACTTGGTGTCTGCTACTCTACTGGGAAACAATGTCAAGCCCGCTGATGTCAGTTACTGTTTGCTTGCCTGCACCTCGCGAAACTCACTACCACCGCCTGACCTCGTGACCTTAAATACTTGGTTAACTACTTGAGCAATAAACTTCAGTAAACGAGCATAAATTACCACTAGCTGCTCCTTATGGGTTATGGCCACTGTCTTCAAACTACTGCGTCGTTTCTCCCACTATCTCTGACCAGTCAACTTCTTAAACTGAAGCAATGTGTATTCGACGAGGCTCACCAGAGACTAAGTCAAACTTCTCATGACGTCATCGGTGGGGCGGCAGCAGCGGGCAGCTTGTAGCTTGTAGCTCGCCATGTGTTCCGGCAGCGAGGAACTCTTCGGATTCGTCCACTGGGCTGCTTCTCGTCCTTGAACGAGCTGAGGAGGGGTTTATATACCTAGCCCTCAAGCGATTTCGATAACATCGTCGAAACGAACAGACTAGCTTGGACAACCGCGTTCGATGAGCGCCATTTCCTCTTCCGACCGCTGGGCGGGAGCACCGAGGATTGCCGAAGTTCCCCGACCTCGACCAGGCGGCCCGGCGGTCCTAAAGTAGCCCACGCGCTCCGTGCGCGACGGGACAGTATCACACTTCGTAGGGGCGCACACATATTTATGTTCGGGTACTCGGGTACCCTTAACACAACCTTAACCTCATTGAGCTTATTAATCATTTAAGATTTAACTGTAAAAATTTCTTCACGAATTTTTTTTTATTTTCATGGCGTCGAATATATGTGAAAAAACTATTTGTTTCCTCTCTACAGTATGTATGTGAATGCTGCATTATTCCTACATTTCAAAGTTAACTAAGGGTTGTCAAACTTTTAATGCCAGGAGTCTAACGTATTTTATTAGTTGTAATTATTTAAATTTGTGACTATATGCTATAAAATAAAGTATAAAAGTATAGTTGTATTTTTATAAAGTTTTAAAATAAATATATACTATGCGTGGTGTCAATTCTGCGATGTTCACGAAAGCAATATATAAGGATGAATCACGCGTATCCGCTATTTTTTTTTAAATTTCTGAGACTTCACAGATGGCAGCGCCATGTTTTCAGATATCCGTTCCAATGGACTTCCGTTTCATTCACGTAATTACTCCTAACAAATGCCGTACACCGAAAGCTAAGATGATACACATCAAAAATTAATCTCGTAAGAAATTTTTCAGTTATTAAATTGCGCTGTGTAAAGGAAACAGGGTGTTATCTCAAGTGAGCTTGGTGAGCTTCTCTCCTGGTCCTTCCACCCAGGACGAGGGGGCAGGCGCTGGTAGCCGGCCGGTGGGAGTGGAGCGGTGTTACCGACATGATCCGGGGACGTTAGTAGGGGGAACGTGGTGGTTCTGGCACAGTGGTGACCTTGAGGGAAGGTCGAAGGGATAGGGCACCACGCCGGCCCTCCGCCTGCTCGGAGGGGGGTCTCCCCGAACAGCGGGGGAGGCACGAGCCGCCCCTCCCCCCTCCTACACTAGAGAGCCCGAGCAACGGGCGACACAGGGGGAAGATGAAAAAAATAAAACATAATAATAACACGCTGTCCTGATGAATGATTCCGGCCCCGGCAGAAAATAAAAACAAGCTATAATAATTAACAGAAGGGGGCACTCGGGTCCACAAAGGCCCATTATACATCCAGGACCCGGCGCGCAGCAGGAAGGAATATCATCGAGGCGGGAGAGAAATTGTCTTTCGCGGTGCTCGGTCACCTGGTGACTTCGGTATAGTTAGTTCATTATAACAGCTGCTCTCTTCCTGGCTCGGCGTATGGCTTCAGATGGATAATGTATAAGGAGCTCGCATTTATATAGCTACTAGCTTATGTACCTCGGCATTGCCTAGGTTAAACACATCATAATATAAGTAATTTCACTACCGCGTTTCAAGTCCGTAGGACCTACACTTGAAAAACGGGAAATTTTGATTTTAAAGTCCCGTTTATTGCACAATCTCGGTGCATCAAGGCTACGCATCAGAAAAACCGGGACGCCAATCTTCAACTTAGTTTTGTAGGAAAGCAGATAATCCCTAGGCAAAACGTGACGGACCTACCAAACGATAGCGCGTTACAAATTCAAAGGCAACGCCATATGCTGTATTGACGAAGTTATAAACTCAACTTTTATTAGCGTATTTAGTTTGCTAGGAGTGGTTGGGTTTCACCAAGGAGGACAGGAAGTTGCCAGACATTAACATATGACTGTATGGCGGAAATAGAGAAATGACAAAAACTCACTGTTTGTATGTCTAGGACCTACACCCTATGATTTTGTAGTATAAAACGGAATTAGCCCCTTTTTCACTCCCTTAAGGTTCGAATTTCATAATTATATGTAATCTATGTAACTCTCTGGCACATAAACTATCTATATGCGAAACATCATGACGATACGTTGTTCCGTTGCTGCGTGAAAGTAGATCAAACAGACAAATACACTTTCGGATTTATAATATTAGTAAGGATTATTATTATCATCAGTGCTCAGAAGTGAGGCAGTCATGAGGTCAACTCCAGCAGGAAATGTATGTCGCCTATAAAAACTCACTGCATAGACAGTATGCTGGATTGCAGCGCTGTCGTCACATTGGCTGCAGTGTATCCCAGTTATTTCATTATTCTTTGGCAAGTGTGTTCCAAAGTCCGATTTTCGATCCTTATCTTCAGAACCAATCAAAATGTTTTGGTCATAGACTTATAATAAAACTTATTCTGTATTAATGACATAATTTATTAATAGTTTCAATTTTTAGTTTAAATTTATGTGAGGGTTTTATAATTTTTTAAAAATAATAGGCATTTCATATATATTTACAGCGTGGAGCCTTTAAAAAACATCGTTACTTTTTATTGAACCATGCCAGTTAAATTTATCACCAACTTTTTTTTATTTTTAGAATTTATAAATTATAGTTATTAGAAGTGAATTGGCCGGAAATGGTGTGTGTGTTCATTATTATTATTTTCATTCTAATTGAGCTCTCAATGTGAGCGGAGTGTCTATTTATAGTCATAAAAGAAAATGTAATATATTTTATATAGCTGACACGACGAAGGAGTAGTGATAGATATATTTCTCCAACAAATTTTGGCACCAAATGTGCTTAATAAATTACAAATGCTGATCGATATATGAACTAAATTAGAGCAGGTATCATTGTGATTGTCATTAAGATCTACTTAAATTCCCACTACTGCATCCAAAAGTAACTATGATGTAATTATTTACTTGAGATTATTTCAATACATTATAACCAAGCATAACATAAACTATTTAATTTTTGAAATAAACGCTAATTGTGTTTTATTCTTTAAAAATAATTGCCGCCACTTTAATTGTCAAAGTAGAATCTAAGTCGTTTGAACACAGGATAACTGATCTTGATCGTAGTGTCTGTCGCTTTCTTCTTGATTCCAGATAACTGGAGTGACTGAGTTTCTACTCAGTACAATCCTTTTGGCCAGATCATCATTCTATAATTGCCACTCGCAAAGACAGATTACAGCTTTGCTGTGATGGGCCTATATAAATACTTTGCAAGAAGATCACGTCTTCAGTTGTTCTTCACTCCTGAGAATGGCTGCCACATGGCAATTGTAAATGTCAGGCACATTGTAATTACGTGGGAAGTTGGTCTTAAATCCACAAAAAAAAAAAAAAAAAAGAGTCATCGGATTGCTGAATAGGTATATTGAACTGAAAGTTGTACGGAAATTATGATGATAATAATATCCTTATAACAAACATTTAACAGGCATTTCTTAGAAATTTCTTTTATTTTCACTTTTTCTTTGTAAAAAGCGAACATATTTCGTTTTATACCAACATGTCTGCCTTTCTGCAATGAATTACTCGAACACTAGTTTATTCATTGCTTTCAGATATGAATAAACTTAACTTTATCCTAGCATGCAGAGGAATCACGAAGTCGCCTAGGAGAAGGAAGCTCTTACCAAAGATGATATGCCTTTTCCGGTGAACGCGAGCGAATAGAATGATTTTGTTGTGACCGATGTAATAAAAGGGTTGTTTCGTAGCCTTTTTGAATGTGCTTGAATGAGGGTTGGTGGGGCCCCTTCGACATAGCCGGGGTGATCTCTTCGCTTAGTAGGTCAGTCATGAAACAAGGGATGGGGTGAGCGGGTGAGGGGAATAAATCAAGTATAGGGAGGGAGACTTCAGGGGTGTATTTTTTTCTGATTTTTTTTTTACTTCTCCTCCCTTTCCCCATGGCAAGCTAGCTACGTATCGAAAGTAATCATGGAGGGAGCAATCGTCTCTCTCTCTCTCTATCTCTCTCTCTCTATCTCTCTCTCTCTCTCTCTGATACCTTTCCCTCCACCCTTCGCCCCTCGTCGGGGACCTAAGCTCACTCCCAATATGCCGGGTCCCGTCCACACATTTGTCTTGGTCACTACCCGCGGCGGCGGGGCAGAGCGTAGAGAAGGAACAAAAAAAAAATAAAACCGAAAACAAAAGAACATCAGGATTGCCCGCCGTGTTGACAAAACGGGGGAGGGACGCCATCTTCCCCTCTCTTACCCGCTTCCCAATAGGCGAACGAGGGGTGAAACAATAGCGCAACTACCGGTGGCCCACTTTACGATGACGTTTGCATTATTTTAAGTCTCTTACGGGATGGCTTACGAATCATTTGCCTAATGCAAAGCAGTGTGTATCTCGCCTTACATACACACATTGCGCAGAACTCTCACTTTTCAGCGGTTCTTTTAACCTCGACCGCACCTTCAGTTATTTCATATTATTATCGTTAATCATGGTTTTAGAACAATTTATACGAAAAATAGTATATTATGTTTTGTTATGAATTTTGGCGCCAGATTCTTGCACCCATAATTTTTTTTATTTTCTGTGGTGCAAGGAAGAAACCACTGGTGTGGGTATACATTATTGTAGTCTAATAGGCGTTCAGATATTTTCGTTAAAAATGCCTGCCTCTATCACCAACTCGTTCACTGGAGTAGTTTTTCTACAGCGAAAAAATTTGCAGTGGTCGTAAAACTTGAATAATATAAACATATGCCTAGTTCAGAAGTTCAGTGTTCCATCCATGATACTTATATAATTTACAATAATAAATGTTGTTCAGCCCCAACTTCAATTACGTATAGCCTTGGGAAGCACTTTAGACCATAAGTGGTATAAGGGTTTTCAATTTATTTTGTCGTGATGAACCTGCAGCAGATGTTCGTCGGTCATATTCAGACTAACCTTCTGTGGGTACCTATAGGCTACTGTAAAGATTTTAGTCACATGAAAATAAATTATTTGGTTACAATTTTACTATAAAGGCTAGTCCATAAAAAACACACTATGAAATAAAAGACCCCTTAGCTTCAGTTGTGAATATATATCTGTGCTGACATTATTATGTTTCATTAAATATTATTTATATTAAATATTCGGAATCATATTTTTAAGTTCAATAACGCCTTAAGAAAGGGATTTATAGAAACTTTAATTCATTAATTAACAAATTAAAGCAATGGTAGTGGCATATAAACTTACAACGTCATGCAAACGTAGATTCGTTTTTATTCCTTAGAGGTCAAATTTTAGAAGATAGAATAGACACAGTACGTATCTCTTTAAGTTCTTACGTACCTTTCCCTTTATTTTATTCGGTGATACAAAGTTTTCTTGTAAAACCATACCTACCCCATTTAATACTCCTTAGAAGTATAATTAACGGAAAATTATAAAGAAGGAGTTGGAAGATTACTTTTTTTTATTTATACCTAAGATCTTAACTTCCGCTTGATTAGCTCCCGATGTCAGTTTTTTCAATAATATACCACATTTATTCTATTTTCATACCCTTAGGTTTGAAGTTTGTAAAATGTGAAAATCAGTTAAATTTTTTGTAAGTTAATTATTGCTTCTCAATATATTTACTTTTGCTAAATTAACTTGAAATCTATGGTATGTTATTGCTAATTGAATTCAAACTTCTTTTATACAGTTAAATGGGAATCTCGCAATTGTTTGTATATCCCTTGTTTTAAACCTTTTTAAGGGCTAGCTTCTTCCATATTTCATAAAAAAAACACAGTACAATTATTTTTGTGTGATGAATTAACAAATTAACAATTAGACAGAAACATGACTTAAACAATTTTTTTTCCTTTGTATCATTTGTTGTAACCAAATTAACCCATTAGTGTTTAAAGTATTTATCATATTCGAAAAAAAAACAGTTGCAGATTTACTATGAGTAGAACAAAGGGCGCAAATATGCAGGATTCGCAAATGAGTCCTGCAAAATGGAAGGGGTGGGCGTACCGAGAGTTTTGCACGTGGGTTTTAACTGACACAAATCATCTCTGGATACGTTGCTTTTATGTTGTATACTGTCCATATTTTGGCCTATATGCATGAAATAAACGGAAAACTTTAAAGCATAAAGAAAATTTCCATTAAACATGACTTGACATTTACATTTATCAACTCTGTTTCACAGTCACGATTTGGCAAGCATAAGCTGTCCCCTAAGTGAGGGGCTTCTTAATTCCAGAGGGAACCGGGGCCCCCCAAATATACGCTCTCGAGTATCCAGAACTATATCTAGAACTACCGAAAAAGTATCATGGCGTAGATTATGACATCTGATAGGCCTACCAGTTCGGATGTCCGACATTCAACGTGTGTTATCTATTTCATTTATAATGTATTTCATCACTTTGTGTGCTGCTAACTGAAATGAGATGATTTTAGTATAGAAGAGAAAGTTCGCTGTAAACAAACGCGCGTGGATTTGTTCATATCAACTGGCTTCCGCAGTTGTTTCTGAGAACAGAGGAGCGCGTTGTTTACCTCGTGCGTGTAAGACGAGAATCTGCCTGCGTGTCCAGCTCATAACGGAAAAACCCAGGGGGGGGGGGGGGGGTTGAAAAGCATTTTTTTCTAAATTTAACCTCTTTCATGTGGAGAAGGGTTCAGCAGTCCACATTAAATTCGTCTGACGCCAACGGTAAAATATTTTCCACACTATGTACGTGGTGGTTTTAAGAGTGGTTGTGGACGTTCTTGTGTTACCCTACCTCCCCTCCTACGCACCCAGGGCGTGGTTGAGTTGAGTACGGAAAGAAATTCTTTCGCCGATCAGAGCCAACGACAAAATACACGTTGCAAAAGTAAACGTCCTAGAGTCAGGTATTAATTTTGAAACCAATCCGAGGGCCTCATACAATACTTAAACAATACTGTGTAAATCCCGAATACCTATATATATATATACATACATTTTTCGTTTAATTCCTTATAGTAGCCTAACCAATAAATACAATATTATGTGAAATTTGGTTTAATGAAAGGGAAAAAATAATACTGTACCCTTAAAAGTGTATGCAGGCTGCACTGTTAAAAAAATTCACTTTAAATTTACGAAAAAAACGCTGACTAACTTTGAACATGATTCCAAAAGAAAATTCTTCGTGTATTAACAAAACATTGCCAACCTGATAAAATCTACCGTTAAAACACGTATTTTGTGGCCGTATGTAATTGAACCTTTTTTTAGAACGAAATATACAACTCGTAAGTCGAAATACGGCGCATTTTCTATGAAAATTCAGTTATTTGATATTACGAGGAAATCTTCATTTATTTGAGTTAAATTCTTCTTTGAAAAGTCCGTATGATTACTGTAATGTCTAAAAGTGTAGTATTTACCAAAATAAAATTAAAATCAACAAATATAAGAAGAATAATCGAGAAACAATATGTGTAACACAAAGAAAATATAAAGTATTTTTGTAAGAATATAACGGCTTCGTAGAAGTGTGTGTTGACAACTAATTCTACATGCGTTTAAACGAAGATGGCTAGAACGCTAATGATACAGTATTTCTTTACCAAGATATTCTTCGGACGTGCCGTGGTGTCATAGGCCGTCAGTAGGCCATCACTGATGCAACCTGTCAAACAGTCAAGTTTTCACGGCCAGTCTCTTATTTTTAGGTAATTATTTTAGTGGTGTCCTATCTGTTGCCGATCTGTTACTCGAATTCCGCGCATGCGCAGAGCTCACGTTTTTGACGTGACAACGTCTAATAAATCGATGAACGCCGGCTGCACGCACGAAAACATGTCCCGTTACGCACATTGTTCCGTTACGCTGTGTTCCGTAACGCTGTCGGCGAGTGCAGTAATAATAGGTTATGTTACAATTTACTAAAAAATTATGGTGATTCATATAATTGATGATAGATTTTGATTACAGTTATTAAATGAAAACTTGTTCATGATTATATTTAAACTTTATAGCTAACCACCAGTTATTAAAAATAATTTCAAGTCATCTACACGTGAACTGTTTCGTCGACTGTTTATAAAGAGAAGTGAAAAGTTAATGTGGTTTTCATTGCTTATTACAACAACAATTTCGGCAATAAAGTTTAATAATTCTTACATTTTAAAAATCTGATTACTACTCGTATAATTTCAAGTATTTATTCTTTTATTATTAAAATAAAAATGATTCAATTTTATTCATAAAAGTATGCAATCATTTCATCAATGTTTTTTTATGACGTCTCGTTAAACTATCGTCCGTAAACCGACTTTAGAGACAACCAAATTTTTTTATCGTAGGTTTCGACCAGATGGAAGACCCGCGTCTGGCGCCATAAACTCTTGTACATTCAATTTCGTGAATATATGGAGGAGACGTACCAAACGAATTGGTGCGCCAAATGAAACTTTATGTTAGCGAAACAATCCTGGAATACAATTTTAAACACTTTAATGGTCACAACAAGAAATTATCGTAACTTAAAAAGCACTTGTGGAAGTTATAATAACGTAATTTAATTCGCGTGACGGTGCTGCTATCTCCAGTATTTTCGCCGTATCAATTATTGTAATGATGGTTTTCGAAACGTCCGCTAGAATGCGCTCCGACCAGTTTCTAGCCTCGCGCAGGGCACCGTTTATTGAAACTGTCGCTGATTTCATTCCTTACTGGGATTCGGTTTGGACACGTTGCCTAAACGTCTTAAAGACCTTCGTCCACGTCGCCAAAAAAAAAAAAAAAAAAATTGGTTGTCTGTAAAGTCGGTTTACGGACGATACTTTAACGTGACGTCATAACAAAACATTGATGAAATGATTGCATACTTTTATGAATAAAACTGAATCATTTTTATTTAATTATCACTATTTCGTATGAATACAAAGAAGGAGTGAATTTAAATCTACAATTTAATTGATAAATTTACTTTTATTACACTCATTAAATCAAATATGTTTATTACTTTAACGAAGAACTATACCGTTTATACATGTTTGCTATTTAACTTATTCCAATCTGTGTTATTCTATTAAGGATAGGACGATGATAGGAAAAGTAGGAAACTAATGGGAGTGTTTCAAGTTTAATGTGCCTCGAAAAAGTCAACTCGATGGTTCTTCCAATCAAGTGGATGCGGCGCAAGCGTACAATGAGCGTAGCGGGACACAGCGTAACGGGACAATGTGCGTAACGGGATACTTTTTCGTGCGTGCAGCCGGCGTTCATCGATTAATTAGACGCTGTCACGTCAAAAAATAAATAAATAAAACGACACGTACGACGGCGCTTGTTCCGCTGTTGCCCGCGGCGCCCCCCTCGCGCTGACCTTGTCCGCGGGAGGTATTGGCCTCCACACAATAAACCCCACCCCCCTGCTCCCATGTTCGGCCACGCCCCCACCCCTGTCCCCCCCTGGCCGTCCCGAACACACCAACCACCTCCCAGCGGCCGCACCGCAAACACGACATGAATCTCCCCGGGCTTCGATAACGACGTGCCCCAGGTCTCCGGAGGACGCCTTATTCCACCCGCCGGCCCGCCGCGGTATGAAATTTTAATTGAGTCCCGACGACCACTAAATTATCGGGAGGGGTGAGGGGGTGGGGACCCACGAGACTACGTGGTCTCACCGAGACGCGAAGCATCGCACTGGTTGAAATTACAGTAGAACCTACCTCAAACACACGATGAGTTCATCGTTATTTCAATAATGGGTGTTTTCGTTGTAAACAAGGAAATCACACCCGTGAAATATACGTGTGTGTGTGTGTTTGTGTGTGTGTGTGTAAATATATTTTTTTTGTAGATATAATAATTCTTTTGAATTTTTTTTCTAATTTATCTAGAGAAATTCTCGTAGATTCATTTTAAAAGTAGGTGCACAAATTTACAAAGATCCTTAGGTAATTTGACGGCCAGCGCTCTTTTTAAAATTCAAATTGAAAATTCTATAAACATTCCTTGGCAACTGGTTCCCAAAGTACCTAACCTCTTGTTAAAGTACGGGTGTGAATGTACCTACCTACTACGCCCTCCGATGGCACTCTCGACTACAAAGTGCAAGGATTTCGGCCAGCATCCCGGCCAGACCAGGGTGCCTATTCTCGGTCCATCGTTCCGATTAAATTCGTCCTTAGTTATCGATAATCGTCGATTATCGCGACATGAGCACCACGCCGCACTTGTTAGAGTACCCGCTAGAGTTCGCCACGAGGCATGCGGGGCAGCCATTGCCTACACCCGACCGCGAGGTAACTGCAGTCCGTCACCGCAGCTGCGCTGTACCGAGGTCCCCCCCCCCCTTCCCATCAAATTCCTTTCCAACGAGAAAACCGCCCACGTCCTGCATTCGCTGAGAGACATCATAGCAATACTAGGTTTCTCATGCATTTCAAAAGTTGTAATTACTTTTTTTTTGCTATAGGCCCTATGACTATTTATGTTTAAAGAATGTATTTCAGGATAGTTTCACCATCACAAAGTTTCATTTAACACACCAATACTAGGTGTGATAGGTCTACAGATGTTCACGAAAGAGAATGTATACGAACGAGTTTGTGTGTTTGTGTGTGTGTGTGTGTGTGTGTACTGCCACAGGCTGGCCAGCCATTCTGACGGCTTCCGCTGTCGATAGTTTGTAAGGATTTAAGACAACGGTAATAAAATCACAGGAAAACTTAGAATACTAAGTTGTCGAGAAAGAACGATAATCGATAAGTAACGACCAATTTAACGATAAACAAGCACCCTGGTCTGGCTGGGATGTGGTATACACCTCTTGCACTTCGGAGGGTGTAATCCTTCCACACGGTGGCTTCTTTACTTTTACAAAAGATTCGTTTGGAAACCAGTTGCCAAGAAATAGTTTGTAATATTACAAGAAAGATATTGTAGTTTTGTACAAAACAAGGCTGTGGTTATTTTTGCATAAATGAAATAGGTTTTTTACAATAGGTAGCCTAATATTGATTATTTCTTACGAAATATGGCACATAATTTATATTTTATTTAATGTTTCATTGAAACAAACATTTTTCAAAACTACGGAAAAGACATTAGAATATTCAATAATTTTACTTTATTATGATTTTTGATGCGTGCATTTAATACTGGAAAGCTATTCAGGGAACGGTTTACAAATAACTTTAACTATTGGAGGTACTGGAACAACAAAAAGCATAAATTCCCGGGTAATAATCTCAATTCAGTATTACTTCAACCACTATTTTGTAGTGACACATATGTTTTCGTGTAAATGTAGAAATTTAAAAATATCTGTAATTTTATAAATATTTATGTTTCTTTGCAAAAATACAGTGCATGATTTTGACCACTATACCGATTCAGGGCCAACTAAGAAAATATCCACAAAGATTCAAGAATCTTCACGGGTTAGTCTGTGACATTCCCAACTTTCACTGGCAGTGCAATTAGGTACGTCGGGAGAGTGTTTTGAGGCTACTCGTCGGTGGATGAAAGAAAAATACTTTCGTACATGCGTGGGTATGACGAAATAAACTCAGTGAACGTTTATAACGCGCACTGTTAGTAATTACGAACTTTTAATCGAAGATTGCCCCTCGAGTATACACTTTTAGAAATTACAAGAGCAAATTTACAGACATTTCAAGGAAGAAAATCGCCTTAAATAAAAAAAAAGAGATTTTCGTAATTTCAGACAGTCGGATCTTCGTATAAACTAAGACTTTTTCAAAATTTTGATATTTGTTTTTTGTAATAAACGGGGTAAACTCACAAGTGGAATACGTAAGAGAATTCTTGCAAGTTTTCTTTACAAGTTTTTGAATTTTTGCTAATATACCAAGATTATTCTCGTTAAATCATGCTCAAAGGAAGAGAACTTAGTACCCGAAAATTTACGAAGATCCCTGAATATTTTGTAACCAGAGCTCTTCGTAAATATAAGGTGAAAATTTGTAACACTGTACCAGTGGTTCATTGGATTTGAAGATAACTAGATTTGCCTAGGAACTACATATCCCGAAATCTGACGTTCGATACCCAAAATAAGTGTTAAGTTAGCTGAATCCTACGTGCACTTGAAAAGAAAAGTGGTTTATCTGTGGACATATCAAGTTTTGAAGGATTTTGGTGAGGATACGCGGCAGTAGGACGAAAATCACTAGACCGAAAGGCACTCGACGAGTGCCTTTAACTTTAAAGGAAGTTATCATAGATAACGAGTATTAACAAAGATATCCGTAACTTTACGAAGATCCCGAGATATTTTTTGAGCAGCATTCTGCGTAAGAATACGGTAAAAAAATTTAAACTATAAATTGCTTCCATATCTATCTATGTTTCCGTGGTGATTGGTGGTTGTGGCTCCAAACAAGCCACCAGCACCTCCAGGGTGAACACTATAACACAACAGATAAACTAACTAAAAAAATTAAAATAAAAATAAAAATATATTTTTCCAAGGAAAAAATATATTTTTTAATAAATTTACGTAGCCTTAAAACCACCCTCCTTACATTATCAATTTCTGAAAATGCATATGTGTTTAATATTAGTGTTTTATTGCATATTTAATTATATTGTTTTTATTATAATTTAAGATCTACGTATTCCAAAAAAAAAAAAAAAAGATTCCCTGATATTTGTAAAGGTTATTTGCTATTTATGAAATATTTAGAAAATGATCACAAGTATGAATGAATAATTACTTGCGTGATTTTTTATTACTGCTATCGGATATACCTGGTGTTTAGTAAATATCTGGTGAAAAATATTTGCGAGAAAAATGCAATAAAACAGAACTATAGTGATAGATTTATAGAAATAAATCACCATGTTTTCCCATTACGTGTTTGATACAACCCTTCGTTCAAGCGCTTGACCACGGGACTTGAATGAATTCCTTCAAGAGAGAAAGAGCAAGGGAAAACGCATCGCTCATGCGGGAAAATGAGCGTGCAAATAACCCGACTCCCGAAAGTTCCCATCTTCCTGATGACCTCGTACTTCCTCCACCCCTATTTTTCCCTCTTTGCGACCAGAACAGCCCGAATGGAAACCAGCCCTCTCTGATATTCTTTCTTCTGCCTCCTCTCCGGCCGACATACATACCTATACTTCTTTCGTGGTCGCCGCCCCTTCCTTCTAGTCCCGTCGGGGCGACCCTCATCCATTTTACAGATTTTATGGCTAATTTCACTCTGGCCCTTTAGATGGCCAGGGACACACCTCCCTTTTAAAGGAAGGTCTTTCCTTCGCCCTGGCGCTCCAACTTATTTTTTTTTTCCCCTTCCACCTCCCGCTCTTCGTTTATCCACTCGAATCAGTTCTCCTTGTCTTTCGAGGAGACGAGAAACAGAGAAAGAGAGAAACTTCGGGAGAGATGGGTTTTCGGCGGCGAAGAGTGTGGAAGGCGAGACGGCGGTAAAAGTGCCGCGGAAGACCGGATGAAAAAGGGGGGAAACCTCTGACAGTGGTGCGTGCGTGTGCGTGTGTGTGTGTGAGTCAACGAGAAGGGTCGAGCGTAAAAGAGGAGTCCGTGAAATGATTCGTCTTTTCAAGTCTTATGGCTACTCGGGCCAGTTTGTATCCCTGTAACTGCAAAACACACCCCCTCCGCCCCCCTCTGCTTCCATCGTGTCCTCGACGGGCCGGCCGTACGGCGACGCGCATGCGGGCGTACGGGCGTACGGCCGCGGCACTTCGCAAAGTGGAATACGACCCGGCTCGGGGTCGGAGGTCGTCATCCGTCCCCGCGGAAGACAGGGCTACGCGACACTGGGTTGACACGGTAATGTACTTAGCCTTGGCTACTTGTTGAAGCCAACACTTGTGAGCTGGTGTGACTATCACGATAGTTGTAGTTGCCCGCTTGAACTAATAATATATTTCCTCGCGGCGCTTACAGACTAGAACCTTGATATGCCAAAGATTTGACTAAATAGTTTAAAATTAGAATCAAAGCATAAAAAGTGAAAAAAAAAAAAAAACCAAGATTGCGGGGCCTAATCTCTCTTAAGCTCCAAGATATAATCAACATTTTCATACCGTATTATTAGGGGCAGGCAGTTTTCGCGAATAAATCTGAACGCCTATTAGACTGCAACAAGGTATACCCGCACCAGAGGCTTCTTTCCTGTGGTTGGCGGCCGTCTGCGAGAGAAGTCGTTGCCCTTTTTGAACGAGCCGCTCAGGACGTGTTTGCTTCCGCAATGAATCACTGTGAATGGTGTTGTAACAATCGACCTGCGCCTGAAAGAATTGCACCCAATCACGAAACACAGACGATGTTACAGTGTTTTAACTTTCAGCTAGTCTCATAATCTTTTCGCGAATTATGCATGGCCCTACGTATTATTTATACCGTTCATGGTGCGATGCAAGGATCAGAGGGAATTTTTATGCGTACTTTTTCAAGTTTAGTTAAGAGGGTGTCAAGATAACTGCAGTCAAATCATGAAAGTAAAGCTTATGTATGTGTGCTTCAATTCTACTTAGCTACTGGATGAATTTGCAAACACTTATGCCTCAACAGATCATTCTGTTACTGGGATACTGAAAAATTAGTTCCGTGGCCCCTAATAAAATAGTTTTGTCCACACGAACATTATCAAAAATTCGTGGGGGCAAGAAAATAATTTTTATCTCTCAACAAATGATTTAGTAATAAATTTTTTTACTAATAATAAGACACTTCTAAGACATTAAAAAGTTATTCTTTTGTCAATATAAAATATTTGGTCGGATCTCTATCGAAGAAGAAAAATGTAATTTATTGTACCCAAAGAACAGTTTTGATGTGTACAATATTAGCTCTCAGTGTACGTCGTTTGGTAGGAGTAATTTGTAAAAGAAAAAAAAAGTCGTATGGAACGGAATTGTGTTTCCACGGTGCTGCCATCTGTTGCCGATAGTGCGAACCAAAGTTCACAAAGCTGAAGGGACACTTTATAGTATTAACTAACTACTGGATTTTTTTTAAAGAGATGGGAAATATACTACACAATTTTTTTTTGTCTAAAATGAGGTCCAAAGTAGGTGTATAGCCCTTTTTCAAGTCTTTTTCGCTTTTATCGGAGCCATTTCATTATATAGTTTAAAATTTCGGTCTGCTAATTAAAGGATTCGATAGTCGACGTAGCTGCTCCGGCAGCGAATTATAGTGGTGGATGCGGAAACACAATTTGCGTAGCTACATTTATCGCACGCTTGGCATTATTTGAAATAAGTGTACTTTAAAATTTCCTGTCCGAGTTTCGTATTGTAAGCGTACTTTCAACATGACAACACACAAAATTTGCTCGTTACCGAGGTTGGATGTTACACTGCATCTCTCTGGCGAATACGGAAAGACTCGCTCAGTTTTTTTTTGTGTGTTGCAGTTTGGTATCCACTACACTATACTTAAACCTGTCACATAACGGTTCCGCTGTCCTTTCTGTGCTCATTTTTCTCAGTGCGGGACTGCGCAGCCAGCGACAGTCCAAACTACGCCCGTCCAGTGTCTCGGTTCATCAGGGTCGACCAGCCCGTGTTGGTCGCTGTTTGACGCGTTATGACTAGAGACCGGAAAAATTCGCGGATTCATTTCACAACAGCTTAAAATTCAAATAGTTACACCTCAGTGCTGCCTCTGCTATTGGCTCACAACTCACCCGGACGACTCTGGGCCAATGAGAAACACTCAACCGAAGCTGTATCGAATCACAGGCCGCTACATTGGGACACCTTCGCAAGACAGCAGCCAATGAGAGGGTGACATGTGACCGAGTGTACGTTTAACTATAAAGTTCATCCTAGAGGTCATTGAACCCGCGAATTTTTCCGGTCTCTAGTTATAACAAGTAGGCCCGATCGACGGCGAAAGCCACAGACAGCTACGCTCGATGCCAACAGAGAAAAAAATAATTTGTACTTATAAAAGAGAAATTTTTTTTTGGAAAACCAGTTGCCAATATAGTTTGTAAAATTACAAGACTGATATTTTAACTTTATAGGCTACAAAACATCGCTATGGTCATTTTTGCATACTTATATGAAATACATTTTAGAGATAATACTGAATATTTATTTCGATGATCGGTGATTTATTTTATATTTTAATTGATGTTTAATTCAAGCATAATAGTAGTTGGAAATAGGGGGTTCAAGCACAGGCGGAGGAGCCAGGAGCCCGCCATCTTGGATGACGTCATCGGCGGCCATCTTGGATGACGTCATCGGCGGCCATCTTGGATGACGTCATCGGCGGCCATCTTGGATGACGTCATCATGACCTTTGACCTTGACCTTTGACCTTGCTAATCTATGCCAATCTATGCTAATCTATGCCAATCTATGCCAATCTATGCTAATCCATATGCTAATCTATGCTAATCTGTATGCTAATCCATACTAATCCATATGTTAATCCATGCTAATCCATATGCTAATCCATATGCTAATCCATGCTAATCCATATGTTAATCCATGCTAATCCATCCGCCATTTTATATTTCTAGAAATTTCCACCAACTTCGAATCGTGACGTCACCGTTGCACTTTTCGTCACGGCCGCCATCTTGGATTTGAATTTTTTTTTTCGAACTTTTGAAATTCGATGTAATCATCAGCCGCCATCTTGTTTCGTCTGCTGGTGGCCGCCATCTTGTTTTCGTCTGCTGGTGGCCGCCATCTTGTTTCGTCTGCTGCATGCCGCCATCTTGTTTCCGTCTGCTGGAGGCAGCCATCTTGCGACGTCATATAGTTCTGTTGGTCGCCACCAGATAGCAGCAGGGATTATTTAATTTTTTTTCTTTAACTAAAATAATTTCAGTGACGAGGCTGGGATTCGATCCATGGGACGTGAAAACGTCCAGGATGTCGTGGTTACGAGGCGGACACCTTGACCACTAGACCACGAGACCAATTGGGATATGGTGGAATAAATAATCTATATATGCCACGTACTGACGTCAAGTTTTATGATAAAAGGGGGGAGGGTGTCTTTGCCTTCCCAAATGCATGAAATTCAAATTATTATTATACCATCGCCATCTTTAATTCCAGCACAGACTACCAGATGGCGCCAAATTCAAATATTAGTTAGGGAGTCGGCAGGCAGGTGTCGCATGCCGCCATCTTGGTTCTCAAGTTGGCTGGTAGATGTCGCTAGTATCGCGCGCCAAATTCAAAAAATTAGTTACCAGAGGCGCCGCCATCTTGGTTCTCAAGTTGGCTGGTAGATGTCGCTAGTATCGCGCGCCAAATTCAAAAATTAGTTGCCAGAGGCGTCGCCATCTTGGTTCTCAAGTTGGCTGGTAGATGGCGCCACCGTCGCCATATTTTAGTTCATACAATCGATACCAGATGACGCCACCATCGCCATCTTTAGTTCCTAGTGTTGCTACCAGAGTGTGCCACCGTCGCCATCTTTAATTCCTAAAGTTACCGCCGGAGCGCGCCACCATCGCCATCTTTAATTCATAAAGTCGCTACCGGATGGCACCACTGTCGGCCATCTTTAATTCAAGGTATTGTCGCCGGATGGTGCCAAGTTTGAATTTAAAAGCCTACAAGTGTTATGCAATGTGTAACCAGTCGAGATAAGTTTGGAACCTGTAGCCATATTATTATTATTTATTAATGTATGTTTATTAAATATGATAGAGTATTTATAAAATATTGGTGTTGTGTAGAGTCTCTCTCTCTTCTCGTAGTGGCGGAAGACATCTCGAAGGTAGTGTTAGAATTTATGTATTAAAGCAATCACTCTAGCTGAGGAGACTAATAACTTATAGTTACAATTCAATAATAGCGGCAATTAAATGTTTTTGAAATTAAAGCAAACAACGTAAATGTTAAACACATATTTATTTAAATCTTATTACAAACAGCAAGGGTTAAGAACAATCGATGATTTAAAAGAAGTAAATAACGAGTAATAAAATCACATAATATTCACACACTACATATCATAGTGACAAAGGCAACATTAACTCGAGACCCAATTATACATAGTAGTATGGGTGGTCGAATAGCCAGAATTTAAGTAGCTGAACATTACAATGAGCGCAATGGAATTTGCCATACAGTTTTATACATTTATCCAGGCGGTTTCCATAAGTCTTTAAAAGTTTGGACTACCACTTTAGTGGAGCGATGCTGTGAGACCCCAGAACTCGCTCGAAATATCCTGCACAACACATTCCAAAAACATGACGTAGCCTATGGTTGACGGCACAAACACCCTGAGTGGCTCTGCGTGTTTCCTCCTGCCCGAACACGCGCTGCTATGAAAGCCTCTTCCCGAGCACAGACGTCACTCCCGCAGCAGACAAAACAGGCGTATGCTACAGGAGCTAGAACAATTGAATAGCCAAATATATATTTAGACTACCCAACTTCATAAATGACATGAGATAATTCCTGTGCGATAATCATACTTTAAATGTTGTAATGTATGTATAAACAATAATCATGACTAGTACTTGAAAAAAAAAAATGTAAGTGAGGTGTTATTCACCTTTAGCGCTTCTCGATTTCTGTATCTGCTACCCACGAATTAAACTGAGACGGGAAACCCCACCATTTCACAAAAGACCGGCCATTTCTTCGTTTGAGAACTTTTTCCACCAAATATGTGTCCGGATACATCGTAGGCTGGATCTCTTCAGCATAGAAGCCACCACGAATAGGCTTGTGGTCCAAGTCTTCGAGGTAGTAGGTCCTGGGTTCCGATTCACGAACATGTGTCACACGGAAAAGTTCAGAACTCCAATTCGCTGTGAAACCTTTCTCAAAGACACCTTTCTGCTTGGAGATTCTCACAATGTCACCAACATTAGCTTTATGCTTGCGTGTATCTTTCTTCTTCGTGTTGGTGAATACAGTCCCAAGCAGACGATCATCCTTTACATCTTTAGGCTTCATTTTCGTGGTAGAATGCACTGTGGAATTATATTCACTTATAAGTTTCGACAAAAGATCCAACCATTTGTAATTACCATTAACTGTGAACTGACGCCACATCTTGGTGCGCAATGTTCTGTTAAACCTTTCTACTACAGAAGCTTTAACATTACTAAATGTGGAGTAGTGATTGATACCATGCTTTTTCATCAAAGCCTTGAAGGCTGCATTGTAAAATTCCTTGCCAAGATCTGTCTGTAGGTGTGACGGTATGCGCCCATCACGCAGAATGTCTGCCATAGCCTTGGTTACATCGGCTGCATTCTTCGATTGTACAGGTCTGGCCCAGGCAAACTTGCTATACACATCGATGACTGTTAGCATGTACTTGAAGCCCTTGTTTATTCGTGAATATGGAATCATCTCAACAAGGTCTGCCTGAAATAAATCATTAAGACCATACACTATAACCTTACGACGTTTGTAGTTCCGTCTTGCAGGAGCATGAAGCTCTCGGGCAATCCCAGCTTTACTCATGATATGTAACCTGCTTCACGCAGTTCTTCCAGAATAGAGAGTATTTCGTTATCGTGACCACTATGTCCGGCTGATTGTGAAGCCAGTAACAAGCGAAGTCGAGAAACTAACTCGTTTGGATCATCCCAGTAAATATAGTCTCTTTTGCGCTTCAAATCAAATGTTTTTTGCACTAGTCCACTACCTTTCCACTGCGACCCGATACCTCCAAACATGTGGTATATAATGCCGAATTTTGGATGTTCCAATGTCTTATACTGTCCAGTCAAAGCATTATTATTTTTAAAATATCCATTCGTGATTTCAAGTAAATGTCTATACTGTTTTAAGGCCATGTCGGAGTATACAGATGGATCTCGTGTGAATAGTAGTTCGTATAAGCCAGGTGCAGCCCGAAAAACTTCATCATTCACACGTACCTCACTTTTGGGGAGAAAGAATATTTCTGAATTTCCTATAAACCATCTGTTTTTGCGACGATATACTCCATATATGACATCATTTACTCTAGGGTTAAAATTACTTAGATATGTTTGTGCTTCATCGGTATTGGATTCATCTGATGTAGTAGGTTCAGAATTCTGATGTTTCCTATACCATAGATTCAGTGGTAAATCATCATCGCTGCTACTAGATGTAGCCTTAGGTTGAGGGTTTTTAAAAGTAGATTGTAAGGGTTCTTGTTTCACAATGGGCACAGGTGCTACCTTTTCAAGTCGGGAAGTAATTGGTTGAAAAATAGCTTCATTGATTTCATTACGCTCTAGGCGAGCTCGTTTTGCTAATAAATATTTAGCACGTACATTCTTAATGACGTGGTCTAGCTTATCTGCCTCGAGCGACATAACTGAAGACAAACGAGATAACTGAAGTCTTATATAGCTCTAAACCCGAACCGATAAAAGTGAGGGCAATCGCACTTGTGTACCCAGCTTTACATCCTACGATGTCTTAGGCTTAGTACGGGGAGCTATTGGTTTAGGAGTCGCAGGCTTCGGTAGAGCTATTGGTTTAGGAGCAGCAGGCTTCGAACCTGTATTGATGAGAGAAAGTAATTTATGTATATCATTCTTCATGCTATCGACAGTGCGAGCCATTTGTGTAAACCGCTGAGTGTTATCTATGCTACTTACACTTATTGTCTGGAAAGCATCTGTTAAGTTTGATGTTAGCACATCTTTAACACTAGTCAAAATCGATTCACGCAACTTTCCTTCAAATGAAAAGAGCTTATTTTCCAACACCGAAGTAAACATGTCACTTAATTTTATTAGCATTTCAGAAAGATTTTTATTCAGTTGATCCACAGAGTGCTGCTTATTCGTTTCCATAGTATGCAAGTAGTTGGTAAGCTCTAATTGTACACTTCTCATGTTAGTGAGTGAGCTATTGAGTCCAGTAAACCATTGCTTCAACTCATCCGAAATGGTTCTTAAGGCATGAGTAATCAATCCGGAAATACCGTCAACATAGTTTTTATTAACAGCATCATCAGGATCTTTAGGTGTAGCCACGCGTTTCAAACGTTTACCATCCGCACTGCATTGTCCATCATATGTAGGAATCAAACACGACTCATACTGACGTTTAAGACTCCCACCACCAAACTTGGAGACGCTATTGTTCATTCTTCAATGATGCACAACTATGAAGTGGTCGAAACCGCAACGATATCGTCCTTTAAGTAGGGGACTGTCCTTTACAATCACCAGAAACCCATGCTCATGTTTCCAGCATAATGAGCACATATCTTTAAAAATATTAAATGCCATGTCTGTGTTTACATGATCATCATAAGCGTGACGTAAATTAAGTTCGTCCATGCGGAAAAGTACTATAAAATTCGCGTTATCGCGGAGCAAATGTTTGGGTATACAGCTATATGTCTGACACAGGTATATGCAGTCTACCTTGGCATGTCTGCCCATGGAAAAGTACTCTTTAATTATGCCTTGCTTCTCGCACGCAACATCGTCGAAAATAATCACCGAATTAGGCTTCGCTTCGTCAGGGGGCACCACATTGGTATTATCGTTAAATGGAAAATACTCCACTCCTTCCACCGAGCGTAGAACATTGGCTAAGCGCAAGTACTTTGGCTGTTGTAGTGATTTCGAGTATAGGTACACGTTTTCGAACCGAAGACCGTTTGGTTCCTCTAGTAAACTCAGTAGTACACACGTTTTTCCGCAGTTGGATGGGCCTGCGATTATGCATCGAACAGTTGAGGGTAATAAAGACCCATGTCGCGAATCACAAGCATCTACTTCATCATCATTAGTGATGCATACTGGTAACGACTCGCTCTGTGCTACGAGCTCCATGACACTGAGTGTAAACCTATAAAACAGGCATACTTATAAAGAATACTATCAGTTCGTTGTTATGACTCGAGCAAGAAGGAAGGTACAGAAAGGTGGAGGGTTAATAAATTCTGTTATTAACAAGCTACCAATTGAACTACACCTGCCAGGATATCAATACTGTGGTCCAGGGACGAAATTATCGAAACGACTAGCACGTGGTGACTCAGGCATAAATTCTCTAGACAAAGCATGCAAGCAGCATGATATTAGCTATTCGCAAAGCAATAATCTAAGTGACAGACACATAGCAGATGGTATATTAGCAGACACAGCTGCGCAAATTGCAAAGAATTCAGGGACGAAATTCGGGGAGAAAGTTGCGGCTTGGGGTGTAAATAAAATCATGCGTGTTAAACGTAAACTTGGATCGGGCATAAGACACAAACCTATGAAGAAAAAACAGAATAGGAAAGCACCCATAAAGAAGGGTGGACTGTTGCCCTTTATTTTCCCAGCATTGGCTGCGCTAGGTAGTTTGATTGGTGGAGCTGCAGGCATAGCCAAATCTGTTAACACTGCTAAGAACCAGGTGAAATTGCTAAGTCAAAATGCTCAGCATAATGCTAAAATGCAGGCACTAGCACACATTTCAAAAAACGGGTCCGGCCTCTTCTTGCAACCTTACCCAGTGATGGGAGGAGGAGGAAGGCAGAAACCAAGAAGCAAGAAGAAGGGAAACAAGAAACAATAATAAATAACTTACCGAAACGACCTCTTACCAATGTAGACTTAAAGATAGCAATAAAAAAATTAAAAATTCCCTACTTTAGAGATGTGTTTATGAGGAACAACCTACCAAGAAAACCATGGCATAACGAATGTGCTATTATTAATTTAGATTCCTCTGAAGGCCCTGGAAGTCATTGGGTTTCCTTTAGCAAGAAGGGTCTGAATGTTACATATTACGATAGTTTTGGAGATTTACCTCCACCCCTGGAACTAAGACAATATTTGAATCCATCAAATATAACCTACAACTATACTAGGCAGCAGAGAATGAACTCATGGAACTGTGGTCATTTATGCATACAGTTTCTGCTCTCTGTATATAAGAAACACAAGTGAGAGTTTAGGCTCACAGTTCAAAAACGAGGGAAAGTGGCACCACATAGAGAGACGTAATCGTATAACCTGAAATGTCGATTACGTTAATACTAACGGGAAACAGTTCGGAACTATGTTCCACACACTTTCCTCCATTGGAACTTAGTGGTGGAGAGTGGGAAATGGCTCTTGTCGACTTTCACAGCTATAATAGCATTCCTAATGTACATGAAACAAACCATTATTTTCGTTATATCTTAAAGGGTGAAGAGCAGTCCCACGAGCTGATTCTACCAACAGGCAGTTATGAAATTGCGGACATTGAGATGTATGTGAAACAAAAGCTACCAGCTAACATCATCTTCACACTAAGAGGCAACCCCAACACACTACAGTGTGCAATGTATAGTGATGCAGCAATAGATTTTCGTGCAAATGATACTCTACGAAGCATGCTTGGCTTTGAAGCTGGAATCTACAAGGAAGGAATAGTACATGAATCAACACTGGCTGTGAATATCCTTCCAGTGAACGTCATACGTATTACAACCAATATCGTCGGCAACAGTTTTCTCAACGGAAAGGTAAACAGCACGCTACATGAGTTTGCTCCACTTGTACCACCCGGATATAAAATAACGGAACTACCAAAAAGTCTCATTTATACTCCAGTCACCGTCAAGAGAATACAGGAACTGATTGTGCGGGTTGTTGACCAGGACGGTTACCTAATTAACTTTCGAAACGAACAAATCACTTTACGTCTACATCTGAGGAAATATGGGCGTGAAATACTTTAATCTGTATAAAGGTAGGGGAGTGACGAAACCTAGAGTCAGTGGATCACGAGACCTCAAGCGACTAACACGTGTAAACGTACGCTTACTTAAGAATTTGGGGTATAAAGTTAATCAAAATGGCCGATAGTATTTTAGAAATTGAACAGCCGATACAATACGATGATGACATTACCAAAAGTGAATACCATTCTTATAGGCCATTCCTACATGGTCCCTATGAAGCAAGCTCTGAGGTAAGAATTTCAATACAAAATGCTGATATCTACACTCTAATCTCCAAGAGCATTCTACGCATACGTGGCACTTTCACCAAGGCAGATGGTACAGCACCGGATAATGCAAAAATTATAAACAATGGAATAATGCATATGATGAGTCGGATAGCATATGAGCTGAATGGTGTTCAGATTGATGAGTGTCGAGATGTGGGGACTGTATCTACCGTGAAAAACTACTTGTCACGCACAAGTGATGAAAATGGACTTAGTGAAATGTCAGGGTGGAGTCTCGAAGAGAACTACAGCCTTCCTGTTACTGCAGCTGGACAGTTTGAGATTTGTGTGCCACTAAACCATCTGCTCGGATTCGCAGAAGACTATAAGCATATTATCATAAATGCAAAGCAAGAGCTAGTGATAGTATTGGCAAATACATTTACTAATGCCATTGTAGATGTAAGTGTCCAACCACAACAAGTGTCATTAACTCTAAATAGCTTCGAATGGCTTGTTCCACAGATCACTGTTTCACCATCCCAAAGAACACGGCTTCTTCGACTGGTGGAGAAGGGAAAAAATATCGACCTAGCTTTTAGATCGTGGAGCATAGAATCATATCCTAGTTTACCACATGCTCAAACAATTTCTTGGAATGTGAAATCGAGTTTTTCCACAGAGAAGCCACGGTATATAATCGTAGCATTTCAAACTGCTAGACATAACACCATTAATGCTGATAAATCGAGATTTGATCACTGCGACGTAAAGAATATCAAAGTATACCTCAACTCAGAAAGCTACCCCTACATTGATTTAGAAAACAATTTCACTAATGGATATTACTTACTTGCATATAACATGTATGCAAACTTCCAGTCGAGTTTCTATGGACGGCAATGTGCACCGCTTTTGACTCCTCAAAGTTTCAAAGACAGAGCAACTCTGTTTATGTTTGATGTATCTCGCCAGGATGAAAGGATTGCTTCAAATGTAATAGATTGCAAAATTGAAGTTACAACTTCAAGGAACATCCCTGCTTTAACTCAAGCCTTTGCGATTATACTACATGATAGACTTGTATCGTATAACCCAAGAGACAAAACTGTTAAAATACTGACCTAGAAAGGATATTGGCTTAGTCTCGTCTCGACTGCCATGACGAAATGTGTAAACCTCCAAGGCTTCTCAAGTCAGTATGGGTTTATTATCAAGGAACTTAGCATTGCAGATGAAGAAGGAAATGTAATAACACGTAACTTTCAACCTCCATTTAAATGGCGATATCTCACCAGGAAGCATCAAAAAACAAATGCTTGGCTCACTAGAAATTTTCATGGTTTACATTGGGAACACGGACTCTTTCCTTATGCTTCAATACCCAACATATTGACAAGTCATCTGACCGGACCTGTATTGGTTGTAGGAATAGAGCAGAAACGGTGGCTGGCTAGCTATTGTAAGCATAATGTGCTAATATTAGATGTACAAGCAGAATATGACTGTCCATCATTGAAAGAATTAAATAAATTGTACACGTGCAATAATACATGTCCAGGTCCGATCTCAAGACACAATGCAAGCATGCTTAGGGCTTGGATGGTTGATCACCGCGTTGGAATGTTGGAGGGCGTCAGCAAGGCGGTGGGGACAACAACGGAAGCAACGGTACATGTGACTGGACTGGAGGGGGGTCCTAACGGTATAAATTGACATCAACACCCTAGACACAGCAGTCAACTCATAGTCGAGTGGGTATAGTGCTGCTGCTACAAATTCAAGCAAATGCCGTTCGATCCGTCTGCAAAGTATGCGGAAGTAACGCCGGGATTTCGCCGTGTGAACTACATCACCGAGGATGGATACTTTCAACTAGAGGTCTGCAACTTCGGTCATCACTGGACCAGTGATTGTGACGAGGAGGCTCCGGACATCATCGAGACATCCTGCAACAAGGTAGATTGTGTCGTCCATTATCTAAGACCTGACAGTACATTCCCTACAACATTAGAAGCGCTTAAGGCTGCATCAGCGACTGAAACTATAAGCTCGGAACCAGACTATTCCTCAGTAAGGTGCGAGTTGCGGCGCAACACCGATCCGGAGGCAGTTATTAGTTGGAAGGAACAGTGTGACGGGTTTATTCACAACACCACCTACGTTAACCATCATTGGTACACATCCTGCAGCTTTCTACTGTGTAGACTCTACCGCTTCACACCCTTCAGTTAAATTTGTAAGCTAAGAAGCAATTTGAAGGTTCGTGCGGTTGTTATTATGTCTTCACGCTATGACAATGATTTCAACAGCTTGTGGCGGAATACGTGTGAATGTATTAGGACCATACCCTTAGAGGACATACCAAGTGAAGCAGAGGATGAGGAAACATTTCTACACAATTGGTTTGAAATCGAGTACTGCAGACAACATGGGCGACGCTGGTCACGTGAAGAGCCGTGGGGACGATCCCCTGAGCGTGATCGTTCGCCAATAGAGTCCGCACATCAAGTTTTTAGAGATGTACCTACAATTCAACCTGCTCGTGAACCAATGTTACCACCAATCATCGCTGTCGAACCACTGCCAATTGCATCTCGTCAATCACCTCCTACATCAATCAAAGAGAGACCGTCACCTTCATCAATTGTGGGGAGACCAGCACAGACATCGCATCTCATGCTAGGAGCAAATCTAACGTCTAACTTTATAAACGTAAGTGAATCAGCAATTAACATCTCATAGAGTATAGTATACAACTGAAAACAATTTTAACAATGGACTGTTCTAATAAATGCTCTACTCTATGGAATTGCATAACAGACATATTTATCCAAGTGATACATATATTTTTAAATACGACCCTCGCCTCGTGCGATGGCAGTCGAGCTGAAACTGTGGTGGTGTAAGGACCTACAGCAGAAGTAGTTAACCAAGATGTCTAACTTTCAACCGAACATGATATACTCCAGTGTAACGCCCGGTCTAGGTACTGTTGATTACAGTGAGTCTATCGACGGGGTTTTAAAACATTTTTCGGAGAGATGTGACGCTGTGTTTCACGTGAAACAGGTTTTAAACCCAGGACCTCAAGATACACCTCTAGAAGTTATCAACTGTCTGGGCTATGGACATTGTAGTGTGAATATGATGAGAGACGACACAGTTCTCCCTGCAACACCTGAAGAGGTTTTCGCACATGCATTCAACCTACCAGCTATTCGGTCACCACCAGCATCTGCATGTGGCCAGACTTCGCCAGTACAGACATCAACTGCCTGTACCCAGATGGGTGCTACATCGCCAGCACCTACTACATCAGTAGCAGTCCAGCCTAAACGCCGGCGTCAGCTTCGCCTTCCTACATCTCGCAAGAGTCGAACCCGAGATCTCAGTCATCTAGGTCCGATCAGTGAAGACACCACTCAAGTATGTTCCACAGAAAACACTAGTGATGAAAGAACTGTTGAGATTGCCCGTGTAGCTGTACGTTCATTACTTCTGGAACTATTGAGCAAAGTATAATGTTATTTATATCAATTTTCTCTTTAATATGTATTTCAGAGTTTATTATACTCTATGTAACTTGTAGTTATGCTTAATATTTAGGTATTGGGTCTCGAGTTAATGTTGCCTTTGTCACTATGATGTGTAGTGTGTGAATATTATGTGATTTTATTACTCGTTATTTACTTCTTTTAAATCATCGATTGTTCTTAACCCTTGCTGTTTGTAATAAGATTTAAATAAATATGTGTTTAACATTTACGTTGTTTGCTTTAATTTCAAAAACATTTAATTGCCGCTATTATTGAATTGTAACTATAAGTTATTAGTCTCCTCAGCTAGAGTGATTGCTTTAATACATAAATTCTAACACTACCTTCGAGATGTCTTCCGCCACTACGAGAAGAGAGAGAGACTCTACACAACACCAATATTTTATAAATACTCTATCATATTTAATAAACATACATTAATAAATAATAATAATATGGCTACAGGTTCCAAACTTATCTCGACTGGTTACACATTGCATAACACTTGTAGGTTTTTAAATTCAAATTTGGCACCATCCGGCGACAATACCTTGAATTAAAGATGGCCGACAGTGGTGCCATCCGGTAGCGACTTTATGAATTAAAGATGGCGATGGTGGCGCGCTCCGGCGGTAACTTTAGGAATTAAAGATGGCGACGGTGGCACACTCTGGTAGCAACACTAGGAACTAAAGATGGCGATGGTGGCGTCATCTGGTATCGATTGTATGAACTAAAATATGGCGACGGTGGCGCCATCTACCAGCCAACTTGAGAACCAAGATGGCGACGCCTCTGGCAACTAATTTTTGAATTTGGCGCGCGATACTAGCGACATCTACCAGCCAACTTGAGAACCAAGATGGCGGCGCCTCTGGTAACTAATTTTTTGAATTTGGCGCGCGATACTAGCGACATCTACCAGCCAACTTGAGAACCAAGATGGCGGCATGCGACACCTGCCTGCCGACTCCCTAACTAATATTTGAATTTGGCGCCATCTGGTAGTCTGTGCTGGAATTAAAGATGGCGATGGTATAATAATAATTTGAATTTCATGCATTTGGGAAGGCAAAGACACCCTCCCCCCTTTTATCATAAAACTTGACGTCAGTACGTGGCATATATAGATTATTTATTCCACCATATCCCAATTGGTCTCGTGGTCTAGTGGTCAAGGTGTCCGCCTCGTAACCACGACATCCTGGACGTTTTCACGTCCCATGGATCGAATCCCAGCCTCGTCACTGAAATTATTTTAGTTAAAGAAAAAAAATAAATAATCCCTGCTGCTATCTGGTGGCGACCAACAGAACTATATGACGTCGCAAGATGGCTGCCTCCAGCAGACGGAAACAAGATGGCGGCCACCAGCAGACGAAAACAAGATGGCGGCCACCAGCAGACGAAACAAGATGGCGGCTGATGATTACATCGAATTTCAAAAGTTCGAAAAAAAAAATTCAAATCCAAGATGGCGGCCGTGACGAAAAGTGCAACAGTGACGTTACGATTCGAAGTTGGTGGAAATTTCTAGAAATATAAAATGGCGGATGGATTAGCATGGATTAACATATGGATTAGCATGGATTAGCATATGGATTAGCATGGATTAACATATGGATTAGTATGGATTAGCATACAGATTAGCATAGATTAGCATATGGATTAGCATAGATTGGCATAGATTGGCATAGATTAGCATAGATTGGCATAGATTAGCAAGGTCAAAGGTCAAGGTCAAAGGTCATGATGACGTCATCCAAGATGGCCGCCGATGACGTCATCCAAGATGGCGGGCTCCTGGCTCCTCCGCCTGTGCTTGAACCCCCTATTTCCAACTATAGGCTACAAAACATCGCTATGGTCATTTTTGCATACTTATATGAAATACATTTTAGAGATAATACTGAATATTTATTTCGATGATCGGTGATTTATTTTATATTTTAATTGATGTTTAATTCAAGCATAATTTTACTAAACCATGGAAAAAGATAATCTAATATTCAACAAATTTGACATTATTTGTGTTGTAAAATATGTACTTATTGTGTGCGCAGTTAATACTGGAAAGCTCTTAAGGAAAAGGTTTACTGAGAGAACGCAAAGCATAAATGCCCAGGTAAAAATCCGAACCCAGTTTTTGTAGTGGTACAGTTGCTTTCATGTAAAAATACAAAAATTTTAAAATAGCCGTATTGTTACATGACTATTTCTGTTACATTTTAAAAATAATAATTACAGTGTACCGGCACCATTCGTAGGGACGAGATTTTATGGTGAGTAACGGTAATATTATTAATAACATCGAGACGTGAGTCAGTATAAAATATGACTGATACGCAAATTACGGGACCTATGATTATTGCAATTTCTGCTTCCTCTACGTGTGCATGTACAACCTGCAGTTTTGACGCGTACTTTAGATATCTCTGCATTCTTAATATATATAGCCTATATATATATACATATATATATATATATATATATATATACATACAATTTCTTAGAAGTGACTTTGACGCAAATGTTTGTTTATTCGAACGACACTTGTCATTGAATCACGTGTTATTTGGCACGTACTGAAGGCTGAAGAACTAGCCAATAAAACATTTGACCGAGTTATGTTCGACCTGGAAGAGCCAGCAGCCAATGAAAAGATGGCATGGTCTTGATCATGCAAGATTATTGTGGATTATAAGCTCAACTCAAACAAAGTAACGCGAATTTTGCATGTCTCGCTATAAAAGGCCTAGCACACATGGAGCGTTGTAAAGCGCGTTAGAGTTAAGGCGCGTTAGTGGAATACCTAGGTGTGGACGAAGGCGTACACTTGCTAACGAGCTTTGTTGCTCAAAGCCACTTTAAGCGCACGTGTCGAAGTACCTGGTGTCTAACAAGACTGTTCAGTTTAACACGCGCTTTCGCAGATGATGTACCTGCTACTATGGAGCAGGCTGGCCATATTTATGTTGATTTACTAATTGATTCAGTTGAAAATAGACCACGAATACAACCCTCAAGTACATTTATATTCCCCATGGTGTTTAAAACAGTCTGTATTCATAATTATACCCGTACCGCAATCATACCGTATGTGGATGTCTCTCTCGAAACAGGATGGACCCAACAATATTGTCTTTGTCTCTTTTTTTTTTAAATTTAGAGCGACGATATAGATACCAAAGACATGCGACCTCTTCGACTTCCATCGTAAACACGAGACCGGGCGCTCCAACGCTCGTAATGTGTCCACCTTCGACGCTCCATGTGAATTAGGCCTAAAGGTTAACAACCAATCTGCTGCATAATTCAGACGAATGTTTCATATGTAAACCAGTCAGTTGTAAGGCGCCTAAGGCGCCCGTTGAAAAAAAAAAAAAGATGAATGATGAATTTAACTAACACTTTATTTAATATAGGCCTACATACATTAAATTTATATTAAAAAATCAAATGTTTTAAATATTGTCTGAATAAAAATTATTTTTAATTATAGATATATATATGAAATGATAAAAAATTTCTGACAAAAGTTTTTTTAAATGAAGAACCTCTTGAAAAACTACATTGCGTGTGAATTTTTAAATTCGATAATCTTTAATTAATTATAACGATATCATCACGTAATAAAATTGATTTTCAGCCATAAAGTGGATACTTACTTTACTCTGCGAAGTGATTTAATCAAATTCTAAAAGTAAAAGGATGACTGAAAAATCACAAATTTAAAACCAGCTTGTCTTTAACTTCTAGCGCCATCTTTTGGTGAAAACAAAAAACAAATTCACTTCTTAACCCACATAAATAAAAAATTTGTAAAAGTGTAAATTTGGTGTGCGACTTCCCGCCGAACTCTGGCATTCTCCTTCTAAGTCGGCCCATGCTTCACCCTCCTTTCTGGTGAAGAAGAAAAAGCCAGGCCGGTACAGATTAGTCCTGGACTTCCGCTTGCTGAACGACAGAATGCCGGCCTCAGACACCTGTTGGGCGATTTACCGTGGCACGCAGGCATTCTGCAGGTAGACACTATCTTACAGCGTTATATAGCGAGTCAGTGATGAGCATCTCGTGTGTGCATTGGCGTAGCCAGGATTTGTTTATGGGGGGGGGGTGTTAAGAAGCATGCCCCCCCCCCTCCCGTATTAAAGCGGGGAGTCCGGGGGTCCTCCCCCGGGAAAATTTGGATTTTAAGGTGTAAAATAGTGCTATTTTAGCAGTTTTAGGTACTTAAATTTAAATATTGTAATGGTAAAATTTTTATTAATTTTTAATATGAAATTTGTTTGAGTGATGAATAAGAAATTTAATTAAAGATTTGTGGCTAAGGGGGGGGGGGGGGGTTGAACCCCTAAAACACCCCCCTGGCTACGCCCCTGCGTGCGTGTGTGTGTGTGTGTGTGTGTGTGTGTGTGTGTCAAACGCAGCGACCGCCGCCAGCGACGAGACAGACGCTCCCGTCTCGGAGGCAGGAGAACCCACTCTTACTCCGAGCCACCTAGCTCTCACAAATCATCGCGCCGTTCCTCTCTCCTTCTCTGTCTCTTTCTCTTACCGCCGCTGGGTTTTTTATATATATTTCTCTCTCTCTCTCTCTCTTCGTGACCCCTGGCGTACACGGTTTCACGTATCACGCACGCGTGCGTGCGTGTTTTCAAAAACACAGCTCACGCGCGCGCGTCGGGAAAGCGCTACAAAAATGTAATATGGCAAAAGGGCACTGCCATGAAACTGATCTATTTGATGGATTCCACCCTCTCGCGGCGCCCCTGTCGGGGTCAGCGCGAGGTTGCCGTTGGAAAGGGGTGAGGAGGGGAGGAGATGGGGAGTTGGTGAGGGAGGGTGGGGAGGGTAGGGGTGAAGTCTGGCCACGACTGAATGTCTCTTTCGCTGATGCTCTCTGCCGGCACAGTTTTCTCGTATTTCGCTGCCCGCGGGCTGAATAATCTTTTAATGCTGCCGGGGCTTCCATCAGAATTCCATCAGTGTGTCTCTATCTCTCTCTCTCTTTTTTTTTTGGCGGTTTCCTACACACCCACCCTGTCTCTCTCTTCCTCTTTGAGCAGCGAGCCAGCTTCGGAGAACTCTAAAAGCACACAAAAAAAAGCGTTTAGAAATGCTGGTGTGAGAGAGAGCGAGAAAGAGAGAGAGAGGGAAAGAGATTGGAAGCATTGCCATTACGGGTATGTGTGTCGTGCCCCTGGCGCGTGCATGGATGGGTAGGCGAAAATCGCGCATGGGCAAAGGCGGTAGTTTTCCAACGCCAACCCTAAAGAGAGAGATATATAAACCGTGGTGCTAAAGGGAATATGTATGTGTGTGTGTGTGTGAACGCTGCTCTTTGAACACCCTCGAGGATGCTTTCGCTATTTAAACTGGCACTATAGAGAGGGAAGAAGTCGTGCGATTTTCTGTCAGATCCTGCAGGACTTTGCAAGCGATGCCCTTTTGGACTTTTCATGTAACAGATTTTAAATGAAAAGCAGGCCTACCTCTGAAAAACTTACTTTCAAGTTGGAATCTGGCCCTTTTTTTATGTCTTCATGGCAGAACAACTGACTTATGGGCCAAATCAGGTTGGGAATTTTCCCCCTGATTTCTCCCGTCTGAACAACGTTAACTTACAGTTTCCTCTTGACATTTCAGAGGTTTGCCACAAACTAGAATGGCATCACCTGATCAGCAGTGGATACGTCACGGATATCACATTGGTGATGTGCCCGGAAGACAAAATTCTCAGCAGGAGAGTGTTTCACGAATCGTAATTGTCAACTGAAGGAATTTATTACGAAATTCGCGCGTGGGCGCTATAAGAAAAGTAAAGTTTTCCAAATAATCCTTGGTATATCTCCCATGTTTTTCTTTTTTTTTTTTAATAAATAAATTTATTAGATCAAAATTTCTCATACAATATACCTATAACTAGGAGCGTGTTTTATTTAGCGAAATGATTAAGAGATGAACTTTGCTTTAAAACACCGTGCCGTCGCCTTTGTTTCGTAATTGGCGGAGTTTCTTTCAGGCACGTTTCTTCTGTCGGCGCACGAATCACAGCAGTTCTATGCGGAAGCAAAAGCGTCCTGACTGGCCCGATCAAATACGTCTATGTCTTCTCTTGCAGACGGCCGCCAATTACATGGAAGATGCCGTTAGCGCTGGCATGTCTTATTACAGACAAGCCAGAGTAAGGGTTATTTTTGTGGAAGAATAAATTTGTTTCTAATTACAATTACAGATAGTATTTCGAGCCAAACAGAGGAAGTAACTGGCAAAGATTCGCTGAAAAATTTTTTTTTGTTGACAGCACAAAATGTTTTGTGGTGGCCACTACTTGGATTTTATTTCAGTGTATTTGATGTTAAGAATGTGTGAAACCAATGAATAGGTAACATTCGCACGTGCGTCAATATTCTCATCGCTTCCACTTACGCAAGTCTTTAAATTTAACAGTCTTTTGATCGGGAATTTACCTCTGTGGTCCGTCAAGTGGTGATTCCAGCCTTCTCATCTTTGATTTATTAATAACGGCCTTAATCGGCCGTACATATTTACGTTTGAGCAAATTTCACTCAACAAAGTTTCACTTCGAAGACGAATCGAAATAATAATTTTATCATTTCGTGAACAGTTCCTCACCGCCTATTATTAGGAGTACGTATTTTTTCGCAAAAAAAAAACCAACCTGTACGCTCATTAGACTGCAATAAGGTAATACCAGCCCCAACGGTATCTTCCTCATAATTGGCCGTCTGCAAGTGAAGCTAATACCTTATTTGGCGAAGCCAATCAGGACGCGTTTGCTTCTGCGCGAAATTGCTGTGATTCGTGTGCCTACAGTAGACACGTACGTTTTAACTCACAACTGGTCTCGAATTCTTTTCGCGAAAAAGACATGCCTGCACATTTGATTTTATTTACATAGTACCTTCGCAGAGAGTGCTTCAAGCTAAACAGTTTCTTTTAAAATCCCTCGTTTTAACAACCACAAATTAAATTTAGGCCATTAGTTGTGATTCAGACATGATTTACTAAAAAAAATGTATTTCATGAAGTGCTGTGCAGTATTCTTATTGCTATAGTATATTAAGTAGTATTTTTGTGGCATATGCAAAAATCATATAAAAATAACTTGCGTGTGAAAAGAATAGCGTATTGTTAGACACACGTGTATTTGGCAAAACCTTAGTATGCTAAGATATTTATTTTAACAATGTTTTGGTTGGTCGGTATAGAAGAATTTTAAACATGGCGTAGCTATTCTAAGGTGAATCGTCAACTTTCAGTAGCCTTTTCATTGGCTAGATCGCGTGTGGGATTGCATCTCTCACCAATCATAACTAGTAATAAAAAGAATATGTGTAAAATGTTAACAACGTGGCTAAGTCTAACAAGCAGTAAAATTTATATAAAAATTGCACCTTAAGTATATGAAAATCATTATTTATTGGTGTAATGAAATGATACTCATGGTTGCCTGATGCAAATGCGACCATTATTCTGCTAGGAAAAATTAGAAAGTAATGGGCAGAGGCCACGACTTTAAGAATGCACAAGACGTTTCAACAATTTAATCTATAGGCCTAAGTATGAAAATGTTAAAAATCTGTTGCGAATCAGTGGACTTTCACTGGGAAATGTTTGGAAATGCTCAGTTTTTATTATTTGTGGAACAGTTTTTTTATCAGTTTTTCCAATGAAATTACACTGTGGTTTTAAATGTTACTTATTTAAAGTTTACGAGAAAAGTAGACTGTTGTTATGGCAACCATTAAGACAAGGCACCCAAAAAATCGTATAGGCCTATATCATTTTTTTAATGACTTGGCCTCATGCTAGAAGCCAAGAAACTTTTCTTGAACGTCATTTGTAAAGTGATTTCACATTTTCACACGTATGTTTATATTCGTAATTTAATATTTATCCTTTTGCTACGAAGCACGCAATTCACAGCTTTTTTACTTGGGCTCAGTGAACGGAGAAGTTATTCTATAATTGGCTGCCACCAAACAAATATGATGTGAAAAGGTTAACGCGCAATAGTAAGAGACTCTGCCCTTAATTATCACTATTAGTGCTATATAAGGCTTGCTAAATCACTAAGACACAAGTTAGATTCCCTATGGGAATGGGTAACTTACAGATACCTACACTGGCAAAAATTACAGTAAATGTAAAGTCTTTTCAATGAAGATAACAGAAAAGTTCTTAGTAATTTCAATTAACTTGTTCTTCGTAGAAGCTACACTGTATTTCGACTTCCTAGTTGTATGTTTCGTTCTAAACATTGGTAACCACACACGTGGGAAAAATTAAGAATGATATCAATGCAGAATTAACCAGTTGTTGAATGTTTTGTTTATGTGCCGAAAAATTCTTTTGGTTTCATATTCACAGTAAGTGAACTCAATGTTCGTAAATTTATGAAAAAAGCCGTAAATTTACGAAGATGCCTGGATAATTCGTAAATTTAAGGAAACATTTTTAACAATGTACATGTTATTTTGATTCGTGATTAACCAAGCTTCGATAACAAAAAAATTAACCCACCGAACTTCCAGAGAAATTAGGTAGAAATCAACCATTTTCTGTGGTTTTGTTGCGATTTACAAACGCCAGTTTTGGAGGGGTGGGAGAATTTCAGGCGTGAAAAAAAATAGGTAAAAAAAATTGAAGGTCGGGAAAAGTAAGTTTTTTTAACGTACGGAAATAACTTTTTTTTTCATTTTGTTAAAAAATGAATTAATTACCATAGAGTACTGCCGTGGGCAGGTTCGAGGGGAAATGTTAGTTTATTCTAACTATTTCAGTGCGCTTAAAATAGTTTGCCTTAAACTAAATACTTTAGAAATAGATTTAAAACTAGTTTAGCAATATACATTAACTATAACTCATTTTGTATTACGGTAGTTTTAACAATCATATAAAACTGCAAAAACTATTTTTAAATTTAAATAAGGAAAAAAAGACAAACCGCCTATATCGATGAAAAATACCTTGATAGGCCTACTTAGTTGCATAAAACTGAAAGTAAATAAGCTTGAATTATTAAAATTTTATGATTTTTGGAGGGAACTAGAAAATGAAGTAAGGAAAATGTAGTAAGGAACAATACCAGCATTTACCTGGAATGATTCCAAGAAAATTTCATTTCAAACCCGGGACCTCTGGATTGAGAGTTTTGGGTCCTGCCACTGCACCATCTTGCTATATTGATGTTACTGACGAGTGCAAAAACTTTATATACGATAGTGAACCACTTAAATCAAATAAAATATTACAAAATAATTGTTCTTATATTTTATTGGCCACCCGACCAGAAACACAGCTCGTCCAGCAATGTACCCCCAATTTTACATCACGGCCATTGCCCATCGTAACTAAAAATCAGGTTCCAGACATGAAATCGTCGATATAGTTAAAATAAAAATTCTCATAATTTATTATCTGTTGAGTACACTTATTCGCGGGTAAAATAACAATAATAAATTTTTTAAATAAGTTTGATTTAAACACGCAACTTTTCATGAAAATATTTTTAAAAACGGGTGCATGGTAACCACAAAATATTCAATAATTCACTTTAACGATAAAACAAATAAAAAAAATACACAATGGAGGTTCAAAATTGTAAAAAAAAAAAAAAAAAAAAAAATGGCCACGAACAACTTGCAGAGAGACAGTTATCATGGCTCTCTACTTTATCGGTTATTCACCATGAAATCCCTCTCTCCGACATCGAACGTCCCACTCCCGAGCGTTGTTCTTTTCGTCACGTTCTGACGAGACATCAATCAACTCGACTTACCCTACCGGTGCTAAAGATGTCCAGGCATACACATACCGTGATGTATTACGTAGTGCATATTTATAGAGGGAAACGAGTGGATTTTCTGAGGGTGATATTAGACCGTTCCAATATTCATAATTTTATTTTTAAGGGCGTATTAAATGTTAACGA
Organism: Bacillus rossius redtenbacheri; assembly: GCF_032445375.1. NCBI lineage: Eukaryota > Metazoa > Arthropoda > Insecta > Phasmatodea > Bacillidae > Bacillus > Bacillus rossius. Next base: position 45,939,407 of record NC_086330.1, on the reverse strand, counting down.
GCGTAACCCCGATTTTCGACTGTCTGGTCGTCGCGTCTACAGTTATCCATCATCATTCTTTCTTTCCTCGCAATCCTCGTCCCACACCTCCTTCCCCCCCCCCACCCCCTGCAATTATTCATAAAAAATTAAACTCTCACGGCTGGCCGTGTCGTGGGAACCGCGGTGCAGTTGACCTGGAGGCGGTCATTCGTCTGCAGTCGGCCCAGCAATTACACGACCGTTTAATGCCGCGGCGCGGGACACCCGATACCGACTTTGTCAGTCACGCTACGAATTACTACAAACACGCCCCCCCCCCCCCTTCCCAACACCACAAACCCCACAAACTACCAACCATTTCCTTCTTCATTCCAACATCAATTGCGCTACCCTCCTTTTTTTTGGGATTTCCTCCTTCAACGTGTTCACTCCTAATTATAGTTCGTACAAATCATACTGTTAGAAATTACAGTAAGTTTCACGGACTTTTCAACGAAGAATTTAATTCAGATAAATGAAGAGTTCTTCATAGTTTCAAATAACATAGAAACTACGCTGTATTATGAATTTCCTGTCGTATATTTCGTTCTGAACAAAGGTAATCACACGAGTTGACAAAAGAAAAGTGTTTTCTCTGTAGACTAAAGCCGTATTTAATGTTTTTGCCTATATAGATACCAAGAATATCATTTTTGGAATCGTTTTCAATGTTATTGAATTTAGTGTCCGATAAATTAAAAAAAAGATAGCAGTAAATTTACGCAGATCCCTGGATAATTTGTAACCAGCGTCCTTCGTAAATAGAAGTTGAAAATTTTTAACAGTGCGCTTCAAATCAGTGAAAATTGTCTGAGAATTTAATTAAACTGCTCCACTTTCATTAGTAAACTCTTATAAAAAAGAGTAATGTTTATGGAATTTGCAATGAATGATACTCCTCGAATTAACGAAAAGTTCTTCATGGATCCAGATAACTGAATATTCGAAGAGATATCGCATAGAGATAGACACAGCAATAATATCAATTTTAGGTACTACACATATTCACCTAGCTATAAATATAATGACAAACCCAAGAATATCCGTTGCCATTGCCATCTTTGTTCCCAATTTAAATTTAATTTAGCAGTATGGAAAAGCTAGTGTGTGTCCCGTAGAGATGCAGCAATTTATATAAATTAAATACTACATTTATTTGCGCACCCAACGCAATTTAAATTAGTCACAAACTCATAACACTGAAAGATTTAAATTCATTTCGTACTGCTACATTTTTTTTATTGTACCTCCGTGCGGCTGACACAGTTTTGTCGAGAGTGATGTTTTGAATTGCGATATATATTAAGATATCGCAAACTGCAACTGTTTTTTTTTTCGTGTAATTGTAGGAATAATGTAATAACAATTAATAATAGAGTTTCACCGATTCACAATTTTTTTCTTTCGATATGCCGATATGCCGACACAACTGTTGTCGATAACGGATTCCGAACCGATACAGGAGAAAACACATTTCTAAAAAAATTTCATAATTTTACTAGATTACTCACAATAACTCATTCGAAGTAAAGCATGCAATGTGTACGTGCATTTTAGTTTATAAACAAACATCACCTCTTTTTAAACTCGTATTTTTAGCTTGTTTTCGTTTGTTTGTTCACTACCGTTAGTTGCTAATCTAAAAATGAATTACTAGCTACATAGTTTTCGACGTTGTTCTTCTGTTCTATCATCAGATCCTCAGCAGTTCATATACAGAAGCAAGAAGAAAAATGTCCATTACAGCGTCCTCTGGCAAGTTAACACCATAACATCTATTTCAGAACTATCATCGATTAATCACAAACCTTCTACAGAAAACCGTATCTAAATTGGTCAAACCGTTTTGGAGATAAATGGGAACATTCCCTTTTTGCTCACACAATCAATCTCACACCCTAAACGCATACACCTTCTCCGTTCCGTTGTGGGTAAAAATGGCTAAAAATATTTCAAACATGATTAAATTTATTAGATTTTAAAAAAATATTTCAAAATTATGTTTAAAATTATGTCTAATGCTACAAACTTAACGATTGTTAAAAATACTATGTGGCATAACATTTAATAAAAACCAACCAAGACAAATAAACAATTCTAAAAATACAAATGCATTTTATAATAATACATTTTATAATTACACATTACTGAATCACACATTCGGAAAACTGTGAAGAAAAATAAAATGAAACAAAGTCCAGATGATTGATCCTCTGGAATACGAGTCCAATTCCAGAGTTTTACAATGCGATGTAGTGGCGAAACGCTGGAACGTCGGACTCGCGTTCGACATAGGTTTCGGCTTCGAATAACGGCTCATCCATCCTCAGGTTGCTCATTGTTGTCCGAAATCACTAATGGCAACAAAACCCGTCCTGGGATGGCCGATTCCTTTCACCGATGCCTCCAACTTGGTAGTGGATTGGATTGTATAATGCAACAGTATGAACAGGCGTTTTTTATTGTGAAAATAAATTATCACCTGAAGGTGACATTCGGTAAAGCAAAGATTGTTGATTAATTTTATCGTTTTTACTCTATGATTTTTAATATTAAAATTAAACAACTAAGTACTATACCGTAGGGATGTGAAACTAAACCTATCATCATGGAAGCACATTTTTGTATGTAAATACTTCAAAAACCAATTCATCTTTATAGCAAGTAAATTTATATATCAGGGTCTGCAAACGTGTGAAATATAAGGTGAATATTATTAAAAAATAATTATACATTGTCTACTGAGAAAGGTTCTTTATAATATAGAACGTGGGCCTGAATTCAAACTAAAAACTTTGGCTGCAGGTTCATTACGACAAAAAAACTCGAAAATACATCATCACTTATGGTCTAAAGTGTTTCCTAAGGTTGAAATTGAATATGAAATGCCATTTCATTGTAAATAATAAAGAAAATATTTTAGATAGAACACTCAGTATCTATGTAACGTTTAATAGAATAAAGTTCTACAAACACCGCGAATATTGCTGCTGTATCAAAATTGTTGAGTTTAAATAGATTGGGAGTGCCACTTTTAGATTTTACATATGTTTGTTGGCGTGTTACTATCCACAAAGACGTATATTAGCGCTGGAAAGCACTTTAGACCATAAAACGTATCTATGTTTGAAAATAATTTTGTCTTGATGAACCAGCAGCCAATGTTTGCCTGATGAATTCAGACTCAACCTGTATGCCTTATTACGTAATTTTGTATGTATTTATTCTCTTTATAATGTTTTTATTGGCCATTTTAACATGTAGGCTTATGTGATGTAGGGAATACAATGGTAAAAGTATGTTTAGTTTCTGTACTTTGTCGAATGATTTTTCCGTATTGTAATTAAAAAATTAAACTCAATTAAAAGTATGTTTTTTTATAATTTTTTTTGGCCATTGAACCTTGCAAACTATTTTATTTCTATTATTTATTTAAATACAGTACGTGGAGTAAATGGTAGGCTACACTTAAATACCTACAAGGGGTATTAATGAACACGGATGCAGAACAAAATTGTGCACTGTAAAATGTGTTAAGTGGGATGAGGGTAGGTAGTTACAATGTCTGCTCGGGTGAAATTCTAGACCCGTCCATGATCCCTGTGATGACTGGTTGTCTTCGGCCATACTAGACGAGAGGAAGGTGGTTGTCTCCAACAGGAGGAAGTCGTGATACTGGGTTCGGGACGGGGCAATAGTCGGGAGAGGTAAATAGTAATAACATTGAAAAATAAAGAAGAAGAAGAAGAAGAAGGAATAAAGTGGGCGTGGCACGCATGCAATGTCGTGACGCGTCAAACGTTTCTTGTCCGGGGAGTCGGATTGTTTCGAAACGAGACGGCAGGGAAATTGGTTAATTTCCTCTCTGCTTTTTTTTTTATGGATAGGGTTGGGAGGCTTGGTTGGTGAAGAGAGTGGCTTGAGCTCAGTAGGGAAATAGTGTTGTGGGAAGGGGGGATCTGAGCAGGTGCCTCTTTGCAGACGTTCGTTTGGAGGAGTCTTCAGGTCCTTGTGATGCAGTTGCCAGTCAAGCCATCAGGAGCCAACACGCGCGTAACTCGTAGAACGACGTTTCTCTGCTGCTACAAACATTTCACTCGCATAATTTATCATGTGTAACAACTTAGCTCTTGGTATACACCATTAGATGGGAGTAATTTCGTGAATGGGACGAAAGTCGCATGGGACGGAAACGTGTAATCACGGTGCTGCCATCTGTGGCGGATGGCGCGAACCAAAGCTCAAAATGTCAAAGGAAAACTTTAAAGTTTTAACTGTTTAGTGAATTTTAATAATATGGGCAGTATTTTAATCCAATGCCGGGTTTAGTATTTTTTTGTCAAGTCTTTATTCGCTTTTATCGGAGCCTTTTCATTATATAGTTTAAAATTTCAGTCTGGTGATCAAATGATTCAATAGTTGACGTAGCGGCTCCGTCAACGAATTATAGCGGCGGGTGTGGAAATTACGTTAGATTCGCGTCAATAAATGTATTTGAAAACACAATTTCTGTATATTTATCACACTCGGCATTATTTTAAAAGATTCTTCATTAAATTTCGTGTCTGAGTTTCGTATTATATGTAGTGTATTTGCATTATGAGAACAGATGAAGTTGCTCATTACCGAGGTTAGATACAAGTATTGAAAGACTGGCTCACGTGATTTTTTTTCTCTTTTTGAGCTTCTGGTTCCAGTTTCAGAACATATTTTAAAATATATACCCCATATGTAAAGTACACCATGTCATACGATTGAAATTTTACAGCAGACCAAGTTTTTAAAATCACGTCCACTTAATGATCTTTGCCTCTGAACATAACTGGACATGCCTTTTTTCGCTAGTTGTAGAAACTGATTATTATAGTCCGCTATTCCACAATATCTAGTGAATAATCTACAACATGACTTGCGCAAAATTGTACATAATTTCCTTTAACTTCAGGGTACAATAGTAATTAATGAAAGACGTTATTACAAGTGTAAGTATCAAAATTAGTGATGGGTCGAATCCCAAATTTTTCGAATCCGAATCTAGGATAAAAATTTTGAAAACTGTCTCGAATATACCCCTCGAAATAGAATCTAGGTCTCAAAGGTTAAACAAAATAATAATAATGTACAAGAAATTTAAATATTAACTATGGTGACGAAACAGTAATTTTTAAAAAGTTTTTTTTTTAAAGTAATTTTTCAAATTAATATTTATTGCAATTCTATTTTTTTAATAACTGGTTCATTTTATAAGCCCATAGCCTGGATGAATGGTAACAGGAAATAAATGAAGAAAATATTTGACGTAGTAAAATTATGAGGTTATCAGTTTTCTATTTTTTTTTTACTTTAGTTCCTGTAAAAAAAATTTCCCGAATCCTTCGAATACTTTTAAGGATATGATTGGCACATCCCTAATCAAAATATAATACACGCGTCTTGACCACGCGATTCGTGATAGCACAAGTAAAAAAACTATAAAAAAAGACAGCACGGGTGTTGGGGTGAAGGGGGAACTCGTTTTGGCAAATGACCTTGGCTATTAATTTCGGGAAAATAAGTCGGTGTGTGTATCGGCGTGGTACAACGTAAGGGGCGGAGGTATAATTAAGTCTGATGGCCGGTGCATCCGGCTAGCATAAGACAAACACATGCATATAGAAGTATTTGTTAAACTTAAAACAGGTCACAACATTATAAATGGCGACAGATCTTTCCTCCACTGAAACCTGTGTCAGACTGACCTCCCACTACTAACTCCCAGGCAGATAATACATCAGCCAATATTATATGATGGTGGCCAATTTGTTTTCATCTACTGGAGGCTGCCCTCTTGTATCCAAAATGCTTTTTCTGTCGCCATATTAGTTTATTTTTTATCCGCTAGTGTGCAGTAATAATTATTTATTGCCAAGACGCCCACCATCTTTATGACCGTCTTGGCCGCCATCTTGAAATTCGAATTTATTGACCTAGAAATTAGGAAAAAAATCCTTAATTCATCAAAAAAATCAGCAACTAATTTACTGAATGATTCGAAAGATCCGTGTCTGTGGTTTGATACCAGGCAGTGCAGAGATAATTAAATTTATTAATTATATATTAACCAGTCTAATATCTGGGATACAATAATTTAAAAAACTCAAGTATCACATGAAACAACAGGACAGAGGAGAAAGGAGTGGCTACATACGTACACACACTCACACCAAGTTCCAGTGGTAAGGACCATGTGTACGATACCCAACCGCCAACTTCGTATTTAATTTTTGCATAGAAAATAAATTACAATTTATGTGAAGTTAAAATTATTCATATTCTAATAGTCAAGCTACCTAAATTCCAGCACGATAACCACAAAGTTCATAAAAAATTCTCAAGTCTAGAGACAGAGGCCGTCCGGGCGAGACAAGTCTACCGGCAACTGAAAATGAACATTGACCCTGCGTGCAAGAGTTGCAAGCTAGCAGGAGCTTCTCTCTCGACCGATCATGGCAAACGTATAAACATGGTTGAAATTCATAACCGAGTATATGTAAAGCACTTGTTGGCATGGCTTCAAAGTACGAAAAAAAACGAAACAAGAGCCATTAATGCAAGGGGAGGAAAAAAAACAAGAGTTGAAAAACAAAAATAATTGTTTAACTCCTTGACGAGGCTCACTACTAAATCCGTTCAGATTGTTCGTATACCTTATAAAAATTATCTAAAACCTTTGTCTGGAAATTTTTTACACAATCAACTATTGCAGCGAAGGGTGGAATAAACAGTGGTTTAAGGACAAATTATTCATAACTCCCTTAGTAATTGTTATCTTAAACTTTTGTTTTAAATTTTTCATAAGAAAAATCGTTTCTGCGAAGGATTGAAAAAACAGGGTTAGGAATTTCAATATATATATATATATATATATATATATATATATAAATTCCGTCCTATATACGTTATTAAATCCGTTTTTATTTATTGCGAAACCTTACATTATTATATAAAATTTTCGTTCTGAATAATTTTGTATATGTTCAACTATAAATGACCTCCCAGCCAGAGGGGTTGAAGGACGAAAAAATCAATAACTCCTTTAGTAAGTACACTATCAGATCTGTTCACATTAATTTGAAACTTATAAATATTATCTATCATTTTTGTCATAAACGATTATTCTTCAAAAAACCATTGCTCCTAAGGGTGAAATAAACAGGGGTTAAATGATAAAAAAATTCATAACTCCCATATTATGTAAACTATAATAATTCTTCAAAACATTATCTTAATCTTTGATCAATTTTTTTTTTGATAAGACGAACCATTACTGCAGGGGGTTGAAAAACCAAGGTTTAAATAAAAAAAAAAATAAAATTCCTTACCACGTAAAGAAAGATGAAAACAATTCAAAAAAATTTTCAGTAGGAATAATATGAAATTCTTTGGAAGCTATTAGATTTTGGATGTATTGAGTTGAAACATTCGAAACATTATCTCTGCATAGAATATGAGAAAACGTTTTACCTCGATCATTTTGGAATATTGGGGAACAAATAGGATTTCATGCAGTACAATAATTTCTTTAAATGGTCCATTTGTTTAAAGATTTTTCATAAGAAAAATAGGTACTACGAATTCTAACTACGCCTATGTGCTGAGCCCAAAGGAATTTATTTTTGCTTAGAATCCCTAGACATGCTTTTGAAAACAGCATTTTTCCTGAACATAAGTAAATATGTAATTTCCCACCAATTTCCTAAAACAAAGTTGCATACAAATCTCGGAAGGCAGCGCTAGTGGTCCATGGTTTCCATGTTTTTCCACGCCAAACATGCCGAATGTCCGGTATTGAGATCTATAGTATTTGAAGAAAGTGCAAACAGCTTTATTTTTTGTATATACTCCCAACCTCCCATTAAACTGCTGTACAATTTAAATCATTTCTCTTGTACTTTTCAAAAAAAGAAAATTCTTTGCATCTGGTTTAAAAAAAATAATAATATTTTGTAACATTACGAAATATTTTTTACATTGCGTACGTGTGTGATTGTATGGCCCTCATAACCCCAAAGACATCGTCAGTAATCTTAAAATAAATTACTCAATCGCTAAAAAAAACTGAATATTTGAAAAAAAAAAAACTTTTTTTTTTACTTTGTGAGCATTATGATATTTTTCTCGCCCAAGTTGTGTGATGAAATAAACGCCACGAGCCGTTCGTGTTGCCGCTAACGCGATACGTTGAACCATATTTAAAAAAAAACTCGGTTTCGCGACCGCTCATTGGTGAATGCACATCCCACCTGCAGCTCGCATACCGAAGAGGCAGTAAAGCAAGGCTTTCTTTTCAATCTGGCGAGAGGAATGAGACCCACAACAGATAAAAAACTGGTAGAGACAGAGAGAAGTCAGCAGGGGGCTGGGAAGAGGTGGAACTCGTTTTTTTTTTTTTTTTTTTTTTTCGCCACTGACCTTGGCTACTAATTTCACGGCAGATTGGTCGGTGTGCGTATCGGCGTAGCGCACCAGTAGTTTTTTTTTGGGTGGGTGGTTGGGGGGGGGGGTGTAAGGAGTAAAGACGGGGCGAGGAGTCAGGTAGGTGGGTATCTTCTAGTGTGATGGGTGGCACATCCGGCTGGCATAATAAACACGCATGCCCACATTAACACACGGACGTGACACACACACACACATATGCGCGGTACCTGCCCGAATGCTGGGAATGAGAACGGGTCACGGCCAACCGCCGCGAACGATTCATCAGGCAGCGAGATTGCATTCCCGAGAGTTTCGCGCGTGTGAGGCGAGATTCCCGCGTTTCTCTTTATCCTTCCCCCCCCCCCCCCCCTAACCGGTGGCAGGATCCAGGCTTCGATGAAGAGGTAATTCATCATTCATCACGTTATTCGATACTTTTAAATACATCAATTGGTTTGCGAGGACCGAGTGGGGGATACCTTGAAGTATAATAAAACAAAACAAAAATAATCACAAATTTTTTTTTCCTGAAATGTGGACAAGGAAGAACAGTGAGGAGGTGGGAAGAAAAGATTAAAGTAGTACACGAGAGAGGAGAATAATGAAACAAAGTGAAGGAGGAGGAAATGTGGAGGGACAGAGAAAATTAGAAGATGATCGTGACTATGATTATGACGATTGTTATGATGACTATCTGGTATAAAAATTCTCATGTTTTTAGTTTTTTTGCATATTATTTTTTTATTTAATTAAATTGTCTAACAGGTTTTCGCGGATGCAAGACATCCGTTTTCGATAAGTAACTTTTTTCGTAAATTAGTTTCTTGGATGCAATTTATTTCGATATAAAAAAAACAATAATTTTTAATGGTGCATAACTCCCTTGATAAAGCTTTAAAAATATTTTCGTGTTGTTTTCTCGTAATATTGTTTATAATTTCTTCTAATTTCATGTCTTGAAAACTGTTAAAGGAAAATAATTTTCTGTAATTACATTTTTAAATTTGAAATACTTATTTAAAAATAATAAACCAATAATACTTGCTCATACCATGAAAAAAGTTATATAAACTGTTAATCATTTTTTTATCAGGTTATAATTTTTGAGAAAGCAATTTTGCAGACGTTTGAACGATATAAAATTGCCTTAGGTTGTGTGAAATATATTGGAGATTTTTATTTTTATGAATTGTTTATAATGAAGTCATTTTGTGATGCTCTTAATTATTGTTCGCGTTGTCAGTAACTCGTTTGTTGTGTATAAATTTATGAGAGCCGATGCATTTAGTAAAGTTCAGTCTTAATTAAAGTTCATGTGAACTGTAACATAGTAATATTTTACAGCCTTAATTACGTTTTCAGTAAATTTCTTGTATGCTACAATTAATATTTAAAGCAAAAGCCTTTTAAATAATTTGTGTTAAATCATATATGTGCAGGGTTGTTATTACGTACTATTTTGTGTTCACAGAAAGTCAGTCGTTCATGAGTATAACTGTACTATGTGACCAAGTGTATGAACCTGAGAACATGTTCAATGTTTATGTTTGTCTGAAATTTAGTTTTAAAATAAAAATATATTTACGCATAGCACTGTTCTCGCTCGTTATTAAAGACTACCGTCTAGTGATGTACCTCCCGGGTTACAGCACTGGCAAAGATTCTTACCAATAAAAATCTACCAGATAAATAATTTGAAATCCAGGCAATGATTATAGGATCTTGAACAAAATTCTGTGCGCTATTGAATAATTAATGAATGCTTACTAGTGCCAAATTCTTTGTAGAAAGCAAAATCTATTACATAAAATTATTTTATTTTAGGAACATCATTATAAATTTTATTCATATAATTGAACATGTTCGTGGTAGTATTTCTGTTATTCAAGGAACCTTGTAGTAGTGTTGTTAAAATATTTTTTCTATGAAACAAAATAAGTTACAAATATATGTTTTTTTTTAAACAATTTCGAAATGGAGCATAAGAGTGAGACTGGTTGATAAATAGACATGTTATATTATTCTCCTTTTTATATCATAACATTTGTAGAGTATATGGCTATGGTTATTTTGGCATAGGCCTATATGAAAAACGCTTTTTCGAGATCAATTAATTGATATTTCATTCAAGCAAATTTTTTAAACCATGGAAAAGATAATCGAATATAACAAAATTGCACTTTATTGTTTTATTGTGCTTATTAATGAGCGTAGCTAATAATGGAAAACTATATAGGAAACGGTTTACAAATTAATAGGGGAGACCGGGGCAGGTTGGCATCAGGGGCACGTTGGCACAGTCGCTGCAGTTCTCTAAACAGATGCAGTAAAGCGCCACCAGTACTACACGAGGTGCGTCAGTCGAGTGTCTTGTCCCTCCGTTGACGGTACTGAAAATTGTGACTTTTTCAGCGGAAGAGAGAACGTTTTGTGTTTATTGAACATGTAAGTAAAATTGCATTTTAACTTAAAATCCTAAATAACATTGTGTATATAACAAAATTTTTTGTGTATAAATATATTCATCTTAAAGACAATTGTTTAAGGTTTGCTTTTAGCTATCGTGAAGAGTTAATTTTGCTCTGTTGATTTATTGAGGGTAATGTAAAGAAGTAACCAAGGAATGGGGCACATTGGGACAATGAATAAGGGGTAGGTTGGCACATATAACTCAAAAATTTAATAACAGCCCATTTTTATATCCCGATTATGTTTATGAAATAATAAGAATAAACGTTTTTATTATTTATAATATATTTGCTATATTTAACAACTAGTCTATTCAATATTGCTTGCAAAAACGGAGGATGAATACTAAAAATAACTGTTTACTTGTTCCTAAGATTGAACAATGGTGCGCACATACAAGAATACTACCAGGGGCCAAGTGCCAGCTGAAACATTGGAAGTAGCTTTACTTGCTGTAAAAAGAACGAACCGTTCAATAGGGGGAGCAGCTCAAGATTTCGGCATACCATATAGGACACTGGCTAGATATTGGGCTAATTATAAAAAAAACATTCACTGTCTGGGCCAGCATCACCACATCCTCGTACATCCTTACAACCTATGGCAGTACCAAAACAAGCTATGGCAGCACCACCACAGCCTATGGCTGCACCACCACAGCCTATGACAGCACCACCACAGCCTATGGCAGCACCACCACAGACTATGGCAGCACCACCACAGCCCATGACAGCACAACCATTACAGCATCTGGCTAAAGTTCCTACATCTTTGCCCTGGGTACAATTTAGATATGCTAAACCATGGAAAGTTAGCCTACAAAAGTTTGTTTTAATTTATTTAATATATCTTGACATTCCTTTGTATGCCTTTTGAGAACATACCATCGACATCTACTCATATTGATTAGTCCCCAATACCTACTGTCCAGACTTCGTATCCTTCCCCAGAGTTGGTAAGGCCATTCACCAAAGTAAGACCAAGAAAGAAACTGGCAAAGGCCGAAAGAAAAGGAAATCATCAATTTTTACAGACACTCCAATAAAGAGGGCTTTGGCAGAGGAACAGAAATCTTCAAAGAAAAAGAAAGAAGGCCGTTTAAGAAACGATAAACCGCCAAAGAATCTTTTCCTTTGGATCGCACTTCCAAGAAAATTTGCATTCCAAAAAGCTCTTCCCCTTTGTAAAGTGATGGTGTAGATGAGGACTGCCTTTGTATTAGCTGCTTAGATGCATTTAGCAATTCAGAATGCAGTCAAGAATTGGTGCAGTGTACCTAGTATCATAAATGGGCACAAGAAGACTGCATTTCCGGTGACACTATTTTATGTGTGTTTCAGATGCGAGAAAAACTTATGAAACTGATTTTGTTTACGGACGTATATTGTTCAAAGAAACAAGTTAGTTAACTTTTATTTTTGTGTTTTTTTATATTGATATATTGTTATGGGTTATTTTATATTTCCAGATTATTTATTACAAGCTTTTGATATTTGTGCGTTGTGCCAACTTGCCCCAATAGCGGGGCACGTTGGCACGCCTGTCTTTACTTCAATAAAAATTGTTTTGAAAACTTCATATTGAAATTTACTTAAATATAGTAATTTCAGTATGTGCTTTAAGGTCTATTCTTTTGGTTAACGCCACGAAACTTTAATGTATGTTAATATCATATCTTTAAAAAATAAATTTACTAAAAATGTGCCAACCTGCCCCGGTCTCCCCTATCCTTAACTATTGGAGGTACTGGGACATCACGAAGCATAAATGCCCGGGTAAGAATCCAAGACCAGTATCACTGCGAACACCATTTTGTAGGGCTACAGTTGTTTTCATGCAGATGTAAAAAAAATTCAAAAATATTTGTAATTTTACATTTCCAAAAATATATATTTATGTATAAAAGTGACGATAAAATTAAATAATTGTCTCGGTGTGTGAGACCTATGCAGTTATTTTGAAGTACTGAATGTAATGTTCTTCGCTCGTGCCGGCGACTGTCTTCGCCGCGTGCTGGAGAAGGAAGGGACCGGCCAAGTGTCGGCTGTGAGGCTCGGAAGACAACGGATAAGGTCGGGGGGGGGGGGGGGGGGGTGGGCTCCTAGGGGCCTCGTGGGCGGACGCGTGCCGCGTGCTCTAGGCCTCAACAGTTTCGCGACACGCGATACCGCCATCACGTCTCCTCCCACGCGAGAGACAGAGAGAGAGAGAGAGAGAGAGAGAGACGGCCGACGAGGGACCACTCCCTTGGCGCGGTCATGCGTCACGGTCCTGGTGGGAAGGGGGTTGTGAAGGGGGGGGGGGGTGCGTGATTGCTGCCGTCTTCAGCTGGTCTCCCCGGCAATCTTACACCACCCTCCCCCCCCTCTCTCTTTCTCCTTGTGGGCCAGGTCGCAGAGATGAGCAGTTGCGAAATATTTGCAGATCCGGAGACAAGGTATAGGCTACGGGGTCGAGGTTGGTACATACCAGGTCCTCTTTTTTTCCTTCGATGACTCCAGGCAAATGAAACTGTGGCATCGTTCATTCCCATATCGTTTTTGAAACTGTTCCGAGGGCTACACATATGTTACAGTTCTTGCAAAAATATTGTGTGTCCTGTTATTCTTTATAAATACAAATAAATGCAAAATTTATTATCCTATTAGATGAAAAAAATATGTGTTCAATAAAATTCTAACTCTGACTGACAGATAACACACATTTTAAACAGTAGGTGTAGGATCTCAGGTTTTATCTGTAAGTGTTGTCTGAAGTTGTTTGGCTTGTGGTTTTTAGCAGCGTCGAAGCAAATACCTACTTCCCCCCACGTTTCTGTCGACATGGAGCAGAAACAGACAACCTGAAGATAACGATTGCAACGTCAAACGAAACGTAGGCTAAATATTCGTCTTCAGCATCGGCTAGAACTCGCACATAATTATAAAACATATAATCTTCCCGGGACTAGTAACCCCTACCACTCCACAGGGAGAGCACAGAAAAGTATCTTTTTTTTCTGTACTCTTGCAAAAGATTTTTTTGAAAACCAGTTGCCTAGAAATAGTTCGTAATACTACAAGAAATATATTGTAACTTTGTACAACACATGGTAAATTTTGCATGTATAAATTCGTTTTTCACGATCATATTCAGTATTTCTTATGAAAATTGGAGAATAATATTATATTTTAATTGATGTTCCATTCGAGCATTTTTTAACCATGGTTAACATAACCAAATATTTAAGAGTTCAATCTTTTTTTTTGTGCTTATTAATGTGCGTAGTTAATAAAACTTTTCATGGTACTTTGACTAGTTGTTTCGGGCTGAAGCCCGGCCAAGCCTCTCCACCTCCACCTCCTAGGGCTGAACCCGTTAGGGTATACCAGGAGCACTAACTTTTCTTCTTTTCATCCAGATGACAGCTGGTGATGGTGGTACTTTGACTGTTGGAGATACTGTGACAAAATGCCGGGGTAAGAAACCGAACACTTCTCTGCAGCGATAAACAAAAGAAAGAGGAACAGCGTGGCGCGGTCAGTCGGGCACGACGCGGCGCGATGAAGACGCGCCTCCATCTCCACCCTCACGACCCAGCGGCGCACCCCCTTCGCGCCGGGACAGCGCGGGGAGTTCTTTACGACGCCCGGAACCACCCCTGCTCCTCCTCCCCCCCACACACCCTCGTCCCTCATCGGGACGCCCGGATTTATGGGCCGGCCGGATAATTGAGGCCGGACTACTCCCCGGGCCCGCGGGGAGTCCGGCCCCGCCGCGCGCTTTGATCAACTCGTCGTCTCTCCGCCGCGTCCCGCAGGTACACCCGCGCGAGATAGCCACGTCCCGCAGGTACACCCGCGCGAGATAGCGACGTCCCCGAGCGTACACCCGCCCGAATTCGTGCTGATCGGCAGCGCCGCCTCACAGCTCTGCACTCGGCCATTTTTTTTTTTTTTGTAAATGGAACATAAATAGTCTATATATGTAAAATTACAGATATTTGAAAATTTGTACATTTACACGAAAACAAATGCTGCACTACGAAACAGTCTTCGCAGTAATACTTGTTTCGGATTAATATATGAGAATTTATGGTTTGTTTTATCTCAGCTGCCCCCCCCCCCCCCCCCCCTTCAATAGTTAAAGTTGTTTGTAAACCATTCCCTGAATAGATTTTAATTATTAACTGCGCAATAAGCATAGTCAAACAAAATTTAGTTCAGTTATTTAATATTCGAATATTATCTCCATTTTTTTTTGAATGAAAGGTCAGTTAAAATATTAAATTATGCGCCGAAATTTGAATTTCATATACGCTACGTGTTGTAAAAAGTTACAATGTATGTCTTGTAGTTCCACGAACTATTTCTTGGCAAGTGGTTTTCCAAAAGAATCTTTCGTAGAAGTACAGATTTGTTTTTTTTTTTTACTGTGCCTGCCATTTCGCGAACAAGTGCACCTTTGTGACGAATTAATTCGCGGCATTAAGCTGTCGCTCCTCACATTATCATTCCCGTAAATAAATTACTATGATTAAAGGGGCTAGTCAACCATTTGCCAGTATTTTTCGTCAGACTAAAAACGTTGCTAAAATTAGCGATCATAAATTTAATTTAAAGCATCTGTACATTCGTTTTAACTCGATAACTGGACCACAGTGCTCTTGTCATGTCCTTGATGACCGTGAGCCAGTTACAATCAAGGAGAAGAAGTGGTTACCACATCATGTGTAACGCGCTAAAGGATGTAACCTTGTTATCTTTTCTTCCATTTTCATAGTGACTCTGTACTACAGAATAGCTATTAGTGGTAGACAATATAAGATATATTATATCAAGCTTACGTTGCTCTCTTATTTTATTTCATAATGACTCTCTCCTAACGAATATGCATTAATGATAGAAAATTTCAGACAACTGATATCAAGCACCCCACGTTTTTTTTAATTAAAATTAATTGTTTTGTTTATTACTTGATTCTTATTTTAAGCCTGTTAAAAAAATAAGTTATGCGGAGTTGTAATTCATTCTATCGCTGTTGAATAAAATACTTAAATTTAAATATTATTTATACTTTTTAGTTCATACAACATAGAAAGAGTATTTTTAAGATTTTTAAAATATAATTTTATTTTGTACTGAATGTAGAAAGTATATTATTAATTAACATATCTAAGGACTTCATAAATTTAGGCAGGAGTATTTTCATAAATTTACAGATATTATCTTTGAACCAAATAGCACAACAATCGTCTTGGAGTGTTTACAATACTGTTACGATTTACCGGGGGGTTCGTAAAGGATAGCACAATAAAAGATTTTTATCACACACAGTTTTATTGATGGCCACTACTTATGTCACTTACAAATAATATTCTATAATGGCAACTACTCAATTGCACTTACAAATAATGTTGCTTCCCCAGTCACTCGTTTCTGCACACCGCACACCTTGCTGGGCCGCACCTCTGGCGCAACTCTCGCCACAGCACCCCTCGTGGGTCTTCACCGCGGGACTCCGTCGCCGCATTCCACCGCCGCCGACGCACTTGCCTTCGCCGAGGGTCCGCTCGACCGACACCTCGCTCGGAACTTCGCTCGGGGGTCCACCGCGCCCACGACACTATCGCCCGGAATCGAATTCTCCGCCCTGGAACCTTCGTCCAGGGACTTCGCCACTCTGCCACATCCGCGGCACTATCGCCCCGGAAACTCCGCCGCGGGAGAACTCCCGACTGAACCCTGACTCCGAACTCTCTACTCTGAGGCCGCCGTCCTCGATTTTGTATATCAGCCGCAATTTACAGAACTCACGTGCGCGGCCGGGGCCAGTCGCGTCATTCCGCGCCGACACGACACGACGGCAGAAATCTCTTGAAACACAAGTTAAAACACTGTAGCATCGTCTGCGTTTCGTGGCTGGACGAGTTTCTTTCAGGTACACGATGACTTTACAACACCAATTACAGTAAATTCAGCGCGGAAGCAAAACGCGTCGCGAGTGGCTCGGTCAAATAAGGGAACGACTTCTCTCGCAGACGGCCGCCAATCAGAATGAATAAACCGGTGGTGCGGGTATAGGTACCTTGTTGCAATCTAGTAGGCGTTCAGGTTGTTTTTTTTTCTCGCGAAAAAAAAGCCTGGATCCTACTCCTAACTCGCGCGGCTTATCGTCCGTCAAGCAGGTTTATTGGCGAGCTTCTTCGCACAGCTGTGGCGAGGCCGGACGGCCACTTGACACAACACCGAGGGGGGATAACGGCACTTAATATCGCCCATCACGGGATACCGGGGCACCCTCGTCTCCGAAAATCCCGGCTGACACTCGCGAGGCGGGTGTGTTCGTCGGGGAAGTGGGGTCGCGGGGGAGAGACGTCTGGGAACTGCGAGGGTGGACGAGGACAGTTATTGTCGAAAGAGGTAGGCGGGGGGGAAACGGCCGGGATCAACAGGGCGTGAAGGAAAAGGGCTGTGGAAAAGGGAAGGTGTGGGGGGATCAACCCATAACTCTTTCTTTCTCCCAGTCATCAACCGCTTGTCACGTAGTCTTCCAGATAGATTTTCTTCTCAAGCCCTTCGGCCCTCCTCCCCCCCTTCCACCTTTTCCCAACATTTCCAAACTCCGTAGAATTCATTTCCTGCTCACTTCTTCGCGAAAATGTTTCACAGGACTGAGAAATCGAAACACGGATCCTTAATATTTGGCAGTTTATTCTGAGTATTTAATTTAATTCGAAGTTTCTTGGTTGAGTCTAAACTTTCATTCGTTTAGTACAAAAATCATGTTAATTTGTAATGGGCCTGCAATGAGCTAGATGCTTTTAATGAGTTTACAATTTATATAGTTAGGTCCAGTGATTTTTCGCGAAAAGATTTCGAGACAATCTGTGTTTTAAAACACTGAACCGTCGCCTGTGTTTCGTTGATTGGTTGAGTTTCAGGTGCATGCCGACTACCGGCACACCAATCACAGCCATTCTGTGCGGAAGTAAACGAATGGTCAGGCCAAATAAGCAATAGCTATTCTTTCAAACGACCGCCAATCACAAAACATAAATTACTGATTAAGAAATTACGTACTGCTGTCTAGTAAGCGAACAGATTGTTTCGCGAAAAAATCACTGCCTCTGCCCTTGGATTGGAGTAAAGAGTATACGGCGCCCACCGTTATCTACTAGATTGATAGTACCTGGCTTGATAACTTAGATATCTTCATCTGTACACCATCTTCAATTACTGTGAGTTTTCTAATTTAATGTTTGTTGTTTTTTAACACCATAAATTAGTTTCTATTTCCTGTACTATTACAGTTTTAGTCATTCTGACAAAAAAAAATACAGTTAAATGCTAAACACCAATTACTTATTACTCCACAAGAGAAACTATTTGTAGTAGTCTGTTACTGTTAATAACCAGGAGTTCCATTTAAATACTATGTGCTATGCTCAAGAGAGCAAAATAATAATAAATTAATATTAAATGATACAAAAAATTGTTGACAAAAACCAATATGGCGTCTTTCCATTGCGACTCCTTAAAATGGAATATTATAATAAAATGCTCTAGACGCCCACAGAAGGAAAATGTATATCCGAAATTCTCGTTCCAAATTTTTTACTTAAAAAAACTACGTTTCAGACACATTATGAAAAAAATATTCTCTGCACTATGGCTATATCTGGATAACAGAAAAAAACACCGAATTAAGGACAACTTCAAATGAGACGCGTTATAGCAACATTAGTATAATTTTTTTCCCGCCATAAATCACCATCCTTATGCCACATCTCCGTGGCAGCGCCTGGTCGCGCGCTGGAACAGGATGGTCTCGCAACGCTACTTGGGCCGCGCTCGGACTTCATGCTGTCGGAGCAAGCGGGACAGGATACGCAAGTATTACACGCCATGTTGCGCGCTCGCGGTCTCCCCGACTGAGCGCTACAGCGGCCCAACTCGCAGGGCGAGCTCTGCTTTTTGTTCCGTTCACCGGCTGTCACGCCAGTGGGCCTGCTAGCGGTCAGTGGCCTGCAGGGCCCCCTGGGCGGTCAGCGCATACCTCGGCGGATTAGAGCGGCCTGGCCTCGCTATCCTCCTTCCCCCCGCATCCGCCTTCCTCGTGCCTGAGCCGTCCATCTGGAGGGTTCTGCGGGCTCCCGGAGGCCGCTACGTGGAGTGGCGTAACTAGAACTCCTGTTCTGGTAGCTTCGGGTATCGGGTCGACCCTGATGGCGCTACACGTCAGAGGGGTGAGAAACCATTCCAGAAGCGGGACTGAGGGGCTTAATAACGGCGACGCCAGCCTCCGAGTCAATGGAGCGGAGATCGAAGCGAAGAGTGCGAGTGACCCCTCGACGAGCGATGACCGGACGACGAGCGACAGGCTTGGTGTATCAGGGACTGTGTGGTATGCGATTGACTAGTGAGTAGCGCGAGGCAGTGTGTTGGTACACAGGTGCGAGGTAAGATAGGCTACGAGCTGTAGGGTGAGCCACTGTCGAGCCGAACTCTAGTGGGGAGAGTGAATTGTGAACTGAACGAAGAGTGAATAGTTTGTGAACTGACATTTTAAGTCTGTTGAAGTATGATTAAGTATATTGTAAATATTAGTAATAAATTAAACTGTTTTAATTTTATTTGGATATCCTTTTCGAACCTGTTTTCCTAATCGTAACAGTATATAGACCGGTCTACTTGCATTAGAGCGCCCACGCAGTTTTATCTCAGCAATTATTTTTTTATTTACTTTAGCCAACTAATTCCGGTAAAAAAACCCTCATGAAATTTATTTAATTTATTTGTCATCATTTCTCTGTTTGCCGCGCGAATTATCTACCACCTTGTATTTCTGCACCAATACGTACTTCGTACGCCTGACCTTTCTTATCCCTCTGACTTTACTATTTATTTTTAACTCACCATAAAAAAGGGTAACTTCTATATACTACCTTCAATAAACTATACTAAAAACTCTTTAGAGCACTGATGAATGTCAGCCAAGCTCACTATCTTCACTTTCTGAGCCACCCTCAAACGAAAACTGTCGTTTTAATAGAACGGAAGATTGCGCGATCGCAATGTTAGAAATTACAGTAAGTTTACGAAATTTTCAAGGAATATTTTGACTCAAATAAACGAAGAGTTCTTTGCAATTTCAAATAACTGAATCTCCGTTGAAACTTCGCCTTATTTCGACTTCCGATTTGTATGTTGCGTTCAAAACAAAGCTAAACACACGCGTAGACAAAATAAGATTGTTCTTGATGTAGACTCAACCAGTTTTTGAAAATTTTTGTTATTTTATCAGTAACATTATTTTGAAATCATATTTAAAAAAACTCATTTTTCGTTAATTTACGAAGATAGCAGTAAATTTACAAAGATCCCTGGATAATTTAAAACCTGCGTTCTTCTTAAATTAAAGGTTAAAATTTTTAACAGTGTGTCCACCCGCACCAACCTATCTGCGCTACGTACAGACTTGCTTGCGTAACGATCCGAGGCTTCAGCTACATTTTGCTCATTCTTTCTACTCCGTGTTCCGTCTCTTCACGTGACTGTGCAGTTCGTAAACTGTACGTGTTTTTAAAAATTACACTTTGGAAACGAAAAGTTACTAAACGTTTGTACATGAAATTTAATGATTTTTTTTTTTCAAAGCAGGTGTAAATTTTTTGAAAGAATCGTTAGTTTACAATGGCAACTGTATTTTTTTCCAAACAAATGGTGTAAAATTACACGTTGTTGTGGTAATTTTACACAAGGAATGATGACTGATAGGCAAACAGGGATAAAAAGTTAGTAAATATACTCTTTATAATAGTGATTTAAAATGCATACTTTTTTTTGTAATATTAAAACATAACGTGCTTTTTAAATTTATGTAAAATGAAATTTTACTAGGACATTGTGGGTGTAAAACTATCAGAAGAATCGTTAATTTACACGAAAACTGTGCATTTTTACACCAATGTTAAATGTTTAGAGTATTAATCTACATTTGGTGTAAAAAAAAACACGCTGTAAAAGTAATTTTGCATTTAAAAATGTGTAAAAAAATTCAGCAAACATAAAATTTAAGAATGTGTATTGAAAAAAAAATTGCTTTACTATTGCCCCTAACGCACTGACGTATCTACTGGCCAACAATGGTGGCTGAAAGTGACGCGGCTTCTCACACGGTTAAAATATTGCAGGTGTTGTAACAGCTCACATTGCATCACTCAAAATAACACACTGCCGTCACAGACAATTTGAAAAAAATATTTTCTACCGGCATTTTGAAAGGGTGTTTGAGGAGGGGGAAATGTGTTAAAAAGGGGGGGGGGGAGAAGGCGCGTGCGTCCACCACTGGGCGGCGAGTGGGCCGCTGTTGCCCGCGGCCACGCTGCGAGACCCGCGAGCGTGGCACGCTCACGCTCTGCCGGACGCGGGCCGCGGCAGGACAATGCTCTCCCTCGCTGACGCCGCCGCTAAGGGCGCATGCGCACCAACCAAAAAACTTAAGTGTATTTGTTTGGGAGGGGTCTGGGATGAGGGAAGACTCTAGGTACATCCCAGGCCGAAGGCCTATACCCCCAATCATGCTGGGTTTCAGTCAATCTTCAAAGTCCAACACAACCCCCTTCCCCACCACGGGTGTGACCAACACTCCCGCCAGAAAATGGCGGCTTCAGGATAACTTTTCGGGAGGGAATATCGCAAAAAGAAAGGTCGTAGTTGCAAAAAAATGAAAGTGGTCAGATATTGGCCTTGGAATATAATTTACAAATTACAGGTTTCAAATACAGAACCTTAGTAGCTCCATGCAACTTTTGATGAGATATAAGTTTAACATATGAGATTAAATATTTAAGTAAAGATAAATATACACTAATCAATAAAATTGGTTTCGGGAGGGGCTATCGCTCCCACCACCCCCCTTCTGGAGCCGCGCTTGCCGCCAGATTCACCGAGGTTCGCCTCTTTTTCGTATTCCAAACTTTTCAGCCAAGCTTTTCAGCCACGCAGAAAAGGTCAGCATGTATCGTGTGCTAGGAGGGGATTGGCCAGCCATGGCAGCGATTGGTGCCATGGCTAACATTCCCTCACTCTTGGCTCCAGACTAAACCACTACATAAGCTGGGCCCTGCATAGACACAGGGGAAACACTTGGGTCGTTCGCGTGTGGTTTGAATATTGCAAGCATCAAGCAGGCAGGTCTAGTGAAGGACAATAAGGATGGTCCCAGGAGCAGAAAGTTCCGACCGTGCTGGGGTCTCGGGAACTTGTGCGCGACTGGGTTGGACTTCGTGAGTCGCCCTCCAGACTGCCAGTCAGCACGTTGGTACCAAACCAGAATCGCCCAACAAACAATTTTCGAGGTTTAACTTTCCGTAGACCGTTTTTAGGTCATAACAAATACTCAACGTTAGCAATTTATAAAAAAAAAAATTAAATTCAATGCCTTGAATTAAAATAATTCACGGGTGTATTATGCACTAGGTCATAATTGTAACACGTTTAGATACTGATTTTGCGATTCGGCCTAAATTATCTTGAAAACTTTACACTAAAGCGGGACACACAGGTTGAAAAAAAAAAGTATTGTATCGCAAGCACTCCAGTTGATCGCGTTCACATTAAACATGTGATAATTATCTGAATACATGCTTTCTGGAATATATTCTAGGCCGAATTTATACATTCCCAAAGACATAATGCATAGTGAAAAGCTACATGTTAAATATTATCTTCTGCTAAATCGTTGGAGCTTGATAAAGCAATTTTTTTTTATATTTAAGTTACAAATTTAATAGTCACATACTTAAAGTCTAAGAAAATTAATTGTTTCTATCTTAACTAATGACATCTGCATATTTCTAGAAAACTTTTCAGTCAAAGTTAAATGTCAAATCTCTGTAGCTTTGAATTACTGCTAAGGCTAAATATGAAAGTTCAGCAGCAACACTGTAAAACAAATTGTACTTTTTACATGGAAAATCCTTGGACACCCAATTGCCAGCGATATCACATGTAAAACTACAAGACAGAGCTTTGTAAAATCAAAAATGGTACAAATCTCTGCCTTCCAAAATTTACAAGTGATATCGTTGGCAACTGAGTTTCCAAGGACTATCCTTGAAAAATACAAAGCAATTTTTACAGCGATAGCAAAAAGCATTTTCTTTGGCCTGGCCTAGTGCAGTAAAGAACCTTCCCCCTACCATAGCGAGGAAAAAAAAGTTGAAGTTAAAACGTTTACACAGTACATCGAGGACTAACAAACAATCCAATAGTACAATACGAAGGATATTTTTTTCATTTCCAAATATCAGTGTTCGAAAACGAACTTGTCATTGCGTATAGTTCATGGATTCGCAATGATGTCTTATATTTCCACAAGTATGACGTTCAAGTGTCAAAACGTAGGTACTATGTATCGAGTAATGCCACCTTTTTTTTTTTTTGCTCCTCTTAGGTGTCTGACGTCTGCAACGAAAAAAAATTAATAAAATTACCAACTTGCTTCTGTCGTCACATAAAAGTCGCTCTGTTGGGGAAGATGTAAAAATAGATGTATATGTATGTATAAATGAATGAAAGGCCCGATGTCGGCAGTTCGTCGGTAGAGGGGGTCGTAGAGGGTTGTTGTGGGGTGGAAGGGGAGGGATGGAGGGAGGCCATAAAGTCGGGACCGCCAGCTTGATGAGGGTGGCTCGTCCCGAGGTCGGAATCGGAAAAGACGCCGGGGGTCGAAAAGTGTGAAATTCCTGCAGCGCCTGGCTTGTGTCAATGCCTCGGCGTCCCAACCCTCCCTTTCCCCTTCCCCCGCGGGAAGTCTCCACCTGAACACAACACCCGTGCCCCTCCTCTTTTTTTTTTTTTTTGCATGGGCTGTGACTGTCTGGGCGGGCCTTTTTGACGGCGCGAGACAGACAGCCGGGTCGCTTCGTGTTCTCCTGGCAACAGTCGCCCAACACGTGACGTCGCCCTCGCCATGTTAAATATACCTACACACGCTCCACACACACATGCAGCACACCAAATAATAACACTAACTCCGTTCGGCCGTTCGTTCCGATGATAGTCGGCCTCCGTGGCGCAGTCGATAACGCACCGGGCTACGGTGCGGAGGCTCTGGGTTCGGATCCCGGGTAAGACATGGATGTAATTTGTGATGTCTTTATACGCCAACAATCACACCTACACTTTCACAATGACTCGGGGTGACATAACAATGCAACATTAAGGGGGGGGGGGGGGCTGGTGACTGTCAAGACTT
This sequence comes from Bacillus rossius redtenbacheri, assembly GCF_032445375.1. Taxonomy (NCBI): domain Eukaryota; kingdom Metazoa; phylum Arthropoda; class Insecta; order Phasmatodea; family Bacillidae; genus Bacillus; species Bacillus rossius. The sequence goes on along the minus strand of NC_086330.1, from coordinate 45,915,218 downwards.
GCCTGTGTGCCACCCATCTTTAAAAAAAAAAAAAAAAAAAGATGGTTGGAACCGCCGGCTTTGAGATTTTGACTGTTTCTGGTTCGATTCCCAGCGGGGTCGCTTGAAATTTTTTTATACGTGGCCAAAAAAAAAAGTTCATTTCTGGGCTCTTGGACCAGGAAGGTGAGCCTGGATGGCGTTGATGAGGCGGGACAATTGAGTGCGTCCGTGGGTGGTATTCCGAGACGTTCGGGTACGGTAGCAAACAGGCACTGCCTCGTCCGGGGTACAACCGTAACCTATTTCGCGGGTCCGCGTTCCAGATCTTGTCCAAACCGAATTCCATTAAGGGAACCGACGGGCAAGAAACTGGTTTCAGCGCATTCTAGCGGACGTTTCGCATCCATCGTTGCAAATGTTACTGCAAAAAATACTAGAGATTACAGCCCCATCGCGAAAAAATTATAACTGCCTTTCAAATTTTTTTCAAGTACATTTTTTATTACGTTGCAATTATTTCTTGTTATTAAAATGTACAGAATGTATTCCAGTATTGTTACGGCATCATAAAGTTTCATTTGGCACATCAACACGCTTGTTGCGTCCCCCGATGATCACGAAAGTGAATACATACGAGTTTCATTTTCGAAGTAAGTAAACTTAGTACCTACCAGTAAATTTACCAGGACAACGATATATTTACGAAGATCCTTGGATAAATTGTACCCCAGTTCTTCGTAAAGTAAAGGTGAAGATTTTTAACAGTGCAGTTGTACCATTCTGCTGTTCGATCCTCGATCCAATAATCTTTGCCCAAGAATTTTCTAGATGGGAAATGTTGCGCCAATAAATACTGCGGCAACAAGATCTTCGCTTGCGTGAGCCAATATTCGTATATTTTCAATCTGCTGTAACAGTCGACAACAGTGTCGAAGATATTTCAATTTCAGATATTTTTTTTTGATGGGCTGGAACGATTTGAAGTTGCTACAACAAATTTTGTCACAGCAAGCAAACGGTTCATTCGGTTGTCCCAAGATAGCAGCTCATATGGCCAGTGCCTCGTCTTTGTTTATTTAAAGTTAACAACTGGAAAATACATGTCGGTATTTAAAAGCTGTTAAAAAAAAATTGGTTGTCTGTAAAGTCGGTTTACGGATAATAGTTTAACGTGACAACGTCATAACAAAACATTGATGAAATTATTGCATAATTTTATTAATAAAATTCAATGATTTTTATTGAGTTATCACTATTTTGTATGGATACAAAGAAGGAGTGAAATGAAATCTACAATTTAATTGATAAATTTACTTTTATTTGCACTCATTAATTCAAATATGTTTATTCTTTAACGAAGAGATTATTTTAACTTTACTTTTATACATGTTTGCTATTTAACTTCTTCCAATCTGTGTTATTCTGTTAAGGATAGGACGATGATAGGAAAAGTAGGAAACGAATGGGAGTGTTTCAAGGATGATGTGAAGGAAAATGGCTTACCCAACACCAAGATGCAATTAAAAATAATATATTTGTGCCACGGACTCTGCAGCAATGGAGAAACGGGTTAGCAAAGAGCAATGAAAATGTTACATTGAAATGCATGAAAACAGAATTACGCCACGGACTCGTTCGCAATGCTAGGAGGTTCAGGTTAGCAAAGAGCAATATATAATGAGCGTAACGGGACACAGCGCAACTGGACAATGTGCGTAACGGGACTCTTTTTCGTCCGTGCAGCCGGCGTTCATCGATTTATTAGACGTCACGTCAATAAAACCGTCTGAATTATGAAAATTTTAACATTTTTAAATGAAATCAAATAAAAATACAAATACTTAAATAAAACTGTAAATAAAACTGACATTTCAAATACTTAAATTATGGTTTTTAGATGTGACTAATAGTTGTAACGCTAAACAGAAAAATATTTCCTGTACCTTTACAAAAGATTTCTTTAGAAACCAGTAGCCAAGAAATATATTAGAGAAAGATATTGTAACTTTTTACAACACATGGCTATTGTTATTTTTGCACATATAAGATCTGTTTTTCGGGATAATACTGAGTATTTCTTACAAACATTGGCGCATAATTTTATATTTTAATTGATGTTTCATTCAAGCATTTTTTTTCAACCATGGAAAAGATATTCAAATATTCAATCATTGGCCTTTAATTTGTTTTATTGTGCTTACTAATGTGCGCAGTTAATACTAGAAATATATTCAGGAACCGGTTTACAAATAACTTTAACTATTGTTGTTACTGGGCCCCACAAAGCATAATTGACCGGAGAAAAATTTAAGCTCAATTATTTATGCGAACACTATTTTGTAGTGATACCGATTTTTTTTCATGTAAATGAACAAATTTAGAAAGTTCTTTATATTTTCAAAAAAAAAATTACAGTGTAGAGAAAACTGCATTTTTTTCATACATGCATTTCATAAAATCTGAAATCTTTTAACCACTTTTTAATATTTAAGTTTCAAAGAGATAAAGACCTAGGAAAAGGTCTGTACGTATTTCGGACATGTCTCCTCGAGCCACGTCGATCCGAGATCGGCCGTTTCCCGATGGTCTTCGCTCGGCGCAGCATTTAACACAACGGCGCGGACACACAGCGTGGCCGGACCGCGGTTAAACCAGTTTTACGAATCCAGATCACGCCTGATCTCCGATGGCGAAACTGGCCACAAGTGGCTGGTCCGGGCGAGTAAAGGCTGGACGCACACAGAGTCAGACACGACGCGACACTGCCTCAACACTAGATACCGGAAAAATTCGCGGGTTCAATGACCTCCAGGATAGACTCCAATATCCTCTACACACTCGGGCAAATGCCAACTGTTCATTGGCTGCTGACTTGTGAGTCGTCTCGACTGGGAAGCCTGTGATTCGACACTTCAATGAGTGAGGGTCTCTAATTGACCCTCAGTCCTCCAGATTAACAGTGGACCAATGGCAGAAGCAGCACTAAGGTTTAATTATTTGAATTATAGCATAACACGAAATGAAGCCGCGAATTTTTCAGGTCTCTACTTACGACAGCTAAAAACACCTTATTATTCGTTTCGTTATTCCTTCCCACGTTATTGAAATAAAATTGCTGTCGTGATACTCCTTCGAAGATGAATTACATAATACAGCATTTGCTTTCAGCTCCATATTGAAAAAATAATCAATTAAATACTTTACCATTGAATATCTACTCAAAATAGCAATGAAAAAAATAAACAGTATTTAACAAGTCAGCTATAAACGCACCACGGCATGCCTTTGTGATTTTTTTTTTTTTTTTAACTATCAGATGCTCAGAACACTACAGCTATCGGACATTCTGCTCGCGACTAAGTTTGGTGCAGTCACGCGACAGTTTTGTACCGTCGGGCCGCGTCAGATTCCGTTGTGAAAGGCTTTCACGTGAATACATGGAGAACAGACAAAATACGTTCGCGTCGCGTCGTGCTTCATACTCCGTGTGTGCCCGGGCCTGAGGGTAGAAGGGCTGATGGGGGGTTCTCTGAATGCCTGCGAGCGCCTTTATGGCGACCATAAACACCTCGCCGGTGCCAGGACCTGCCCGCAAGATGTCTCGAGGGTGGGAGCGCTGTTTCCCGCCCCACAAGTCAAACTCGATACCTGTCGGATGACGTTCGCCACTCGTAAAGCCACGCACGCACACAGCGTAACATTGTAAACTGTGTGCATAATCATTATGTGACATGAAGTGAAGCAGACTTTTATTTTTTGGTGCTACACCTCCCTAACCTCCAAAATATGCAAATATATACATGGTTTATTCGTACATATATTAAACGTCAGCCAACATATTCCAAAATATGCTGGCACCAAACAAGTTTTAAACAAATACAAATACAAACATCATAATTATAGAAACGAAATAAGAAAAAAAAACAAAAAAAAGAAATGTAAAGTGGTGACGTGGATGTACAAAGAATCATAAACAACACATTGAAAAGTGAACACAATCAAAATAAAATAACATATAAAATACTACTTATAAAAAAATTAATTGGGTATTTGCGAAATTATTTTCCAAATGCAATTACTCTTAAGATATCGTCTATGGAAATTAATAATTTATATCACTAACTGTGAATTATAAATAATTTTTGAAGTGTAACATCTTTACTGAGGGGGCTACAATTTTAAAGCGTCACAAAAATTCCGATCGCATGAGGGGAATAGTTAGGTACGTGGTGGAGGAACCGGCAGAGGAGAATGCGTCAGCGGCGACGCCACTCCAACGCATGCGCTAGCGGTCAAATGGGAAGACGGTAGAAAGGGAAGGGAGTAGGTACTAAGCGTAGCATGCTATATGCCAGTTGTAACGGCTGGAAGGGGAGACGGCAGGGGAGAGTAAGGAATGCCGCAGAAGTGATGCTAAGGAATTCTCGTAACGATGCTTATTTTTGTTTACTCCTTTGTTTTCATAAAGGCTAACGATTGACGCTACCATATTTCTTTTATTTTATTTTTAAGTATCTACAATTTATTTTTGTGTGGAAAAGGGTTATTGATTTGTGGAATTAACTTTTTAAGTATAATTATTTTTTGTGTGGATAGTGTAATTGAAAATGTAAAAAAAAAAGATGTATGGACTTAAGAGGTTTCTTTATATGTAATTTATTTTTGGATTTAAGGACTGTGATTTTAAATGTCAAAAAGAATTACAGGCTTGTGAGATTGATTTTATAAGTGTGATTTAGTTTCGATTGGAGTTTTTTTGTTCTTTAATTTTATTCAGCAGTTAATCGTATTTAACATAATGTATTACTAAAGTAATAAAAATGGCAGAAGCAGATTGAGATATTATCAAAGGCAACGTAGGAATAAACCGCCAAAAGAGACACCTAGAAGTGCCAATTAACGGATGAGAGAGTACAGAGCGCGGGAAAAGGCATTTTTTTTTAATTTGAGGTCATACCGGCAACCTCTTACTCTTCTCAATTATTATCTCTTGTTAAATAAAAATAATAATCTACTAAGGCTGCACTAAGGGCGGAAAGAGTGGGATATGTTCAACTACATGGGTGGTCCTTTGCGCAGGTCACAAACACCAGTGTATATTTCTATAAATTGCCTCATGTTTAGTCTACGATCAGAAAAGGTCAAGAAATTATTTTCCGTGCTCCCCTTGTCCGGACGATATATGATTATAACGTCACATTATTTCGCAGAGCAGTTACAAAGTTGGCAATGACTTTTGAAGGGTTTGCTTAAAAAGAGGGGGTGGGTCAAGATCATCTCCATCTGCATTCATTTTAAAACGTTTTTTTTTTTTTTTTAATATTTACCATTATCTTGCAGTATATATTTTACATTTGTAGCTAATCGTTCTTATTATTAGGTTTTCCCTAAAAATTTTTGCTGCAAAGCGTTTCGCTTAACGTTTAGCAAATGCAACATTGATGGAAGACGTAGGTACTACTTCCTGCGACGACAAAACGCGTTTATTTGTTGCTATTTTCCACTTTCAACATATTCATGGACATGTGTCATGGCTTGTTTACACGGGCTGGCAGAGAAAAACCTTTTAAAGTGTAATTTCGCTGTTAGAAATTACAGTAAATTTAAGAACTTTCGAAAGACGTTTAGGACTCAAATAAACGAAGAGTTAGTTCTTCGTAATTTCAAATAACTGGATCTTCGTAGAAGCTACGCCGTATTTCGACTTCCCAGTTGTATGTTTCGTTATAAACAAAGGTAAACACACTCGTAGACAAAAGAGTATTCCTACTGTAGTCTTAACCAGTTTTTGAATTTTTGTTAATATACCAATAACATTATTTTAAAATTATTTTCAAAGAATTTGAACTTATTGTCCATGAATTTACGAAGATAGCCGTAAATTTACGAAGATCCCTAGATAATTTGTAATCAGCGTTCATCATAAATTGAATGAGAAAATTTTTAACAGAGTACAAATATCTGTACATAAGCATATAGAAAAAAGACCATATTAGCTTATTTAAAATGTGAAATACCTAGCCACGACTTCGAAACGAATTTAGACGGAAAAAATAATTGGTTGTCTGTAAAGTCGGTTTACGGACGATAGTTTAACGTGACAACTTCATAACAAAACATTGATGAAATGATTGCATACTTTATGAATAAAATTGAATCATTTTTATTTTTATTTTAGTAATTAAAGAATAAATACTTGAAATTATACTAGTAATCAGATTTTTAAAATCCAAGAATAATAAATTAACCTTTTTTGCCAAAATTATTGTTGTAATAAGCAATGAAAACCACATTAACTTTTCACTTCACTTTATAAACAGTCGAGTGGAAGAGAGATAGATGCAGCGCAAGCGTACAATGGGCGTAACGGGACACAGCGTAACGGAACAATGTTAATAACGGGACACTTTTTCGTGTGTGTAGCCGGCGTTCATCGATTTATTAGACGTTTTCACGTCAAAAAATAGCAATTATGTAACAGGCGAACTAAATGGACTGGCAACGACGAGACGTTTTGTTACAAGAACGTAAACTCAGACAAACCACAACCTTGGACAACACAACGAAGATGGTACGGACGAACGCAGATCTTCCTGACGACGTGACGTTTCGGGAACTGAAATACTTGTCCCGTCACCCGGCGCTGCGGTCGCGTTACGGCCCGCGTCCCGTGACGGGCGCCAGGCTCCGGATCCAACTTCCTGTCTCGTTCCAGAAATGGCCACCTGCTTGCGCCACGACGCTCTGCCTCCGACCCGATGGAAATGTGAGTGCGACAGGAGGACGTCGCTAGCCCGCCATTAATGGCGTGGCTCCGCTTTCAAGCAACTGTCTGCTAAACTGGTCGAAGTAACTAGGGTAATCTCCAAAAATTACAACACTGTTAAAAAAAAATTTCACCTTCAATTTACGAACCCTGGTTACATATTATCCAGAGAACTTGTTAAATTTACGGACTATGAGATCAATTTCTTTGAAAACGAATCAAAGAATAAATATTCTAGGTAAATTAACAAAAAATTTCAAACACTTTTTGAGAACACTCTTCTTTTTTCGACGTGTTATTTTAATCTTTGTTTATAACAAAACCTACTGCTCAGAAATAAAAATATGGAATAGTTTATAAGAAGATTCAGTTTAATGAAATTAAGGAAAAAAATAAATACTTCGTTTATTTGAGCTTGGTTCTTCGTTGGAATGTCCGTATATTTACTGTCATTTCTAGCAGTGTAGGGAGTCAGACAAAAGTAATTAGACGATTAACACCAGATGCTCGCTGGGTTGTTTCGTGTGCCACTTTCCCTCCAGATTAAAACAAGTTGATCATCAGGTTTCTTACTGAACTGCGACCAAACGGAGAACAGAAGGGCTCTCCGTTCGGCGTGCTCCAGGCCAAGATGTTCTTCCACCCAGTTTCTACGAGCTGTGCGGCGCTCTCTTGTTACTGCGACACACCGTGGGCCTAACTGCATAGAGGCAACATGTATGAACACGATTACTGACAGTTTGAGACGACACCTTGCGTCCTGGTGCTGTTTTCAAGGCGCGGTTGCAGTAGCGCCGCATTCTGCCTCCTGTTCAGACGGGCTGTCAATAGACGCTACGTCTATCTCATACCTACTGCTGCTAAAAAAAAATATCTCTTCAGTGTCGTCCCCTAATTTTGTGTGACTGATCACTTTGTTGTTTTGCAAAGTGAATAACTAGGAAACGTTTAAAAACAGTAGCTATGTTTATAAACATTATGTTTAATGATTTGCACAATTTAAGTGTGTTCTTCACACACACACACGTATATATATATATAATACACAATATATGAAAATCAAATATCTGGAATTAAATTTTTTTGTGTCAATTAATATAAATTTATAATTTTCACCGCTAGGTAGTGCAAGTGAATTTTCTTTTTTCAGAATTCTAAAGTTGCAAAAAATGGATACCAAAATGAACCCAAGAAGGGAAGCCAATAATAAAAAATGTTTGTTTATAACTTTACTAAGTTAAATGCTTACGAATTTTTTAGTGATCCTAGTATATTTACGGGAATATGTTTTTTTACAAGTGGGAAAAATGGGTTAATAGGGATATACCAATTTATTTTTAATTTTTATTTGTTACTAATATTTACATTATCTACTAATTAAATCACCATACTTAATATATGTTCACAAATCACTAAGTATCTGTCAAGTCCACAGTTCGCACTCCTCACTGGAGCTAGGCTCAACAGTGGTTCGCCCCTTACCTCGCGCCTGTCCACACACAGTCTCGCGTCACTCGGTCACTCTCGTGCGGTCCCGTCACTCCGCGCAGCGCCGGTCGCCAAACCCGCAAATCGTTCAACTCGCCTGTTGGAACTGAACTCCCGCGGCGTCACCACTTTTATACACATTGGCCGTCTTTCTGGAACTGACTGGAGTGGTTGTGACGTGTCGCGTCAAACCCGGGCTGACCCGGCACTTGAAGCATCTAGAACAGCGGCGCTTATCCATGCCACTCCACGCGGTGGCCTTCAGTGAGCCTACGGAATTCCCAGGCCGCTAAGGGATGGGTAGCAGGGCCGAGGAAGGTGGTGCTAGGGCAGGGGGTTGCGAGGCCGGGCCGCCCTAATCCCCGAATGTATGCGCGCGTTACGTCAGTGGCCGTGCGGACCCACCTGGTAGCCTTTGACTGACCAGAAGGCACCTGGCTACATCGCAACCGTGGTTCTAGCACGCTTTGTAACAGTATATTTTATATTTACAGGTACTGAGTGAGTAAACAACACCTTAAAAGGCTTTCAAATTCGACAGTAAACACGCCCTTCCTTTTTGCGCGTGAAATTTTTTCCCTACATACAACAACGAAGTACAGAACATACATCTCGAAAATCGGAGTTCGCGTAGCATGCACAGGTATTTGGAAGAATTATAATACTTTATTTGTTTATCTTAGTTGCATTCTTCATTTGAAATGCCCGTATTGAAGCAGAATTATGTACATGTGCTTTAATCCTAATTTGTAACAAAACGAATAGGAGAAATCCTCGTCCTTACCTTCCGTAAAACACAATGTATCTAAATTGTTGCCGGAACGTAAGCAGAAACAACCAGGACCCTGAGAACACTCTCGGTTGAAATCCAAGGACGACCTGTCCCGTCATGCGTGGCTGGCACCACGTGTTGCAGGCAGTCAAGTCAATTATACCACAAACCATGTTCAACTATCCTTCCTCGTTACTAATATTAAGACGACCGTGGAAACAAAATCTATATACGGCTGTAAATCTTGATCGTAGGCATTGGGGACCAGAATCATTAATTACTACTTGGTTTCTGAGTTGAGGCATAGTCCTTGTGACTGATTATATGCCAGACGTTTCGGCATGGCTTGTTACAGCCATTTACAGGGGGGGGGGGGGAGTGGCAGTAGGAAGAAAATCACTAGACCGAAAGGCACTAGACCAAAAGGCACTAGGCCAAAAATTTGAAAATTTAGGTCACTGGGATTATGTCTTAACTCAAGCAATAAAGCAGTTTGCCGAAAGTCACGAGACCGAAATGAAACAGACCTTAAGGCACTAGACCGAACAGATACTTGACTTAAAGGCTCTGGAACGAACAGATACTTGACTTAAAGGCTCTGGACCGAACAGATACTTGACTTAAAGGCTCTGGACCGAACAGATACTTGACTGAAAGGCACTACACCGAAAGGCACTATACCGAAAGGCACTAGACCAAAAGGCTCTAGACGTAACAGTCACTAGATCTAACTTGAACTAGACCTGTTAGGTCAGCATTCCCGTCGCTTTCTGCGAGGTAGACGGCGGAAGGCTCGCTCAACCGCAAATTTCGCACCTTGTTCGGAGGCTAGTTGTATCCCACTGGCTCATTTCTCTCGGCTACTTGTTGCCTCATTCTTTAACTACGATACTTCTCTGCATATCTGAATACTTTTTCTCGGGGGAATTCGCTTGTTTTCTTTCTTTTCTCCAACATAACGAGTTTTCGCTTAGGAATTTTGCGATTAATGGCTCCAAACTCAAAGTTAGTAACTTATAGTTATTCCACTCAACTGGCACCACTCAGTGATCACACACGAGCACAAATCACGCTAATCTGACTATTACTTACAGAGTTACAGCTCTCACTGACTTCAGTTCGATACTCCCCACCAAAGCTCATTACGTCATCACTGCAAATGTTAACCGGGTGAGTCATACGTAACGACATCATGCAAAGTCTGCTCTACTAAAATATTATTTTTTTCTTTTTCATCTCTGCAGCTTTCATGTTTTAGGAGTTCTCCTCAGCCAACAGTGACACCCAACCCCGAGATGAAAGAAATTCATATTCCTGTCGGAAATTCTCGTCAAAAGTTTTCTCACTGCGACGGCGCCCGTCCACCCGGAGGCGCGACGAGCCGGCGCACCAGGTGCGGTGGCCGCCGACGACGGGTGTTATCACCTTCCGCGCCGGCGCAGGAAGCGGGCTGTTAGCGCCGGCGCGCTTAGTGCTTCGCGGAACGACACGTCGGCGGGAAACGAGTCTTGTCCGGCCGCTAAACGGACCCATCGCGCCGCCTCCCCGTCTTGCTTGGACACCTGCCCTGCGTCGCCACGCGCTAAGACCCGCGTGGAAGTCTCCTGCGCCTACAGCGAACTCCAACAAATCCAACAACCACGGAAATACATCCAGAAACTAACCTTATGTTCAAACCAGGAATGGGACAGCCAAATACTCAAATACCGTGAAATACTCAGTTTTTGAAAGATTTTGCATTCGAGAAAAAATATTACAGGAAATAAAGTAAACTAAAAAAATTCAATAGAACACCTTTGAAGTTTACTAGGTCAATTTTTCTTCTGCAAACATATCCTGCTACAATTCACCAAGGTATTATTTTAACATGTAATTATGTAAATAAATTACAATTTATATCGATCATGGAAAATTACCCTGTGGAACAACCATTTAGGCCTAATGTGTAGAATTTTTCAACACCTTAGTTAACATTTTTTTTTCACTTATTGCTAGAGACCGGAAAAATTCGCGAATTCATTTCGCGATAGGCTAAAATACAAATAGTTATACCTCAGTGCTGCCTCTGCTATTGGCTCACAACTCACCTGGATGACTCTGGGCCAATGAGAAACACCCAACCAACGCTTTATCGAATCACAGGCTGCTACGTTGGGACGTCTCACAAGACAGCAGTCAATGGGTGGGTGACATTTGACCGTGAGTACGTATAACTATGGAGTTCATCCTACAGGTCATTTAACCCGCGAATTTTTCCGGTCCCTACTTATTGCACTTGTTTGATTTTTGATCCTTGACCCTGAGGCTCAAATTTGAGGGATATATTCGAGGTACCATCTGTCACTTGCAATCGTAATTCGGAATCAAGAGGATTGGGATTTTCCCCAAAACTTGTTTGAACTACATATACGTACATGTGAATGTGAATTTGCGGCTTTATTTCAAGGTAAGTTAAAATTAAGAATATTTTGGTATAAGTTTGTGTTTTTTATATTGATTCTTAATTTTCACCTCAAAAAGGTTGCATTTTTTTTGGGACAAAGCCTTTCATGATATTCTGGTACAGAATCGTCAAAGTGCTGTTTGTAGAATGGTAAAACCGGAAAATTCGCAGATTCATCCCGTGATTTGTTCAAATTCAAATACTTATTCGTTTTTGTTGTGTCTGCCATTGGTTCACTGTCAGTCTGGAGGACTATGGGCTAATTAGAGACCCTCAATCAAAGAAGTATCGAATCACAAGTTATCCAGTTGAGAAGACACTCAAATCAGCAGCCATTGAGGTGATATTTACCCGTGTATGCAGAGAATCGTGGAGACTATCCTGGAGGTCATTAAACCCGCTAATTTTTCCGGTCTCTATGATAGGTTGCTGAATATATGTGAACTATAATTAGACTGCAAAAAGGTATGCCCGCGTCAAGGATTTCTTCCATGTTATCAGTAGAGACATGCAAAATTCGGGGATTCATTTCACGATAAGCTAGCATCAAAGAACTACTTATACCTTTGTACCACTTCTGCGATTGCCCACATTTTGTCCGGGGAACTGTGAGCCAATGGGAAACACTAAACCAATAAAGTGCCGAATTACGGACAGCCTAGTTGAGACGTCTCACGCGTCAGTAGCCAATGAACAGGTGTCATTTACGTGAGTATTTAAAGGACTGTGGAGTCTATCCTAGAGGTCAATGAATTCGCGAATTTTGCAGGTCTCTAGTTATCAGTAGGGACCGGAAAAATTCGCGGTTTCAATGACCTGTAGGATGAACTCCATAGTTCTACTTACACTCGGTCAAATGTGACCCACTCATTGGCTGCTGTCTTGTGAGACGTCCCAACGTAGCAGCATGTAATTCGATACAGCTTTGGTTGGGTGTTTCTCATTGGCCCAGAGCCATCTAGGTGAATTGTGAGCCAATAACAGAGGCTGCATTGAGGTATAACTATTTGTATTTTAGCCTACCGCGAAATTAACTCGCGAATTTTTCCGGTCTCTAGTTACCATCTTCAAGATAGAGGCTTGACCAGGCTATTCGTGACGAGTTTGCTTCCGCACTGAATGGCTGTGATTCGTGTACCAACAGTTAACATGTGCCTGAAAGAAACTCAACCAAACACAAAACATAACCGATGATGGAGTGATTTTACTCTCGGCTTGTATCAAAAGCTTTTCGCGAAAATTACTTGGCCCCGTGCAGTGGTGGAGGACATTAATCTGCGTATTTATACCGTATGTATGCCTAGTCTAGTTTGTGCAGACTGATCACGTGAATTTTGCAAGTCTCTTATTTCGTTCAGAGAATTTTGAGTCAATGAGAAACTCTCAGCCAAATAAGTGTCCAATCACAGGAAAACCACTTGAGACGTTTCACAAGTTAGCGGCCAATAAACAGGCTGGCAATTGCCCCTTGTGTGCAGACGATTGTGGAGTCTATAAATTAATGGTAAGGATTTTTTTGAGAAAAGATTTGACTGCTTATTTTATGTTTAAACTTTGCGGCAAATGTTGTCTATCGTGACTAGTAGGGCCGTGTAATTACTGTGAAAAGATTTTTAGACCAGTAACGTGTTAAAACTTTGTAGCATTGTCTGTGTTTCCTGGTTGGCTGGGTTTTTTTTCAAGTACCTACACGTCTACTGTCAGCACAACAATCACAGCCAACCAGTTAGGGAGCAAAAGCGTCCTGAATGGCCGACAGTTAGAAGGAAGAATCCACTGGTAGTCTGTGATTTCATACATTTATTTTTTGCGACAGGGATTATTTGCGTTTACATTTCGCACTAGGCTACAATTCAAATAGGCCCATGTACACCCTTAACAGAAGCAATATAAAATAACAAGGGAACTTTGAATTTTAAACTAGATGTCAATGAACCGAAAAATTATTTCCAGTCTCCTTTATGTTTGGTGGTTTCTAATGTTTTCCAGAGTGATTTAGACAAACTGTGAGCTAATAACAAAAGCAGCACAAAATCGTATAAATATTTTAATTTAACCCTATCATTAAATGAATCCGCGAGTTTTTAAAATGTTTTTATATCAAGGCTTACATGTAGAGAATAAAATAACTCACGTAATTTCACGATAAGCTTAAATTTTAATAATTATAAATTTGCGATCCTTCTGCTATTGAATCGCGGTTACCTGGAGGACTTAGGGCCAATGACAGACTCTAGGCCAAATAAGTGTCAAATAGCGGATAAACCAGGCTAGAAAACTCTCGAGACAGCAGCCAATGAGCAGGGGATATTTGCTCAAGTATGTGGAGGACTGTGGAGTCTATCCTAGATGCCATTCAAACAGAGAATTTTTTGTCCTTGCTTATATGACATACGTATACAATAAACATTCAATGTATCTAAAAATCATGATTTTTTATGTGAAACTTCTCTGGGCGCATTGAGAGTAAAAGTTCAGGGTCGAATTTTAATGGAAAGTTTGGCCAAAAAAAAATGTATAAAGAGAGCATTATGCTATATAAGTTGCTGGGATTATTTTCGTTCTCCTCTTTGTGCAATGATTCGTCTCCCCTAACAAAATAGAACTGAGAGAGATAGATGAACGAAAGAATAAGACAGAGAGTGTGCGTAAATGCTTTTTTAGAAAATAGATATAGGTATCATGTAGAGTCAACTGTGAGTGCATTGAATTTTATGTTTGCTGCCAGTGCGCTCGCTTTCCTCTTTCTTGTTCAACCAGCAGTTCGATGTGCTCTGTTATCCCGGTGTTAGTTAAGGGCGTTGCAGAACAGTTGGGAAGGGAAAGAGGGAAGGGGAATAAAATGGCGACGTGTAGAAGTTGTGGTTGGTGGCTCCCGCCCAGGGACTATGCAGACGTGTAAATATATACCGTGCGATCGAGAGACCTCCGCTGGGGGCCGGCCTTGGGGTCTCGCTATTCCTGGGAACAGTTGCCCGCTGTCCGAGGACACATGCGAAACACCGGAGGGTCACCGGACAACGTGAATTGTTTTTTTTTTTTTTAAATTTGTAATTTTGTAATTTTACAATGAAACTCTCAAGCTACTAAATACTAGAGACCAGAATATTTCGCTGTTTCAATGACTCGACAATTTTATACGTACCCGGGAAAATTCTGCCAGCTCATTGGCTACTGTCTCGTGAGACCTGTTAACTGGGATGCTCCTGATTCGATACTTATTTTTTTAAGGGTTTTCCACTGGCCAAGATTCCTTCAGGTAAACTGTCACCCAATCAGTGAAGTTAAATGAATGTAAACGTATTTGGGTTAGTAGGAAGTCCGCTAGTGCCGGACACATAAGTTCAGAAAATTAATTTCAAACTACTTCGAAAAAAGAAACTTCATTTTGGAATTAGTTACGTCTACAAAAGTTTAAAATAAAAATAAACAAACAAAAATGAAACTTCTCAATAAAAATATTTATGAACTTAAATTAAACTTAAATAATAATAAAATGTAATCACTGCAAGTGGCACCTATTACTGGACGGACTGAACTTCAAACCCCAAGCTCCGGAAATTTTAAAATCATCCTGCATCGATCACATATGCAGGCATCTGCACATTCAGGAATGTCTACACATGCCTCATGAGCCCGCCCATGGCAGCTGGAGCACTGTGGCCAGTCTTTGTCGTGGCTCTCTAGGCACACTACGCAAATAATTCTTCACATGTATGATATCTGTGTTAATGGTTCCTTTTTCTTATCTCAAATTCACTTTTTTTTCCTATGGCCTTCACTCCTTTGGTTCCCCCCCCCCCCCCTCCACTGCTCTTCTATTGTTATTTTGAACTTAGTTTTCATCATTTTCTTTTTCTCCTTAGAGTTCTTTTCATTGTTGCTTTCTTCAACAGCAATTTTGCACGGTGGTGATGTTGGAATTTCACTTCTTTCACATTTTTCTCTTCCGAGCCGTTGATTATTATTTATTTATTTTTTTGGCAGCATCTGGCAACAGTGACAATTAATTAACAATCTGGAAAACATCTAGATCAATGTTCGTTGATGAATTTAGACTGCTGATTGTTGGTTCGTTGGTAGATTCTTTAGGAGGATCCGCAGATTCTTCTGAGACCAAATTGTTGGTCAGTTCTGCAACGCAGGTCGTAGATCATCTACAGGAAAGTCTAAATCAGTGGAAGACACGGAATCTTCCCCGCTTCTTCCTTTTTTTCGTAAATTCCATTTCGATCTGTCTCCGTTCTTATGTTCTCTAAAACATAGTATGAATACGACAATAAACAACTTGTTCACCGTCCTGTGTTAAGGGAAAATTTTGTGTCCGGTAGGTACTACGGGACCGGGAATCGCAGAAACAACGTGTTTAATACCAACTCTGCATGTCTTCTGGCGTCACCACTAGCTCGTTTAACATATCATATGCCCTTTTTTCATTTTTTCTTGGCCCTTATTTATTTCGTCAATTTTGCTCTTAATAGTATTCTTCACCTCTTATTGGTTGTTCCTTATTTCACTCTTCATTTCATTCTTCATCTCTTCTTGGTCCCTATCCATTTCATTCTTCATATACTTTCAATCACTCTCAATTACACACGTTTTCCCATTAGGATACACTCAATTTTCTTCTGGTTACTCTCCATTTTATTCTTCATTGCGGTCAAGAAAGTCAATTTGTTCCTGATTTCGTCAGCCGCCATCTTACTCGTCAACATGCATTGATAAGGAAACTGTCAACTATGTCCACTGCACTCAAATTTTACCTATGACCTAGCCTACAGTTCTACTCAAGACTAACACTTACATTATTACACTCAAAAATAACAGTTCCTAACATTAACTTACCAACTTTTTAACTATTTAATTTCTTTAAATTTAAAAACCGAATCATATAAATATTTTTTAATGCTCTATTCAGACATCCAATGTTACGAGAAAGAAAATAGGTCCGTAAAGGATAACCCAAATTACTACAGTTTTATTTATTAACTAATATTTACACTACTAGTTAAAATACAACAGTTTAAAGTCTAACCATAAATTAATCACTCTTTCGTTATGTCCAAAGTTTCTCTCCCCACTGAACCTCGCCTTGACCAGGGCTCTGTCATCTGCTCGTCTCTTACCACGCACCTCTGACCCAACACACTGCCTCACACTACTCAGTCGTCCGTCTCACCCAACACAGTCCTGGTTGCTTCGATCCCCGATGCACCACGAAGCCCGACGTTCGCCGACCGCTATCGCTCACCAACGGGTCACTCACCCTTTTCACTTCACTGCCTTCGCAGGCCAGTCGCTTCGTTTATATACCTGCCAAGTCCCGACTTGAAGAAATCTCGTAGCCCTCCGAAGTAAAGCGTCATCAGAATCGTCGACTTAACTTTCGAAGTTTCGAGAAAAAAGGCGTCCTAGTTACGCCACTTCACACCAATCAAGGATCTGGTAACGTGCGAACCCTCGAGAGCCATAGAGAAAGCGCTGGAGCAGTTGGAGGGGGTAGCGAGGCGCCGCTGTTAGACAGATTAGGCGCTTAGAGGTAATGGAGAGTTTGGCGTTACCTGTATCGCGTCTCAACCGCAGGAAGAAGTGCGGGATGGCTCATCAGAATCGTCGCTAGAGTCCTCGTTAGAATATATTTTTATTCATCAAAATCATAATGATAATACAATTTTTGGGGCAGTTACTTTGCGATCAAGATAACACCGCAATATTCCTACGTTATGCTGAAACGTCCCGCGTCAAGATATTTCTCAAAAAAATTGTTAATGTTATTTACTAGTTACCGTAATTGGTGAATATTGACAGTACAGGGCCGAGTTTTCGTTGGTCCAGACACTTGCATATCTAATCTCTAGAGTCCCGGAAATTTCGCGGATTCCTCTGGCCTCAGGATAGAATTCAAGTTATAAGTGTGCTCGACCCATGTTAACTTTCCCATTGGTTGATTTCTTAGCGAGAACAATTTTATCTTTGTTATTTGGCACTACCTGATTCGCTTAGCTACTTCTCTCCTAGCTGGACATTGTTGGCTCACGGTCGTAGAGGGGCGTGTCCAGATAACTGCGGTACAATCATGAACACAGTGCGACAGTGTGGAGGTTTGCATTCTAGCTTGCGACTAAATGAATGCGCGAAAATTCCGTGGCTCTACTAATCTCTCATGGATCATGGCTGGAAGCAGAAATTTTTTTCGCGAAAAGATTTCGAGACAAGCTGTGTGTAAAAAACACTGTCCTGTGATTTTTTGAATTCCTTTCAGGTGCATGCTGACTGTTAACACACGAATCAAGCAAACTTGTTCTGAATGGCACGGCCAAATGGGGCAGTGAATTCTCTTGCAAATAGTCGTCAATTAAAAGGAAACGGTTGCTGGCGTGGTCATAACTTTTTGCACTAACGAGCCATCAGA
This sequence comes from Bacillus rossius redtenbacheri, assembly GCF_032445375.1. Taxonomy (NCBI): domain Eukaryota; kingdom Metazoa; phylum Arthropoda; class Insecta; order Phasmatodea; family Bacillidae; genus Bacillus; species Bacillus rossius. The sequence continues at coordinate 45,897,355 of NC_086330.1, read as the reverse complement.
TTAATTCGCAATAAGTACCTGTCCCTAATGATTAGGGGCAGGCATTTTTCGCGAAAAGATCTGAACACTTATTAGACTGCAACAAGGTATACGCGCACCTGTGGTTTCTTCCGTGTGATTGGCGGCCGTCTACGAGGGAAGACGTTGACTTATGTGACCGAGCCACTCAGGACGCGTTTACTTCCGCACTGAATCACTCTGATTGGTGTTGTTACAATCGATATGTACCTGGGAGAAACTCACCCAATCACAAAACACAGAAGGTGCTATAGTGTTTTAACTTTCATCTAGTCTCGAAATCTTTTCGCGAAATCCGCATGCCCCTACTAATGATATAATGATGGCAAAATAAATATATTCTAAAAACAACATAATGATTCGAAATCCAACAGAAAACAGATTTTTTTCCCCCCCACAAAAACTAAAGGTGCCTTTATTAACCAACGTGTCTGCCTGTTACAAGAGGCACAAGGATTCGCTGATTTATCTCTAAGCATAGTATATTTGCTAAACTTGACAATTTATCACGGTTCACTTGACATTCCCAAAGACAGTAACGGACAGAGGGGAAAACTTTTTGATCGGATCATGTTAAATCCAGTCCGAGGTTGGAAAAGCTTCTGGCGTTGGTATTTGCCAATGAATATGGACGGTAAAAATTCGCAGGTTAATTTCGCGACAAGCTATAATCCAAATAGGTTTACCTTCATGCTGCATCACTGATTGTAGAGACCTGCAAAATTCGCGGATTCATTGACCTCTAGGATAGACTCCACAGTCCTTTAAATACTCGCGGAAATGACACCTGTTCATTGGCTACTGACGCGTGAGACGTCTCAACTAGGCTGTCCGTAATTCGGCACTTTCTTGGTTTAGTGTTCCCCATTGGCTCACAGTTCCCCGGATAAAATGTGGGCAAATCGCAGAAGCGGTACGAAGGTATAGTTGTTTTGATGCTAGCCTATCGCGAAATGAATCCGCGAATTTTGCATGCCACAGTTTATCTGAAGGGCTCTGGCCTAAAGAAAATTCATCAACAAAGAAGTATCGAATCACGAGCAGCCCTGTTAACAGGTCTTACGAGACAGTAGCCAATGAGCAGGCGGCATTTGCCTGAGTATGTAGAGAATTGTGGAGTCTACCCTAGAGGCCATTGCAACCGCGAATTTTTCCAGTCCCTACCAATGAAGATTCTTAAATAACATAATAGTTCAGTTTAGAACTAGACTAGAATCCGATGACAAACACACAAAAATAAAGACCTAATTACGTGCAACACGGAGAGTAAGTGATGGCAGCCGCCAATGAACACAATACGCACATCAATTTTATCGAAAAAAATTTAAAAAAAAAGGCCAATGCTGGTAATAAGAAACCTCAATAACAAACAAACAAAAGATTATGCAATATTCTAAAAAGCTAAAACCAGCCGAGTCAAAAGCATAGACAAAACAGAAATTGCGTGGAAGGACTAAGTCGGTTCTGAAAAATTTATTTTGCGGAATTATCTGTGCCATCTTGCTGGCTTCTTTGCAATTCATCTTTTTTGTCCGTTATTGAGGTTTCTTATGATCAAAAATGGCGTTATGTCCAAAAATAATAACATTTTAAATCAATATCCTCCATTTCAGGAACCATTCGAAGAAGACGTCGACTTGATTACACGCATGATTGTGGCTTCAGTGGCTTCAGAGGGGGGAAAAAACATATTTTACAGGTCTGTATTAATTACGGAAAATAATTCACAGCGTAACTCGGAGAACCCATCTAACTATAGGCGGTGATGGTGACGGAGGCTAATGGACGCTGAGTCACGTCGGATTTTTTTTTTCAGGGAGGGGGGGAGAAGTGGGGAGAATGGTTAGTGGAGGGGAGGTATAGCCCGCGCGCCTGCTACTTGTTATGATGTTCGGCGACCGCACGTTTACCTCCGAACCTCGCTGCGCGCTCGCGTAAACACGTCTGGACACCGCACCTCCCCAACCTGAAATAGACTGTACGCCCCTCCCCTCCCCCACGGTACCAGGCAGCAGCCCGATGGGGCGCCGGAGGAAGATACGAGATACGACCGCCCGTCCCTCGGGAACAATGCACACGCATACATAGTAGTTCGCGGATTCACCGGGTAGCAAAATACACACGAAGCAGGTAAATATTAGTTTCGCGTTCGTGATTATGGATCGGGAAAAAAATCACAGGTTCAATGATACACAAAACTCCACAGTCCTCCACGCAAATGTCACATTTTGTGACACTTCTCAACTGGGTAACTTGTGAGACGTCTCAACTGGGTAACTTATGACACGTGTCAAATGAGTAACTTGTGTCACGTGTCAACTGGATAACTTGTGAGACGTCTCAACTGGATAACTTGTGAGACGTCTCAACTGGATAACTTGTGAAAGGTTTCAACTGGGTAACTTGTGACAAGTCTCAACTGGGTAACTTGTGAGACGTCTCAACTGGGTAACTTGAGAGACGTCTCAACTTGGTAACTTGTGGCACGTCTCAACTGGGTAACTTGTGTTTTCTATACTTCTTTCATTGCAGATTTTTCATAGGTAGAGACCGAATAAAATTCGTGGATTCACTCCTCGATAGGCTAAAAGTTAAATACATGGCATCTGTGCTGCATTTCTTCTAACTAACAGTTTACCCGTAGGACTCTTCTCTGGGACAATGAGAAACCCTCAACCAAAGAAGTATTGAATGAGAGATAACCCATTTTAGACGTCTCTCAAATCAGTATTCAATGAACTGGCATCATTAGCCCGCATGTACGAAGAACTGTGAATGTTATCCCAAAGGTCATTGAAACCACGAATTTTTTTCGGCCTATGCTCATAGGTCCAGAGTCCTCTAAATCAGTGGTGAGCCAAAAGCAGAAGCAGCACCAATTTAAAAGTAGTTCCATTTTAACTTATCCCGAAAATAATCCTCAAGATTTTCCGTTCTCTATTCATGATCGGACCACAGTGCTCTTGACACGCCCTCTTCATGAACATGAACCAGTTATAAACAAGATAAAGAAGTGGTTACCCAACCACGTTGAGGGTATTCTGTCCCTCATACTTTCTACGCGTAACCGGTATTGTTTTAAATAGAGTTTATGTACAGAATGCCCATAAAAGAATGTCCTAGTTTCAATGGTATATCATGACAGTTTAATTTGGACTATTTACAACAAATCATACATCAAATTGAAGGTAAACTAACCTTGTTTTCCTTAATGTTCAATATGTGCACCGTTAGTTATACGGCACATATCAAAACCTAAAGTCTAATTCTTCCCCCCACTTTGGGTAACAAGTCCGGAGTAAAGGAAGAAATGGCCTCTTTAATTCTGTGTCTCAACTCTAGCAAATCATTAGGTATTATAAATCCCTAAAGGAAAAAAAAATCTTTGCAAATCGCAGAACGCAAAACTCTTTACGCTTAGGAGTCGCCATTTTGCGTAGGTGGCGCTGCAAGCGAGAAAACAAAAAAGCAGTACTCGCGCATGCCCTTACCGTGAACCAACACTCTGCAACGCTTCCTTTTGATACTATTAAAATGTATAACTGGGACGTTCTTTTATGGAATAGGACTCTATTTGTAGGGGCATGCGAAACGGTACGCCCACGCCAGCAATTTTCCCTTGTGATTGGCGGCCGTATATGTAAAGCTGTTTCTCTATTTGGCCAGGCCATTTAAAACGCGTTTTATTCCGCATTGAATATCTGGGCCACCAGCAGACACGTATGTAACCGAGAGAAACTTAACGAATCATGAAACATAGACAACACAACAATGTTTTACCACGCACTAGTCTCTAAATCTTATCGCAATAAATGCATGTCCCAGTGAATTTTGTTATATCTCAAAGAGCATGGCATAGCCATCCACCAATGAGCACTTCAAAAGGGTTAGTATAGGATGTCCATAAAATAATTTCCCAGTTTCAATGGTATATTATAACAGTTTAATTTACAAATGTCCAATATGTGCACCTTTAGTTATATGGCACACACTCAACCTAAAGTCCAATTCTTCCCATAGTTTGGTTAACAAGTCCGGAGAAATGGAAGCAGTAGCCTCTTCAATTCTGTGTCTCAACTCTGGCAAATCATTTGGTGGCGCAACGAAGGAGCTCTGTCGTCTCGTCCATTACGACCAATCCAACGGTCAGGGCTGAAATTACAAATTTACTCTAAGAAATTGCAGAGAACAAAACGCTTAACGCTCAGGAGCTGCCCTTTTGCGTAGATGATGCTGCAAGCTGGCTGCTAACTCGAGAGTTCTCTAGATTGGGTTGCCCGTGATTCGACACTTCTTTGGCCCTGAGTCTTTCATTGGCCCATGACTCTTCCAGATGAACCGCGTGCCATTACCCAAAGAGTCACATGGGTATAATTGTTTGAATTAAAACCTATCGCGATTTGAATACGCGAATTTTTCGGGTATCTTCCCATAAGAGATGGGGATTCTCCCGCAACAAATTTTGACTACTTGTTAAGGCCCTGACACACTGTCAAACTTTCACTCCGTACATCTTTCAACAGAGTTGGTCAAATAACTTAGGAGCATAATGACTACACTGAAATTGTTACTAGCGCAACCATGTTTGTTTTATATCATTTGTATGCCTCTAAGTTCCATTAAATATTTTCTATATAAGAGAACTGTTTCTCAAATATGTTGGATGGAATCAGCGAATCCGAATCGTGTCCAGCTAAAACTTAAGGGGTTTGCGTTTCCGACTCAGTATTTAAAATTTCAAACTTTGTAAAAGTAAAATAACTAAAATAAGGTTAATGTGAATGTCGTATTAAAGTAATTTATCTGTAAAATAAACGGCAAATGAAGCAGAATATTTATTTTATCGAGCAACATGTCTTAACGTGTTTTAAAATTACAGATTCTTTAAACATTGATAAATGCACAAAAATGCTTAAATATTTGTATCTAGCATGATGCAATATTTTGATTTTAAAATATGATTAAAATGGAAACGTTTGAGCTAGCTCAACCCGATAACCAGGAAAACTTTGATTACGTGAGAGTACTAAAAACACTTTTGAAGTTATCTTTCCACCTTTATTTGATCAAGAAAATTGAAAACCTCATTTCTTCCAGTATCATCTTTCTAACTTTATTGTAAAATTTATTCGGGGGCGAAGATTCGACACTGTGGCAGGGCCTTTAGGCTTCAGTAACCTTTCCACATATATGCATGCCTGCGTGTCTCGGTTGAAGTGTACGTCACATGAAGGCGCAACTTGTCACAACAGTTGAGCAGAATGTTTGCAGCCCAGCGTCCGAATAACGAGGTTGACGAGTATAAAGTTTATTTAGAGTCGTAGTTGATGGAGGTGGGGAAAGGGGGAGAGAGGGATGGATTTAGAGAAAGTCAGGGAGAGAATTACTGACATGCAGACATTCAGAGTCAAGTTCCTCCATAAAAATACGCCAATTTAAAAAAAAACTGAATTGATATGTTACCAATTAAAGGCAGTTAAAGTAACTTTAATATATTTTATGCAGAATTTAATATTTATCTCATATATTTACAGGATTACAAAGCTAGAAATCTGAAAGCTTCTAAAAGAAACAAATTCTTAGTATGAAAGCGAGCTAGGAGGATATTAAAGGCTACATTCATCTTATTTAAGAAATATGAACATACAGATAACTAGGTATACAGTAAGGAAATAAAATGAAATAACATGTTGAAAATTATACAAACTTGTATGGCCTTCTTATAGTGTTAAATACATACACTATAAATTGAATTGTGTAATTTTACTCAAATTGTATGTGGCAGCCGAATCTCCACCAAAGCTAATGTCATTTTACACATAAGTACATGTAATTATATATTTCACTCTTGTGTCCTCGTAAAAAAACTATATAAAATGTTAAAATACAATTGTAATGTTTTTTTATGTCATAGCTTTTAAGGTATTTTTACTATGTGATATGTAACTTTACATTTGCATGGATGTATATTTTCCCCACAACTGTCAGTTGATTTTACCGTATCGTTGCGTAAAATTACATTAAAATAAATATGTTACATTGAACTGCTTAAAAAATATTTGTGTAGCTTATAGCTGTTATGAACCATGTGTAGGGGAGCGAGGGGCTTGTTGTAACAGTTTTCATGTAAACTAATATATCTTGAGATCCATTGATTAAATTGCTACTAAATAAATATGGATGGATGCTGTAACTCTTCCTCTACCAAATAAAGTAAAAATAATACCATAACTATTGGTCATTATTTTACAATCAATTATTTTCTAGAAGAAGTGCGGTGTTACAACTTACCTCGTGCTTGGGGCAAGTTATAACGTCTACCGGGGCAAGTACATAGTAACGAAAAAAAAAACTCTAATCATTTATTCTTTGTTTATTTTTACAAAATTGACATCTTTCTAAAGTAGGTATTATGTAATTCTTATCAAAAATCAACTTTAATACACTTTTTAAGTAATCAACACCTAAAAAGTAAGTAATTAACAGTTTTATTTAGTTAAACATTACTTATAATCATCATGGCACTTTTTAATCACAGTAAGTAATTAAATTATTTATATCTAAGGTATGCTTCGTAATTATATAAGAATCAACATTTGGTGGGTTTCATTATAACAAAATTCAGTTTTCATCTGAGCTACAATTAATACAAATAAAATATGTAGTGTCTCCTGTAACACATCCTACATGTGCCCACATCTTACAAATGATACACTCGACCCAATCTTCTTTATTTGAATCTGTGTAAGCTTTACCACATACCAGACAATACCAGCTTTCCGAATACTCCTTTTTTTTTTTTTTTTTTTTTTTTTTTAACCTCTGCTGCCGCTAACTCGTACACTTCTTGGCTTTGTGTAGCCCTCTCTACATTCTTTTATACACCCTCATTCTAGAAGAAAAGTTAGAAGATAAGTAGGTATCTACATCATAACTTGGGGCATGTTGTAACACGTTACAACAAGCCCCGGGATTTTGTTACAACTAACCCCATGGTATGATTTTTAACATTTATCAAGATAACTAATTAAACAATTTAGTAATCTTAAAAACTGTTACACATTATCAGAGATAGATAAATTTGAATGTAAATAAGAAATATAAAGTTTGAAAATAGTCGATAACAATAACGCAAACCAAAACTTTACGACACAAAAATTTTATATTACCTGGCAAAAATGAAGCGCGTGCACACTTCCGCTCACTGCGCCGGCCGGCGGGACACTGGCTATGGCAACATGATGCGGCGCGGTTTATAGGTCAAATCGAGTCAAAGAAATACGCTAATAAAGTTTAAGATCCTAGTGAAAACATCCTGTTACAACTTACCCCTGTTACAACAAGCCCCTCGCTCCCCTACTTGCGAGCGACGTTTTTTTTTAATTTTATGACCTTTAATTGTTCAAGTAATCACTTGTGAGTGAATTAAAAAGTATCGTACCCATGACCTTTCGTTTGTTAGTCTAACATGTTATCCACTTGACCATCGTGCATACTAATAAATCCTTAAATAATAGGAGTACCGCTCTAGTCCCCTAATGTAAGTAAATTAAATGGAGTTTTGTCACTATAATCTGCAGAATACTTTGTAAGTAGTGTAAAATAAAGAATTCTGGGACAGGTTACAGACTGAGGATTGAGGATGGGGTCAATGACCGACCACAACCTTGGATTATGACGTCACGGCTGCCATCTTGGATGACCTTGAGCTTGACGGGTGACCTTGAGACCTCGGCTCTCGTCTTAGATTCCGCTATCTAGAATTATTATGTCACAGCCACCATCTTGTACTATAGAACTTTCCGCTGTTCTGTATTACGCAAATTTTTAATTACTAAGTCACATCCGCTTATTTAAAAACCGTAATTATTGATCAAACAAATTGGAAAATAATTTAAATTTATAATTTTTTTTGTAAATAATTGTAAATTTAGTTCCAAACCCGATAAAAGGGATTTCACTACAAAATTAAGCAAGTTAAAACTATTTTTTTTTGCACAGATGCTATTGCTAGTTAGCTACACTGTAGGTATGTCATAGAGAAACTTCAAGAACGGACACAGAGTAGAATACACAAACACACAACAAATCAGCCAAAATCATGAGATGCCAAAAGTTCCGTGTTGGTATTTTTCAGAAAAAATATCACAGCACAGACGAACGTAAAAGGCTGACAACGAGACAGATGCAACAAGAAAAATAAATACAGAAGACGAAAAACTGACCTTGGACAACACAGCGAACGAGCAGACGTACCCATCAAAGATATATTCTGGACAACACAACGAGGACAGCACAGACAAACACAGTAAGCCTCCTAAGACAGGCAGGGAGCTGACATCTGCTCCCGTCATCAGGCTAAAGGCGCCTCTGTCCGTCCGTCATCCGCCCGTCGGTCACGTGACCTGCAACCAATAGAATGGCCCGGTAAATTATATCCGTCCGTCCATCAAAAGCTTGGAAAGCTCTAGCTTTCGACGGACGGACGGGTCATACCTATGGTGTTGGCAACGGCAGTCAGTTGCTACCGGAACACAGGCCCGTGGTGTTTGTGCAAGTCGTTCAGATGTTTGATTGCGGTTCTTAAATCTCATTTCTGAACTATTTAATCACGATTCTGGACCTTCCCGAGGAAATGCTAATACGATACGTACATTAACGCGGCATAAATAGCAAACTACATCTATAAAAAAAATTCCGAGAAAAACATGGATTGTTGGCAGCACTTATTCCGGATGATATTCTGACGGACGGATGAAGTCAAGTTTCAGGCAAATCGCTCGGCTGGATGCGTGGCGTTGACGGACAAAAAGATGGACGGACGGACGGATGGCTGACGGAGGCGACGGGCCATTGTAATTCCGCCTTAAAAACAGGGTTGGTTAGGTATATTTTTTTTACTACCTGGACGCGCGGGAGGTTGGTGGGACTGCGTGCTCCTCGGGACGCCTCGTCTCCCACGACCCTCGCAGCGGGGACACTCCCGCCGCTAATTAACCTCCCGATATTTAATTATCGGCCGCGCCTTTGGACGACCCGAGCCCGCCTAGCCGATGCTTGGCCGGCTGAGGACTTCCCAACCTCCTCCCCTACCCCTCTTCCTTCAGTCCACAGCCTCACAAAAAAAAACACAACTTTTGATTTTCCGCCGCCTCATATGCTCTGACGGGAGCGTGTGACAGAGATACCCGGAACTACTATGTTCCCATAACTCGGGAAAATCTGTCACGAATGCGACTCCGTCACTCGAAATGTGCGGACTTAAAAGATTAAAGTTGGCTCAATTCCCGGTAAGGAATGAAGCAGCTGTCGTTACTTTGTTGCTTGGCTCTAATTTATTTAGTGTAGGTATTTGTTTGGGGGAGGGGAGTTCAGTTAGTTTTTTTTTATTTTAACAATGGTGCACCTTTCTAATTCATAAATTAACCAGTGGTAGGCCCGTAGTGAATCCACGTACGACTTATCACGTTCTGTTAGAAATTGCAGTAAATTTACGGACTTCTCAACGCATAAACAAACTAAAAAAAAGAAGAGTTTTTTATAGTTTCAAATAACTAAATCTTCATAGAAACTACGGCGTATCCCGACTTCCGAGTTGCATGTTTCATTGTAAGCAAAAGCAAGCACACGCGTGGACAAAAGAAGAGTATTCTCTCTATACTTAGACTCTTTATGATTTTTTTAAATATAGGTACCGAGAATATTCTTTTTGGATTCGTGTGCAAAGTAAGTGTACTGATTGTTTTTAAATTTACGAAGATAGTCACACATTTACGAGATCTCTGGATAATTTGTAACAAAGCGTTCTTCGTAAATTTAATGTGAAATTTTTTAACAGTGAAGATGAATCACAATAATTTACGTTGACAGTATAAACGAAAGTTAGGTACGATTCCACAGACAAATGATAATGACAGCGCAGTCTGTGATATGCCCGTGTGCTGTTGACAAGACTAATGGAGTCGTACACTGTTAAAATTGTTTGTACTTTTTACAAGGAGTATCATTGGAAACTCAGTTTCCAAAGATATAACTTGTAAAATTGCAAGGTAGAGCTTTATTATAATTATTGCAAACGGTACACAGCTCTGCCTTACAATTCTACAAGTGATATCACTGACGACTAAGTTTCCAAGGAGTATTCTTGTAAAAGTACGAAAAAAATGAATTCCAATGTAGCTACGTCTTAAACTGAACAAGTAGAATCATGTCGATTATTGTAGTGACAATTTCGATTAATTTTCACGGCACTCTACTGCTGTATAGCAACCGAGTCCCAGATTAATCCACTGAATTGTCAGTCAATATTAGCGAATAAGAAGAATTGTCATTTACTCTCATTAAAATACCTGTAATTTTTTCTAATTCAGGTGAAATTTTTTTTGGAACTTAAGTGACAAGAACGAGAATTTTCACAATTATTTTCAGGCGTGAAAACCTAATGAAGTAGTTAGGCCTACCCTACTTGCAAAATAAATTCAAAAAAAAACATTTAGACTAGACAAAAAACTTTTTAACTTTATTGCTAAATTATACGTCTTAAGTGGCAATATCAGGTAGCTCTCAGTAGATCGAAATGTATTTGTCCAAAATGTCGAAGAGACGACGTTTGGTCAAATGACTGACAGCCAACTGACTTTTCGGCTAAAAGACTTTTATCAAAACGACTTTTCGCTTATAGCCTGTTATTTCAATGTTTTTTTTTTTTTTTTTTTTTTCGTTTACTGCATGTCAGTAAAACGAGTTTCGTTCTACTGCTGGACCACCGTAATGTGAACTAGGTTTCCACATAGGACGTTGAAAAGTAAAATAAGTACACATTGGAAATAAGGCCTCTCAGAAGACTGACCATGTGAGGTGAAAAGTTTAATAATCGTTTAATAGGGTACTGAAGGGAATCCAAACTCTAGAGGAACAAAAATAATAATCTTCGTTCTTCCTTGCATAAATATGCGTAACTTCTAAAATAATTACTTAGGACACCACAGTTTCTATGTAAACTTAGATAAAAAATTAAAGAGACATTTAGAGGAAAAAATGACTTCTTAGCTAAATATTCTGAGCATGTGTAATAGATAGTTGATCTAAGGAAGGTAGTTTATTATAATACATGAAGCTTAGCTGCAAAAGCGGTTATCTAAATTTTCAAATAAAAGTATGATGTAGGTATGTAAGAAGTACCAAAGTGCAAAGACGTCGAGAAAGAAGGCCATCAAGAGAATTTTTTTTTGGGGGGGGGGGGGGGGGGGGAATTTCTTGGTCCGGGTAAATGGAGGGCCCAAATGAGTTTCTAAAATATTTTTAATGGACGTATTGAAAAAAAAATATGATGAGAGTGAATATTTCGTTGCGCCCGCACTATGCAACGAAATTTTCACAGGATGAAAAAAAGGCTACGTACAAAAAAAATCCTACAAACAAATAAAAATTATTAATGTGATTTTTAATGGTACCTATATTTAAATGACTGATATTGATAACTGGCTTATATCATTAAAAAATTATTTATTGTGAATATTAGTGATTAAAAATAGTGTTTATAAACTTTTTAACGTAGAATTTCATGTGTATTTTTATAAGTGAGGTTATGTTTTCGTAAATATAATTTAATTGCATTAACATTATAAATTATTACATTATTATATTATAAATAACTAAACTTAATAAAATAGAATAACATTCAGCATGGTTATTTATTTTCACTATTAATTAAAATCATGTTGATTATTTTAGTAAATTAAATAATTAATTTTACACACGTATTTATGCTTACATTAAATAATGAGTATTCATTTTAAAATAAATTAATTTGATTTAAATCATACTTTACTAGCCGTATTTATAATATCACTCCTCTTAATGTAACTATTTTATTTCTATTAATTATTTGTTTGAAAAATTAAAGTTTTTTTATTACGTCAAGTAAGTATAAATTATTACGTGAGTACGCACCCATTTTGTTTTCTGATGGGTAGGTGGAGGAGGTGTTTGGGGGGGAAATACATTTCTCCTAGATATCAGTGTTTTGTTTGTTCAGAACGCACGGTCGTTCGTCGCAGGGTCCTTGGTTAGCCGTCCCATCGCAGGGACGTCAGCTACTGCTGCTAATGGTAGTTCCCGCCGGACAATACGCCGCCTTAATTACCGCGCCGGTGACCTTGAAGCACTCTCGTAGACGCGCGCGTGCGAATAAGATCTGCCTCGAAACCGCGGGGACCCCCCCATGAGCGAGAAGCCTGGAACAGGACAAAGGGGGGAGGGGGAATAAGGGGGGGGGGGGAGTCTAATGATATGCAAATTTCCTCTTCGCGAAGGCCATGGAAATGACTCTCAGTCATTACAAGCAAGGAGAGACTTGTCACACGCTCGGAGCTTCACGCAGGCTACGTCACAGGCGGAACGAACCCACAAGTTAACAACCTGGATGGCCTTCGCCATCAAAGTTGTAAGATCAAGCCAAATGGAAACAATCCAACAGCTTAATTCTACGCTCTTAAAAAAAAACTACAGTAAATATACGAACTTTGACGTAAAAAAGTCTGTTCGCTCGATTCAAGTCGGTCGAACTTTCTTGTGTGACAAAATACCGTCAGATTTGAATCGCCAATAACTACGAGACAAATAATAATGCGTCAGCAATGGTTGAGCTCACTACGTACGTGTTTGTCGCGCAGTGTTCGTTTTGCCTGTGACTTCATCGTACCAGTGTAGGCGCATGCGCGTGATTCTTATGAATTAGCTTTGTGTAAAGTTACAAATAGGTAGAGACCTGTAAATTTCGCGGATTAATTTCGCGATAGGATAGAGTCCAAATACTTTTGACATTATTTTGCTTCAGTGATTGGGCCACAGTTTATCTGAAGGACTCTGGGCCAATGAGAAATCTTTAACAGAAGAATTAGCGAATCACGATCATTCCAGTCAACAGGCGTTACGAGTCGGTAACCAATCAGCAGATGTAATTTGCACGAGTGCATAGAGGATCATGGTGTCTATACTTTAGGGATTTTAATTCGCGAATTTTACAGGTCTCTACAAATTGGTGTACCGTGAAAACTCTTCATTGATTCGGGTTTCAGTGGGAAGAGCTTGTGGAGCACTACTAAGTCTTAAAGAGAGACAATAAAAATATTCACCGGAATATAAGTGAAAATCGGTATTAAATTGAAGATGACAAAATAATTTAAGATGGCGTCTCATTAGACTCGTCAATATGCTCGGAATTCTAGAAAACGCATGTCAGAGGAAAGTTAGCGTCGAAAGGAATCCAAAAAGGCCAAAAAAATTCCAGTGCCCTCAGTGAATGCGAGGGCTACGGCAGCGTCGAAAAGGAAATGAAATTTTCCTACGTTTTCACGAAAAATTTACGGAGCGGACCCGAACTTTGCCTTTCTCTGTGTGTTGTTTTTTTAAATAAAAGAATAGTAGTTAGTGATTTCAAGTAACTTGATTTTCGTGAAAATTACTTCGTACTTCAGCTTCCTGGTTCCGTGCTCCGCTGTAAGCAAGGTAAACAGGTAAACAGGCAGTTCCAATGAAGAAGAGTGTTCTTGCTGTTAACTTAAAAGTTATTGAATGTTTTTTTGTGGTATACTGGGATTAATTCTGGCGAATTCATACTCAATACTCGTGAATTTACGAAGATATCCGTAAACTAACGTGATAATTTGTAATCAGCGTTCGTCGTTAAATTAAGGTGAAAATTTTTATCAGTTTATTCTAGAGTTATTAAACAAAATTTTAACCAAAATGATAGGCCCGAGGAAATCTGCGGGTTCATTTGGCAGCAAATTATAGACTTAAAAATAATATACATAAGCTTCACTTAAATGATCGTACCACAGTTGTCTAAGCAGACGTCCTGCACGATCCTATGGGTAGGGGCAGGCATTTTCCACGAAAAAATCTGAACGCCTATTAGACTGCAACAAGGTAGCCTATATCCGCAACAGCTGTTTCTTCCTTGTGATTGGCGGCCGTTTACGAGCCACTCAGGACGCTTTTTCTTCCCCACTGAATTACTGTGATTGCTGATTGGTTTTGTAACAATTGACATGCACCTGAAATATATTGCAGAAAAATATTGAAGAAAAATATTGTAGCCTACTACTTACAATTTCTAACGCATTGATTGTTTATTATAATTTGAAAGTCAAAAATTACTTGCTTGTTCACACATAACATTTAATTTATGTATTTACAGACTTGAACATTTGGGCTAACGAGCATCCCAGTAAACAGTTCTTACGAGATAGTAGCCAATGAGCAAGCGGCATTTGCCCGAGTACGTATCAAATAGCGGTGTCTACCCTTGAGTTCATTGAAACACCGAATTTTTCCAGTCCTTATGAATAGGTGACCTTTTCCCGAGTAGGTATGCAGATAACTGTGGGGTCTATCCTGGTCGTTACTGAACTTGCACTTACCTATTAACCTATAATCGCTTACCTTTATCTCTTTTAATGATTTGTTTGTACCTCTGTTATTTCAACATGTTCCTCTACGATTGTGGGCCTGCCTACAATCTGTTCAAAACCAAACGGTTTTTGTGGTAAAAAATAAGCCAGTGAACATATTAATTGAATGTAAAGAACAGTCAACATATAGCATTCTAAATTATGTCTTGACAATAAATGAATACGGACGAGAAATTTTCTGGTGCCTGATAGAATTGGTGTTTCGGTGAAATAAATAAATGTGTCCCGATCATCAAAGAACTTCAAAAGTGAATAAATATATTACCTAAGTATAAATGACCTACAGAATAGACTTCGAACTAATGGGCAAACATGGGAAAAGCCCACCCCCTCATTGGCTGATGACGTGTCAGATCTGTCAACTGGGTTGTCTGTGGTTCGATGCATATTTAGTTGATTTTTTTTCTTAACATAAACTGTGGATTAATCCCAGAAGCAGCGCAAAATAAATTTTCTGAATCCTGATTATTTTAAAATGAGTGCAGGATTTTTCTTCTTCTTTCCCTCTCTTCTCAATTGTTTGGAAACTGAGTTAACAATATATTACAGTATTTTCAGACCAGTTGCTTATCCAGAATTCACTGTGACAGTGTGTGTCGCAAACTGTGTATTCGTCATAGCTTCGTGGTCCGACTGCCATACCTATCTGGGCATAAAACAGCGATCACCCACTACTAGAGACTAGAATAATTCGCGAGTTCAATGACCTTCAGGATAGACTCCACGATCCTCTGCCTACTTGGGCAAACGGCGACCGTTCATTGGGTGCTGAATTTTGAAGCGTTTCAAGTGAGTAATTTGTTATAGGTAAGGCCATGAAAATTTCGCGAAAAGATCCCGAGAGTAGCTGGAAGTTAAAACACTGTAGCATCGTCTGTGTTTCGTGATTGGGTGAGTTACTTTGAGGTGCATGTCGATTGTTACTACAACCAATCACACTAATTCAGTGTGGAAGCAAACTCGTTCTTAGTGGCGCGTGCAAACAAGGCAACCACTTCTCTCGCAGACGGCCGCCAATCACAAGGAAGAAACCGCTGGGGTGGGTATACCTTGTTGCAGTCTAGTAGGCGTTCAGGTTTTTTCGCGAAAATTTCCTGCCCCTAGTGATAGGATACTTCTTTGGTTGAGGGCCTCTAATTTGCCAAGAGTCCTGCATATTAACAGTGAACCAATAGCAGAAGCAGCGCAACGGTACAATTATTTGAATTTTAGCATATCACGAAATTTACCCGCGAATTTTTCCGGTCTCTACCCACTACCCGTAGGCTACAGTATGTATAAGAGGCAGAATGAGAGCTTAATTTGGGTAGTAAAAAAAAGCGTTTTAAGAGGCCCGCCTAGCTAGGGGTGTGTTAGTGCTAGGGAGGCGGGTGATGAGTGCGATTCTCGCTTGTGCTTCTAGCGTGATATCGCCTCTAAGCGCAAGGCTCTGAACTGGCGCGCAGTCTTCTCGTCATGCATGGGGTAACTATTTATATCTGAGTGGTAAGTTATATGACGGAGGAATGAAAATAAAGGTGATACGCAAAGTCCTTTGAATGCATTCAAGAATCTCTGCCGGATGTTTCACGTATAAAAATTATTTTGGAGATACTCGTTTTAAAATAGGCCTATATACTGTTTAAAAACGAAACACGGAAACACAACTACTCATCTGCCTCACCGTATTCTTAAATGTTTTTCGTAAACAGACCCACACTCTGATAGGTATATTAAGTAGTTTTTGAATCACGTGTTTTTTTTTTTTCCTGAAGCTCCTCAAAATGCATGTGTGTCCAGAGGTAGGTGAGTCTCAAGGCAAATGATAAAGTAGGAGCAGTGATTTTTCGCGAAAATATTTCAAGACAAGCCGTGGGTTAAAACACTGAAGCATCCCTTGTGTTTCGTGATTGTTTGAGTTTCTTTCACTGTCGGGACACCAATCAAAGCAAATCTGTCCGGAAGCAAAAAAAGAAGGCGCTCTTAATGGCCTGGCCAAATAAGGCAAAGCCTTCTCTTGCAAAACGGCCGCCAATCACAAAGCATAATTTGCTGACGCAGAAATACCGTACTGCAGTCTAGTATGCGAAGTGTATTTGATATGCTGCCGGCGCTCGAACCCGCGCCACCAGGACTTTTAGATGGAGGGGAGGATAGAGCGAGACGTCGAAAAGGCTGCGCCACGGACGAATTCAAATGCGGTCGAATGGGGCCGGACCACCGAGGAGAAAAAGGGGTGATGGGGAGGGGACGCCGAAGCGACCGCCTCCTCGCGTATTCCGTTGGTTGACATCTCGACGCGTCCACCGCCGTGGAGAGGGATAAAAAAAAAGTCGAAAGAAGAAGAAGGGAAGTCGTCCGCGCGATAGAGGGGAGGCGAGGGTCGCCCTGGCCCAGAGAGGGGAGGGGAGCGGAAGAGGGTGAGTGGGGGGGACACACTAGGGTCGCGTGTGGGCTGTGTCGCCAGTCACTGTTTGACCGTCGCCGAGCGAACAAGTCGCGGCCGGAGGGAGTGAGAGAGAGAGAGAGAGATCGCGCGAGAGTGGGGTAAGAGGAGGGAGAAGATACTGCGCTAACACGTGCTCTCGGAGCACTTCGCGTGGGCGTATAACACAACCTACGTCATCGGGGCCCTTCCACCAGGTCAAGGACGAGCGCCTTTAACTTCCTCTTCCCGCCTTTGCGAGTGCTGCCTGCGTCCATGCTGCGAAGTGCTTGCCTCCGAAGAACGACCTTGACCTCCAAAGCACCTGGGGGAATGTCCTCGAACTTCGGCCGGATTGTCCGTGCGTCCGTCGTCCATCCCTGGACACCCCGACCGTCTGCCATGAGCGGATGAGCTCTGGGCGTCCGATTATGGGCATTGGTGAGTTTTTTTTCCCAGCATATTTTCAAGCACGACAGTCGTCCAGTGTGTTGTTGGTGGAAAAAGTGAAATGAATTTGACAATTTTTTTTCGAGCTAATGTGTTTTTGTGCATCTGTTCGTAAGTGAAATAGTGAAATGATTGTGATTAATTCGGAGATTGAAAATGCGACAATTTAAAAGAGGACTTATTTATTTCATGTAATTCGTAATTATTGCTGTTAGCCCGCCCCCCGCGCTCGTGTGTCATTAAAAAAACACAAGCAACGAGCCAATTCTGTGCAACATACCGCATAGTCGGCTCTCGCAACATCCAAAAATGTGTGGCTTCAGTGTCAATGCACGTATAGGTTCGTCGAATCTTGCGCGCCATGCGGAATCCGCGAACGTTTTCCCTCTTAAAACGTTTCACTTGACTGTGTTTTAAAACAAAAACCAAAACCATATTGCGTTCAAATAAAATTATGTTCTATACTAACACATTTATTTGATATTAAACACGGGCGCCTAGCGAATTAATTCGGTGAAGGTTTACTTTTGTATGGGTATACTCAAGTAGCTCTTGCGTTTCATTAGTTCGTTTATTTGTGTTACCTGCTGCGCTTACGGTTGGATGGTAGGCCATGAGCCTATACGACTACACTGTAAAACTACCTTTACAATTTTCTTAACTGTGCACTTTATAATGTGCCTCTACATTTGATACAGATTTAACATTTTCATAGAAAAATTAACTAGGCCGAATTTGCTACGGATTCATTGATAATATATTTAACGTTTGATTTTTTCCGTCATTCTAAGACAACACATAACAATGGTAAATTTTAAACAATTTCTTATAACGTGTAATTCTTTCCTTCCTCTGGCAATCGGTTACTATTGGTTTGCTATTGTAAAAGGCGTCTCTGAAGTAAGTACTTATATGTACCCCGATCTTCGTAGAAGTGTTCAAGTCTTTGATATCTACTGTACTACCTAATTAAAATCCAAAGTTTTAGGCCTTCTAATATTTCGTTTAAATAAACTTTTATGGAGTAGCGAAAAATAAGGCCGTATTTGAATCGCCTGATAATGTTAAAATTTATACTTGTCCTGATTTAATGATTAAAAAAGATTTAGTTCGTATTCATTGTAGTTTCTATCCAACTTGCACAAAATTACGAGTTTACAGTGTAAGTTATATTTGTTATAAAACAAGTAAATAACCTATTATTGGCTCATTTTTAACTTAACCTATGAATCAAGCGTAGTGCGAAAGAATATAGGTACATTTCAAATTATTGCAGTTAACCGCGAATATACTTGATTGTAAAGATTGAACGACTATTTCCACGAAATTTTCAGACTGCTAGTTTGAGGCATTTGAAGGAAATTTAATAAAACATTAGATGCAATTTCTACTCTGTAACTCGTAATCAATAGGTTTTAAAACTTTTCAGTCTTAAGACGTAGTCCTGAAATAACAGTAATTTTTTTTTACTAGCGCGAAACGAGATATGCTGAATTCTTCCTATCCGAAACCTTAGGTACATGTCAAACGAAACTAGGGATCTGCGTTTTCATACGGTGACAGTCCAAAATACAAACGTTTCTACACTTGGTCTTTGAATCATGTGATTTTTCTAGAGACCGAGAAAATTTTGCGATATGTCATCATCCAAAACATTTTTACCGTTTCGCTGCTTCTGTGATCGGGGCCACAGTTAATATGAAGCACTCTGAGCTAATGAATAACACTCAACAAAATAAGACTCTAACCACGAGCATGCCAGCAGTTCTCACGAGTCTGTGGCCAATGATCAGGTGTAATTCGCCCGAGTGCATAGAGAATTGTGGAGTCTATCCTGTAGGTCATCGAAATCGTTAATTTCCCCAGTCCCTAGTCATTTGACACGGCCATAAGAACTAGAAACCAATTAAAAAATTCTAGGGAAACATTTGACAGGATCATACGTATCGTGGATATAGTGAAATGCGCCACCAGCCAATGAAACCATTCATTTGATTTGACTACGCACGCGTTTGTGGATTAGCCTTTATCAAACACGCTGTTAGAAACTACAGTTAATTTTCTGAAACAACGAAGTGTTCTTAGTAATCTCAGATAGCTGGATCTTAGTAGAAACTACGCCTCATTCCGACATCGAGTTTATTATTTCGTTGTGAACAGGGGAAGCACAAGCGTGGAAGAAGGGAATAAAAATAAGATTTTTTGTCGTACTTATATTCAGAAAGATTCTGAATGTTTTGCTCATAAAGTATCTAATATTATTATTTTTGTTGATTCGTGTTCAAAATACGTTAACTCAGTACCGTAAATTTTTGAAGTTAAGCCGTAAACTTAAGAAGATCCTTCGATAAATTGTAACCAGCGTTTTTCGTAAATTTAAGGTGAAACTTTGTTAAATTTTTAGATGTACCTGCAGCACTATAAAATATCACGAATTTTGAAAGTCACTAAATTTAACCGGAAAGCCACAACAGTCGCGGTCTTATTCCTAACACCCTCCCCCCCCCCCCCCCCCCCCCCACCAGCGCCCTTCCCAAGTGAATGGTAGGTATAAACTGTAGGGCGTCAAGGTGATTCTCATATGCCACGTGTTTAATTTTTTTTTCTCGTCATTTATAGTAGTTAAAGGGCTATTTATGTAAGATCTAAACTAGGCTAAAGCCTATCTCTCTTGCATTTGTTTTGTCACGAATATTTTTCAACATAAATTTTCTAAGTGTTATAAAATGGGTGTAAAAGGTCGCGCAAATGTTTGTAGCCTACTTAGTTCTTGTCATTTGCGCAACTTTTTACAGCAATTTAATCACTTTAAAATATTTGTAACAGAACAACAAATGAAAGAGAGGTATACCTAGTGTTAGATTTTCGGAATTGGCCCCCCAAGGCAATGACAAGAAAATAAAAGGTATAGGTTTTTATAAAGTAACGGATAGAAACGCATGAAGTCAAGAAAACGTGAAACGATCAGCAGTTTACATTTCAGAGTTGCTACCTGCCGGTTCACAAACGGCGCAGTGCAAATGTAGCTCAAATTACAACTTCCTTGCATTTTCGACGCAGACGTTACGTGCATAGAAGCCCACGATCTACTTTTCATTAGGCCTAAGTACTTACATCATGTCTACCCTTGTTGAAGTTTTACACGTTATAGAAAATAACTTTTTAAAAATCAGATTATTAATTATTTTTTTTGTTTACGTGATAAATTTTAATGGTCAAAAGAAGCCCGGGGCATAAAAATTGTTTCGTACAGTTTTGAGTTGTACCTAGTGTTGGTGACGTCTTTGCAAACGACTGTGACTTTCCTGCGTCGGTTCGGCTGTTGCGTCGTTGCGTTCGTTGACGTGGTGCGTGATCCCGGCCTTTTGCGCTGTCCTGCAAGCAGCAAGCAGCAAGCAGCAAGCAGCAGCTCGGCGCGTCGCCCCGCTCGTTGCGGTAGGCTGCGACGAGCGCCGCGCGGCCGGTGCTGCCATCTCGCGGCGGCGGCGCGAAGCTCCCGCCCGCGCGACACGTCCCGCCGCGCCGCCCGCAGCGAACTCGCACTCGTCCCCATAGAGCAAGGACGGTGGTAGAGGAGTGGAGAACTGAAAACAAGTTTTTTTTTTGCACCCCGTGTTCCGCTATCCGTAACTATCTTGCAGATAGATCTGCGCGGACATAGAGTTTTGCGAAGTCATCTCTAGATGGGGTGCTTGTAAGTTGTGTACTACCCTCATGATGGCCTAGATGCATACAATAAGCATGAAACCTCTTAATTTACGGAATGTTTGCCATAAAACTTACGTCTATCAACCCCTCAATGAGGGACTTATTAATTCAGGGATCTACGCCCATGAATAAGTTACTAGCAAAAAAAAAAAAACCTCGGCCGGAAAGTTTAAATTCAAAGTGTTAGGTTTATAATAATAATTGAACTACTTGACGACTAATTGCTTAATAAAAGAGATTTCAAATGTGCAAAAAGAAAGTAATTTTCTCTTGTAATATAATAAAAATACTATTCTGTATAAATGAGTAGGAGGTGCTGTTTTTCTGGTATGCCACACCACAAAATATGAGGCTGCCAAAATAAAGTGAGTTAATTATCAATGGTTTGTTTGTCTGAAATAGCTGATGCATTTCTTCTTACAAACAATGTAGCTATAAGTATTATTAATGTATAGAAACTGAGGTAAATTCGCAGATTCTTTTAGTGAAATGCCAAAATTTAAATAACTATACCTTTGAGCTGCTTCTGCCATTGGTTCACTGTTAATATGGAGGATTATGAACCAATCAAGACAGTCATATACGTATCGAATAACAAGCTACACAGTCGAGACGACTCACAAGTCAGCAGCAAATGAAAAGTTGGCATTTGCCAGAGTGTGCAGAGGATCGTGGAGTCTATCCTGAAGTTCACTGAACCCATGATTTTTTTTCCTGGTGTTAGTAATATATTATTAAAGCTACTATCTAGCGAGTGGGATCGAAACTGCTTCTGAAAACTAGGTCTCATTCTCCCCCATGCTCTTCCCGTTGAACTCGCGAGCGAGTGTAGGCAAGGCGGAGAGAAAAAAAAACAAACGAACGAGTCTACCGTTCCGTTTCCTTCCCGTACTTATTAATAGATTTTCGGGAGCCGTTTCGTTGTGACGTGAGGTAGGTTAGGCGTAACCTTCCCATCGATAAACGTTTATTTTTATTTTTACGAAAGATAGATACCTTTGGAAACCATTTCCAATAAATAGTTTTTAATATTAAAATAAAAATAAATAAATTTAAACGTCACCTTGCACATTTTTTATTATTTTTTTTTACGGTTTTGAAAACAATACTGAACATTTTGTGTCACGTTTACAAAAATTTGCGTATAATTTAAAATTTGAATTGGTGTTTTATCAACGTATATAGAGCTGTAAAATTCGCGAATTCATTTTGCGGTAGAATAGAGTCCAAATACTTTTGACATTATTTGGCTTCAGTGATTGGGCCACAGTTTATCTGAAGGACTCTGGGCCAATGAAAAATCTTTAACAGAATAATTAGCGAATCACGATCATTCCAGTCAACAGGTGTTACGAGTCGGTAACCAATCAGCAGATGTAATTTGCACGAGTGCATAGAGGATCATGGAGTCTATCCTTTAGGGATTTAAAATCGCGAATTTTACAGGTCTCTAAAGGCTATAATCTAATATTGAACAATTGTAGGTATTATATTTTGTTTGATTATGCTAATTTATGTGCTCAGGTAATGCTGGAAATCTATTCAGGAAACGGTTTACAAATAACTTAAACTAATGAAGTAGTTGGGACAATACGAAGCTTAAATGTCCGGGGAAAAAATCCGAACCCACTATTAATGCGAACCTTTTATTGTAGATATACAGATGCTTTAATGTTAACATTTAAATGTACAAATATCTGTTATTTTACATGAATAGTAGCAGTGTTTTTTTTCCAATGAGACACAGGCGATGCTGCAGTGCTGTAACACACAGTTTTTCTCGAAATCTTTCCGCTAAAAATCACTGGACCTATAGGTACATGAATATTTCATTTCCATTTACAAGAATTCTTTTACATTGTAGAGACCTGGATATTTTGCGGATTCATTTCACGTCAGGCTAAAATTCACGGTCTTGTGTATCTATAGGTAGTCTACTGTATCCTCATAGACATACCTATGGTTTCCTATTGGCAGATTTCTTACTGCAGAAACTCCCCTTCTTTGGAGAAGTCTACATGACCTCTGTCGTAGAGGGGAGTGTCAAAATAATTGTAATCCGATCATCAAATAAATGCAAAGGTATGCATGTTTGAAGTCTATCTTGCAACCAAAATAACCCGCAAAATTTCCGTGTCTATAGCCATAGACCTAACCAATTTTTCTCTCTTCAAATAAAGATAAATAGGTTCATTGCAGAGAATATTTACACAGCAAAAATAAAAGTTTTATTCGAAAACTAGCCAGAGATAATCTCTGTTGTCTAGTCTAAGGTCCTCAAAATATAGTTCATTGTCTATTATGAACTGCGTGGGCTAGCTGTAAACTGCTAAAAAGCGGAAGAATGGTTACTGACCCGACGACCATGTCTCTTGACAGAAGTTCACAGCAAAACGTTTATGGTTATACGTCTATAATGTTCAATTTCGAAAAACGTATCTTGGTTACTCGTGGGGCCATATTTTAAAATGTCTGATTGCTATATTGATCATGATACATGAAAAATTATCGTTTGAATGTTAAATATTTTTACCTATGTGTTTGAGCTTAATAAATATTATATTAAAAATATATATAATATGCCTATATTAATGATGGACACAATGTAGTGTAGGCCTAAAATTCTTTCATTAAAATAACATTTTTTCTGCTACCTATATAGGTATCTATTAAAACATACCTTAAATAAAAACTTCCTATGCAAGTACCATTAACCTTTATACTTATGCTTATACATTCATTATACAATTAATTGATACAGTTAAAAAGTTCCAAAGTATATTCCAGTTTAACATCTTGCTATTAATGTCAAACAGCCTAAATTGTAAATAGTTAGATCTTGCAAGGACAAAACGAAATCTTGTTATTACTAGCTACTAAGATACTTAACTGGCTATTGCACGAATTGTTTTATGTTATCAGAATGAACTTCACACACTTGAAAGAAGCTACATGAAAGGGCCGGTGTCTGGTATCCATTAACTGTTTCCACTTCTCACTTTCCGTCTGTTTTTTTTTTAAATTTTATTTTTGAATGTTGTAATCTTGTTATAAGTTTATTTTTACCTCCCGGCGTGCCTGAACCGACCATTATTATATTACTAGGGACCGGAAAATTTCGCGGTTTCGATGGCCTTCGTGATAGACTGCACATTCCCCTGTACACTCGGGCAAATAGCGCAAGTTCATTGGCTGCCGGCTGGTTTGTCTGTGATTCGATCCTTCTTTGGTTGAGGTTTTATAACTGGTTGAGATTCGTCCAGATGAACAGTAAGCCAATAGCAAAATCATCTCAGACGTATAGATATGTAGTATTTGAATTCTAGCCTATCGCCGAATGAATCTGCGAATTTTTCCGGTCTCTATCAATTACAAAGTCATTAAAATGTATGCTGGTACGCATTCTAGAGTCTCTACAAATATTGCCTTATAACGCGAATTTTTCAGTGTCCTACCTATTATCAAATAGGTTATAGCAGCGTCAGGGCTTTGTTTCGTAATCTTTCCAGGGCACAAAAACGTAGGTAAACTTTAAACTTTAAATCTATCAGCATCTCTAGATTTTCTGTATGTTGTCTGCAAAGGCTACTAATTCTAATAATGTTTTTTTTTTGTCATAGCGTTTCCACAAATATAGGGATGACTTACCACTCACTGACCTAATATGACACAAGATATCGTCTATTTCCTAGACCCCCAAATTATCATAGCATCCCTACAAGTTTCAATACAGGCTGTATAGATACCTACTTTTTATTGTAATATTTAAGAGACAAGCCAAGTAATTATAAGCAGGTAAAATACCAACAAGAAAACTTACTTAAATGTCTAAAGTCATAATCATATGTGTATTAGATACCTATAGGTCTAGCGTCTAGGTGTGCATTAAGGTATGACTAGGCCCTACCCAACATTAATTTACCATAAGCAAAAATCAAAGAAACATTTATGACATTCAAAAATCATATTAAGAAGGGGCATGCATTTTTCGCGAAACAATATGAACGATCATTAGACTACATAAGAGTATGTCGACGTCACGAGTTTCTTCGTCGGGATTGGCGGACGTCTGCAAGAGAAGCCTTTGACATATTTGGCCGGACCATTCGGGACGCAGTTGCTTCCGCACTGGATTGCTGTGATTGGTGTCCTGACTGTAGACATGTGTCTGGAACAAACCTATAGCCAACCACGAAACATGCAGTTTCATCTACAAAGTTTTAACTCACAGCTGGTCGGAAATTCTTTAAATAAAATACGTGTCCCTACTGATTATGGCAGATCGACCGTAAAAAAACTCTGGATACGCCAAATTGGGAAAGAGTGACATAAATAGCACTTATTTTGAGTGAAACTGTAGTCCATTGTAAATGGACACACACAGAGTTTACAATGCCGCGAATTCCATGTCCTAGTACAAGAATGAGATAAAGGCTCGCTCTATGATTACAGGTATTTAGGAGACCGTGAATTTTTTTTGCTGCCTCTAAAAGTATTTGTTAGTTTGTGCATATTTTTCAAACATCATAATTATTAACTAAATGCTAGTGTCGTGGACAGTGACGTTTTCCTCGCAGGACGTATAAAATGCAGGTTATTTTAGTTTTGTTTCTTTTTAACTATAAAACACATGGCAATAAATTAACTTCGGTATGTAATTTTTAAATTAGATATTACTTTTAACCTACTAAGTTTAATTAATTTACTAGCGCATGGAGGTAATTGGAACTGGACTGTCAAACCAGTCAAATAGACTTAATACTTACGTATTATGAATTTTTAATTTAGAAATAGAATTTTGTAAATACTTCAGAACATATTTTTTAGGATATTACAAATGTAGGCATTATCAGTAGCGCTTCAATTCTGATAAATTATAATACATAACATTTTTACAAGAGCTATTAAACCACTAATGCTTAGGTTACCTATTTTTAGATAATTCAGTGTTAGCCAGACACCTGTAAAATTTGCACTATTATTTGGGGACAGGTTGTAATGTAAACCATCGTATATACGTTCTAATAGTAGATTCATTGGGTCATGACTAGGGACACCTGTATTTCGCGAATACATCTCGTGTCTAGGTACATCGCAAAACACCGTAGTTCTTTCTTGTATTTATTGGCTGTGGTCGGCGAGAGGTGTTTTTCCGCACTTGACGGGGCCAATGGGAATGTGGATACCGTACTGCACGATTCGACATTACTCTAAGAAAAAGCTACAGTGTTTTGTGACATACCTTGACACGAAATGTATTCGCGAAATACAGGTGTCTCTAGTCATGACACGCCTCGGACAAGAAACCAATAGGTTTAAGAAAATAGCAATGCATGTGCAGTCTTCACAGAAGGTAAAATTGGCCGCATCCAATGAACACAATCTTATTCGTGCACAAGTGAACCGAGTCTAGTCTGGTGCCAAAAAAAGTATCTAATAGCGTATCTTAAAGAGGAGATTCAGGAACCGGAAGGCGCCATATTGGCTTCAACCTTTTAATGCCATAAATAGAGACCAGAAAAATTGGCGGATTCATTTTGCGATAGGTATGTTATCATCCAAACACGTTTACTGTTTCGCGTTTTCCGTGATTGCCACATTTAATCTGAAGCCAGAATAACCATGAAATAAAAGAATAATACAATTAATTATAAGCAATGCAAGTTAACAGTTCTCACGAGTCAGTAGCCAATAAGCATCGGAGCAGGCATATTTCAAGGGGGGAAAAATTCTGAGCGCCTACTAGACTGCAAAGAGGTTTTTCCCGCGCCAGCTGATTCTTCCTTGTGATTGGCAACTGTCTGCGAGAGAAAGCATAGCCTTATTTGACTGGGTCGGCCAAGGACGAGTTCGCTTCCGCACAGCCGTCGATATCTACAGTGTTTTACTTGTCAGTTAGTCGCGAAATGTTTTCGCTATAAATACATGGCTCTAGCCATAACATAATGTAGCTATTTGTACTTATTTATTGACCGTTTACAGTTACAGGTTATGTCATTTCCAAAAAAAAAAAAATTAATCGTATACTAAACGCCAGCGACTTAAGAAGCCCCTCACTGAGGGGGCCTGCCTGCATTTGCAAAAGCGTGACTGTGAAACGGATTTGATGTAAAATTAATGTTTTCTGCTTATTGCATGCATGTAGGCCAAAATATGGGAATTATACAGCATACAAACACCCTATACACAGTTGACTTGTGGCGGTTAACCCCACGTGCAAAACTCTCTCACCCCCCACCCCCCCCCCCCACCCTACAGGAAATTTCCGCCACTCACCCCTTTTGAGAATCCAACAGATTTGCGCCCCAATGCACTCAAAAAATCCACAAATTTGTATACTATGCTAAGGAGCCTGTATATTTTAGTGGAAGAATTTCGAGATTAGCTAAGAGCTAAAACACTGTTTCCTGATTGGTAGAGTCCCGGAAATTTCGCGGATTCCTCTGGCCTCAGGATAGAATTCAAAGTTATAGGTGTGCTCGACCCATGTTTACTTTCCCATTGGTTGATTTCTTAGCGAGAACATTTTTATCCTTGTTATTTGGCACTACCTGATTCGCTTACTTCTCTCCTAGCTGCACATCGTTGGCTCACGGTCGTAGAGGGGCGTGTCCAAGTAACTGCGGTCCAATCATGAACACAGAGCGACAGCGTGGAGGTTTGCATTCTAGCTTGCGACTAAATGAATCCGCGAAATTTCCGTGGCTCTACTGATTGGTTAAGCTTATTTCAGGTTTGTACACAAATCGCAGTCATTCGCAGTGTGGAAGGAAACGCTTTGCGAATTGCGTGGCCAAATTAGGCAATTGCTTCTCTTGTAGACGGCCACCTAAGTATAACAAGGGAGAAACCGGTTGGTGGGCATAAGTACATACGTGCAGTTAATGACCGTTTAGTTTATTTCGCTGTGACGATTATAAATTTTGAAAACAAAAAAAAAAGTTTTGGATCAAAAGTGGTCTGAAACCAATATGGTGTAAGTATTTGGGTTCAAATCCCTGCTCCCTCAAATACAAGAACTTTCGCAGCGCAATAGCACGTTATCTACGCGCGCACCCAACGGAGTTGCAGATCGTCACGCCGATAGTTCTCCCGGGGCTCAGGCAGCGAGAGGCGCCAATTAGCCGGCTCGCTGTCGTGCACCTGACGCCAATCCCGCGCGGCAGGCGAATGACAGGAAGGAGACGCCACGCCCACTTCTTTCCCCCTCTCACTGCACCGCTGATGTTCGTGGCGGTTGTCGCAGTGTCGCGCGCGCGTCGTCGTGTTCTTCCCCGTCCCCCTCTTTCTAGCTTGTCACCCCTACCCCTTCCCCCTCCGGAGAGCTTAGTTTCCCCCTCTCCGCGCCGAGAGGACTGTCGCCGGCGCCGGAGGGGAAGCGGGCTGTGGGCGGAGCCTGCGCGGGTCCCCGGCCCAATGTCACCTTGTCGCCCGTGCTGGTGTCACTCCGCGCGGCATTTGTCCCCCTCGTTCGTGAATCCCTCCCCTCCTTCGACAAACCCGCGGGAGGAGGGGAAGCTGGGCGGAGCCAACGAGCTCCTCGACAAATAATACCTGCCGGGTCGTCTTTTTTATTTTTTTTTCTTATTTTTTTCCCCCGCGACTTCGTCCTGCGCGGAGAGGCAGCGCCCCGTACGCAAAGACAGACGCTGCATCCGGATACCATCCTAATATCTACTAGTCTAATGGATCCTTTAGCTAAGGAATCGTAGTGGACGCGAGCATCTTTACGTTGCTTCCGAATCCTCACGAGGTATGCCGATGCATCCTTAAATGCGTCCGCTAAAATCGCGATTTCTAGAGGTGTGACGCTCTCATCTTTAGACACTGATGCGTCACTACATCCATTAGTTTAGGAATAGTGTTTTATATCGTTTTAAAGTAAGTTATATAATATTACTTCGGATTTTTGGCATTTTGTTTAAAAAGTTTAGAAGTGTAACTCAAATAAAGACAAATAAAAGCGATATTAAAAATTATCGAGAGTTAACTTAAACCTATAGTTATTTAATTTTTATTATAAGTAGCTATTTTTTAATATTTTTAGATTCATAACAAAGTTATTATTTTGATAGCTAAAGTTTATAACATCAACGCTAAATTTGTGGTTATTTAGGTTTTGCTGAATATCAGTACATATCACGACTCAAAAAGGCTTCGTGCACACTAGTACGACCAACTTTCAAAAGGTGGTGCTAAAAGTAAAATAATTCGGATGCTATCCATCCCTTATAAATGCGTTCTATACATTGTGGCTGAATTTTCTAAAGGTAGGGAGGGATATGTGTGCTATGGACACATCTCTATGTATTCGATTACAGCCAGATAAATATTTGCTGCTGGCGCCACTCCTCACACTTGTAGGTGCCTACTGAAAACCAATAATGTATTTCCCTCAAATGGT
Source organism: Bacillus rossius redtenbacheri (assembly GCF_032445375.1). Lineage (NCBI taxonomy): Eukaryota > Metazoa > Arthropoda > Insecta > Phasmatodea > Bacillidae > Bacillus > Bacillus rossius. The sequence goes on along the minus strand of NC_086330.1, from coordinate 45,867,894 downwards.
CCAGACCGGAAATATTCGCGGATTATTTTCGCATTAGGCTAGAATCCAAACACGTCTACCTTATTGCTTAATTTACAAGCGCCCCATGTAAAACAGCCTCACGCGTTAGTAGCCAATGAGCAGGTGTCATTTGTGGAATATAGGTATCCTAGAGGTAATTGAAATCACGAATTTTTCCCGTCCCTTCTCATTGGCTACGACGACAGTTTACTTTCAATCCAGATCGCAAAAATTTGAAAACGTACGAAATTCTGGAATTTATTGTTATAGATACGGATATTTCTCGGTTCAATTGGGTCGCAAGCTAGAACACAAAACTATCGTAGCTACGCATGCAACGTGTTCATGATTGGACCGCAGTTATTTGGACACGACCGTGAGACAACGCATACACGGCTAGGAAGTAAATGAGCGAATCATGCATAGGTAGTGCCGATTGACAATAACTAGCAATTTTCACTTGGAAATCAGCCAATGTTAAAAGAAAATTTTGGTGGAGCAAACACAAAGTTCTTAACATTTGCCAAGCACCAAAATAATTGGCGAACTTTATTATTTATTATTAGGACAGAAAATAAATTCGTGAAATTCATTTCGCGACCGGTTATTTATCCAAATTACGTTATTTATTTTAAACCATAAATAATGAAACTGCTCCGATAAGAGCGAAAGAAAAACTTAAAAAGACACGAAACTGGCTTTGGGCATGATTTTCGACAAGGAATTTTATTAAAATACTGCCCATCTTGATCAGATTCCCTTTGTGTTTGTGAAATTTGTTTCGCGGCATCCGCCACAGATTGCAACCGTTCCGCGAATACCGAATACCGAGAGGGAAGATGTTACACGTCAAAAAATATCGAATCACAAGCATTTCGTTTGCTTAAGTCACACATCTCATTAGCCAATTAATGAGCACGTTGTATCTGACAGTGTATACGTATATGATTGTAGATTGCCAATCAACTGGCGGGTTTTTCCAGTGCCAAGACATAACTTCAGTGAACGCGGCACAGTGTTTTTTTCGCGCCGACCAGGCTGGTGCCAAACCCAGGGTGGGATTAATCTGGTCCCGACCCGTGGGCGGCCGCGTCTGGAAGACAGCCAGGTGAGGAGGACACCCAGGCCGGGTATCGTCCTCTCTCTTCGCCCGCTCCTTCCTCGCGATTTTTCTTTTCCCTCGCGACGTCCCGGGCTTTTGGTCAATACCGCTGCGAGTCCCCCTCCCCCCCCCCCCCCGAAACATCCGGCAAGAGCCTTTCGACCCGGCCGCCAGAGGCGCGCAGGTCGCCCCCACCCTCTGGTGTCACGTCACCCCAACCCACCCCCACCCCCTTCCCCTCGCGCACATTGGTTTATTTTTCAGGTGGGCGTAGCCCCGTCTCACACGGGACTTGGAGCAACTTCCCTCCCGCGTGACAACCAGTGTCCTAGGAGGGGGGGTGGGGGGTGAGGGTAGCAGATGTCTCTCTTTCCCTCCCTCCGTCAACCCCCTCCACGGTGGACAGTCGCTGGAGGGGAAGGTCCACGATAAAGAGACGGCGGTGGGGGTTGGAAGGATTTTTGGAGGGGAGGGAAGAGCGTGCGCCGCCCCCTCCCCTGATTGTGTCACAGCGCATGTCACGGTTGCGGCGACAGGAGGAGACACACCCCCTCTCTCTCTCCTTCCCCCCCTTCTGCTCAACCAACCCGGCGGTGGGAGACGTCAACCCTTTTTCCAGCACTAGGCGCCTCTGGATTCTCATCCGTCCTTTCTCTCTCTCTCTCTCTCTCTCTCTCTTTGCGAGGGAAGGGATAGAGAGGACTAGGTAGAAAGAGAGGAGGGTCACTAAGGGTCGTATGGATTTTCGACCGGCCCGAGTAAGGAGGAGACACACGCCGGCCAGTAGTCGGGCGTCAAGCAGGCGAGCTGGGTCACCCGCCGTTTTCTTAACCTTTGCCGAGGAGCGTGCCTACTACCCGTCCAGCCCTCCACTTCCCCTTCTCACCCTCTGTCTCTTTCCCACCCCCCACCACTCCACCAACCGCACGTGACGTCACTCCCGCGGTGTAAGAGCGGCGCGGAAAACATCGACTCGCTTGGCCCGGGGTCACGAAGAGGATGAGGCGAGCGAAAAAATACATTATTTTTTTTATCTGGGTCATGACTGGCCTGCGTCGTCACCTTCGCCAGGGCTGAAATGTTCAATCAAGTGCTACCCCGTTTGAGAATGTTATGAGGTCCACGGTGAAAGAGCTACTCTTGAACGGTAAGTCAAAGAGTATTGTGTGACCTTGGATGGTATGTGCACTCGTTTAGTGTTTACGGAGTGACCCGGAAATTTCGTGAATTCATCTGGTGTCAGGCTAAGATTCAAAGCCTTAATATTGCTCTACCAAAGTGTGCTTTCTCATTGGCAAATTTCTTAGTGAGAACATTTTTGTCCTCTTTAATCGCCACTACCTGATTCGTTTACGTCTCCCCTTGCTGGGCATCGTTGGCTCACGGTCGTAGAGGGGCGCGTCCAAATAACTGCGGTCCAATCATGAACACAGTTCAAGAGTATGAAAGTGTGCATTCTATCTTGCGACACAATAAATCCGAGAAATTTCCGTACCTCTTCCTACTGGTCTGTTTGCCAGTTGATGCCAGGAATGTATAGGGGATATATAGAGACCAGAAAAATTCGCAGATTAATTTTGTGATAAGCCAAAATTTAACTGCTTAAGTCTATACCTTTTTTGATGCTTCTCATATCGGCTCGCAGTTAATCTGGAACCCTAGACTAAAGAGAAACCACAACCAAAGAAGTATCGAATCACAAGCTACCCAGTTGAATCATCTTACGATTGAACAGCCAATGAGCAAATTACATTTTTTGTCCGTATGCGCAGAGGATTGTGGAATATATCCTAGAGGTCATAAAACCCGCGAATTTTCCCGGACTCAGGGGTTGAACAGTCTAGACTTCTGACGATTTTGTTTTCATAATGATTTACTTCCCGTTACATCATATCCGAAGTTATTTCCATTATATTTTGTCAGCGGCCCTAAATTATTTGTCAATGTTTTTATGGCCGTAATAGACCAGCGGACAATAGTTTGAAAGGATAAAATTGGGTCGGTATGGCAATGTGTTCACACACAAATGCTATACATATTCACACATTTTATTTCTCTTAGTTGTACATGGTAAGTTGCCTATATCCAATTAAATGTATCCTATTAACGGCCAAATGCAGCGAAATTGTTCTTTTTTTATTCGTCTTTGAACCAGGATTTTTGGTAGAAAATACTCCGTGCCTAATACATATGTTACCTGTTTAGAGGTGTGAACACTAGATGGTACCTACTCAGGGGAATACTCATATGCACCTTAAATGACTCATAAGATTTAGGTATAAGACAGCTTGCAGTCATGCGACCTTAAAAATTGTTATCCTGTCATTTCACATGTTAAACGTGTTCATACAACCGCAAATGTCTTCGTAAGTCTCCCGTTTCGTGCGCAGAAAATAAACGAGTTATTAAATACCTAGAGGATGAGTCTGAATTCGACAGAAAAACTTCGGCAGCTAGTTCATCACGACAAAATAATTTAAAAACCTATTTACCACTAATGGTTTAAATTGCTTCACAAGGCTGTTATAGGTATCTATGATTTTGAAAATGGAGCTGAACATGAGTTTTATTGAAATAGTACAGAAAATATTTAAGATGTAAGTTTGAGGGTCTGGATTATGTTCAATTGAATAATATTCAAAAACCTCAGCAAAATTTGTCGCTGTAGCATAATTAAGTAATTGAAATTAGGGGTGATAGCTAATTACAAGTCACAAAACTCTGTGAATGATAAAGGTGTCACTTCCAATATTGAAATGAAATATCTTTTCGACAGCAAACAGAATTCTCTGTGGTTGTATAACATCATTCAATTAATCATAATCCAACCCCTCTGTTTTCCAACTTAGATGCTTTCTTTATTATTTACAACAAAATTGTTGTTCAAATTCACCACCAAAGATGTATACCAGACTTGGGAAGCACCATAGACCATAAGTCGTATAGGTAGAGACCGGAAAAATTCGCGGGTTCAATGACCAGGATAGACTCCACAATCCTTTGCACACTCGGGCAAATGCCACCTGTACATTGGCTGCTGACTTGTGAGTCGTCTCGACTGAGTGTCTGTGATTCGACACTTCTATGAGTGAGGGTCTCTAATTGGCCCTCGGTCCTCTAGATTAAACAGTGGAACAATGGCAGAAGCAGCACTAAGGTATAATTATTTGAATTTTAGCATAACATGAAATGAATCCGCGAATTTTTCAGGTCTATACGTAAAGGTAGGTATATATTTTTAATTAGGATTTTGTCCTGTTGAACCAGCAGCCGAAGTTTTTAGGTCGAATTCAGACTCACCTCTTACATTAGGTTAGTTGCATGATGCCTTTGCCACGTACCTAATAGAAGCTGTCATCATGAGCGCACTTAATATGCAAAGCCTAAAATCGAGCTAAGACAATGTAAAACAATTTTTTTTCGTACAGTAAATTATGTTTTTACATCTTACGTGGAACGGCATTTATAGACTTTTGCAATCGCCGTTTTCTCTACCTAACAGTTTTCCAACAGAATGTGCTGATCGGTTACATTTAGTTTATGATTTTCTTTTGCAAAGGAACTGGTATTAATATTAACTATTTAGGTCGTTAATTTATTGTGTTCAAACTGACCAGTAGCACATAAGCCTATAAATAAATTTAAACCATTTTTTTAGTGTTTTTGTAGCCTAGATTGCGTATACCTATACCTAACTATAAATTAACCTTTGCGTTTTGTTGAGCACTTAAATACAATGTATTCGTCCTATAAATTTTGGAAATGTGCATTTTTAAAAAAACTCTAATAAAAAGCTCCCTTAAAATAAATTTTAAGTTTAAGAAATTATCGGCATTTACCCCATAGTCCCATTCATCTCGTATTTATGATATGCATGCACCAAATATTTAAAAAAAAAAAAATTGAAAAGGTCTACATTATTTCTGGTGAAAAACTAAGAAAATACTTATAACAGGAATGTATGCTAAGAGAAATTTTAATGTGATCAATATATTAGCGGCAAATTTTTGAAGGTTAGTGACATCCTAAACTGGCTTTGGCTTACCTATTATTTTTGATAAAGTGTGCTACAAAAATATGACAATAAATTTTTCCCATGCGATTTCTTATGTCTCATAGTTTAGGTACCTTATGAATCACTTTGGTGATTTTTAACAACATTTTCCAAATAGGCTTAACATTTCTCCTAAAAAATATTAAAATAACATTTATGTAGGTCTATACTTTAAAAAAATTCACGCATTGCTTGCTAGATTTACCACCATTTCCTGAATCATTCAAAAAGCCGTAATAAGTACATTAAAATGGTTGTTGTGGTTTTTGTTTACGTCATAGGTACGTGCGTGTAAACTACATCCAATAGTATTCAAACTTTCAAAGTGTTCTCTAAACCACTCGCAGCAAAACATAGCTTCAAGAGTCCTGTACGTACGTGAAGGTAGTATAAAGGCTACCTTGTGAAACCTAGTCTACATAAGCTTACTTACTTGCCTTTTGAATACTTGGACATAGTTCCGGAATTTCGGATGGATAGGTACACTGCCATCCACAGATTTTACGATAGCATGTTTAATCACAATTTATGTATAGTACATGAGCTTGTAAGTAATATTATCTATAGGTACTTATAAGGCATACTTTCGGAGATATCTACTGTTAAATGATCTGGTGCACTGCAAAGCTCTGTTAATGCAAAATAAAAACAAACAAAATCGGTACGAGCTAATTATTATTTTTTTTAATCCGCATCGAGTTGCATTAAATCGTGAGCTTGCCTACTGAGTCATTCACAAATTTATGAAATTCATGTTTATTTTTAAATATTTATCTCATAAAAATAAGTAAATAGTAGCTAATATATACCTATATGCATTCTAAATTTGTAAAATTATGAAATAATGTAGGTATAATAATTAGGCTAAATGTAATCATGACTGAGAACTTAAAAAACACAAAATTCAATCTACACCACTCCTACGTTACGTAATTTCGCGCACATGTGTTTTATAACATCAGGCGAATAGGGATGTTTACGATACCAATAAAAAAGTTTTATTTTTCAAGCAATCGAATAATTTTTTTTTCAGTACACATCAGCCCGGGTGTGTGTGTGTTCATGACATCGGTGCGGTGATATATCACTGTGTTAGCCGAGATATGCGGGGGATTTAGCCGATACATGCGGGGGTTATTAAGTTTTTTTTTAAATTCCTCCTCGCGCAGGAGAGCGATCGCCGGCGGCGGCGCCTGCGCCGGACGCCTGACGGACGCGCGTCGAGCGCAGAACCCGGGACCCCTCGACGGGCCGCCCGTTCGCCGACAGGCGCCCGCAGGGCCCGAGCGGGTTCGGGCCAGCTGCGCGCGATGCATCGGCAGCGCCCCTGGCGGCAGCCGGCTGCAACGGTCGCCCCCCCCCCTTCCTTGTCGGCGATCCCACCCTACCCTCCACCACGCAACAAAGTACCTACTCTCGTTCCAGCCTTCGTTCCCCGGTTCCACCCACGCTGTTTTCATAGATTTTGGTGGAGGCGCTGGGTACAAAAGATGAAAATTCGATAACGTCGAAATTGCTTAAGTCACTTAAATTTTGACCACATATTATTAAATTACTCATAATTCAGTGCTTTTTCAAAGGATTCTAAATCAAGATTATGTTTGTATAAGGCTTATCTACAGGTTATTATGAGATAAATTAAAAATTCTGAAATAAAGACTGAATGTTAAAGTACATTTCACATTCGGAAGTATTTAGGTACAGGCTAACAATGAATTGTGGCTTACTGTCAGACCTATGAAGCCTTATGGTTTAAGTTCACGTCCTTCAGACTCCAGATAATTCTTGGCGCTCATGATTCACCTCAACTTGTTACATACTGTAAAAATTTTATTTTAATTTTTCCATATGCTAAGTATTTTGCTATAATGATAGCATATGTTTCTAATCCTCCAAACCGAAACCATGGGTACAAATAAAAAAAAAAACATCATGGGTCCTACAAAGTAAATTTTTAAAATTTTGAGCCTGTTTGGAAAACTTAGTTTTGAAATTTCCATTACTTGAAATTTAACTACGGCATTTCAATGATTCCCCCCACCCCCCCAATTAGAGGCCTGTTGTAGAATTTCCCTTAAACAAGGGGAAAAATAATACCCCGATTAGAAAAGTTTTTATTCCGCATGTAGGTAGGGGAAGTCCGGGCAAAGAGAATAGTCCGGGTAAAACGAATAAAGGCAGTATTAACTGAACGACAACAGATGGCTCTAGCCTACTCGCCCAGGAGGTAGAGCTACCTATCGGCCCTCGAAGGAACTCGGTACGAGATGGACATCGACAGGAACGGCGCATACAGATAATTACAAAAGATTTTGCCACATTTGTTAAGATTTTATAAAGGTGAGTTGTTAAAAACTACTCAAGAAGTTTTAACGACACAATAATTATTACTGTATCATATAATACCCATACAATGGCCTACATGTATATCATATAACGTAAATAGTAACGTGTCAGTAAATTTTATTTACTTTCATTGTTCTGTAATGGCTGCAAAGCGGGCAAAGTAAATAGGGCAAAGTGAATAGCTATTCACTTTGCCCGGATTAATATTATTAGCTATTCACTTTGCCCTGACAACAATTTTACTATACAAACATGATTCATAGTGATATTTAAAGTGTCCCGAGTGTGCATGTCATATCATTCAGCAGAATAACACCGAACATTACAGTGTAAAAAAAACTGCTGTTCGTGGAATGTTGACAATGTTAGAATTAATTTTATTTTTGTAAATTAGATATTATTCTCTGTATGTAAAAAAACGGTTAAATTTCTTTAACATGTAAATATTGAACTGTATAAAAACCGAGTTATAAAATATAAGTATTTTAATTACGAAGCAGGAACTTTTTACTCTATACAAACCTTATTTTATACTAAGATTTTAAACACTCATCTTCCAGTGCTTTTAATCCTACCACATATTTGTTGTTCTTAAACTTTTAGTTTACTGGCATAATGTTATAACTGCAAGCATACAGTTGTGGTAGGAACTCGCACTTAATGAATAAATTAAAAAGTTCTAAGTTCAGGCCTAAGTGTTTTCATAATAAGTTAGGTAATAATTTTTCATAGTTTCCGTAATGCTCATAAATATTACACCATACAATCAGTAAAGGACATTTTATATCAAAATGAACTCTGTCCACAGATGGTGTATAAATACAAGAGAACAACCAACCAAGGAAACTGGTCGGAGGAAACCATGAAACGAGCGATGGAAGAATGTGAAGTTAATTCAATAAATTCTGTTGCTACAAAATATGGAATACCCTTTGCAACTCTTTATAGACATCGTAAGTCAGGTTCAAGCAAAAAGCGGCTTGGTAGGTTCAGAACTGTATTCACAGATGAACAAGAAATTGAACTTTTAGAATATTGTCACGTGCACCTAGCCGGTGCCACCGCCATTTCTGTCACGTCTCACTTTCAGAGGGGGGAGAGGGGGGGGGGGCGAGAATCGTAGCTCTTTACATAGAAACAACTCGCTTGGCATCAACTAGTCTTAACTTCATAAAATACTTTACTGTACCTAGGATCATAGGTTCGTCATCCCGTACAGGATGTCTGGTGAGAGCTGAACTAAGGAGATTTTGCAAAATAACATAATACTTAATTAAAATTATTTTATTCTTAAAGTCAAATACTCAACATCATTCTTGACGAACATTTACACATCGGGATTAAAATTTAAAACAATACTCTTCTTTACTTCCTTAACGATTGAACGACCTTACAAGAGAGAGAATGAGAGAACTTCACTAAACACTTCCCTAGTCCTTCCGAATACCTCAAATCATAATTAATACTTAAAATTAAAACAAAGATAAGTCCATACTCACATTTTCCGAAAAGCCTTTCTTGATCGATTACTTAAAACTAACGTAGGGGCCTCTCCTGCCCTTAAAATCCGAACGAACATTACATTTTAAAAACTATGACGCGTGACCCCTGACGAGGGCCATAGCCTCCGCCCGAAAGCTTGACGACTACATTATGACCTAACTTAAATTAAACGACTCGTGGCCTCTGGCGTCGACCATAGCTTCCGCCCGAAAGCTTGAATTCCTACATCACGAACGAACTAACAACTCGTGACCACAGGTGAGACGCATAGCCTCCGCCTGAGTGAGCCTGAATTCCTACATCACGAACGAACTAACAACTCGTGACCACAGGTGAGACGCATAGCCTCCGCCTGAGTGAGCCCCGAGTCACCACTCACTTGCGCTTAAATTCGCGCGCCCTGCCGCGCCTACCATAACAAAAGCTCGTTATTGAAGTCAAATTTACTAAACAACTAACTAGAACATCTGGGAAGACTACCCCCCCTCTACCCCAATGTGCAGGCCACACCGCGCGGCTTGTTACGACAGCGCGCCCCAGTAACTGCGGCCCGTGGCTGCGCCAGCGCGCGGCCAAACAAACAAACAAAATTCTGCAAGCCCGCAGCGCGCCGCGCCGGCCCCGTGCCCCAATTACATGGTCACGCCACTTGCGCTGACGAGTGAACAGAGCAGCCAGCCCAGAGTCCCGTCAGTAAAGTCCCTAAATTTGATTTCAACAACCCTGCAAAATTTCAACCCGCGACATAACCCTCCCCTCACAGAGCTCGAGCCCCATCGAGCTACCTCAAAATTACAAATTGTCTTTTTCCATTAAACCATAACTATAAATTCCTCATTTCACAAAAATAATAATTTTCTTAGTTCCTTGCTGTCTGAACATACATCTAGATTCTGCATAAGATTTATTTTAAAACAACAAGTATTCATAAAATTAAATGTAAAACTTTTATCTGGTTTGTTCTCACAGGAACCTTCAGAGGCTCGAGTTCTCAATTCTAAAAAAATTGTTCTGTTAGTGAAGCTCTCTTTACAAATTAAATTACTGTTCTTAGTTTCTCAGTATTCGTTAAACAATGTGCAAATTCTTGATAATTATTATTATTTTTTTTTTTCAGTTTCCGTTTATTACCATACTTCTTTCGTTCTTCAAAAAAAATTAAGTGTCCTTACAGTGTTTCAATTAATTAAACTCTTATCTCGTGAAGGTTGGTGCAACTCCTCGAAGTCAGTGTTGTCGAGAAGAGTAGCTCCCTGGGCTGGCCATCAGCAAACACCACTCAACTCCAACAGCTACTGGACTGGCTTCCAGGGCAGCTCACAACTTCTCCCCACATCTGCTTCGGAGTTGTGCCATCCTCATCACGAACAGATTACAATTCTGAAACATCATCAACAGGCATTACCATCACGCCTGACAAATACAAAACTAACTACTAAACTGCAATCGATGGGCAAGGATGCAAACACACAAAAAAATAAAATTAATTAATTCAACTGCTAACATAAAGTATCCCACCCTTAGCATAATCTAATCAGGCAAATAATTTGATAGGAAAAACTTAAGGAAGGGAAACATGACCTCCAATGATTTTCCCTAACTCTTGAGTCTTGATCTTCTCTATACAGCAAATAGTCCCCACGAAGTAACTGGGTTGAAGGTCAGTTCACATGACCCACCCATAACCTCTTCTACTCTTCTTTTCTTCTGGGGGCAACCACAATGCCCACCAATCTCTCTCCATGGTGCCGAACCAGCTATCCCATGAGAGTAAACAACGTAGTCAATAGAAGCGCAGAGGGGAAACACCAATCTCTGGCTTGTCGAGTCATAAAACTGCATTATCTTCTTCTTCTTCTGAGTAAAAATATCTGACTAACCTTGCTTCTATTCTTCCAAACAGTAAAAGTTCATCAGGTATCTTCATGAAAGAAACATTCTAACTAATAATTCTTCATTTTTCTTCTTCTTTATTTCTGTTAGTTGTAATAGAAGGCCATGTTAGGGAGGTTATAGGGAAAAAGAGTGGCCAATTCCCACCCCATCACCCACCTAGATCATGACTAATTAACTTTTAAACTTTCTATTTCAAACAAATAAAAAAAAACATTTTTTTTATTCAAACTTTTAAACTATAATTACTTTTACTTCATAACCTCAAAAGCTAATCAATAATTCTAAATGAAATTGTGATTTACTGCATCCTTGTTCCATCCGATCTGTTTGTTTATAACCTTTCTTGTAAAGTATAAAATTTTCAAACATTACTAATTCAAAAAAAAATTAAATTCTGGTGTCCTTTGAGTTACAATTAACTTTACTATTTCTTAGCTTGAAATAATTTAAGTTTTCAGAACTATTTCATTGTCTAATTCACAACACTTAAAAATCAACTCAAAACAACAAATCATCAAAATCAATAAGATCATCTGACCTACCTATCAGTACTGTGAACTTGAACTGTTCGTACACATTTATAATAAGCTATTGTATTTAAATTCCAACCTAAATAAGGTTTAAAAAAAACTACTAATCCCTCTGTAAATTAAGAAAATTAACTTTAAAAATTAAACTTAAGGTATTAGTTCTTTTTGACAGCTACCCCAACTCACTAGTTCCATTACATTACTATAACCTAAAAAGTTCTGTAAATAATGTTTATAACAAAAAAAAAACTCCAGTTACTGTCTTCCATAAAAAAAAATAAAACTTTACATGACCTTATTAATCTCCACTTGTAAGTCCATGGCTGCCAGCTTTCTCTTCTCTTGAATCTTCAGTCTTGGCTCTTGTTTCAGTGATCTTGTATCTTGTCTCTCGAACTCTTGTCATCTTGTAAACTGGACTGCTGCTCAGCTCATCTTAAGGAATCTGTAACAGTTTCAAAAATACATGTTAATTTAAATTACATAATTCCTGTTCTTTGGTCCTAAAAAAAAATTGTATTATTAGTACACATTACCCTGAAACAACATTATTATTCATTGTTTATTACTTAAAAAAAATGCTTTACCATAAAATCCTTTTTTGTTCTTTTCATTAGGCCTATTTATTTTCCTTCTTCTTAATTAAATTCTGCTTCAAATGTTAATCCTAACTTAAGACCTACCATCTATTTATTATTCATTACCTACATTATTTATGTTACCCTAAAATTCCCATAAGTTTCTAATACTTCCTATCAAAGACATTCTCTCTAAAAAAAAATTTACTTGTGACTCTTAACTTAACAAACTTAAAAAAAACTTTTACACTAGACTTAACTTATTATTCATTCTTAGTTACTAAATTTCTATATGTAAACTTTAGTACTTACAAACAAAAACTGCCTATTTCTCTCTACCTCTTAATCTCTTTCAATTATTACAATAATAATGTTACCTTGCATCTTTAAACTTTCTTCTTTTCAATTAAATTAGACATCTCATAACAATAAAAATTCTGCCTATACTCTTCTTATGGGTGTCCAACCCAACAACAAAATTTCAAATTCTCAAGTTTCCTTATATTTAAATTATGCAATGCACATAACCTCTGTGGTGCCTGTACCCTTTTAGGCCTACCACCTTCTCCTCTCACAGCATGACAACTCTTATTCCTCGGGGTCTGTATTCACTGTTCCAAATCAAATATCTCAAAAAAATTAAAAACAAATTTATTATTTTAAGAAAACAAAAATTTACATTGAATTTACTATGGAGCCTGGAAATCTCAATGTCTCACAGCAGCTAACATGACTAAATCCCATGGAACCCCAGGTTTACATAACCTGTGCCCAAAAATTTAAGCATACCAGGCTTTCCCTGCACTGGTTTTACAGCATCACACACTATTTAGGGCCCCTGATCTGCCATCAGTCCCAAGGAGTTTTCCCACAACCCCTCTCTACACAAGCGCCTACCGCATTCCTCTCAATTGGCTATCGGTTTTACGGCATTCTTTTGGGATCCGACCATCAAGTTAGGGCTAATCGAACATTAAACCTCCATACTTCCAAACTAATGTAAATCAATTAAATTTTCTCTGTAAATTCTAAAAATCAAAAAAAATTATTCCAACATGCCAAAGAAACTTCCAAAAAAAATTCATAATCTTATCTTCAAACCATTAAAATAAAAATAAATAGATTACTCTGTTTTCTCCTTAATAACTGTAAACTGTCAACAAATATCATGTCGTAAATTTTAACTATGCTTACTGACTCTTAATCATAAAATCTCATTTGTCCTAATTAATAAACAACCGATTTCCTTAAAATCTCACTGTATCTCTCACACTCAAACTTCACTGGCTGAATATCTCAATAAATTCAAAAACAATTATCTAAACTCTTAAAGAAACTCCTCCCCAATTATTCAAATTACTTCACATTATTTTATTTCATTACTTAAAACACCTTACTCAAAAAAATTAATTAATTCCCTTCCATTATTATTTGACCAGAAAAAACTTTCTCATTAATTAATTTATTAAAATTCAATTTCACATTAGGCAAGTACACTAACTCTCTACAGCAATGTTTCTCATTTCCCTCCTTCCTAACTGAATCCAATCTTACTTAACCTCCAGGGAATTTACCTCACAAAATAACCAAATTCACTGTAGTGCCTATCTGCTATAGGCCCACTACACAACAAGGGATTCTAACCCCACCAACAAACTTCATTGAAATGGTACCCTATCCCATACAGGATAGCCACTTCGGTACTACCATGGGGAACTCCTGCCCCAAACTACTCACAACTCTCAGGATTCTCCTGACCCTTAATTCCGTAGTCAGCCCATCTCCTATGGTCTGCGCTACAATTCCCTTTCTTCCCAGGGACACAACACCTCACCTTAGGGTCCCTCGCCTTAAAGAAAACATTAATTTTCTCTGTTCCCTTGGAGTAAATTCCCTCTACACACAAAAACTATCCTTCCACTTTTATCAATGCTTATTGATTTTATAGTGTACCTCCTTATTACTGTTTACAAATCCCAAAAAAATATTTTTAAAACCGAGGTAGAATTTAACTAACAAAAACATAAACAACTTACAACGAAACACTTCTAGCCTATACATCATACCATTCTTAAAATAAATTACTTACATACTGAAAGTTCCTCTTCTTCTAAAACACACTTAAATTTAAATTTATTTAACCAATAGTCTATTTTTTTATCGCTAAGTTACCGTACAGCTGATCAAAACAAGGTCACGGCCTGTCCACGTCTCCGTATGAGCCCGTGACGTCACCGAATTCCATCAGGTGCGCCAACCCTCGCTTGCGGTTCCTCCGTTCTCCGCTAGGTCTCAGCACCTCCCCGTCACGTGTTCATTCTGCCACGTCCACTGACGTGTCGTTCTGAAACAACTCTCAACATTTTTCTAATTAAAACAAAACATCACTATAAATTCTATAACTCTCTTTTACATAAACTCTCGTTTTCTCTTTAATTCCTTTCTAACGTTTATCCTTCCCTCGACTGATTTAATTCGTACGTCTCGTCTCCTACGCGCACGAAAACAAAACAAACTTCTCTTGAAAATAATTCCTATTTACGAAAAAAACTTTATTTTAAATTTTAACTCTCTTAACCTACAATCTTAAAATTAATTTCAATTAAATTAAACCACTTGCATTATCTCTAATAAGCATTTAACTTATAACGTATTCTCCTCACGTAATAATCCCCGATATAAATCTACAATAAATTCAACGACTTAAAACAACTTATCACTATAAACTTTATCCTTACAAGTATCCTCAAATAAACATCTGTTACGTCAAAAAAAAAATCTCAAAGACTTCCTCCACTATAGACTAAAATTCCGTAATCCTCTCCTCAAGTAAACTCTTAATAACCTGCTATCAGAAGCTGAAACTAACTTAATAATAAACATAAAAATCTACCTCTCTCTCTCTCCAGAAATAGAACCTATCCGGCGAACTCTACCATTTCTGTCACGTGCACCTAGCCGGTGCCACCGCCATTTCTGTCACGTCTCACTTTCAGAGGGGGGAGAGGGGGGGGGGCGAGAATCGTAGCTCTTTACATAGAAACAACTCGCTTGGCATCAACTAGTCTTAACTTCATAAAATACTTTACTGTACCTAGGATCATAGGTTCGTCATCCCGTACAGGATGTCTGGTGAGAGCTGAACTAAGGAGATTTTGCAAAATAACATAATACTTAATTAAAATTATTTTATTCTTAAAGTCAAATACTCAACATCATTCTTGACGAACATTTACACATCGGGATTAAAATTTAAAACAATACTCTTCTTTACTTCCTTAACGATTGAACGACCTTACAAGAGAGAGAATGAGAGAACTTCACTAAACACTTCCCTAGTCCTTCCGAATACCTCAAATCATAATTAATACTTAAAATTAAAACAAAGATAAGTCCATACTCACATTTTCCGAAAAGCCTTTCTTGATCGATTACTTAAAACTAACGTAGGGGCCTCTCCTGCCCTTAAAATCCGAACGAACATTACATTTTAAAAACTATGACGCGTGACCCCTGACGAGGGCCATAGCCTCCGCCCGAAAGCTTGACGACTACATTATGACCTAACTTAAATTAAACGACTCGTGGCCTCTGGCGTCGACCATAGCTTCCGCCCGAAAGCTTGAATTCCTACATCACGAACGAACTAACAACTCGTGACCACAGGTGAGACGCATAGCCTCCGCCTGAGTGAGCCTGAATTCCTACATCACGAACGAACTAACAACTCGTGACCACAGGTGAGACGCATAGCCTCCGCCTGAGTGAGCCCCGAGTCACCACTCACTTGCGCTTAAATTCGCGCGCCCTGCCGCGCCTACCATAACAAAAGCTCGTTATTGAAGTCAAATTTACTAAACAACTAACTAGAACATCTGGGAAGACTACCCCCCCTCTACCCCAATGTGCAGGCCACACCGCGCGGCTTGTTACGACAGCGCGCCCCAGTAACTGCGGCCCGTGGCTGCGCCAGCGCGCGGCCAAACAAACAAACAAAATTCTGCAAGCCCGCAGCGCGCCGCGCCGGCCCCGTGCCCCAATTACATGGTCACGCCACTTGCGCTGACGAGTGAACAGAGCAGCCAGCCCAGAGTCCCGTCAGTAAAGTCCCTAAATTTGATTTCAACAACCCTGCAAAATTTCAACCCGCGACAATATATACAAGAAATGGACAGCATCTTTTAAGGTTTGACAAGACGTGAATTCATGGGACTAGCATATGACTTCACCCAGAAAAACAACATAGCTCATCCATCAAACTGGGATAAGAATCGTAGTGCTGGTAATGAGTGGCTTATGGGATTTCAGCAAAGGCATCCTGAAATTTCGCTCAGACAGCCGGAACCGACAACAATCGTAGAGCAAGGGGCTTTAATCGGCCGCAAGTTGATAGGTTTTACAAGATTTTATGGGACCAGATGGAGAAATATAATTTGAGTGCAAGCACATTGTTCAACATGGACGAAACAGGCATTCAGACGACGACAAATAAACCCCCTAAAATTCTCTCAGTTTGTGGAAAGAAACAGGTAGGAATAATCTCAAGTGCAGAAAGAGGAACACTTACTACAGTGATTTGTTGTTGTAATGCTGCTGGAGGTTTCATTTCACACTTCTTAATTTTTGCTAGAAAACGCATGCAAGAGAGACTGCTGGATGATGCGCCACCAGGAACACAAGCAACGTGCACAGACAATGGATGGAGTAATGGTGAAGCATTCTTGCAGTGGCTGCAATTCTTTGTTGAACATGTCCGCCCTAAACAAGAAAAAAAAAATCTGCTTTTGCTTGACAACCACAAATCACACAAATTTTACCCTGCTCTTCAGTTTGCCTCTGAAAATAATGTGGTTTATGTGTCTTTTGCTCCACACACCACTCACAAAATGCAGCCTCTTGACCAAGCTGTTTACGGGCCTTTGAAGAAATACTTTGAACAAGAAGTAAATTCGTTTCAGAAGATCCATGCTTGTAGAGTTATCAACCAATACGATATTTATAAATTGCTTTCCCCAGCATACTTGAAAGCTGCCTCAACACAGAATGCTGTAAGCGGATTCAAGTCTGCTGGCTTGTGGCCCTACAAACCAAATATATTTGGTGATGAAGATTATGCTCCTGCTTTAGTGCCAGACAGAAATGCAAATGAAAATGGTAGTGGAGAATCAGTAGTGCATAGCAATTATTGTTCCAGCATTGTCCCTGGCACTTCAAATGTTTTAGAAGGTGAAGCAGGACCATCGGGTGCTTCCAGGACTAGTCGAAGAGACATTAGACCCATGCCAACTGCATCTCTCAAGGAAAACACAAGAAAAAGAAAATCCCAGCAAGCTGAAGTACTGACTAGAACTCCAGTTAAGGTCTACCAAAAGGTGAAACTGGAACAAAATGCTAAAAAATGCACTACTCTTCACGTTTCAGCAAAGAAATTTTTTTTGATACTGAAGAAGAGTGAAAAACACGTCGAAAGCACAGAATCAGAATACAGTTGTCAACTATGTGAAGCACCATATGAGGATCCCCCAACAGAAGACTGGATTCAGTGTGCTCTGTGCAAACTCTGGAGTCATGAGTCCTGCACTTCATATGTGGAACTGGACAATATTTGTGTCATGAGTGTGAGTGAGGTGTCAGAATTTAATATAACGCTGCAACATCCCAAGCATGATGTTTTAAATTGTAACAGAATTTCAGAATATGCTTTAGTTGGGACTTTTATGGTTTTCTATTGCAATATAAATAATAGGGCCTACATTAACATTAACAAAGTTACTTTGCATCCTATATTGTTTATGAAAAAAAATGAAATATGACAAATTAAAGCTTATTATTTACAAGAGAAATAACTTGCCACTTAAGTTTTAACTGTCAAGTCATAGCTAAATTGTAATTGCTTAATATTGTTTTTGATATCATTGTTATTCACTTTGCCCTTTGCTATTATTCACTTTGGATTTATACAAGGGCAAAGCGAATAATGTGCATCATTTTTTAAAATAAATAATTTAAACTATGTATAATTTAAAATAAAATTTTATTTTGGCAAAACTTAATAGTACATAAAACAAAGAATCAACACAACAAAATTTAGTCACCTGAGTTATTTAATGACATGCAGATATTAGTTTAAAATTAAGTTATTTGCTTTGCCCGGACTTCCCATACCTACTTGGATCCAGACGAACACGTTCTCCCAATCATCCAACACACATTTAATCAGGTATTAGTTTGAACAGTACATACCTATATTTTTTGTCGGAGATGCGTTTAAAATAATGATTACCGGACGAGCGCCGGACACGTCTGCTCTAACCCCCCCCCCCCCTCCCCCAAAAGAGGCACGCTGGGCTTGCGAAGGTACTCCGCGGAAGGGCATTAGCCGGGCGGGGCCTATCGAAGACGAAGATCGATGCGCTCACGCCCGAACTCCAGCGGCTGCGAGGAGTAAGTGCTCCCCGCCCGGAGACATGCTGCCGCCGTGGGATTACAGAGCATCCTTATTGAATTAGGCGACTATGACGTCTCATTACCCGGCGGTGCACCGGTTCCTGGGCAATTTTCGCCCTCCTTCCCCCCTCTCCCCGACCCTCTTCAACCCGATCCAGCCAACCGACGCAATAGTTTTATTGTGTACCTTCACACCCCGCAGTCCTATTCGTTATTGCTTCATTTTTATAGTTATTTTCGGTCGTCTGGAGCGATCCGTGTTCCCAGTTTATCACGGGGTAATGAAGTTTATTAGGGCCCTTAATTACACGCCGATG
The DNA here is from genome assembly GCF_032445375.1 of Bacillus rossius redtenbacheri. NCBI lineage: Eukaryota > Metazoa > Arthropoda > Insecta > Phasmatodea > Bacillidae > Bacillus > Bacillus rossius. The sequence goes on along the minus strand of NC_086330.1, from coordinate 45,849,121 downwards.
TGTCAAGGGGGAGTTACAAAAACCGCCCCGGACATGCGCGGCGCACAGCGTGCCTCTCGTCCCGGGTGCTGATGGGACGCCCGGATCTAGTTTGGCTGGTTTCGTCCCGTCGTCTCTGATGGGTCCTTAATCGATTAGCGTCGTCTTTCATCTTTCAACTCTCTCTTTTTTTTGTCACCCCCTCACCCCCCCCCCCCCTTTCCAACTCACCCGTGTGTACAAATATAAGGCGGCGGGGCAGGGGACAAACGAGGACGGAATTACAATTCCCTTAAGGTCTTGTCATTCCTCTCCCGACCTGTCATTCGTAAATCTCTCCGCCCGTGAGAGCCGCAATCATCAACGCACTTCTGCAGCCCGGCCGAACGAGCCAAAACACGCTTGATCCCAGCGGTTGAAATGGCGTCCTTTTAATTAGGTTGTAAATTCTGTTTCGTTCGCCGGCTCCGGCACAGTTTTCCTCGACTCATTAAAATGTGGTTTGCTATGGTATGTGTCACGAGAAATTTTTAATTTAAATATTAATTAAGAAATGTTTTGACTTATTTGTCTATATACGGTATGCGAACCAATTAAAATCTTTCGCAATGCATAGTTGTACGACGCACAAGCTACACGATAAATTCTCCTGTCCACAAGCAAGTATCAAAAATAGTCTACTTTTTTTTTACATTAAAAGCATGATATAAGCTTATCACAAATAATATTCAATCGTCCTATGAATTTTGTTGTAACTGATATGTATATTTGAAGTAAAAGTTAAGCTATAACTCAAATATAGCTTCTCTCATTCCATCACCTGTGCATTATTCATGGACACTAATTTGATTTTCTTGCATTATTTAAAAAAATAATAATAATTGTACGTACACATAATTGTTCAGAAATTTTAAGTGGTAGCTTAATCATGAATTTAAAATTTTGTCTATAGTTTAGCTTAGGCCTACATTTAGCGTGAATACATTTTTTTACTATACCTATAACTAGGCTTTGCAACTCCCTTTTTTTAGAACTCCTAAATGTCTACTTACATAAGTTTAGAACTGCTCTTTTTGGTGTCCATGTGACCTTAATAATATGTAAGTTATTTATCTTCACCGTGCTTAGTATTTTGCTTTCTGTACTGAATTTAACCATACAGAGCGTAATAAGTTAATGCGGCTTGCAATAGCCTATCTAAGAAACACAGGAATCGAATTAATTCAATCAAAAACCCGTGATTTGCTTACAAAATAGGCTATGCTCTCATTAAAAAGCGGAGGCAACATTTTGGAAGTTATCGATGAAAGTAGCTACTTAATGTTTTTGAAAGAACACAATTATTTAAAACGTTCGGCTCGTTGAAGTGGGTAAAAAAAAAGGTTTTATTGAAGCTGTAAAATAGATTACGTCAATATCCACAAAACATAGTGATTCAGAACACATATTCGAAATGTATGTGAACTTTAACCGCTTGCAAAAATTACAATTAAAATTGAATGAAAAATTTAAACCTAACATTTAATGAGAAGTCTCTTGGCAATAGTTTATCATTACGTAGACGAATGATAAGACTCTTAGTGTGTTGAGTCCTATAACAAATTTCTCAAAGTAGCTTATATAGGTAACTTTATGACCTAGGCCACATCAATTATTTCTCCTGGCTTAGTTATAATAGCTTTTGGTCATCTTATTTTTTTTCATCGTGGATGTAAAGTTAACTAACTTTTAGGTATTTTCTGGTAGATCTCTGTCTCTATAATGTGTGCAATGAAGAACGTTGAGGCGTATCCAATTTTTTTTTTCATTCGAGAACAATTTTTATATTTTTTATATTTTGACACATTTTATAATTTAAGGGAAGGGCGAGAGAGAGAAAAAACAAGGGATTGAACTAAAATAGTTTCATAGGTTTAAGCTAAGCCTAATACATGTAGCTATTGGTTTTATCATGTGGGCTACATGACAATATGATTAATTGCTTCGATGTCAGCTGGTGGTTTTAACCGGTGATAAATGGTCACAGAAAAATCAAACCTACCATCTGAATACAAAATTTTTTTTTACAAATTCATGTCTTTACCAGGAATACTGACATGGATAGGGGCAGGAAATTTTCGCGAAAAAATCTGAACGCCTACTAGACTGCAACAAGGTATACCCACACCAGCTGTTTCTTCCTAGTGATTGGCGGCCGTCTGCGAGAGAAGTGGTTGCCTTGTTTGCACGAGCCACTAAGGAAGAGTTTGCTTCCACAATGAATTAGTGTGATTGGTTGTTGCAACAATCGACATTCACCTCAAAGTAACTCACCCAATCACGAAACACAGACGATGCTACAGTGTTTTAACTTCCAGCTATACTCTCGGGATCTTTTCGCGAAATTTTCATGGCCCTAGACATGGAACGTGGTGCCTATGAGACAAAGCCCAAAATTTTGGAATTTTTTTTTCTCCCAGTAAGGGCATATTTGTACAAAATGCAGGTGTTTCAGAGTGTCCAAATGAAGTTACTGGTAGTCACTTAGACTATATTCAAGGCGACACGGATTCGAGCTATGTCCCCGGCGGGAGGAGGGGTGAGGGTAGGGGGTTGTCGTGAGCCGATGGTACTGCAGTGACGTGGACGTGTGCAGCGACGAAGCGCGAAGCCCCAGCGGCAGGGTGTGTTGCTCTCTGTCCGCATGTGCCGCGCCAGGCGAGGGTCGCAGCGCCAGCCCTCCCCCCGACTCCCCCCGGGGCACCGCCATGCCGCCGCGGCAGCGCCTCCCACCAGGAGACCTCGCTCCGGCGGGCCTCAAGTCGCCGCTGGCCGGCGCGCCGCACGGAGCCGGCCTCATGATGGAGGTGGTGAGTGCGCCGAACGAGCGACCACCCTCCCTTTCCCCTGCAGGGTCCTCGAGCAGGCCCGTACCTTTGAATATATATACTGTATAGAAGTCGCGAGTGGATAGGATTTACTCTACGTCTTTCAAAAGCGTATTATGAGCAGCTTGGGAACTTCACCGCTGCAGTGCGCTGCCGAACGCCCTGTATCGTCTTAGTTGTTATTTACACGTTAGAGCGCAGTCATGTCGCCCGCTGTCATTCCCCCGCACCCCCCCCCCCCACCAATCATTCACTGCAGCTCAAAGGTCGTTCAACATGAGGGGGAAGGGGTGTTTGAAGAGTTCGACACTTGTCCGCTAGGGACCACCACAAGTCGATGCCCTAGAGATGGTGGCGATTGCGGCGGTGAATTAACCAACTACCTCAAACCGTATTAGAAATATTAACCTGGGCTGGCGACTTCTATATAGTATATATATTTAAAGCCCGTATGAGCACGTGGTGCCTTTTTTCCTTCATTCGCCTATAGGTAGAGACCGGAAAAAATTCGCGGATTCATTCTACGTTATGATAGAATCCAAACAACTGTACCTTTATATTGCTTCTCTGATTGGTTCACAGTTTATCTGAAGGACTTTGAGCCAATGGAAAACCTTTAACCAAAAAAAAAAACATCGAATCGCAAGCGTCCCATTCGACAGGTATCACGAGTCAGTAGCCAATGAGCAGGTGGCATTTGACCGAATGTGTAGGGGATTATGGAGTCTGTCCTAGAGGTCATCCAAAGCGCAAATTTTTCCAGTCTCTACCTATAGGTATGCGTACCTACAACAAGCAGAAAAATTTAAAATAAGACACACAGAAAAATTACCATAAAACATGGGTTTGACGTTTACGTTTATCAACCCTGATGTTTCACAGTCACAATTTTGCAAGTTAATGTCCCCTTGCCCATGGTCAGAACCCTATCTAGCTTTAACTGGCGACCGACGAAAGGATGAAATTATAACCTCAACTATTATATAAATAGCATTGGCCATTTTTTTTAGTTTGTTTATTCGTATTGAACATGTTTCAAAGTTTGATATTTTAAACAAAAATTGACCAAGAAACGAAAGTGACCCGAAAATATATTGAATTAAACGTTAGAGCAAAAAAAAATATCTGTTAAATGATTTATAAGTGCTTATCGCATAAATTATCGTCAAAAATTAATAACTCTTTACAATATGAATTGCCCCAAACCTTACAGTCAGTTGGCAGCATCCAAGCGGGAAAGAAAAAAAAATTATGACGTAGATACGTGCGGATCAATGTGGATCGCTCGGCTTGCTGATGGATGGACGGACGACGGACGGATTGCGGACGGAGACCTCGGACGGACTCGATGGATCATTCTGAGAGTCCAGGTTTTATTAAAGAAAGGGGTTGCTGGAGTATCTCAGCACTGTTAGAAAACCTCTCGACCTAGCCGTGCGTTCACCAGTAACATGCTGCGATTGGAAATGGCAAATATATTTCCCGGTTCTCGGAACCCATGTTTGGCACTGGTTACAGTGTCACGCATGTAGAAGACCCATCTTTCTCCTAACCAGGATAACACCCTAGCGGGATAATATGCCTGGGGGAGTATTGATGAATTTATGAGGTGTGAACCTAAGTTACATACATGTTAGAAAATACAGTAAATCTACAGACTTAATCAAAGAAGGAATAACCTTAAATAGACGAAGTGTTCTTAATATCACTCAAAATTAATCTTGTTAAAACTTCGCGGTATTTGGACTGCCTAGTTCCGTGATCCGACAGGTAAACAAGGCAAACAGGCGAGTGTAAGGAAGAATGACTTTCTTGCTGCTGACTTAACAAGTTTTGGAAAGGTTTTTGTTGGCATACTTACACTAAACATTACTCTTGCGGATTCGTGTACGACGCAAGTGAATCGAGTACCTGTGAACTTACGAAGATAACGGTAAATTTACGAAGATCGCCTGAATAATTTGTAACCAGCGTTCTGCACGAATTTAAGGTGAACATTTTTTAACAGTGTAGCGAGACGTCTTGGAAATGGTGTTTTCACCGTGCGACAAACAGAGACAAGCAATCAAGGGTGCAGTCAGGTGGGGGAAGGGGGGGGGGAGACAATGCCCTCCTCTAAAGATTCTTTTCTTTCAATAATAATACAAATAACTAAGCAGCTTAAAATGACTGATATATGGTTCAATTTATGGCCACTAAATGTATGAAAAATTATTAGAGAGAGGCTTTCTCTTTGAAAACATACAAGAACATTATCCCTGAATGGCTTTCCAGTAGGTATTACCTGCGTAAATAAGCTTAATAAAACAATATAAACTCAAATTTTTGAATATTCGATTATATTTTTCATGGAATAAAATAAATTATGCTTGAATGAAACACCGATAAAAATATAAAAATTTTGCGTCGATTTTTGTAAGAAATAGTCATTATTATCTCGAAATACCGGTGTCATACAAGTAATAATAACCATAGCCATGTGTTTTACAAAGTTACAATACCTATCTACCTAGTAGTAGTACAAACTGTTTCTTGTAAACTGGTTTCCACAGGAATGTTTTTTGTAAAAGAACAGGAAATATAAGTTATGTATTTTTTTCTGTGTGAAGCTCTTCTAAGATTAAAAAAAAAAAAAAAACCAACTTAATGACACCCCAGAAATATTTTACCACCCCAAAAGGACACCAGAAATTCTCAATTAACCAGGGCGGAAAATGTTGATTGCTTCATTCAGAGCCAAACCCGGACAGACGTATCTTAACGCCTTCAGTTACAACTGGTTACAGCGATGCCGCGCAACATTGTTTCCGGGTGTATCACCAATTCCGACTGTGGCTGGGAGCAAACCTTGATCTCTTGAGTAAAAGATGTATGAAAATATATGCTCTCCAAAGCCTTTACATTATTTTCGTATTTATCTCTGAGTTAGAGACATCCCTACTTCACTTTATCCTACCTCTACTAACAATACTGACCACTCGTAAGTAATCATCAAACTACTAGAAACTGTTTGAAGCTGTGGAACTAAAATACTCTGCTTTCAGGTGCGATATCTTTCAATCCTAAAGTTAAAATTCAATTTTTTCCCTCCCCCCCCCCCCCCCCCAAATAAATGTGAATTATCTCGTAAACGGTTGAAGCTGGAATAAAAATTTTGAAAATAAAATTATTGTGTAGGTAATTTTGTTATTTCTTATTCTGCATTTATTTGTGTGGTAGGCGAAAAATGAAGGTTTTTTTGTACTCTATGTTAAGAAATAACCAAGCAACGAGATCTAACATCTAAAATGGCGGCCTGTTGCCAACATCTGACCCCCGGATTTTTTTTGTTAAATTGGAAACCCCAAAAGACATTTCAAGAAAATTATTAGAGACCCTAAAAGACTGGGCTAAATACACAAACAATAGTCCTATATTACCAATCGACCAGTCCAACCAACCTTCGAAAAAATAAATTCTTTAGCTCTTCATGCCTTAGAGACGCAATGGAAATATAAAAAAAAATTATAATTGGGAATTCTGTCCCGTCCGCCAAATTGTGTCGCTTTGACAATCACGAATGTGTCGAACGTAGGTGATTGGTAAATAGAATGTCCGTGCCCAACGCATGGTGTCCGCCATGCTATTGCAGCTCCAGCAAGACGCCGGGCGCTCACTTGTCGTAAAGTTGGGTTGGGTTGGGTTGAAATCGCTGCCGCAGAAAGCTCTCACCGCTACAAAACATTCGAATCCTCTTGAAATAGTATACGTGCTGAGTTATCGCAACGGATTACCTAGTACCTACACCGTAATTTTTGTTTTGTTTTTAATGAAACAAATATATTTGTGTAAAATTACAGATGATTGTAAATTTACATGAAAATAACGGTTACATTTGATAAAAGTGTTCGCTGTAATACTGGGTTTGGATTCCTATACCCGGGCACTTATGCTTTGTGTTTGTCCCAGTACCTCCAATAGTAATTCGTTAACCGTTCCCTGAATAGCTTTCCAGTATTAACCGTGCACATTAATAACCATGACAAAAAAATTAAGTCAAATTGTTGAATATTCGATTATCTTTTCCATGGTTAGTAAAAATATGATTGAATTTAACATAGGTACATCAAATTATTAAAATCATACTCCAATTTTCGTAACATAGTATTATCTCGATAAATTTAAACGTATTTAGTATGTGCAAAAAATCTCCATAGCCATGTATTGTATCAATTTTTAATCTCTCTCTTGAAGTATTAAAAACTATAACTAGACCACTGGTTTCCAAACGATTCTTTTCTAAAAGTACAGAGAATATTATTTCTGTGTATTCGCTTTTTTCTCCTCGTCAAAATTACAACATACACAAACAATTTTACTGGCTGCATCTGGCTTCAAGCAGAAGGTTAGTGGTAGAATAATTTTACACGTTGTTACAAGACTTGTAAGATGATCAGTGGTGAATAAAGTATTTTCTTTTCTGTGGGAGAAGTGTTGAAACAGCTCACTTTACATCACTCGTATGTCTTGTCGTAGGAAGTCCGCTCTGTTCGCCTGTGCTGTCGTCGCTGCGTTTACTCGAATATCTGTTTTAGTTTCATCGCTGGGTTCACATGTGCAAAGCTGTGTTGTTGTGTTGGCCAGATTATGCTTTTTCATTATCTATTGGTGCTGTCTGCTTGTCGTTTTGTTGTCCAAGGTCGCTGTTCTTCTGTCCTTTGTCCTTATTACAACTGTCTCGTGGTTGTCAGCCCACTGTGTTTCTCCGATTCGAATTTTTTTTCTCTGTGATTAACTTCCTCCGCGGAATTCTCTGTGCTGTCTATTGTTTATTTTAACATTTGACCTCGGCTGATTTTAGCTTGTTTGTCATTGTGTTTGTGTATTCATAATTGTTGCCCATTCTTGTGGTTTCTTTATGACATACTGTGAAAAGCAGGAATGGAGTATGTCAATACATTTTTTTTTTAATAATCTTCCCCATTGCAAGAATAAAATAATTCAACGAGCATGAACGACCATGTTCAGCTATTGGCGGTATTCGCCCGATTAACTTTGCAGCATATTCAAAATAGTGGATGGGTTTGGGGCTTAACATTTATTTTATCTCGGTGGGTTATGTATTTTTCGCCAAAAATGTTTCCAGACCAGCTGTGAATAACTGTTAAAACTTTGTAGTTTCGTTGGTTTTTCGTGGTTGGCTGGGCTTATTTCAGGTATAAATGTCTACTGTCAGCACACCAGTCACAGCCATCCATCGCGGAAGTAAACGCGTCCTGAATGGCCCAGCCAAATAGGTCAGTGGCCTCTCTTGCAGGCAGGCCGCCAATTACGAGGGAACAATCTGAGCGATCAGATAATTTCGCGAAAAAAATAATAATAAACCCATGCCCCTAGTTATAAGAGACAACGAACGGGCGATGTGCGAGAAGAATGAAGCAATGGCAAGACTGCGCACACAAGTAAACCTACCGGCGTATCTGCAACGGCCACCAAAGTTTCTTGTCCGGAAATCAAACCTGTTTTCACCTCGGCATGCTCAAAGAAGTTTTTCCTCACCTTGGGATTCTTACAAAAAGGTCACCATAGTTATTATTATTTAATTAATTTATATAGGGATAACATTTTTACATTATACAATTCTTAATTTTACGGTTTCTGAAAATGTGACAATTTCTCTTTGGGGGTTCAAGTGACAAGGCCCAATTCGATGACGTAAACAAGGGTTCCCCTCCAAAGCAAAATGGAAAAATGTTCGTTTTGACGTGAACCAACTGCGGGTTAGCTTCTCCCGCTGCACGCACACACACACATGTATAGCTCACTGTACCGCTCCCTCTCCTTATCCATCATCACTCTTTCTCTCCGACGAACTGACCCTGCGCTGTCCCGCGCGCCGGGACAAACATCGGCGGAGGAGTTTTCTTGTCTCTCCCATCCCTCCGTTTTCTTTCCCACCTTCCTTCGTCGCCCGACCCCCGGGAGCAAACGTGGAGGGGGGGACGGAGGGAGGAAACACAAAGTAGTAGCTTCCCCTCTAACCGACTTACCCCCTTTCCCCCCCTAACAAACCTTTTATTCATCCCCACCATCGTCGACCTGCCGTCCACCCCTCCACGTCGTTCCCCCTTCTCAGCCCCCTCCTTTTCCCAGACGACCGCGACGATACCCCCTCCACGTTTCAACCCCTGCGACCGGCCAACCCCTTTCGCGCGTCGCTGTCTCTCGTTGCCCGGGCTCCCGGATCCCTGCCCCGTGTCATCCTCGGAGATTTCTTCCCATCCGCGTCACTCCGTCTCGCTCCTGGGCCGCGAGCGACGAACACGCCAGCCAGTCCGCCTTCGGAACACTCGCCGTCGCCCTGGCTCCAACGTTCCCGCCGGGAGACAGCGTTCCAGAAGGATCCAACAAAATAATAAAATTTGCCACGCACCGACTCGGAAGGGGGTTGGTGGATGGGGGGAAGTGGATGCGCGAGCCGGGCACTGCCTCCCCTCCCCGGAACACGGAAGGAGTGGGGCGAAAGGAAAAGAGGGGCGGGGGACGTGCTCGGGCGCTCCCGCCGAAGCTCGGTCGGGCTCGGCTCGCCGACGGGGTCGAGGTAGGCTCGGTCTGCGGTGGGAGAGGGGGGTGGGGGCGACAGGCGAGGAAGCCAGCGCAACTCCCGAGGCCGCCAAAGCGCAGCGCCGCTGAACACACCGGGTGATCGCCGCGGCACGGGTTTGTGGCGCCGCCGGACGGGGGGAGAAAAAACGCGGCCGGCGGGTTTGGAACGCGGTCGGATAACTAGTCCAAAGGAAAAAGAGTCGTGCATGGATAGAGGTGTGATTTAATATAATTTTTTTTTTTAAATCGCATGTGGCCAAGGTATACGAATGACAAAGTCCTGAAGAAGAAAGTGCCAAAAAAAAGGGGAAGTGCTGAAGAAGTGTTAGTTTCGAATACGATGGTGCGGGTGTCGTCGACTGGAAAACCAAGTCGTCGCTGACTTGGGTGTTTGGGGTTGGGAGAGAGGGGAAAGGCGGCAGTCGGCTGTGGGAAGAGAAGAAAGACGCCAATTGGTCGACCACCGGGTCGCTCGTCCAGTTCCACGTCGCCCGCGATGACGGACGTGCGGAGGCGGGTGGACAGATAAGCAACAAAAAAAAAAAAAAAAAAATAAGAGTCGCCGCCGCCGCCGACGCCGCCGCCGACTCCGAAAAAAATCCAAGCACCGATGCTACTCATGCATCCCAGTGTGCCGATGGGCGGCGTCCCGGGCGCGCACCAGGCGCACCCGCCGCCCCCGCCGCGCCACGGCCGCCCCCGGCTGTGCGACAGGCTGCCTCCGCCGCCCCCGCCGCCGCCCGTGCGCGCCGGACGCCTGGCGCCTCTCAACGTGAGTTCCACGAACCATGACCTCCTCCCCCCCCCCCCTCCTGCTGTAGTCGGCCCTGATGAGTTCGCGCGTGACCACTCTAGACCCGGGTCAGCAACTTCCATCTGTGAAGTGCTGATTATTAAGGTTAAACAATTCAGATATCATTGTTTTTCCGATACCATGTCTTTTCCCTTACTCTCAAAAAAATTTCCCTCAGAACTTATACTTATAGGCTACACGAAACAATATAATTATACAAGAAGTATCAGATAGGGCGTGAATTGGGAAGCTCTTTGATGCAGGGTAGCGCCTACTCAGTGGAACACCGTAGAGTAGCTAAGCCTACGTTATTATTCAGTTACAAGACTATGCAGCTGATAGTTATTAGAGAAAGAATATCATAACTAATTTTTTATTTAACTATTTTCTAATAACTTAAGTTTGTTGTTCTTGATTGAAAATAGGCGTACCTATAGCAGGCCTCTTTTATTGACTGTCTTATATTCTGTCCGATTAACTATTTATTAAACTAAAAACCATATGAAAATTTGTCTCACCTTCTTAAATTAACTATTTCCTAAATAATCATCTTTATTCTGTAAAAATATTTTCGCGATCAGTAATAATCAGGCATTGAAGCAGCGTAAGTAAAAATTAAAGTAGAGTAGGTACGTCTGATTATTGCTGCCAATAATTATTTCCTAGTCAGTGTGAATTTGATCATTTATCGTGACTGAGGAAAAAAACGGAAATAAAATATTTTTGGCAAACAGAAAACATTGTGTCAATATAGTATCTACTTTCTAATAATTTTTTTAATGTTGTCAACAAAATATATTTTATTAAGTTTTCGGAACGTGCCTTATTTTGACACAGCAAGTAATTTTGTCGGTACTAATAAAGGGTTTTATTGGCACAGCAAAATATAGCCCTATTGATGAAGTAATTTGTTGTGACACAGAAAATTTTTATAACAATTCAGTGCACTGAAGTTGGTGAGTTTGAAGATAAAAAACATTCACGGAAATGCTAAAGTTTATAGGGACCTATACCTATTGATGATTAATCTGAAAAACCTATGCTATAGGATAATAAACAACGTTTCATTCGATATTGCAGCAAAACCAGTTTTTTTAACTGTTTATAAATTAAATATTACTAATTTACTTTTTATAATCTAATGTTAGTTCATTTCGATAGAGATCAAATGTTTGCTTTTAAAAGCACTGATGCTTGTTTTTTTTCTTTTCAATCCCACAAATGATTAGGTATAGGCCTATAATAACAGCAGCCATAAAATATTTTTCGTGCCTAATAGCTTTGTGGTGACTCGAAACCAATATATAGGCCTATTATTTATAAGTAATATTGGCATAATTCTTTATTAGCTAGTAATCATATTTAAAGTCTAAGGGTTAATTTCGGGGTATATTTATTGAGACCGTAACCCAAGTTATTTACCGTGTAAGAGTGAAATTAAACCTTGTAACGATCCCAGCGACTTCTTGTATTGCGTTGATTATACGTAAAAACAGAAAAGTGGAAACATTCCATTCATAATATAATAAAGCGAGCAAAATACATTACGGTTTTATCTTTTTAAACTTTCAAAAGCGTTCAGAAATCTTGTAGGCTTAATTTTCCGCATTTTAATGACAACTGACTCCTTGTATATGTAACTATCCCGCATAGCAATGCGTTCAAAAGTAGTTTTCGGCTAAATGGTGTTACGACAAATTCTTTGTTTCTTTGCAGCTCAGAGAACCATACCCCTGCATAATAAAAACATGTTATGTTTTAACTAAGAAAATATTAATATGTGTGGGTGCAAATTAATAGGTTATTAACTAGCTGATGCATAATCAAATATTATCTAAACCGGAGAAAATATAAGTGAAAACATCTGAGGTTTTAAAATATACACAAAATTATGTATACAAAATGTTTGTGGATTTTTGTTTCCAAAAAGGTTTAATTGTATGCACCAAATGTTTGTTGTATCTTTATAATTCGGAGCGAACCATGGTTTCTTCTCTAAATTTTCGATGAGTGTGATGTCAGTAACTGAAATATCTTACCAATTTTCAATACCTTTACTGCATAGTTTATAGCTATAGACGACAAAACTTAGTTCAAAATAGTTTAGTTTAAATTCATCAGTATATCAATAGAATATAAAGTTACAGCAACGTAATAGGTCTATGTTTATTTCAATGTTACTTATACATACACCACACAATTTCGTGATAATGTTTTAGAAGTTGATACCAAGGATAAAGTCGTATGTTTGTTCCTAGATATTAAATATACTTGTAAATACATAGTCTATATAGATTGTTATAAAGCATTAACTCCCTTTGAAATAACGTCCAATATAGTAGATTGAAAAATTGCAAGATATATAATTACCTAACAGCGTAAACTAAGATTTCAAGTGCCTCGAATACAAATTGGCCAAGATTTTAATTTTGTCAGAAATATATATTTTTTAAAAAAATGCGGGAAAAAAATTGCATGTTTTCACTTTCCTGTTAAATCGCTTACGCGTTTCAAATTAAATCTTTTTTTCTTTATGCTACGATTGTTTGCTGTAAAATATTTTCATGATCGCCGAAGGGGACGCCGATTTAAAATTAAGTAGGCATAACAAATAACTATTTATATTTAAATTTACTGTCCATTTATCTGTAAAATGTGATAAAATTTAAAGAAATATCGAATTAAATAAATTTTTAGCATTGCTGCATGGTCATAAGGCTGCCTAAAACCAGTAGGTATATTAGTTTGTAAATCAATTTTTTGAAAGTATATAACACACAGTCACATTATACTGACAAATTTATTTTGTTTACGGTGAAATGATATAATATCTTAGCACAATCAGGAATTAGATTTGTTTCGGTTTTCAAAAGTTAAATTTTTTTTCGTGGCTTAGATTTCGTTTGCGTTACTTATATTTGACTATTTTATGTTATCTTAAATTTATAACAGCAACTATTTATACAACCGTATAATACATATGTATATTTACGCACACAAACATAATATACATACGTTATAGATTATCGTATAACGTGTAACTTTTTTGAAGGAACATAGGTATAATCAAAGAAGCTAAACGTTTAAGTTGGTATGAGTCACTAACGTTATTTGAGGTTAAGTGTCTCTGATTATCAATTATTGTAACAGGTTTCAGCATGAAGCCAAGTTCAAATTTTCATAATTACGGTGCAAAATATTAGTGTTTGAGTTTCCGATGGTAGTTACAAACATGAGAGTTGTAATTATTAATATTTTTAAATTACTTGTTAAATTTTATTGCAAATTAAAAAAAGTAGTAGCTAAGAAAATGTATCTTAGTTATTATATTTGTTCTAAAAAAAAAAGATATTTTAAGTTACTTCACAATCTGTCTGCCTACGTAGACAAAGAATAACAACAGCCTAAACACAAGTGGGTTATTAGAATTTTTTTTCTTTTTCACCCGTAAAACTATTTGAGCCTTACATTAAATATAATCCTTCACATGTATGTGTGTTATGCATGCATATGATTATCAAGAAAATAGTTTATGACGTTTACTTTTCTTGGCTCCTCCTTAACACGACACGAAATACGACGTTTTCGTGAGCACGAAAGTGCTTAGACATGTACAAAGAAATACGAACAAAGTATATGTCTGACATAAGACTATTGAGCCACCGGGTGGCATCATGAGCCCACGGTACTATGATTCATATATGTTAATACGGACATAACCTGTTCAAACCTGGATGGAGAAATCACTTAGAACTTTTTCAGCTCCAAGTAAGTGCGCACGCGCTGTGGTTAGAGCGGCGCTCAATGGAAACCAATTTTCATGCGAAGGTTCTGCGGAAATTATTTTTTTGTTTCTTTGAAGGAAGTTGTCGGTAACTAATGCAATAAGTAGAGGAAAAAACCACGGACATAAACGCTCAACCCGCATTATATGCAGAGCAAGGTGAATATTTTATATTTAATCAATCTGAAAAAAAGTCTAAAATCGTCACTTTATAACAAAATTATTGATATCACGGAAAGTGACTATCGAAATAATATTTTTCATAATATTATGTGCTAGGAAATTATTTAGGTACTGGTGATTCAATCTAATTCCCATTTTGTTATGTTTTACTTGGCGTATGCGTATTTATGTAAAATGCACTTAAAGGTATAATCATATATATGTGTCTATATATTCATAAGACTTACTTATACCTATTTACTTGCTATGCGCTTTGTATTAAAAAACAGCTTTGCTGACTATAGGAGAAATATGAAATGCGGTGATATTTATTTATATATATTTTTTCTTTCATTACTTTCCAACTAATATTTTTCTTTCGTGTTTACCGGGGAAAAAAGCCAAAACTATAAACTTAATTATAAACCCATTAAAAACATCATTGGCTAAAACATGCAAGGTTAGGCACGTCTACTGAATAGATAAGTTTTGGGGGTCGAGTCCAACCTCAAATTTACAATTTAATTTAAGTTTCCTATAAATAGGCCCCCAACCATAAACATATTTTAATGCGGTAAGTAGATTTTTTCTAGTTGACATTTCTGAATTTGATATTTGTTCTAGTTGACATTTCTGAATTTTGTATTTTTTCTAGTTGACATTTCTGAATTTGATATTTGAACACGTAAGGGCTTACTAATCGGAGACCATTTTAATTAATTAATGGAAATAAATATGATTAAATTCAGGCTATAAGGAATCCTGTGTTTTAAGAACAATAAATTAAAATAAATATTATTTGCCAAGTGTTTGGGCTAAAGAAAACAATACCTACTGCATGCCGTACAAATGATTTGAAAACATGAAAATCAATGCTTAAAGTAGTGTCAATAACCTTTCTCGAAATTTAATTAATTAGATGAGATGGGTTCTCTGTTATCATAAAATTAACTATGGTTTATTAACTTTCGATAAAAACTTTTTTTTATTTCAGGAAAAAAACATACATACAACATAGGCTTTATTAGTACCTAAGTCCAGGCAAACATATGTTGCCTTTTACAATTTACATTTGTTTCTGAAGTTGTTTTACTGATGTAAATCATTTAAGGATTCATTTTTTAAGATTCGCTAGTATTATTTTAAAAACGTGTTATACCTACAGCTGTTTTAGTTAACGTTGTTTTACTTATTTTGAGTGTTCACGTACGTAACTTTGTTTATACTATTTCCGGCCTTGTTGTATAATAAATCGAGTATAAATCATAAAAAATTCGTTTGTTAACAGCCAATAATAATAATATAAGTTAATTGTAGCGTTGGCCTATAGCTATAGTATGCGCTATTAACAATTTGTCTACTATTTCTCAGTAACTTTTATAAGGTGTTCAGCTAGCTTCTAATTATATCGAAGTTAACGTTTAGACTTAAGTATGGTTATTTTGCTATTTACTTAATGTAAGTTTATAACCAACTTACCTACTTTGGCATTATTAGCATTATACTAAATGATGTTAGATGCTGTTTGTATTTTGACATTGTAGCTACTAATATTGCCACAATATTAAGAAATTAATTGAGGTAGTATACATTAAAATAAGTAATTTTTTTTATCACACAGAACATTAAAGTGTTTCAAAAATTTTCAGTCCAATATATTTTGTTCAAGCCTAAGCTATAGAACTTTATATTCATATGCGAAAGAAAATTATTATTTTTTATTATATCTCTATAATATTTTAAGAGAGTATAGCACATATTTAACGCTCATATTCCAATTAATTGGCACTAATTTGAACGTTACTTAGGTAATATAAATTCATTAACAAATAGCCTACATTAAGTAGGAATTTTTGTTGAATTTAGCAGTTTACATGAATTTTTTCTCGAATAGTTTGTACATTGTTCTTTTAATGCAGCAAATTTTTATCGCAATTAGCCATTAATTAGGCCACTGCAGCTAACCTATGTAGTCTTACAGAGGGAGCATATGTGGGTTCGAATCATCCATAAGTTTTGCGTCTGTTCGTAAGGCCATTTGTTAGCATTAAAAAAAATAATTGTACAAATATGACGAAATAAATCTTACCTTCAATTGATTCAAACTAATATTTTGTAGAGAGAAAGATTTGTTGAGTAAACAGTATGGTTTATTCAACCAAACAGTATATTTTATTAGCCGAGCAAAATTAATTCTGTCAAATACTAAATTTTAATAGGCAAAAAAAAATGTATTTTCATAATAATTAAATATTCGTTCTACCGTAATATTTACGTCAGTGTAAGTTAACCTAACGGTTGCTTGGTAAAAGAATCGTGAATAATAAAATGTTTAGTGGAATGAATCGCAGGAAATTGTGATGTAATCGGCAGTAGCAAAACAAAAATGTCATTGACCAAATAACGTGTTTGTAATTGCTATTTTAGCTTGTTGAAACTGATTGTAGGAATAATTCCAAGCAAATTTATAAGTAGTAATGGAAAATAACAATTACAATAGTTACGAGTGGATAATAATGCCCGAGATAAATGTGATATATTACATAAATAATTTAATTAGATGTAGGTTTGCATATTTCTCTCAGACGATTGTGGAATTAATTATGCCTCACAAAAAATTCCTTAATCATTAAAAAAAATAAGTAAAATTTCTATTACTGGTGGCTTGAAAAAAAGAAAATTATTTATCATAATATAGAAGCCAGCTCAAGTTATACTTATATTGTGCAAAACATTATGTCTCGTAGAGTTTTATGCAATAACTGCATCTTAACAGTAAACTTATTTATTTTTTCACCTCTCCCTGATACCATAGCGTTCAAAATCATAGATAAAATAACCAAACTTTAATTATTACTACCCAGTGGTTGAAAAATGTTGCGATAAAATAAGCTTAGGTACCTATTTGTACGAAAGAACTTTACAATAGGATAGCTTATTCATTGGCTATGTCTCTGAGTTTTAATGTCGTGCAATATAAATGCAATATACAAAGTACCATTAGTAATTTGTGAACATTAATTGAATGTTGAAAACTTGTTATACATCTATATGTATTGGTCTAAAATGTAATTTAGGTAAACATTAAGTACCTATGTAGCTATGAAGAACAAGTGCGTGAATTCTGCTCTCGTTTAAGGTTCCAGGTCATTATTTTTTTTAAGCTCAACGCTGTTAAACTTTTTGAACAAAATGAAAAATATATATACTGCATACTTTTCTCATATTTAGCTGGCACAGTTTTAACATTTTGTATGCAGTATAGCTATATAAAGAGAATTAAATGAAACTTTTTGTGTTTAAAGTCAATAGCTACTGGTGGCTAGTGAATAGTCTGGTTTAAATTTCTTTCAGGAAAAAAAAATACTTAATTTTATCTTGCCTTAAAAAATCATAAAAATTCTGATAATTTTGAAATGCCAGGTAAAATTAAATTATTTTCCTTTCTGAAATTAATTAAACCGTATCACATATCAGCCACAAATATTGACTTTAAAACTAAAAAGTTCCAGTTTTAATATTTAATTTAATTCTCCTTATCCACACTGCACATAAATGTTAAAACTTATATGTTATACTTATTTATTTTCAAAAAGTATGCGATGTATATTTTCATTTTGTGAAAGTTCAACAACTCAAAAAGTAGGCAGGTTTAACCGTGTGGAACACAAATATAAAATAATGACCTGGAACGAGTCATACACCCTTAACATATATATTTTTTTGTTGTTGTATGGATACAGAATAGTTTCTTAGAGTGAGTAATTTTGTTTAAAAAAAAATGGCTTTCAAGCGCCTGTGTTGCGCGTGGTCCGATGGCCGCTAGTAATTATCAATTTGTGAAGTTTATTGACGAGATTGATAGACCTATAGCTTTTGTTTTATCCCCCTATACCCCGCGCGCTGTGCCACGACGGATATGTAGGTATCTGGAGGAAACCTCACCTCCCACCTCCTTCTTCCAACCCGACTCCTCGCCGATCCTGCGACAATAGGTCAACGTTGCCCCGAGGATAGATCCGTGACGCGGCCGAGATGCGCCTCATGCTAATGAAGACATTGTTGTTCCAGGAGGCCACGTGATCCTTCGGCGGCCGGCCGTAACGAGATATTTCTCGTAATTGATCGAAGCGGTATTATTATTATTATTATTACTATTCGAAATGGCCGCGCGCCTTTTTACGTATCTACAGGGCTGCGATTCTCGACGAACAATTTACGAAGATGCAATCGGAGATTCAAGATCTGTTAAGAGGCTTCATAGACTTAGCTCGGCATTCCTTTTTTTTTTATGTATTGCTTCGACTGCACGACCTTTGATGGACTCTGTCCTGAACAACATAATCCAAAGGATTTCAAAAAAACAGTTTGTAAGTACCTACTTATTCCAATACTATAACCACTCGCGTTCTATAGTAAATTTTTTTTTTGGGAACGTGGGGACGTTTTCGCGGGGTTTTTTTTTTTACCCTTGCGAAACTGTGAGTACAGTTTGCGTCATGGGATGCCGATGGACTTCTATTTGAGTTGGGGGGGGGGAGAGAGAGAGAGAGAGAGAGAGAGAGAGAGAGAGAGAGAGGCAGATATAGGAACCTGAAGACATCACACAATTGTTCAAACCGTTTTTTTTATTCCACATCATATTTTCACTGTCTGATATTTGAACGTTTTGCGTCAAGGCAGATACCACACATTATAGTGATTTTCAAAGACCACGATACAGCGTTCATTGAAGGTAAAATTGTAGTGGTGATTCCCAAAATGAATTAATTCAATAGTAATGCCAGTGACCTCAGGGGATCAACTCTCTGCAGCAGATAGTTACTGTTAACTTCAAACATTACATTGAATTTAATACCTTACTGTGCCTCACTGAAGATACATAAAAAAAAAAAACAGTAGAAAATTGTTTAGCCAAACCGATACATCGTCTTTAAAATCCTATCCTTCGCCCTTAAACTGAGTGCTCGACCACTCAGCTGGACTTGAAATAGGTAACTACGCACTGCGACTATACTGGATAATTATCGTCAATGATTGCGCATTCTCGCCTTGCGAGAGCCAGCGATACTTAGCGGATGATTAGGCGTTATCAAGAACACATTGTAACTGTATATAATATATATATATATATATATATATATATATATATATATATATACATCTACTTTCGAATTATTTTTTACTAGACTTGTGAATGTTTTCCACTGACCACTTACACATTGCCAAAAAAATAATCATATATGACGTTCTTTGACGTACAATTTTCACTCCCTTGCAAAACCATAATTGCCTATGTATTCCATTACAGGAATCCCACGTTAAAGATTTTAATAGGCAAATATTTTTTGCTTCTTTATATTTTAATAGTTTTTCCTAGCACATATTGAAAGAATATTCTTCAATTCATTCTATGTTTTAGTTTAAGTATCAACATGGTTATAAAGTGACTGACGGCTAACAGCAGGTCAGGTGACAGGAGTCCAAGGTTAGTTTGGTTGTTATTACACAGGCGCGTGATCAGGTCTCCGTATTGTGTATTTTCACTGGATTAAGTGGAGGGTTTTCAATTTTCCTGAATAAATTTTGTCAAATTTGTATTCAAGGGGTTTCTATCCATGTTTTCCAACTACATATCAATATAGATATAATTATACGTATGTTTACCGAATACGTATGTTTACAGATGTCTCACACATGTGTTGTATAACTTTCAAGAAAATTTGTGAGAATGTTTTGACCAATTAAAAAAAATGTTTTGGGATACATTGGGATATTATTGAAATAAATAAAAATATAAAGCTCAAAAACTACTTCAGAACATATTGTATGAATTCCTCTTGCTAAATGTTTCGAAGATAAAACAAATAATATTGTGGAAACTTCAAAACGGTCTGTTAGCGTAAACTTCGAAATAAACTCAGTTACTACATCCTTATAAAGAATAGTAAATACCCGGAAATTTATTCGAAGAATGAACCTGAAATAAACGAAGTGTTCTAAGTGCTTATACATAACAATATCTACGTAAACACTACACCGTGTTCAGTTTTACATAGTTTCGTATTTCGTAACAGAACGGGTAAACATGCGCCATAAATGAAAAATGAGTACTTTCTACTGTCCACTTGAGAATTGTTCAAAGGATTTGTTAATACTTTAAAGTTATTTTTGTGGGTTAATGGTCCAAGTAAATACCACCCGTAAATTTACAAAGAAAAATAGGTAGCTTATCGGTAAATTATCCTTGGAAATTTTGTAACCAGTGGTCTTCATAAATGTAAGGTGAAGATATTTAACAGTATGGAAGTATATTTACTTTCTAAAGCCTCTTCGTGTTAGGAAAATGCAAACGGCGCTGATTGTTGTATTATGTTGTGCCTCATCATTCTTTCGCGGGCTCCCGACGCAAATGGTCACGGAACGAGATCACTTAGGCCCACATTGTCGTAGTTCTTTACGCACGAGTCAACATGAAATAACGCACAGACATAAAAACCAGTTTACGATGGCTTTTATTCGACTGACAAGAAGGATGATTGGCACGGGTAAGCTAGAGAAGGAGTACAAAGAATGTAAGGAGAGATAGGAAGAAAAGAAGTTATAACTTGGAATTTAACCGGGTAATAGGACTCACGAAGGTAGAAGTTGTCATGAATAAGCTGAATTAAAAAAATCAATAGCATATATTTTTTTTTAATGTTTAATCTCTTGTCATCCATACCTTAAAAACTAAGGCTTTTGTTGCATTTAAAGTAAAATAATTTGTGTTTTTAAGTCACCGTTTTATTTTCAAACCAAATTTATAATTGTAAATTTAAAAAATATATGATTTATAATAGTTGCAGTAGTATTACTTATTATGTGTTTCAGGTCATGGCATTGTGATCACATTCACATTACTTGGGAATGTTAAAAAAAAACACATGTCTGTCACAGCATACAGCTTTAATTATTGTTGAAAATATTTTGTTACCCAAGAATTAAAATTATAAGAAAATAAGCAAATGCTACTTAAAAATGAAACTTTAACCGAAAATTGTTTGAGAACTAATAATGAAACAAGTGTAAAAAAAAAAAGAACCCACCTTTACTATGTGTAAATATTTTTGAAGTGTTATGTACTGTTTGTGTAGTGTGTGAGATGAAGAATTACGCACTAAAGTGAAGCTTTTAGTTTTTTTTGAAGCTGTACAGAAAACAAAAATAATTAGCTGTGTTTTTTTCCACGCACAGTAACATTTTATTCAATTTTCAACGTGTTTCATTTGGAAGTAAAATTATTTCGTGTCTTTTTAGTGCCTCTTCATATGTTGTTTTTGCTATCCAGAGAAATTATAATTGTCTGAAATTCGTGCCGACTTCAATATAAAGACTCTCCCGGCCAGATTCTCGTCAAATGTTTTAATATATAATTATGAATTGGTGTCTATACCGGAATTATTATCTCCTACTAAAAGCCACGTTAATCTTTATCATTCTGCTCAAATTACTCTCGTTAAAAATTACAGGTACAACAGGTATAGTCTTAATAATTATATAGGTACGCCATAATTTTTTTAGTACTCAAAACCATACATTACGGGGTTAATAGTTAAATATTGCCCAAGTTTATTCATGGAATAATGGTATCATATCAAAAAATACTCTATGAATTCCTCAGAACATGTTTGCCGTTTATCATAATGTTATTCAATGCCATGTCTTGGATTCCAATTTTGTTAAGGTTTACGTATGATAAGTATTACTTTGAATATAGTTACGAGAAAAAAAAATATAGTTCTAAGCTGTCAAATTTTATTCTTAAAAATATGTCTAATAAATATGGTGAAATGCTGTAATAGAACCATATGTGTTTCTTCGTCCGAGCGAGTATAGGTATTATTGTTAGGATGGAAGGCAAAATCATATTTCTAGGTTGTTTTTTTTTTAGTTTCATTTGTTGATTGTTCAAAATATTTTACATTGTGTTAAATTGTGCTTATAAGGTAAAAGCACCTATTATGAGACCTTTCCTAATATGAGACCCTAGACTTTCTCAGCCGGGAGCTCCTCAACTCTAGCGGACAATACACTAACTCGGTGTAGGGAACGTTTTCTTGCGTGTGTATTGTTTTCATTAGCGAGCGAATGTGCAGACAAGCGTGGTTACCGATTTTGTGTTTTACGAGCTATCGAGTTTTCCACCGAGATAACAGAAACGGCTTACATATAAATCAAGGTAAGGTTACTTGTTATAACATTCATACATGCTGATTGCTATATAGATGAGTGGTTATGTGCATGCTAGTGAGATTGTGTTTCGTGCACTTTTTGTATCTGCAACACAATGACTTTTGTTGCGTATTGATGGCTCCTATTATGAGACCTACAGAGTACCCTTTTATGGGATACTATCTCATATTAGGAACCGGGTCTCATATTAAGAGCTTCCTGCTAAATAAAGTGTTATGCATTTAAACATGAGAGTATCAATTAACTATCGCCTTGTTACAACACAATGATGATTTATTATGTTACAATGTACTTAAATTGCTTCATATCTAATGTATAGCAATATAATTCTCGTTATTAACAAACTGTAATGACATATTTCATAAGTAATGCTGGACTTAGGATATTAATTCATAGGCATAGATTAACAGTTTTCTTTGCCTAAAATGACATTGATTTGAAATTTATTATTACCTTTCATATTAATGTTTTGCTTTTAGAGGGATCCTAGCCGAAATCCGAAAAGGAAGAAATGGACAAGGAGCAGATGATCCTAGCTGTCAAAGCTGTACAAACAGGTACTATGGGTTACAAGTCAGCAGCGAAACATTTTGGGGTACCAAAAAGCACAGTGGAAAGGTATATGAAAAATACTGAATTGCGTACTGATGATTTGGTAAATGTGCCATTAGGAAGAAGGCCTACATTAAGCTGTAAACTAGAAAATGAACTCGTACCGTACTTCATTGAGATGGATAAAAGGTTTTATGGGTTGAGGAAATGTGATATTAAAAGGATGGCCTTACAACTAGCCATTGCTAATGGTATCAAACACCCATTCTCAGAAAAAATAAATCAGCTGGTAAGAAGTGGATGGGGTCTTTCTTAAAGCGTCATCCACAGTTGTCATTAAGAGTTCCCCAAGGCATTTCTCACGCCAGAGTAAAAGGTTTCAGTTCTGAAAATGTGAAAACATTTTTTGGGCTCTATGTAACTGAATTTGACAAAATTAAAGGCCGTCCTCACAGGTTGTACAATGTTGACGCGACTGGGGTAACTGTGGTACAGCACAGAGCTGAGAAGGTAATATCCCTGAAAGGAAAACGAGAAGTAGCTGCACTGACATCAGCTGAGAGAGGGTCACTCATAACAGTCGTTACTTGCATGAATGCAGTTGGTTCTTTTGTCCCTCCATTGATAGTGTGGCCAAGGAATAATATGAAAATAGAACTCATGGATGGGGCACCAGCTGGTTCTAATTGGGGATGCCACCCTTCTGGATGGATTCAGGGGGATTGGTTCACAAAGTGGTTTGATCATTTTTTGAATATACATAGCCATCACTTGAAGACCCTGTTCTTCTTGTTCTCGATGGCCACTACTCACACACCAGAAATGTTGATGTGATACGATTGGCTAGAGAGAACCACGTATCAATCATTTGTATCCCTCCTCACAGTTCACACAAAATGCAGCCACTGGATGTAGGCTTCATGAAACCACTGAAAACCTATTATGCCTCAGAAATACAGGCTTCTTTAAGAAACAACCCTAACCGTATTGTAACACCACTATTGGTTGCAAAGTTGTTCATTTCAGCATATCAACGAGCTGCAACAATGGAAATAGCAGTCAATGCATTCCGCTAAACAGGATTTTACCCATTCAACAGTGATGCGTTTCGTGATTGTGACTTTGTAATTCACAGTTGTCACGAAATTCCTGATAGAGATGTTCATACCAGTGCAACTATCATCGCCACTTCGAA
Organism: Bacillus rossius redtenbacheri; assembly: GCF_032445375.1. NCBI lineage: Eukaryota > Metazoa > Arthropoda > Insecta > Phasmatodea > Bacillidae > Bacillus > Bacillus rossius. The sequence continues at coordinate 45,824,969 of NC_086330.1, read as the reverse complement.
TGACATATCAACTGGTGCAGGACCATCTAATTCTCAGCCTGTTCTGCCTATGGATCGCCCACATTTTTCTGGCACAGGGCCTTCTGATGCTAGTCCTGCTTAAACTATGGACATCACACCTATCTCTCCTAAAGACATTAAGCCACTTCCTAGTCTTTTAGCAAATTTATAAAGCCGAAGATGTGGCAAAGCATCTGTAATAACCTCATAGCCTTACAAATCCGATCTCCTGAAGAGTTTGGAAAGACCTACAACAGCAAAAAATAAAAAAAAGAAGCTGCAAGGAAATGTCATAAAACCCTGACAAAAACCTTCTGCCAACACACAAAAGTCAAGATCACGATGTTGTAAAAGAAGATTAATGGAAAAATCCAGCAACGACGAGTCGGATGATGATTTCGACATCTTATAAGATAGCTCTGGTGAAGAAGACAACGATGCTGAATGCCTCTTCTGTGGATGCATATTTTCAGATGAAAAACATGGCGAACAGTGGATACAGTGTACTGTCTGCTGTCGTTGGGCTCATGAACATTGTGGTGCCACTGACAGTCACTTTGTGTGTCCTCATTGCCAAAAGAGGATAAAGAAATAATGTGTCCCATAATAGGAAACCTTTTTTTTACTTTGGAAAAGTGCAGTGTCTTCCGTTTTTTGCAGAGGACATACATTTATTATTTTAAAACAATATGTATGTATTGCATTTTATAGTTAAACATATCAAGTGATTTATTATGCGTGAAAAGTTAATTTATGTTCACTTAATAAAAATATATGAATTTTATTTAAAAGGGGTCCCATAATAGGTGCCTTTACCTTAAATGTACCAAATTATTAGTTTTCACTTTTTATCCCAACAACAAAAACATTTTCAAACATTTCTGTAGGGGTAAGATAGTTTTGAAAGTCAAATACATACCTATATCAACAAAAATCTGATCGTACAAGGTGATTTGGAAGTAAATGTCCTGAGTGAGCCGTATTAATTGTCTTAAATAGTTTTTTCCGTGTTTTGATATTATTATTGAGCTACAGAAAAAATAGAATTTAAGTCGGTTATTTAAAGATAATAAATTGGGTTATTCCAACATGCGTTCGTGAATTAAAACATTATAGCTAAATGCGTTCAACAGTTTATTTATACTAAATATTTATTTATTTTGTGGCACATTGTGAGCTAAGTTTCTAATGTTTGGTTTGAATAAAATGAATAAAACTTAAGACTCTGTCACAATGATCTACTTCTAAAATGTAGACTGCTTTAAACGTAGCAACCATTGTTTTACGGAACACTATGTATGAAACTAAACACTAGGTCCGACGAAAATACTAGACTCAATAATGTTTTTAAGTGTTAGTAAAGAGTGGCAAGAAATTGGAAATTTTATTTTCAAGCATGTATTTTTGTCCAACTAAATACTGTTATAAAATGGCAAATTGTTTAAAATATTTGCTCTAGTAGAATCTATTTAAAATTAAGTTTAATAAAAAGCCACTTCGTATTAATATTGTGTACGTAACTTCAATAATAACTACCAAAATAATATTTTCTCCTGTCCCATTATTGGAACACAGCAACAAAACGAAATGCAATAGTTCTATAAAATTGAGTTAATGCATTATATAGCTTTCCCAAATTCACTGAAGATGTTTCATTATTAAAGTATCACCACACTGAGAAAAACACACCAAACAAAGTTAATTTATGCTTGGAAAGCAATAGTTCACTTAAATGAAAGACTGCCAAATATTTTTTTTTGTTTATGCACAGACACGGCATTGAAAGTGTTACAAAATTTAATTGTAAATATGAACTGCACAGGCACTAAAGCTAAATTAGATTCGTCATTATATAATTAATAAGGTTTATTTTGTCGGGGTGAAAATCATTTGCGTTGAATACAAAATTGGTTAGCTATAGGCTACTCTTTTTTGTAAACAGGCATTAACACAACATACTTACCTAATTTGTGGCCAATACTAGCTATATAGGCCTATATATTTGCATAACCGTAACCATTTGTAAAGTTCATATTTATAAACTGTTTTGTAAACACTAAAAATTATTTTTCTGCGAAAAAATGTGGTTTGATGTTTTACAATAAACCAAAGTACTAAAAAAAATTGTTTAGGGCCTATAATCGTTATCACAACGATTACGTGAAACAAAAGTTACTTTAATATTTACATCTGTTAACTGGATCAAATAAAAATATTTTCTGTACACACCTTTCCCGAAGCGTGCAAATTTGATACTCGTTACTATCGAATAACTACAAGACAAATTAAACTACAAGGAAATGTTTTGAAATTCGTAATTCAGGGTTATGTGTTTTAGTATGTACGAATTCAAAGGTAGCGCAACACCAATACATGCGCCGAAGTTATGGAACTATCATACCTACCTTTTCCGACGCTATTCTGTTATCCTGCATCATTAAAAGTATAAAATTCTAGTTAGTTTCAGATACAAACATAATGAAACATGCATGTTTTATTATTTATTTTAAAATTGACTGAAATATTTCATTAGATGATTATTTGGTATAATTTTTATTGAACTTGTTGAATCATTGACCAAAATCTGTAGCTGGCAGTCAGTCAGACTAGAAAACAAAATTAATTAACATATGACAACTGAAATTTTTTTTTAATCGAGTTCCAACATTATGACCCTACATAACCTTAATTTAGGTCACTAATTTCGTTCATGTTCAATTAAAGACACTAACTAATCAATTATAACTCAGGTAAAATTAGCTCATATCGAGCTCAGGAGTAAACAATAAATAGATTTTTTGTAAAATAATTTGCAGACTGCGGATTTTATTTAGATGATAAAAAAAACACTAAACAAAAATTCTTTGTTACATATTTATAATCTTTTATTGCAAAGCTTGAGGGTGCATAGGTTTCTTATTGTCTTTTTACACGGGACTTCCGGATATGAATACAGTAATTCACCTTTTATTTCGTACATCAAGTCTACAAAATTTCTTCGAAACCAAATTCTACTTTAAGGGATGGAAAAAAAATGTTTTTTTTTTTTTAAATCTCATATAGAGTGTCCGTCCACTTTTTTGTAAGATTAAATGTGGAAAATTTCACCAATATCAGAGTAGAACTGTGGATTTGTATAGGTACAAAAACAAACCCAAAGAGACACTTCATTTTTTTTAAGTGTACATGCATAGATGGATTAGTTTTGAACTTTCATTCCCAGTGGTTGACGAAATCACATGCATCGGAGGGTCCCGACTTCAACCCCTCAAAAACATCGCGTGCGGAAAAGTCCTTTTTGGAGTTGTCCCGACGTGCGTGCGAGGAAAAGGTCTTTCCGAAACATTTAATTTGCGAGCAGGGCGCGCGTGGATTGTCGCGGACCCTGTGCGTGGGAAAAGTTCGGGACGAGAGTTGAATAAGTGGGGAGGGGGTAGGAAGTCACAGGGCGTGGGGCGTGTGTCATTCGACCGTTTCTTCGCGGGGAATTACACGTTGTGCCGTCAAAAACCACGACCTTGGGTCACGCACGCCCGACGTTTTTGCGTCGTTATTACGCCCTGAAGCGGTTTCGCCGTGATTGCAGAAATTTCACGCTGAGACGAATATGTCTGCTATGCACCATTGCACATATTGGTGCCATAAATAACTGCCAAAATTCACTCACTGAAAAAAAATAATTTTTTTTATCCTACAAAATATTTTTGTGAATGTCCACCCTGCAAAGTAGTTTAATGCTAAATAAAAAAAACTGGAAACCTATTCATAAAATCACATATTTTTAAATCAGTTTTTAGTGGATTAGTAGATCGTACATGCACTTAAATATTTATGTCAAGGATACGTTTTACCAAATATTTGAAGCGGTAAAAAAATAATTTTATAGCGCATATTGCACGAACCTATTGACTGTAAAGCGAATAGTTAATAAAGATGTGCCTAATTATGGTTAAGTAATTTAAAAATCAAAATGCTTAAATCATGCTTAAATAGTTATGGGATAAAATGGATACCAAATCACTTAAGTTACTTTTCTCGTCCTCGGTAATGTATCTGAGTCATTGGTTGTGAAATGTCTCTGATTTCGAGAAGGTTTGCCTTTAAAAATCGTGAATGTTTGGCCAGAATTGTTTCTTTTTTGGGAAAGAAACGAGTAGGCGAAACACGAATATGATAACAATTATGATGTTTATACTTCTGCAAATATTAGAATTTCATTGATTCACAATATTTTCCACAGATTCGTGTTTAGACTGTGTAGAGTAAATAAAAAAATTATTTAGCCATTCTTTGAAAAAAAAAAAGATAATGATAAGTTAGTAAATGTAAACAATATCAGGTTTTGACATGTCCAAGGGAAAAAAAAAATAAATTATTCTTGCTATCTCAACAAAAAAAAATATTATTTACAACTTTTCAGCGGAATTTATTAAAATAATATTTGAATATCTACTTAACCATTTAACTTTTGGTTTTAGAGTATCACAAAAAATATTTTTAAATACTTATTTAAAATGGTATTTAAATTAATGTGTTCATGGTAATTAAAAGTTAAGAAGTGCATCAAAAATATTCTTTTTTAAATGTTGTATTAGTATCAATTTCAACGATGTGTATCACAATTATTGGGATCTGAACACTGATCATAGTCACAAATACAACTGATTGAACATAATTACCCTCACAAGTAGGTAGTATTTAAAATGAAGACTTAAAATTTCCAGTGTTAAGCAGTAGTATTCAAATAGTTACGAAATGACAGACACAGCGTACATGTAGGATAGAGTGGAGAAATTACGCCCACGGGGTTATTGCGCTCATTTAAGTCCGTGTGAAAGTCGTCTGCTTATCTCTGTCTAGACTCTTGACTGTTATTTCGTACCCTTGAGAGGACAGATCAACAAATCTGGGAATAGCAGTTGAGCGTAGAAAGGTGAGAATTAATGCTATTGAAAACAGAGTTTACCTGCGATAAAGGACAAGCATATCTTCCTTAATTTCAATTCTGTGAATTCAAGCTAGCATAATAGTTCGTTTGAAGATACATCTAGTTATAATATTAATATCAAAATTATATATAGGCTATTTCTTGAAGAAATTTAAATTTATTAGAATTTTTTTATAATTTTTTTGTAAACATTCAGGGATAATCCGTTTAGTGGCCATGGGGACACTCAGTGTATTTGCAGCTATAATACTGAATTAAAATAATTTTTTTTGAAAGAAGTTTGTTGAACAAATAAATTAGCAACTCGGACAGGGTTTTATAGCGAGTCTTCGGAGAGCAGCGACTATCTTTAGCATCCAGTGTTCCATTTCGAAGGATAGAATTAATACGACAAAGAAAAACTACAACCACATTTGGGGATATAAAGTTTCCACTTATTGTTTTGCCTGGATATCACTCAAGAAGAAGAAATTAGTCACTAAAACCAGAAAAATACAATAGAAAAAAAAAACCTAGAAATTTTTTCCATCTGTCACTTTACTCTCTAAGAATATCATTATATACAAATAATATTTTTAAATTTTGGAAAATTTATCTATGAGCGGAATAGCTGCACAGGCGAACGTAATAGACACTCATTTTCCCCGTGTTTTATTTATTAGCTTGTCGAACAATTGTTAATGTTTAATGGCATTTCTGAATCTTATTGTAACTTATAGCTAAATAACACTCTTGATAAGGTTGTATTAAAGTTTTACATAATAAGTACCTATTTATAATTTTTCAAGAGGTTTGGTAACAGAAAATTAAAATAGGTTAGGAATATTAGATTATTATTAGTCAAAAAAAGCACATTTAGACTTGCTGACTAGAAATCGGACGGATGTTTAACAAGCAAAAAATAATAATTCATTTAACTCGAACTATCGGTAATGGAAAATGTCTATAGCCTACTTTTTTTTAGTAACTTTTGAACAGGATAGTGATTAGTGAGTCATTAACTATGTCATGTAGGATTCAAACATTTTTTTAGTATTTTTTAACTGTTCAAAATACTAACATTCAGTACCACATACTTGTGTTTCTATAATTTATTGGTGAAATATGTTGTACTTTAGCAAATCTTATACTTTGGTTAAGACATACTTCAAAATCGTCTTATTTTTGTTATTATTTACAATAGATTGATTGTTTCACCCGAAGAGCCAAGTGATCAGTTACAATGTGAACAAAAATTTTTGGCAGTACTTACATAGCTAGCAACTATTTGAAACCAAGTTGCAAAATAAAAGTAATTATTGCTTAGGTAATAAAAATGTAAAAAAATAATTTATTAATGCATTGCTTTTGGATTAGCTTTTTTTTCAACAAACATTTCTTAGGAACCTTTAAAATAGTGCTTTGTATTTACAGGATATGTGTAAATAGATAATTTACTTAAATTGCAGAATAAAAATATTTGTTTTGATGGTCATGGATTTTTGGATTGCTAAGTTCTGCATATGTTTACATACAATATAGTCATAGTCTGCCTGTATTATGTTAAATTGTAATATCTGTTTACAATATACTTAACACTTTTTTTTATCTCATATTAGCTATATAGAGAAGTTATTATTAAGGGTGTATTTTTAAAATAGTGGAAAAAAGTTTTTTTTTGAGCGATTATGTAGCCTACCTGTTATTTTTATTATTTAAAGAGGTTTTTTTTGAACTTGTTAATCACATTCTACAATATGAAGTATTATTATTAATTATTGAAAACACCTGCGAATATTTGTTGGTTTAACATTTTTAAGTAGCTGTATTAACATTGTCATCTATCCGATGATATGTTTATTATTGAAATTTAAATATCTCATGTATAGGAGCAAATTCTAGTACAAATTATATGAATTTTATTTAACTTCTTCATAGGCTTGGGTTACAGGCTTAGTTTTGAGTTTTCTTCTTCTTTTTTTTTTACGGTTAGAGGACTACGTGGAAAGTGTTTAGATGTAGGGGTAGAAAAAGACGTAGACTATTGCAAAAGTAACAAGTAAATTCACAGGATTAAATTCTGCTTCTATTGTATCTTGAATTTGTACGGTGAAGGGTTTATTGTTTTTGCCGTAGTGCGTCAGTAAAACTTATTCATTGGCTGACAGCGGTTAAGCCGTAAGAATAAATGCAGGTATTTCACCGAGTCTTTTTTTATTTTTTTATACGATAGACGCTATTAAAACATAGTTTGTGCGAGACGAACAAAATACAGTGTTTTTTTTTTAATTCGTAATTTTTTGTTCGGTTCTCCCTGTAAACTGGAATGAATCGAGCCGCTAGGATTCAGTTTATTTTACGTGGATTCCAGCTGATTACCTTGGCTGCCAGGTCGCAATGCTGGACGGCGGACGTTTCTAGATCTCTCGGAGTTTATCATTACTGCTGGTTTTCTTTTCAGCACAGTGTTTCCTTGTTTTCTGGCGGGTTGTATTTCACATAAGTCAATCCGTGGCTGAATAATTATATGATGAAGAGATTTCGTTAATATTGTAGAAGATTTTATATAATTTATGTACTTGTACTTTTCCTACAAATAATTATTTTTTATATATAGATTTTCTGAAACCATGTTATACTTTAACTTTCTATTTAATTTGATTGCTCTTTTTAACTTTGAACTTTAGTAAAACTAATGTAAGATTATTAAAGTTATTTTTATTTATTTGTTTGTCAATAGTTACAATTTTTTTAATGTTTTCGTTAGTTAAAATATCGCACGTAGATTAAAGTGACTAGATGCATTCACACACAAGATTGCTTTTATGAGTGCTAAATTTTCCTGTTAAATTTAGTGAAGAAAAATTGAGTTATAGTGAATTAGTGAATTTCGTGGGTATACATTTCCATAACAATTTTGTGAAGAAAAACAACGATCATCTGTACTTTTTTTTATATAGTTGAAGCATATTATAACTTAATTAAAATACCATTGTATCGTATATTAATTTAAATGCCCTTTAAAATTGTACTGGCGTTCGATAGTCCGGCAAAATAGCTAACCTGTATGACTGTAGTACCGAGCGCGACAGACTAATGAAAATTTTCTTTAAGGGTGTGTCTCCCGTTCCATGTCATTATTTTACATATATTTACATTCGACGCGGGTAAACCTGCCGACATTTAGAGTGGTTGAACTTTCACAAAATGAAAAGATATGTAGGTATTTTGCATAAATAGCTGGCAAAGTTGCAATTTTTAAAACATATTTGTGCGTAGTGAATAAGGATAATGAAATGAAATATAAAACTGAAACTTTTCAGGTTTAGAGTAAATTTTACTGGCTGCTATCCGTGACTATGTTTTAAGTTCTTTCAGAAAAAAAATTATAATTACCTGGAATTTGAAATGTCATCAAACGTTTTATGATTTCAAAAGTCTAATTCAAATAAATGTTCCTAAAAGAATTAAAACCATATCACGCAGTAGCCACCAGCATTGCCTTTAAAACCAAAAGTTTTCGATTATTTATTCCATTTGGTTCCCCTTATCCATAATGCACAAACATGTTAAATATTCAACTTTACAATTAATTACGCAAGTAGGATGCTATATATATATATATATATATATATATATATATATATATATATATATAGAGTTTAAGATCAGCCACTCAAAAAGCCTACAAGTTTAACCATGTTAAACGTAAAAGTAAAATAATGATCATGGACGGGACATACACCCTTAATACTGTTCGTTTGAAGGTATTTTAAAATACTGATTTCCTTGACGGAATTGTAGTTGACTTGTAAAAAACTTTTAAAATGTTCACAGCGATAGAACTGTTCTGGTATGTAGGCCTCAATATATAATTTTTCAAAATCTATACTGAAATGACGTGGAGCTAATAACTTTTTTCTAAATGCAAGTTCTGTATGCAGTTGTTATATATAGCCTATAACCAAACGTTTTGTTATTTTTAACCTACACCAAAAAAATATTTTTACTAACAAAACGTAAAAATTTGAATTATACCAAAACTTGGTGGTCATCAACTATTAATTAAAAAAATATTTGACTATTAATATTTTATCCGTAGATACTTATTAAATAGTTTAACCATTACTTCGTGTCTATTAAATATGTACAATTAATGCTAATTTGATAATCCTTCCTCTACGTGATAGGAAGTACTAAATTGTCAGCTATGCGTTATTATTACGTCGTAACTAACTACACGTTAGTTGCACCACTTGTCACGCATAATTAATTATTTTAATTTACAACGTCACGGATTAGATTCTTTAAACATTTAAATTGGCCGAGCAAGTGATTGTGAACTTTGGTTCATATCAAATCAAATTGAGCTGATGGTAACTGATTAAAAATTAAAAAAAAAAGTTAAATTAGCTTGTCATGTGGTCGCAAATGCGGTATCTGTGACCTTACTATGTAGATTAAAGATAAGTCGAACTTTTCTGTAGATAAATTTTACTGTTGTGTGTTGTTTATGGCGTGAAAGTGAAACATTGTGCTGCAGTTGTAAATATTGTTACACACTCTTATAAAGCTCTTTCAAGTCATTAAAATTGTTGTTTGTTTCAACACACGGATTTGGGACAACCGCGCTAAGGCCTACACACATGTAAAAACTGAGCGTGAATTGGACTTCATCCATCCGAAAAATTAGGCACACGTCGTTAATTTTACTACTTAGCTCACTTTGAACGTGTAGCTTTGCCTGCATCCAGATATATTTTACCTTAGGCCACGTAATTTCGCCATTAGTCCCCGGCGAGCACGCGAAAACCTTCACTAATTACATTCTCACGGGGATTTTTTCCCCCACTCCGTTCAAAAACAATTCTTTTTTCTATCTCATCTTTAAATATCCTGCTCACGGCAAAGGTCTTGCGTAATCATGTTTACTATTCGATGCGTTCTAAATTCCTTGGAAACCACAATTTGTTTACGACTGGTTTCAATTCTCTACTATTTCAGCATTTATTTTTATTTATTCTAAACAAATTAACAAAACATAAAGTTAATAGCCACGTTGAGTATGGTAGGTGAACATTTTTTTTCTTCATCCTGTACCTACTCTTCGTTGATCTCGCTTCAGTTTCGTTTCGGCTTGAGAGACCTCACGGCAGTGCGCGACCCCCCTGGGCCACCACCGGCACATGGAGGCCCCCCCCCCCGTGGCACGCAGCCACAGCCACAGCCACAGCCACCTGCGCGGCCACACGACGCTCCAACACTTTGCGTCGTAATCACGATAATAACCGTCATGATCATCGCGAGCGGCGCACGGCGTGTAAAAGGACCGGTAATTTATTTTTAAGGGCAGAGTTGTAAATACCTCCGGGGAAAATATGTAATTTTTTTTTCTCTCTTCTCCCCGCACCTCCTCCTCTATATTCCCCTGAAATCATCCCCCCTTCCCCTTTTTTTCACGGTCTTTATCCCCAAACTGGTCACCCTTCACGAAGTGAATTGTACCGAAACTGTAATTCAGGCTGGGCCAAATTCGGCCCACGAATGACCAGCGTCTTTTCATTACCCCGCTTTTTATTGGTAGCAATGCGTACGTGGCTCTGGGCAGCGGCACGTTTCATTCTGGTAGGCGTTTGTCCGTTATTGGCTCACGACACACCCTATATACTGCTACCTCCCCCTACCTCTTTTCCCAAAACCGTGGTTTGTGTTTACGACATTAAGATTGGAGGGAATTAATGGAACACCTTAAAATATAACTCCCTGCATCAAAGTTAGTTACACACGGAAAGTTTCTTGATACACTGTAAATTTTCTTCGTAAATAGAACAGAAATATTCATGAATAAATGACAGATATTTGTAAATCGTACATATATTCGGTCAAGTCTTTCAGATTATATTATTGTTTTTATATTCTCGTCATTCATTCTTCATGCAAACTTTCCCATCCTCTTAAGACCAGCCATTCCTGGTTCTTGTCCCATCACATCTTGTCTTCGTCGCGTTATTTCGTCGTTTTAAAATACCTTGTGGACGATATGTAATACACCAATAAAAAATTTTCACCAAAAACATTTTGTTTGTGCTTTACACATGTTGCGAAAATATCTTCAGCCCTAAGAACTTAAAGGGATAAGAACCAATTTATAGACTGTAAAATAAAGCTTGGGTACAGGATTAGCCTCCATCAGACACCAAACTTCGGACGATTGTTTATAAGGAATAAAATAAGGTGTAAATATACATTCGACTTATGGTCTTAAGTTGAAGTTGAATAAATGGTAGTTACATTTAAGAGATAAAGTACTCAAGGTAGAACACTAAGCCTACTATGTAAAATGTTAAAATGGATAAATTCCAAAAACCAACAAAAAAATTGTCATTGTCATCAAATTTTTTAATTGAAATCATTATTTGAATGAAACCATTTTACGAAAGCGGCAAGTTTTGCGATGGTGTAACCATCAAGGCTACCAAGTAATCTTGAAAGAAAAAAAATAGTACTGCTAAACTGCTATATTAAAATGTCGAATTTCGCATTTTCAGGCCAAAGTGACCAAAATTGTTTGTTTTTAAATCCAGTTGCACCGTTTTTTTATAGCGATTTCTATAGCGATTTATATATCTACAACTTTTCACAGAGAGTGCAGTGAGAATTTTCGTTCTGCACTCAGTAGACCAAAAGTCATTCGGTATATGGCCTGTCGGTCAAACAGCATTTGGTCTACTGCCCGTAGGTCAAACGACTTTTGGTCTACTGCCTGTGGCGCAAAAGATTCTTGGTTTACTGCCGTTGCCCCGAATCTTTCGTAATTTTTTTTTAAAATTTAAACCTGTCAATCATTCAAAAGAACCTATATTTTCTAGGATCCATAGCACGCCAAACAAATAATGCTTTTGTGTCTATTCCGAATCTTATTTTCAGTGTGTCTCCTTGTCACATATTCTTTTTTTTTTACCTGGGTCGCGTGTTGGCCCGAGGAAAAGACCAACCGCAGTCTCGTTAGCCGAGTATAAGCGCAGGCTTGCGGTCAAAATAAGAAATTTTCCGCCCGGAGTTTTATTTGGTTACTTTTTTTTATCCCCCTTGTCGTGACGCGATTGTGGTTTGTCAGCGTAACAATTTTCCCTGCCGCCATTGTGTCTCTCCGCGCATGTGGCAGTCGATGACATTATGATAATTGTTTTTTTTTAATACTTTTTTATGTAGGATGGGAAAAGGGTCTCCACGGGTAAGGGAGGGGGTGGGGGAGGTGGCGCGGCCGCAAAAATTGGTTTTCGAAGCACGCCCCGGCTTCGCGTTGCCTTCTGCCCCGCTAACTGGCGTTTCCGGCACCGGGCCCCGCGACACATCTGCAGCGTCACCACGAGAAAAACTTTTTTTATTTTTAAATTTTTTTTATTATTTTTACCGCGGAAGGCCCCTTTGTGGTTTCCGACGCGGGCGATGTTTTTGTTCGTCGCGAGCATCTGTTACACGAGGTGGGAGGACATGAATCCGACAAGAGCTCAAAACCGTCAGACGTGTCTCCTCTCGAGTTGAAGAGTTTCACCCAACAGGGATGGTTAACTTAACTTGTCCTTGTGTGTACAGTTTCCGTTAGCCTACTCGCAAGAAAAATTTCAATATAAATCTCTAACATCGAATGACTGACAGACAGCGCACAGCTTAAAACAGTTGGTCTAGGAACATGAAATTTTGCAAAGGATTTCCTTAGATAACGTGATGATTTATAAGAAATAATTTTTGAAAATTCATCCTCGAAGCGGGTTAAATAGGGGATGGAAGTTTGTGTGGAAATTTGCCATTTTTGAAGTTAGACATATGTTTATAAATAAAAAAAAGTCAGTTGTATCAGCGTTTTTGGTAATTCATCAAAAATTAGGAATTAAATTTTTTCCCGTCGTATGCAAGGCTGGTTTTCAATAAATTGCACTTTGTTAAATTTTTTTCGAATGTACTAAGTATGATCATATGATTGGCTGTCATGAATTGTTAGTTACTCTTTAGTTTTAGAGTATGAATAAACAAATTAATAGCTCAACACATATATTTTTTATTGAATTAAATTATATCTCCTAAGGGTTTACTTGTATTGTAATTGCTGGTAAAATTATTATGTTTCATTTTTTCCCTAATGTTTTAAATAAATCATCTAGGCATTTACAAAAAAGTAACTTTATAGATGTTAAATATATCCTCTAGTAACACCAAGTGTTAATAGTTCATAATTTTTTACAAAATTTGCGGGGTGAGTACTACTGCTAAGTAACTACTAAAGTGGCAAAATATTATTAAAAGCACAGAAAAGTTCCAATAAGCTATGTTCACAATATACTAAAACTGGATAACTAACTGTCATAGACAATCATTCCCTATGTTTATTATTTCAAGAATAGGTTAAGTTTTCTTAATATATTAATTAATTTTTGTTTTACTCTAAACAAAAAACTTGTAGTTTTATAGTTGTAGTAATCTCCCCACGAAATATTTGCAGTATAATTATTATCTATCTATGCACCATGATAAAGCTTACTAAATACTTAATTTTCCAATTCTCACACGTCTGGACACAGAAATTAATTATAATGGTTATTTATACATGCATAAGAATTGGTCTTTTGTAATACCTAAAATGTTCTTCAAAATTCACAAAAGATAAACTTTACCTTATTGCATGTAAGGACCACGCAATGTGTGGAGTCCTAAGAAGCAACAGCGCACTTAAAATTATTGATATGGGTGAAAAACAGGTCTGAAAACTATGATACCATTTTATTTGCATTTTCTTGGCTTCTGCGTGTAGGCCGTTACAGGTAATTGTCTTGCGTCGTTTCGGCAGTCATTGCAGCTGCCATCATCAGGTGGAATAAGTCTGACTGGCTGGTGCAGTAGATGCACCCTGGTGTCTGGATGGATGTTTTCTGGTTGGTTGGGCTGGTCGGCCAATGAAAGCACCACTGTTAATGGGATTAGGCGTGTAGCAGTAATGGAGGGATGGGCGCTACCTTCATCGCGCCCCACCCCCAGTCAGGCACGAGAGCTGGTTGGGCAGAACCGTCGTCAGAGTCTTCATATCAGTATTTTGAGACTGACCATTCGCAACCATGTATCTTTCTTTTCACTTCTTAAGTGATATCGATTGCTTATTTCAGTGTCATTGAAAACAGTAGGCTTCTAATGCCAACATAAACCTTCATCCTTGAGAAACATTAGTCACAAAAATTCAGTAATAAATGATAGTAATAGCATATACTTACTTTATAGATAGGCAAACTGACACACAGGATACGTATTTTCAAAGGAACACAGGCTTTATAGTTATTAAATATTAAAATAATTTAATTTCATTATGTTAGACATTTTCCTGTTGAGAAGAAACAACTTACGTGTTTTCCAGGAGCATAAAACCTTTTCAATGAACGCAGGCGCTTACAACATCTACTGTTACAATATCAGATAACGCTGGCGTTTGTTCTTCAGTTTACGTACCATTTTGCACACAATTTAATCTTCATCTGGATCAAGGATTGCTAACTAACATGTAAGCTGAGTACAGCCGCATTAATAAAGACATAACGTTTCCTCGACGCAGTGAGTATAAACAAACATTTTGTTTGTTAATGAACCCATTTCACGTAAGGGTACCTATACCACTTAGGGTGATTAGACACGGTAACAGGAAGGAAAGCTGCATATAACTGGATACCCAATTTTTTTTAACCCATTCTTGTAATGCTATACAAAAGAAAATACGAAATGGTGTGTATGTTTACGAATTAGAAGGAACACACACTAGCCTCTATCCATGTTTTCCCAACACACCACAGCAGGTACGTTAGGGGAGATGTTACACATCTCGAACGTAAACAAACGAATTTGTGTGGACTACGCTGAGGCCAAAACTGAGCCAAGTATAAGAACACAGGGATACATTAAAAAATAGTGATATTTAAGTTATAAAACTATTTGTTGAAATCTCGTGTTTACTATTTTGCAGATTTTGCACAACAACGCACATTTATTTATGCAATTAAAAGTTAAATTACACTTTATAATTATTAATGAAACATGTTAATTAATAATTAACTTACAATTAAAAAATAAACATTGCAATTTTTTGAACACTTCAACGTGTTTCCAATAACTTCCTTATATAAATGAAACTTCTTGGTTACTCTCATTGATGTCAGCTAATTGAGAAATATATTTTATAAAGCATAATAAATCCAATATATTTAACCTTCAATTTTTCAGCAAAAGAGTGGTTATATTTTATTACTTCAATGGTGTGGGAAACCAATCTTAGCCACTTTAGTGTCAACCATGAAGCGATCTTCATTTAGGGAGAAATTCCATCATTGTCGCATAAAGTATTTTATGGTAACGGAATCAAAAATACATCATGATAAACAGGGGTGGAGAGTATGCTTATCTATAGAGTACAATAATGCATAAATAAACAATGCTTTTTTGACCGTATGAATGGACGTCACTGTAAAAATTAGACCTATGCCAAAACATAAATACACGAGGCACGCTCGGGGTGAATACGACACAACATTTTTCGCTAGGGGATTAGGCCTCTCCATTTAGCAACCTAAAATATTTTGATATTGCTTGCAATAAAGCTTCCGTGCCTTTTTTTGTTTTGGTTGGTTTGTTTGTTTGTTTGACATGACATAGGACTTAGCTTTGGCTACTTGTTGAAGTCAGCACCTGTGAACTTGTGTGGTCATCATGGCAGTTGAAGTCGTTCGCGTGAAATAATAAGTTATTTCCTCGCGGCGCTTACAGACTAGAGCCTGTTAGTATACATGTGGTAGCAACAAGGCATAGAAGGTCTGGTAGAAGTGATTATGTCTTGACATGCCAAAAATTTGGATAAATATTTCAAAATAATAATTAAGTATAGCAAAAATATAGAAAACTTAAATGTGGTGGTACCTAATACCCCTTAAAATCCGACTATTGATGAAGTTGCAACCCTTTGTACGGTAGTCTTTTAATATAAACACACATTTCGGACGGCATTTATCGCACCAGTGCTATGTTTTACACATACCACGCGTTTATCAGTTGGTGGTATGAAACGAATAGGATGTTAGCGATGTCATTTTATTTTAACCTTAGTAAACATTCAATCACGAGAAATTTAAGTGGCACGATTTTATTTTAACATACCCGGGTGTGTTAGGAGCGAAACCTATTTACAATCAAGTTATTTTTGAGGCTAGGAAATGTTATCGCAGTACTTATATCTATAATATATTTTGTGTTTGCTATGGGAAAAAAAAAAAACATTGGTATTGCAACATTGACGACACAAATTTATTTTGCTCCATGTTTATTTGAAATAATTATTTAAAATATCACAATTTGTTTCAAATGCTTAAAACAAATAAAAGAATTATCTAAAATTTATATATAACTGAAACAATATATATATATAACGCATACCATAATTATTCAGTGGTTTCTTGCCTATGACGTTACTAAATTTTTCCATGGCTCACGGATCTCGCGGATTGTAATGAGACGCGCACCGCATGTTGGTTCGCGATCACCGAGTGCGGCTCGTGAGAGTACAGGCGTGTCCGCGCGAGTGGTCGTGATCAGCCCGCAGACTTTGGCCACTCCTCCGGCTGTGCTCGTGTGTCCGAGCGGGGCCGCAGAGGGGCGCCCCCAGCACCCTCGCTGCCTCCCTGGGAACAACACTCCCCAGGGACGGCGTTCCCCGGAACGGAAAAAAGAAAAGAAAGAAAAGAATAACGTTTCCAAAAGCCATCATCGCCGTGGCCCCTGTTCGCGGTCGCCTCGTAACATATCCTGTTAATGAAGTGAAAAAGCCGTGGCCACTAACCTGTCCGTCGCCGTACCAAGGCCAATCGGCTGCTTCTCTTCCCACGTCCAGGAATGGGACCATAAAATAAAATTAAAAAAAACCGCGCGTTTTACGGCCCTGTAGAGTTTCCAGAATGACTTTTCAACATTCTCTCCTGTCTCCTACTTCTCGCTCTCTCTCTCTCTTTCTCTCTACCCACCTCTTCTTGCCAGCCATTAACCTGTTGTTTGGCTCCTTGACCGAGTCATGTGTATAAACATTTACAATGTCATCGGCGAGGTGGGCACTGCGCTCTGCCGCATTTGGAATGGAATCTTCGTGGGAGACCTCCCGAACGTGAGTTTGAAAAAAAATGGCAATGTTTTTTTGCAGGTTGTAGGGGAGGTAAGGAAGATTACGTCACATGGTTATGCACACAAGCGGGTTTTGAACTACTCGGGCTCTGACTGTTGCTTGTGAGTTTGAGAGAATGTCCGGGTCTTGTTATGATCGAGAAGCGTGACGCATCAGCTGTCTACACCATATCGATGGTACTGTGTACATCGCGATTTTTTCCCGCTGCGATAGCAGGCCTGATTTGTTACACTGAAAAGGCTCAAAATAAAAACACGTGAGCGAGTCTTTCAGTACCTACTACTTGCCAGAGATGCGTAAGATCGAACCTCGGTAACGAACCAATTCATATGTTCTCATGTTACATAGTATACACTTATAATACGGAACTCCGACAAAACTTTAACGTAGGATTCATTACATAATGCCAATTGTGATAAATTGTGTTTTAAACTACAATGCTGGACGCGTTTCACGCGTATTTTCCGCAACCGCCACCTAGAATTCGTTGCCGTTGACCATCGAATAATTCAATTTGCAGAGCAAAATTTAAAACTATATAATGAAACGGCTCCGATTAAAGCGAAAAAGACTTGAAAAAAATGCGAAACCCCGGCTTTGAACCTGATTTTCAACGAATGGCTAATGGTCGCATCTTCGTTACCAAATAAATGTAGACTTTCTGAAATTGAAAAGAGATAATCATACGCAAATTTTTGAAGTAGCTATATGGTAGAACATTGTTGGTAAAATAAAATAACGTTGTTGACATATGTGAGCAAAATTAGGATAAAGTGGTCATAAAATATTTATTTTGAAGATATTTAATGACTGATAAAATATTAAACAGCTTCCGAATTTATTGCATTGAATCAGGGAACTTTGAGCATCGATACAATCCATGGCGTGTACCAGAAATGACTCGGAGCGTAGCAGTGCATCAACTGCACACTGATTCACAAAATTTTGATATCAACTGTTTGAGCCTCAGATTCAGAGAGAAGGTCGGGAGGCACCGTCAGATCAGTTGTTGCCCAATAACAAGGTACAACAACAACAAAAAAATTCGGCTGTCTTGTATTGTGTCGGATCATTAGTAGCGGGACGATGCACGGCAAGGAATTTTATTTTAATTCGTTGTCGGATAGCGCTGCGAGGTGTTAACTCGCCGCTGGAGATAATTGAAACGGCTGTTTCCTACCGCACCGCTGGGCCCCTGGCCTGTAGAACCAGCCGAAAGCCCCATTTACATACGCCGATCTGAATATTCAAGAAAGCTGCTCCCGGAGTAAAATGTTTTTCTTGCGTGTTATTAATTGAGTGGTTATTTGTTAGTAAAACTTGAACTTTTTTTTCTTTGGTTCGCTTGCTCAAATAGCAACAATATGTAAGTTACGTGAAACACTTACTGCGATGTTAAAATTGCAGGGCTACAATAATTTAGTAAAATTAAATGTAAGTGACATAAACTGCTTAACTATGTTAATATTACCTTCCGCTCGTAGGGTAGCAGTACAGAAAGCATGAATTCATTAAACAGGTTATGAACGAACACAGAATAGGTCTGGCGCAATAAATATAATTTTCTCTAACAGTCCACAGTAAAGCTAGACACATTAATTCACTGTTGGACTTAGTTTATGACGACAAATTTTCCACTAGCTCCTCCCTGAAAATCACTTGCTTTGGGGGAGTGTGTTCGAAGTAAGCCTTGGGTAAATACGAGACCTCTGTTCACCAGAGACCACTCATTTGTTTTTAGAGTACCTGTGTTGTTTCTCCATTAGCACTGTCTTCCTAACAATTCCAAGAATCTGGCGTGCTGGAGAGTGCGTCTTCTTTACCCACTGAGAGATTTTTACCTCAGCTGATTCAAATGAAAAACTGGAAAGTAAAATAAAACCTTAAAATAAGTATTAGAGGCTTCTCAGCTTTGAAAGAGGACGAACCCAACGTTTATAACGATATAGTTCACCATTCCGAGTTAAATTTTTTTGTAGAGCTACCCTTTCCAACAGATATAAAACATTTAAATACCAATTATAATTCTGCCTGTTTTAATTGCACGGTTACGCTTTTGCATATTCCATAAATTATTCCACAATTTCAACAACCTATATTTGAAATCAATGACTTTAAATCTTAATTGAAAAAAGGCTATCTGAATAAAATACTGATAATTATTTAGGTGACTAAGTTGTGCTGATTTTTAATATGTGTGTATATTTATATTTATATATATGTATTTTATATACATACCTATATACATAGGCTATATAAAGCCTAAAGAGCAATGCTGAAGAATAGTGTGTAATTGCCGTTTGGTCAATGGGTTTCAGTTACTTTAATGATGATGATGATGATCTCCTAATTCCACTTTCTGAGCGCTATGACCCCGCTCAACATGTGACGTCATGCGCGGGTGGGGAGGGGGGATATCTGCTGGACGATAAGTTTTTCGTGGCAGAGTCAGTAATTTGTAACAGTCTTCAACATGTTGGAGGTGAATGTCTAGCCCTGAGCCCAGAACAGAAAATTTTCACGAGTAACAAAAACACCCAATCCAGCTGAACAAGGTACTTTTTTTTTATAAGTCCCAATAACTAGACTAAACTGGCTTACTCCGCGCAATTAAGAAAATTTTTTTGCCAAATTAATTAGGGGATCAGAAAAATAATTAGAGATAATAACCAGATCCCTGCTAGGTTTTTTCGTGTTCCACGATCTCTCCATTTAAGGACATGCCGATTGTCGGATTCCACGAATGTTCCTCCGCCCAGTATATTCGGGCTGTGCAGCGCTCTCTTGTTACTGCGACACACCACGGGGCTAACTGCATAGAGAACACATGCATGAAGACGATTACGGACAGTTTGAGACGACACCTTGCGTCCTGTTGCTGTTTGCAAAGGCGCGGTTGCAGTAGCGCTGCATTCTGCCTGCTGTTCAGACGGGCTGTCAAGTGACGCTACTCTATCTCATGCTGCTGCTCAAAAAATATATTGTCTGAGCCCCTTATTCTTTTTTTGTGTGATACCTTAATTATGTGTGTCTGATCCCCTAATGACATATGTGTGTCTGATCCCCTAGTTATGGGTGTCTGATCCCCTAATTATGTTTGTCTGATCCCCTAATTGTTTGACTTGCGCATCTCCGTTTGGTATCCTTTTGGCTGTTTCTTATATAGAATGTAATAAATTACGATTCGCAGTATGACTAGTAAATAGTTTTGAAATCATGGTCAGTGTACCAGAGAATCTCTATTTGACTTTTGATTTTTGCATAGGAGTATGGTGACTCGTCGAGCACAAAAGCTCGCCGCTGACTGGTTCTGCAAGGTAAAAGTTTTTCTGCCACATTATTTTACGGAAGAGTTTATCACATTATGGTAAAGAATCGCGATAATATCGGACTAGGCAATGATATTTTGTAGATATGAATGGTACCGGCTAGTTTAGAGATTTTACTATCGTCAAGTTATCAACTACCAAATTATTTATTAAATACTTTCCTGGTTGAAAAATAATTTTTTTTTATATTTAATACTGTCAAATTCATGGATTAGGGAGAAATTATTTTGGCAAATAGTAACGAATTAATTTAATTGAATATAATAAAATAAATTAATATTTTAAAGTAAGTAGAATATTAAAGGATGAGCGCATGGGCCATTGGTACAGTGAATAAACTACCAGCATAAAATTTAACGACTTATGTATCGAATAGCTGTAGTACCCGGCGCTACCCGGGCTACACATTAGGTCAAGTATGTAGGACACGTACTTGATAGACGGGAAATTTTTTATCTTTAAAACCCCGCAACCCTCCTTGGGAGCTGATTTTCTCAAAATCATTTCTTAGCGAATGTCTATGTAGCTAAAGTAATATACGTGCCAAATTTCAAGTCTGTGGGTCTCTATAGTTCCTAATAATTCGTGATAAGTGAGTCATGGTGTGGTATTTATCGCCATACCAAATTTATCACTACTTTTCGCCCCTTTAGGGATGGAATTTTCAATAATCGTATTTTACTGCTCAGTTACTTCAAATAAGGAACTCCTGTGCAAAATTTCACGCTTCTAGTCCCACCGTTTTAGGCTGTGCGTTGTTTGTTAGTCAGTTTTAAGAATTTTATTAAGTAGATATATCAGTCGCAATAATGTGCATTGTGTAAATATACACCCAGTTGAGATATTCTTGATGATTTAAAAAACCACAGAACTTTATGTGTATCGATACAGAAGGTGCTTGATATTAAGTTCACACTGCCTTATTGTATGTAGGTAGCGTTTCACGAAAAAAAATTTAACAATAGAGCGTGGGTCTGTTTGGATAGCGAATGTAAACTAAGGCACTTGCCATTCAGGTGTGTTTATGTTGGTAGTTCGTGAGTCGTTAGAGGGGGGGGGAAGGGGGTGTGACACGCTCAGAAGACTTAGTCCATGGACGATAACACCCTTCGTTCTTCGACGCGATGTGACGTATTCGCTTGTTTGCGGAGGTATCATGAGTTTGGTTCCGCCGTCGCCGCAGTGAAAGCCAGCCGTCTTTTCAAAAGCACCTCCCGGGGCGGCCATTACCAGGGCATAATTGTTTCGTTATCCTCTGGGCCGAAGCGAGGACGAGAATAAGGTCCCTATGACCTAAGCAACGGCGTCGACTTCGGGTGCGTTAACGAGCCGTGTGTTTTCCGCCGCGTCGGAAGACACCGTATGTGGTTTTCTTTCCCCGCGAAGCACCGGCCCTAGCGGCTACCCGTGCCAACATTGCCCTTCGCACGTAACCCCCCTTCCCCCAAGCAATAACACGATAGCCGGAGGAGAATTCTCCTCGGTCGTTGTAATAATATTTGAACGACTTCCCTCTCTCTCCTTGCACACACGGATCCTTCTTCTCCCGCCTGGCATCGCTCGTCAGCTGTCACGAGGCCGAGACGTCCAATTGGGGCGAGTGTCAGCGGGTTCTGACAGCTAGTTTGGCTACACGCTTAAACTAGTTACAAATTTCCATCGCAAACCCCTTATTTCTCCCTCCCTCCCACCCCCTTCCTCTTTCTTCGATCCCACGTGTCCCACGATTTTCAGCACAGTTTTAGTTAAAGAGAAAGAAACGAAAACCTATAGACGCTATCTTGACCATCTGATGCAGTATTATTTTATAAATATTTTAAATTTAATTAATTAGCTAATTATTAATTGCCTGTACGACCTCCACAATGATTGGCTGAATGCAGTACATATTTAACACCTGATGTTTCAACAGGATTTATATTAACTTTGCAATTAATCTAATTAAAATATGTACCGGTAATTAAAAAAGGATAGGTTCGAATTCCCAACCCCCTTAACAACATATTTATACTTGGAGGTATCACTGTGTAAATTTCTATCTCACTGGTGTTGTCCTAAGTCATTGTTCCTGTTCTTTCATAACACTACGACGTCATGCACACATTACTATGACATATATATTGTGAATGCTCATTTTTAAAATTTCAGGATGAATAATAATTTTTGTAAGTTGCTGTTTCGGGTCGGGTTAGACAAATGGTTGTTGATCCAAATTGAATGGTTTTGATTTAAACTACAACCTTTCTCTTCAGATACATAGTCAACTTGTAATATAATTACTATCGGGAGGAACCTTTACGACGATTTTGCTACGAACTGTGTAATGTTTGGTTTTCTAATTTTATAAACACTAGGTGATTTTATTTTCCAATCAACTCAAGTCCATTAGCATTAATTTTAATGTTTTATTGCATGAAATGGTGATGTGATTATACAAACTTAATTAAGAGAGCATTGTCTTTGGTAAGATCGATTTAAGTTCAATATTTCCATAAACCAGTTTGATTACGTTCACTTTGCAAATATTACTGTACGCTAAAGGAAATCATTTTGCACACTTAAACATCCACTAAAATCGCACTTTCCCATTCGTCGGCCCAATTGAAAAACTGCTAAAATGAAGATGTTAAATAGCTTACGCCGGAGTACAAGTATGTACGCTGGAAAAAAAAAAAAAAAAGAAATTCACGCCAATTACAATATGAACCGTTAAGATTTATTGCATTTAAATACGTGTTCAATATAATGCTCGTGATGATTGAGTCCTTCTTTACTATCCGATACGCACTCCTTAAACGTTTAATTTGTTTGCCTACATTAAGTTAATTTGATTTAAATTTTTTAATCTTTTATTGCTTCAAAGAAAGTAAACATAAAACCACAAATTGTTCAGGCAAGCATAGGAAAGTGACCGCATAAAGCCAGCCCTTTAGTTATCAAGAAATATTAAATTGTAAAATTCGTTAAAATTTAAATATGGTTATATTATGAATTAACTTAAATAATGGACAAAACAATGAAATAGGTATTAGAAGTAAAATATTTTAACACAACAACTTTAAGCTTCTGTGCGTAATCTTGTGACGTAAGTACAGAAAAGGGGGGGGGGGAATGGTTTAGTAAAACGTATAAAAAAGAAAGTCGGGACGGTCCCGGGCATCGGAAGGTGTTTGGACGCGGGGCGCCAGTAGCTCCTGCGGCCCGTCGCAGGCGGCGTCTTCAAAAATAGCGCCGCGACGCCGCGCCGCCAGGAATAACGCGCCGCGCGCTAAAGGGAATGCGCGCGGGGCGCCGCCCCTGCGTCTTATCAACCCAGGGAGAAGGGAGGATGGGGGGGAGATAAATAAACATCGGCGCCTGTTTCCATCCCCCCCTTTCCACCACCACCAGCACCAACACCAGCCATTTATCCCCACCCGAAAATACGCGCGCGCGTACACACCACCTTACCTGCCACCGCTCCAGCACCAGAGGCGAGTTTCCGTACCACGTGTGTGTGTATGCGTCTGGGCACACACGCACAATGTACAGAGCTTCAGAAAATAAAACACGCGATTTTTAAACTGCTCAAACATATTCGAGAGGTGTTTGTTTTCGAAAATCATTTAGGAATATACGTCGAGGGCGGTTGAGTAGTTAGTTCTGTTTCGGTATTTCGTTTCCACGCGGAATTTTTTTTAGCAGAGTTGAAAACGATAAAACGAGTGTTTTCATCAGAATGATAATGAGGTATCAGACACCCGGTACATATTCTTGTAACTACTAAAGAGACTTGCAAGGCACTTGCATTACACCTTTACCTTCGTTCCTCTGCAATATAATGTTGTGGTTCCGCTTACGTCTCATAGTCAATAGTCACCCTATGCATGTCAAGAGAACTGCGCGCCAGTCACCGCGCTAGAAGCAGCAGCGAGAGTCGCACTTGCCATCTCTAACACAAACACAGCACTGAGTAGTCATGCCAGCGCGCTATTTGCAAACCGCTCAAGATTTCTCGGAAGTGACTTATTAATAATAGCATTTAAGAGCCATTGAACTGACCTTTACAAGTTTCGTTGCATGGTTTCGTCTTCCTCTGCATTTTCGGAAGTTTTACTTATTTAGGCAGGTTATGAAAAATGACGAAAGTGAATTTCTAAGATGCGCGCGCACAATGCAACGAAATTTTCACAGCATGAAAAAAAAAAGCTTCATACAAATACAAATTATATATGTGGTATTAAATCTAATTATTTAGTGATTTATGTTGAATACTGGTACATATAATTAAAAACCATTTATTTATTGTGAATATTAGTGATAGAAATTGAGTTTAAAAATTTTTTCAAGTTTATTTTTAAGTGTATTTATATAAGTTCAGGTTATGTTCCCGTATGTATTATTAATTTAAAAATATTTTGATAATTTTACTAAATTAAATAATTTATTTTATACATATTTTTGTATTATTATTGAATACTGAGTATTTGTTTTTTTTTTAAATTAGATAGAATTTTTACTTTACCAATCATATTTATAATAGTACTCCAGTTAATATTTTATTTTATTTGCATGCAAAATTAAAGTTAGTATTTTATCATTCCAAGTAAGTAAAACTTTTGACGCGCGTACGTAAGTACACGCATCCTTTTTTTTTATTCTAAGTACGAAAATCCTAAAATAAATATTTTAGGATATAGGATGAGGGAGAAACATGAATCTTTAATATTCCAGATTGGTTGAGTTAAACATGCAAAAACTGCACGCCAGTTCGGTGCCTGACGATTAGAGGCGAAGGAACGTGCGATGCGCGAGCCAGCGTCGCCCTTAGCGCCCTCGCACTTATTGAGCTCGTGCGCCCAGCCAAGGCGATAGAGATTAAAAAAAAATAATCATAAAAATTCGTGGCAGTGACGAGTTATTTACGTCAGAGTGGTGGCCCAGTTGGATCTCCATCCATTGTCACGAGGA
The DNA here is from genome assembly GCF_032445375.1 of Bacillus rossius redtenbacheri. Lineage (NCBI taxonomy): Eukaryota > Metazoa > Arthropoda > Insecta > Phasmatodea > Bacillidae > Bacillus > Bacillus rossius. The sequence goes on along the minus strand of NC_086330.1, from coordinate 45,799,561 downwards.
TATGTCCATGACGTGACAGGGGCGTACTAGGCGAGGTGATTATGCGGTGATTCGATATCGCCTCCCTTAGTGTGGAATTAAATGAATGACACGAAACACCAGTACTATAACCGGGGAGTAAATAATTAACATGTGAAAAAAAATTCTCTTTCAGGTCGATTAATCGAACCATGGGGACCTTTATCTCGCTAGCCAGAAGCTACGCAATATTTTCTTGTCGCAACATTATTTTTGCCAGTATTCATATAATAATTTTTGTGTCTTTAAAACAATATCTTTCCGATGAACACAAAAACTATCCTGTTTATCACAAAACGTTGCTGTATCTTACAAATTGCTTTGTGGACACTGCAATATAAGCAAATTGGAAATGCCAACGAAGCATGTTATTGTTGTAGCCACATTTGTTAGCGCCATTTTCCAATTTTCTTTGAGCATTGGTCTCACTCGCCATATTTATTTCTTTCATCATTGATTTTTATGGACTGTTTCTAAAATTTTAAGTCGATAATCTCTTTGCATTTATTGTTTTGCCACAAAAACTTTCAACGTATATTTACTTAGTGTAATATCATGGTTCTAAAAAGGAAAGGACGTCTTCGTATATATAATTTCTTGCGTGCCTTTTTACACCCATGGTATTATACTTAGTGAATATCTGTTGAAAATAATTGTGGCAGAACAACATATGTAAAGGAGGTATCGAGTTAAAATATGATGAATAGCCTTTAAATATAAGTAGGGACCGGAAAAATTCGCGGGTTCAATGACCTGCAGGATGAACTCCACAGTTCTACGTACACCCGGTCAAATTTCACCCACTCATTGGCCTCTGTCTTGTGAGACGTCCCAACGTAGCAGCCTGGGATTTGATAACGCTTTGCTCAGGCGTTTCTCATTGGCCCAGAGTCATCCAGGTGATTTGTGAGCCAATGGCAGAGGCCGCACTAAGGTATAACTATTTGTATTTTAGCCTAACGCGAAATGAATTCGCGAATTTTTCCGGTCTCTAAATATAAGTAATGAAGACAAAACGAAAAAAAAATATTATTAATGTGGACTCGTGGGAAATGTTCATAAACAATAATATTTATTGAAATAATTCTTTCTTCTCCTTCAAGGAGTATTATGAATAACATATTCTTTCGACATTGTGGGTTGATTTTCTTTCTCAATTTATGTATTAATAATCAGCTAATTATTTGAAAACCGTAACCGTATTTTTTACTGCTATCAAACTGTTGGAAGCGACAAAAAGAATACATTGATTCCAAAATCTCAATCAATGCAGATCTCTTAAACGAAGCAATGCGTTGAAGTGAAATTGTGTTAACAAGAAATGTGTATGTTGGTCGAAATTGTTGACTGTTAGATTCGCCCGCAGGCTACTTCCGAAAGCCACGAACATATTGTTACGAAAGCAGACAGTACCACGAAGCGCGCCAGGTTCGGAGCTGGCTGGCGGCGCCGCACGGCCACTGACACCACGCGCCGTCCACTGACGTAAGGCATGCCACGTGTGCCTGGCCGGATTACAATAGTCCTAGCTACCAATCCCTCTCCGCTCCAAGCGCACCGTCCAGCCTCGGGATAATGTCATCTTTAGCAGCCTGGGAATTCCGGGCTTACAGAGGCTGCCGCGAGGAGTGGCGTGAATAAGCTTCGCTGTTCTTGGTGTTTCGGGCGTTTCGCCCGGGATGACGCGACACGCCACAGCTGCTCTCGCTCCTTCGAGAAGGTCGCCACGGGTATATAAGTGACGACGCCAGCCTCCGCGAGAGTTCCAAGAGAGTTCCGAGTGTTCGGAGAGTTCCGCGAGTGAAGGGAAGTGCGACATCGGCGAAGAGCTTGAGAGACCCCCTCGAGAGCGGCGACGCGGAGTGACGGGGCCGTGAGAGCGCGACTGAGTGGCGCGAGGCTGTGTGTGTGAGGACAGGCGTGAGGTAGGGGCGAATCACTTTCGGTCTTAACTCCAGTGAGTGCGAACTATGGAACTTAACAAAAATTGAGTGACTAATGAATAAACATTTTAAAGTGCAAGTGATTGGTGATTAGACATTTTTAAGTGATTGTATAATAATAATGAAAATAATAGTAGCTAATAAAACTGTAATTTATTTGGGCTAACCTTTAATAACGCAGTTCCCCCCAATTATACTCGTAACAATATATTATCTCACTGAAAGAATTTGTTTGGGAGTAAAATAATTACGAATGGTAAATTTATTTCCCGTGCAACCGTGGTGTTTCACATATTACAGTGTCTATATGTTTGTTAAGAAAAAAAATTAAATTCAGTAAATTCAACAGTGTAAACCAGCACCCATGTAACGCATATATAAACATAGTATCCGTTACACGTTTAGGAATTTAACCAAATTTTTACAGTTTTATTTGATGATTCCAAAAGCGTGGATAATTACTTAGAAACGCAAAACCATTTGCAGATCATTTTCTTGGTGGTTTATCCTTCGAAGCCTTATGTATTCGTGTAACTGTTGAAATTAAAGTAGGCTTATGCTTTGACAAGTCGTAGAATGTTCCAAACAATTTATATTGTGTATCCGACAGTGTATGATTGGGGCGCTCGTATTTACCGAGGAAACAATAACAAATAAAAATTCTCCTCTTTCAGGCTCCATTTGCCTATAGTACGACCACGCATGCATTGGTACCAACCAATGTGAAGTAATCACAACGTTTACTTCACGTCTTCTAAGATGGGTAAAGTAAACTATAATAAATTTAAGAGAACTTTTAAAGTTTTTGAAGTATGGGGAAAGAACTTAAGTTGCGAAATATTAAAAAAATATATACCTGCATAGATCTGGGAAACTGTTGTCAGGTTGTCTACTGTTTGGTTTAAGAACATCTGCAAATAAAGATTGCATCAGTTTTTACTTTGTGATTTACACTCGGATATTAAAAAAAAGGAGGGTTTAAATATCTTCTAGTTTGATGTTATTCAATCAGTCTATTTGTAATTTATACCACGTTCCTAATCTTCCCGGAAGTGTATACTCACGGGTTCTTTTTTTTTTTTTTTTTTAACACGCTGTATAACTCAGATCTCCCGGCAGGCCGTTCAATGACGCAATTTTAGCCAATCCCCGACGTCTCTCGAGCGAAGGTCCCATCGTCCCCCATGTTGTTGATTCTGCCGTTACACAATTACCCCTCCCCCAAATGGGGCTCCTGAATATTTAGCAGCAGCATCTTTGCCCCCCTCCCTCCTTACCATCCTCGGAGAGGGAGGGGACAGGAATAACACAAGGTGATCCTCGCACGGTGAAAGACGAGCCCAGACAACACGAATAATAATTAATTGGCCGCCGGGCGAAGCCTAAAAGGAGTGGTGGGTAGGGGGGAAAACGTCTGCTCAAACTTGCTTGAGGGGAGCGTGAAATGGCGCGGGTGAAGGAGGGGGGTTAAGAAGAGATTATCAAGAGCATGAAGTCGCATAGAGCATGTAATCACTTCGCGATGACGCGTTCCCATTAATTTACGTCACCGGGCAATCACCTGAGCTCCCTGAAACATCATGGTCACGCGAGCGCGTCGTGTTAGCGATTTGGCCGGATTATCGAACACCAGTGTTGCACATAAATAATATATACAAGCACAGTGGTATTTAAAACAAGTCATAGTAAGTGGTTCTGTATAAAGATAAAAATTATACATGAGCCTTGCGTTGGTTTTCTTCAATAAATCATTACGTAATTAACCCAGTAAACGTGTCAAACCTAACACTGCACTTAAATAAAAACCGATAGTAATGATAAACTAATGTGCGAACTAAAAACCCCGGCAACGCAGTAATGCGACCCGACTGCCAAGGTCGATAGCAGGAATACACCTGAATAAAAATATTCTGAAAGCAATCGGCTTGGTTGGTGCCGGATTACAGAAAGTGTCAAACCAAAGAAGGTTGGATTAAAGAACTTCCCCTGTATCTCACCGCCCTGCATATATCAATCATCGTTGACGCTATTTCGTTACGTGGTTGGTGAAAACATTTTATTGAATTCTTCCGGGAGCTCTCTTGAAAGTTGTTTCTTCCCGCCTAGCGTAAATTACAGGCTAATTTAATGAAGCCTGATATTGTAGAAACATACATACATGTCTAAATAATTTGGAAATAGTAATAGCAATTTAAAGGTTCTTTAAATAATTCATGAAAGGGGGAATCGTGCTGCTATCTGTAGGATATTTGGCGTGGCAAATGTATCGAAGGTCGCCAAACGTCCCCTAGAATGCACTGAAATCGGTTTTTAGCCTCGTGCAGAGCACATTTTACTAAAACGGTTGCTCTTTCGTTACCTAGCAGGGATTGGTTTTGGACCCTTTTCTGGAATACGGTCTGCAAGTAAGGATACAGTTGTGTCCCAGCGAGGTAGTGCTTATTCGCTACCTTACCCGAATGTCTTGGAACACCGCCCATAAGAGTTTTGTTAGTTAGATACATCTTTCTTGTGGCGCTGTAAGTAGGTGTTCAGGAGGTATTGAAGAATGGAATGAAAAGATCGTGTTGCGTTTGACTCTTCCACTATACATCATTTGAAAACGAACGCTGTCACAGTGTTTACTGTGTGAAAACTCTAGTGAGTCGTCCGGAACAAGCGTCCTGGCAAGAAGACTCTGAGAAGCCTAAGATGAACTTACATCAAGTTCTGTTCCTTCCCGATTACACCCGAAAAATTCACCTTCGGTCAACTTCGGGATTTGTTTTATTTTTGCGCAGGAAAATTGAATTAAAATATTAAAAGTGGTCGGTTAGGTTAGCTACAGTAAATCACTTTAAAACACTATGGACGGTTAGTTAGGTTAGAATAGCTACATTAAAATAAACAGAGAAATATAAATATATATAAATAAACACGAGGTTGGCCGAAGGTGAATTGTTCGGGTGTAAACGGGCAGGGACAGAACTTAATGTACATCTTAGGCTTCCCAGAAGACTCCCGGTGTGGTGTTGGGTGCGCGATGACGCCCGGCCGCACAGCGTTGCCACGTTTCTGGTCAACCCCTTCCCCCTGCTCGTGGATCAGATCTGATCGCCAAGTGATCACCACCTCTCCAGACACGAGGAACAGCGGTCTACGTCGCGCCGCTCCCGCGCTGACAATGCACCTCGCGATGCTGTTACAGACATCCAACAAGCAGGGAGATACACAAGTGCGACTCTTACGGTGGAAACTGAAACCATGTGAAACCATGTTCTGCGCGGCATGTGACGGCATCTGTTGGGTGGGTCCATAACTATTAGCAAAAAAAAAAAAAACTTGGACGGATGTGTGTTAGGTTTATAATGTTCATTTAACTACATGGTGACTTATTGCTTAGTAACAGAGACTTATGCTGTGTTTGAAATAATTAATTCTGCTTTGTGATAAAAAATCATGTTATATATGGTATGCCACACGTTAAAAAATGTGGCTACCTAAATAAAGTGATTTTGTTTCTGGTTTGTTTATGCTATACTTCTCACAATCAATATAGCTATGTTATAAATATGTTATGAGAGATACTATCTAGCAAATAGGTTCAAAGCTACTTCAAAAAATAAGGTCTCAGTCTCGGCAATTAGAGTTTCACCCCCATGGTTGCAGAGTGGTTTCATTAGCAAGTTATGTCAAGTGCATCACTGTGTATAACGATTTTGTCGATAAGTAAAGTTGTAGTTTTTAAATGTGTAAGCTAAAATTATCGTAACTACGGTATCTGTCATTGATCACCATAATGAAGGTTTTTTTCCCCAGAAATTTTCTCGTATTTACTGATGAGTATGTCGTTGACATAGAAGAGAGCAAAAATGAACCATGTTTAGTCTAATTGACACAATCCATGGGAAATTGTCACTTGCAGACTTGAAAGTAAAACTTTATCAATTTGTTTCAAAATTCAAAACATCTTCCTGGCCTGGAGCTCATATAATGACATTATTTGAAGGTTTAATTACTACTACTAGGAAATAATTATTTGAGATTGCAAAACTATTCATCTATTTTCGTACAGAATCAATTAAAGAACGCCAATGTTATTACCCAGTCAAATCTCGTCTCTGGGAGAACACCGTCTCACGTCAGCAACTTGGACAACCTGGTCAGGACAGCCATACAAGGCAACCTGGTCAGGAAAACTTGGTCAGCACAACCTGGTCAGGGCAACCTAGTCAAGGCAACTTGGTTAGATCAACCTGGTCAGGACAACCTGGTCAGGACAACATGGTCAGGATAACCTGGACATGACAACCTGGACAGGGAAACCTGGTCAGGAAAACCTGGACAGGGCAACCTGTTCAGGAAAACCTGGTCAGAGCAACCTGGTCAGGACAACCTGGTCAGGTCATCTTGTTTTTGACAACTTGGTCAGGGCAACTTGGTCAGGGCAACCTGGTTTAGACACCATAAAAAATTGATATTTTACAAAGAATTTCTGTAGAAGCTAGTTGTCATAATATTTTCTTATATACGTGCAAATAAAAAATTATGTACATCTAAACTATCAAGTGACTATAGCCACGCAAATTATGGAAAATCTACATAAGTTGCAGCAAACAAAAATTGCAGAAATGTGTTGGAAACTGTCCAATATTTTGGAAACTATAGTCTCCAAATTAATTAAAAACTAAAATATATTGTTTTCTATTTTCAGTATTCTCAGAACAAGTCTTCTCGAGCTAAGTAAATTGATCAATTGTAGGGAGTGCTAAGAGGAAAATGCACTGTTCGCTCGGAAGCGGGTAAACTGATGGAGAGTCCTGGCACCTTGTTTCCACGTGCTCGCTGCTGTTTGATCGCCGCCACGACCCGGTGGTTACATATTCATACCTCCGCCAAGTCGCCGGCCAGCACGTCCCTCCCTCGACGTCGTAAATTTCTCTCCCGTCACCCCCTCAAACACCCACCCCTCCTTCCTTGCTTCGCGGAACGACCGCGGTCCGGCGCGCGAATAAACACCGTGGACTTTTTAAAAACCTTGGGACGGGAACTGCCCCGCCTTGATTGGTACGGGCTATTTTCATGGCCACACACCCCTCCCCTCCTTTTAGGAATCTCTCGTTCAAATTCGAGGTATACTGCGTTGACTTCCACGCGACAGTCATCATCACGAAGACCGGAATGATTTAGGTATGCAAGCTACCGCGAGGGCGTGTTATTTCAATACGGTCCGGGTAGAGTAGCGAATAAACATTGCCTTGTTTGTGATACGGCCGTAACATAACTCGCGGGCCGTATTCCATGACGTGTCCAAACGGAATATTAGTGAGGAATCAAATTGGCGACCGTTTTAATAAACGGTGCTCTGCGCGACCATCGCAACCATCGGTACAATTGTTACGGCAACTGTACTAGAGATAGCAGCACCATAACACAAAAATAGACCCGCCTTCCTAAATTTCTCAAGTAATTTAAGTTACTTTTAATTCTTGTTTTGACCATAAGTGTACAAAATGTATACCACGATAGTTTCGCTACCATAAACATTCATTTGGCACACAAATACACTTGGTACGTCCTACAATGTTCACTAAAGTGACTATATATGAGTTAATGGTGACAGACGCGGGTTTACCATCTGGATAAAATCACCGAAAAAGTGGCTCTGTGCATGCGCGGAAGTTTGGGTAACAGGTCACGAATAGGACACCCCAATCCATTCCCTATAAATAAGAGACTGGACGTGTCCTATCCAAGTATTTGGAAGTGGGTTTGTGCACTAGGAATACGGTTAAGGTACAGGTGTAGCATTTGCAAACCCCAATACCCTTACTTTTGTGTTTTGGAATACCGGGCTTGGTCCTTGTTCGAATTAAAGTATGCATTTGTGTAATTGCGACCTTGCGTACTTCATTCGCCCTTGTGGAGTACTTAATGAATCCGGACGTTTTCAAAATTCTGCCTCTTGAAACGGTATAAGCCAGCCAAACAGTTTGTTTACACCCTTTTTTAACCAATAAATTTTATTGAAAAAAATATTTTATTGAAATAATAATTTTGATAACTTTTTATGGCAAAAATTTTTCATGACTCCCACCTTTGTTTCGTAGTTGCGATCAGTATATAGGAAGACGTATATTTTGAAAATCTTTATAAATATGTTTCAATATTTATTTTGTTATTAAATATATTATACTAGGGATGGGCCAGTTAAATCCTCAAATACCAACAAATCCTTAGTATTTGAATGATTCGTTACTGGTATGTATCAATGAGGTAAGAAAGTAAATGGAGTAGATGTGTGCAATATTGGGCATGTAAATAATTGAAGTCAAAATAAGAAGGACAAAGTACTCATTTCATGATAGCATTTTTTAAAATTCTTCCTATTGGGGTTCCTTTAAAGTAATTAAACATAATTCTAGCATTTTCCTTTATACAGCTACGGTTTGTTTTGCTAACCAAATGCTAACAGGAGTGTTTTTATAACATAAACCCACATAGCTACATTTTTAAAAATGGGACACAACACAAAATTTCTATGTACCCAAATTAAATACAATATTTTATCTCAAAAACTTAAGATTTCATCCGACCAACGTGCTAATTAATAAATTATGTACAATTATTCTGGTTCATTTACAAAGAAAAAAAATATTTTCAAGAACTATGTGTCCCATATAAAAGACTTCAAAGTTGATTGCTACCTATTGACAGAGTTAAATACGACATTTATGATTAGTAGATTTCTCCACAATGATAATTTATCAAATATCGTTACAAAGTGTGACGTATTTTTAACATTTTATCATGAGATTACTGATTGCAAACAGTGTTTCAATTTATTCTCATATAACAATGCGATCAATCCATTGCTTCTTTTGAGAACAATATAGATCATGAAAAATTTACAACAAAATTATTATGAACGTGCTAAATTTGTATTGGAAAATAAAATAAGTGTTTTTTATTTTATTTGCAAACTACCTTATTGCAAAAATGGCTATAATGATTCATCAAACTCTCAGACTTTAAGGGGGCCCGCCTAGCTGGGTAACACATGCAGTTTGCAGAGCTTCAGAAGAAACCACGCAATTTGAGAAACTACTCAAGATAGCGGAATGATGTCTGTTTACAAAAAAAAATGGCTTTACTTTCACAATATGCCAATAATATACATTTCATAATTTTCGCTCAGTCAGACCCTAAAATAATATTACAAACGTTCCTGGGGCGTACCCATAAAAATAAATAAATATGGGTGTTACCGACTCAAAAAGTCTTAATTTTAAAGTCAATGATACAGGTTACAAAAAGTGTTAGTTTTTTTTTTGTTTAAATACACACTTACCCCTTTTACCAACCTAAGGGATTGAATTTAGCAAAATTTTAAAATTTTGTTTGTTAGTTTTAGTAAGTGTATTATTGTAACCAAATTAATTATTTATACGTGATTTAATTTAAAGTTAAAATGATTTATCTTAATACGATATCCACCCCCTTTTTTACCCTTTAGGGCTGGAATTTTACAAAATGTTAAAATTGTGGTTGGTAGGTTTGGTGTGTTTATTGGTATTAGTAGCCTATAGATGACCTAAAACCGGACACGCACATTAAACAGTGCGGGCTTAGCGGTGCAGATATAACTGAAAATTAAAGTAATATGCTAAGATAAGCCTAGATAAAATTTTGTGTGTTGTACCTATTGGGGTAACGAGCTAAAAAAAAATACCTAAGTTCAAAAAAGTAGTATCCGATTATTAATAACTTACCAGATTCTTCCGCGTGCCGAATCATAGCCTCCGGTTTTCTTTCCAACCTAATTTTGCCTTACAAGAAAGGGTGCCTTTTCCTGCCTTTATTTTTCCCAAGAAATAAAAAATTGAACTTCAAGATTTTTTTTTCAGTTACTAGAAGGAACGAGTCTTCTAGAAAAGACACAGAAGATAACAGACAGTGCCGCCGTAAGTCGGTTCTTATTTAAAAAATAAAACGTAGCCCTTAAGATTGAGCATGTCGTTGAGAAAACGTGTGTAAATAAATATACGTGTAATAAAAATAAAGTGAATTTCTCCTGCTACAAGCAAGCCTAGTACACATAGAATATATTGATTTGGTATTTTATTCATGTGGAATATTGGAAAACTAAAGATAAAAAATATAATAAATTGACCTTTAAACTCAATGTAAGTATCGATAAACGATTGAAGGTAAAAATTTTTTGCAAATTTTTTTTACGTTTAATCATCGATTTCTTTCGCGGCGGTAGGTTATTTTTCTATTAAACAACTTACTTTTTACAAATCTGATGGCGTCGAGATATAACAAGCTGAAAGAGCGCAGGTAGTCCGACAATATTTTCCTCGCGTCAAGAAACATGAAAAGATTTTTTTTATTTTCCCCTTTAAACAGCTCGTGCTTGGCGGATGCGAAATCTTGATAAAGGCAACGAGGCACCTGTCAAGAGCACTTGAGTGACGCGTCTTCAAAGTTTCACTGCGACGTCTGCTGGACGTTGGGGCGATAGTCGCGTGCGTCCATTCATAAATAAAAATTTAAAAAAAGGCGGACCACATTGGGAAAGGGGATCGACCCCAACGTGCCTAGAGTGGTCGATTTGGTTTCTGAAGGGTCGCAGAGGGGGTGCGATTGTCAAACACGTCATCGGGCCGGGAAAAGTTCACCTGGCATACACACACACACACGCACACACACAAGACTGCCTATGTCGAGACGATGCCCCGTACGACCCACGAGTTTAGGAACGGTGAGGGAGAGGGTGGCAAGGGGCGGTGTCTGGGAGACAGAAGACACGCCCACTGGCCGCAAAACCTCTCTCGTTTCTCACGCCCACTTCTCGCCCCCTCACACACTTCCATGACGAGCGACATGCAACACCTACAATCACCCCCTCCCCCTTCCCCATCAGTTTTCCCCTTCATTCATCACGAACACGATTACAACTACGAACACTTATTATAACGGGAAAAACATTGAGCACGCCCATCGCTCGATATATTCTGATTGCTATTTTTTTTATCAGCTTTCAGGTGATTCAAGAATGATATTTATTATATTACAGGCATTAACCCATAAAGTGAATTATGTCTGCTTCAGTATCTGTTTTACCTACAGTTGATATTTACTTAGTGTATCATAGATACAAAATAATATTTATTTATGCCATGCATCGATTTCTTTCTGTGAAGAAAAAATTTTTTGATGTTATAACTTTTTTATGGTTTGTCAATTACGCCGATTAATTAACATTGAATCTACAAAATAAGTGTACACCTGAGACCATCCAGTCTGACTGGAGTGATTGTAACGTGTCGCGTCATCCCGGGCCGACCCGACGCCCGAAGCATCCAGAACATCGGCGCTCGTTCACGCCACTCCGCGCAGGCGGCCTCTGTAAGCGCGCGGAATTCGCACGCCGCTCAGGGATAGATAACAGCGACGAGGAAGGACGGCGCAGAGGCAGGGGATAACGCGGCCGGGCAGCTCTAATCCCCGAATGTATGCGTGCGTAACGTCGGAGGGCCGTGTGCGGCCGCTAGGCCATTCCGTTACCTGGCGTGAGCCGCGGCCTTGTCTTCAGCTTTCTTAACACTATTTCTCTTTGTATACATCTCGCGGATTTATTAGAATTGAATCAACAAAATAAATGTACACCCGAGAACAATCAAAACAAACCCTCAGACGAAATTAAATCCTATTTATGATGAAAATTGGACAACACTTTCTATAAGATTTGTCTAAATTTTCTTGGTAAATTACAAAATTAGCAATACAGCTGCACCCTAACCGATTTTATTGGTGAAATATAGTGCCGTTGACTATCGAAAAAAAAGAAGAAAAAAAGACAAAGCACAAAGATGTAATTTCGCCTTGCCTCAATCGACGTAAAAACTAGAAATTTAGTTTGAAGCAGCGTCGAGATCTCTTACGAATTCATTGCCCCGCGAATCCCTTATATCTTGCTGGCCACTCCCCTCAGCCGCAGCGCGTGCAAATGCCAGCTATCGAGAGGGATGTTTAACATGTTTGAGGTACGCAGGGGAAGATATTGGGAACGATGGAATTTCCAATTAAGCCCATCGGGATTTATTTACAGTTTTTTTTCCTGTCCCTCTGCTTCGACGCAATGGCACCACGGGAGACACGCGTGCCTATATGTTTCTGCGTTATCGAGCCGATATCGAATTCTGATGGTCGAGTTTGAAGTGCGCTGCAAGAGCATGTAGCGAACGTGAAGAGCCCGTAGAATCTAGATTAATCGATCCCTCGTTCATGCCTTCACCTTTTTCTGCAGGGATCGGCAGAATTTTAGTGAGATGAGCCAAATACTTACTAAACAGATTGTCTCATCTTTTTTTTTTTTTTTAGAGAAAGACAACATGTGTTTTCTCTATATCGAAATTACATTTTAAGGCGATAAAAATTAAATTAAATTAAAATATTTTATTCATAAATTCAACATAATGTCTTAAGCTTCGGAGGAAAAAACACGTTAATGTAATAAAATATGGTAGTCATTGGTAAAGCTCTACCGACAAAACAAGTGAAACTAATTTTTTTTAATTATCTCATTATCAAAATAAAATAAAATCATATGGGCTTAGTAAAAATTGTTTACTTAGATGTACGGTGACCTTGCATCGCTTTCAAAAGCTTCGCTATGTCTGGAAAGAAACTACTTAAGTATTTTCTTTTTCAGCCATAATTGTAAACCATCGTTTAATCGTATTTTAGGCATATTTTTGCAGCCGTGCACTTATAGTGAGATCTCATGTTTGATTTATTTTCCTATTCTAAAGCGGCTGAATAGATCTGATTTTTTTTCGTGCTGTAGCAGTGCAGTGAGCTGTAGAGTCGTACAATCCTATGGAAAGAGTAGCATGCCGTCTGCCTACCCCTGCACTATTACTCCGTCGATTCATCGGGTAGCGAAGTAGACTTGAAGCAGATATACATCTGCTTCACGTTCGTGATTAGACAATAGTGTTCTTGACACGTCCTTGACGACCCTGAGCCAGTCATAAAGAAGAAGAGGTTACCCAATCACCTGTAACCTTCCGAAGGACGTGGTAATGTGACCTTGTTATCGATCAATGAGCACTATGGAAAGGCTTGATTATGCACCTCCATGTTGGAGTCCGCGAAATAATCTGACTTCACAGTCGTACATGCGGCACGTACTAAGCGACACGCTTGAAAACATAGGATGAAACCTTACACTAAGAAAAAGATAAACAACTAAAGATTAAAAAAAAATAGCGATAGGTCATATTCCCAAATTCTCGAATTCAAATCTCGAATTAGAATCCCAAATAGTACCTTGAATATAGCCTACCCCTCGAAACCGAATCTAGGTGTTATGGGTCGAAAATAAAATAATGTAAAACAAATGAAAAATATAAACTATGGTTTTGAGACATTTTACCCTTGAAGTTGTTGTTTCACAAACTAAGATACCAGAATCAATTAACATAGTTATTTTAAGTTCCTATATAATTACATGTTAAAAGAAAGGTACCTATACAGAAAAAAAATTAAATTAGGTAATATTGTCACGTGGTAAGTGAGACGTGACAATATACACCTCAGAGGTGCTGAAGGATTGGATAGTATTTGAGAATTTGAGGATGTGTCTAAACCATCCCTGAAAAAAAAAAGTTCCATATTTCTAGGTAATGCAACTCCGAAACCACTCTTATATCCAGAAACATATTTATATAAAATAAATTTTTAGTAGTCGTAGTGAAATTAGTTGCAGGGATAAATTAGTAATAGGTACTAAAACACGTATTTTTATGGTCGATAGAGGCGATTGGTTAGTTAATTTTTTGAAAGAACCTCAATCCCATGTTTATTATTTAATATTTACATGAATCAGTGTTCAACTTTTAAACTTTTCAATGAAAATGACTTTCATGTAGGTTTTTATTTTTGCGTTTTTATCGGTCTAAGTCAAGTGTTTTAATATTTTGGTACGTACACATAAAGGAGTCAAAATTGATTAGACAATAAGTTTTTTTCGTGTTTTAATTTCCATTCTACTGTACAGTATTAACTTCTATAACTCTAGGAAAAGTGACTCATAAGCTTTAAAATTGATTCAAAACACACTAACGTACCCCAAAATAAAACTTAAGTAAGACAATAAAAAAAATTCAATTATAGGCTACTTATGTTTGCTACCAAAAACTTCTGAACTGCGAGCAATTGAATATCTTGATGCACGAGAGAAAGAGCTTCATTGTTGTAAATTTGTAGACAATTATATTTAAAAAAATAGCAACAAATTTCTTGCACAAAGTTTTAGTAGGGTGAAAGAACAAAAACATTAAAATTTAACCATGTTTATAACAACCTTAATTTTCGTTGCATCAACATTTGTGCGATAGATATTTTAAAACACACTGTACGTAAGCTACCAAATTAAGGGAGCTTCTTACATCTTCCAGAACGGTATTTGATTATTAGGCTTGATAATTGCTTTGGGAAAGTTCCTGTTCAAGGATTAAAGTTAGTAAAATTTCCGTCCTATTTTCTTCTTCGTAGCAACTCGCCGTGGATCTACTGGTACTTAGCGAAACTATGATGGATCACGTGTCATGTAAATCTTCTTAGCTTAGGCTGTTCTCGAAACTATAAGGAGCGATTGGAACTCATTTTCCATCCGTCACTTGCAAATTAACACACGATCATAATATATAAACACTAAGGCCGGTATTCCTAGACACAACAAAGGGGGTTTAGGTGATGAATATTCTGTACCCTAACCGTATTCAGTGCACGGTAGGACACGACCAGTCCCTTATTGTTAGGGAACAGATTTTGGTGTCCGATATATTGCCGATCCATTGCACAAATTCCGCACATGTGCAGAGCTCACTTTTTCAGTGATTTCGAACAAAAGGCGGAACTGCGTTTGGCGCCATTAAATCACATAGTCACTTTAGTGAACATCGTAGGACGTACCAAGCGTGTTGGTGTGCCAAGTGAAACTGTACGATAGCGAAACTATTCTAGAATAAATTTTTTTACTCTTTATTGGTCATAACAATAAATACTAGCCACTTAAAAGGTACGTGAGAAAATTAGAAAGGCGGTTCTATTTATGTGCAATGGTGCTGCTATCTTTAGTACTTTTGCCGTAACAATTGTATCGGTTGTTGTGAAACGTCCGCTAGCATGCGCTGAAAACAGTTTCCAGCCACGCGTTTGTTTATTAAAACGTTCGCCGATTTGTTTCCTTACTGTGATTTGGTTAAATCACGCTCTGGAATATGGCCCACGAGTTAGGTTACGGTAGTATCCCAAACAAGACAGTGCTTTTTTTGCTGCCTTACCCAAACATCTTGGAATACCGCGCTAACAAACCACGTGAAGTTAATAAACAGTGGTAGAAGGATGCGAAGACAATTTGGTAACTACCTACTACTTTTTTGAGAACTTTTAAATTTGAGACGAGTTCCATGACACATACTAAGTATATATAGTAATGAGAAGCCGAAGGAACGGTTTTCTCGGGAAAGGGTGGAACGTTGGTTTTAAGAGTAGTCGGGGATGGGGGAGATTTTGTCAGGGAAAGGAAGGGAGAAGTGTCCAATATCGATGATGAATCGGGTCGTCAGCTTGCGTTTCGCGCGTCGGCAGGTCACGGGGCTGCCTTGTCGCGCCGGGCCTAATCGTCTATGCCCTCCACTCACCCCTTCTCCTCCCCCCTCATACATTTCACTCCACCCTCCCAGCATCGGGTGGTGACTAATGCAAAAAACAAAGCCTTGAGTACCCGGATGCTTTTAGCGCGATTGCTGAAGAGTTCTGGAAAAAAAGCTGCTAGCAAAGGGAAGGACCTGGTTTAATAAGGAGGTGGGGGGAGGATGTTAGTCTTACCCACAAGAGGAAACGCCACAAATAAATTGACATTTTCTTTCATACGTTGCCCAAGTGCGTATTTCCGCTGTTGTTTTCTCTCTCCATGCGATTCCAAGAGACCTCGACTGTTAGGTACTGTCTAAGCTCAGGCTAAAGATGTCATACAAAAAAAAATTCCCGTGGAAAATAGTTGCTGTAAAAGTCCTGTTAACATAATAGAGAGGAAAGCGTATTTTTACGGATGTAAAGCATATTCAATAATAATTTTTTTTTTCCGTATAAATGTGTTCGAAGATGTACGTACAATGTTTTTCTGAAGTGTCTTTAATCTTGGAAATCAATCTCCTGCAATTAAAACCTCAACTCGTAACTATACCGTAAGGGGTAAAACGGCAGTTAGCGAAATAGAGAGAGAAAGAAGACAGTTTTCTAAATAAAAATGACTTAACAAAATTATTACTCACTTAAACTAATTGGTCGGGATATAAATAGTTATTTGTCAATTAATAATTACTAATCAACTATAAAAATCACTCACTGATAAAATACTCACACCATAAAAAAAACTGTGCGTGTTACTGTTTCTTAAAAAATATTCCGCCATTTGTAACATGCCAAATCTCTGAACGAAATATGAAATCATAACAAGTAGCGCTATCTGGGCAAAAAAATGCAGGGAATGTCTAAACAACGCTCTCTACGCTGCTGGTTGAACACGGGGGTACGCAAGCGCACTGGTAGCAAATAAAATATTTAAGAAATCCACAGCTGACTCTATATGATATCTATATACATTTTCGGAGAAAAGCGCATGCGCCCTCTCTGTCTTATTCTTTTGTTCATCTGTCTCTCTCTGTTGATTTTTTTTTGCGGGGGATGAATCATCGCACAAACAGGTAAACGAAAACGAGCCCAGCAACATACGAGGGTTATTTTTTTTTCAACCTCCGATCAGCTGTAATAAAAAAACGGGAATGAATTGGGAAATTATTTTAATGTCAAAAGAAACGTACATCTTTACTCCATTTTTCCACGTAATCACCGTGCAGATTGAGGCATTTGTCGTACCGATGCACCAGCTTTCCAATACCCTCTGCATAAAATGATGCCTGCTGCCTATTCAGCCACGTTTTAACAGTGCCCTGCAGTGTGATTACAGTTTCATTTCTCCATGGCATGCCCATTAATCGATACCCTAATCGCTCGTACACGAATCGACACGTCTCGTAGTGTTTACCCCCTTCCACCAACCATGTGGAGCGGCCAACTCACACCTCAGTTGAAGCTTGGTTATGGGAATGTCAACATGGCTGCAACGATAAACTGTACGGCGAAATGCGAGCTGCGTGGTGTCATCCGTTTCTTACAGGCAGAAGGGCACACCAATGATGAACTGCAGAGCACTGTTAAAACGTGGCTGAATAGGCAGGAGGCATCATTTTATGCAGAGGGTATTGGAAAGCTGGTGCATCGGTACGACAAATGCCTCAATCTGCACGGTGATTATGTGGAAAAATAGAGTAAAGATGTACGTTTCTTTTGACATTAAAATAATTTCCCAATTCATTCCCGTTTTTTTATTACAGCCGATCGGAGGTTGAAAAAAAAAATAACCCTCGTATATAGAATAGTGCATCGATTTGGCCTAGTAAACTATTCTCTGCCAGAAACGTTTCGCAACAATGTTTCACGAAAACGTTGCATTAAAATTCGGCTTTGAAATTTTACTCTCATCGCGTACGAAGAAGTTTCACTTAAAAAAAAAAAAATAGTTTCAACTAAGTCACAGCATGTCCTCTCCTGACAATTCCTGTCTCCCGCGCGTTAACTACTGCTGGCGATGGTTTCCCAGTGGGGCGTGTCTGCGAGCCGTGCGCCCTTGAAGGGCGCGACGACGACTAATAATAGCCGGGGCCCGTGTTTGCCGAACAATTACCCCTAATTCGAGCGTGGCGCTGGTCGCGGCGGGAAGGTACCAGTTTCCACGGCACGTCCTTCTTTTGTTTCTACTTTTTTTCTTTTTTTTTTCCAGGAACCGCGAAGCGTCGCTTCGCCCGCCTCCACTAATTGCGTCGGCGCTGAGTCGGAGTCGCGCCTCTCGAGGGTGGTGGGGTGGGGTGGGGAAGACGCTAGAAGACATCTTTTTTTCTCCTCCGGCTGTCGTCGGTGCCTCGTCGCGTCTCCCCAAGGCCGTCGCGCCGTGGGCCTAGTCCGTCTCGAATCCGACAACGGTTATCAGCCGTGCCACGTTTTCCCAACAGTCACCTGCAAACCAACATGCGATGTTTTTCCATTTACGAGCACTGACGATCCCGTGAAGTCATTTTAGACGGGACGCGACAGTGGCCGAAAGACACTACACCGAAAACTTTTGAAAAATATTTCTCGCTGGGAATATGCCTTTATTTCTGGCAACAGGCACTCAACCAAATGGCACTAGACCGAAAAACTTGAAAAATGATCTCGCTGGGAATGTGTATTAACTCTGGCAACAAGCACTAGACCGAAAGCCATTTCTCAGAAATTTCGGTCAAATGACATACCCCTCCTGAAATAAAACGTCCCTCACTAAGGAGGCAATTATGTTAGTGAAACGGAGATGACAAATTATGTTTGAAAGAAATATTTTTACATTATAAAATTGTTGCATGCATGCCTAGTGAGATGTCTTGTGTTTTCCTCACGTATACATCCCTAAGTTGCAGATCCTATCTCACCTACCCATGAAAATCCTAGCAGCTGGCAACTTCAGTGACAGAAGGATACCTGAACCACTGGATCTACTTTCAAGAACTGTCCAACTTGAAGACAAGTTACGTGACGCAAGCTATATCACTGTAAAACAATTTAACGTATGTCGATGCGTCGATATCATTTCAAGCTGTGGTTCGAACGTCAAGATAGAGTCGTCGATACCAACACGTCAAGGTCGATACGAGTCCGATGTTTCGAATTCGAAACGTTAACGCTAAAATAATCACTACTAGTTCGACGCTGTAAATGATTACACGTATCATTAAGACAGACATGTGCAGGTGATGTAGCACAACGTGTACCCGTGCACCGAGAAAGATGTTCACAAGGCGAACAGCACGCTTTCACTGAGCGTAATTTCGCACTTGAGGCCGCTCTTAGCTCAGTAATTTATTTAATTTACTTGCGACAATGGGGTTTTAATTGCCCTTTTTCTCGTCGGAAGATAACAGAAGTACCTATGTTGTTTCTGATATTATAGATAACTGTCTGCTACAACCGTCATTGATGGGTCCGAGTTTCGGATAATTATTGCTGCTTCTTTACAGTTATTAATGTTTATGGAGTAATTTAATTTTTTTTAAAAATGATTTTTGAGGTGGGGAGGTGGAAGTTTCATTGGCCAGTTTCATAATTAAACCCCTAATTATGTTTACCTTAGTCGTGTGACACAGTACACCTATTTCCGTCATCGTATGACGCATTTCACGATTTTGACCACTGTTCAATGTTCTGTCATTGTTATAATGGTAAAATATACGTTGCTCTCTCCGTTTTACATGCACGCAAGAATGGATTCAATTATTACCTGTAAAGTACACACAATAGTTTTTCAAGTTCACAACACGAGACGAAGATAAACTAAATTATTATGTTCTCGAAATAAAACAAGCAAAACATTATCATTTAAGATGTTTGTAAAAAATAATAATTTTAAACTATGTAATTAAAAAACCATTCTAATCTGACTAATATTAAACTATTTGCAGTTGATAAAAAAGGTAAGATGTTCAACCCTTGAAGTTTTTATCTCCAGGATATTTCACAAAATTGATTGTGGCTTTTGATGAACCTACGTAAGATGTTTCTAGGCAAATTAAACTACTGAACACACGAGGCATGGGCGCCCAAACCCGTCAGCAAAGGGGAAGGAGGGAGCGTTACAACCCCCCCCCCTCCCACCATCTAACTCTCAGGGAGAGGAAAAAGAAATATATATATATATATTTATGTTTTGTAGTCAGGCGTTTTTCCTTCAAGAAAATGATTTAAACGTCGCGTCGGTATTACGTAGAGGTGGTTCAAAGCTAAAAAATTTTAACAGCGTTGGAACTGGAACTTTTTTATGGGTACTTACAAGTCATCATTCGTCTTCCAAAACATTAGAAGTACCTACTCAATACCCCAAGGTATAGACCCCCTTACCCCGTACACACTATCACACGGGCGCCCTTGACACGATGTGAGTAGGTATACGTCATGAGCGACACAGACGAGACAGTCTGCGGCAAAATTGTGGGAAACAAGTGGAGCTCTTTTACATCCTTTGATTTTTAATTTTTTTTTCTTTTGCCCTTCACAAACCTGTCAGGCGACTTCGTTAACAGCGCAGCTGGAACTCTTGCGGCCATAAGTCGCCATGATCGCGCAGTTAAATTAGCAGGTGCGTACTCAGGATGAAGTAAATTGTTTCGCTCGTTAAGAGGGATTTTTCCCCCCCACGTGCAAGAAGGGCCTTTCAAGGGAATCGGGCATCTTCAATCATCTACCGAAGATCAGGTGGACTGATTTTAATTTATGTTTTTTCACTACGTCATAAGTTTCTCAGGATTCTTTAATAAAACTGAAGGGACAAATGTAACAATGTTGATCATGTAACTTAATTTGGTTTAGCTATAGGATTCGATTAGACGTAATCTGTGTACAAGCAGGCGGGGGATAACCCCCACCCAGTTTACATATTTTAATTTTTATTTTGAATACAACATGAAATAAAATATTAAATTAGAGGAAAAAATTGCATCAGATAATAATTTATTTGGAAACAAAAAACAACATGAGTTTTCGTAACTTTATAGCTAAGCAAACAATGCTGAAGTACTTACAAATGCATTTATAAATGCATTTATTGATTCATTTAGCATCAATACTGCGCATCAAATAAATATACATTTAAATCAATTTTATGTTTTTTTTTTAAATTATTTTTTGTTTAGCGATTTTAAAACACTTTTTTTTCTTTCAATAATCTCCATGGCAACGACTAGTTCCATTGTTGACGCTTTATTCGTTTCCTGGCAATGGCGCTTGCAATGTTAATGCTTTATTTGCTTTCAGATCTTAATCCAGCGTTTCTGTAATTATCTTTGCCATCATATTGCCATCTTAGGTATTGGTTATCAAACATGCATTTGAAAGCCATTAAAAACGGGCTGAATCCAAGATTGCGAATTTGGTTTTTTATTTGTTCCGGATATATTTGCTCTAAAGATATAGGCTAGGCCTATATATTTTTTTCATGAGTTGATTTTTAAAAAAAAATTCGAATCGCTTTGTATTTCGTTCGAGGCGCGGCAGTGGCGTACCCACGAGGAGGGTCATGTGCGAGGGTGCTCTGCCTGTAGACTTCCTTAGCAAAGCACGGGTGCTTCAGCTAGTAGTAGCTTTGAATATATATACTGTATAGAAGTCGCCAGCCCAGGTTAAAATTTCTAATACGGTTTTGAGGTAGTTGGTTAATTCACCGCCGCAATCGCCACCATCTCTATGGCATCGACTTGTGGTGGTCCCTAGCGGACAAGTGTTGAACTCTTCAAACACCCCTTCCCCCTCCTGTTGAACGACCTTGAGCTGCAGTGAATGATAGAAGAGGGGTGCGGGGAATGACAGCGGGTGACAGTGCTGCGCTCTAACGTCTAAATAACAACTAAGACGATACAGGGCGTTACGGCAGCGCACTGCAGCGGTGAAGTTCCCAAGCTGCTCATCATACGCTTCTGAAAAACGTAGAGTAAATCCTATCCACTCGCGACTTCTATACAGTATATATATTCAAAGGTAGTAGATAAGATGGTCTACTCGTGGTGTTGCTTGGGAGGTTAGCAGTTGTAGGCCTCTCGAAGATCCCGTCCACCCAGGCACACACACGGTGTTCAGAGCTTCAGAAGAAACCATTCGGTTTGAAAACTGCTCCAGACATCCAAGTGGTGTCTGACTGCGGAATACGCTGAGGGCGTTTTCGTATTTCGTTTTCAAACTGTATTTTTTAGGAGAGTGAAGGGGGCTAAAAAGCGTTTTCGGGATAATTCTTAAAATTTGAAACATCTGGTAAAGTTTCTTGAAAGCAATCAAGGGCCTTGCAGTGCACCTTTATCTTAAATTCTCCGTCATGTAATGTCCCAGTCACCGTTCAGATCTCACAGTTTCCCTGGTGCACGACGAGAAGACTGCGCGCCAGTTCACAGCCTTGCGCTTAGAGGCGATGCTGCGCTAGAAGCACCAGCGAGCGTCGCACTTATCGTTCCGCCTCACCAAAAACTGATACACATCTGAGTAGACTGGCCTCTCAAGGTGCGTACACACTTATCGCACAGTAACTCAATAATCGCATAACAGGTTTCGTGAGTGCGCCTCTCACAAACGGTACGCGTAACCTGCACGTGACACAGTTTTCTGTCGAACAGAACTTCTGATCGTGGCGGACATTCAAGCGTTCCATTTTTTTTTCTCCCGCCAGCCATATGCTTAAAGCGTACTTAGTTGTGTACACGAAATTAAAATTCTACAATGGTTTGATTTGTTCCACTACTATTTTTAATTTAAGATTTTTCCCGTCTCAGTACTACTAACAAACATGTCATATTTTCAACCTTGGAGACGAATCCTATTTTTGCAGCAATAGCGTACCACGCGTCAATGTGACGTATTTTATGTAAAAATTAGGGATGGACTAGTCAAATACTCATATCCTCAAATACCACAAAATCCTTAGTATTCGAATAATTTTATATTCGAGGAAAAATATTCTGAAAAAAAAAAAGAAAGGAAATAAAGTAAATTAAAAAAATTAAACACTGATAACCTTTGTAGTTTACTATGTCAATTTTTCTCTTCATACCTATCCTGTTACATTCCCAAGCATATTGTACTTTTAATATGTAATTACTAGTTAGCTGTAAGGCGCCTACGGCACCCGTTGAAAAATAATAAATATAACGAACACTTAAATTTAATATACACTAAATATTTAATCAAAATAAAATTATTTTAATATTGTGTACTTGAAATATTATTTCTGTAGTAAATTTATACGAAATGATAAAAAAATATTTGACAAAAAACTTTTTTTTTAATGAAGAACGTCTTGAAAAACTTCAATGCTTCCTGTAGATTCGTTTCAATACACACCAGGATTGCAACTATATTGGCAGTGCGATTCGTATGAAGGTGTTCAATTTAATAGAGTTCGCAACAACATTCTCATGCTAAAATTGAAATGGGCCTTAAAATAAATTTACGATCAATTTACTCCTATAATTAGGGCTTGAAAATTTACACAACAGTGAAAGTGGATGCCAACAACATGTATTATATTAAAAGATATACGCGGTCAAAACTTTGTAAACTAAGCCACGTCACGCTACTTTATCGCTGAAAAATGCTGAAAGTATCGGCCTCGTCAAATTATGACGCTATGCCCCCCATGCATATTATCTTTGTGCCACGGACTTGGTAGAAATGCTAGAAGGAACAGGTAAGCAAAGAGCAAAAGGAAATGTTTCACTGTAAGCGAATAAAAACATAATTCATACAGAGTTACAAACTTATGTTCTTTGTTTGTTCATAATATCTGTTTAACTCCATCGTTATGTTCGTATATTTGCTGCATTATCCAGGTTTTGTTGTCAGCCTGTATTTACTCTTACTGTTGAAACTGTCTTTTCGTTGTTAGCCCACTGTGTTTGTCTGTGCTGTTATTAATTTTTTCATGACTAAATTCCTTCCACGGAATTCTTAAGCTGTCTTATATTTAAGTTTGAATGTGTTCATGTGTTCTGTGGTCGTTGTGTTGCCCATAATACCTGTTTAAGTACACCGTTGGATTTATCTGTTTGACTTAGCTTATTTAGACTTGTACGTTGTGGGTTTATGTTTTCATTTTTGTTTATTAAATTGCTATCTTTATTTTTTTTTTCGTGAAAAACAGTGCAAAACTGAAATGGCGTGTGTCCAAGAAATTGTATTAAATCAAAGTTACAGAATCAGTATAGAGTACTTATATTTTAGACATAAATAAAATTACGATATTAAATTATTGTGGAATTATGGTTCATGAATTAGAAAAAAAAAAGTTTTATATTTTTCAACACCATAGTTCATATTTTTCGTTTCTTACAAATTATTTTATTTTGGACCCTTGAGACCTAGATGCGGATTCAAGGATTATACTCGAAGTACCTACTCTTTGGGAATCGAATTGGAAACTCGGATTCAAGAAAATTTTGGATCTGACCCATCACTAACTAAGAAGAGTTACGTGTGCCTCAGTCCAGGCCGTGGGCGGAGCGCAAGAAAGCAGCGAAAAACCGATAAAGCTTCGTTCGGCTCGAGTGCGCGTCCCGACTCGTCGTCGACACTTGACGCCCTGTGACGGCGGAACACCGACAGGCGGTGCGTTGCGTCGTTCACGACGTCTCAGTGACGTGTTCGGCGTCCAGGCGCACGCGGAACTAAGGCCGGTATTCCAAGACGTTTTGAGTAAGGTAGCGAACATGCACTGCCTTGTTGGGCAACTGCCGTACCCTAACTCTCGCGTCATATTCCAAAACGTGTCCTAACTGGACCCCTGTAAGGTATCAGATCGGCAGCCGTTTTAATAAACGAGGACTTGTGCGAGGCTATAAAAAGTTGTACTTCGTGGAATCCATCGTAATTTTAGCTTATTTTTTTTAAACTATGGAATTATAATGTGAAATAAAATATTTAATTTTGGTTGTACAAGAATAAACGATGAATTTTTGGCCGTATTTATGTTTGCTGTTTTTTTAAGATATTAGGGGGGAAATTGTAATCGTAAAAGTTCCGTTGAAGTTCATTAAAAAGGAAAAATTATATATGCAGTTATGGATGAAATCGGCAACAGATAGGACACCAAAAATCAGTGCGCTAAAAATAATGGACTGGCCGTGTCCTATGGTGCACTTGGAATATGGTTAGGGTACAGGAATTGCATATTCAACACCTAAACCCTTATTTTTGCGTCTTGGAATACGGCCCTAAGTCCCAAACGGCGTGGACGCGGGATTCAGTTGGCGAGGTGACTAACTACGGAGCTGTCGCGTTGATTTATCGAGGAGGTGGTTGAGGGTGGAGGAGGGGGGGGGGGGGTGTTTCAGATTGGCCGTGGGAACGAAGGAGGAGGGGTGTACGGGGTCGCAGCGCAGCTGAGAGGGATCCCAGGAAGACTGGTCGTTCGCTGAAGAATGTCGCCTGTTATTAATATTCATCAATCGCGAGACCCATGTTGGGACACCCACCTGGCGCGACGCGACATAACTTCCCTAACTACGTCTCTCTTCTCTCTCTAAACGCCTCCAAACACCCCCTCCTCCTTTCCCACACCCGACCCAGATTTTTGTTTGATTTTTTCACACAGACAGGTTTTTTTTCCCATGCCATATTCTTGCCTAACCTGATGATGTCTAAACACTCCGGTTTTTTTTTTTTTGTGTTTGGGTTTTTACACCAAGCAGATTTACTGCGATACCTTCCTGCTTAAAATTTCTAGCAAACAATGTCACAGTTTTACATTTTTGTACAATACGGCGAATTTATACACCTTTACAATACTGTTTTCTTACCTTTATTACGTAGGTGCTTTATTAATCGGATAAAACAATTCTAATTTAAATATATGAATAAAAATTAAATTAAGTATTAATATTTAACAACTGTTACGGTACATTAAAAATACATTTTGTGTTAGAAAAATTCATGGAGTAGGTATGTGGTTTTATAAATGAGGTAATTATTTAAGATAGCCTATTAAACATAAAAATAAACCTTCTTTCATTAACTGCTTGCTATAGAAAGCAATGTAGGCTATATACCTAACTCTGATATTCTAAGGTTGCAGTAGAAAATATTACGTAGATGTGAATATTTCCATTATTATTTTTTTTGGCAAGAATTTCTAACAAAACTTCAATAATTTAATGAGGTGAGTTATTCGTGTACCGAACGGAGCTTCAAAGACACATTAGCTACTAATCATTGGAGATCTCTTACTCATTCGCTTCCTTCACATGTGATCATCAACATTGTAGCAACGATCTCGTTAATTGCAGGTCATTAACAATAAAAAATATATATTTTTTTAATTTCCAAAAAAAGAATTACAATTTTTTGTAATTATTTTTCAGATTTTCGTTGAGTGCTTCAGTTTCTTGGAATTAGGCACTTTACACATTTCCAAAAAATTCTGACCACACACGTAATAAGTTTTGTACACGTCCAATGGATGTTTCCCTTTGATTTTCTCGTTACCGATTCTAGAAATCCAGGTATTAAAATCCATGTTCCTCATAGACGGGGAACATGAATGTATCTCATTCATTTATCCACACCTGAACAATTGAACCAATAATGGCTTGTGTACGGTATTTTATTTTAAATGCCACTTAGTTGTTGGTCTCTATGTATAAACATGTAATCAGTATTAGTGAATAATATTAATGCCCAAAATTTTTATAGTTATATTACAATTGAAATAGCTAAGGGATATTTTTCGAGACAAAAGTTCCGAAATAAATTTCGGTTGTTCTTTGTGCAAAAGTGCACGGAAACCAGAAAGCATAAAAAAACGTACAAGACGATTCTGAGGGAACGGCTTCATATATAACTAAACGTTTCGTAAACGTAAATTTAATAAGTGACACTAACTGCACATTTCGTACGGTTGCATTAACTACTTACAGTAACTGTATAAACAAATATCCTTCAATAAAGAAACTTGATAAGAGTACCTTACAAACCTCAAAAACGCTTCACGATGTATATATGTTTTTTTGCTGCCGTATTATAGCTACTTCAGTATTAAAAACTTTACCATTGGGGGCAATGCATCTCCAGCAACAGGTTCTCAAAGCGTCAAGCAGTTTAGTTGTTTAGTTTCTTCATAATGACGAGTTTATTTTACAGCTGCGTACGGCTGCGCTGGCCGCATGTCAGACTCCTTACTCGCGCGAGACCAAAGATGGCGACCGTTAATACCTAGTGTTTAAAGTAGCCATAATCACGTTCGTGAAATCATGCCGGCTCGTCCCCTTGTCACCACACTGTTCAGAGAGAACATTTTTCCTTAAGTTTTTTAAGGTGTAACATCTTAGCTCTCGTGGTAGGAGTAATTTCGTGAATAAAGCGTAAGCCGCATGAAACGGAAATGTGTAACCACGATGCTACCAACTGTGGTTGATGGCGTGAACCAGAGTTCACTTAGTCTAAGGAAACTTCATTTTATTAATTTTTAAAATATGGGAATTATTTTAATAAAATTTCTTGTCAAAAATCAAGTCCAAATCCGGGGTTTCGGAGCCGTTTCATTATATATTTTAAAATTTCGGTCTGCAAATGGAATTTTTTGATAGATGACTTTGCTGTTACAGCAGCGAATTCTAGTGGCGGTTGCGGAAACTACGTAAGATTCGCGTCCAGAAATTTAGTTGAAACATACAATTTGCGTATTTAGGCTATTTATCATGCTCGGTGTTATTTTTAATTATTGTACGTTAAATGTCGTGTCCGAGTTCCGTATTATAAGTGTATTTGCAACATGAGAAGACATGAATCAGCTCGTTCCCAAGTTTAGATGTTACACATCTGTCGCTCACGTGTTTTTTCCACTGCCAAGCACAAGTGCGCAAGTGCTCAGTTCGTGATAGTTCGAACCCAGCTCGCAAGTTACGAGTCTCCGTCAGGGTCGTATGCAGCGACCGCGAGCAACTGCGCTCGTCCGCGCTGTTACGTCACGCCAGTTGAGGTCATGACAGCCGTCAAGTTCAACGAACTCGTAAAACGCGCAGATCAGTCACTGACATTGATAGTAAGTTTTATAGTCTCAAACTACCAGCACGAGACGAAAATATTTTCAAGGATAAAGTGAATGTCACAGAGATTAAAAAATAATAATAACGAGAAACGCAATTTCTGTGCTCATTATATGGGTTTATATATATATATATATATATATATATATATACACACACACACACACACGAACACATTCAATTTGAAACTCGATCTGAAAATAGAGTACAATATCCATCGTGGCTCATAGCTCATGAGGTCTGATTCTGTTCCTGTTCTGTTGCCTTCAGTACGCTTAAACAGAACTTTTAAAATTTACCTACTATATAAGTGCTACGTTGAAATTTAACCACCCCCCCCCCCCCCCAAAAAAAAAATAAAAAATAAACTTGAGACTTTAAATGAATGAAACTACTCTGATTAAATTTACGTCGATAAATTGTATACGGATTTGAGAACAAGTGGGCCTTACTGAGATTACATCTTATACATGTGCACCCTGTGGCGGGTACAGCACAGGAAGGTTACGCATGGAAGAGAAGTTGTTGTTGTTGTTGTTGTGTGGCGCGCCAACTGCTCCACAGTGCAACCTTCCAGCCACGAGCTCTCTGGGTGTCACCAGGACACATCGGGGACGTTTAATTCTCTTGAAACAAATTAAAATTGAATTTTATTTAATTAAGATGAGCCAGCAAACATATCTGAACAGTCCAAATAAGCACGGTGCCAGCGAAAGAGTAGCAAAAAATAAAATACCAGTATCGTTACAAGGCTATGAAGGAACAGTTGTTCTTTCCTATATGGGTTCCATTGCTTCCACTAAACCCTTTATTACGTTTTTTTTTTATCAAAACGGTGACACAGTTGTATCCCACCCCTCCTCCCCCTTTAGGGGTCACTTTCCCTTTTCTCCAATGCAACTTCATGCTAACCCCGTTGAAGTCAGACGGTACAGTAGTATGATAACTGGCATTTGCGTCCAATGACGAACCTGCGATATTCTGACAGCTTCGTATAACTATCGGATATTTTGCCGAGTGTAGCGTTTAGCATGACTCACTTCAAGTTCAAGACTCGAGGATCGGAGCACCCACGGCTAACGGGCGTGTTCAGAACATGCTCCATTTTTTGTAAATGAAACAGAAATATCAATGTAAAATTACACATATTTGTAAATTTGTACATTTACATGAAAACAACTGTTCACTATAAAACTGTGTTCACTGTTATACTGGGTTCGGATTATTACCCGGAAATTTATGCTTTGTGACGTTTCAGTATCTCCAATAGTTAGTTATTTTTAAACCGTTGCCTTGAATAGCTTTCCAGTATAAACTTCACATATATTAATAATCATAAGAAATATAAAGTTCAGTTATTGAACACTCGAATTTCTTTTCGTCGTTTAAAATATTTTACTTGAATAATAAATTAATTAAAAAAAAAATTATGCGCCAATTTTTGTAAGAAACACTCAGTATTATCACAAAAACTTATTTCGTATACCTATGCAAAAATAAATATAGCCAAACAATATATTTCTTGTAGTATTACAAACTATTTCTTGGCAAATAATTTTTAAAAGAATTTTTTCTAAAAAGAACATTATTTTTTTCTGTTTAGAATAGTAGCTTGGCAAACAGTCTGTAACACAATATGGTGGAAACAACAGCCAGGGGTGTTATGTATGTGACATTTTATTATTTATTTCATTATAATGCACTCCAATAAAAACACTATCTGTAGCTTTAATTGGAGATATGGCTAACACGTGACGGCTTTAACATGTTAACGGTTTACTATACATTTTCAATAGTGAAATGTAACTGCTTGTTACTTGAAAACATTTTTTGTTCTTTGTTATTAATGCGATATTTTAATATTTGAATCTATCTCTTGTAGACCACCCTGAATCATGCGTAGCTTTTGTGTAGCACTTCCGATCGGAAGTACTCAAACCTCGACGAAATGCTTCCACACTGAAGGAAAATATGTCCGTGATGTGATCAAAAATTTGCGGTGGGTGTGGGGTGCTCGATGATTGACCACCTCAACTAGGTTTGGGGAAACTGGGGAAAAATTACAGGCCATCGAGTTGGCGAGCGGGAAAAATTTTTTTCCCTCCTCCCCGTCCCCTGTCGACGTGACAACTTCTCCTCCTCAGGGTGTTGACGACGGTCTCTCTTGGTGGCTGCAGTCGCCGGTCTCGCTGTTGTTTGAGCGGCGAGGCCTTAATGCGGGTCGGCACGCCAAGAGCGCTGGGTCGCACAGCGATCCATGACTCCGGAGGCGGCTCGAAACTGCTTTCCGCGCCGCCGCGAGCTACACTCGCCCGCTCACTTTCCTTCTTCCACTCAACAGTGGCCATCTCCCGCAGAAACTTGAAGGTTAAACGATATCGTGTCAACTTGCTTGAGAAACATGAGATGACCCAGTTGAAACATCAAAATTTATCTTTGAAGTATCATTTTTGAAGTGAAACTTCTAATGCGACTTCCAACAAGGTTGCGTTAAACGTTTAACGCTCCTGGGGAGGGGGAATAGAAAGAGACAGAGCGAGAGTGAATGCGTGGCACTCGAACGCATGCGCGAGCGTTAGCAACGAGTAGCGTCCAATATTCCAACGCAAGAGGGAGAGAGAAAGAAAGATACACAAAGGTAGAAAGTAGGAGAGAGAAAGAGAGTGAGTCGGTAGATCCCAAGCACATGCGCGTGGTATTCTTTCTATGCATTGTAAGCAATGTTAATAAGGTTTGTCTTAAAGAAACAATATGATTTCACTAAAAATCAATTTCTACCCCTTCCTATTTTCATTTCCACATTACGAAGTTTCACTTCTTCAGCGCGGAGGGACTCCACGCACTATTTTTTTTGTGGCATAGAAAAACCAGGATACTGGCAAACAGATCTGAAATTTAAAGTTGAAACAAAATCGAAAACTTGCTCTCCTGAAAAAAAAATTAAAATTAATTTTTTGACATGATATCATATAACTTCGATGAGCAATTTTATTTGTTTAGGTATTTATTGTTTACATGGTGTAATTTACCTCCTAGAAAAAGGTTTTATTTGGTTTGGGTTATTTGCTTATTTGGTGTTTACATGGTGTCATATACCACCTGGGAACATATTATTTTATTTGGTTTGGTTTTATGTGTCATCCAAAAGCTGAAGGTCATTGACAGAATGGTACAAATATCAAACATATAAAACAAACAGTAACATAATAATCACTAAATTATACAAACAGCACTGTTAAAAAAAATATCAAATTAAATAGCGAAACTCTTATTCATACGCTTAAATTGAGAATTTTTTTTTCAACGTTGTCTATTATTTTCTCCCTCGCGGATGTTTACGTGGCGCGGACCTGCGAGATCCCGCCACCTCACGGGGAACGCCCTCCCGTGCGAAGGGAAAGGCGGTCGCGAGGTGCTTCGGAGTTGTGCCGCTCTTGCCCGCGAAGGCGCGAATGTCGCCCATGCGATAAACCCGGTCGCTCGGTCGCTCGCGCGGCCTTTACGAGCTCCTCGCAATCGCGGCGCTGCATCTCGCACTCGACCCGACGCAGCTACACGTTCGAACGGGGAAAAAATAAAAAATAAAAAATAAAAATTCCCGTGCGTTTTTCCGCCGCCTGTTCGCCTCGAGATTACCGCCTCCACCTCCGCTCGGCCGCCATGTTGGATTTCCAGGTTTTTTTGTTCATGCCATACTTTCACGAAGCAATATTTCGCCAACAAGACTGTATAATTTCTAGTTAACGACCAAGATGCAATTAGCGAAGTAAAATTTTGTCAATGATAAATATATTTTTTTGACTCGCATGTGTTACACGCACGCTATCTAAGGACAATATTTAAATAAAGGTGAAATCATTGCTCATACAGTGGAACATCCGTGTCCTAAATACGCGTATATATAATAATAGCATGGACATCTAAGGACAACAATAAAATAAAGGTGGAATCATTGCTCATATAGTGGAACCTCCGTGTCCTAAATACGCGTATAGGCTATACAATAATAGCATGGAAAAGAAACAACACTACGTGGCAGGTGAAGGTGACCTTTAAAGTGCCTACCTTGTCAGGGGCATATCTGTGATAAGTGAGGCGGGATGATATGCGCGACGCTCGCTGGTGAAATTTGAGCGGTGACCGTAACATTATATGGCGAGAAAATGAAGTTAAGATTGAAATGCAAGTCCCTCAAGTTCTTTCAGGAATGTGTACCGTTTGTTTTATGTCAAATAATTACTCTGAAAAACCCGACTTTAAGTCTTTTTAACGCTTCTAAAAATACAGCTGAAGAACATCATCTGAAATTAAAAGTACTTAAATGCTTTTCGTAAACAGACCCCACTCGGATATCTTGAGTAGTTTTGAAATCGCGTGGTTTTATCCTGAAGCTCTGCACCCCGCATGTGTGACCGGGTGAGACTTAATATGGGAATCCCGGGATTTTCCTAAATTTAAAATTTATTTTGAATATGGGACCATAGAATCTAATGTTTAAGCAATGGCAAGCTGCGGAGAACACAGAAAAATTAGCTCCTAGTGAGTGAATATGACGCAGTTAGTTATAAAAAAAGGGGGGAGGTTTGTCTGTAAAGTCGGTTTACGGACGCTACTTTTACGTGATAACGTCATAAGAAAACATTGATGAAAAATTGCATACTTTTTAATTTTCAAATATTATTTATAGTTTTTGCAAATTTAATTTAAATAATTTGTTTAAATATAATCATGAACAATTAGTTAAAAAGCCCGCCTTAACCTGTTTGATATTATAGAAGATTTTCTCTCACGGTGGTTGGCTGGTTCTTGCACACTCGGCTCAGGCGGAACGTGACAATTTTTCATGCGTGCAGCCGGCGTTCAACGGTTTATAAGACGTTATCACGTCAAAAAATGTTTTAGTACTGACGTTCAACAAATATCAGAAAATGTGTACTAAACATCTGGTATGATAATTTGCCACGAAACGTTATATGCAGTTTTTATATGTTCGAAGGTCACTGAGAATGGCCGTAAACTAAAAACTAGGACGTGGAAGTACAATAAACACACTTGTAATCATGTCGCCGATCTCGGTACCGCAGTTGGTTGAAGCGCCAACTCTTCAGTTTGAAGAGATCTTTGTTCGGATCCAGGGTGAGGCACGGAAAAGTGAGGCCGTAGCATTTATGACTGTAACATTAGTTTTCATAAATTTAGTTTGTGAACCTAAGTCCACAATACAATTTTCAGGCAACTAAGTTTAAAAAGAAAGTATTTGTGAAACGCGCAAACAATATCTTAACAGTTCAAGCGTGTGACGACGGTGACCACTCCTACCAAAGAACCTCATATGACTACTGGCTGATGTAGGCCTATTTTTCATTCCACTTTCAAAGGAATTTCATTGATTTTAACTGAAGCCTTTGTCCAGAGCAGTACCCGATATTTTGTTTTTTCCTTCATGATTTAAATTTGAATCTCATGGAATAGTACACTGGTAGAACACAGACTGTTTCGCATAGAAAGTTAAGTAATAATTTTTTTTTGAGAAAAGAAAACTCAAAATTTATATTTCGTTTCATATTCAATTTGTTTATAAAACTTCTTTCTTAAGATAGTTGATTGATGATTTTTAAAAAAGTCATAAATACATACATGTGCTAATGTCATGTTTGTATGAAATATATGCATACAGTAACACGTTTACAAGCCGGCATTAAATACAAACTACCTGTATTGGAAAAATAATTCTTGCCTGTTTTTTGTCCATCTATATTGGGGTGGAAATACATAATTGTAGCCCACAAAGGATAAAAATAATCCTTCAAAATTAATCTCTCAGTGACCTTATAGCTAAGTTGCAGTAATTTTATTATTGTGCCTACACTTTGTTTTTTTTTCTTCTTTCTTTTTGATCACGGAAAGAAAGGGTCCGGACCCTATTGACCTCCTTCTTAGCTACTCTCCTTCTATATGTAATTTTTTGACGAGAAAATATAGGCTATGCAGCATAAAGATCACACGCAACCTGATTTTTTGTAGCAGTATCAAAACAAAAAATATATAACCCCATCAATTGTTTTTTCTTCGTCTTCTCAATAATCGTGATATTTACACATCTTCCGTGAGAAATCGTGCTAAGAACGAAGAGAATCGGTCACACCGAATCTTTTTTTTTTTGCCCGCCTATCACAGTAACTCTATTTCGGCTCTCCCTTTGTTTTATTGGATCCATAAAACTTTCTTGTCAATGGCCCTTCATTTTCCCCCGCGGGGCCTCGGTCGGGAGTCACAAATTCATATTTCAAGCAGCCAATCCGGGTCGTTCGTGACGCAGGTCATTTAAAAAACATAGTTGAGTTAAGAAGATATAAGAATGAGGGAACGATGGAGAGGGGGAAAAAACGGAAGGTAAAGGGAAAAAGTCCAGGTTGGATCGATAGCTCTCCACGTTACGGTTTACCGAAAACAGCGGGCGCCTTCGTGGAAACTCTTTACATAAATTATGGCAGGCCACTCTAGAATAAAGTGGAATATCACCTGTTGCAAAAAAAAACTTATTTCAGTTTCCCCCCTCCCTCCAAAGAACATTGTTAAAGTACCCGAATCTAAAGCGATTCTTTTTCCAACCCATTTTACTCAACGTTTAAAAACAGACTCCAAAGTTAAAACGGCGAGAAATTCTTCGAGGGTTAGTAAAATCTCGCTAACTGCATTTCAGTTTCTTTCTGGACTCATTACAATATTAATGTTTTTTCCAAGAAACTTTTCCCAATTTTTTAATGTCTAAACAAGAAGGAAAAAAATATTATAAATATTTTTTTCTCCAAAATATCTCTTGTTTTGCTGTGGCTCTGGATTCCCTTAACATATATCATGCTTCAAGGTCATCTTGCTCAGAAATACCTAAGTATGCAACATGTAAGGCGTAAATATTTGCATAACTGTGGCAAATTTTAACTTTACAGACGTCAACTTTATCGTGTCAGGTGTAACACGCATGGCTATTAAAAGCTCAAGCCATGCCGGAAACCACACGTCATAAAAATGCTCGGCTAGGAAAACCTAATGATTTTAAATACGTGGTTCACACATATCCGTTGTTTGTTTTCACTTGCGTGAGAACCACATGTCTAGCTGGCACTGTGGTTTTTGCTCTCTCAGAATACTACCGATTTATCTTTTTGAAATTTACGTAAAGTTTGCAATTCGCACAAACTGCAGTGTGCCCAGTAACGTGTAACGTGGTCCGAGAAAGATTGCGTGCTGATCGCCTGGCGACGCAAACACAAGCAGCTAATGATAGGCTTCGTGACGTAAAGTGATGTGGAAACAAGAGGACGTGAACATGAGTGGCGTGTGCAGTGATGGGTCCTTCGTTCGCGAACGAATCGTTCGTCCCGAACGAGTTAGTTCAGTGTGTTTCAGAGCTGCAGTTTGTGGTTCATCGTTTCTTCACCAGTTCAAACCACACTGATGCCGACAGTGTGAAAGCGTCAATCAAATATTCGGGAAGTCTTGATGGTAATACAGAATAAATGAATGACGCATTTAAGATTTGTTTGCATTCAAAACGTCATGATATTTTAACTTAAATTGAAATATGCTATCATTTCTTTATGTAAACAATCTCTATACGAAATCAAATACCTTAACAAAAAATAAAATTCGTTTTTACTTACCGTTGAAAAAAATATTATAAATATGTATATACAAAGTAAATTTACATTCAAAACGTCATTAAATTTTAACTTAAAATGAAAAATGTTATCATTTATTTATGTAAACAATCTCTATACGTAATCGTATACCTTAACAAAAAAAAATTGGTTGTCTGTAAAGTCGGTTTACGGACGATAGTTTAACGTGACAACGTCATAACAAAACATTGATGAAATGATTGATCCAGAAGAAAAGGAAATATCATATTCGGCCTGAGACTGAGCCGTAATAGGTTTTTGCAACCAAACAAGTTAGGCATTAAAAATATTATATTCTTTGGGGAAGAATTTTTTTTTAATTTTTCTATCTTTTGTATGATAAAATCTACCTCTACATACTTTTATGAATAAAATTGAACCATTTTTATTGAATTATCACTATTCTGTATGGATACAAAGGAGTGAAATGAAATGTACAATTTAACTAATAAATTTACTTTTATTTGCATTCATTAATTCAAATATATTTATTACTTTTGAAATGTTGCGTGCGCCGTATTTATTTTTACAAGAACAAATAAAATTAACTTGAAGCTGTCGGGATTTGAACCGATAATCTTTAGATTGAGAGTCAGCTATGTTAACCGCGCGGCCACGAGGCCATACTTAAAATATTGTAGTTTCAGATATTATATATATATTTATAAAAATTTTGTTCATGGTAGGGGAATAATATTATTTCGTGTTTATAACAAGATTTTATAACAAATACGCATCCCAAATACACCAAACGTATTTATAATGTGTTACAATATTTTTTAAAACATTGTGCAAAAGATACCGGGCATAATTTGAATTATTATGTGTAACAGTAAAAAACCATTGTTGGTTCAAAACGTATTTTAATATTCAACATTACTTTTAAATAACCGTACCGATTGTGCTGAAAATCGGTCGACGATCGTTAAATTACATAATAATAATTCAAACGACGAAAATATGATTGAAAAGTCAAATCGATGGTTGTTCCAATCGAGTGGAAGAGAGATGCCACGCATGCGTACAATGAGCATGAAGAGAAATGCCACGCATGCGTACAATGCGCAAACAGGACACATACGTAGTGGGACATCCGTAGTGGGACACTTTTTCGTGCGTTCAGCCGGCGTTCATCGATTTATTAGACGTTGTCACGTCAAAAATTGGTTGTCTGTAAAGTCGGTTTATGGACGATAGTTTAACGTGACGTCATAACAAAACATTGATGAAATGATTGCATACTTCTATGAATAAAATTGAATCATTTTTATTTTAATAGTTAAAGAATAAATACTTGAAATTATACTAGTAATCAGATTATTAAAATGCAAGAATAATTAACCTTTATTGCCGAAATTGTTGTTGTAATAAGCAATGAAAACCACATTAACTTTTCACTTCACTTTATAAACAGTCGACGAAATAGTTCACGTGTAGATGACTTGTAATTAATTTTAGAAACTGGCGTTTAGCTATAAAGTTTAAATATAATTATGAACAAGTTTTCATATAAATAAACTGTAATCAAATATCTATTATCAATTATATGAATCACCATAATTTTTAGTCAATTGTAACATAACCTTTTATTACTGCACTCGCCGACAGCGTAACGGAACACAGCGTAACGGAACAATGAGCGTAACGGGACACAGCGTAACGGAACAATGTGCGCAACGGGACACTTATTCGTGCGTGCAGCCTGCGTTCATCGATTTATTAGACGTTGTCACGTCATAAATAAAATTCGTTTTTACTTACTGTTGAAAAAATAATATAAATATACAAAGTAAGTCACTCTATTGTCGTGCATACAACCAGTCCAGTGAACTCGACAGCCACAAAGAACGCTCGTTCACAAAGCGCGCGGCAGCGTGATGCAGTGTAAGAAGCAAACGAACGACAGAGGATCGCGAACGATGAACGACCAACCTAGAAACGTCAATTATAACCTTCGAAGAGAATGACGATGCCCGCGAACGCAAGAGATGGATATACGTCGATGTATATAACCAACCAGCTGAACCAGAATGATTCTTTGTGAATTTTTGTGAAACTGTAGCTGGTCGAGAATGAATCGGCGTGATTCTGTAACTGAATGAAAATGAAACGGTGTTAATCTGCAACTGGACGAGAATAAAGCGGTGTAAATTTGTAAATGGACAAGAATGAAACGGCGGGAATCTGTAGCTTAACGAAAATGAGACGATGCGAATCTTTAACTGAACGAAAATGAGACGTCGTGAACCTGTAGACGAACGAAAACTATGTAATGTTAACTGTATAGGCTGCAAATAAGGCGAGCAGTCATTTATTAAAAACAAAATCTACAAATAACGAAATCTAGACAATTTCCGCGCAATATTAATACTACCTCGAAATATTGCCTATGATTATATAGGCCTGTAACTATAGTAAAACATATAACACCTAATAACATTTATAGATATTTTATTGTTGATATTTCAGAATCATCAAATTTAAAATGTTCTGTTAAAGATAAAAATTTGTAATATATTACATTGAAGAAGCTACAAATTTCCTCCGTGAATACTAAAAAGTCATTTCATGAATTATTTTCACAGCGTTTTTCCTTTTGATATCTTTCGCGTAAATTTTAATGGCATTCAGTTTAAAAGCGGTGTCGTAAAATTGAGAAAATGTAATACTACGACCATAAATCCATTATAAACTACACACCAATCTAAACAGAACTAAAATATCTAGTAAACAAATAACCTGCGTGCAGTACCGCATAATTTGAACAAGTCACACGGGGCGAATTATGAATGTTATAAGCAATTCCATCAAACACTACAAGACTTTCAAGGAACCATTATGGTATAGTATTACCATCAATATACACATTATAATGGTTCTTTAAAAATCTTGTAGATATGTGCCTTAACGAAGGTCAATTTTCAATATTAAACAATAATAAATTGATACAGCATGAAAACTGCGGGATTCAATATGAATTCTTTTGGTTTCTGTAGCTTTTCCTTAAATATTTGCTTATTAATAACGCACACATTGTTAAATGAATGAACTATGCGTGCGGATGATGTATGAAACGTGTTATCATGCCATACTTTAAAAAAATACTTCCACATGATTTTGAATTGACCAAGTTACAGCATAAAAACTATAAAACATCAAAATAGTAGTCTTGTTGAGTTTGCAATTTTAGTTACATACTTCAATATAAATGCAATCATTTAGAAAAAAATTGATCCATAACAAAAATTATAAAAAATTGAGTATGAATTTATCACATTTATGATATTAATTGAAACGACGTGTTTTAGATTTAAACTATGCTCAGTAATCAGTTAATGTCACTATTTAATGGCAATGATTACAGTTTTTCAAGACATAATATTTTTGTGACACCTTAAATGAGAAGACTTGCTTTCTATTTAATGTGAGATTTGTAGTTTAAGAGACTGAACTTCCCCATCACACAGTAAAAACACAGGTCTGGTTTTTAAACTATCTGGTTACTTTCATTTTATATAAGCCACGTTGGCCTATTAATGTTTGAATGTAACTTATCCTTTAATCTTTACTATGGTGTCTTCAGAGATCTTCTTGACTTTTGTTCAGTGTGAACCTCATTATTTTTCAAGTTCATCAGGTTCCCTTCGTACGCTGTACAATTTTTATTTATTTACTTTTTACTTTCTTAGTAATAAGTAACATTTAATTTGATAGGTCTTATGCCGTTATTTTAGAGTCTTCGATATTTTACCATTTTTATTTATGAAAACATATAGTTGCCTCTTAGCTCACTAAATATCCATCCCAGCATATATGAGGTATTTATAGTTAATTAATTTTAATAATGGTTTTTCCTCGGTGATTTATATCTTCGTAGATGCCGGCAAGTTATTTCAGAATTTCAATTGAAAAGGGCAGGGAAATGCAAAAGATAAAACTACAAGAACAGTTACAAAGTTTTTTATCCATTTTACCATTTTACTCTATAGTGTTAAGTTATTGTAGACCGTAAAAAGAAACAGATACAACCTTTAAATATAGTTAGTTTCTTAGTTTGAATGTCGTAACTCTAAATTGTTCTTTAGATAATTGGAGTCAAGAATCTGTTGTACTGTGTGATTTGAATTACGAAACATGCGTCTGTTAATTCTGGACCTGTCAGCTGCAGGCGCCGCGGGTTTAAATCCCAGCTGATTTAAAATTATGTCATCAAATCCAAATATAACAGCGAACCACAAATTCATTACATCACTTTTAGTTCAGGCTACGATATATGGGCCATTAACAACTCCTGAAATTGGTTTAGCGGTTCCAGTTTCCGTCTTTCGAGCAGATAGCCGACGGGGAGAGTAAAAAAAATTATAATAAGCGTAGGATAAGATTATTTATACAGCTGACCTACCTAGGTGGCCATTAACAAGCCACCTTACGGACCTGCATAATTCATCAAACCTGACAAGTTTGCATAAAAAACGGGTTGTTAGCTAATGAATCCCGAAATTATCCGGAGCCTCGTTCGTGCTACGGGCAGCGCAGAAGTCAGCTGTAAATACCCGTGGACCATTTTTCCCGAAGGAATACGGGTTCGGTCCCTTTGGAACCAAAATACGGCTCTTCCCGTGACGAGGTTTTAATTGAAATAGGAGGCTTCGTACCTGTAAATGTACACGCAGACAAACAAAACCATCCCATTTTACAAACCGAATTCCCCCCCCCCTTCCCCATACAACATGCGGAACTCCGTCTCCAAGTGGGAGTCACAGTTGGAATGTCGTCCGCTAATGAACATGAGATCACCTCTACGTGATGCACGCAATGTGGAACTTGGATTTAATACGCTTTCTTTTTGGACATACGTCATTGCAGTCTTGTGTGCTGTTTCTCATGGGAACAAAAATCCAAGAATGCAAAATAAGAAAATAAAAATGAAAACATAAATTCAAAGAGCACAGGCCTAAATCTGCTTATGTCGTAAAGATGTACCCAGCGATGGAACTAAAACAAGTGTAATAGTCAACACAACGACGACAGCACAGACGAACACATCCTAACTTTAGAATTCAAAACAGCACAAGAATTCTGTGAAAGTAATTTAGTCATTAAAAATTAACAGCGCAGACCAACACGGTTGGCTAACAACGTAGATACGGTTTCAACAAGAACAGTAAATGCAGACAGTTAACCAACCTGGTCAAAGCAGCTGACATACGAACAAAACGATGAAGATAAACAGATATTATGGATAACGCAACGACACCACCACCAACGAATACAGTAGGTTTCATATGAGAAAACATTTACGACGTTTCGGGAAATGGCACCTGTTCTCGTCATCAGTCACAGACAGTGCGTTGTCCAGGTTTATTGTCTGTCTTCATTTACTGGTTTTGTTGTAGCTGTCTTGTCGTTTATAGCCCACTGTGTTCGTATGTTCTGTAAATTTTTCATTATTAAACTCCTTCCACGGAATTCTATTGCTCTCATCATTTTATTGTCCATAATACTTTTTTTTTTGTTCGTTGGGCCCATCTGTTCGACATCAGCTGATTCAGGCTTGTTCCCTGTGAATTTATGTTTTAATTTTTATTCCTTATTTTGAATTCTTAAATTTTTCCATGACAAACAGTGCAAAACTGCAATGGCTTTGCCCAAAAATTTGCATGAAATCACATGTACACTGTTAGACATTATAGAAAACTTAGGTAAGTACCTACTTCACACAAAGACATTACCTTAAATTAACGAGGGGTTCTTCTTCGTTAAAGAAATGGATGCAAAATTTTTAAAGGAACCTTTAATTTACTAGAAAACTGTGTATTTTTACACAAATGTTGAGTTCTTAGAATATAAACCTACATTTGGTGTAAAATTACATGATGCTATGGTAATTTTACACAAGGAGTGTTGCCTGATAGGCATACAAGGATAAAAAAATGAGTAAATATACACGTGCTAAACGTATTTTAAAATGCATACTGTTTATGAAAAATGACACAAAATTTGTAGGTGTATTATAATCACATCATAACGTGTTATTATACTTCATGTTAATTAAATTTTACTAGGTAATTGTTGGTGTAAAACTATTAGAAGAATCATTAAAATTCACGGAAACTGTGTATTTTTAAACCGATGTTAAACTTTGGATTGTAAACATACATTTTATGTATAATTACACGTTGTAGTAATAATTATGCACAAGACATATGTAAAAATTCACAAACTGTCTGTGTTTTTCCGAATGACAGGACAAAAATTTAAAACTACACTATAACCGAATGTGTTATAAAAAAACCTGCAGTGTGACTGGACCTTCGTAGAAACTCTTCGCTGTATTCCGAATTCATTTGTAAACAAGGTCAACATGCTAGTGGAATGAAAAAGAATGTGTTTTAGAATAACCATGTTTTCAAGATTTTGTTGATACTACAAGATTTTCTCTTTGGATCATGTACTAAAAAACGAAGATACTTGGGTATTTTATGACCTCTGTTCTTTTTTAATTAAAAGCAAACATTTTCAAACAGTTAACTGTTCTTTGAAGCCACCAACCAATCAAATTGTTTTAAAATCCAATGAGGACAAATTATGTTTGCAGCTTTCTGTTTGAAAGTATCGCAACGGAGATTTCAGAATGACATGTAATGATTCAGTGGCTAAAAACAATAAAAATGCTTACCGGTATTTTATAAAAGCCTTATCAAAATACAATGCTTGTACAACGAACTTTTAAAAAGTATTAAGGAAAAAATAAAAGTTAATTGAATT
Source organism: Bacillus rossius redtenbacheri (assembly GCF_032445375.1). Classification (NCBI taxonomy): domain Eukaryota; kingdom Metazoa; phylum Arthropoda; class Insecta; order Phasmatodea; family Bacillidae; genus Bacillus; species Bacillus rossius. The sequence goes on along the minus strand of NC_086330.1, from coordinate 45,757,426 downwards.
CTAATTATATGCGTTTGTCTTCCTAAAATTGAAAAACCACGCTCAGAAAAACAGAAATAAATAAATCTTACAGAGAGGAACATATTTGAGAATTATTATATGAGTGGAGTCTGCTAAATATAAGTGGATTCATTTCGTGATTTGCTAGAATTAAAAAAAAAAATACCTTGGTGCTGCTTCTGCGATTGGACCGCAGACGATCTGCAGTACTGTAAGCCAACGAGAAGACATTAACCAAAGAAGTACCCAACCACAGCCATTCCATTGAGACGTCATGCAAGTCAGCAGCCAATGAATGGGTCATATGTAGATAAATATATATGAAACTATGGAGCCCATTCTGGAGTCTATTGAACCCGCGGATTTTTCCGGATCCTAATTATGTGTCATGTAACTTGACTAAATATTGATGGTTCTCAAAAATTGTACCAGTAGTACCCATTCCAAATGTCACTTGAAAAGCATCGATCATACGATGTTTGTTTACGAACACTAACAACCACGTGAAGTTTTTAAAACATTAGAGACATAACAAACACTGGTGACATAACAACATTAGCAGAAGGATACTTCTCTTGAGGACTGTAAAATTTGAGACTATTTAAATATAATATAATTTTTTTTCTCGGGTGAATTGAAATCGATTTATTTGCATCTTTAGAAAAAAATGGACTACACGTTTTACATTTATCAAAATTTTCTAGACCTGTTTCCAATGTCTCGGTGCTGACTTATCTGTACTGTTGCTTTCAACTATATGATATATCGGTACTCTGCCCACAAAAAATTAAAAAGAATGAAATTTGTTACATAAAACAATTTATGTATATATTTTATCCCAGTAAAGATATATGATAAACTGTGACATAAAAAAAGTGAGAAAAAAAAAGTTTAAAAAATAATTCAACCTATTCGTTAAACTAATAAACAGTGATAAAAAATATCTATTTGTTAATGTAGTTTTTGAAGTAGTTGCAAGTAACTTTATTCAAAGCTAGAGAATCTAGATCCTGCTTATGATTCAGAAGAGTTGAGTATTATTATTTTTTTAAGTCGGGCTATACATCTTGCCGACAGTGAGTAGAAACGGTGATTTTTCCCGGACAACCGCGGAAAACCTGAAGTCAGGCTGTTCAAACCAACCCGGGTACTTTGGAATGCGAGTTCAGTGTGTTACCACTGCAACAACCCGCTTCACCAGACTCTATGGCATCTTAACTTAAAACAGCATCGAGTAATCCGTATACATGATAATTGGAAAAATTGGCGGGTTCAATTACGGTCAGCAGGGGTTCAAATATGTAGGATTCGCAATATGTTGTCGCGGGAAAGGGAGGGGGGGAGGCAACGGAAATTCGGAGGGGGCCCGCGCGACCCGAAAGTTCTGCACGTAGTGTTAACTGACACGTCATCTCTGATTTAAGGTGCTGTTATGTTGTATACTGCCATTATTTTGGCATATATGAGTGCAATAAGCACAAAACATTTAATAAAATACAGAATATTTTAAATACAATTTTGTTTATACATTATTATGTTTATCAACTCCTTTTCATTGAAAAAATTTTGCAAGCACAAGTGGGGCTTCCTAATTCCAGGGGGGGGGGGGGGAATTCTGGCAAACCCCCCCCCCCCTTCTTCCCAAAGATATACGCCAATGACCTTCAGGATATAATACACATGTATCTGTACACTTGGGCAAATCACGCCAGTTCATTGGCTGCTGACTTGCGAGAGTTCTCAACGGGCTTGCTTGTGATTCGATATTTCTTCGGCTGAGGGTTTCTCATTGGCCCACAGTCCTCCAGATGGACATTGACTTAGTAACAAAATCAACTTAGAGGTAAATGTATTTTAATTTTACCCTATCGTGAAATGAATACGCGAATTGTTCCGGTCTCTAAATATACATAATATGTTAACTAAATTGTATTTTTTTCATAAAAAATTATAAAAAAAACATAAACGAGGTGTTTTAAAAAAAATACGGTGAATAATTTTATTACGAGCAAAATAATAAGCTTACATGATGATTGAAGAAATATCCTTCAAAATACTCTCCTTAGCTAGCGATGCACATCTTCCTAATGTTGATTCTACGATTGTAAGCATTTCTGGAAGGGCCTTCAGCTGCTCCGTCATGGCTCTCTCAGTGTCGGGAATGGTGTCAAATAAAACATCATTTTAACACGTTGTTCGAAATCCGTGATTAGCGATAAGGAAAATTCCGCATTCATTTATTCGCAAGTTATAATGCGAACTTTTAAACTATGCACAGTTTTCATGATTTGACACCGCAGTTATTTGGTCACGCCCATCTACCACCGTGAGCCAACGATGTCCAGCTAGAAGAGAAGTAAGTGAATCAGTTAGTGCCAATTAGCAAAGATAAAAAATTTCTCGCTAAGAAATTAACAAACGGCAAAGCAAACATAGATTTATCACACCAATGACTTTGAATTCTACCCTGAGGCCAGATGATTCAGCGCAATTCCCGGGTTCTATCTATGATGCGTGACAGACAATGTAATCACGACCTCACTCTTCCGGCTCTGGAAACCGACTGACAGGTCACAACTTGTTCAAAATTGACACTACCTACTTCAGCAGATCAGGCTATCGGTCTTATTACTTCAAATGGATGTAGTGTCAGCAGTTGCTGCTATAAAAATTCATTCAAAGGATATTTTGATCACATTTCGTAGCTAGGTAGATGTGAAGATTTATCAAATTTTAAAATAAATTTCATGCCAAAAAAAAATAATTTCTATGAGAAACCTTCATTTCATTAACAAACTTAAAATTCATGACAGTAGTCTGGACACAGAACTTAGTGTTTCCAAAATGTTAATTTACTGCATGCATGGTTTAGGTCAATTTTTTAAATCTTGAGGTCCTGTTTTTAAAGACTCCACAAACTGGTTATCCAGGTGTTTGATTACCTTAATGTGCTATTCACACATATGGGCGTGTAGTTATACACATTGGCCGGTCATTGGAAATAAATTGTCAATGACTTTTAATCCTTTAAGATACATAAAAACCTTGCAATAAAATTAATTAAAAATTCAGAGAAAAATTTACACGAGTTTTTAATTAAGCTTGTAGTCGAATCACAATTTAACTGTTGCAGATTCCTTTATGTGAGCACCGAGTCGACTATTAAGTTCTTTGTAGCCCACTCATATCTTTTGAAATCCATAACATATGTCATCGTGTGTCGTTGATTCCCGCCTTTGCCTTTCGTCGCTCTGAAGGTCCTCCTGTGTACAGGCTGCGCAGTCTGGGAAGGGTTTCAGAGGCGAGATATAACACCAGGCGCCCCGCCTACCATCAATTAGATAGAGAAGGAAGTGCGACAGCGTGGTAGAGACAGCCAATCAGCGCGTGACCGCCACTTGGAATGGCATGTGGAAGGGGAAGTGGGTGGAGCTACTGCTACGCCTCCCCCCCAGTCCACAAGTCTCTTCCTATGTTGCGTGGCCAGTACTCTGACATTTTCTTCCTCCCACGTCTTGCACGTCACCTTGTGTTTTCTCTGTTTTTCCAGTGGGCTTCGGTGGCCTCGTGGTTCTTCCGCCCCGACTCTTCTGTCCTGCCCTGCACCACCACCACAACCACCACCACCACCATCACCACCACCATGACCCCAGCCACCAGGAACACCAACAACACCACCACCACCACCGCCGCGACGTCAGGGGCCACGAGGCTGAGCCCCGTCGACCACAGGCACTTCGCGGCGCTCGCGCCCGCCATTTGCACGGTAACGTCCCGCCGCCGGCTTCCCTCGGCCGTCGCCCCTCGCGGCTCTCCCGCGTTTCTACGGACTCTCTGAATGCTTGGCTATGAGATACACTACAGTTCAACATAATACCATCTCTTGGACATACGCCAGTGCAGTTTTGCACTGTCTGCCACTGCCTGTCTTGTCATTCAATTATTATCATTTTTTTATTTGCATTCTTGAATTTTTTCCATGACAAATAGTGCAAAACTGCAACGGCGTATGTCCAAAAAAATGCATTAAATCAAAATTCCCCATTGAAAGAATCATTTAAAGAACGTAACACCACGGTTTGGTAAAATTATTTCGAGTTTGAAGTCGTTACAAGCATTTGTCATTGAAATGCCACTTATTTTCATAAGTTGTTTAACGTTTTGAATGAACAATCTTCCTCCAGATATCCAAATCAAACATTGTCACGGCCTAATTTATAGGGCCCGGAAAAATTTGCGGATTCAATCACCTCTAGGATAAACTCCACAATTTCTGCACACTCGGACATGTGTAACAATTTAACCAGCAGATGACTTGTGAGACGTCTCAACTAGGTAACTTGTAATTCGTTACTTATTTGCTTAAGATTTCTCATAGGTATTGAGTCTTGCAGTCCAACGGTGAGGTGAGTTGATTTTTAACTTATCAAGAAATGGATCCGCGAAATTTTCCGGTCTACTAATAATGTGTATCCTTGCATTAATCACTGACATTTGTGGATATGTTTCTGGAAAAAATATGTTACTGAAACAAATGTTTTATTTGGGAATAGCCTTACCTATGTAATGCATATACCTAACTTGATTCAATTTGCAACCGATTAGATGTGATGGACTTAAGTATCTTAAAAAAATTCTACTTGAAACTTCATGCATTTTTTTTAGTTTAGCTGCCAACTCAACCGACTATAGGTATGGCTTTACCAGGCAAAGTCGAAGATAAATCATTTAAAGTAATGGGCAGAGAATTTTTGAATGTGTGTTTTCACAATGGTTAATAAAAGCGTGAAATATGTTTACGCCTACAGTATATTTGTATGTACCTACGTGTTTGCTATAACATATGTTATAATTCACGCAGATGTATTTTAAAGTTAACAGAACCATTTTTTGTACATATTCATTATCTAAGTTTTGTATGATCACGAATTTTTTGGCTGGTGAACCACAATCTTGTGAACTCTAACAGAATACTGTTGATTATCATTAGGGTGAACATTTAAGAACAAAATTTTGTAGAGACCAAATAAACGAATTTTGGAACAGGTTAATGCTAACATGACTTAGTGGAACATGGAAACATGACAGTAGTGTTAATGCTGTTTCCAATGCGTGGAAAGTATATAAAGAGAACAAAATTCAGGCTTTTTGTGTCAACTTACTATGTATTATGAAGATAAGTCAAAATATCACATTGTTGCATTATTTTGTCTTTGGGTTTTTTAAGTTTTAAAATAAATTACAATATAACAGGATACTTCTTTTAAATCACATAGACAAAACATACGAAAACAAACAAATGCAGGTTTCTAATTTCTTGAACATTGTTAAAAAAAATTTATAATAGCAGAAAAATGCATATTTTTTTTATTAAAAATATCCCCCACCTGGTATTGACAAAATCCATCCCAGAATACGGTGCTGCATTTCCAGCTCAGAAACCTCTCTGAGAACAGAAACAGCACTTACTAATCTAGAGCCAGTTCTTTCGTTCTTCCGTAGTCGACACTAGCGCTAGCGAAGGATTACATCAGACGGTAAGGAGTGCTTACCCCAACATCGTCTGCCATCAGTATTATCAGGAGTATGATAATTAAATAGAAATTCACTGCCAAACAGTTTGTAAATTGTTTCTGTTAGAACCGGAGGTAGCCACATCTGCACGAAATACATGGTAACAGGTTTTTATTTGTGTCTCTGTACATGACCTGCGCCGTGTTGGTTAGGCGTCCATGGCTGAAGTGTAGTGTTTGCATTGGGCATTGGGGAAAATTGTTTTAGATGACTGTATGTTATGGAAGTGACTCTGTTTAAAGACAGAGATTCGAATTCTTAGTCACAAACCATCATCAGACGTGGTCAAACCCCTCTTCCGAGTGGTTTTTAGCGTGGCAATATTCTAGTGACGAGGTAAAAATGAGTCTTCAACTTACGTAACAACATACCTTCTCCTGAAAATTCCTCAATCCATGATCATAGATATATTTTTAAACAAAAATTCTAGGCAAAAGGTTTCTAATATTTTTATAACGTTACATTTTTTTTACAGTGAGTAGTGGTAACATTACAAAACCGGTTGATCTGATACAGATATTCAGTTACTTTTGAATGGATAAGAATACAAACAGGGATAATATTGCTGAACCAATGTACCGACAGGCAGTGGCGGATCCAGGATTTTGGTTTGGGAGGGGCTTGACCCAGCTGAGGCTAGGCTTTATCAAGGCAAACACTAAAACAATAGTAGACCCAGATGCTTTTGGAGGGGGCTTGAGCCCCTTAGCCTTCCCCCCCTCTGGATCCGCTACTGCGACAGGAACTTAAACCACCAATGAAACATCAACGATCCCTGTTATTACTAAATTACAGTTGCTTCAAGACGATATATTCTTCTTTTTTTTATACAGATTGATTTACAGCAAGAACTTTAGCTCTCGTTCACTTCCGCTCTTTTTTCCGTTAGTCAGCATCATATCGTCAATCAAACTCCAGGGCCACAGTTATCTTACAGATCGCAAGAAAACTCAAAGCCTAAGTTTTTCAGGTTAAAGTCTGCCCTTTCATTGGCGCTTGTGGTGACTGTCGTGCTTGGTAACGTTTGGGATCGGTAAATATTGCAGGCTTTTTTGGCCATTGTCTGGAGTTGCTTGGCTTCTGGATTGTAGCCGCGTCGAAGGTGAAGATATCACCGATGTTTCGGTAGACGTTGCAGTCACCATCATCAGGGAGCAGTGTTCCCTCCCTGCTGATGATGGCGACTGCAACGTAGACCGAAACGTCGGTGATATCGTCGCCTTCGACGCGGCTACAATCCAGAAGCCAAGGTTGGGAATAGTGTTTGAAATAATTATAATATTTTTTTTTTCCTGTCCAGAGCGTGACGATGGTTATTGTATTTTTCGTTTTTTTCTAATGTTTTACTTTTTACCAATTGAACTTCAATGTTTTGCATTATATTTGCTAGTCGTTTATATGTTTCACGTTACGTGCTATTTGTAAAACGTTCAGAAGAAATTCATGATTTAAAATGTTTGCGCTGTACTCGTTCGCGGGAAGTTAATTTCCTGGGATTTCCACAGCTGGAAAATACATATATGCAATTTTTTTTAAAGATTTCCTTTAAGTGATACTTTTAATACGTTCTTTAAATGATTTTAACAAAAGGAAAGATTGATTTAAAATAATTTCTTGGACCTACGAGACCGAAGAAACCTAAAAATAAGGAAGAACAAGGAAGAATACTTATACAAACTGATATATGTTGTACGTACATCCTTGATGTTTTTTTTCCTTGACAATCAGATTTAACTAGTAACGGCATATATCCATGACATTATTTTTCATCAAACATTTTAAGTAGAAAGAAATTCAAGGTAAGAGATGAAGTTGAGGGCAAACTTTCAAGGTTTACATCAGTTGCATATGACAGCTCTACTATCTGTGCGCAATGAAGACAAGTGCATCATTAGTCATTGGCTCATAATGGTAGACTACATATATACCAGGGACCCAAGGCGGCCTTCGGAGGCAGTTAGTTCCCTGCACGCTATCCCTCTGCCCGTCAGCCGGGACACACGCCCCTCCAACCCCTCCCCGTACCTTCTTTTCCCCTCATTCCAGTGCCTGATGAAGAATTTCTCAGACACCCCCCCCCCCCCTTCCCCTATGTCAGACCACGCCGCCATCGGCCACTCCCACCCGCTCCGACAAATAATTACGGGTTGCAACCACAGCTGTCTGCGATTTTAAAGGACAGTTGAAGCGCCCTTCCCATTTCTCCCCCATTCCCCCCTTCCCCTCTTCTTGACGGAGCCCACAAGTAGACAACAACACTTTGGGAACGGGTCTCCCAAAGTTCCGAGATTGGTCCTGAAACTGCCCTGTCTTCTTGTCGGCAAGAAATCTCCGAGTCGAAAAAGAAAAAAAGAAAACGACTAAAAAAAAAGGCAAGATAAGTTGTAGAGACGTCGTCCCGTTGCGTTTTCTCCGAATATAACACTTGTGGATTGGGCAGAGCAGAGGTTCGTCTGCTAGGACTCTTGCTTACACGTGATTGAGCAGAGTGTGTTTTCCATTCCGACCACGAATAATCTCCGTGTGTACTGCATGGTTTACACGCACGGGTGCAGTGGTAACACAATGAACTCACAGTCCGGATTATACCCAGTTCGAGTCCTAGTCTGGTCGTCATAAATTAATTTAGTTTTTCCATAGACTTCCTGAAATAACTCCGGACCAATACTGGTATGGTACCTTTCCATACTCTGTAATGTTTCTTTTTTGTAAATGGAACAGAAATTAGTAGGTGAAATTACAGATATTTGTAAATTTGTAAATTTACATGTCAATAAAACTGCATCATTACAAAATTGTGCTCGCAGTAATACTGGGTTATGATTATTAGCCGGGCATTTGTGCTCTGTGTTGTCCCAGTACCTCTAATAGTTAAAAGTTATTTCTAAACCTTTCCCTGGATAGTTTTACAGTATTTGATGTGCTCATTAATAAGCATAATAAAACAAAATGAAACGTAAATATTTAATCTTCGATTATTATTACATTGTTTAATAAACATATGCTTGAATGAAACATTGATTAAAATATTAAATTATGTGCTAATTTTCGTAATAAATACTCAGTATTATCAAAAAAAAATTTATGTCTGCAAAAATAACCGTAGCCATTTGTTGTACAAAGTTACAATATCTTACTTGCGTCACGTTTGCAGATTTATTGTCATGTTTGTTTACTGTATTTTTCGTAAAAGTTTACTTCATACCATTTGAATTACAATGTTTTGTAGTAAATTGGATATTTATGTGCTTCACGTTAAGTGCTGTTTGTAAAACGTTAAGAAAGATTTAATGTTTTAAAATTTTTGGGTTGTTATCGTTCACATGAAGTTTATTTCGTGGGATTTCCACAGCAGGGTAAAGGATTCAAATTTCGTCTCTTTTCTAAAACGAAATTATACATATAAAAATGTTAATACGTTCTTTGAATGATTCTTACAAAATAAAAGATTAATTAAAATTATTTCTTGGATATACGCCATGGTGGTTTTATTCTGGTTGTCATGAAAGAAACCTCAAAAATAGATAAACAAGGGTGAATATCTACATATACACACGAATATTTGCTGTCCATTCTTGAGGTTTTTTCATTGGGAACCAGAGCTAACCATCAACTACGTATTCCATGAAATTATTTTTAATAATATATTTTAATTAGAAAAAGAAAGAGTGCATGTACTAATGTACGCCCATTATAAGTTATACTTGGCGTTGTAAAAAAACTAACTTTAATTTTACATGCAAATAAATAATACAAATAAAATAATAATTGGACTGGATTGAGATTATAAATACAGTGGGTAAAGTGTAAATTAAATAAAAAAATCAGTATTAAATATTAATATTTACACCTGTAATAATTAATTATGTAATTTAGTAAAATAATCGAGATAATTTTTATTAATAATGAAAATTAATAAATAAATTGAATGATTACTCTAAGTTATTAATTTTGATTAGTTTTAAAAAATAGTGAAATAGTTTATAATGCAAATAAATTATACATACGGGAACATAATCTCACAAACACTCCCACGAAAAAGGCTGGGAAACTACTAAACGTTCCACAGACACTCCCTGCCAGCGACAATGGAAGCTTACAAGCAACCTGACATCGTTTTACATACGGGTACATAACCTCACAGTATATATCACTAATATTCACAATAAATAAATGTGTTTGGTTAAATGTCCCAGTATTTAATATCAATCCTTAAAAGTATTTCATTTAATAGCACATATACCTATAATTTTATATTGGTATGCAGGATTATTATTATTTTTTTTATTCTGTGAAAATTTCGTTGCGCGCGTATCGTAATCAGTTCACTCGTGACATTTTCATAACGCGCCTAACGAAGCATAACTTGAAAAAACAATCCAGGTGGTGGATGGAGTGGAGAGGGCTGACGCTCGGAGGTGTCTGGCTAGCCTCCGTGACGCGGACGTAAACCTCGGAGGAAGGACTGCGGCATTGGGCGAACAGACTCGCGCGCGTGTGTGTGTTAGCGGGGAAGTGAGGAAAGCGACCGTCACGCGGGAGGGCCATCAATCCACCTAAGGTTTACGCGGCGCGCTGCGTTCCGCGCTAAGCCTAACCACAAATATTCCTTCCCCCCCCCCCCCTCCTCACCCCTTACCATTCTCTTGCACCGACCCAGAAAACCTCTGGGTCGCTGAAGACTGCGCTGTGTTTGGTTGTATCCGCTCGCTCGCCGCCTCGTCGCGTTTGGGTTTTTGCGTTCGAGTTGGAGCAGATCGGACCCGGGTCTGGTTCTGGTCTGGTAACTAACTAACTGCTTCCGGCAGCTCGCGAGGGATGTCCTTCCCACTGGCGACTGCAACTCGGTGAGAGAGGTCTTTAATCCGGCATTCCACGGCTTACACATCCTGTGATCCAGAACTGCATACTCTCTAGCCCTACGTGCGACGACACATGCTCCGGTGCTAGCCCGGACAGCTAGCAGAGTTTGGATAGGCCTCCACCGGACCGCGGGTTCACTGGGTGGTTTGAGGGGTCCCGGTGTGATGTGGGAGATCAGGGTAGGCACCAGCAGTGCTGATAAGGTCTGGTCTAAGGGCTAAGGACACAGAAAACTGTCTTGTTAACTGAGTGAGGCGGGGGGCTAAGGTGGTGAGTATGCTGGGATCTGTAGCCCTAGCCTCTGGTCATAGCTGAAGCTCTAACACCTTCCTGATCAAAGGTGGGAGTAATCCCTTGGCATCTCTGTCTTAACATTATTTGCTCTGGAATGCTAAATTGTTCTGTAAGCCGACTCCCAATTTACCCTTAAAGGGCGCATATTTGGGAGGACAGGTAGTGGGTGCCGATCTTAGGTTGGAACACACAGAGAGAGAGATATAGATATACCTATACATTTTAAATAGTTTACTTTACACCAATTGAATTTCAATGTTATGTATTACATTTGATAGTCAGGTATGTGCTTCACGTTAGGTGCTCTTTGAAAAATTTTCTTGAATTAAATTTTTTCCTTGTAAACGTTCACATGAAGTTTATTTCCTGGGATTTACACAGCTGGGTAAAGGATACAAAAATCTTGTATTTTTTCTCTCTTTTTAAAGAATTTCTACCTGTGACAATTTTAATACGTTCTTTGAATGATTCTTACAAAATGAAAGATTGATTCAAAATAATTTCTTAGACATACGAAAATACTTAATCCTGAATTCTCTGTTTAGGATTCATTCCGTAACCTGGCAATCTATGGTTCGGTATTTTTTGTAATCCGGCACCAATCGAACCTCTTGCGTTCGGATTTTTTTTAAAAGGTGGATCCTGGCTCTTGAACTTTGTCGCCATGTCGCATTTACGCACCCGGCCGAAGTTTTTAGTTCACTCAGAGTTCATCGTTATTGTTGGTGAGCAATTCAGTACAGCGTTTCTTGGTAATTTTTTTTATAGAGGGTTGCATTTCACATTTTAATTTTTAATATTCAAAGAAAATTTGACTTTGATAATCCGGCATGGCTGTGGCCACGAACGTACCGTAATATAGATGGTATTTACTGTAACTCTCGTTCATACCGACTATCGCACAACCCACGGCCTAGCAAGTAAACGGTTTTATCTGTAAAAAAAGTTTTGATACAAAAATACTTTTTTTTGTCCTATTATAATTGAGATTTGGCTAACATAAATTTAATCATTGGACTGATAGACTTTAAATGCACGCGTAAGGCACTTACGCTTTTTAAAGAAATTTATATCTTAACAAACTAAATTGTAGTAGGTAGGGGCCTAGGTCTTTATCCAAATTTTATTGTCTTTCCAAATAGTGTCTTAGTGACAATGACCAACGGGAACCTATTTACTAATTCTATTTCTTTCGATAAACACTTAATAACTAATAATTAATAATGACTTATTTTAAATTTAATATTTCTTTGTTGTTTGTGTTCTTATTAACGTATATATGTTTTAACCTTCTCCTCACAGAGAAGTAACCACGCATGCTTATAAACTCTGTCTTCTTTGAAATCCTCCGTAATTAATATAAAAAAATTGAAATGTTTTCTAAACAAGAAACAAATTGGTTTGACTCCCTATGATTTCTGTGTTTAAGTTCGTATTCTGTGTCACAGTATCTAGTTATTAGAATTACCATGAATAATACACTCGTTTTGGAATATGTTTATTGTCCCTCTCCACACTCCTAAATAAATAAGTATTTCTTTGTGATTAATAGCAGTCAGAAAATTAGAAGTTGCTATCTTAAATTGATAGAGAATTTAATAAAACGCTTAAGTATGGGTTGAATAGTGCCATCACTAAGGAAATTTGTTTTTCCCGAAAAAAACCTGGTTGTTCATTAGAGTGCAATAAGGCATCCTCACGCTAGCAATTATTGCTTTCTTGTGATTGGCGGACGTCTGCAAGGGGTCATTGTCCCATTTACCAGGTCCATTCAGGACTCGTTTTCTTCCACACTGGATGGCTGTGATTGGTGTGCTGACAGTATACATGTAACTGAAATAAACCCAGCCAACACGAAACACAGATAAAACTACAAAGTTTTAACATACAACTGGTCTGAAATTATTTTCGCGAAATAAAAAAAATGATTGGCACTAGCGATATGTTGACGCAGTGAGGTGACTATTTGACGTTTACCTAAAAAATTATTATTTTTTAAATTGTATGAACATTGTTTTAATTGCTTAGATGCTAGCAAACCATATTTATTACATTGTGCAATCGTATGAGTTCCTATGTTCTTTTTAAATATAAGTGAAAAGAAAATAATGTAATTTTACTCATGAAACTAAAAAAAAAACATTACAATCGTTTTGATACGTAGGCTATTATTATACCTATGTAAAGTTTGAGTGAATTTACAGGGATCAAAAAGCATAAAATCAAAAGAAAATCTTGTGCAAGGTACTTTATTTGTTGCTCTCCTTAATAATATATATATATATATTTTAATCTACGCAAGCAGGGATAATTTATTCCAGTTGCGGGGAACCCTGCTCAGTGGGCCGCAACGAACATTTCCGAAACCTCAGCGTTTCCACGAAATACGAAAAATGCGCAGGTATAAACCCTAAATGACTTTTGTCCTTAAAAGATGAGATGGTAGACTCTGACACTTTTTTAAGAGCGATATCTTTCAGTCTACAGTAAAAAAAAATTCCTTCATTCCTCCCTTGTTCCGATGCCCTGTTATTATTGGCCATATATTTAACTGATGAAGGGGAAACAGTTTGACATCTGTTCAGAACTATGTAAAAGTGGTTATAAACAAAAATAAACCACAGCCTACATATTTAGAATGCATAACCGCTCAGAATTCCTCGACGTTGCCCTCACGTCAGTGAAGATTTAGTATTTTTCTAAAGTTCACTATTCGACTGCTATACTTGAGAAAAATATATATCTAATTTCATTTACTGCCTTTATAATAACTAAAATATATTTATTTCACTGTATTCACGTGGGCTCCTAGAATCTAAATTAGTTTGCTGGAATCATGTTTCAAATATACATCGTGACATAGTAAGTATCCGTTTTCTTACACGTAAAAGCATAATTGACATTATCAGCCTTCGGAACGAACTCAAATTTCTTCACGAATGAAGTGTAAATAAATATTAGGTACAGTATGTAGTTCTCCATGTTGGTATATACATTTTAATCGAAAATTTAAATATTTGGTCGAAGAATAGTCATAAAAAGGGGGTTCATTATGAATTATACATCTTTTTTAGTCATTCATTAAAAACTTAAAAGAAAATATTTTTTTCAATAATGATTATGCTAATTATTATTATACTTATTTCGGGTATGACATAAAAGTCATAGTTTCTCGAGTTTTTCCTTGTTTTTGCTCATTGATATTAATTAAAAGACTTCAACATGTAGCCGCAGTCAGAAATTATGTGATTATTTTAGGTAAATAATGTTTCACACACAGCCGCTAACTTCAAGAAGGGTCGAGGAATGAAATGCCATGCAATATCTGTCTTTGAAACTGTGGCTATATATTTCGAAAATTAAGGACGGCGCTTTTCAACAACATTTAAAATTGCCTTGCAGTACTCTTGGGACTTGTCATTTTTAAAATTAGTTTTAAGATAGACTTGAAACGTGTCCTATTCAACGTGTCCTCGTTAAATGAAATGTATGTTTCTTTGTTACTTTTTCAAAGTCAGCTTTGTTTTTGAAAACAGATAGGATGGTCAGAGATATCTAGCTACAGACGTACATATTAAGAGTCACGATTTACGCTTGGTTAAGAACTCAGAATTAAATTACTTTCTTTTTGTCTTTATACTGACTAATTAAATACACATATTCCATAATTTCAATCATTTTGCTATACACAAACTAGAAATTTAGTAAATATCTATCACAAATCATTGAACATATAACAATAGAACCTAACGCATTCTTTGATGAAATGCAAGGCATTATTAAAGTCAATGTGTTTACATTATTCATATGCGTGTGTTTTTTTTTAGAGGAAGAAGAATTCACCTGTGATTATATAAGATACTATCTGCATATGTGTGTAGCTTTCTTGAGTGTGGCTACTGTAGAAAACTATGTAATTCTTGTTTCATTTGGATGGGAAACAATTAGCTATCTGAAATCTGTAAATTTGCATGTCATAACCAGCCTTATCTGATGAATGTCGTGTTCCTCGGCGCAAAGAACAATTGATACTTTATCTCTCATCGAGCCAGTAAACAAGGAACGGGCAACATTTGGCAACGTCGCTAAGTCGGCGCCGTCGTACGGCGTACGTTTTCCTCGAATTCTCGATGTTTGTATGCATGGCAGGCGAGATCCGAAAACACGATTTCACTTTCAAACAATTGAGTTCCGTTCACAGGGAATTTTTGAAACTTTACTATGATTTTTATTCAGAATCCAAACGTAAGGGCCTTGTTTATTTTTAGTCTGGCATGTTAACACTGCAACTAAACGAGTGAAGTATCAAAATATTAATTATTGAGCACTGGTTAAGTGTGTGTGTGTACAGTCGTATTAATTCGGATTATACGACAAAAAGAATCTATAGTACTGAACTAAAATCTTACACGGGTTGTCCAAGGGTCGCAAGGGCGTCGCCAGCTGATGGCCAGCCGATGGCCTAGGGGTGGGGGGGGGGGGGGTTTCCAGTTGGGGGAAAAGTATGTGTTTTTTTTCATTTGGCTACATTTTTTTTTAATCTCTAGGACTCTAAGGGGGGGCAGTTGCCCCCCACCTAGCCCCTCCCCCCCCCCCCCCCGCCCTGGCGACTCCTTTGCAAGGGTGTCACTTCGTTCAAAAAATATCGGTCCGTCAATTTGTTCGACATTTACAGCGTGGACTTTTGAATAAGTTGACTAATCGGCAAGAAGACTGTATAGTAAAATGCGATAAAACCGAAATAACACCGAAAAACACCGAAATGCAACTAGAATCATGAACTCAGCCAGCAATTTGACAAAACTTAAAACAAATTACAAAAATGTATTATTTTACTATGGTGTATTCAATGAATTTTTTTTATTAAGCACGAAGAATGTACTAAAAAAATTTAATTAAATGCGAACGCAAAATTACATTTTGTTTGATCTTGAATCTATTAATAACAAATTTTACATAAATGACGCGGCAAATTTTTGGAATACATACATAATCCTTTTTTATATTTAAGAGTAGTTAAGTCCCAGAAATGCTTATTAAAATTTTTTTATTGTGAAAGTGCATTATTAATTTTCATATTTATTTTTAAAAAAAACACTATCTTCATGAATAAAGACAACTTATAAAAAAATTGTAGCACCAAAATTATTTTTTCTTTAAAAACGAAATCAGCCTAAAAATAAAACCATAAAATCTTGTTCCTACTAATCGGCGGTCTTTTCCAATGGACTCAGACTGTGCCTCCATCTCGTGCTGGAATCGCAATGGCGCCAATCACGCGTGACATATCTGTGACGTCAGAGCGACGATATTCGCAAGCACAACGATGTATTCCGATTAGTGAAGGTTTTTTTTATATTTCTACCACTTCCGGAGCGGACTGGACGTTATTCTGGAACACGTGTCGAAATTTGATTTCCGAAAGATAGAAATAGTCCGTCTGTGGCATTGGTGACAGTATTATTATTAAACGTGTTTTTATTAGTTTTTTTTTAAACTGAATTTACTGTGATATCTTCGTTGTGTGTTCGCGGTAAGGATTTGGTTCTGAATAAACCTGTTATATTTGAATTAAAAACTTTTATATCAAATATTTCATTTCAAAACCCGTGAATGTAGGTACGAGGTGTGATAAAAGAATACGGTGAATGAATTTTTTACAGCAGCAACTGTTGACACTATGTAAATATAGGCTGTTAAAATATTTCGCCTAAATTTACGAACAACCCTGGTTACAAATTATCTGGGGATCTTAATAAAATTATATTTAGCTTCGTACATTTATGGGTACTAAATTCACTTTGAAAATGAATACACAAGATTAATCTTTGTATATAATCGAAACATTCGAAAACTGTTTAAGACTACTACAAAAACACAATTACTTATATATTTTACGTGTGTTTACCATGTTTATATCTAAAAACAGAACTTAGAAGTCGAAATACGGCGTTGTTTCTACAAAGACCGAGTTATCAGAAATAATGTAAAACTCTTCGTTTATATCAGGCGAGTTCTTCGCAAATTACATCTGCTGATTGGTTACCGACTCGTAACACCTGTTGACTGGAATGAACGTGATTCGCTAATTCTTCTGTAAAAGATTTTTCATCGGCCGAGAGTCCTTCAGATAAAACTATGGCCCAATCACTGAAGCAAAATAATGTCAAAAGTATTTTTGACTCTATCCTACCGCGAAATGAATCCGCGAATTTTACAGGTCTCTGGCAATTGGTTCCCAAAGGAAGCTTCTGTGCGCAGAACAACGTGTTTTCGAGCGCGCTTTTTAATTACGTCGTCGTCGCCTGCCTGGTGGCATTGCCCACGACTAGGGTGTGGTCGTGGGGCAGGCGGCTGGAAGTGACCCCCTGGTACCACCCTGTGACACCTGGCTGCGGTGTAATTGGGAGGGGACGTCGGATAATAGCTGCGCTCGAGAGGGTAAGAGAAAGGTTGAAAAAAGGGGGAAGGGGACAGGAACGAGTATTTTTTTTTTTTTTTTGGTCGCGGGTCGGCGCCCATTGTGTCGCATTGTGCCGCCGCTGTCGCAAAGTCAATAAGGAAACCCATCCTGACGTCGCCCCTGGTCGCACGTACGTAGCTGCCACCACAGCTGCGCCTGCTCTCGCGTCATTGCTTACACTCGCTTCGTGCCCTGTCACGCCTTCCCATTTTCGTTTACAATCATACAGTATGTCCATGAAAGAATGTCCCAGTTTCAATGGTACATCGTAAAAAAAAGTCTAATTTACACTATTTACGCAAAACAAAAAAACATCAAATTCAAGGTAAACTAACTTAGTTTTTCTTGCTAATCTTCAATAACTTCACCTTTAGCTGTACGCGACTCATCCAATTCTTCCCACACTTTGGTTAACAAATCAGGTGTCAATTCTGTGTCTCAACTCTTGGCAAATAGTTAGGTATAGCGGCGGAACGTAGACACGATCTTTTATAAATCTACAAAGAAAGAAAAAAAAATATCGCATGGCGTTATATCAGGTAAACCTGGAGGCCAGCGGAAAAGAGCAGAATAGCTCTGTCGTCGCGACCATTATGATCAATCTAGCGGTCAGGGCCTTTAAACGTAACGCACGTTGAACTGAAATCATAGATTGACTCTTGGCCAATTGCAGGACACAAACCGCTTTACGTTCAGGAGAGGCCATTTTGCGTCGGTGGCGGCAAGCGAGAAAACATCAAAGCAGTACTCGCGTATGCGCTTATCTAAAACGGTTTGAGTTATTTTTTATTTGTGACCTTGAACCGGCACTCTACAACGCTTACAGTTGATACTATTAAAATATTTAACTGGGGCATTATTATATGGAAATACTGTATCTGACAACGGAGTAATATTGAAAGAAAACTGGCTTCCAGTTTTCTCCACCAAGTAAAGTTCGACATATAGCCTCAAGTATGTATTAAATTCTGTTACACTATCAAAATTAATTTTTGGGCTAAGCTACCTCAAACATTTTTATCAATTTTAAAGAATAGATCACATTGCTAAATGGAACATATGATTTTTTATATGTTTCAAATAAATGCATAAACTTTAAATACATTTTTACTCATTTAAGTACCTGTTAAGTAACAAAAATGTTTATTTTTTTAAATTTATAGACAAATTGTTTGTAGGGACTGGGAAAATTCGCTCTTTCAATAACCTCATACTCTATGTATAAATATACAGATTACAACTCCTCAAGGTTACATACTCGTGATACCTGTTAACTGAGAGGCTTGTGATTCGATATTTCTTTTGTTGGGGGTTTTCAATAGGCTCAGAGTACCTCAAGTAACCTCTGGTCCAATCACTGAAGCAGCATGAAAGTGAACGTGTGTTGATTCTCTCCTGCTACGAAATGAATCTGTGGATTACTCCGGTCTATAATTATTCGCTTTTTAATATAAAATTAATTTCATAAAATATTCTTACTAGAATTATTTTAGTTATTTCTCCTTTTGAGCCTCTATAATCGCCCATGTGTTATTATAAAAATTCGTTGTGATTACCGTTTTAGCTGGGCAATATTCTGATTGGCTGATTCCGTCCAACGCCCAAAATATTTTAGAACATGTCCTACAAGCAAAATATTTTGTGAAGACTCCAACTCGTCAAAGAAACATATCTGCATTAGTGCCGTGTTCGGTGACGTCATAACCGTCCAACATTATTTCCCAAAACACAACTTATTGGAAGGTGTTGGAAGCATTTACCGTCCTCAAAGTGTTGACTCATACAGTACTTTACTTTTTTCTGTACCATTAAGTAAATAGGGACCCCGGAAATTGACTGTTAGGTTTAAAACATATATATCTTACAATCGCTTTGATGATATGTTCGCAATCGTTCCGCCACGTCCTTCTGCGACTGTGAGCCAGTCAGCTTCCAGCTAGCGGTAGAATGCCCGAACCACTTCGACTGTAATCAAAAGAAGGAGAGGTACTGGAGCGATAAATCAGCCGATAGCGAAGCAAATGTGGGTAGAGTATCAAAATTACAGTGGATTTTAGCCTGTTACCAAATAAATCCGCAAATTTTCCGGGCCTCTAAGTCGAGAATATTTCGCGGATTCATTGGTTATCGAAGTAGACTTGAAGAAAATATACATCTCTTCACGTTGATGATTTTATGTACTGCATTGCTTTAAACACCACCTTGACGACGCCGAGCCAGTTATAAACAAGAAGCAGTGGTTATACAATTTAAGTGTAATCAGCTAAAAGTGTGATCTTGTTATCGATTAATGAGTAGAGACAGGAAAAATTCCCGGATTCACATCGTGATATGCTAAAATTCAAATAATTATACTATTGCTCTGATTCTGCTATTGGTTCACTGTTAATCTGGAGGATTCTTGACCATTTGGAGGCCATCAACCAATGAAGTATCGAATCACAAGTTACCCAATCACAAGTCAGCAGCCAATGAAGAGGCAACGTTTTCTCAAGTATGCAGAGGTTCGTGGAGTCTATCCTGGAGGCCATTGAACCCGCAAATTTTTCCGGTTCCTATAAATGGTTTCTAAAAAGTCTTCGATTTATATAGGCAAGTCGAGCCTAGCCTGGCGTGAAATGAGTACACGAAATAATCATGCCCTTTACCATAAGCAGTTCAACGGTATTTGACACCTATCTGTTTTTAAACTGCAAATAGAATAATTCCTATACCTATTACGAAAAAAAGTTCATATTTATAAATCGATTCAAATGATGATTATTATATTTGTAGATAAATGGTTCATTTTCATGCAACAAAAATTTCCGCCTTCAAAACAAAACATTTTCCTTGGCCAAACTGAGTTTTAAAAAATGTCAGAGAATAATCTCCATCTTCTGCCAGCAGCAATTGGAACTCATTTACTTGACGTGGGTCTAGCCTCCGATTACATTTTGGCTCTTTGGAAATGTTTGTTTGCATTCGGAGATCGTCGGTCGTGTCTCGCTACTAAAATAGAGCATCGGTTCATCTATTATACCTACTAAATGAATATAACAATTTGAAAAATGCAACAAAAAATGTAATGATTCTACGTTCGAGAAATACAAGAAACATTTTAATACAGAATATTATTTTCTAGTAAAATTGACTACTATAAATAGGCGAATGACCCAACGAACTAAATATTGTAAAATTTTCCAGAGGAACTGAGTAAATTTATTTCGACAAAAGCACACGGTGATTGACATTCATATACTTACGATATATATTCTAAATATTAAACTGTTAAAAAAGTCACAAGGAATTTCACTGTAAAACTGTTTAAACTTCTCCAAATTAATTTTAAATAGGTAGGAGATATTCGAAGAATTTTCTTTCCTGCGTAGTTATGGATCACCTCTTGCTTACAAACCTTCGGTGGGGAAATTATTGATTTTATATTAGCCTCTTTAACCAAAATAAACATTTATTAGTCATTAAATTGTCCAACCAGTACCGCAGACAGGAGTGTAATATCATTAGTGTTAGGCTAGGCTACACATATTGGTACATAGGTAGGGTACATATAGTCTATATAAACAGGAATTAAGAAGAGCAAGAATGATGCCGCCTTTACAAATGGATAGATACGCCCCCATGTATGTTCGGCCATAAAGTAAACAAAAGATCAGTTTTATTCAAACACATATTTCGCGCAGTGTAATTATTCATGTCGTTATCCGCGCCTCGCTTTTTGCGGGAGACCGTGTTCCCTCGTGTTCAAGCTCACCCGAGCGGCAACCAGAAAAGGGGTGATCCCTGACATGCTCGTCTACAAGGGTGGTTTTCGCAACAAAAAAATGTATATAAATGTAGTGAAGGATGGGGTGAAGTAAGACTCAAACGGGAGTACCTGCGTGGTTTTGACATTCTATATCGCCGGGAAATAATTTCGCCCGCGATCAAAAACAAAAGGTAGTCGGGAGGCGGTTCGCCAAATAAGTTGGCAGGGGAAAGGAAGGTTGGTAGGAGGGGGAGTTTTAGACGTAAGAAGAGGCATGGTGTGTTCGTGCTCATTTTCCCTTCTCATTTCCCTATCCGCGAAGAGGAAGGGGTGTGCAAGGGAAATATTCTTCCATCCCCGCGGTCTCTAATTATGCCTCATTTGTTACGTGATCTTTTGAAGTGGCCCCTGCAATGATCCAACATGGCTACCTTCTCTCCTCCTCTTTACCGCCTCCCTACCACTCTCCAACCCTCTTCCCGCAACATCATTCCTAGTTGCGCGCCCGCGCAGTCTGCGAGGTAACAAGTGGATGCCGTCCTACTCGACACCCGTTGCCATGGCGACAGTCTCCTAATTAGCGACGGAGCGTCGAGAGGCGATAGCTTCGTGCACACGCCTCGGGGACGGGGGTCTGGCAGCTACCTCCGCCGCATCTGTGTAATTATTGCATCTGAGACGAGAACAATGCTGGCGCCGTCGACAACTAAAGCTTCTGCGTTGGCGCCATCCACTGTCTCGCGACGTCCTTGGATCACAGCGACGGCTTAAGTGCATGGGCAATACCCCTCTTCCCTCCTCCAGAATCAAACAGTTGTTACTTCAGTGTGGCCCTCTTGCGTTTGCAAAATATCATGACTGTGAAATGCGTATAATGAACGGACTTGTTTTAATATGCCTAAATTATTTTCTGCTTATTACATGCATAGAGCCCTATGCCACCTAGTGGTTTAGATTTAAACTTAATGTGTTACATTGCAGTAAATAGTTACATGGAAATATTTTATGCTGTGCCACTTTATAGGTTATAGGGACTGATAAATGCCTACTTGCGAACCAAATGTTGTGCTGCACTGCTTTCTTTAACTAATGAACACAAAGTTTGTGAAAAAAGCTGGATCAAAACAAGGGAAGTTTTTATATATGCAAGTACCACATCCACACATAACTCGTGTCGGTTAACACCACGCGCAAAAACACTCTGGGCCTTCACAGCCATGAGAATCCTTCATATTTACGCCCTTCATAAGCATTCACTCCTGGATCGACTTTCGACGATCCTCCACGTCGACAACTCTGCAAGAAATTTAACTACCGCGTAGCCTGTATTAGACCAATCCCAAATTGCCTCGGCCGAGAATAGAACCAGGGACCTTTGGTTCACCAACCAGAAGTTCTAACGACTGAGTCAACAGGTAAAACAATATGGTGGTTGAGAAAGTATTACTACAGTGAATACAGAACACCGTTGTTACACAAGGAAAATATACCGTGCGGTTCCAATTGTGCTAAATACCATATTTATATGGTACCAAAAAAACCCATCAACAGTCAATATTATATGGAGCGTAGTGGCCATAGTAGTAAAGACACCAGTAACCTGTCCGACAACTTTCAGGCAAACGTTGGGATTATTCGTTGGAATAGGCCATGGTTGATACCTTCCTCAATATCCCTGGTACGTGTAGTTGCGTATCACCACCTCAAACGAATTCGTTTCTGACTAAACATTAGAATACAAAATATAGTATAGGTTGTGAGGGCCTAAATTCGGTTCCTACAAAACCTGAAGCATATGCATATACGCAATTGTCTCCGGTAGTGACATCACTGGATGTGAATCATACGCATGTACGAAAGTAAACGAATCTCAGTACTTCTCTTGTACTTCCAGGTGAAGAAACGTTGCTCATTTGAGACCATATTCACTCTTATAGTTTAGCAGGATTAATGTATTCAATAAAAAAATTAATATTAAAAATGGTATTAAGTAAGTCACAAATGATGATGAAACAATAACTTAAGATAATTATCACTTCAAAACAGTTTTTATTTCTAAACGTATGTAATCTGCACTAATATCTATGAACTTATTCCTTTGTTTTATAAGTGCTCCAAAACCAACTTCATAAAATTCTTATGGTTGTTGTCTCAGCCACATTAGGCCATCGAACAAACATTAAGCACCATCGTAATTTTAAAACTTAACGATACATTTGTTTAAACACCACCTTGACAAAGTGGAATGATTGTCATAGACTTGGTTGATGATAGTATCTGTTAAAATTCTTGGAAAGTTTATTTACTTAATAAAACTTTAACAGTGACTGACTGAAGACAACGCACAGCTTCAAACGGTGGGTCTAGAAGCATGAAACTTTACACAGGAGTCTTTGCATAACGTAGATGAGTACTAAAAAGGAAATAAAGAAAGTGAGTAGTTAATTGATACAGAAAAAAATTCATAATTTGGCGCCTAGTATTTGAGGCTACCCTGAATAAAATTTCAATCCTTACATGATCCAGCCATATCAGCTCGTTCATGTGACACATACTAAAATAAGACTCAGTTTACAGAAAAAATAAGAATAACAAGTTATTTATTCTCAAAATTATCAGGAAAAATAAAAAACCTGATTTTCACTAAAAAAAAGAGGATTTTTGAAAATTCATCCCCTAACGATGTTAAATACGAGATGACAGGAATATATGCAACAATACTTTATTTATTGTAATTACATAATCCAGGGAATATTACATCTCTCGTTAGTTAAAACTAGTGAGTCCAAGTGGCACTAACATTTAATAACACGCTGGACTTAAATGGTGATATGCTCAGCAAATTGCAATACAATTGTCTGGATCGTAGTTTAACAGAAAAGTGGGCGCAACTTCCCCAGTCCATTTATCATGATATGAACGCTTACAGAGGTTCTGTAATATAGCATTATTTTTCTTGTAATTTTACAGAAGACACTGCTTGAAAAAAAAATTTGTTACTTAAAAAAATATTTATACCTTAACAAATTGTACTCCAGTTCCAGTTACAAAGGTTACGTCTTGTGGGCCGAAAGTTCACAGCTGTGTATTAAGCCTCGAGCAACGATGCATACACTGTTATTTTTGTTGTAAATGGAACAGAAGTGAACATGTAAAATTACAGATGTTTGTAAATTTGGTCATTTACATGAAAACATCTCTATCACTACAAAACGGTGTTCGCAGTAATGATGGGTTGGAATTCTTATACCAGGGAATTTATACTTTGTGTTGTCACAGTACCTACCTCCAATAGTTAAAGTTATTTGTAAACTGTTCCCTGAATAGCTTTCCAGCATTAACTGCGCCAATTAATTAACGTAGTAAAACAAAATAAGTTCAATTATTAAATATTCGTTTATCTTTTCCATGGTTTAAAAAAATATGCTTGAATGAAACATCAATTAAAATACAAAATTATGTATACCCTGATTTTCATAAGAAATACTTAGTGTTATCTCGCAAAACGTAACACAGATATATGCAAAAATAACCATAGCCACGTGTTGAAGATAATTACAATATCTCTCTTGTAGGATGTGCATAATTTAATATTCTAGTTTTAAGGGTACAGTATATTATACCAGTTTAATCTAGACTGTTTACAACAAAAAGTTCATCAAATTGAAGGTAAGCTAACTTAGTTTTCTTTATAATGTTCAATATGTGTACATTGAGTTATACAGCACACATCCAACCTAAAGTCCAATTCTTACCACACTTTGGCCAACACGTCTGGGGTAACGGAAGCAAATGCCTCTGCTAGTCTGGCAAATCTTTAGGTAGCGGAGGAACGTAGACCCTATGTTTTATTAAAAAAAAAAAAGAACAAAGTCGCATGTCGTTATGTCAGGTGAACGAGGAGACCAGAAAAAAAAAACAACTCTGGCGTCCCGACCATTACGACCAAGCCAACGGTCAGGGACTTCGACGTTCAACCACTCTCGCATGAAGAGGTTCCAATGGGGGGAGGGACTCCAGCCTGCTGCCAAATAAAGTTTACAATTTTACCGTCTACTGAATGGGGAAAGTGCCCATTCTTTCAACATAGGTGATGCTGCAAGTGAGAAAACAACAAAAGCAACAGTACTCGCGAATGCGCTTATCTAAAACTGTTTTGAGTTACCCTTCGATTTGAAACCTTGTGTGAACCAATACTCTACAACGCTAAGTTGATACTACTGAAATTTATAAATGGAGTTTTCTTTCATACATGCTGTATTTCTTGGCAACTGTTTAGAGAGGAATCTTCCTGTGAAAGCACAGAGAAATGTCTTTTTTCTTCCTACTGTGCGCTCGAAGGCAAAAGCGGCATTGCAGGTCTGGGTTTCACGACCTGGAAAGTGTTGAGTTTTGTGATGGAGAGGGGGGGGGGGGGGGGAGTAGGTGGTGGGTGGTTGGGTGTGGGAATCTAGCGCGACGAATTGGCCCCACTCGAGTTCAGTTCCTGCTTCAACCCCGGGGTGGGGGGACACGAGTCGGTTGGCGAGAGACGCTCTCCGCACTGTCACTCATTGTCCCGGTGTCTGGCGCGCGCACCTGCCCTCCCCTCCCTTCTGCACCGAACGTGGCGCTATTGTTGCCGCCGCCCGGGGGGGTGGGGGGGATGACTGCGCGGTTTCCCGCAAAGAAGCGGCGCAATCGCGCTGCGTCGACCTCCCAGAGGCCCGCGACGAGGGGAAGAAAGACACTTCAATCACCTGTGCGACGTATAGCCCTCGCGCTCCGCCGCCAGGCACAGCCGACTGTGTAATATAGTTCACCACCCCCACCCCCCTCCAATTGGTGCGTGTAACCATGTATGCGCGTTAGAAGTTATACTTGCTTCATGTGATAAGAAATTAACTTTAATTTATGCATGCTAATAATTATGCAATATAAATAAAATATTAAAAAAGGACTGGCGTGATGTAATAAATACGGTTGTTAAATAATAAATCCAATCAAATTTAAACCATTTAAATCAATTAATATTATTCGATGTTAATATTAACACGCGAATAAAATTAATTAAGTATTTAAAATAAGAGATTTAATTTTTTATTAATGAAAATCAACAAATATAGGTACTGAATTATGTTCTAGTTTATTAATTTTAATAATTTAACAAATAATATAATTAATTTACTATATATGCAGTTAAATTGGACACGTGGGAACATAACTCCAATTATATAAATACACTTAAAAAACGTTATAAATAGAATGTAAAATTTTATTCTCAATAAATAAATATTTTTAATTATATTGACTATTATTCAATAACAATCAATAAAGTATATGATTCAATATTTCATACAATTTTTTTTTTAATTTTTATACAGCCTTTTTTATTATGTCAATTTTTGTTGCACAGTAAAAGTTTAGAACCAAAATTTATATTATTATTATTCACAATAAATAAATATTTCTATAGTTATGGACTAGTATTTAATATCAACTACTAGATTATATAATTTAAAAGCACATAATAATTTTCATTTTTATAAAATTTTTGTAGTTTTGTTTTTCATCCTGTAAAAAAATTGGTTTCATGGTGCACGTGCATCGTATATATTCACTCTCATCATGTTCTCATAGCGCGCCTAAAAGATATAACTAAAAAAAATAAACAGTTTCAATATATGTTTATTTTATCAGCGTGGTTGTTATAAGTTTTTTTTTGGCGGAAACGTTCACTTTAGTTGTAATAAAAAAAATTACCATAGTATTTTCATCCAAGTCGAAGTGGTAAACTGTTACCGCAGTTTCGCTATGCAGTCCAGCAGACATCTTCAGGGTTGAGAAATCAACTGATAGCCAAGATAATTTATTGTATAAGCTTTCGGATATTATTTATAAGTATATGTCAGTTTTCTAAGCTCCGTAAATCAAAAAAATCAAAAATAATTTAGTAGCAAATAACCATTTAATTAATGTTTTTGAAAAGTATCGTGTGAACATATCAAATTTCTCACAAAATATTTTGACCTGAGCTGTACTAAAAAAAAAAAAGTGCTGGAACCCTTTTTAGTGCTTAGTTTACCAGGAGATAAGGTATTTTAAGACCCGGGCTAGTCATGTTCATGCGAATAATTTTTTTATAAGATTAGTGAGTTCACATTGGCCTAGTTTTATGAGGACTTATAAAATGATAATTGTTCACTTTAGAATATAGCTGGGCGTGGGGTGGACACTTAGACTCTTTTGAGAATAGGTCAGAACTTCTTAGAGAATTTTAAAATGTGAATGTCAGAGAAGAACGAAGAAGATTCATTTGTCGGATCAAGTGTTGACTGATAAAATTCAATTAACGAAGTAACATTTTGCAAGTCATTCGACGAAGTATTTCCGTGTTGCGTTAGGATGCTGTGATACCAACAGCGGGACGAGTGATCCAAGCGACAAAAATTAACAATTTATAAGTGCATAAAATGTTTCAAGCCGTTACATTATGCATCCCGCATACGATACCCAACAATGTTTTCACGATAATTTCAATGGACCTGTTTGAAAGAGAAAAAAAGTTTTACCCCAACTTAACTTTCACATGTATAAACAAAATACCGCGAGGGAATACATTTAAAAGATTTCGCAGATAAAAATTTAAAAAAAATTACGACAATAGGTAAAAAAATAATAACAGCATAGCAACAGTGTAACCATAAGTCGGGGGAAAATAATATCCAGCACACTTTTCAGTCGTTTATATCGTAAAATATGCCATGCCCGCAAATTTTTTTGGCACTGGTGTGACAAGCTTTATAAAATTTGAATTGGCTTAGGAAATTATTTTATTCGCGTACATTGGGTCCAATTTCCATTTGGTCGCAA
This sequence comes from Bacillus rossius redtenbacheri, assembly GCF_032445375.1. Taxonomy (NCBI): domain Eukaryota; kingdom Metazoa; phylum Arthropoda; class Insecta; order Phasmatodea; family Bacillidae; genus Bacillus; species Bacillus rossius. The sequence goes on along the minus strand of NC_086330.1, from coordinate 45,729,632 downwards.
GCGTAGCGCCAGTGAGAGTCCAAAACGAGAGATGTCGTCAGAGTGAAACTGGAAACTTGAAATAAGTTAAACTTGAAAGGCACGCTAGGGTGGAAGCCGAATTCGTTTCATCAGATAAAACAAGAAAGAAGGTACATTTTCAGGAGCTCAAACAAGTCAAGAAGCAAACATGTTAAACTGGCAAACCTTAAGCATCAAATAATAGGTAACAAAAATATATATTTCTTACACTCACAAAAGTTATCAACCAATTAAATAACTACTGATTTTTCACACAGCTAAGTGAAAATTTACATAAGTCATAATCACCGACCAACTTAAATTTCAACACGTTTGACGGGCTTTAACTTGATGCAAATTTGCAAAAGCTTTAATAACCATTTCCCGAGAAATAGTTTTAAATAAACAATTACCTAACAAATAAATTATATTTCAAAAATTTAGAACCAACACGTTCCAACATTTAAATTTAAAATCCGTTTGCTTTTTTTATTATCTGTTGCATGCATTTATAGTTATTATTTTATTTAATATCAATATCATTTTACAATGCTTATTTTTAAGAATAGTTTAAAAGGAAATATTTCAAAATTACTAAGGAATTATGTTTGTACTTTCTTACGTAGATATATTCTAGTCTTATGCTAGATGCGTTTTATTATTTTCGTATTATAAATATTATATTTCAGATATATTTACTGACTTTAAAAGTTCAAAAATTAAGATTTTTCAAAATGCATTATAACTCTATCATACCTAATGTCGTGGTTAATTTCCCCCTATTTCTAAGGTTATTATCTACGTTAAATTCATGGGATTTTTGAAAGAACCTGGTTAAGCTCGGTACTCCACTCCACGACGCAGCGACTCCATCTACGAAATTCTGTGCTCGTTAATTGAGCAGGCAGTAATACCTACTCCACATTCCGCATCATCTCACTTGGCGAGGGGTTTTCGGGTCATCCTGTACACGGGGGTCCCAGAAGATGCTAATTACGATACCGGGTCCCTTCCATTGTTTGTCCAATCAAGTAGTGCGAAGAGGGAGTAGGGACCCATTTGAAAAAAAAAAGTTCCTGTCTACCAGGTAGTACTTTTATCCCCTTTCATTTTCCAAAAAGGGGAGAGGAAATTTTTTTTTTTTTAATCTCTGCTGGGTCTCTTTTGCCCCCGATCCAAGCGCCTTTACATTTTTTTTTTCCATTGGGCTGGATCCGTCATTGAAAAATGTTCTTAGCGCGCTGGCATCGTCTTTGTAAATAAATAACCACCGGCCTTCTATCTCTCCCTATCCCTCATTCCCACCACTCATCCAACCGTGCCTGACGCTGGTGATCGTGTGCCCATGCGGTTCCGGCCCGGCTCAAGCGATCGTTATGAGTGAAGTTAATAAGGACGGGCCCATTATGTTCTCCGGGGCGTATCCCCGACGACAAGAGTCTCGTTTCGGGACTTCGCCCCATCAGTGGTGGGCTCCCCAAAGGCCCGGGCGATGAGAACACACTTTCGTGTGGCGTGAAAATTCCTCCTCTCTCTCTCTCCCTCTCTCTGTTCCTCTCTTTCTCTCTTCCCGGCGTCTCTTCGCGTCACGTCGGTGGTGCGAAACGAGAATGGCGAACAAACCCTCTGAAGCCTCGAGTTCCTCTTGAGTTACTCTCGTATTTTTTGTTCTCCGTTCTGAGGACACGAGGGACCCTAAGGGGACTCTGTCAGTCTTTGTTCACGCCGCCAACAGTCATGGGAGTCTTCGGAGAATAATGGCGTCTTTCGAAGTTGCAGCGTGTTCTCTCCACTTGGAATTAAAAAATAAGCACAATGACACGAATTCTGTTAAGTGACAGCTTATGGTACAATCTCTCTCTCTCTCTCTCTCTCTCTCTCTCTCTCTCTCTATCTTCAACTATGTCGAGGAATTCCTGAAGAAAAAAAAAGTTGTTACCTTACAGAAACAAACACAATTTTTTTTTCCCTGGCAACGACGAGACAAAATTGTACTTTCCAAAGAAAATTCATTTTTGAATCATCGAAATTAATTATGTTTTGAACATTCTGACTTCTTCTGTGTTCAAAATCCATTCTTCCCAACTTTGTTACTAACAATAATAATAAAAACTAAGAAACTTCATTTACCAATTTTTTCCAATAACCCTTCGATATATGATTTTTCTTTTGTAAGTTTTTTTTCCTTTAAATATTGTAACATCAAAGTATCAGATATTCGTAATAATTCAGCCCATATTCGTATCGAAATTACTTTAAGCTTATCAAATCACACGCATAAACTCGGTCTCTATAAAAATTGGAGCCCGTAGATTTAAAAAAAATCTCACATGTATTTTTGAATTCTTCCTACTTCCTTGCATACATATGTTCACGAAAACTTTGTCGAATAAGTAAAATCGATTCGATTTTCAAAATCGGTATTATAGTAGTGACAGTGACGTTTCACATTATGTTATTTTTTCAAAGAAAAATTTAATATTACTTTTGCATACTACAAAGCTCTATAAAAGTGTGAAACAGTTTTAATCACATAATTAGTCGTCAAATTCTTTATTGTAGTTTCGTTAGGTTATATTAACAATAGGTGTGCTAAAAATTATTTGAAGTCAACATTTTGAAAATAAATATTGTCCATACGTTCCTTTTGTTGCTCTCTCTCTCTCTCTCTCTCTCTCTCTAGGTGTGTGTGTGTATGTATACACACACACACACACACACATTCTATCGTCACGCACTTTCGAACACGCTACTCTATTTGTACATTCAAAGACGGAAAAGTGGCCGGTGATTGTATTCGGGTACAGAGAAACAACGTATGAGTTTCCAGTGCAAGTATCAGGTAAGCGAGCTGTGGCACCGGGAAACACTTACTATACCACCCCGCCTCTTACACAGACCTACTACACCCGGCTAGGGCGGCCAACTTAAAGAATGAATAAGTACCTAAATTTCAGTAAGATGTAATTTCTTTGGTGAGGACACAACACCAAAAAAAAAAAAAAACCTAAGAGACATAATAAATTTTGTGGAAGGGGAGGGGGGGCTGAGGGAGAGGCGTACTTAAGAGTGAAAGACCGCGCCGCCAGGCCAAATAAATAAATAAAAATTCGAGGACGTATTATTTATTTTACGTTTTTTTTTGCCGTGTCGCGCGTGAAGATTACAAGCGACAGAAGGTCCGCCGACAATGATTTCAGCCGAGTCAGCCCAGACGATTGTCGCCTCATCAACGCGTCCGGGTGTGGTCCAGGATTGAGGGGGGGATAGGTAGTAGGACCGGGAGGGGGGGGAGGTAGGTTATAGTTTCGCCGCCGGCTAACGACAGGGATTCTCACCTTGTTACAGTCCCTCGCCGTCCACGCCTCCCCGGCGCAGAGCCGCGAGTCCCCGGAGGTCTTGGCTCGACGGCAGCGCCGCGGGCGCAGCTGCCGGTTGTGCATCGAAACAGTCATTCCCTACCGGAAATGTCTGAAAGAGCAGCTTCCGGTCAAGTGACTGTCGTGCAGATGTCGTCTAGGCCGAGTGACTCCATTCAGGCACGACTTCGGAACTTGTGCCTGTCGCCGCCCGTCCGGACACGCATGCGGTGTGCAGAGTTACAGAAATACAGTAAAACCAACCACGAAATTTGAAGACTTCTGAATTTTTCAAAGTGGTGTCTGTTCACGAAAATCATTTAAATATACACCGGAGGCGGATTTCGTTTTATAAATTGTACTTAGAAAATAACGCGAGTTTTCAGAACGAGAACGCCCGGTTGAGATTCTTGAAAGCACCCCAAAAGAGTTGCGTCACACCTTTATTTTAATTTCTAAGCCGCACATACGGCTACGTTCACTACAGGAACCACATTGTTTTCCTATGCACGACGAGAAGACTGCGCGTCAGTTCACAGCCTTGAGCTTAGATGCAATACCGCGCTAGAAGCACCAGCGAGCATTGCACTTTTCACCCATGTCCCTATCATAAATGCACCCCTCACTTCAATTTATCTTCCCAGAAATGTATTAAATGTCCGGGTTTTCGGTGAAACGACAATACATCTTTAGGCATATTCCCTAAAGAACAAACGACTGCCTTTCTACTATCTGTCGGTTGAAATGACTTTCGGCAAAACTACTTTTGGTCTGCTGCCTGTTGGTCTAACGATTCTTTACTAGTAAAATATTTGTAAGGTAACTATGCTCAATAGAGGACAACTATTAATACGACGCACAAGCCACCATTTTGTTAGAAACAATTGCACCCGCGTGGAACCTTCACAGAGTAGCCTAATTCTAAATTAGACGGGCGGATCAACCAAGTGTATGTGAATTTAAAATCAGCAGGTGGTCATCAATCAGACACGGGTATAAGTTACTTCTCGCAACACACATCTGCAGCTCCATACAGTATCTCTTTATATTAATAGCAACATGGCAATTGCAATACGTACTTTAATTCAAACAAAGTTTCGGTTTCACAGCATTGAAGTTTAAACTTTACACTGCTTTACTCGAAGCGTTAAAAAAATGTTTTAGTAATTTCCAGATGAATTTGTTTGTAGAAACAGAAAATAATTTATTCAGTGAATTTTTAGTCCCTCGTTGCGAACTGTAAGTGGGCATTCACACGTGCTTGAGCAACCCTGTAAAAAAAAAAAAAATTGCCGAAGAAAAATCTGGTTTGTCAACGCGTTAGTTTGAATTCAAACACTACCTGAAAATACCTTCAGCCAAATTCAATTTGGCAGTATTTTTATTAAAATTATATAAGTAACGTACAGATTATTGGTAGAATATAGGTATAAACTAAAGAAAAAACAAAGAGGTGATCAAAATATGCTGAAAAGGGCAAAATATTATTTAATCTGCAAAATAAAATGTATCTTACAACAAGCACTAATCAATAAATAAAACAAAATTCTTCTAATATAGTTTATATTTGGACCGTTCTCATTGCAGAAAGTAACTTAAAGAATTTTGTGTTAGTTCCACTAAAATAAAATGATAAATTGAGCTATTACTTGTTAAAAAAATTTTTTTAAATTTTTTTTAGTACTGTGTGTCCTTGTTCAAAAGTAATATAAATAAGCCCACTAATTATTTACCGCTCACTACAAGTAGAGCTTACCTTGATAATCGACCGTTTCTTTAGAAGTATTTTGTTTTCTGAATTCATCAACGAAAAAATTTTGAATTAAGTGTTTATAGTTTGCGTACAAGAACACCATAAAAATTATTTGGCACCAAATAAAAATTCAATATATTTAACCATGCTAAATACACGGTTAAGTATATATAGTTCAGTGACAGTGAGTGAAAGGCAGCATACCTATACCTCTTTGAATTTGGCTCCAAACGAATTTTATGTTTTTGATGTACAAATTAGTTCGAATATGGGTCCTCGAAAATTCGCAAAGCGTGCAAATTAGCTTATTATTTGGCAAAAACAGAAAATGTTTTAAATGAAATTTATTCAAGAAAATACTGTGTCTGGTAGCATAGGGGTGACCGGACATTGTTTGCCAATATAAAAAAAAAACATTTACTTTTAAAAACTGTTTTGGCCCAGCGTTGTAATTTTTTATACGACTAATTTTTTTAAAACAATTCACGCTTTTATTCTTTCCCCGCCCGTCACGTTGCGGCGTTGTCCCAGAAGGCTTTGCAGTAAGCTGCCAAACGCAAACAGGCCTCCTCGCAATTATTTAACCCCGTGTGTACCTTGGTGGAAAGTTAGCGATTGCCGGAGGTAGCAGCGGTCAGTTGTGGACACAGGGCCCAAGTAATAGAAAGGGGGAGACGCGATTTTTTTTTTGTAGCGGCACAAGAGTTGAAATCTGTGGCATTCATGCATTCATTCAGACGTGTATAATGTTTTGAAAAGCGGCGCAGAGAGGGAGACAGAGAGAGACAGAAAGATTTTTTTAATTAAAAGTCATTGCCAATTCCAGATCATTATAGCGATCTTTTCTCTCTCTCTCTTTCTCTCTGCCCCATCCCCCGCCCCCAAATCCAGCCACTCACACCCTCTTTTTCCTTTTCCCTGCCCCGTGTACTACACGACGGTGGCTCATGTGCCTGGTAAGGGTTGTTGAACGGGTGGAAAAGGGAGTGGTCGCTTACGTGTTTGGCGCCGTGGTACGAGGAGAAAGTTGGAACAAATTTTTTTTTAATGTTTTTTTTATGTCCGTTTATTTGTGTCACTGCAAAGGGGTGCCTTGCCTTCATGTTCAAATTGTTTTCAGAACAGTGGCTCCATCAACTTTTTTTTGAGTTCCTGCCTGCTTCTGCCTCCCCCTTCACGCAACATTTTTTTTTTACAACTTTTAACCTTCTAAATTTCATCAAGCTCTATTTTTCTCCTCCCTTTTGTATCCGTACGTACGAAATGAGAGCCACTGAGTTTGCAACGATGGGAAGAAAAAGAGGGGGGGAGGGGGAAATGATTTAAAGTTTGATTAACACAGTTCACGAGATTTTACAACATCTCACGCTGTGCCTACATTCGTAGGATTTTGCAGAACCATGAGAAAGCTCTACGGATGAGTAAATTTAATACTGACTCGTAACTTCGGACGTAAATCTTAATGCATCGTAATTTTATATATACATACATACCCCGTGGTATATTTAATATTTTTAAAAGTTAAATCCCATCGTTCTCAGTCTTTCGATACAAAATCATATTCCACAATTTAAATTTTTAAAGTAACAAATTTTTACCAATCATGATGTTATCGATAGCTATTTGTCATCCCTTATTCATTTATTTGTTAGAAATGAATTTGTGCATTCATAAAAACCTATTGAATACTTCAAAAATATTATAGGTTCACTTAAAGTCATTAGAAGTAGTAATACTAAATCCTAACCAATCAACGTATTTTTATCTTTTAGAAGGTTTTACAAACTTATGATTTTTAATTCTTGTAGAACCTAATGCTATGCAAAAATTGATAATATGGCAATTTAATTTATGCCCAATACTCGGTAGAAAATTTGGATCTCCATAAGCTGTTAGTTCTTTTGATAGGTGACTTCACACATTCCTTTAGTGGGGGAAAAAAAACAAAAACAGTATTCATATCGGGTGAAAAATACACAATAACTTTATCATTAAAAGTTTTCTGTACTTACATTTCATATTTTAAATTCAGGCAAAACATTTTCCAACTTTCAGCCTTATAAAATGAGGTATTTTTACAAAATTAAATGAAATACGTGGAAATATACTATATCATTATATTACAGAGTGGATATTATTATATTTAATCACTAGGAGAATGAGATAAATCACAGGGGTGACAATTATTGTTTAAATTTTAAATTATTATTTTCCATATAATTTAAAAAGGAATTATATAAGTTTTTTTTCCTTTTTTGTTTAGAAAATTTCGAATACTTAAATACATTTTAAAACTAAAATTTTACAGTTAGAACTCTATTTGTATACATTCAATTTTAAAATTGTACGGCTTAAGTATTGAATATAAACGAAAACGTTTAATTTCTATAATACACAAACAAAATGGTAAAAAGGTAATTTCAGCCAATATTGTTGCAAAAAATCACAGATTTTTATAACATTTTGCTACTGCCACTTAAACTACTTATAAATTAAACAGCATTCCATGCAAATATTAAATAAACAGACTTCACGTAAAAAAAATACTATTTTAAGAAAATTGTACCAAAAGGGTTTTGTAAAATTATTCAAAAATCTGTTAAGCTTTAACATAACTATTAAATTTTAAGAATCCATGCTAGTCCTAAACTAAAATTAAATAAATTTATATAAAATAAATATTAACTAAGTCATTAAGTTATCAGTAGTATTGTTCGTTTTGATACATAGTTTAAATTTATAATAAATTAAGTTCGCCGTCAATTTAGGTACTTTCAAATGTTCTAAATATTTTCTTAATAGGTTCCTATTCCAAAATATCCGAGGGTGCATTCCAACCTTTTGGACGACATTGCAGTCGCCGTCGTCAGGGTAACAGTTAGCCAACTGCTACCTTCACGATGGCGAAAGCAATGTCGAGCGAAAGGTCGGAGAAGTTTTCTTCAGCCTTTAAGCGGCTAAAATGCTCAAGCCAAACACACTCAGATAATGACTGCAAAAACCAACGATGACTTAAAATATATATTTTTATTAAAATATTGTGTCATTGAGTAGGGTATTCTATTTCGTGTTCACCAAAGTATATATATATATATATATATATATGTGTGTGTGTGTGTGTGTGTGTGATTATCGACTATGTGCATTGAACTACAATTTTCTTTCGACCACCCCGTTTTTTCACTAGACAGTTTTGACATTACAAGTTACAACTTTAGGCTCACACCCGCACGGCCAGTCCTAGCATGTGGTGTACTGTTTTGTATTAACCGTTCGTATGCAACTTTAGTCTAAAAAAAAAATCTGTTTTTTTTTGTTTGTCATTCATGATATCAATAAAAAAATATTTTACAATATAATGTAGAAACCTACATTTAAAGATTTTGAGAGCATCTAATTTATATTTGTCTGTGAATAAAATACAATACAAATAAAGAGTTTCGAGACGAATGGCAAATCCAAAATTGTACTCCACAAGGTTTCATGCTTTCAGAACACGCTGACATAACAAATTTGCCTTTTAAGTTCAAGGAAGGAAAAATTTTTATGAAGACTTGTATATGATAATATTACAATAATTTAAAAAAAAAATAACGTGCGAAATAAAGAAGTAACAAATGCACAATAATTCAGGATATCTACTACCCCCATGGCAACGGTGAGCGACGACCTGGCGGGCTCGGCCGTGGGTCCAGAGCGGTGTCGAGGCGGCCACAGAAGGCCTTCCCAGGCGCTAAACGCGCGAGGCGCGGGCAAACAAGCACTAACCCCCCTCACTACCCCCCCAGGGGGGGGGGTGAGGGGACGTCTCGCCGGGGCTAACACGCAGCGCAAGCCAACACTGCCCGCGCCCAACCCCCTTTTTTTTAGAAGGGTATAGATGGGGGAGGAGGGGGTTTGTAGGAGCAAACACGTTCGTGGTCCGTCGAGAAGGACGTGCTAACTGCGAGGGTCGTCTGACGCACCGACGACGGGGGAACACTCTCCATCGTGGGGCTGCCTCTTCCATCCAGAGTCGAGCGCGGGCGGGAAAAGTCCTGCCAGCTGCAGGGGTGTCGGGAACGCTGTTGCTCGGAATGAAACAGTTAACAGCCTCAATAGTAGGCGGAACCCCGCATAAAACCAAAGAGTACTTACTGACTCGGCACAGCCCGGTCTCATATCAATTCGTTGTAATGTTCTCATGTAGCTTAAGAATGTGTTTTCAAGAATAAAATATATATATTTTTATTTTTTTTTCCATGGGAGGAAATTCTTCTGATTACTTCCTTCCCCCCCCCCTTCTACGTATTCAGACTAAGGCCTGTCTAAAATATGCTCTGTACCACGAATGCCGGCTTCAGCCACGGTTGTCGACGAGCCCGAACCGCCTACGTCCGCGTGGCCTCAAGCAACTCGCTGGTGGCGGTGGTACGTCCCCTGTGAAGCTGGCGCCCGAGCCGAGGACCTTTCCGACGGTCTGTCGGCGCGGAAGAAGCGCGGGAGTGCGCGCGTCCGCAAACAGTCGGTCGGGAATTTTATTTAAAATGTATTTTTTTTAAAGGCCGTTGCGGTAGCGACCGGGCATTAACTGGTTACTGTGGAGGGAGGAGGCGGAGGGGAGGGTTAGTTGTCCCTCGCACAGTAGCCACCAGAGGGGGTCAATATTGACGGCCGTAAAGCGGCGCGCGGTGTTTGTCGGGCAGGGAGGATCTACTGTTAGCTCCCGGCCTAGAGGCGCCGCCGCGAGGCTCGGGTAGACAACTCCGTCCAACTCTTCTGCCGGGACATCCCTCCGCAGCCAAGTGTTCCGTCTGACGCTCGCTACTTTCGTAATGGAAGAGATTACACTGTTGAAATTTTTTTTTCAACTTCAGTCTACGAAGAACGCGGTTACAAATATTGTCACGGGATATTCCGTAAATTGACGACTCTGAACTAACTTACTTCGAACATGATTCCAAAAGAATATGCTTGGTATATAAAAAAAACTGATTAAGTCTGCAATAAGAACACTCTTCTTTTTTTTTGTCCACATTTTGTTTAGAACGAAACATACAACTCTCAAGTCGAAATACGACGTAGTTTCTACAAAGAGTCAATTATTTGAAATTATGAAGAACTCTTTGTTTATTTCAGTTAAATTCTTCATTGAAAAATCTTTAAATGTACTTTAATTGACTACAGTACACATTAGAAGTTATTCTCACTTTTATTAATGTTGTTATCAATTGAATAAGTGTGTATTTAGTTGTTTTTATTATTGCAAAGACCATCTTATCGGTTAATATTCAGTTTTCAAATAGCCACTTCGGGATATCATTCATAAATCAATCAGAAAATCAATTATGTCCCGGTTTTCGGAAAACCAAGTTTTTTTTATTGATTTGTGCATTAAATACTTAATATAAAGAGTTTTGTGACAAAATTATAAATATAAATTGTTGATTCAAAATTTTGAAACACACGATTTCCTGTTGATTTGATTAAACCCTTCTAAACCATTTATTAAACTTTTATTATTGATTCGTTATTAACTATCCACTAAAATATAAAACTATAGAAAAAGAAGCATTTTAGGGAATACCATCTTAAAAAACTAATAAGCCGCGTTTATAGACACAGCAGTGATAGCACTGTAACCCTACACTAAAGGTGTATATTATATTATATAAACCTATTTCTATTTTCTGCGGATGACTCCAACAGAGGCGTACGGTTTACCAAGAAAACTGTGAAATTCAATTTGTGTAAACACAGACATGGAAGTTTGTTTTGAAACGGTACTCAAACAATCACGTTTTTGATTAATGTAATAAACGTAAAGTGGAAATTTAATTTACAGCATATTCAGACGCACTAGTTTATAAATACAGAGAACACTTTCTTCGTTGGAACTTGGACGTACGCAGTGCTACAAGAGTTTATAACCTCAACTAAGCACCAACTGAGTCCACCACGACACTTTTTTTTTTCGATAGTTCAATCGGAAAATAAGTTGTTCAGTTGCTGTGCCCGAAATGTTTGCAACTGCGCAGTTCCTTGACGTGAAAGATACCGAAATCACGCGTGGCAGATTTTTAACTGCCGCAGTGCATTGTGGGCTTCGAATCGCCGTGGTACCTTGGTGGCGAGTTGGAAGGATGGGGGGAGAGAATTGATGAGGGTTTTGTGGTGTGAAAGGAGGGGGGGGGATTCTAGTTCGCGTGCATCACTTCAGTCAACTCTGGCTAAAACTACCATAAACAGAAGGGATGTGCTATCCGTGCCATTCCACACACGCGAAATATGTTTCTCTTTTTTTTTTTATTCTGTGCTATATAGGCCTAGTACTTCCTTTTTAGCTTTATATCGGACGCGGAGCAATTCGTGCGCGGCGTTTTATTTCGCCTGATAAAACCCCCCCGCGGAAGCGCACCAACTCCCTCCCCTAACACCTCCTAGAGCACCCCCCACCACAACCACGATAATTACAATCGTATACCCCCGCACGTCCCGCCTCCCTCGCCGCTATGAAACCACGGTTCGCCATTTAAAACTCAATTTGGGCACCTCGCCAGTTTTATTGCCCGGGTGTTTAGCGCGGTGCCGTGCGGTAATTAACACTGCTAATTAGTGCGGACTTCCCCCCCCCCGGGTCCCCGCCCCCCAAGGGCGGATCTCTGTATCTTATCGCGGCGCCGACTCGCGCTTGCCACGCAGGGACCGCCGGGGTGGGTTGCCGGAGACTCCACCCCCACCCCCCACCCCCAGGTCACGTGGTCGGGGCGTGCACGGCCTACTGCGTCGAGAGACAGTACCCTCGACGTGTGATGCTACCCTCCGCGCGGGGTTCAAACCCCGGGCTTCGGCCTGAGAGGTCCTCGCAATGTGACACACACCCTCAACACACTCAAGTCTGCACGCCAATCAAATGGCCGCCTTCAGACATTCTCACGACGGGCCTATAGTAATAATTGTTGCTAGGCTCCAACGAATATTCGTGGCTTCAAAGACTTGTAAAGCAGTATGAATATCAATAAATGTAATATGTTCACGCCGAATGCAAACACACAAAAAATTTACCATCAGGTCATGTTATGTTCATCGACACATTACCGAGACGAAAAAATGTTCTTGTAACCCAAATTCACTATTCACGACACTCCGACAATAAGTTGGGTCAGAGGTTTCATAAAACTGTCCCTGCCACACATTTTTTTCCCCAATACAATGAGGGCACTGAAGTTTGGTTATGGCTTCCAAGGAAAATTGGTAACCAACTGTTCTGACGTTCTTTCTTTGATCATATTTCTCAGTGCAGATGTTACTTGAATAACCATGACATTCATATTCACCACAAAAGCAGTAGTACTCCAGTTGTTATATAACAAATAACAGCGCAATAACCAATATAATAACACTGACTTAAAAAAAAATAAGCATTACATCAGCCATCAAATATCTAAGCAAAATGAATTTAAAAAGGTACATTATTAAAGATATTATTATACACATTGGTAGGTCAAATATTTTGGGCAATTAAAAAACGATAATCTTGCCACCTTTGAGATTTAAATGCCTACATAGTGTTTTCACGTTTATTTTACTGGAATAACAAAGGTATTGTATCTGTACGTACATATACTTTTTAAAAAACAAATTGGGCTATAAATATGGAGGCAAGATAAAAACTACACCAACTTTCAAATCAAGATTCAATCTGCTGGAAAAGTCTAAATGCTGTTGGTTTATCTAAACGACGTTAAGGCACGTATGGACGCGACTCATTTAGATCACCTTGATGATAACGGCGGTAGTTAAGCGCCAGCTCACGGCGCCAGAGTTTTAGGGCTTAAACACGCACGTCAGGCTGAATCCAGCGAGGCATTTTCCTGCGTCAGGATGGAAGTGCCAGTAGTATGCAACATATCATCTTTGGCTGTCGGATTTTTGGTTGTCTCCTCCAATTTTTCATTTTTAACATTTCGCCAGTTGCGGGGATAGCCAATGGTTCAAGCGATTCACCACTATCAATGGCTCAGTAACAAACTTAAAGCATTTTGTGGTTTGATACTTGGAGATACATTACTAGGGACAGATAAAACATTCTCGGGTTCAATAAACCCCAAAATAGGCTCCACAGCTTTCTACATGCTTGTCTAAATATGGCCCGCTAATTGGTTGCTGACTTTCCTACCGTCTCAACTGGAATGCCTGTGATTGGGTACTTCTTTGGTCAATGTTTTCTCATTAGCTCACAGTCATTCATATAGCCTGCGGTACAATCGCAGAAGCAGCACCAAGGTTAAATTGTTTGAATTCTAGCCAATCACGAAATGAATTCACGTTTTATCCCGGTCTGTATACATTACTTAAATATTTAGTCTTAGTTCCAAGCACTAATTAGAATGAAATAAGTTATATTCGCGCCAGCGGTTTCTTCGCTGTAATTGTCAGCCGCTTGCATGAGATTACATCCCCCCCCCCCCCCCCGGACGGCCCTTGTATTTGCCTGGCCATTCAGGACGCGTTTACTTCCGCACAGAAAGGCTGCTGATTGGTTTGCTGACAGTGGGCATGCATATCTGATATAAACCCAACCAGTCACGAAACACAAACGATAATACAGTGTTTTAACAATCAGCTGGACTGGAATTTTTTTCTCGCGAAATATGCATGGCCCCACGCAGTAGCATGAAGTCCCACACATCATATTTTAAGAAACAACACCTCCTAAGAGACTTAAAAAAAATGCTTTATGAATGAGCATATTATATACTGATTAAATATGTAAATAAAAATCATTTTATGCTGTAATGTTTCCAATTGAGAAGATTTTTTTAAACTCTCCTGTCAGAATATTACTTTTTGCCACATAGGCAGCATTGTATCTTAGGCGACGATATAATTAGAATGATTGTTTCTGAGTTTGATTATTTCGACATTTGTGGCGCTTTTAATTTTGAGAACAGATCCATTTACATTCTTAACGTCAACTTTCTATTAATTGAATCATCATTAAATGTATGCATAGCTTAGCATTGAAAAAATGACAGAAATTGTTATGGTCATTTTAAATCATAACTCACAAATTATGCAATTGCGAATTCGTACGGAAACAATCAGCAGAGTTAACGTGATTCAAGGCGGGAGTGTTTTCAATTATTTGCAGTCGAGTTTTTTTATTACAAAAAAAGTCAGTTAAAAATTAGTTTTAAGCTTTTAACTCACAGATTAAGGCCATAAGTGAATTCAAACTAAGTCAATTCGATTGAAAAGCATTTGATAGTATACGACTCGGATCAAACCGGACATTAGTGCCAAAAATAATTCAACATATAATGCATGGAAATTGTGAGCGAAGAGTAAGGATTGTTGGAGGGGGGGAGGGAAATAGGAAAAAAACGCGCTGAAGGTCTTCGTAAGTAGAGAGATTAATACTAAGGCTTTGACTCATTGCTTCATTCCTGTAGGGTGTACTAGGAGAATATTGTATCTTTTCGGTGGTCTTCAATTATGATATTTTTTTATACCTTTTCATTTATGCATAAATAAAAATGCACATAATAGTTAGATTATATTAGACAAAACAAGCACATTTATGCTTATTTTGCGAACTACCGCACCATATACAATGCGGTTTTGTATATTTTCGCAAATATGCTTTAAATAAATCTTCAAGTCCATTGGGTGGTCTTAGACTTCCTTAATTGACAGGATGTTATAAGCGTCCTGTTTCTTCATAGGTTTTGTTTCTTATTACATACTCTAGGCCGTATCTTCTATTACCTACATCATCTTCGCAGTAGTTCTTCTCCTGATGCAGTTCTTTGCCGTTCTTCTCTCGAGTGGTCTTGCGGTATTTATAGTTAAGTTATTTATAGCCCGTTGAGTCTTCATATTCTTGAGCTTTTCCTTCAAGGTTGTTATTTGCAGTCGTTGGTAGTCGGATGGTCGATAAGACGATGGCCAGACCGCCTACCTTTCGACTCTAGCGACGTGTGTACACGAGTTCTTTTCCTGGCGCAGATCGGTGCCACGGACCACCGGCGGACGACTCGCAGGGTGGCGTTACCTTTTTAATGACAAGCACCGCAGAAGAAACACAGCCACCGTCTTTCAGCCGCGCTGCGCGGAATGCGCCGCGGCGGTGAGTGTTCCGAGTCGTAAAAAAAAATCGCCCCGAAAATACCTACGCGGCCGGCCGACGTGAGGCACGAAGCCTGCCCGAGGTTCTGGCGAAGAGAGAGCCGCTCCCGTGTGGCCACGCGTCTCTCGGCGCGCGAACCGACGGGGGGTCGCGAAAGACGGGGCGCGAAGTCTCCCCTAAGGGGCTCCGCCTCGTCAGCGCGGCATCTGCGTCGGCGAGGCAGGGATGACAAGCGCGACGCTCGCCGGTGCTTCTACCGAGGTGTCACCACCAAGTGCAAGGCTCCGAACTCTCGCCGTGAATTAGAAGAACTATGAAATTTGAGCCGGTGACCGTAAAATTACATGACGGAAAAATGAAGTTAAAGGCGTCATGCATAATCCCTTAAATGCTTTTTTTTAGAATCTGTACCGGTTGTTCTAGGGCCTAAAAAAGTATTCGGAAAACACGCCTTCTAGCAATTTTTAAAACTTTTAGAAAATCAGTTTAGCAACTTAATCCGGAAATAAAACTACTTACCGGCCATCAGGAAATTCTCAAATGCAGTTCGTGAATAAACCCCTATCGGATATCTTGAGTATTTTTTTTAAATCGTATTGTTTTTCCTGAAGGTCTGCGCACAATATGTGCTCGTGTAGTCGATGGAAAAAGGGTGGGGGGGGGGCATTGTTAAAAATGTTCACCATCAATTCACTTAGAACTCTGGTTACAAACTATCCAGGGATCTTCGTAAATTATTTACGGCCGCTGAGTTCACTTACTTTGGACATACATACAAAAAAAATTTCTTGGTATATTAACAAAACATTTAAAAAAAACTAGTTATTTCTACAGTAATAACGCTCTTATTTTGTCAGGATGTGTGTGTGTTTACCCTCGTATGGAACGAAACATAACAACTCGGAATTCGAAATACGATTTACAAGAGGAGGGCAAGACTTGAGAAAGTCACTTCTGGATGAGACTCGGTGTATTAGTAGCATACCTTTAGGCTGTTCGATCCTCTAAAATAATAAAGTGCACTGGCCAGACATTTCTGAGTAAACGGCCTTTGAAAATTTAAGCGCCATGAATATACTAGTTACGTTTCACTGTGGCTAACGGCGCAGTGGCATTAGTGGTAACAATCTCACCGCCCAGACAGTCGCAATTAGTTTCTCACTGAAAACCATGTTTTAATAATTTTATATATTTTTTTAATAAATATACTGTTGACAAATATTATTAATTTAATTATAAATGTTTTTTTATTTATTTCAAAACATTTATATATTAGACATTATTTGATATTTAAATTACAGTAAAAGTCATTAATGGGAAGTGTTATTAGAATTTTTTAATAACTATTATTAAAACCATTATTATTTTATTTTAAAAGTATTGAATAATTATTGTAATAGGTATGAATATAAGGTCATGTGTATCTTATATGCTACTAGCTGCCCGACCCGGCTTCGCACGGCTATAATAATGGAAAAAAATTATGCCACATCTCCCATTTACAGTAATGGTAAATAATAAAAAATTCCGTGAACATTTATTACAATGCTGTATAATGTACCGATGGTTTCCCGACTCGTGCACGCAACATAAAACTGATGTACCCGTACTTCGCTACGGCAGTCTACAGGCAGATCACTCTTGCGCCGTTCATAAAACATGCCCCTCCTTGTGGGTACGCCACTGCCGCGCGATGCCCGTTGCCATGGAGACGCAGAAGGCATGAACAATGCAAAATACTGTTCTCATGCAGACAAAGTACCCACTGTTGCCTGGTTTTAACCACCCATTAGATCTAATTTTCGGAAAATGTCATCCTGCGTAACATAAGGAACATTACTGTGAAGTTTCAAGTCTGTAAAATATATATACTTGAAAAAAAAAAGGGGCAATTTTTGATATTTAAAGTACCCGCAAAATTTCAACGGTGATGAGGACTGCACTATCAATGAAATAGTCGTTGCCATAGAAACGAATGAAGCATCAACAAAGCAACAGCCGTTGCCATGGTGATTTCCTACCAAAAATAGAAATTAAAAATTTTGTCTAAAAAAATTTAGGGGTGGACTACCCCTAACATTTAGGGGGATGAAAAATAGATGTTGGCCGATTCTCATAGATACCGGATAAGCACAAAAAATTTCATCAAAATCGGTCAAGCCGTTTCGGAGGAGTATGGCAACGAAAACTGTGACACGAGAATTTTATATATAAGATTTTTTTGTTATTTTCATATTTGTACTGATAGGTTAATTCAATTTTATTTAAATGTATTTGTGACAATTTTTGGTATGTGTAGGCTGTAACATTTATCAGGTTTACTTTGCATGTACCTAGTTAGTAAAGATGTAGGCCTATGTGGTTAAGTGTAAGACAAGGTGGTACGCCTTAACATTACCACTTAATATAAAGCAATAAATAAATAATTAAAATAATTAAATAAATACAATTATGTTATTTATATTTAAATGAATAAAATTTGTTAACATGTGATTTATTAAAAAAATTAACTATTAATAAAAAGAAACCATCAGCGAGGATTGAAACACGAGCATCTGAGCGACAAGTATGTACATTACCACCTATGCCGCTGTTCCGTTGGCCATATCAAAACTAACTAATATATAGACTGTGCTTAAATTTTCAAAGTGTTACTTGTGATTAACTGGCCAGTGAACACCCTAATGGTTAACTGCCTATACGTTGTGTCTCATACCGAAGTGAATTTCCAAAATCGTGCCGTCTCTTTGTTAGTTTCTACGAAGATTCAGTTATTTGAAATTACGAAGAACTCATCGTTTATTTGAATTAAATTCTCCGTTTGTTGATTCCGTAAATTAACAGTAATTTATAACAGTGCACACGTGAATTGTTTTTGTTTTCGCTGGTGTTGGATGTATCGTTTCATCGTAGAATATGTAACAAACTTTGTATTATGCAATTGCATTTACACTTTATATATCAGAGATATCTGTCACGACGCTCAGATGATGGACTATTGGGCTGAGATTATTTGGACTGACAGTATGGACTGGTGAGACGCTGTTCCCGCACACAGCTTCGGACTGAGTGTTTTCGAGCCCAACGTTTGTTTTGATAGGGAAACCATCAGTTCGTCAGTCTATCAGTTACGACCGATCAGGCCACCGTCCCTGCTCGCAAACGGTAGTTACTACTGTTCAGTTCCGACTGACAAAAAAGTGCGGACTGATCGCGTGTCAAGGTCATAATGCTGTGCGCACACAAAGAATCGCACACGACGCGACGCGACACGCGCGACAACGCTGTCGTCACGCGACACCTTAACACCGTCTTTTCGTGACAGCTTTAACACCGCATTTCCGTCACGTTATTTCTTTACATATTCTTGAAATTAAATTGTTGTCACGATATTCCTTTAAAGGTGGATTATATAAATGACGTATTTCCTGTACTAAACGTAATAATCGATTTTGCTAATCAACTTATAGGTAGATTTAGAATAAAGAATACACAGTGAGATCGATAGTATGGCATGCCATACAGAATATTTCCACACTGGCTTGCGTTTCATGCTTCTGGGACCCTAAAACCACGGTCAACTCAAACGTTTACATACATTTTTAGCTATATGTGTAGCTGAATATGATTGCGAATATATATGGCCACGATAACTGTCATAATTTTTCACAATTGGCTTTGTCAAATACCCAATATTTTTTTTTAATGTGAAAATTATTTCAACAGAATTTTAAAGTAGTTGCAGTTTATACCTGCATAAACTTTACGAAGAGACATTTTAAGTGTACTCGTGATTTTGAACTAGATACAAAGAAATCTTTCTGAAGTTTCTCTTAAAAGGTATTTTAATACCACCACCTAGAGCTACGTTTATATTGTGGGTCACGCATTTCAACCAATGTCACGCTATAAAAGTTCGGTTCTGTCCTCCGGGTGTTTCCTTATTTCTAGATTTCTTTCCC
The DNA here is from genome assembly GCF_032445375.1 of Bacillus rossius redtenbacheri. Lineage (NCBI taxonomy): Eukaryota > Metazoa > Arthropoda > Insecta > Phasmatodea > Bacillidae > Bacillus > Bacillus rossius. Next base: position 45,710,447 of record NC_086330.1, on the reverse strand, counting down.
CTTCTTACCACGAGTTCCGAAAACTTTTACATTCACCTCAGTGCCGTATTTTCTTGGTTCTTCTCTCCGCCAACTTCTGGAAAGCAAGAAGAAAGCGCTGTTTTATCCTGCCTTTTATTCCTGCGGAAACTTTTGAAACACTGCTTTTCATCCTCCTCGTATTTTTGAGGTCTTTCGTTGCCTCGCTTCGCTCATCAGCGCAACATGGAACTTTTTCTCTCTTCCTACCGTGCAAGTTTCTTTACCCTCGTCACAACCCCTTACTCTTCCTCTTTTTTTTTTCCTCTGGCAAAGTCTCCTCCACTTCCCGCCGTCTTTTTGCTTCCATGGTTAATTAATTAAAAACACGGGGGAGGCGGTGGGTATGTATTTGCATATATTTTTGTTGTCGGCGGAACCCTCGCACATAACAAGCTGCGCGCGCAACCCGGGGGTGGAACTTCCAAAGATTGCTCAACCAGAGGTGGAGTGTCACGGACTGGCGAGTGCTTCGTTAGCGCTGCGAGGCAGCTCTTGTGGTCGGCGCGCTTCCTTCGTGTTCTGTGTGTCTGTGTCTACTGCAGGTCGGAGCACGCGTCGACCACGGTCAGCTTTTTGAATCACACGTCGCTATCAAATCATAGTGAACAAAAATTTGGATACGTGCGTTAGAAGTTACTTGGCGTAATAAAAATAATAACTCTAATTTTTCATGCAAATAATTAACACGAATAAAATAATGAACCAAAGGTAGTAATAATATAAATACGATGGGTAAAATATAAATTCATTCAAATTAAAAAAAATGTTTAAATACTCAGGATTCAAAAATAATATAAACACGTATATAAATTTAATTAAGTTTAGTAAAATTATCGAGAAAATTTTAATTAATAATATTATTCAAAAAATATGCTAAATATTTATTCTAATAAATTAAGTATTACATTATGTTACAATTAATAATAGGCTTATAAGTAAATTTTACATATGGGAACATAACCTCACAAACACACCAATGAACACGACCAAGATACTACAAATCCTTCCACAGACACTCTCTGCCAGCGACAATGGAAGATTACTAGCAACCTAACATCATTACACATAGGAGATTTTAACCTCAGTTATATAAATACACTTTGAAAAAGTTAATAAACACAATTTTTGTAAATAATATTTACAATATATAAATGTTTAAATGAAATGGATCAGTATTCAATATCAGTCACTAAAGCATACGATTTAAAAGCACATATAACTTTTTATTTGTACGTATTCTTTTTTTCACCATGTGATAATTTCTTTGCACGGTGCAAGTGCATCGTAAAAATTCACTCTCATCATTTTTTTTTCTCATAACGCGCTTAAAGAAGTATAACTTATAAAATATTTTCTTTGAATTGTTCTTGCAGAGGAGGAGATTGAGTTACAGTAAGCTGGAGGCTTTTTTTTTGTGTGCTTGAAGACGGGAAAAGATCTCAGTTCCTTGAAAAGTCGCAACTGTTGTCTTAGGAAGCATACTATGCTTGTCTGTGCTATCATCGTTGTGGTGTCCAGAATATCTGTTTTGCCACTTCGCTGGGTTCGCTTGTGAGTCTCTGTGTTGTTGTGTTGTCAATTTTATCTGTTTAGTAGCATTGTTGGGTTCTTCTATTTGTCGCTGTTTTGTCTTTATTTACTGTTATATTTGCAGCTGTCTTCGATTTATCCCACTGTGTCCGTTTGTGCTTTAAGTAATCTATAATAATATATTGAGTAGTTCCTTCCACGGAATTTTCTGTGCTGTGTTTTGAATTTTGTTAAATTACTTTTTGTTTTGTTTTCTGTGTTTGAATGTGTGTATATATATATATATTAATATATATATAGTCAGTCTTTTATTGAGGTTTCTTATGACAAACATGCACTAAATAATAGTGTATGTCCAAAACATATTAAAGCAAAAACAATTGATTGTTACACCAGCAATTTTTCCCATTATTTTTCCGCAGTAGCCTACATCTGAGTGCAACCTGTTTGTTGCCGTTTTATAAAAATTTCTTTAACTTATAGTTATTTTTTTCCTAGAACTATAACACCAAAGTTCTGAACTTTCTGAAAGAGGAATTTTTAAAAGATCTTTGTCATTACAAACACATAACTAGTGTTGTCAATTTTTTTTTATTTATTATTAGGTGTGACATAACTTGAGTAGGAAGCCTGTTCAGCATACAGTTTAGTATTTAAAATTTCCATAGATCCAAAACGAAACTATTAAAATAAAATGGACTAGAAGGAAAGGGGTGAATAAGATAATCACAAATTAAACCAATGAATGTGAATGGTGTGCGTTGGTAAGAAAGAATACAACTTAATCGAAAACTGGCTTTATAAATTTCAACTGTACTAACAGCGTACGTGACTTCACTATTAGAAATTATTTGAATACTAACTTATAAGTACTAATTTTTGAGCGTAGTAAACAATTCCGCATGCTAAAGTTTATTCCAATTAATTCGTGACAACTATCCTATACATTTTTTAGGAAAAAGATAAATCCTTGGGAAATGCTTGTTATTTGTGCGGGCGGATTTCCCATACAAAGGATGGAATACCAATTTTGTAAGCCAGTATTTATCTCTTAAATAGTTTTATACGCTTTAAACATGATTTAGTAACATACCCAAACATTCATTTATTTTTAGATGTGCATATGCAGCTAAAATTTGGGGTAAAAAATGTATACCAACAGTCAAACATGTTTCGTAAAATTGATTTAGATTTGGTTCCAAATAATTGCGATTAAATTTTACTGATTTTACATAAAAGAAGTTGAATGTTGGTATTATTGAACAGTTACATACTAACGCATATTTTTCTGGACGATATTTTACTCGTTTTTTAGCCGCATTGGACATTTTTTATAGTTTTCCGAACAGTTAAATTAATTTAAATCAAATTTCACTTATAATTTTGGATCTGGATAATGGGCAATATGAATAGGCCATTCAAATTAATTTTCTTTCCACAGCTCACAGATTCACCATCAACCAATTATAGTTCAAACGCCTACTTCCGGTTAAAATATTATTTACATATCAATGGATCTAAGGCGTGTAGTTCGTTTAAGTACAACATGTGGCGACTGGCTTCATCCGGTCACATGGCATTTTCACAGGAACATTTTTTTTTTCACTTTAAAACGTGCACATGTGGCAACCACGTACCTGGAGCACGATATGATAAACATACGTAAGCTTACATGCTGGACCTATGTGCATTAAGCAACGGAAATGAAGTTACATCTGCTCCACTTGGATTTAGTAAAAAAATTATCTTAATTATATTTGTTTCTAAATCTAGCAGGCATCGGTATTTTTTTCACCGGGAGAACAAAAATCGGTTAGGTATAATTTGCATTTTATAGTCTTTTATCTTACTGAAATATCAGCAATGTTTTCAGTTCGAAAGTCGAATTGATTATCCTTCGAATAGGTATGTAGAAGTTCAATACCTATGTATTGAAATTTAAATAATCAAATATAGAGATTATTGAATGTTCATTAAAATTTATTTAGAATTAAAGAAATTCAATTAACATATGTATATATGTCTTCCATAATATTCTCTGATGGTTTTGCAGGATGTAAAATTGACAAAATATTTTATCTGGTACCACATTTATCTCGCGAAAAAGGAAAAATTTCGAGAAATTTTCTTTATATCTACCTTCCGCACACGTTTCTGACTACATGCTCTGTAATGAACCTAGTATTCTGCAGGCACGCTTTTCGCTAGGTTAAACTGCTGAAATAAAAAAAATAATAATTCACCACGCCAAAATGTTAATTCTGATTTATGTGCGTAACCAAAAATAATGAAATTTCCCGTGAATTTTAATTTTTTTTTACAATACTTTAAGTCGAGAAACTGATTTATGTTTGTATATTGCCGAGCTGACAGGGCGTGACACCATTCTCTTATTCCGGGCTTACGATATCTTAACTGTTGATATGAGCCTGAATGAATGGGTACATTTTACACTCATTCCGGGGCCTCCAGCGGCCTTCCAAGACGGAGACCTCACATCTTGCGTCCTGCCGCCCCGTCTTCCAGGTCGTGGACAGGAAAGGTGGGAGGAATCGAGGTAGGAAAGGATATTGTGCCGGGGGAGGGGGGGGGGAAGGGGGTAATTACAGGAAACACACACACACACACACACTCACACAACACAACACAACACTCTCCCAGACCGCCGGCTACACGGTCCAACGTTTCTCACGTCTGGCAGCTGCCCCTCTTCAGCCCCGCCCCCTCCTTCCTTCTCCAAGTCTTCGTGCAGCATCTCTCAGGTCATCTTCACGTTGGTACCCCTGCCTCCTCCTAACCCCCTGTCCCCCCCCCCCCTCACCAAGTTTCACCATCTCCGCTGACTCGAACACTCCATATTGATCTGCTGCGGTCACGGACCGGCTAATTAAATGGCAATTGCCGGATGGTGCTGCTGTGCCCGGGTCTCTCTCTCCCTCTTTCTCTCTCTCTCTCTCTCTCTTCCTGGGTAATTTTCTTAGCACGGCCGCCTTGCCGAGGAGCTAACAACAGCGACGAGCGGAGAGAGAAGGGCAATGAAAGATAGAGCGAGAGAAGAATTCAGGCGCTGGCAAAAGAATAAGAACACAGCCACCAAGCCCAGTAAGAATTCACGGTGATTTATCTCTGTAAAATGTTCTTTTCAGAGAACTAGGGATTTTTTTCTAATGCAGTAAAAAACATTTTTTTTCTTGAAACTGTTGTG